>NC_140583.1:208824304-210214304 GCF_964204655.1 Triturus cristatus | reverse complement strand
ACTTTTGCCCAGCTCCGGTCCGCTCCTATTCTGAAAGTCTGAGTATGATTCGTGTAGCGGGGTTCGAGAAAAAAGGGGGGTCCCAAAACATGTTTTCCCCATGCAATTTTCCATAGGAACCTTTAGTCGCAGCTACAGCCCGAACTGCTGAACGAAATGACACCAAATTTGGCAAAGAGGTAGTCCTCAGTTCAGACTCGTGCCTTTTGCTTAAATGGTGTCAATCTGTTCAGTAGTTCCTGAGAAAATTACAGTTAAAAGTACATATATATCTAGGGGCACGGTGGATCCGCGCACCCTGTGCGCACCCTGAGTGCACCCTCCCGATCACGCGCTGAATGCTAATTGGCTGTCAAGTGTTTGTCAACATTCGAAACCAGGAACTGTTGGCAACCATTTTGTGCCTCGGTAGAAGCGAGGCTGAAGAAGTCTGTGGAATAAGAGTGCAAAACGTATAAAGGGGGCAGGGTAGAAATACCCTGACACTCTAGACCTGCTTAGGGGGTCCCAGAAGGACTCCCAGGGCCCCCAATTTTTTTATTTATTTTTTAAACCGCAATGTGCGTGCAGGGTGTGCGGAACCTGCCGTAAAAAATATATATATAAATAAAACTGTGCTTTTTTTATAAATAGCCCCCGGGGGGGGGGCCAAATCCCGGGGGCAAAATTATTAAATTTAAACGGGGCCCAGAGGGGCCCCGGGGACCGCCACCCCCCCCGGGCTACAAAATAAATTTAGAGGGGCTCGAAAGCCCCTCCCAGTATAATTTGGGGGGTGGGCTCAACGGCCCCCCCAAGCCCCGGCGACCACCACCCCCGGGGCTTTATGTATTGAGGAAGGGGCCTGTGTGGCCCCCCCCTCCTAGGGCCCTGGGGACCGCCACCCCCCAGGGCCGGCTCCTGCAGTGTCCTGGGGTGCCCACCCCCAGGACACTGTTGTTTGCTATGAGAGAGCGGGAGTCTCCCATCCTCCCATAGCAAACTTGGTTTGGATTTTGACAGAGAGAACAGGGAAACCTGCTCTCTCTTTCAAAATCCAAACCATATTGCTTTTCCACACGTGGAGCTGCATGTCAGCAGCTCCCCATGTGGAAAAGCAATGCCGGCTCCCGAAGGACGTGGGGAGCTGGCTGGGACTGTGGGGGCGTTGGGGCTCCCCCCACGGTCACCAACGTTTTTTATAATCCCTAGGGGATGGGGTCCCCGGTGATAATAAAAATTAGTGATAGGGGCTATCTTTTTGTTAACGGTAAAATTAGGAGTCGCGCATCCAACGCGGCTCTCAGCGCGACCCCCTGGTGTGCATGCGTTTGATGCCCGACTACTAACCTGTAGGGTGCGCGACTCCAGCGCATTTGGTGCACGACTTCTACACGTCAGATGAACGATTCTAACGCATTGGGTGCGCGACTCCAAGCAAAACAAAAATATATATATATATAAGTATATTTAAAAGAATATAAAATAATAAAAAAAATATATATTTATTTTAAAATAATTTTTTTTTTAAATGTGTAGTGTAATTTAAAAAAATATATAAAAATAAGTAGATTCAAAAAATGTAGTTAAAGAATATAAAAAAGAACAAGAAATACATTTTAAAAATATTTACAAAACCTTTGAAATTCACCGAAAAAACCATAAGTTTCAGACATGTTATAGTTAGGAATTAGCATTTAATAAAACTTAAAAACTAACTGAAAAAAACATAGGTTTTAGGGGTGTTATGGTTAGCTGGACATTTCACTTGTACAAAACCATTGAAATTCCTCCGTTATAGTTAGTTCAGCTAACTATAACTCGCGCGCCCGCAATCCACTGCTGATGATGTCACATATTACATCATTCATGACCTGGTCAGTGACATCACTGATGACATCTCAAATGACATCACTGATGACATCACTGATGACATCATCTAGTAGATATAATATGTGACGTCATCAGCAGTGGATTGCGGAAGTTATAGTTAGCTGAACTAACTATAACGGAGGAATTTAAATGGTTTTGTACAAGTAAAATGTCCAGCTAACTATAACACCCCTAAAACCTATGGTTTTTTCAGTGAATTTCTAAGGTTTGTTAAATGCTAATTCCTAACTATAACATGTCTGAAACCTATGTTTTTTTCAGTGAATATATGTATGTATATATATGTGTGTGTATTTGTCCAAATGCTCTGCAGCAGAGGAGCACTCGACAGCAGCAAGGAATCAATCCTCTTTTAGTCATTTTGCAAAGGTGGTTTAACGTCCGTAATTATTTCTTGCTTGCCTCTGCGTTTCACTGCTGTCTGCACCTTCTTCCTGGGCTCATGGCAATGCGGTGTTGTAAGGCTACTACAGTTCTCTTCTGATGATGTCTATCGTAGTGCAGCATCAGGTGTGTGGACTTTGTAGCGCGTGATGACTCACAATGAATTGTGGGAGCTGTAGTTTCTGCCTTTAACTACCCACAGTGGTTTCCGCATTTTACATGAAAAATATGCAAGTTCTCAGTGGTTCTTTAAAATCCGCTTTGATATTAGGTACTTCAGTGTGCCCCGGAGATCATTGCACCTTCGCTAGTTTCAGACACTGCTGTGCCTTTTCCAGCATGGAGAATTCCCCTGCCCAACGGCCCCTTTCACCAGCGGCTCCCTCCTCTATCTCAAGGTGGTGCTCCTCCCACGATGAAGGGTCGTGTGAAAATGTTTTTGGCCAAATGCTCTGCAGCAGAGGAGCACTTGACCGCAGCAAGGAATCAATCCTCTTGTAGTCATTTTGCAAAGGTGGTTTAACGTCCGTAATTATTTCTTGCTTACCTACGAGTTTCAGTGCTGTCTGCACCTTCTTCCTGGGCTCATGGCAATGCGGTGTTGTAAGGCTGCTACAGTTCTCTTTCATAGCAACCAGCAGTGTCCCGGGGGTGGGCACCCCAGGACACTGCAGGAGCCGGCCCTGGAGGCTGGCGGTCCCCAGGGCCATGGCAGGCTCCAGGAGGGGGGCCGCGCAGCCCCCCTCCCACCACTTAAAAAGCCCCGGGGATGAGGCGGTCCCCTGGGCGATTAAGCCCCGACACACAGGTTTTTTGTTTTTTTTAAAGCCCCTGGGGGTGGTGGTCCCCGGAGTTTAGGGGGCCTTTGAGCCCCCCCAACCCATTAATATTGAAGCCCCGGGGGACGGCGGTCCCCGGGGCTGGGGGGGGGCTGCCCGTACATAATTTTATAAAGCCCCGGGGGGTGGCAGTCCCCGGGGCTGAGGGGCCCCTCTGGCCTCACAGACCCCCTAAGCAGGCCTAGGGGGTCAGGGTGTTTCTACCCTGCGCCCTTTTTTCAAGGATTTCTTGTGCCTCGGTTTTACAGAGGCACAAAATGGTTGCCAACACTTCCTGGTTTGGAGTGTTGACAGCCAATTAACATGCAGCTCGTGATCGGAAGGGTGCACGCAGGGTGCGCTCAGTGTGCACGGATCCACTGTGCCCATAGATATATATGTGATTTTAGTTTTGATTCTCTCAGGAACTACTAAACTGATTTACACCATTTAACCAAAGGGCTTGACTCTGAACCAAGGGCTGCCTTTTTGCCAAATATGGTTTAATTCCATTCAGCAGTTCGGGCTGTAGCTGCGACTAAAGGTTCCTATGGAAGATTCATCAACCGGCACCAAAGTTATTGGGGATAGAATGTTGCGGATTTCCTGTGGAAAATAGGTCCTAACTATAACTACCTACTGGCAACCGCCAGTAGGTAATATATGTATATATATGTGTGTATATATACACGTGTGTATATATATATATATATATATATATTCACTGAAAAAACCATAGGTTTCACACACGTTATAGTTAGGAATTAGCATTTAAAAAACCTTGCAAATTCACTGAAAAAACCATAGGTTTCACACATGTTATAGTTAGCGGAAATTTTACTGATAAAAAACCAATGAAATTCCCCCGTTATAGTTAGTGCAGGCAACTATAACTCACGCGACCGCAATCCTCTGCTGATGCTAATACTGTATTTAGACACTTATTTGCCCATGTCTTCTTCCATAAATTTTTAGCTATACATATATTACAAATATTTTTTTTTCATAAAGACACATATGTCATCAGCAGAAGATTGCGGTCGCGTGAGTTATAGTTGCCTGCACTAACTATAACGGGGGAATTTCATTGGTTTTTTATCAGTAAAATTTCCGCTAACTATAACTTGTGTGAAACCTATGGTTTTTTCAGTGAATTTGCAAGGTTTTTTAAATACTAATTCCTAACTATAACGTGTGTGAAACCTATGGTTTTTTCAGTGAATTTGTACATTTTTTTAAATGCTAAGTTACTTTACGCCATTCGTGGCGTGCGCGCCCACTTAACGCAGTTCGTTCCGTGCGCGCACCGCGCGCCCACTTTACGCAGTTAGTGCCGTGCACGCACGGTGGGCATTCGGTGCGCTATGCGCACCGCGTGCCCACGTTACGCTAGATGGGCCATGTACGCACGATGCGCTTCGCGCACCGTGCGCACATGGAGGACATATGATGCACTTCGTTTTGAAAGGTAATATTTTAATTTTTCGTATATTTTATAAGCCATGCACAAATGGTGCCCTTCGGGCACCATTTGCACACTGGGTGGAGAGAGTGTGTATAATTTTTTTTTTTATTATTTTTTTTTTAAATATTTTAGTTTATCTCATGTGTAAAAAGCCATGCACAATTGGTGCCCTTCGGGCACCAATTGCACACGGGGAGGAGAAAGTGTGGATAATTTTTTTTTTTTTTTAAATTTTTTACCGTACGCGTACGGTAAGCGTAATCGGCGAAATTACCGAAAAAATAAAAATTCCGTTTTTGGCCTTGGGGGATCTTTGGGGACTCCCTCAACATGGCTATGTGTGTGGGAGCTGTCTAAACAGCCCCTTTACATGTTTTTGGGCTTTATATTTTAAAAATCACTCTCAGTGCGAGAGAGAAAATGGCGGCCGCCGCTTCCTGGTTTCGGCCGATTCGAATGTTTACTAAGATCTAAGAGCCAATCAGAATCGCGCTCGCGCACGCCAACGTACGCGTACGGTAAGCGTACCGTAAGCGCACCGTAAGCTGGCTCAGATATATATATTGATTTAAAGGCTATTTTCTCAGAATCTACTGAACAGATTTACACCAAACCTACAAAAGGCACTTCCTTGACCTGAGGACTACCTCTCTGCCAAATTTCTAGTAATTCTGTTCAGCCGTTCGGGCTGTAGCCCTGTCTAAAGGTCCTATGGAAAAATGCATGGGAAAAACGCGTTTTGGGACCCCCCTTTTATCTCAGCCCCCGCTTGACGAATCCCCCCCGAGACTTTCAGGGTAGGAGCGTAGCGTAGCGCCCCACCTATTTTGAAAAATTCGCGAGGATTCGTCGACCGCGCCAAAGTTATTCAAAATAGAATGTTGCGGATTTCCTATGGAAACGTGGTCCTAACTATAACTACCTACTGGCGACCGCCAGTAGGTAATATATATATATATATATATATATATATGTATATGTGTGTGTGTGTGTATATCACCTACTGGCTGGCAGTCACCAGTAGGTATTTTTCCGTGTGATTTGGCAAGCGGGGGCCTATCAATCAACAGATTTGTAAAGCGCACTACTCACCCGTTAGGGTCTCAAGGCGCTGGGGGGGGGAGTGAGGGGGAGCCGCTATTGCTCGAACAGCCAGGTCTTGAGTTGTTTCCTGAAGGAGAGATAGTCCTGGGTCAGCCGTAGGTGGGTGGGGAGGGAGTTCCATGTCTTGGCCGCCAGGTAGGAGAAGGATCTTCCTCCGGCGGTGGCTTTGCGGACGCGTGGGACGGTGGCGAGAGCGAGGCTGGCGGAATGGAGCTGGCGGGTGGGTGTGTAGAATGTAAGGCGGCTGTTGAGGTATTTGGGGCCCATGTCGTGGAGAGCTTTGTGTGCATGGGTGAGGAGTCTGAACATGATCTTCTTGCTGACGGGGAGCCAGTGCAGGTCTTTCAGATGGGCGGAGATGTGGCTGTGGCGGGGGATGTCCAGGATGAGTCGTGCAGAAGCGTTCTGTATGCGCTGGAGTCTTTTCTGGAGTTTGGCTGTGGTTCCTGCGTAGAGGGTGTTCCCGTAGTCCAGTTGGCTGGTGACGAGGGCCTGGGCGACCGTCTTCCTGGTTTTGATGGGGATCCACCGGAAGATCTTTCGGAGCATGCGCAGAGTGTTGAAACAGGATGACGAGACGGCGTTGACTTGCTTGGTCATCGTGAGGGAGGAGTCCAGGATGAGGCCCAGGTTGCGTGCATGGTCTGTTGGCTTGGGGGCGGTGCCCAGGGCAGGGGGCCACCAGGAGTCGTCCCAGGCAGAGGGGGATGACCCCAGGATGAGGACTTCAGTCTTGTCTAAGTTCAGTTTCAGACGACTGAGCTTCATCCATTCCTCGACGTCTTTCATTCCTTCCTGGAGGTTGGCTCTGGCGGTGGCGGGGTCGTTGGTGAGGGAGAGGATCAGCTGGGTGTCGTCGGCGTAGGAAATTATGTTTAGGTTGTGTTGGCGTGCGATATCTGCGAGGGGGCTCATGTAGATGTTGAAGAGGGTGGGGCTGAGCGAGGATCCTTGCGGGACGCCGCAGATGACATCGGTGGCCGCGGATCGGAATGGGGGGAGGCGGACTCTCTGGGTTCTTCCGGTGAGGAACGAGATGATCCACTCCAGGGCCGTTCCTTGGATTCCGCTGTTGCTGAGGCGATGTATCATGGTGCGGTGGCACACGGTTTCGAAGGATGCTGAGAGGTCCAGGAGGATGAGGGCAGCTGTTTCCCCGTTGTCGAGCAGGGACCTGATGTCGTCGGTAGCTGCGATGAGGGCGGTCTTGGTGCTGTGATTTGCTCGGAAACCGTACTGCGAGGGGTCGAGGGATCCGTTTGTCTCGAGGAAGGCGGAGAGTTGTTTGTTGACGGTCTTCTCGATGACTTTGGCAGGAAAAGGGAGGAGCGAGATGGGGCGGAAGTTTTTGAGGTCGGTGGGGTCCACGCTGGGTTTCTTCAGGAGGGCGCTGAGCTCGGCATGTTTCCAGCTCTCCGGGAAGGTGGCGGATGCGAAGGAGCTGTTGATGATGTCCCGGAGTTGGGGTGCGATGATGGAGCCGGCTTTGTTGAAGATGTGGTGTGGCCAGGGGTTGATAGGGGATCCGGAGTGGATGGTGTTCATCGTGCGGGTGGTGTCTTCGGTGCTGACCGGGGTCCAGGTGCAGAGGATGGTGGTGGGGGTGCTGGTTCGGCGGTGGGGTGCGCGGATTGTGCGTCAAAGCTGTTGTGTATGTCGGTGATTTTGCGGTGAAAGACCGAGGCGAGTGAGTCACAGAGGTCTTGCGAGAGTGTGATGTCGTTGTTGCAGGCGCTGGGGTCGGCGAGTTCTTCGACGATTCTGGAGAGTTCCTTGCTGTGGTGGGTGTTGTTGTCCAGTCGTTCTTTGAATGTTGTCCTCTTGGTGGTGCGGATCAGCTGGTGGTGTTCGCGGGTGGCGTTCTTGAGGGCTGTCATGTTTTCTGTTGTCTTGTCGTGGCGCCAGGCTTTCTTGAGGGAGCGGCAGGTTTTCTTGGAACTTTTGAGGTCGTCGGTGAACCACAAGGTTTTCTTGCTGCTGGGTCTGCTGGGTGGGTTCTTCAGTGGTGCGAGGTCATCGGTGCAGTTGGTGAGCCACTGTGTGAGGTTGCGGGCTGCTTCGTTGGGGTCCGTCGTGTTGGTGGGAAGGTTCTGGCTGAGGCAGGTGGTGAGCTGGTTGGTGGTGATCTTGCTCCAGTTTCTGTGGGGTGCCTGTTGCGGGTGGTGGTGGGTCGTGGTTCTCCTGTAGTTGAAGTAGATGCAGCTGTGGTCTGTCCTGTGTAGTCCGGTTGAATGGCTGAAGGAGATGTGCTTGCTGGAGGAGAAGATGGGGTCAAGCGTGTGTTCGGCGTAGTGGGTGGGGGTGTTCACCAGTTGCTTGAGTCCGAGGTCGGCGAGGTTGTCCAGCAGGGCGGCGGTGTTGCTGTCATTGTTGTTCTCCAGGTGGAAGTTGAGGTCTCCTAGGAGGATGTAGTCTGGGGAGGTTAGGGTGTGCCTAGATGAAAAAGGAGTTTTAAAAAGTGCATTTTCCATGTTAAGTTCCAAAGGAGCTTTAGACAGGATTACAGCCCGAACCACTGGAAGGAATACAATGAATTTGGCAGAAAGGTAGATTTGGTTACACAGATCACGTTTTCAGTTATGTGGTGTAAATCCAGTAGTTTGTGAGAAATTAAAGGAAATCCAAATTTCTATATCTACGATCAGTTCCAATTTGCAAACAATAACAAGCTTGTGAAGAGATCTACAGAGGTCTGATTGGCTACCAAAACTTCAGCCAGGAAGTGTTGTCAGCCATCTTGAAACTCGGCTTGTGCCGAGTCCCCAAACAAAACTGAAAAAAGGGCAGGGTAGGAATACCCTGACCTCCCAGGTCCCAGAAGAACCCAGGCAGGGCAAAACATTTTTTTTTTTTATTATTTGTGCGGCAAATCCATGAAATTCACAAATTTGTGGCAACATTCTTTTAAAAAAGTTTTGAAAAGGCCCAGGGGTGGGCCAAGTCCCGGGGGGGCATTTCCTTCAAAAAAAGAAAGAGGCGCACGGAGCCATCCTCCCGAGGCTCTTTGATGACCATCACTTCCCCAGGGCTTTACTTTAAAAAAAAAATGTGCAGGAGTGCTGTGTGGACCCTTGTGCCCCAGGGACCACCACTAACATCTCCTGCCAAGCAAAAGTAAGCACTCTTGTTCCAGCGGGCGGTAGATGTCAAAGTGCTCCCACTGCTGGAAGCAGAAATGCAGGCAGGGAAAGAGATGAAACTATCCCTGCACGGAAGGAGCTGCCTTTCCAAAAGCTCCCTCCGTGCAGCAGCAATACCGGCTCCCACAGGAGGCAGGGAGCGGGCTGAAACTGCTGGGGCCTTGAGGCTCCCCTGCGCCCATTCAAATGTGGGCTGGCCACTTACACACCTCCTTACAAACATATTCACAGATTTACACAGACACTCACAGACCCACTCAGGCACTCTCACACCTACACACAGCCGTACTGAGACACTCATACACCCACTAAGAAACTCATGCACTGTCTCACACACTCACTCTCAAAGGTTACAGGTTAAAGTTAGGAATTATAATTAACAAATCTTAGAAATTCACTGAAAAAAACATTACAGGGATATTATAGTTAGGCTCAGATTTCACTCATACAAACCAGTGAAATTCAGCAGTTATAGTTACATAAGCAAACTATAACTTATGCCCCCGCAATGCACTGTGTATCATCTCACATATTACATTACTCATAACCTGGTCAGTGACACACCCACTTACACACTATAGAACCTATCATACACCTACTCCCGCACATCCCCTCACATACCAATTCATAGACATATACCAGTACTCACGCAACCAATTAGTGAACCATACCACCACTCACATAATCACTAACTCACCCATACCACCACTAATGCACCCACCCACTCACCAATACAGCCACTCACATCAAGTCATACACACACTTACACACCTACTCCTACACCCTTAGAGCCACTCACACAGCTACTCAATCACCCATACTGAAACTCACACAGCCACATATTTACCCTTAAAGCCACTGACACAACCCCTCCCACACCCACTCACTCTCCAAAACAGCCACTCTCTCACACCGCCACTCGGATACTCACTCATGGATTCACACAGTTACTCACATAATATATGTTAAAAGGAATATCACTTATTAGTAGTGCACCTAGTATACTAATTTAACTTTCGTAGTAGCTTAGTATATATGTTTAACAATCATAAACTCTTAGAAAATACTTACTGTATAATGTCATCAGTGATGTATTTTGAGATGTCGTCAGTGATGTCACTGACCAGGTCATGAGTGAAGTTATATGTGAGGTCATAATCAGTGCTTTTCGGGGTGCAATTATAGTTAGCTCTGATTTTATCAGTGAATAAATATATATATGTGTGCACGTGTGTGTTAGCGTGTGTGAGATATATGTGTGTATATATATGTGTATATATATATATATATATTCACTGAAAAAACCATAGGTTTCACACACGTTATAGTTAGGAATTAGCATTTAAAAAATCTTGCAAATTCACTGAAAAAACCATAGGCTTCACACATGTTATAGTTAGCAGGACATTTCACTTGTGAAAAACCAATGAAATTCCCCCGTTATAGTTAGTGCAGGCAACTATAACTCACGCGACCGCAATCCTCTGCTGATGATGTCAAATATTACATCACTGTATTTAGACACTTATTTACCCATGTCTTCTTCCATTCATTTTTAGCTATACATATATTACAAATATTTTTTTTTCAGAAAGACACATATGTCATCAGTGATGTAATATTTGACATCATCAGCAGAGGATTGCGGTCGCGTGAGTTATAGTTGCCTGCACTAACTATAACGGGGGAATTTCATTGGTTTTTCACGAGTGAAATGTCCTGCTAACTATAACATGTGTGAAACCTATGGTTTTTTCAGTGAATTTGCAAGGTTTTTTAAATGCTAATTCCTAACTATAACGTGTGTGAAACCTATGGTTTTTTCAGTGAATTTGTACGGTTTTTTAAATGCAAATTTTTTTTTGAGATTTTTGGTAATAAAATAATATCCAACCTATGTATAAAATAATATATTTACTATATCCTGCATTATGGAATGGTTAATTTTTTAAAAATTAATGTTTACATACAGTTGTACATCACAGTTATTATCTTCTACAACTCTTGAAACTTGTATTTTTTTTTTTATGCATTTTTTGCCGTGCGCGTACGGTAAGCTGACGCTACGCGCTCCGTACGTCATAAGTACGGTGCGCTTACGTGATACGATGCGCGTACGGTAAGCTGACGCTACGCGCTCCGTACGTCATAAGTACGGTGCGCTTACGTGATACGTACGTGACGTACGCGTACACGCATGTGCGTTGCGCAGAAGCAACGTCGCGGTTACGCAGGTGCGTGTAATGCGCATGCGCAAGTGTGTCCTACGTACGCGCTCCGTAAGCGCTCCGTAAGTGTCACGTTTGCGCATGCGTACTTGTTTACGAGCGCGTACCGAAAGCTTACGGAGCGCGCACGGTAGGTCATGTGATCCACAAAGAACACTTTTGATTGGTTGAAACTACTTTCAGTTTCAGAAACTTCCCACACCACACCCATTCCCTCATTACTGCTTGAGATCCTCTAGGAGAAGGAGCTGAATTGACATTGAGATACAATGGCAGAGCAGCAGACCTCTTCTGAGAGTGAGCCTAGCAGCACCATCATCAGACAGAGAAGGAGGAAACAAAAGGATTCTTTTGTGTGGGAGTATTTTACTTTTCCAGAGGGGCAGAAAAAGGTCAATGCTCCATTGGTCACTTGCACACTTTGTGAGCGTGTTTTATCTAGAGGAGATCCAAGGAAGAAGTATTCCTTTGGAAATCACTCTATGATGAGACACCTTAGGGATAAACATCCCAGGACCTTTGCTCGACATACTGAAGAAAACTCTTCAGTAAGTCACCGGAGCCCAACCTCAGAAGCTCAGCCGAGTACATCATCGGCAGCTCAGCTGAGCCCTTCCTCTGAGGTGGGAGCATCACCTTCTTCAGCTCCTCTGGACATTAACCCTCGATTTCGGAGGGTTTCAGTGAGGTGTACAACGTGTTGTGGTCTTATTGTCTTTGGGGAGACCAGTGTTTCCCTTATTAACAATAAGATAGACCAGCACGTTTGTAGACGTTCATAATATTCCCATTCTTTCTTTCCTCTATCCCTGTATTAACCCAACAGCTCTTTTAAGAGCCAACCTTACCTCACAATTTTTGTAATTTTTTTTTAAGCTTTCCTTTTTGAAAAATATTTTTTGCCGTGCGCGTACGGTACGCGTAATCGTTACACGAAGTTCGCGGAATTTTTCCGTTTACGCCGTGCGCGTACGCTATGCGCATTCCGTGATTTTTCGAAAGAAAATGAAAATTAATTTTTGCCCTTGGGGGTCCTTCTGGGACCCCCTGACAAAGTCTAGGGGGTCAGGAACTGTCCACCCTGCCCCCTTTTCACGTTCTCCACCTTTGTTTTTCACCCCCTCAGACTGTGAGAGACAAAATGGCGGCAGACACTTCCTGGTTTCGACCGATTCGAATGTTTACTAAGTTTTAACAACCAATCAGAATCGCGCTCGTGCACGGCGGCGTGCGCGTACGGTAAGCTTACGTTACGCGCTCAGAGCGCGCCTATAGATATATATATTGATTTAAATGCTATTGTCTCAGGAAATACTGAACAGATTTACACGAGACCTTCAAAAGGCACATCCCTGACCTGAGGGCTACCTCTCTGCCAAATTTCAAGTAATTCTGTTCAGCCGTTCGGGCTGTAGCTCGGACTAAAGGTCCTATGGAAAAATGCATGGGGAAAACGCATTTTGGGACCCCCCCTTTTTCTCAGCCCCCGCTTGACGAATCCCCCCGAGACTTTCAGGGAAGGAGCGGAGCGCCCCACCTATTTTGAGAATTTCGCGAGGATTCGTCAATCGACCGCCAGTAGATAATATATATATATATATCTCAAAACACAAAGCTAAATGAAAGAAGATAGTCTGTAATTTCTTATTTTCTGAACTATTGCAACTTGGTACACAAAGAATAATAAATAACAATTAATTAAAAGAATTATCAAAAAGATGCTGTGTAGGAACAGTCTTACAAATTGGAGAACTACGATGATTTCTTTGTTATGAAATAGAGATACCAAATGCTTTCAGATTTTGGTGCTAATTCATTAAATTTCTCCAGATGATGATGTTGGCATAATTCCCCCAAATAATTAGGCTCACAGGTGAAAATCATGTTATTGGCGACATTGAGGGCAATGCAAAAACAATCTATAAAGTTGTCCAATTGCATTCGGCACCGTAGTCACTGACTTAGAGGATGAGAGTTCATTTTGCTTGACAAACCACAAATTGAATCCAAAAAAGGCAGACACTGTTGGTGGGCTGATTCTACATAGACCAACAAAGAGGGTCCCTGACTTATCTAAATGGGTTTGGAGCAGGGAAATAAATAAATAAGTATCAAGAAAACTTCTCCAAATATCAATATCATGTAATAAGTTGCAGTCCGTCCATAGTATATAAACTGCTCAATAAAAATATTCAAAGAATCTTTTTTTCTTTTTTCCATATAAATATTCATTGTACATAAAAACAGGAGAACATACTCCGATAAGACGGAGGCAAGATGGCGGCTGAGTGAGAAGTGTCAGCCGTAGGTGCTCTCCCGCTGTGATGCAGTAACGAGAATATCCTTAAAAAAAACCAGAACCGAAGAATGTGGAGACCCCCCGCCCGATAGGAATCTGAAGGGAAGCGGCAGCGTGGCAACAGCAATCAATAGAGACATGTGTAACTTACGGAGTTGGGTTGCAGCGCTGGTTCGGAGTGCAGAGCAGTTGATTCTCGCCTTTGAGCGCTTTGAACATGTCTGGCTTCCGGCATCTCCTGCTCCAGCTCGGGGAGGCATGGGTCCCAAAGCGGTTTCGAGGGGTAGAGGTGCGGTTGAACGCTGCGGCCCTCCGGCGCCTCCCTTGGAGATCGAGCCGATTCCAGCAACCACTCGTGGACGCAAGCAGAAACTTGGTGGGCATACTGAGATCTCGGCTGACAGGAAGGGGAGGGGTGTGGGCACCCAGCCCCAGCCACTCCAGTCCTCCGTATCGGTGATCTAGTTGCTCAGGGGATTGGGGGCTGGCTCTGCCGGTGCTCAGGAGGGAGACCAGTTTGGAACAGCCGGAGAAGCTAATACCCCAATACTGTTGGGTAAGGAGATGAGTGGGGCCGGAGAGGGGCTTAAAGAGCTGGTGATTCAGAGCAATATCCAGGAGCTGAGGAGATTGATCTTCATGGCGGTGATTTATTGCGGCAGGCGGCTGGTGGGAGCGGAATGGCGGAAAAAACTCAGATTATGGTCTCCCCGGGCAGGGTAATCACCTCAGGTAATAGTCATGAATCAGAAGCTGGAGTCATGACAGACATACAGGAATTTGAAATTGACCAGGCACAGGAAAACAGGCAGGAAAACCTGATGGCTCCTCCAAAGGAGGGGGTAAAACCTAACATAACATTTTATGAAGGCAAAGCAGGGCTTAAGGGGGCTCAGAATGATTTAATAGGAGAAGAGGATCGGAACATACCCAGCCAGGTGCCCGCTGGGAATCCAAAACACAAGGGGAGCTCTAGGGCCCTTAGAACCCCGCTGGGGTATAGGGAAAGAGATATAGACTCAGAGGCAAATGATTTTTCCTCACTATCTGATACAACATGGTCAGGTTTCGGCTCAGATTCAGGAGGGGATACGTTGTCAAGCGATGAGATGGTCATACAAGATAAGGGTACAGCAGCCTCAGGTTCGGCAGCAACGGTTCGATCGATGAATCTCAGTACAAAGAGACCTGAGAGGCAAAAGCAGGGGGCTCTGAGATGGGATTACGCACTCGGAGACCAACTGATGGGTGTTACCAACAATACCCCGGATGATGGGCTCACTCCGGACCCTCCAACTTTAGAATCAATCCTGCAGTGCGTGGTTGCACATCGTGAGGAATCTCGGTTAGAAAGTAAAAGATCGCAGAATGCCTCTCGTAAATTGCAAGGGGCAATTAGGAAAGTAGCAAAAACTTGTAAAGACATAAGTGACCGGATGACCGATATCGAGTCTCGGACGGATTTGTTGGAGTCAGAGGTCGCTGGCTCAAAGGGTCAAGTTGAAGCCCATGAAGCTCGAATTGTGGATATTCAGTGGAAGCTGGAGGAGAGTGAGAACTACCAGCGAAGGAACAACTTGAGATTCCTGGGCATTCCGGAGGGAAAGGAGGGGCCCGATGCACACACTAACATGGTTCAACTGTTGCAGGACTCCTTCCCGGAACTGGTCGGCTGGAACTGGCAACAGGAGATACAAAGGGCACACCGGGTCCCTTTCACCATTCGACAACCAGCCCGCCCCGATGCCAAGCCTAGGGCATTTCTGGTCTATTTCGGAAATTACTTACTGAGACAAAATGTTTTTGAAAGGGCAAGACCAGATGCACAACATAGCATAGATGGGTTTTCGTATTTCACTAGACCAGAATACTGCCATGTCACGGTTGAACGTCGGTGGCGCTTGCGCCAGATGATAAAGCCTTTCCAAGATAAGGGAGCGCAGGCTTTCCTTCTAAATCCCGCCCGACTAAAAGTAGTCTGGAAGGACACTACGAGATTCTTTACTTCCGAAATAAAGGCAAAGGAGTTCTTAGAGGTTGGGGGGAGAGTATAATTCAAGTTGTTGATATAAACAGCCCATCCTTTTCCCATAAGTTAAATTGTGTGGATTTGCCTCGGGGGAGAGGCCATAATTGGGATAACTGGGGTGGTGGGTTCATGAGGGTTAATATGGATTAATATGGGTTTTAAGTACATATAAGCACATGCATCATTTTCGGGAGAGTACACCGATCATCCACTACAGACCTGACAGGTCTGTTGCCTTCAAGAACAGGGAGGGAGGGATGGGGGGGGAGGTCAGGTAGGGGAGGGGGGGTAAGAGGGGGAAGGGTAGGGGGCGTAATAATTCAGGAAAATTTGAGGAGAATCTAGTTCAGTTTGACACGGAGATGAGGGAATGTTTTAAGGTACAATTTAGGTATCAAATAAATTATTGGGATGGGTAGGCTGAGAATCTGCTTGGTAAATATTGGGGGGTTGAATGATGGTGGCAAGAGAAATAGATCGGCAGAAGTGGTACGGTCGTGGGGGGCAGATGTCATCTGCCAACAAGAGACTCACATCCCATGGCAAAAGAGAGGGCTTAACATCATCCCTGGATAAACGCAGGCAATCAGCTCACGGCAGACAACCACTACGAGAGGTGATGCCATACATATTTCCAAACAGATGCCTCTGGCTGAGCCAGCTTTAGTGGATATATGGGGAAGGTGGGCAATAGTCTTATTACCTAGCAGGGTAAGACTATGTACAATTTACAGCTCTAACCTTGACAACCCAGATTTATGGGCATAATTATAGCTTGAACTAGCTTCCTGGCCATCCCCACTTATAATCTGTGGAGATTTTAACATCCACTTAGGAACACATGATACGCTTCGGGGAAAGTATCTGGGGATGAAGCCACAAGTATTTAAGGCTCTTAAAGCTTTAGTGGGAAGTCATGGTTTAGTGGACGTCTGGGCTCAGAAAAAAGCTGGGGATGCCGGGTATACATATTTCTCTTGCCCTCATCGGAAGTATGTTAGGCTCGATTATTTTTTTATTTCTGCCTCTCTTGTAGAGGGAGCTACCATACAGAAACTGCCAAAGGTTTTATCAGAGCATAACCCTCTGATGTTGGAAATTGAGGTTCAGGAACATGAGAATCTTCCCTCAAAATGGTCCTTTGACAGAAAACTTTTGGCTACCGAGGGCTTTATAGATCACAACAGGGGGTGGACCAAATAATTTTACGAGGCAAATTGGTATAGCGCATCAAGAGAAATTGTCTGGGATACATTTAAGGCCTGCCTTAGGGGTGAGATTATTAGTTTTGCCGGGCACCTTAGGAAAGAACAGAGAGAGGTCATACACCAGCTCATGGCTGAACTCTCCAAATATGAGGAAAGCACCTGGGAGCTATTGAAAAAAAACAGATGGAATTACTGAGCCAATTAGAATTAAAAGTAATCGGCACTAAAGCAAAAATTAACGGAATATACAATAACAGAAATGCTAAGACAATTATGAATAGTGGAGATGACAGGGAGACCCCTTGCACTCAGACTGAAACAGAGGGCGGCGGCAAACAATATTATGAAGCTAAAGAGGAAGGATGGGAATATGGTAACCAAACCTCAGGACCTTGTTCAGGTCTTTGCTGAATTTTATGGCGACCTGTACAGCTCTGAGGTTGATCCTCAAGCATTAGCAGGGGTGGGAACCGTTATCTTCCCCCCTATAATACAGGAACTAGAAGAAGACATCTCGCTAATTGAAGTCACAGAGGCACTCCAGGCTATGGCACCTGGTAAGGCCGCCGGCCCAGTCGGGATCCCGATGGAAATATACAAAGCCTTGCAGCCTGAGCTTGCACACCTGTTGCTGGACCTGTTTCTGGCAGTACAGTATAGGGGTAGTCCGCCTCAGTCCTGGAAGGAAACCAATAGGGTTATTTTTCTGAAAAAGGGAAAACCATCTGAAGATCCCGCTTCGTATAGGCCCATCAACCTTATAAATGCAGATGAGAAACTATATTCTAAAATCGTAGCGCTCAGACTCGCAAAAACAATTGCCTCCCTGGTCAGTCCGTGGCAGCACAGATTTATTCCTGGTCGAGGAACGACGGATCACGTTCGACGTGTAATCTCATTATTTGGTATAATGGAACAGACAGTGGAGCAAATGTCCCTTATATTATTGGATGCCCAAAAAGCTTTTGATCAGGTTGAGTGGGCATATCTTTGGCAGATTTTAACCACTAACCGTTTCGGCCCCCGTATACTGACTGCCATAAAGGCTATGTACGTACAACCCCATGCAAAAATTCAACTGATGGGGATGGAGTCAGGAAGAATTAAGATCTCACGAGGTACTAGACAAGGATGCCCGTGCTCCCCAATTCTTTTTGCTCTCTATATCGATCCATTAATTAGAACAATGCTAAACGATCAGGCTATCAAACCTATCGTGGTCAGGGGATACAACACCAAAGTACTGGCTTACGCTGATGACATCGCAATAGTAACCCCTGACCCAAAGGAAGCTTTGGATCGCATCGAGGTTCTGGCATCAGAATTTGGGAGTCAGTCGGGCTATAGACTGAATACAGGTAAAACCAAGATTGTTTGCTCCAAAAATACCCAGTTTCATGACGCACGGAGGTCTACTGAGGCCACATATTTAGGGATAAATATAAATGCTGAGGTAGGGACGGTTTGGGACATCAATTCGGCACAGCTTTTTAAAAAGATAAGTAACGACTTAAAACAAATGGATAATTTACATCTTTCCATTATAGGACGTGCGAATATCACAAAAATGACTCTGTTCCCCAAATATTTTTATTTATTTAGATGTATACCGCTGGAACCATCAAAGGGATTTTTTTTAAAGATCGAAGGAATATTTTAACAATTTATTTGGGGATATAAAAAGATTAGAAAGTCAATGAAGCTGATGACTCTACCACAAAGCCGTGGGGGTCTGGCAATCCCCATATGCTATATTATTACTGGGCTGTAACTTTGCAGCAAATGATCAGTCTCTTTCGGCCTAAAAACTGTTTAGGAACTACCCATGCAGACCAAAGTAGGGAGATCCCCCCTCTATCTATGAGCTGGCCCTAGGGGAGGTAGCATCAGGTATATTATTGAGGCAGCTCGAAGGGAGCTATTATAAAACAATGCGGTTTAAATTAGTCAGAACTGCTTGGAATGTTTGGAATAAGGTAAGAAAACTTTTGAGAGTTCCAAAGGTTCAGAGATATCTATTTTTATGGCGTTCGTCAATGTTCCCTTCTTTACTTTATGATAGGTTAAGCAGGAACTGGGAGCAGGCCGGAATTAATACTGTAGGTGATATGTTTTATCAATCAGAGGTAATGTAATTTAAAGAGCTTCAAACACAATATGGCGTAGATTCTAAGACTTTTTTTAAAGTATTTACAAATTAGGGAGATAATTAAGCCATTAATGGTTCAACTTAGTAACTCAGACAGAATCCCTATGCTGGATTGGCTGGGAAACAAACAGCCCCAGGTTAAAGATTTGTACTCAATTCTTTTGAATGCCAATCAAGATGACATAGTCAGCTCAGAAAGTGTTTGGGCAGGGAAGTTGGGGGATCAGGATGTTGATATGTGTAGATCTTTATATCTGTCAAAAACAATGTTTTTGGCTGCAAATCTTAAAGCTCAACATTTTAAAACTCTGTTCAGGCTATATTACACCCCAGCGAAATTGTTTACTTGGGGGGGAAAGGGAAACTGACAGGTGCCCAAGATGTGGCCAGGGCCCGGCTGATATGGTTCACATGTTTTGTGGATGTAGCAAACTGGGTATATTGAAACAAAGAATAGAACATTTTATGAATCAAACTATAGGGGGTATAGCTCGATTAACTCCTACACTGGTTATATTTGGTGTTGATGACAGTTTACAGATGGACTCTTCCCAGACGTATTTTTGTTTCATGGTAACAGCCATTTTGCGTATAATTATCGCAACTAGATGGAAAGATGCAGATCCACCCTTATTTCAGGAATGGTATGCCAGGCTCTGTCATGTCTTTAATTTAGAGAAGGCATTGTATAAATGTAAAGGCAGAAGGGCTAAAAAAAGAGGCTGCCTAGTGTGGGGTCCGCTGTGGGAAGCAGAGGAGAATTAAGCACACAGTTTATAATTTTAAGGAAAGAGGGAGAAACCCCCTCACTCTTCTTTGTATCTACCCTTACCAGTATAAGTGCTTAAAAATGTCCACGTGCAAAGGATCAAGAAATTTGAATGTGCCTGTCATTTCCAATTTCCCCCGGCCTAAATGGACCAGCCACCCACAATGTCAGAGCTGGTAAAGCAGAAACTACTCTCAATAGGTGAGCAGAGCTTCATCAGATGAGTGCAAGGATTGGGGAATGAGGGGGTTTACCTAAGGGTAATGACCTGTGGGGGGCACACAGTGAGAGAAATGCTAGATTCGCCAGTCGAGTTAAATATCCTAACAGGAAGAAGAGGGTTTCAGCGCAGCCGTTATACATAAGGGAGCAGGAAGAGAACACAAGTAGCGTGCGAACGTGAGGGCAACGCGAGTTCTATTGGTAGGCTGGAGGTGCTGTATTTTCAGAGCCTTCAACCCTATGTGTTCTTGCAGAAGTGGGCCCTGGTTTGAATTCACTGCTTTCCTAGCATGGCTGAATGCTTCCTCCGAAGCTTGTTTTCAAGCGACAGGAGGCATTTCCAGGCCACTTTCTACTGCTGTACTGCTGGGACACCCGTCCTCTCCCCCTCTCTGGATGTTCCTGCTGCAGGCCCTGTTCTGTGACCTTCTGTATTGCAGAGCCCATGTACCTAGTAGTCACAGATGCTGCACCGCAATTTTGGAGTAAAACAAACTTTTAATAATGCGAGACCTATTGCATTGCAAATGCTTGTATAGGTTGCAACCGGAGATTCTGATTGTGGCAAAACAGGAGGGGGGCTCTGTGCTTCATTCTATTTGTTCTGTAACTAAGGAACCCTTAGACAACATGGAACCTAATGGGGTCCCTCTCAGCCAATGCGCTATAGCTGTCGCTATTACACCCACAATTTCCATTTCAACTACGATATCTGCAGCTGCTCCAGAGAAACAGGCTGAGTCACAGAGAGGTGCAGAATTTGATGCTCAGATCCATGAAGCCGTTGTTAATAGGCCTCCAGGGGTCTCGATTGAAACACTATTTACCTCGCTAAAAGAGGACATAAAACAGGGCTTCGCAGTTTCTGCAGACAACCAAAATGAGATACGGACTGCCTGTGAGACCTTGGAGAGGAAGGTCGATCTTTTAAATTCAAGGACTGAATCCTTAGAGAGCTCTGTTGAGGAACTTAAGACAAATTTAGGGTCAGCAGAGATAAAAATAAAAAATGTACAGGGAGACGAAGCAGTCTTGCTGGACAGGGTGGAGACACTTGAAAATAATTCTCGCAGAAATAACTTGCGGGTCATGAATGTTCCCGAGGGTAAGGAAGGGACAGATATTTAGACCCTTGTGATTGCTTTGTTCAAGGGGACCTTATCACTCGAAGAATCAACAGAGCTCTTGGAAAAAGATGTCCAAAGAATTCATAGGGGTCCATTTCGTCATAACCCTAACAGAGCATAACCTAGGAAGATTCTCATCAATTTTCTCACATATTCCATTAAAGAGAAAATCTTGAACCTGGCCCTGAAGGCAAAGACGTTAAGAAGTAAGGACTTCTCCTTTGAGGTGCGCTCAGATCTTTCTAGAGCTACACTTGAAAGACAGCGGGAACTTGGTCAAAGAATGGAATACTTCAAGAAGGTCGGCGCAATTCCCGGCTTTCTTGAAAGTTATGTTAAAAAATAAGATGTATAACATCCGATCAACCCACGAGGCAGACGAATTGCTCAGGTCTATCAACAAGGAGGCCCCCAAAAGGGCCTAGAGGCATTCTTGCCCCTTTCTCTTGTATTGAAGGCCAGAGGTCAGGGGTAGTGAAGATGAGTATATACGAATAGAGTCTCCCCTGCAATATGTCTGTTATGTTAGAAGATTGACAAGCATTCAAACGATAGGGAAAAAAAAATCCTTAAGGGGAAAAAAAGGGGGGGGGGGGGAAATGAAGGACATATGAATCAAAAAAGAAAATGGAAAAATATAAAGAAACATAAAAAAGAAGAAAAAAAAAGTTGGTTTTTTTATGGTTCTTTTTAGGGTTGGGTCTTTTAGGTTTCTGGTAACTCATGGACACATAAACACAATATGAATAGAGTGCGGGGGGGGGGAGCCCATGGACGCAAAGCTGGTCTACACCAGACCAGAGTAATGGGGGAAGGGTTTCCAAAGGGGGGGAGTGGGTGGGGGAAGGGGAGCACAGGGGGATGAAGATTACAAACACCTCGTTCTCCACAATCCCGTCAAACATTGATCTTGAAGAGTAGGAATAATGTGAAGGCTGGAAGGTCATCTTGGTTATGTCTTTGTCTTTGTAGAATTAAGGCTGAATATACTAAGTGTAATGCTGAAATAATATGACAATACTTCAGATTTTGTCCTGGAACGTCAATGGCCTGCACATGAGGGGACGAAGAGCTAGAATCCCACAGTATCTGAGAGATTCCCCGGCGTAGGTCATTGTCATCCAGGAATCTCCCCTTCTAAAGAAAGAGACAAAAGAAATGTTAAAAAATCAGAAATGGGTGGACGCTTTTATTTGCACCGACCAGACGGCTAATATCAGATTTTACAACATAGGGAAGATGTTAGCGGTAGGTGGTTGATATTGAAGATCACCTTGAGGGGCATTCTCTTCACCTTAGTGGGATATTATGGACCAAATCAAGATGATGCCTCGTGTCTTAATTCTATTTGCTCTCATCTCCTCGACTTTCCAGAACCAGTGATATGGGCCAGAGATTTTAACATTGTCTTAAATCCAAAACTGGACTAATGTCCAAAATGTAGAGCAGCAGTTCCTTCTAGATCTAGGACGTCTCTTCTGACAACGATGGCCCAATTAGGGTTATGTGATATATGGAGGAAAGGTAGGGAGAGCAACTAGGAGTATCTTTCAGAAACTTGAAATATAAACACAAGTCGAGAATTGACTACATCCTGCTTAGTTATAGTTTAAAAGATCGAGTTAAGGAGATTGAATACCTACCGTCGCATCTTTATGATCATTCAGGAGTCCTATTAGTCATTGACTGCATACAGCCACAGCATACTAGAACCTGGTCATTTGATCAAACAATACTTCTTGAAGAAGAAGAGATTGCTTTTCTTCTTACTGAAACTAAGAACAACTTAGGCACAGCCGACATCATAATAGTTTGGGACACCCTGAAAGCTTTCTTGAGAGGCTGTATCACCAACAGAGCGAGTCATAGAAAGAGGAAATATAGGGAAGTGACCCTGGCTTTGGAAGCAGAAATGAGGGTAGTTGAGGGTAAAATGAACAACCAAACTGGTATTGGCCTGAAAGAAGACTTGGAAAAGCACGACCATTTAAAAAAAGAGCTGGAGGGTATTCTTCAAGAGAGGCTTATGCGTAGGTGGGAGGCAAGCAAGACCTCCCACTTTGAATATGGTGAAGGGGCAGGCAAATTACTCGCTTGGAAAGTTAAAACAGATCAACTCTGGAACCATATAAAAGAGATTAAGGTGGATGATGAGCCATCTTCCCTATTCTCAGATAAAGATATTGGTACGGCTTTCGGGAACTATTTCCAAGATATTTATAAAGAGACCTCCATAGAGGACAGTGCCAAAGTAAAGCACTAGTTAGATGGGACCACTCTATCACCCATTAGCTCGAAGCAACAAATAGACCTGGAATGTGCCATTACAGAAGAGGAGGTGAGGAAGGTCATAGCAGGTGGGAAAAGAGGGAAAGCGGCCGGGCCTGATGGGCTACCAGGCGAAATATATAGATCTCTACAAGAGACCATAATCCCAGTACTTACTCAACTGTACAATAAGATACTATTGGAGGGAGTAAATCCCCCTTGTTCATGGGACGATGCGACGGTGGTCTTTATCTTGAAACCCGGCAAAAATCCAGCTAGCTGTGGTTCATACCGACCAATATCACACCTAAATACAGATTATAAACTCTTTTCCTACATCTTGGCAAATAGGCTGGGTATGGTGGCAAATTATATTCTCCATCCAGACCAAAAAGGGTTTGTTAAAGGACATCAACTAGCAGACCTTACATACGATCTGGTTGACGCAATTGATATTGCCTCCACCTATTCACTCCCTCTGGTAGTTTTAACCCTGGATGCCACCAAGGCTTTTGACAGGGTGAATTGGGGATACCTGTCGGAAGTCATGGCAAGATTTAATTTGGGTGACAAATTTCGTCGTACCATCCAGCTGCTATACCAAGCACCGACAGCTAGATTACTGGTCAATGGAACACGGACGACGCATTTAAGATAACCAGTGGAACGCGACAGGGTTGCCCTCTCTCGCCTTTGCTTTTCAATATGTATATAGAGCCCTTTGCACAGAGATTTAGGGATAATCCCAACATCCTCTTTTTCAAATATAGAGAGTGGGAAAGGAGAGTGGCCCTGTATGCGGACGACATCTTGATACTTTTGGCAGACTTGAACACAGCTCTTCCAACAGTCCTAAAACGGGCCGAGGAATTCGGACAAGTTTCTGGATATGAAATAGATGCCAGTAAGACCGAAATAATGGTGTGGAATATCAGTGGAACACAATTCCAGGTCGGTTCCGCCATGCGGTATCTGGGGTTTAGAATTGTACAGGATGTAGGAAAAATCGCAGAACTAAATCTAGAGCGAGTCTTCAGAGAGTGTCAGAAACAGATGAAATTGTGGGCACACCTCCCCTTATCCATCTTGGGAGGGTTAATTTGGTTAAAATAACAATCTTACCTAAGCTTACATTTCTTTTTAATACGATGCCTCTGTTTTTTTATAAATCCCTGATAGACACATTTCAACAAGGGGTTAACTCCTTTGTTTGGAGATATAGATCGACTAGATTAGCCTGGAAGAAGCTAGGCGAAAGAGAGAGAAAGGGGGCTTGGCGCTACCTGATCTGCAATACTATGCCTGGGCCTTCCAATTTTCACATTCTCGAATGTTATTGAAAATGCCTGTGAGTACAGGGGGAGGTGACATGTTTCGGGCTATGTTAAGGGGTGCTGGTTTACCAGAAGAAGGCTTCATGTTTAAATTTGGGGACCAAAAGTTCTTCAAAAAGGTCAAACTTAAGGTCCTCCAGTCGATAGCAAAAACCTGGGCTAGATTAAGAAAAATGGTGGGGCTTAATTATTTTTCAAAGCTAGTGCCACTCTGGGACTCCCCAGGTTCGCCAGAATGCCTCCAGGATAGCTTGACGATACCACTAAGAGAAGCTGTGATTAAAGTGTAGGGAGATTTGATTAGCGAGGATAACATTTGTTTCTTGGGAAGATCTAAGAGAGAGAGTAGGGACGGGTCTCTCTAGATTTAAGTATATCCAGCTAAAAAGCTGGGTACAATCCCAGCTTAGTCGGGAAACATCATTTGTTAGGGGCACTAGTCTGGAACAACTGCTAGTCGTGAGGCCGGTGGGAAAAAGGGAGGTCTCAGTGTGGTATTGGGGAATCGAAGAGGCGGTGGATGGGGTATTTAAGCTCGCAGAGGAGTTGAGGCCATTTATCGTTCCTTTTCTGTTCCATCCGTCTCTGTGGGGAAGTTGGAACCTTGCCCAATGACTACTATGTCTTTGTGCTCTTTCCCAGAGCTTTCGATGGAGGAGTTTAATAAAATTGTGGCGAAAGTCAAATCTGGCTCTCCTAGTGATCCTCTTCGGCCTGCCCAATTTAGAGATTCAGCGTTACTTTGTCTTCCTCCCCTGCGTGATCTTGTCAATTTATCTTTGACGTCTGGTTCTGTCCCTACTAGCTGGAAACAAGCTCAGGTGATGCCTATTTTTTTAAAAACTGCCCTGGATCCATTAAAGCTGGAGAACTATCGCCCTATATCTCTGCTCCCATGGGTCGCAAAACTGACTGAGGTTCATGTTAATGCCATTTTATCTAATCATCTTCATTGCGCTCACATTTTGGATCCCTCGCAGAATGGCTTTCGACCCGGCCATAGTACTGAGACTGCGTTGCTCTTTATGGTTGAGCACCTGCGTACTCTGGTCGACTCGGGTCAAACGGCGGCACTGGTGCTTCTCGATCTCAGTGCCGCCTTCGACACCGTCTCCCACGCCATTCTAATACAGCGTCTGGGTGAGGCTGGTGTCGATAACGTGGCACTCAAGTGGTTTCGATCGTTTTTATCTGGTCGCACGTTTAGGGTTGTTACTCCTCCTTTTCAGTCTAAACCCTATCCTATCACTCCGGGTGTGCCGCAAGGGTCAGCTCTGAGCCCCACACTTTTCAATCTCTATGTGCAGCCGCTGGCTGCTGTCGCCAAGCGTTGGAACCTGACTATGGTGTCCTATGCTGACGACACGCAGCTGGCGGTTGCATTAAGTGGGCCGTCTGACCTCGAGGCTGCTGAGTTTAGCGAGGGACTGAGCTCAGTGGCCCGTTGGATGACAGATAATTGACTGCAATTGAACGCTAAAAAAACCGAAGTGCTCATTGTCGGCAAGCAGAGTCATCTCTGGGGTGATCATTGGTGGCCACCCGAGCTTGGTTCAACTCCTCTTCCTGTCACCGAGGTTAAGAACCTTGGGGTCTGGTTGGACTACAAACTCAGTTTTGCCTGTCATACTAAGAAAACCGCTGCCACGTGTTTTGGGATTCTACGTAGGCTCAGACCTATCTTTAAATTCTTTGATGCTCCAACCAGACAGCTTATTGTTCAAGCTACGATTTTGTCTAGGTTGGACTATGCAAGTTCTCTTTTGTTGGGGGCTAATTTGGCCGAACTTTCTAGACTTCAACGCGTTCAAAATTCTGCCGCCAGGGCTCTGGTGGGCTTACCGCGATTTTGCTCGGCCAAAAATACCATTGTCAAACTTCATTGGCTCCCTGTCGCTCAGAGGATTAAGTTTAAATCTCTGTGCCTTGTGTTTAAAATTCTGAAGCACTCTTCTCCTCAGATTCTGGAGCACTTTATTCTGCCTTATGTTCCCTCGCGCTCTCTAAGATCCTCGGGTCTTCACTTGGTCACAGTCCCGCGCTTTAAGAGAGCTAGGTCCGGCGGCCGCTCCTTTAGAGTACTTGCTGCCGGGCTCTGGAACTCTCTTCCTGTCCATGTCCGTGCAATTAACGAACTTTTTGCCTTTAGGAAGGCTGTTAAAACCTTCCTTTTTCCTCTGGATTCTTAGTGCTGCTGTGTTCTTGTCTTTGGTATTACTTGTGTCCGGTATTTTGTCCTTTATAGCGCCGGGACGCCCCTTTGCTGGGGCAGCTGTGCGCTTTATAAATCCGGATAACATAACATAACATTATGGGGGGAACAGATCCTGGACACACAGTGTGATCTTCTATGGCAGGACTCGTTTAAAACTCATTTCAGACTAGTTAAACCTGCTTGGCTGAAGCAAAGAACCATCTGTTCACCGCTCAGAGCGTATCTATCTCCTCTCAGATTATCTACGTTTTTGAAAGGGAAAGTGTGCAACAAATGTGGGATGGCAGAAGCATCAGATATACACATGTTTAAGGACTGCCCCTCCATCGCTTCATTCTGGGAAGATGTGCGGAAGACTCTTGAGGGTATCTTAAAAGTACCAATCCATATAAACCTGTCCCTGATAATCTTTGGCCTCAGCAGTAACATCGTAGGTCCTGCCAGATCTATTATTCTACTCAATTTTAATGGCTAGGAGGCAAATTTGCATACATTGGATAGATCCAGTTCCACCCGATCACTCAGATTGGTTGACCTCACTATACGAAGTATACAAGATGGACATGTCTAGAACATGTAGTAAGAAAAAAATCGCATATTGGGACCTGTTGATTCAATGGAGGTAGTTTTTTTTTTTTATCCGGTTCCTATGATTATGCATTTTGGATACTCCTTGGACTATCCTATGCTTTCAGGCTATTGACAATGTCCATCAGGTTTGCATAAGACCTAGCTGGAGTAAACCCAACCTCCCCCTCTCATAACAGGGGAATTAACCTTCCGACCTAAAAAAACGTACCCTTGTGGGCTGAGGTACCAAGAGGTTCCATATAAGAATCCAAAGACATTCAAGGTCAATAAGTAAGGTTACGAATGGGCGGTTGGTACTATCGAGGCGGTTGAAAGCGAATGAGGACAAAAAAAAAAAAGAAAAGGAATACAGCCTTTTCTTTCTAGCAGAAGCATGTTTGTCAACTACATCACTCTCCCCTATATCAGTTTCTCATGATAAATGTTTGAGTAATTTCCTGCCTTCTGGCACCAGACAATGTCTCAATAATTCATTTTGTTGACTAAACGTTTCTCCTTCAGTTGTATCTATATATGCCTCAAATCCCTGCATCCCTTTTTTCAATCAGTATCGGGTAAATCCGGATTGGGCGCAAAGGATGGAGGAGGAATGACATTTTGCTGCTTAGTAAGAAATAGCAATTGACTGCCAAACAAATGGGATAATGTCAAATGCGCCAAACATGTCGCACTTTCACAACTGGCTGCTTATGACCTACACATACACAAGGTGAATACTAAATATTAAGTACATGTAGAAATCAAATTTTCTCCTGAGATTTCCAAAGTGCTTAAGGTGCTCAAAGTTATCACTTAATCCAGCAAAGGTCTAATCACAGCAAGGATGAGCATGAATTAAACTATTTGAAGAATATTGTGTGTGAATCACTGATGGGTTAATGAGCACTTAACATACAAGTTCATTGGAGAGATAACACAAAGGTGTGGGTCAATGAGCACTCCGTACCAAAAGAAAACTGAATAAAGTAACGGTTGAAGACTTTGAAGGGGTGCAAATCACTGATCAAAGGGGCGCTGTGCTGGCACATGCTTCAATAGTCAGATGTGAGCATAGAATTAAACACCCACAGATGTTAAAAATACCTTTCAAGAGAAACTAAACTATTTCCAAGGCAGTGAAAGTTTATAAAGAGCAGGATAGCCCTGAAATTCCGTACATGTCTTCCAATGTCAGAGTGTGCTGGAGTTGAATCAACACAAACTCCCTGCCCAGACAACACAGCAATGCAAATTTAGATTGCTGCATGGCTTCCACTCTTAAAGATGACAGCCTTAATTAGGGCGGCGTATAGACGTCGCCACTGACCAGTCCCAAGATGGAACACATCTACCTCGCAATTGAAGAGAAGCTGGCTGGGAAGTCCTTCCTCGTATTCAGATGTTTTGAAATGGGCTTCTAACTCCACCTACATCAACAGTGGAAGACGATGATTCCTAGAAGAATGCAGCTATGATTCACATTTGCCGGTAAGGAGGCCGGACCTGAAGAGGTGAAAGCAAATACAGCAACGAAGCACCTGTGGGGTATACCTCCTTGTGGATCTTGAAAATCCTACTGGTCACTCATTGCCAGTATGAACTGGAGGACATCACGTTCTCTGTGGTGGTAGAGCAGCTGGACTGGGCAGGGGAAAAAGCGCACATTCTCTGGGCACGAGTATGCACAGCCTTTTCCTAGTAAGGCCCATGCAAAACCTCCTTTGCACTATCTTTACCCTGCTGTATCTGACGTGACTGGTGCAAAGTCTGGTTTCATCATTTAAAGCTTAAATTCAGCATAAATTGTATCAAAATAATTTACTCCATCTTTACACAAGTGCAAATTATACATAATATTGTTGTCCGTACTCTGCGTTAAACTTCTTATGAAATTCTTGGTTGAGATCTTCTATTTGTTGTTTACAGTTATAACTGTTTTTAAAATTGACCCATCTGCTATACAGCTTGAACAAGTGACATTGCGACAATCTGTTCTGTACCAAAATGTTGGCCTTATTAACTAAATATTTGAATTCATTTAGAAAATCACGTGTGGCCCTAATCATAAAGGTAAATTCAAACATATAGATTTGCTGATGTAAATCTGCTCTGTCCCCTAAGATTAACAATAACTTTTTACTATTCACAATTTTTGATTGTAAAATACTCCTACGTGCAGACTTACATTTCTAATTATTTATTAGCTATATATTTTCTGAAAAAAACAGAGGTTAAAGGAACGCTCGAGTTAGGTAATCATGTCAGTTAAAACATACCTTTTTAACCCAACAAAACCACTGAAATTCCCCAGTAGTAGTAGCTCGGGTAACTATAACTCGTGCCCTCAAGTTACTATAACTTATGCCCCACCATGCAGTGTTGTCATCAATGATGTCATTTCAAATGCTGAATTGTTATTATCAATGTTGTCACAAATCATGTCATGAGCAGTGTAATGTGTGGGGTAATTAGCAGTGCATGGCATGGTGTCCTTAGTCCCCACCCAGTACACCCAGATGTTTATTTTTTGTTGGGGCTGTGGGAGGAGCCCATGGGCCTCCACGGCCCTGCCAGCTCTCCTTCCAGCATCCAACCTCGATGCTGGTGAGAGTCAACAAATCTTTTTGTTTGTTTTTCTTAAATTGGGTAGGACCTCATCCCCGGGTCCTAATGTTGATGCCCCTATGCCTTCCTGGGCATCCACAACACACACCATGTAGGGCTGTGGGAGCCAGCATTGCCCTCGTCTGGCGGGAACAGCTTTTGATCTGCTCCCGCCTGTTGGGACCAATCTTTAGTTTCGAAAAAAAGTGTGTTGCCACCCAGTTGGAGACTTTTTGCAGCTCCCGCCGAATAAGAGTGCATATAGTTTTCCCTGCCCATGCTCTTATCGGCAGGGACACTGTGTCCTGGAAACGGGCTCCCTGGGACATATTATTAGAGCCAACACACTTGGAATTGGGTCCCTGGGGCCTTCAGAGCAGCTCAAGGCAGGAGCGGCCAAGCGCCTTCCCCTTTGAAAAATATGGCAGGCACTGAGGCCTTGTGAGGGATGAAATGGATGCCGAGCACCCCACCTTTCCGTTGAAAAATATGATGTGTTCTGGGGGATGGGGTCCCTGGAGCCGAATCAGCATGTGGATGCCCACGCACACCCTCTCCCGAAAATACTGAATAAATAAATATGGTATGAATACCCCTCCCTCCCTTTCTCCGGTCCTGTCCCACCCTTGGGGTCATTTTATATTTATTTACTGCAATCACATTAGAGGTAGTCCTCTGGTATCCCTACTCTGCACCCTTAAATTAATTTTTTAAAAACATTTCCAGGACAGGAGTCCAAGTCACAGAGGACTGTATTGGCTGCTGAAACATTTTTTATGTTGCGGTCAGGTAATCAGAGAGCTTACTCCTGCTGGACTCACTCCGGTGGGAGCGAACTGGCCGTAGGGGAAAAAAAGAAAAGCATGCTCAGCCAATCAGAATGCTTTATTTTTTTAAGTTGTACTCACGAGAGTCCCGTGAACTCAGTTGTCCCGATAAAAAATATTTTTTATCGGAATCATTTAAAAAATAACTATTGAACGACTTTACACCAAATCACAAAATACACTCTTTCCAGACCAAGAGCTAGTTTCAACCCTGTGGAAATTGCATGGGGAAATTATGTTTTGACCTTCACTTGACAGATCACCCAAAAATCTCTGTGAAGATTTGGCAAACTGCGCCAAAGTTATTAGCAAACCAAAAAAGACTAGCCTTATTATAACTACCCAGTGGTGACCGCCTTTGAGTGATATATACGCATATCAATTACCCAGTGGGAGAGTATCCTTCCACGTACCCAAGAGGAACCTCCGCTCTGCCGACCTCGCCCTGGCAGAGGTCCCCCGCATCCGCAGACACAGAACCGGTGGGAGAGCCTTCTCCTACATCGCAAAAACAAAAACAACAGTTGATGGACAGAATGCAGAACAATGTCATACATTCACCTCAGTACAGAGATCTGGGCCTAAGTCCATCGTATTTTTTGCTCACCATGCCGTTCCAGTTTGAACCCAGCCATATGCAAATCAGTCTTGACCCTGTGCCTCATGGGAACAGTCCAGCCCGAACTGCCAAGCCAGGTCCTCCCTGGACTGGAAACAAGCATCCTAGGACCGGTTTCGGGGTTTCACCCCTCTTCAGCCAGGATAGTTTGATTCCAGTGGCATGGAGAGCACGGGACCCACGTCTGGACATACCCTTCCCACTCGGGGTGACAAATGCAAAAACAACAGTTGATGGACAGTCTTAGACCTGTCAGCCCTTCGGTGGTTCCCTCCTCAATTCTTTTCTTTTTGTCCCTTCCTCTCCTCATTTCTTTTTCCTGTCCACTATATTTTCTGGTGGTAACGTAGAGGCCCTGGGTGCCCATCTTCACTAATTGGGGATGAGGCGCAAGGTGCTCCTCTAAAATGGAGGGTGAATGACATCTCCCCTACAAAATTGTGGCCCAAACTGTCACCTCCGAGCCTGGGCCATAGGCTGTCATGGGGGATTCCAGAACCTTCTGGGTCCCTCTGGCTAGTCAGGGCCCAGGCTATATATAGAGGTGAGGGGCGGCGGCCATTTTAGAGAGATGGCATGAGGTGAGGATCCAGGAGGCAGGCACTTAGGTGGGGAGGTGGGTGCACGAAAAGGAGAGATTGACTGACCTTTGGGCCGGCTATTTTCCCCCTAGTTGACACCGCCCTCTATCTGGTGACCTGACCCGGCCGGTAGCCTCTGTCCTCAGGGAACAAGTCGTCAAGTAGGGCAAATCGCCTAGCCAGGACCCCTGAGAGGCACCAAGATAAGGAGCTCCCTTCACCAATCCATTGCCCCCTGCCACTGTGATTCCCCGGAGCCCTTGAATCCCCAAACCCTGAGACTGACTGCTGTTCTGAGGTGGGAAAGTGATCAGCGCCGCAGCCCCAGGAGTGCTGGCTGCGTAGATGGTTTGCTCCTGCGCTGTAGATCGAGGCTTATCTGAAGAGAATCGCTGTCCCAGTGTCTGGAGGCGCGGCCCTCTGAGAGAGAGAGAGAGGCGTCACCAAGGCTTCCTGTGGGCCGCGCTAGGACGAAGCCGAATACTCGCATCACCTGACGGGGGCGGGCTGCCAAACGCCACCCCCGCCGTAGTCCCATTGGTTGGTTGGGCCGCGCCCCCGCCGGAGTGTCGTGAGCGGCTGCGGGCGCGGGCCTCGGCACCTGTGAGGAAAGCCTGGAACCCAGCGGAGCTCCCCGGCCACGTCTGGCCCGTCCGGGAGCCCCGCGCCTTTCCCCTTCGACCCGGACATCGCCGGGAGGGAGCCAAAGAGTGCGCTTTCAAACCCACGAGGGTCCAAGAATCAGGTAACCCCTGGGGGAGGCGGGCGGACGGCCGGAGAGAGGCCCAGGACTCGCCCCTCCCCCGGGGAAGTGCTTCGTAAGCCGGGTGTGCCCACACGACTCCCGACGAAGGAGTAGACTGGTTCATGCCCTCTGCCCCTGCAGGACTCATAAAGCGTCAGAATAAGTCTCGGACTGCCGGTCCAGGACCTTTGGCCCCAACCCCTTCAAAGCGCCAGTTTCAAAGCGTTATATTCCTCCGCCCTGGTTGAGGGGCCTCATGTAAAGCGCTATGTCAAGCAACCAGAGTAGGAAGCGCTATTGAGTTACCAGGTGTAGCGTGAGGGTAGGAATTAGGATCCAGAGGCGCTAATGATCTGCTAAGGATGGCGCTGTATCCACCTGTCATACTTTGAAGCAGTATTAAGTGTTATGGGCAGTGCTAGGTTGATAGGGCCTGGGTTTCAGCGCAAGCAATGCTAAGTGCGGCCTTACAATTAATGCTTATCTTGACAGTGCAATGTTCATGCTATGTGTTGCATATTATTTATTGACCCTATTTAAAGTAGTGCAATGCTAAGTGCGGCCTTACAATTAATGCTTATCTTGACAGTGCAATGTTCATGCCATGTGTTGCATATTATTTATTGACCCTATTTAAAGTAGTGCAATGTTAAGTGCGGCCTTGTAATTAATGCTTATCTTGACAATGCAATGTTCATGCTATGTGTTGCATATTATTTATTGACCCTATTTAAAGTAGTGCATTGCTAAGTGCGGCCTTGTAATTAATGCTTATCTTGACAATGCAATGTTCATGCTATGTGTTGCATATTATTTATTGACCCTATTTAAAGTAGTGCAATGCTAAGTGCGGCCTATTATTTATTGACCTTTACCAGGTAATGTCGGTATCATATGCGACTGTCTCTATTCAAAGTACTAATCCACTACTGTGGGTGTTGTAATAATTGATTTGTCTTGAAGAGAAAAGAAAAGAAGAGACAAGAAATAAGGGAAGATAAAGGTTTTCCATCTTTCTCAGTTCCTGGTGTAGCGTCATTTTTGGTGGTAGTGCGCTGGAGTGCGAGATGAGTGTGGTGCAAGCACGACACGCGAACAAGTATAGGCCTTCCCCCTTAAGCCAAGCTACCCCCGGATCTTAGGTCTAACAGACAGAATGCAGAACAATGTCCTACATTCACCTCAGTACAGAGATCTGGGCCTAAATCCATCGTTTTTTTGCTCACCATCCCGTTCCTGTTTGAACCCAGCCATATGCAAATCAGTCTTGACCCTGTGCCTCATGGGAACAGTCCAGCCCGAACTGCCAAGGGGTATGGGGCACAGGGTCAAGACTGAATTGCATATGGCTGGGTCCAAACTGGGGTGGCGTAGTGGGCAAAAGAACGATGCATTTAACCCAGTTTTTTTGACTGGGGGAGAATGTTTGCATTGTCAGCATTCCGTCCATCATTTGTTTGCTGTGACACTTTTCGCCCTAAGTTCGATGGGTATGCCCAGACGTGGGTCCCTTGCTCACTGTGCCACTGGATTCAAGCTAGCCTGGCTGAAGAAGGGTGACATACCCTGAAATCGGTCCCAGGATGCTTCTTTCCGGTCCAGGGAGGACCTGGCCTGGCAGTTCGGTCTTGACTGTTCCCATGGGGCAAAGGGTCAAGACTGATTTGCATATGGCTGGGTCCAAACTGGGGTGGCGTAGTGGGCAAAAGAACGATGGCTTTAACCCAGATCTTTTGACTGGGGGAGAATGTTTGCATTGTCAGCATTCCGTCCATCATTTGTTTGCTGTGACACTTTTCGCCCTAAGTGGGATGGGTATGCCCAGACGTGGGTCCCTTGCTCACTGTGCCACTGGATTCGAGCTAGCCTGGCTGAAGAAGGGTGATATACCCTGAAACCGGTCCCAGGATGCTTGTTTCCGGTCCAGGGAGGACCTGGCCTGGCAGTTCGTTCTGGACTGTTTCCATGGGGAACAGGGTCAAGACTGATTTGCATATGGCTGGGTCCAAACCGGGGTGGCGTAGTGGGCAAAAGAACAATGGATTTAACCCAGATCTTTTGACTGGGGGAGAATGTTTGCATTGTCAGCATTCCGTCCATCATTTGTTTGCTGGGACACTTTTCCTACATCACAGCCAAAACCTGGAACGAGCTCCCTTTGAACATCAGACGCTCCCCGACCCTGCACATGTTCAGAAAGGACCTCAAGACCTGGCTCTCCGACTGATCCGAAGCCTCCCCCCCCCCCCCCCCCCAGCGCCTTGAGACCCTCACGGGTGAGTAGCACTTGAGACCCTCACGGGTGAGTAGCACGCTTTATAAACCCCTGATTGATTAATTGATTGAGTGGCGGTCACCACTGGATAGTTAGGGTTGTGTTTCCATAGGAAATGCATTTTTTTGTGTTGCTAATAACTTTGCCGCCATTTGATGAATCTCCACAAACTTTCCAAAACAGTGCTACTTTTTGACTAGTTTGCGTATGGAAAGGTTTGGGGTGATTAGTCAATCGAGGGGTCGAGATAAAAGGGGAGTCCCAAAACACGTTTTCCCCATTCAATTTTTTGATTGGAACTTAAGACACAGCAATCGCCCAAACTGCTGAATAGATTTATAGCAAATTTGGCTTTTAGTGATTTGGTGTAAATCCGTTGAGCAGTTTTTAAGCAATTAATGCTCAAAAACTTTGTATATCTGGGGGACTCGGATCTTGAGAAAAGCAATACATAGGGTTAGTTAAAAGGTTAGGTTAAGTGTGACCCCTCCCCCACCCCACTCCCCTCCCAGTCAACCACCCCAAAACTTTTTCTTTTAAACATTTTGCCACGTATTCATGGAGGGTCTGGGCCAACATTTTTTTTAAAACTGGGACTCCCATCCTTGTTCATTAAAAAAACCTAGATTGGGCCAGAGCACGTGGGGGGATGGGGTAGGCTAGGGTGACGCAAAATGTTTTTATTTGGGGAGGTGGGCCTGATGCCCCCCTTCAAAGAACCTCAGGTAATGGCCACAGGTCAACCGCACATGGGTTTGGCTACTTACATGGAGTTGCACTCAGGCCAGACCCTGCAGGCAACTCCCTGCCACACACAGGCAAAGGTACGTGATTGGATTTACGTGTGGTAATAAAATATTGCTTTATGTCAAAGAAAAAAACCTAGAAATTCACTGAAAAAAACAAAGGTTAAAGTAACATTATAGTTAGGTAAAATGTTCTGTAACAATGTAATGTTTTAAACCGTAGAAATTCACCAGTTATAGTTATCTCAAGTAACTATAAGTTGCTCTCTCGCCATGCACTGCTAATTACCTCACATATTACATCACTCGTGACATCTTCTAACATCATTGATAATATCACTGCAACATTTGCAATGAACTTATTGATGATAAAATTGTGCATGTCATGGTTCAGGGATGAAAGTTATAGTTAGCTTAAGGCATGAGTTATAGCTATTTGAGATAACTTTAACATGAATTTCTGTGTTTTCTTTAGCTCAAAAGGTCAATGTTGTCACTGACAAATCCACCTAAATATAACTTTACTTCAAACAAAGGCTAAAGTAATCTTATATTTAGATGAATTTGTCAGCGACAACGTTAAAGCTTTGAACTAAAGCAAACACAGAAATTCACCAACTATAACAATATCTTGCTCCCCCGCCATGCCCTGCTTGTGACCTCATATATCACTTCACTCATGACATGTTCTATGACCTAATTTATGACATCACTGATGACATCGCGTAGGGCATCTCAAATTACATCATTGATAAATACTGTAATAATACTGAATGTACTATAAAATGCATTTTCTGAATAGGGCCCTTGATCTTCTAGAAAAATACACTTAAAAAAACAGTACAGTCAAGAGTATTGTTCTGCAGTATGTTACTCTACATATATTGTCTTTGTGTTTTATTGGGTTAAATAGGATTTGTATGCCTCCAGGTCTGGGCCCCAGTGGGGTTAATATAACATGAGGCCACCTGCTAAGGAGCCAACCCATTAGCTATATTGTCATGCTGAAACAAAGGTAATGATGTCACGATATTGTGATTCATATTTGGAACAGATTGGCATTGTCTTGAAACGAATACAATACCAGTAGCCTGTCTCAGTGCTTCTAATTTACCTTGTTTTGTTTGCATTTAGAAATCCAGATTACAGAGCAGCCTGTCTCTGCCTGTGTGCCTGCAGATTACACCCTGACTTTGCGGTGCAGGGCTGAGAGTGATTTATCGCTGCAGTACCAGTGGTATCAGCAGAGCGAGCAAAGTGAGGTAAGGCAGAATGACATATTTGTAGGAACAATGTTATTTTGACATGTGCGTTGATAACTCTGTAAGCATGAACAGAGAGTTTGGCTCTGAACTATTTCTTGCTTGCCATTCTATGTATTTTTTTTATGTGTGTATAGTCTTAAGCTACTAGTAGCAGTTTGATGCTGAGAATGGTATTCCCAGAAGCAGCACCAAGTAAAAACAAAATAGTAGTTTCAGCAATGAACCATCACCTGAGCCAGAATAAAATGTCTATAAATATATACAGATACAAATATGTACATTTGGTGTATTTTAAATATAGTCTATGCATCGTCAAAGGCATTCTTCTCATTGAGTTTTATTGTAGATACTTTTAGTGTAATGCTGAGTTCAAACCAAATTAATTTTTTAAGAAAATAAAAGAAATAAGAAAGTGATCAGTGCAAATTTTTATTCTGTCACAACATAAAGCAAATATACCCCATGTTCAGCTGTCCACGTTTCACAAACACCAGACGAAGTGACCACGCTGGCGGCCACGGCGCTGGGGCATTGAAGAGTTGGATCAGATATTTGTAGCACTGTGACGGTAATATTTGTTATTTTTTGGTACAATTCGATGTTGTATATGGACAGTTGAACACTGGGTACATTGTTTAATGTAGAAACAGGATACAAATTTAGCACTGATCACTTTCTTGTTTATTTCTTTTATATTCTTTAAAAATAAGTTTGGTTTTGAACTGAGCATGGACTTTGGGGCACACTTGGTTGCATTTTCATTTGATGATGGCTGTATGGCACTCCTTTCTGGCACTCCTTTCAGAGACCGCATGTTGTGTATGGTAGAACATTTCATTCATGTGTATATTTTATGAGATTACATTCTGTTGCTGATGGGACTTTTTACACCACAGTTACCCCTGACGAAGGGCGCTATGCCCGAAATGCATTGGATGAATATCTGCATGGTATCATAACAACAAAGAAATCTAGGGTCAACTAACATGCTAGATCAAGCAAATAGAGCACTTAACATAATCATAATGAATAATGAATCCCATCAGCCGCCAAAATAGCAGGCCACATCATTTGGGATCCATAGCCCTTCCTGAGCCCTCAAGTTGATCAAGGCTGCAGATAGAACGGGCAAATTTAACCTCTCCATTCATCTAAGATGAAGTATGTGCCCTGAATCTTTATATGGCTATCTTGTGTATTAATGGTGGTGATGGAAGCAGTGCATAAAATGAAAGAGTGAAAAAGTGATAATGTTAAAATCATCAACTAGGACAGAAAAAAACTTTCAATAATATCTATCCGAGTGACAAAGTTAAAAACAGTGTAGAGGCAGTTTTAACAAAATAACTGGTCAAGTCCAAAAAAACAGAGGGTCTACATGTTTCAGCTTTAGGATTGAATAGTAATCCGGCTTTCGTCTGGACCATTAAGAACTTATGCTACTGCTGTATATATCGTGTGATCCCAAAAACAGTAAAACACACCAATAAAGTAAATAAAACGACCTACTTGAGATAATGTTTTCTCAAACAATCTCCTTTAGTTTTTAGGAGAAATCTTTCAGATCCTAAAAAAAGGAAAAAAGGACATGTGCTCATTTTAAAACATATTTAGAGACTAGCTTGATCAATCACAGTCATATTTGACAACTGTAAAAAACATACAATAGTCCGCTAAGAACAAGTGCTATTGCGGAGAGCCACATCGTGCTCAAAAATTGAATCAAAATGCTTACCCCTCTACAGTACGGGAGATCGCCTCACCTCACCTGGCATCCGCTCAGATAAGAGGCCCCGCTCTATATAAAGACAAGTGGTTATACAAATGGTTTTTAACCTTCTGTCTTATATTAAAAATATAATGGGTTAGGCCCATGTAGCGAACCTGCTCATTTCTTACATTGTCCTCATTTTCACAATAACATTTCTGCTGTGCCCTTTTGCACATATTCGCATGCATGACAATGTTGGATTAGTTTCTCTGAAAATGCTTCTGTTTACACAGCTGGCTGTACATAACATTATCACTATGCCGCGCACACCAAGTACACCAAATACAAGTCCTCTACGCACGGATTAGTGGAGGAAGCACTTCAGCTGACACCGAGGGTTCCTTCATGCTGAGACATCACCACGCAGCGGTCTGACATCTCCGTGAGGGGTGTCCAGTTTATGACCAAGACGGGTCCTACATTCTATCCCACCAGGTAATGGTGTTGGATCGCCACTTGGGGAGATTCTTGGCTTCACACCAACACACACTCTAGGTACACATAGAGTAGGGTTCAAATAGTAGGAATACGCCTGATTACTGCCTTGTATTATTTGCCTGCATATATACACAGATTTTAGCACCATGGTAGAACTGTAGCTACTGTTCAGTCTTTTGGTGCTTATATTAATTTTCATCTGCTTCTGTCTGATTATTGCAGCACATGTATTTTATACAAGAATAACGTTGGTTCAATAAATATATTAAAAACGTCTCAGCATCTATTCTCTAAATATTTCTCTGAACACAAGTAAGCACGAGTTACTGAGCGAAAGGTCCTGATATGTCAGGGTTGTCATTTCCAGTGGTTGCTAGAGACCATTCGCTCCCTGGTTGAGTTATGCGGATTTATGGTGGCACTTTGAGCTAGCTGGTCTCTAGGCCAACATATACTGCGGGAGTGCTCTGAACCAGTCTAGGCACCTCACCCAAAGTTATGTTGTCCAACAAACACGCAGATCCTACGGATTAGTGGGAACTACACAATAGCAGATGTTTAAAAAGAACACATTTAGCTTCCCAAGTGTTTCCAGTGCTATTTTCAGTTTATAAGTAATCATCGACAATTCCAAAAGGCACCAGGAAAGCCAATTGATTTGGCATTGATGCAGAATTGCACAAGCATGCAACACCACTTTAAAACTATAATCCTACTGGCTTTGCTAACACTTGGTAGATGAGGTGGCATGGTATTAGTGGTGATAGTATTTGTGGTGGTGTTATTGATTGTAGTATTGACCTACTCTGAGTAGGAAAGGACCATCTTTTGTGTGGTATTTCTCCGGATATTTTTTCTTTATTGCACTATTAATTAAAATCATTGCAATGAGGCCAACAAAAAAACAATGTAAAATACATCAGTTCCAATATTATAAAAGGGTATAAAAAAGTGGGCTTGATCGGTTGTCAACAATTTAAAAGGTTTACACACTGCTTAAGCAACTGGTACAGCATTATGAATTATAGTTCTGTGTGTTGGTCGGAGTCCAAAACTGCCTTTACTGCCATCAAATATTTCATGAAGCGTGCCGCCAGCTGCACCGATTCACCTTTTATGTACTTGACCAGGGCAGCTTGACATGTCCGTATATTTAAAATATGCCAAATATGCTCTATCTTGCCTCCGAGGCGAAGTCGCTCAACTTGGTGATGGACATTTTTCACATCTTCGGTAGATTCGCAGGTTACAGGATCAACTGGTCCAAATCTGTGCTCTACGTCCTTAGTGGGCAGAAGCCCCGGGGTTGCCAATTGACGAAGGCCGTGGAAGGGTTTAAATATCTGGGTATCCAAAGACTTGTCTTGATTCTATGAGACTAACCTCCGGCCTCCGTTAGAACTTCTCAAATCTGATGTCCAGAACTGGAAGTCGCTTCCCCTAACCCTCCTGGGGCGTGCGGCATTATTTAAGATGATGTCCCTCCCCCGACTTCTATATGCCCTACAAAACACGCCCATTCCAGTAGCAGCGTCGTACTTCAAGGAACTAGAGTCATTGGTGCAGGAATTGTTATGGGAGGGTAAGCCCCCCCCACACTGCCACGCAAAAACTCACGTTGGGTTGGTTTGACGGTGGAATTGGACTACCTGATATGAGAAGGTATTATTGGGCCTCGCAGCTCGTTGCCATCAATCAAGGCCGATATAGACGGCACGATGTCCCGGCCTTTCGGATAGACAGATGGCTCCTCCCAGGAGGGGGCTTCGAGGGGGTGTTGTATAGCAAATCTCCGATATCCGTCCTGTCCGGTCCGACTAAACATGCTGTGCAGGTATGGAAAGACGCTAGTAGAAGCCTGGGTTAGGAGGGAAAGCTCACCAGGGCCACGCCGCTCTGGCACTGTGACCAGTTGGGTTGATTTTCGCGTTCCCAGGGGTTCGACAAATGGGAACTCATTGGTATCTCTAGAATTGGGGACCTGTGGAAGTCGGGCGAGGTCATACCATTCTCCCGATTGCAGCAAGAATACGAAATGGCCAATTCTGAACAGTTTTGGTACCTTAAAATCAAGCATGCTCTGCTTGCAGTTCTCCCTAAAGGGGCTGACCTCCCCGAGTCCTCTCCGCTGGAGGACAGGATCTTATATGGCGATTTGCCTGAGAAGGCCATATCTCTCATATATAGAAAGCTCATTAACAACATGCCCAATCCCCTGATCCGCCTCATTAGCAAATGGGACCACAACGTGGCTGGGCTGGATGACGAGGAGTGGCGGGCGGCAGTAGCGTCCCCGCGGGAGGTCGCCATTTCTTCCAGACTCCGATTGGTTCAACTGAAAATCCTTCACAGAACATATTTGTCTGGACCCTCTTTGGTTCATATGGGCTATGCCCAAGACAGTAATTGTGTACGACACTAGGCAAGAGGGCACTTTTATTCACACACAGTGGGAATGTGCTATAATACAGAAATATTGGGAGGGGGTGGTACGTATGATGGAGGAGGCGTTGGGACAACAGATACCGTGTGACATCAATTTGATTTTATTGATTATTTGGGACCCCACGGACCTCAGTGCTAAGGAGAGAATCTGGGTGGCTCTGGGCTTCCTGGTGGCCAAGCGAAGGATTGCACGTCTATGGAGGGCCCCGAACCCACCCAGCATTGCCGATTGGGCCAAGGACATGGACTGGTGTATGGTTCCCATTTATGCCTCTAGGGGGTGCCCGACGAAATGGTCACATATATGGGGATCATGGAACACCTTTCGAGGGGATATATGTGAGCCACCTGGGAGCGGGGATGAGGGTGCTGCTGTGGTTGTATAGTATGTGACACTTGACGAAACTTATAATGTACTGTACAATGGGCTATTACTGCTGTATCAATGTGCTCTACAGACCCTTTGAGCATTGTAGTGCTTTGATTATTTACATGCCTTTTTCAATAAAAAGAATTTAAAAAAAAAAAAAATACGCCAAATAGGGCTCAGCCAGTATATTCTCAGTGTGCGTAGTTTCTCGCAGATGCACAGTATGCGAGTTAAGGATTCTTCTACTGCTCCACATGCTCAGCACTTAGTAGCTACAGCCTTTTAGTATCCTCGCCCATATCTGTATGCCAACAATGGGATCAATCCGAACTGCTATTTCATTAATTGACGCTTCATTATTGTTTTTAAGGGGGAAGACAGAGAGTGTGACAAGGTCCCACTAGTATAAAGTTTCAGTGCCAAGCTTCCATGACTTAAGTTTTTCAAAGTTTGTATATTACTGTAGCAGACAGTAACTTAGCCTGTTTTGTTAAAAGTCTTGCAGCCGCTGGTATGGGGGCTGACCATATTTCCTTTGCTTCCATTGCCTCAACACAATGCGCTAGCAATTCACACCATGTGGAGCCTCGAAGTTTAGCAGATGTTTTTCTTCAGTGTGTTGTCCCGGGCTTGTTTAGCTTTTAGACAATACGCTATTAATCTTGCTTTTAGGATCCACTTTTGGGGTGAAAGGTTGAATTCCCTACGTATTTGCGCATGCGAGGTAGCGGTCGGTAGGAAAAATACTTTACAGAAACAGGCTGACTGAGCTCTGTCCAGCCATGTTGTCATCTTATCTTTGAAGGCTATTGCTCCATGGACTACAGACAGTAAAAATGTTGCCCCCATTATTCAAATTAAGGGAGCGAAGTCAGGTGAACTTATGGCTTTCCTTGCTCTACAGAAAATGCATTCCAAAGATTGAGCCGTTCCTTGCATTGCAGTGATGTGAGCGGAGGGCTGTCCTTAGTGATCGATCCACACTCCTAGGTACTTGTAGGCGGTCACTATCTCAATAGGTTTACCTTCAATGTTCCATGCACCATTCCTTTGATCTACTGTGTGTAGGAAAGGACCATCTTTTGTGTAGTATTTCCGTAGAGTTTTGCCTACTGTAGCTGAACCCATTTAAGTTGGCCATAGGACACTGCGCACTTTACTCCTGCAAACCAGTTGTGAATTGCTCTCCCTTTTAACCATAAAAAAATTGGCATATACACCTAATTGGCACAGTCTCTAGTATAGGCTTCTCCAACAAATAGCTCATGAGCTACTGGTAGCTCTCCAGTTACCTGTCAGTAGCTCTCCTGTGTGCACCCCAGCCTTCTAAGTTGGAACATTTTACTTGGTTAAATTAACATATTATGATAAAACTGTGTATTCCAAAACGGGAAATGTGTGTAGTCTCAGAACTTATAAGCTGATGTTTGGAGAAAATGTGTCAGTATTTCCCAAAATATATTTAAAGGTGATTTCTGAGTGATAAATAAAAAGCAGAGACTTACTACCAAGATGATTACTTTTTGTGCCCGGGCACTGCAGCTGTAGCTGGCATGTTACCTATGAACAGACATTCCAAACTGAAAAGGATCTATTTACATTGCTGCTGGCAACCCCACTGATGCACTGAGTTGATCACTGCTGATAATCTTGAGCATGGTGTTTACTAATGTAATCTTGTCTGAGGTGGTCACTATTACAACACTAATGTTATTAGTAGCTTGAGATGATATCCTGTTTACAGAAGAATTACACAAAAGGTTTATCTATTAAACATGGCATCCTATGTGGGTCCTGTTTTCACAGAATAACATACAATTTTAACAATGCCATGTTCATGACTTTGTCTGTAATCTTGTGACTTATGTACCTTTCAACTCTAATCTCTTTGAACTAACAGCACAATAAGGATTGTAGGGAAATGCTTCTGTTTAAAGTGGCCAACCCCATTTTTTGTGGACTGATGCTGCTGTTTTTTTGTATAATCTGTGCACTCTGCTAAACAGGCTTCAGGGCATGTGCTCTGAACCCTAAAATGTGTTGAAATTGGTTATAATTCAAATTGGCATATTTAATTTTGGTTAAACTCCTAATTGGCATATTTAACTTGTGTATAAGCCATTTGGAAAGGGTACAAAGTGTACCCAGGACCTGTAAGTTAAATGTCACTAGTGGACCGCATCATCGATTGTGTTAGTCACTACACTAACAGTGCAAACAGGACTGCAGGCCTACAAATATAGATAGGCTGTAGCAGTTTTATTGTGCAAATTCATCCTGTCAAAATAATTATTTGTGTATGGGTGGGGGTGAATGATATTTAAAAGTAGGCCATGTAAAGTTTTAATGTTAAACATTAACTTAAAGTGAAAAGAAAACACAAGCTATTTTCACTGTAGAAAGTCTGGTTTCAAAGGAAAACACTGGGTTACAGTATTACATGTAATAATGCTAATTTTGATTTGGAAACAGCAAGATAACCAATTCAGACTAATTTTTAATTGTAATTAAAAATCCAATGTAATGGTAACATTCAAGCTTTAATAACTATTATGGAAAAGGCACTATTTTTCGAAAGTTACCTTTTCTCTGCCTAAATTCTCTGGAGGCCCATTTGCATGAGCTCCAGCTGTTCACCTGGCAGTTGAATAGCCCCCTTGATTAGGCGTGAAAACTGCACCTAGAGCAGGACAAAAGCCAGAGTGTAGGGATAAGTTTCTGTTCCTCTGGCAGGATGACAATCTGGGATGTGTCAGGAACTTGATTAACTTCAAAGAAGCCTACCTTGTCATAGGCAAATGTTAACCTACACCTGAGCAGGGCCCTTCTTTATTCCCCTAGTCAGGAAGGCTCCAATCTTGGTAGGAGAGGAGCTGCCCCAGAACAAGTTTGAATTGACCACAGAGGAGGGGCTTCTCATTTCCCTGGCCACACCTCTGGGCTGGGCACACAGGCTCTGCACAAGGGGAGAAGGATTTCACCATGTTGGATTTAGGCAGAGTGGGGCACTGTGGAATACTTGCTTTAGGATACCAAAGAGATGCTGCTAAAGTGCATAGAGTTGCAAATATAATCAAAGAGGAAGGGGATCAGGAGCAATTAGGCCCAGCATATGTGCTCTTTAAAATATCTCACGATCCAACAGGAGTATGCAGTTTCTTTTAAAGAAGTTGGGGAAGGTGTATAAATTTATGGTTTTTCTAGAGTGGGAAAGTCCTCCCATAGGAGCAAGAGCCCTCACACATCCAGATGAGTGTCATGCTTCATCATTGGGCTAGCGCCTAGTCGGGTCGGCGCTACAATACCCGTCAGGCACCCGTGAAGGGGCTTTTTGCCGTAAAGTGTTTAACGGGTTGCCGTTTGAAGTGGGGCTGTGTGGGCCAGTGGTGTAGATTGGTGACAGTGTATGTGAAAAAGCAAAACATGTAATGAAATTAAATTAGAAAAAATGAGACTCAAGGACAAGAGATTAAATTAATGAGTGCACCTGTCTAGTTAAAATTGGTGGTTTGCTATCAGGGGAGATAATTGTCCTAGATAGTCAAGTGAATTGTTAGTGTGTTAAGATTTAAATTACTGAAACCTTTACTAGATAGTGACATTATTATTTGTAGTGGACTTACATCCACCGCAACTAATACGTTTTTCTCACAAGGATGTTATTCCTTTTGAAGGTTCTGCACTGCTATAACCACCTCACCAACCACAGGCCCAGAGTTGATGGTGGGCACCGATTTAAGCTAGATATGGTGAAGCAATGCCAATAATTGTCTAATGATTTGTCTTTGACACTTTAATATCAAACAGCTCTCGAGTGACAAGAGACTTAATAGGAGCATAATGCGTCAAAATGCCATGTAGTGGAATTGGTTGTGATAATAGTGCTCATAATAAATCGCCCTTCACATGCCTGAAGGATATCTAGTATCTGGGTAGACTACATGCACTCAAAAGCATACAATACTTCATAGCATGCGACAGCATTTGAGGGATCGCTGTGGCAGGTGCCTTTGAGATAAGGTAATCATCTGTACTGCAGCAATAAAAACAAAATCTAAAAACTTCAAATGCCTGACTCTCTGAGGTTAGGTCCATACTTATTATCTTCAACCAAATAAGATAGGAAAGAAAGTTGTGTGTACAAAAGCTTTGCATGTTCCATTTCTAAAACATTCCCTTTTCTGTGTAGCCTGATAACATTGTTTCAGGTTCCACCTTTCTTCTGTGCTCCGGTAATACCAGCATAATCGCAGTAATTTTCAGCTCTATCTAACTTGCCTAGTTTAGACCTATGTTTACTCTAAAGATCATTCATGCTAAGAATTATATAATGTAGATCTGCCATCACTAGCTCGTATAAATTTACTTTGAGTTTAGCACTTGGTCATAACGTGGGTACAGTCTACCATCTTCTTGCTTTTCTTATTTGCTGTGGGGAGCATTTGAAGCCTACAACGAGTGTCACAGCAGTCTGCTATTTTGAGCTTTGGTTTGACAGCTTGCTTTTGTGCAAACTCATGTCAACAAATACAACAAACATAAAACAAAGAACAATTTTAAAACATATGCTCTGCGCCAGCCCCTTCAGCCACTGGCCTGTATGGATCAGCCCCCTTCAGCCATTGGATGAATGATGTCCTTCACGTTTTGGTCCATCGTTTCCAAATGATAAAATATTTGCTGTTTTGCAGGTATTTACATGTTTGGTGTACTATATTTGCAATGTTGATGATTGGAGCACAAAGTAGTACGTGGGACAGGCATTGCCCATATGCACGGTTATGGAAATTTCAACAGCTCTAGCTTCATCCAGCAATGTTGCTCTCGCTGGACACTCCTGTGAAAATAAGAGCATCTAACTGCTGGACTGCTGCTCCCACCTGTCTTATCATTTTCTTAAGCCACGCTTGAAAGGCCCCACACCTTCAGCACTCAAGCTTGTCCTGAGCAACCAATCTCACTTTAGTCTTTAGTGATACACTGCAGGGACTTGGCACAAGAATTACTAACTGTCAGAAGATATGTAGTCCTTACGATCATTAATTTAGTAAGCATCCCAGACATAAAGCAGGGGAAAGTAAGGGTACATCACTGTTCTCCACTTAAAAGAGTTACCATACGTAAGCATAAACAAAAATGCACACTAGTTTTTTAGAATACCATCTGGTACCATCTGACGGTAACAAGCTGGCAGTAATCTGGAGCTGCAGAATTTGAAGTCCAGTCTTCTGGAAGCGAGGAACACTGGCACCTACTACTAGGTTTGCACTGCATTCTTAGCTCCCCTATTCCTCGAAGCCTCCTTTCTGCTCACTGTAGCCACTAGTAGTGACTTTACTGATAGTAGAGATCCAAGCTTTATTTCAGAAGCAAACACAAGGAGATGATGGACAGAGTGCTGAAACTTTTCAGACACTCACCCCCAGTCACAGATCTGGGTTGAATCCATCTTCGTTCTTTAGGTCACTTCGCCACTCCAGTTCAGACCCAGCCGTATGCAAATCAGTTCAGGCTGGACTGTTGACCCTGTTCCTCATGGGAACAGTCCAGCCCTAACTGCTAAGCCAGGTCTTCCCTGGACTGGAAACAAGCATCCTGGGACCGGTTTCAGGGTTACACCCGTTATCATCCAGGCTGGCTTGAATCCAGTGGCAAAGTGAGCAAGGTACCCACGTCTGGGCATACCCTGCCAACTTAGGGCAAACAAATGGAGATGATGGACAGGGTGCTGAAACTTTTCAGACACTCACCCCCAGTCACAGATCTGGGTTGAATCGATCATCGTTCTTTAGCTCACTTCACCACCCCAGTTCAGACCCAGCCATTGTCAAGTGTCTGAAAAGTTTCAGCACCACAAAATGTTGCTACCTTCTAATATTCATTTTTTCGACTTTTCTGTTCTGCAGTACCAAGTATTCCCTGTAGCGTTTAAGTTGCAACACTAGCCTTAATGTTGACATCACTAAACAGCAGGTTTTTAGCACTCAACTCCTAAAATTCAGTTCTTATAACTTATGGGCTGGGATCCTAAAAAGGGCTGTGCGGTCTCATAGTATCCACCCTATTTTCAGAACAGGATAGTTGTTTTGGAATTGATTTATGAATAGTATTTGTGTTTAACCCAATGTTTGAGGTGGATAATATGGGAATCACAGAATTTGATTCCCGTGTCTGCCTTATATTTGCACCTTCATTGGGAAAAAACTAAATTATGTTTTGTTTTACAAATATAGTGGTCCATACCTGTACTATGGAACCTAGATGGTTTTACTGGTGAAATATGAAAACCTTAAATGTAAATGATTCAAGGAGGAGGATAAATCACTGTGCTTTGATGCATAATTACCCAGATTCTGCCTGGGGTATTGGGTTGCTCTTTGTGTTATCATTCTATATTGTAACATGAACTACCTAGCTAGATCCCTGTGATTTGTCTGTATTACCGCAGGGGGATAGACCAGGATTTACCTACCTTTCAAATAAGTTTGTGAACCATAATAGATTTCTCAGTGCTAAACACATTGACATAGGTAACTTGCAGGATTGGCTTTATGAACTTTTCATTTTTTAGCACAGAAAACTCAAGCTAATTCTACAAAATCTGTTTAGGCTTTAAGTGATAGATTTGTTAGAATTTACTTTCTCCTACCTTTTTCCACTTGATGGGGTTACTTTCAACCAACAATAGCTCATTGATCAGAATTCAACTAACCTGATAGACTTTTGTTTCTAGTTGCTACAGTTTAAGCACACTATTTTAGCTCAAGGCCCAGTGGTCTATAACAACATGACAAACACACCATGGGATCTGGTTTGTATGTCACAGATTATTCATTTCTTGGATCAAATTGGGATCTTTGTCTGATTGTAAAAAGAGCCTCCTCATCTTGTTAGGGGGTCCACCTGGTTACCCACTCAAAAGCCTTATATAGAGCTCTTATGGTTTCTGGCCCTGGTGCCTTTTTTACTTATAATCCCTTAATGGCTAGTTTTGGAGAGTACAATTAATACTTAGTTTGTTTCACTATCTTGAATTGTATACCCACTATGCGCATAGCTTTAATTAAACTCACTCATGCTTGGCCTTGCCACTAGTTCTCCTCCTCCTCCTCCGTAAATCCCAGATCTTAACCAAGTAGTAAAAACCCATTGCCAATGGCTCCTTGTGAACCTACTTTACTGTACAGACATCATATCATCTTGGTCAGATAATGAAGTCGACACTGATGCAGAACATTCCATGCTTCTTGACTTAAAGAAGCGTCATCTTCTTTCTTTTGCCAGAAAATTCAGTTTGCAAATCTTTGAAAGTCTCATTAATAGCCATATTTAACTGCTGTATCAGTCAGTCCACTGTGTGGATTGCTCTGTATCAGGATCTACGAACACTGAGCAGAAGAATCCTAGATCTGGGCTATAACCCTTGCTTCTCAGCGCCTACCCTCTTCCCTTTGGAAGATTGCCCCTGCAACAAGATTCATCATGAAATTTCACCACGGAGGTTAAGATGTATGATGTCAGGGCTTTCCTGTTAATTTTCCTGTGATATCATCACTATACCAGAGGCTGAATACCCATGCTCCATCCACCACTTGAATGACTGAATACTAGCTCTGGGAACTAACAGGACCCAAATACTGGACCAGGCTTGTCATGGCATTGCCTGACTTAGTGACTGTTTAGCACTTTACCATCATAAAAATTAGTGGCTTGCTGAGACTTACCTGCTATTGACATACTGAGGGCCCCTGAGACATATTCCTCCTAGCAAACCTCTTCCTTTTTGTAAGCCTCAATCATAGTGGATATAGAGCTCCCAAAATGTAATATCTAATTTTGGGTCACCCTAAACTCCTCATCATCTACCCAAGGTCTGACACCACTGCTTTACTTACTCCTCTGAAGAGCCTACTTTCCTTCAGCCACTCCTAAATCTGCTTGGAGTTAATTTGTCCATTTTAAATTCATGCTAAAGCATGCAGTGATAAATGGAGAAGTAATAGCAGATCTTCATTTTCCACACACCATTATTCTCCAAACGCCAAAGGGAAAGGCCAACTGCACCAGATGGTAAATAAAAAGAAATTGAAATGTCAAAGTGTCGTGTAGTTCCTATATGACCTATACAGGATCTGCGCGTTTGGATAACATAAACTGTGGTACTGGTGACAAACTGATTCCGTGCACCCCCACCGGGTATGTTAGCCTGTCTGTATCAGCTAGCTCTCAGTGCCACTATAATCTCCTCTTACCAAGGAGAGAATAGATTCTGGCAACCTCAGAACATAACAACCTTGATCCTTCAGGATCGTGGAAACAATGTACTACCTTTCGCTCAGTCACTCATGCTTAGTTTGTCTCAGAGAGATACACAGAATAAACAAGCTGGGCGTTTTCAATGATCATTTATTGAACAGTTGTTATTCTGGTTTAGAATAGATGTGCTGCAACAACCGTTAGACAGTATAGGATATAAATGATTAACAGTACTATGAAGGTAAGGATGGTAGAGTTCTACCTTTTTACTGAAATCGTTAATACGTTCAAGTATATAATACATGACAAAATGTGCATACTCCTACGATGCCTCCCTATGTAGATGTACCTAGCATGGGTGTAGGTGTTAAGTCAAGAATCCCTCTAGGATCTAGTCAACCTCATTACTTTTAAGTGAGACTGTGGGACCTCGTCCCGGTCTCGAGTTGGACACCAAGCGAGGGATGTTAGACCACTACGAGCTGGAGTGTCTGCATGCAGGAACCTCAGCGTCTCTGGGCAGTGCTTCGGCCGCGAAGTCTCGATCTCCTCTAACTATCTTAACAAGACGTGATGTATATATACCCCTAGGTCTCCCCAGGGGTCCTACCTTGCTGTATGACTGTGTCGGCCTAAGGATGACGTCGGGCATGAACTTAGTACATAGATTTTATACAGGAGATGGCAGTCCTGCTGTGCTTCCAAGAGCCCTCATGCATAATGTATGAGATTTCGAATTAGGGAAAACCCGCGTTCTGAATGCAGTGTAATATCTAGGTAAATGTGCAGTCCCTGTAAACCGTGACAAGTGTAATGTAGGGAGAGAATATAGGTGAAGGGTAACAAGTTTACCGAGGCCTATATTATAGTACCTATATGGAATATAACAAAAGAGGTTGTTTTATGGCAAGCCCAAGCTAGGTTTACAAACAAGTACGCTGAGGCAACTGGATTGCTTTCTGAGGTATGGACATTCCTTGTTTACTAAAGAAGTAAAATTAGGGAGTTGTCACAGGAGGTAGGCTAATTCAGTAGCAATTTGCAGAAAGTGTACTTTACTTAACTAGTGACATTTTTCTATTTATTGGTGCTTTTGTTGCGGCTTTTAAAGCCCTGAGGTCATCAGAATCTACCAGCTCCATTATGCAAGATGCTGTTTGTATGCTCGTGTCATATTGTTATGGAGTATGCAGGCTTCTAATATAACAAACTTTTCTTGAAAATGACTACTCTGCTGATGTCCGCTGTATTCTTATCTGCAGTCCTCATGTTGCCAGATTCCTGGAGCTACTCAGTCAGAACTTCGCATCACAGCAAGAGAGAGCCATGTATACATCTGCAGAGTAAACGACAGATACAACAATTTCCAGTTCAGTCGCTGGGTGAAGGTTAAGGTTCTCCATAATGTTACCAAAGGTATGTGCTGACAATTTGTTTGGTGCACTTTTACGACAATGGCTTGGTCTTTCTATGTTCTTACTACAGTAGAGAAGACTGTCATGAAAAGGGTAGAACTATTCTACAGAGCTTTGCTCCCATATACTGCATGTCATCTATCCAATCACTATGTACAGAGCTTCATTACTTTATAGTGAATTTGACTTCATATACCCAGTACATTTATACTTATATGCAAGGATGTGTTCAAGTAGATGTTCTGTTATTGATCCAGCCTTTTAATAGTCTTATTACGTACTGGCTATTTGATTGCTCCTATTCCAAGGCTTCTTCATTGCACTCTGTTTTCTCTAAAGAGGGATACACTTTTTGAATGAGACAGGTCAATGTAGTTGCCCCTTACAGATACCAACTGTTGCCAGGCCTAATAGTTATAGCTTAAATATGGTAAACTCATGCAAACAGAATTTGTGCATGCCTGTTTGCGTGCTTTACTTCATTACAGCCAGACATCTTGGTTTTACATTTGCTTGTTGAAATGGGAAGATAGTGCTGTTTGATGATGTTCTTTTATGCCAGTTTTATGTTACCACAAAGGGGACTTTTTTTTGCATGGCATGACTTTGAGCACCGCATGCACCACTAATTAGTGTGCATCACAAAAGTGGCTGAACATTCTTGCATACAAGACTGTTCTTCGCGCTTTAAAGTATATTGTAAGAACGGAGTGTGTTCTGTCAGATGTTCGACTACTGCATCCGTGTTCATGATACCACAGGCAGTTTGGGGCACTAATGACGTTTCACCCATATGCCTAACAGGTATGCAAGAATGTTGCTAGACCACGCAGGGCTCCTTTGAGCTTTTGAACTGCTGATGTTGTGTGCGGGTGTATTTCAGTAGGTGCCCAAACGTGGGTCCTGGGCTCACTGTGCCACTGGAATCAAGCTATCCTGGCTGAAGAGGGGTGTAACCCCAAAACCGGTCCTAGAATGCTTGTTTCCGGTCCAGGGAGGGCCTGGCTTGGCAGTTCGGGCTGGACTGTTCCCATGAGGCACAGGGTCAAGACTGATTTGCATATGGCCAGGTCTAAACTGGGGTGGCATGATGAGCAAAAGAATGATGGATTTAACCCAGATCTCTTGACTGGGGTTGAATGTTTTGATTTTTTCTCCATTACGTCCATCAATTGTGTGTCTTTTGCTTTATTGCCCTAAGTGCACCGGGTATGCCCAGACGTGGGTCCCGGGCTCACTGTACCACTGGAATCAAGCTATCCTGGCTGAAGAGGGGTGAAACCCCTAAACCAGTCCTAGGATGCTTGTTTCCGGTCCAGGGAGGACCTGGCTTGGCAGTTCGGGCTGGACTGTACCCATGAGGCACAGGGTCAAGATTGATTTGCATATGGCCAGGTCTAAACTGGGGTGGCATGGTGTGCAAAAGAATGATGGATTTAACCCAGATCTCTTGACTGGGGGTGGATGTTTAGATTTTTTCTGCATTCCGTCCATCAGTTGGGTGTCTTTTGCTTTCTCGCCCTAAGTGCACCGGGTATGCCCAGATGTGGGTCCCGGGCTCACTGTGCTACTGGAATCAAGCTATCCTGGCTGAAGAGGGGTGAAACCCCGAAACCGGTCCTTTGGATGCTTGTTTCCGGTCCAGGGAGAACCTGGCTTGGCAGTTCGGGCTGGACTGCTCCCATGAGGCACAGAGTCAAGACTGATATGCATATCGCCAGGTCTAAACTTGGGTGGCATGGTGAGCAAAAGAATGATGGATTTAACCCAGATCTTTTGACTGGGGGTGAATGTTTTGATTTTTTCTGCATTCTGTCCATCAATTGAGTATCTTTTGCTTTCTCGCCCTAAGTGTGCCGTGTATGCCCAGACGTGGGTCCCGGGCTCACTGTGCCACTGGAATCAAGCTATCCTGGCTAAAGAGGGGTGAAACCCCGAAACCGGTCCTGGGATGCTTGTTTCCGGTCCAGGGAGGACCTGGCTTGGCAGTTCGGGTGGACTGTTCCAATGAGGCACAGGGTCAAGACTGATTTGCATATGGCCAGGTCTAAACTGGGGTGTCATAGTGAGCAAAAGAATGATGGATTTAACCCAGATCTCTTGACTGGGGGTGAATGTTTTGATTTTTTCTGCATCCTGTCCATCAATTGTGTGTCTTTTGCTGGTGAGAATCACAGGCATTCTTTACAGCAAAATGTAAGTGTTGAAGGAGTGTCTTGTGAGGGTGTGTGTATGTTTGTGGATGCACACTCAAAGGAGACAATGCATTTGTGTAATTGGAGATCCATACTTGTCAGTGTGCGTGCCAGCATTCAGTGCACATATTTATTTTAAGTATGACATATGCTGGGGATATAAACCGGACATGTAAAGCCAAAAACTGATGGTCTTACCTCCACCAGTTTGTTGTGCGTGGGCCAGGATTTGTGTTCTATCTGTCACCACCGAAATAGAGTTGGATTACAGAAATAGCTGGTTTGTATGTGTATAAATGTACGGATACTGTGTTAGGTAAATTTGTGTATGCATGTATGTCCCATATTTCTACATATGCTGCTCATCATATCTATGCACACTTTATACTTTATGCATGCACATCTATAAGCTCTTAGAAACCGTAGAAGCAGATCTTGAAAATTGGACAGCCACAGAAAAGTCTTGATAGATAGCACCTTTTAAAAAACTTTTTTATCAACACTTTATTAGTTTTATTATAGGCATATAGTAATCACTCACATTACAGCACAAGATTGTGAAAGCCGATCAGTGAAATCTCTACCCTGAAGGTGAGGTCTGCCCACCACTACGGTATGCGCTGCCCAGTAATAAAGGCGCATGGCTGTCATTGCTAGTCTCTCATCATAGGTAGATCGCACACTTTTCAAAAGAAATCCTTGGAGGTTTGTTGGACCAGAGTAAATTCCTTGCCTAAGAGGTTATGGTGGCGAACTAGTAGTTAGGTATGGGGAAATAGCCACTCTACAAAGCACATTGAGTGGCAGTTTAGTCCATCTGTCTAGATCGGTCTGTATTGTGTTGGTGAGTGGTCGAAGATTGAGACTCAAGGTTAGGTCTGGCTCCCATGTCACCTGGATCCCTAAGTAATGCATTTCAGTGGTACAAAAGCAGAATGAAGCCACCTTCTTCAGGACAATGAATTATCTCATTATATTCGAGGAACAAAGTGTTGCTTATATAAGATCAAATTATGTCAATACTGTTATTGATTCTTTTGAATTAACCATTGTAAATGACAAATATATATGTCTTAAATTATATCTCCCTTTGATGTTTTTTAACACTGTGTGAAACTATTAGAGGTTTTATTGTTTTTAATGTGACTTGATCTATATACTTATGGACTTGTTTTTAATTTAAAATTATACTTGGAATTTATATGCATTTGCTTTGGTTTTCACTTTCGAGACTGGTAGAGAGGTATGTTGTGAATGCTTTTGTATAGGTGTATTGAAAAGCTGAATATTTGCTCTCCAAGAGTAGTTATCTTTTCAAACTAAGGGCAAGTAAAGACACCATTGACCAATTCCACATGGATACAACAGAAACCAACGCACAAATTGATTCACATGAATATACTACTGAACAGCAGATTTTTCAGCACACACCCATACATGGACATTGGCACTCCAACATGACAAAATCTGGTATCAGCTCTAGTACGAATGAACCAGAATGAGCAGGACACAGTGCACCAGTTCCCACATCAATCTTCTATTTTAAACTACTGAATTGAGACTCGTGCTTGCCCAGTGATCCACATTGGCACAAAAATATGGACTGGGCTACAAAAGAGCCTAAGCAAGGTTTTCGCCTTCTATGCAGGTACGCAGGGATGCAAGGAGGAGGCGGACTGCGGGTCAGCGAGTGGCGTATAGTGGGTAGCCGTCATCGCCGTCACCTCCACCGCCGAGAGTCACCGAGAATTGAGGGTTTAAGGGCTCGGCCATTGTAGCCCGGCCAGCGCGGCCCGCTATTACAGCCCACGGTGACCGCGCCCAACAGCCACCATAGTGCCACCAGAGTGCGCGGTACGGTAGCCTCAGTTACGCACCGGCCACTCATCTAAGACTCTTTGGGAGTGGCTGTGGTACCGTTGTGCTGCCATTGTTGGTTGTGGAGTCTGGTGGTGTCAGGTGCTCTGTGGTGGCTACCTGGCTCTCCGGCTAGATCTGGTTAGATATGGGAGCATTGCCAGAGCTGCAAGTGAAGCTGGGACCCCCCCCCCCATACCTCCAAGTTTCCTGATCAGGGGGTCAGCCTGTAAGAAGAAGGTGAGCAGACTGAGTGTGGAGGGCGTAGCAACACTCTGTGGAGAGCAAGCCCGGCCCACCCCCCCTGCGGAGACGGCCCAGCTAGGACTAGGTGCGGGTTGTGGGATGGCCTGGTGAGCTCTGCTCAGTCTCGGCTCGCCCTTTTGCTTGCTTGTTTGTTCACCTGTTATCCTGCTTGCCTGCTTACCTCCATACGTGCCCACCTCTACCATTTTCTTTACTCAAATATTGGTCCTTATCCACTGTGAGGTAATTTGTATTTATCTGCATCCACTTGAAGGACTTACCGGGGCTGTAAGTGGGCCACAAAAGGGGAGTCCACATAAATGTGTTTTATGTGCTCCTAGTGATTCCAGTGACCAGCCATTATTATTCCTTTCTCTGGGGATCTTCATTTTCCCCTTTTGGAAATCGTTGAGTGGTTACGCTAGTGGTGCTTGTGGTACCATTGTTAGCGTGGATATCCACGAACTAGTAACAAGATTAGTTACTGTTTATGAACCCACAAAATTTGTGGTGATGCCCTCCAAGTGCCTGCATTCAGGGCGTTCAGTCGCCTTTTCAGGATCATCCGCAGGGTCACCAGGGTCTGCACCAGGGCAGCTAGATGTACATCCGATCACACCAGCCCCCTCAAATTACAAAAAACCATCAGGTGAAAGAAACCCCGGGGTCATCTGTCATACTTGAAATCCCATCCCACTGTGTTGTTGATGTTTTCAAAGGGCCCGAGGGGCACAGTGTTAAAGGAGAAGGATCCGGGAGTGGCTTCAGGTGTAGCTAATGAAGACGAGGCAGGTGATTGCTCTGCACTTTCCGAACTGACTGTCGCACATTACCCAAAGTTCACTTATCAGAATACAGGGGAAGTAATTCCTCTAACTCAGGCCATTGATGAGCGTTCTTTAATGACAGCAGTCGAAGTTATGGAAATGGACATAATTATAGAAGATAGCAAGGTTGAAACCGAAATAAATGTTGCTTCTAAGTTGTTGTTCATATTTGTGGGGCTGTTGACCTCGGTCGATAAAACTGCCTGTTTGAACGTTGCAGAGCCATCATCTGGTCATTTTTCCTTTAAAAGGACCCCCACAAACACTACAGATCGTAGACTGCAGCTCTTAACCTGGGGACTTGGAGGATTATACTATGCCAGACATAGCCATACCGATGGAAAAAAACAAGCAATGGAGGATAATCTGAAAATGCAAGTTGCCCAGGAATTGGCATTGAGACTATCATCGGATAGTCATGTTAGTTGCCCCCGCATGCCAGGTTTGTTTAGTAGCACCCTTTTAGTGTGCCTCTTGCGCAATATTTAGGTCTGTCAAAGTCTAAGGTGTCTCCAAATAAAGGGGTACAAGATTCTTGGCAACTATTAAACAAAGGGGACAACGGATTGGGTTGGGACAATTTTGACAAACTTTATGAACTAAAGAGGATTCTATCATGTATTTTAACACTGCTTGAGAAATCCACCGTTAATTCTGATGATATGCTGGATATTCTTTCACTGCTAGTCCCTATTTAAGTAAGGCAGAAAAGGGTATTGATGTTAAATCTCAGGCAAGCTAGACAAATATAGGGGTGTCGGAAATCGGAATCCAGGTGGAGGCTTGGGATGATAAGGGGGTCTCTCCCATATTATTGCCCACATATAGCCCTACTTCATGTCCCACCCCCAAAAATCAAGTGTTAGGGGACCATTTGCATGTTGGTCCCAGAGGAAACACAAATGTAACAGTACTTATGAACCCGCTGCAGGTTTACCCCATTTTCAAAAAAGTGAACACCAATATGTTCTGACCCCATGTCAAATGGCCCAGGGATAATTTGGATGCTGTTCCCCCCCAGGGAGGGTGCCCCTCTCATAGAAAGTAATGGATTAAAAGGATGGAGGGAGAAGAACAGGATTCAGCGTATTACAAACCGTAAACCCAAAAAATTAAGGTTCCCTATGTGATCCGAGGAGCTAGAGGCTTTGACCGCGCTCCAAAATAGAAATGAACCTAAGCCCACCTAGTTAGATGACTGCCAGTACTTGAAGTGCTTGGAGATAAATCCTCCCCTCCCACTACTATAATAGATGACCCCTTAGAGAAGGATTATGGGAGATGGAAGGGCAGGAGGACATAGGGATAGCCAGATATAATGGGGGGAAATACCTCAGAGAATTACAAAGTAAGTATTGACCCGGTTTTAGCAACCCATGTAGTCGGGAAAGACCATGATTTGGTGAGCCCAGCAGTAAAGACTCACAATGTTGTGCTATATGTAGGGCACGTTGTGGATAATGTCCTCCCGATTCTTCCTAGCAGGGATACTCTCCCTGTATGTATTGATCCTAGTCAAGGGAGGTTTTTGGAAGGGGGACCTGACCTTGCTTCTTGCACAGGGCAAATTTCAGAGTCTGGGATTGTCCCAAGGTTAAGTGATAATGCATGTGTAGAACATAGACCAGGACAAGTGTTTAATATTTAGATTTTTGCTTCATTGTTTGATATAGAATTAGGTCCACCCAATAGAAGCTCCCTTTTCAGTTACTATCTGAAATATAGGACTTGCGATTGCTAATAAGTAAAGATATTGAGCGGGTTTACTTAGATCCTTATAGTGGACTTCCAAACTCTAGATTCACATTTAGCTCGGGGATAATTGCAATGCTAGTTTTGGTTAATGTTGATCATTTTTGGAAAAAAGCGATTGATGTTTTCCCATATGAGGAGCCATTTTCGGCCCACTTGAATCCCATAGGAAAGACTGCCAGGAGCCAGGTAGAGTGTTATCTAATATAAGGGGAGCTATAAATCCGAAAGATATAAAAATCTCGGTTGGTAGCTTCTCGGGGGGAAAAGAGTGATTAATATTGTAGGTCCTTGTGGAGTTGGGTAGCTGGCTCATTGAATGGCTTAAAGGAAAATCCAATACTCTCTATGTTGCGGAGGTAGCCCCCTTCGAAAAACTTGTCCTGGAACCTGGCAGATGTTGGAAATCCCAACTCTAAGTGTAATTCCTAATTGATACATAATCCTAAAACAATTTGCGTTCAGGAAACATGGAGCTGTGAGGATTTTAACTTTGAGATTTGTTTTGTTTTTTGTTGTGCAGCAAAACCTTTAATAAAGGTCATGCAAGTGGAGGCCTAGCTATCTTACTCAGCTGCACTATAAAAAGGAATCCAGTGGTTTTTCTTCATCCATCTAAACTTTGCATGGGTTTCATCCCTTTTTTTGGCATATATTCCTCCTGGGCGAGCGTCTTATTCCCTGGTTGAATCTATTTTTTCTTTTGTGCATAAAACTAGTATTTCGAGGAGTGCACTTTGATATTGATGGTGGGTGACTTCAATGCCAAAATTCAAATTGTTCTTCCATGGCCTTTTGTAACCAAGATTTGGAGGATGTATGGACCATCCCTGAATCATCAGTGCCCGACCATATAAGATCTGATAGGCGGGGCTGTCTTTCTTTTTTTTGTTCTCATTTGTGTAATCAGTTTGTAATGGAGATAAAGGAATATTCCGACTTTCTCGCGTACAAGCTGAAAAGTAAGATACCCGATCACTCCAAAAAGGAGGGGATGTTTAACATCTCGGGATCTCCCAACCTTGTTGTCCTTCCTTTTACTCCAGGTCTACAGGTGCTTGCAAATTTGCCTCGCCGGAAGTCCCAATCCGTCTTGGACACTCCAGTGTAAACTCGAACAACCTGTATTTCTGATTGTTGATAATCATTGGACTGAGTTGCCCTATCCATTTTAGCTATTCTTTGTATTGAGTTAACCCACTCACATTCAAGAGGAGGTACAGGTAAAATCCATTTAATGCACAGCTCTCTAGGCGCCAAAAGAACTAAGGTAAAAATAAATGCTTTAAGTTGTTTAGATAAACTGATGATGTACTCCTCAACTGGGATTACCCCCAAAATAACCAGTGCAAGACTCACCTTTACTTCTTGACCCACAATATCTGACAGCGTTATGCCCACTTTCTCCCAGAATGTTTGGATGGAAGGACACCGCCAGAACATATGTGCTTCATCTGCATTTATTTCACCACACTTTGGGCATTTCCTCCTATCTTGCGAGCCCATTTTTGCCAATCTTCGGGGGGTCCAGTTTGCCTTGTGAATAGTGAAGAGGTGTTTTTTTCTTAGAGGTGCAGATTTCACAAAGTACCATAAAAGAGATAAAGATACTTGCCATAATGCATCGAGATCGTACGCCGGCAGTTCCTTCCTTCAGTCACTTTAAACCAAGCATGTGGGTCTTCTAGAGGTTGTATCAACATCCAATACCATAGTGAAACCTCCTTTTGTCCCAGAAGGCGCAGGGATATTTTAGATTCATTAAACTTTTTTCCCTTTCCTCCTTTTCTTAACGTTTTAAGCCAACTTGATAGTTGGTAGTATTTGAATTTGGAGACAGAGCCTTCTGAAATCTCTTGGATTTTTTGCCAAGAAATTAAATCCACACCCTCCAACAACTGCCCCACCTAAACATTCCTTTTTCTTTTATAAGAGCCGCAAGAGAGTCTTGTAGGCAGGCCGGTGTTCCAGGAGATCTCCAGATAGGGGCATAATAGCTATAATATGGGATATGTAATACTACCCTGATTTGTTACCATACTTAACATGCCGCCTGTAGAGACTTTAGTCTCACTTTAAAAAAAAATTTGGGGTCTACAAATTTGAAAGAAAAAAACTGGATAGATCCGGAGGGCTAGCTGTAAGTGCTCTAAAGTGGTGAAAGGTTGGGGGTATCTTTCAGCAATTGCCTGAAGATTTTTTTTTTTTCTTTTTTAAAGAATTTTATTGTTTTCGTTCAGAACAGTACTTTGCATTAGCAGTTGATTACGTATTCGTTTTCCATCATGCCTGAAGATTTTTAAGTGAAAAGCTCTTTGATATTGCAGAAGATCTGGGCCTACTATACCACCATTGTCTTTTTTCTCCCTAAATTTCTGCCAGGCTATTCTAGGTCTTTTATTCCCCCATATGAAGCTGGAGAAGAGTCCTTGTACTTTCTTTATCAAATCCTTCTTAAATTCTAAGGGAATTGAATTGAATAAGAAGGTATATTTAGGTAGAATGGACATCTTTTTTTATTGTTAAAGATTATCTTGAATTTATTTTTCATTTAGGGTGCGTGTGTGATATTTTATATGCAATTACCTGAAGGTGAATGGCCATCAACATAGTTACAGAATAATAGTCTTAAACCAGGTCTCTTACCGTGCCCCCACTGCACTCAGGATCACAATTCTCATACTTTTATGCACTTCATCCGCTGGGAATACCGGTTATATCATAGGCCACAGAGAGTGGATGACTCGAAACAGCATTAACTTTTGGCTCAGTACTCCCTGCCTGAAAAGAAGCCTTTCTGCCAGGCAGAGCATTACCTCAAGGGCACCTCAATCAATCTGCTAATCAAATCAGGTGACCAGAAAGAAGGGATTTTAACAGAGGCAGAACTTTCACCAGAGTCCAAAATAACCCCAGTCTTTCTGTAGAAAAGGGTGATTTGAGGCAGCTGGATATAGGAAATGACCAGAATTAGAGTGGCATCTATTCCTGTCTGTGCATTAAGAGCTTTGGTAATCAGATGTATAGACCTTCACTGGGGGTTGAGCACATTTGATTTGAATATATGAATACTCAGCTTCTCTGTTAAGTTGGAAACAAACAGTGTGATCTCTTGATTTCAGGCTATTAGCTTTGCCAAACCTCAACAGCTTTCAGTGGAGAACTACCTGACTTATGTTCTTTCGTGACATAAGTGCCAGAGGGAAAAACTCACATTACAGATGCACCTTGATCAGTCTAAGGAAAAAACACATTTAAATTGGTTCTAGCTGGGCTTACTTAAGGAGACAGATGTTCTAACAGTCAAGAGAAAAGGATCCAATGGGTAGAGAGTGAACAATTAAACACCTCATTGAACAACATTATCTTAATTCTTTAACTCAATATCGAGTCTAGATGGGGACTTTGCTCCACTGTGCTCCAGTTTTCAACTAGAAAAACTCATAAAATGCACACCTTTCTACTAGAAATGGGACCCTAAAAGTTAAATAAAAAACACAATGCAGGATTGTGTTGTGTATTATTGCAGATAATTTAATAACAAACCCAGGTAATCTAGAAATATATGTGATAGAACTACAGTACCCAAAGATCTTTAAAAAGTTAAGATGTAAATGATGAAATTGCACTTAATTCTGAATTAATTCAGATACATTGTGTCATTGCCATTCATTACTAATGAGCTTTTTACAGCATGGTTTAGTTTTCTTCTTATTAAAAAAAAGGCTCAGAATAAACATTTGTACATTCCGTTCGACTGTAGTTGGTCATTGCTCAGAAAGGGTTCCATGTTTTTCTTCCACCAGCTACATCTACATATCCTGCTGGTCAACTTCAGATGTCTGTGTGTCTGACAGTTCTAAAACAGGGTTCACAAATCCTGCATACTCAGAGTTTCCATTGTCATCCATTTCGGCACTAACAAAATAATTTTCCCACTCTAGTTCATTGGAGTCACCAGAGGTTGAGGTTGGGTGGCTGCCAGTCTTCTTGGCGCTGTGCTTTAGAGCAGCGTGCAAGATGTCCTCTTCTGTTTTTGAGCGTTGCCTAAAAAAAGATAAAGGTAAGGAGTTTCCCCTCTGTAATTGTTTCTTGACTTTGAAAGTAACCTTGTTCGCTTTTGCTAATAACTCCAGCGTTTGGACCACTTCAATCCCTAAATATCTGATATTTTGTCTAACTAAATCACTCTGGTAGTTTGTATTCCATTGCATGATCTCCATTTTCAATGGATTGACAGCATAACATGATAGTTTACCGAAACTCTCTAACGTTTACCATATAGCTGTTATTCACAGGTGTAAGTGGCCCGTAAAGATCATCAAGTCATCAGCATCGAGCCCTATCTTCTTTTCCCACCCAATCGCGAGAGAATGGTAAAATATTCCTACATGCTCTTAATTTATTAGCCAACGGCTCAATATATAAATTGAATTACAAAGGAGAAAGGGGGCATCCCTGTCTGGATCCCCTTCCAATCTTGACTTGTTTGGAGAGATTCCCATTTACTAGCACTCGGGCGGATAGGTTTTTGTAAAGGGCCTTAATTGCGGACACAAAAGTTTGCCCCAAATTAAAACGCTGAATCACCTCTTGGAGAAAGGGCCAGCTGACCCTATCAAATGCTTTAGCTGCGTCGCATGTCATCACCGTTGGGGGTCTACCGTATTCTGTTGCCAGGTCTATTGTGCCTATTAACTTGTGAGTCAAATCGTGTAGATGCCTCCCCTTCATGAAGCCCTTTTGATCGCTATGACCTACCATCCGATCTAACCTTTTAGTAAGTATCCGTGTATGTAGTTTATAATCGCTATTAAGAAGGGAGATCGGCCTATACGATTCACAAGCCCTTGGGTTCTTATTGGACTTAAGAAGAATGATTATAGTGGCTAAGTCCCAAGAAGTAGGAAGCTCTTATTTTAGAATATAAGCTGAATTAAAAAGTTTGAGCAATACAGGGGCCAGCTCTTCTTTCAAGAGGTAATAGATTTCATTTGGGAGAGCTTCCAGCCCTGCAGCCTTACCCTTTTTTAAGCTATTTATTGCGCTATAAACTTCTGCTAATGTAAAGGGGGCAGACAGTTCATCTCTAGTTTCTTCTCTGAGGAGTGGGAGATCCAAATCGCGAAAAAACGCTGTTATATGATCCTTATTCGTATCTATATCTTCTGTATATAAATCCTGAAAAATTGGACAAATGCCTGTTTGATCGCCCAGTCCTCAGAGATAATATTACCTGTGGATTGTCATTTTAGTTCTTTAATAAACTTTCTGGCCTGGTTAGCTTTAACGTTCCAGGCCAGAAGTTTGCCACATCCTTCCCTGTATTCATAATTAGCAAGTTTACTTGCTTCCCATTTTTGTTTTACCCTAACTTCCAAGTAGTCAGCTAAATTGGCCTTTGCTTTTGCTAACTCGTTTTCTAAGTGCACTCTACTAGATACATTTGAAGTGCGTCCTATATTGCCCTATATTATTTTGATTGATTCTTCTAAAGATTTAATCTCCTTCTTGACCTTTTTATTTTGCGATGCATTTAAGCTGGCTAGGATGCATCTAAGATAGGCTTTATATGTGTCCCATACCTTATTTAATGAAAGAGAAAAAACTCATTTGTTGACTTTTTCAAGTTGTCAATTACTGAAACATCTAAAAGTATGGATCGATTTAAAGTCCAGCGCAGTTCCGGTGCCTTATCTTTGACCATAAGTTAAAGAGAGAGATGCCGAATGATCGGATAGATGTTCCAGAATATGAGTAACACTTTTAGTATGATTACTTATTGCAGAGGTTACCAGAAAGAAATCAATCCTGGATCGGTGACAGTGTTTTTTATTATGAAATTATCTTCACGCCCTTAAGTGCCCAAATATTGACAAGGTCTAGGTCCTGGATTATGTGTTTCAGAGCTGTTCTCATTTTAGGTACAGCTACGGCTGCCCTCTTAGAGGTTGTGTCCTGGGCTAGGTCAAGAACAAGATTAAAATCTACCCCCACGATAATAGGTTCATTTAGCTCAACTAAGTGCAAGAAGAAAGTGCGTTGGGGGGTGGGATCGTCCAGATTTCTACCATAATAACCAACAAATGCTAGCCATACGCCCTGGATCCTTGCCTTGGCAATTACCCATCTACCTAATGGATCTACAAGGGTTTCACCAATGATGCTTTGAGAAGATTTTTTTTAAAGAATGGCTACCCCCTTTACTGTGGCAGATTGCATTGTGCATATACAGTGCTCTATCCATGGTTGATTTTTTTAAAGATTTCCAACCATTCTTCTTTTAAAAGATGGGTTTCCTGAATAAGAATAACCTCAGAATCACCTAACTTCAAATATTCCAAAATCCTCCTCCTTCTTGGTACCACCCTCAGCCCGCTAACATTCCATGCTAATTTTTTTTAGAGGTCTAGTATTATCAAAACCTGCCATGAAAGGGAGTGGCAAACCGATGATAACCTGGGAAACTCAGCCGCTCTTAAGGGAAAGGCTTCCATAACAAGCTCCCCCACCCCTTGTGACTCTACTTTTTGTATTTTTCTAAACTTAGATTTTTTGCCTATCACCCTCCCCACCCTCCCTGGGGAACCCTCCCTACCAACAAGAGGTATACTATAGACACCTCATATGAACTCTCCTACGTCCTGGTGGTCGAAATTACTTGACTGTTATACCTCTTATGCCTTGATCTGCTCTATAAAAGCTTTCACCTCACTAGGGTTCCTGAAGTTGTGCATCTTATTATTCCTCATAACCCTCAAGGATGTAGGGAGCCCAATGTTTGCAATGGCACCTAAATCTCTTAGCTCCTGGATATATTTACCAAGCTCCCACTGCCTATCCAAAGTGGTACGGGAAATATCGGACCTTATGCGGAAAGACCAGTCATTAGGTCTCGCCTGATCCAGCGCATGCGCTGGTCTGGCTGAGACATTTAGTGTACGGGTTTTCAAAGAGCTGCCACACGGCCTAGCGCTTGCATTCACGTGTGCGTGCACGCACGCAGCCGGCAGCTTTCAGCGCCCGAGGCACCATCTGGAGCTTGTGCTGTGAGCGCCGCACGCCCGTGTCACTTTCACTGCCGCGCGGCCATTGCTTGTTATTTAAACGTTCCATCAGGGCTTGTTTTTTTTTAATGTCTGCAGACACAGAGTTGTTATCTATTGTAAAACCAGAGGGTTTTAGCTTTCCGATAGGTTGACGTGTGAGTATTTATTTGCTCGTCTAGGCACTTACTTGCTAATTGGAATTACTGCTGCCAGTTGGTGCTCACCGTAGCAGTTGAAAAAAGGATTGTTGTTTTTCTTGGTCTAAATAGTGGCGTTTGAGTTAAAGGTTAAAGCACGAACTGGGACGTTAGCTCTTGCACTTCTATTTCACACGCTTCAAATCACATATTTTGTAGCACCCGCGATTAATCACACGCGTTTTACATACCGATCTGCAATCATTCTTCCCGCTTTCGGCTGGCATTCTGGAACGCTGTCTTTACGTTTGGGCTCATTAAGTATAAATAGACTTCCAATTCCATTTCCCTTGTCAATAAAGTTGTTGAGCAAAGATTGCTGGTTCATGTAGTTTTTAAAGCGTGTGTGCACTTTTTTTATTGTCATTGCCTGAAACAAGTGTAGAAGGCATTCTGGAACGCTGGCAGTTCGTCTCAGCTTATTTCGTTTTTGTGAACTCCCTAATCCATATTGCCGTTGCCTTTATCAAGTTCATTATTTCATCGAGTTTAAAAGGCATTCTTGCAAAGCTGTCAATTTTCTCAGTTTATTTCCTTTTAGTGGACTTCCTAATCCATGCCCCTTGTCAGTGAAGCTGTTACACAAAGGATGCTGGTTCATGTAGTTAGTCCATAAAGCGTGTTGGCGCTTTATTGATGCCGCGAACAAGTTATTTATTTCATTGTGTTCAAAAGGCAGTGACTGTGATGCATATTTAACAGTGGTCCTTTCTTCATACTATCGCGAGCATTATAAACATCTTAACCTGATTATTTAGCGCTAACTTTCTTCTCATAGGTTGAAAACAACCTGTGTAAAATGGAGTTTAAATACATATGCGCCGTGCGTAATCCTCAGATTGGCAGCACTTGAGGACCAACAAAGGACAGTGAGTCATAAGAAGAAAGAAGAAAAACTCGGGACAATCATGTATAAGAAATGAAACACAATACAAAGGATAGACAAGTCAAAACAGTGATAAATGAAAATAACAGGCAACTAATTAAAACAAGCATTGGCATAGCCAATAGGTCTTACTTTTGGGACCTTCTAAGTATTTAGTTATGCAGCAGAATCTCCTTGGTGCAACAACACCTATTGGCTATGCCAATGCTTGTTTTTCTTATATGATCCAGCCTATAATGCTCCAGAGAGGAATCCTTCTTGCTGTTTTCCTGCCTGGGCGAGGCACAAAAGGATCTCGGTGAACTCTTTGAACATCCTCTTCTTGTTTGGTTTGATCGAGATCCATGTTATGCTCCTTTAGAAGAGTGATTACAAAGGCCTTAATATCCCCTCCTTTAAGTCCCTCTGGAACATTTAAAATTCTTATATTGTTCCTTCTTGCATTGTTTTCAAGGGTTTCTAATTTGTCTCTAAGTTCTCATTCACTTTTCTTCAGCTTCTGGATCTCTTCCTGATTAAAATCCACTTTCATAGAGACGTCCTTATATGCAGATTCCATAGCCCCTACTCTATCTACCAAACTAATTTTCTCTTCCATTGCTGGTTAAGCTCCGATGTGGCGAATCTCTCCCTGACTTCATTTAGCAAAGCCGACATTGTATTTTCCAATCTAGAGGGACTGGTTGGAGCCGTGACCCTTAACGGTTTACTGCCCTGATGTTGAGGTTCTGTAGACGGCAAAATAACAGTAGAGCTCTGTTTATCCATAGGTCCTACATTATCTGAGATTAAGGCTAAACTTTCGTCCATGCTTGCTAGAGGGTCGAATCTATTTTCTAATAGAATCTGAATTACCATTGGTTTTTTAGCACCAGTTGCCATACTTTCCTCCCCTTGCTTTTGCCTGGGTGAAATGTTCTTGAGAAGAACAGGACCAGAATGAGGGTCTGCTGTAATGGGGGATCCCTGAGCTTGTACCTTAAAATAAGAGCGTAGCGAGGGAGTGATTTTATTTTTTGCAGGCTTTTTCTTTGTTTGTCTTTTTATGTTTAGTTTATGGCCTGTATTTTCTGCAGGCGCTTTACTCAGTTTTAATGTAGGCGAGTTACTTGCAGATTGGTCAGTTTGTGTAGGTGGAGAAACCACCTGTATCTTAGGGATGGTGCTCCCGGTAGTGAGTGCAACCAAATCCTCCTTGCCCCAGACTAAAGTGTATCTGTTTACCGCACTCGTAGATTTTACTGCGGAGTTTTCCTTCCCTCGTTTTTCTTTTTTCCTTTGCTTGCAGTAGTAGTAACTTTATGCCCGTTGTTTTCTGCCCTATTTTCAAAGTCGCTACAATCCTCAGGCAAGTCCCGCTCCCTCCTCCTTACCGGGGTCATCCGGGGTTTCCTGTCGGCATCTCCACGGTTACGCAGACTTGGGAAAGCGGGTTCCAGAGTGCACTTCCCACTGTTCGTAGTGCCGAACACCTGAGGCTTCTCTGCGGAAAACCTACCCTGGCGGCAGCTCCGACTGAGCCACGCTGCAGCCTCCGCCCACACTCCTCCCAGCATTCCCCCTGCAGAGTTTGTGCTGTGTAACCGCGGATTGCTGAAAGAAACCAAAACAACTTGAAAAACAAAAATAAACCAGTCGTCCGAACTCCTGCGACACCGCTGCACTGTATTCATGCTCAGGAAATTAAATTTGTCTGGCACAATTAACTTCCTACGAATCCTTCACTACCACCGGCGTAGGAGAGCTCGCGACCGGCACTAGCTAGCGGCCGCCATGTTCCCCTCGTCTCCGGGGCTGTCTTTCTTGATAATTTCAGAATGAATGACCTTGTTTTTCTAAATGGTAGCTTCCCAGATGATTCTTTAGCCTCTCTTACATTCCATGCTTCACGTGGGCAATCTCTACTTGATTATATGGCGGTATCCTATTGTCCTTGTCCTCTGGATTGGGGTGATGCTGATAAGGGTCCACCTCTCAATAGCTTCAAGTCTGACTTGCTATGGTAGCACAGACGATTGAAGTGATTTAGCGGGGGAAGGAAATGTAGGGTTCAGCAGGGAGGGAGATCTGCAACGAGAAAAAAGACACCATCTAATACTCAGTATATTCTTGTCCATGAAATACAATGTCTTGAACACACATACCCAAAATGTACCTGTAAACTAAAATACGTTTCCACTTTTTGAACAAGGGTTGTAATGCCTTTTGCCATAAAAGGCTATAGAAAGCTGTGAGGAGAGAAAGAATCATTAAAGTAAACCAAACTAATACTCTAAACACCCATTATCTCTCTCGCTCTCTACTTCCTACATACCCTTGGTTCTGGAAAGCCTATCACAGGGGAGGTGGAGCAAAGCTCACTCATAGTCTGTCCACAACCCCCTGTTAATAAAAGCAAAAGAAACAACAAAACGAGCTCAAAATCATTAGGTTGAATCAGTATTACTTATTTCTCTTCATAAGTATCACAAATACCTGTAACAAGCGTCCAAAAGAATGTTGTAAAGAATCAGCAGTGAACTTTCCAAGTAATTATGATTTCATTACCATCCTGGAAATCTTTCCACCATTAGACCCTTAGAACGGTAAATCCCTTTCCCGTACGAGCTACAGGATGCATCTCAGCAACGGGAAGGGCATGCAAAGTCTACAAAAATAGTCTACTCGCAAACAAGTGCAATGCAATATATTGTGTTTTTTCACTACCAAGAAAATATATCTGAGAAGTGCCAACCGCACTAAGAAGGTAGCCAGGAAACTATTGTGGTGCTACTAGCACCCTTACCACACAGGAACAGAAGTTCTCCCTGGATTGCTTGCCGCCTCAGAACACGGAATAATCGGCAGCGTCTTTTGATCTGGAAGGGATTATGAACCCTTCAAGACGACGCTGGCAGCCCATGCGTCACTTCCGGTTCTCGAGGGCTGATGGGAATTGTAGTTCATTCCCTCTGTCACGCTTTGACAGGATTACGCATGTCAGTGTTGATGAACGAGGCTTCTTCCGATGAGACTTGACAGTACACCCCTTCCCAGGAGAACACTGACACAGACATGGTTTCTGCATATTACGCAAATGGAATAAATCTGTTAACCTGGAAGCATGTACTCCCGAAGGTGGTTTCCAGGAGTTCTCTTCTGGCTCATAACCCTTCCAGGCTATCAGCTACCACAACTTTCGGCACTTGATCTTTGAGTCTAAGATTCCTTTGACTGCATATTCTTTTTCCTCATTAACCCAAATTGGATCTGGCTTTTTCTTAACAGCAGAGTTTGAGGGTTTTAATAAGGATAATGGAAAACTGAATGTATACGCGAACTGAAAGGTAGTGGTAGCTGTACTGCCATGGGATTAATATGTTTCACCACTCTGTATGGCCCAATGAACTTTGGATTAAATATATTGTATTTTTTAAATCGAATGTTTTTTGTGGACAACCACACTCTGTCCCATTTTTAGGTCTTGTGACGTAAGCAGCGCATGCGCTGCTCTCGTCTTATGAGGCTTCTTGGAATCAATACGATTCCAGAAGCCTCGTCCCAGCTCCGCCTTCAGTGTTGATTCGTGCGCGCCGTTTGGGGTCACGAATTATGCCGAAGGCAGTACAATGATTGCATGCAAGGCATGTCAGTCGCTGCTTGTTGCCACCCTGTCTCCTTTTAGCCATGCCCACCGGGATTTGATCGTTTACCGGCGGCGTGACACTTTCTCCTTCATAACTCCCGACGCACTTTTTTGTTTGCATTTCAGCTAACGCATCGATCTAGAAGGGCTTCCGATCACAGCAATAACATGCTACATTATTTATGCATCCGCCAACTAGTAGTGCAAACAGCGTGTCTACAACCTGGGGCACTGGCATAATGCCATTCAGCAGACCCCTGCATGTGCGGCCAAATAATTCACAGTTTACATCGGAGCGCGGTGCCCACTTTAGGGACACCACGCTCCATTTATTAATTAATTTTACACCAGTGCCCCTGCGCCAGTGCTTCTTCTACCCCGGGAGGGATTTGCACATCCAGCTCACCGCCGTCTACACTTTGTGACAGAGGCATTCCCAATTAAAAAGCTGCTCTCCGCTCCAGCCCTCGCCGAGTCCTGGTGCACAGCCGCCGGTCTTTGCAGGGTCCTGGCTCCACAACCCCTGCTGCATAGCAGCCTCGTTTCTCCTCACTCACCCTCCTCTGCATACCAGCATCTGGGGGACAGCCATGTTCGGAACTGAATCTTCCTGTAAGTAAACGCGCCCGGCTCCTTGAGCCGCCCCTATGGATCAGTTTGTTGTCATTCCTGCCCTAGACGCCTCTTGCACTTTTGGGGAAGTAAACGCTGGGGCCCTCTCATGCCACTGCTAGTGTGTCCTCCTCCCCACAGGCATCTCTGAGCAGCCCGCATTTGTGGAGAGGAGGCAGTGAAAACATACTGTCACTTGAATGCTTCCATGGAGGGGATCACTTCTGCCAGCAATCCGTTGTGTCCGGCACAGTAATTAATGCTGCCCAGATGATAATGAGTAGGTTGGAGGATTAGGCTGGAAGGGTTCAAGCGATAATCCCATGGCAGGGTGGGGGAGGTGTCACATTACATGAATATCCATTTTGACACCCCCTTTGAATTAGAAAGCATCCTGCCGGGGACGTGGCATAAAAAATGCCAGCTCCTCTTGCTCGTAAAAGATGTTTATGAAAAATGTCAAACACTGAGTTGATGCAGCATGGTGGACCGTGTTTTTCATTGAAATTCGTTCTCAAAATGGGAGCTGGTACAGTGTAAGCCCAGCATATAGTAATGTTTACTCATGTACTTCACTATACCATTTCCTTGTTATTGCACATAAGGTGCGTGTAGTGACGTTACAGGTCAAAAAAATTATTTTAACATGCATATGTTTAAAAAAACCAATTGTTAGAGCTGTCAATGGGGCTGTTAGACATTAGCAGAGTGATATGATGAAAAGTGATTTATTATTTTTATGTTTTAAAAAAAAGTGAGATTCATTTGTCGAGACTGTTCGCTTTTGGTGTCCTCCCACCAGTGGCTGTGCTTTTGTAGCTCCTGGAAAGGGTGCCACCCTTTCTCTGGAGATTGCTTGAGCAATGGAGTTAAGGGGTTATAAGGTGGTATATTGTTGAGGTAAATGTTGACTTCCTTGCTAGTGGTACTGACAGCATATGGTATGACTGCTTTCAAAGAGTTAATTAGTGTTGTTGTTTTAGTATTGCAGTGCCACACCGACTCTGGCCTGGTATGCCACCAGACTTGCCGATTCTGAGTAATGCAAGCTTTTGCCTTATTGATCTTAAGACATTTCTTTGGACTGCTGGCATAGCACCGGGGCGTGGCTTAGTTCGTGAAGGTGAATGCCCATTGAAAAACAGTGGCCTTGTAGGAAATCTCTTACACCTTTCATGCAAATCTATGAGAAGTACTGCTAGATCGATATGTTCCCTCGTGGACAAAGGGGGCTTGTTTCCTAGTTAGGGAGCCTGGTCGACTATATGCAGGGGCACTGTGTGAATGTTCAGGCAGCGGTGATTTGTGTAATATTCCATGTCTGGCAGGTTGTTTTATTTGTCGTACACTGCTGTTTGATAAAGTAAGTCGCCAGTATACAGTCCTATCTGGTTTGGACAACTTCTGGCTGCTTTTGTTCCCATGGTTACCAGATTACTATTTTTTTTTAAAAAAGGCACCAGTTGCTGCAATAGGATTCTATCCATCTTGAAGTTTACAGTCTCTGCGACTTTTACAACTGTAAAATCTTTAGCTGGGTATAAATTGCTGTCAGCGGTGAAGGTCCACAGCTCAACGACAGAATATCTGGCCATACATTCCAACTTTCGAAACAGCTGTGACGTGTGTGTGAGGCAGCTTTGGGGTTCGGCGTGTCTGAGCGTGTCTGAGAACCGTACCTCAGTCTGTCTGTGTCACAGTGGTGATTAACTGTTCATGTGTTTGTCCGTGTGTGTGTGAGACAAAGAGAGATTTATTCTATCTGTCGGTGCCTGTCGTACGTGTTGATAGAGTTCAGTGTCATCCAGCCTGTGTGTGCAGGATCAGTGATGACGTGTGAGATGTTCTTCGCATGTATTTGTAGTGTGAAATGTGCCCTAGTATGCTTCGACTTGTGTTTTTGTGTACAGACTACACTGCTCAGGAATGTGATCATAAACAGGGGCTCATTGCCTGCGTTCACAATCCCCCCTGCTAACTGCGCACCCCCTCCCTCCCCCCGATGAAATATGACCCATCCCTCCCCCACCTCTCGCCTGCCTTCACAGCCGGGAGCACAGCCTCTTAACAGGGTGCCCAGAAGCTGCCTTGCGTGGGTCAGGAGAGGCGTCTGCGCACTTTAACCCCCTCCCTGTCTCCTATTATTTCTCTCTGTTACTTTCATTGCTTGCTATTGTTCTCCTTTTCTCTCTCCGTTTCTCTCACTTTCTGTCCCTCGCCTCCTCTTTCTGTTACTTTCACCTCTTTCTTTCCCTCCGCCATCATGCTATCTCCCTCCACTCTCCTTCCTCAACTCTTTCTCTCTTCTCACGTGTTCTCTTAATTTCTCGCTAGTCCTCTTCTTTCTAACTCTTTCTGTCAGTCTCTCCTTTTTCTTTTGGGTGTCCTTTTCACCCTCTATGCCCCACATTTCTATGACACTCTCTTTGTTATCTTTCCTCTCCACCCTCTTCCCTCTTTTTTCTCTCCATTGCATATTGCGCTATTTCTTTCCCAGTCTCTCTGACTCTTTTTCAGTCCCCCCCCCCCCCCGAAATTTAGCTCTAGTTGGCCGCCTGTCTTGAAAGCTTTCTAATCAAATGATAGGGTGAGAGGAACCATAAATACGCACAACAAACAAAACCCGGGGACGAAAGACAAAGACCACCCTATTTTTATAGCGATCCAGCGGGTTCTTATGCAGACTATGCAAAAAAGCAAAGGCTATATAGGGAATAAATATGTCAATATCAGTACTCTATAGTAAAGTGAAACAAGCATAAAAAATGCAATAGTGCTCGCCTTTGATTAAGTTAAAGCCATTTGCTTTGCTATACAATACCATTCGCAAAGCAAATGTCTTAAACTTAATCAAAGGCGAGACATATTGCATTTTCAATGCTTGTTTGTACCCGATTTCGGGCCTGCTGTGCTTATCTGCTTTTTTCTTATAGGTGCGCTTAGCCTTTCTCAGGTGTTCTTGTGTTTCTTTCAAGTTTCATTGTATCTTTGTGATTCTGTCTTGTACATCAGGTACTTTGTAAGCTACAGAAGGATGTACTAAGGGAATAAAGCCTGGGTGAAAGCCATAGGTACAGTGATAGGGGGAAGTATGCGTGGAGGAGTGTGTGGCGCTGTTGTATGCAATTTCTGCCAGCCATAACCAAACTACCCAAGCCTCTGTATTCCGGTCTACATAATATCTAAGATACAGCTTGAGTGTCTGATTCAACCTCTCCGTTCGTCCATCCGTCTGAGGGTGAAAACTGGTAGACAGAGTTGATGAAATGTACAAAGCGGAACACCACATCTTCCAAAAATTAGCTGTGAATTGTGAACCCTTATCGGAGACTATTACTTTCGGCAGGCCATGCAATCGCACTATATTTACCAGTAACAACTGAGCAACTTGACCCGCAGTTGGAACTTGTTTGCACGCTATGAAGTGCACCATTTTGGTCAGGTAATCCACAACTGCCAGTATACTGGTGCAACCTTGGTCTTTGGGTAGTCCTACAATAAAGTCCAAGGATATATTTTCTCACAGAATTTCTGGAGTGGTGAGAGGATGAAGTAACCCTTGTCTTTTAGTAGTGTCATTCTTCATCTGCGCACACACTTCGCATTTCCTGACCCATGTGAGCACATCAAAGTGCAAGATTGGCCACCAAAACTGACCGAGGTTCCTGTCTCTGGTTTTCTCAACCCCATTATGACCAGCGCTGGGTAACTTATGACACCAAAGGAATGCTTGTTATCTTAATTCTCTAGTGGGTAGAACGATTTGTTGTCCACAAATAGGGATGCCTTTTTTCAGCTGCCATTCCGGATGTCTTTTCATCCAGGTCTTCCAGGTAAATGTTTGCAGCCCTCTAACCACTTTCTCTAAAAGGAGTTGGATTGAATGACGCACAATACTCGTTGGGGATCAATAATAACTCTTTCAGGATTTTCTTCCATGCTTTTGCTAGTATCTTGCCTCGAGAGTGCGTCTGCTTTTCGATTCTCACTTCCAGGTCTGTAGGTCACTACGAAATTATATTCCGTGAAAAACAGCATCCATCGCAATTGTAGTGGAGTTAGATGTCTTGCTACTCTCATGAATTGTAGGTTGCGATGATCGGTGAACACAGTTATATGGTCTTTGGCTCCCATCAACCAATGTCTCCATTCAGAAAATGCATCCTTGATCGCAAGCAGTTCTTATTTGGCGATTTTGTATTTTCTTTCTGCTATATTCAGTTTTTTGGACATGCAAACCATTGGATGCATTTGACCAGTGGTTAGGTGTCGTTGGGAGAGCACCGCTCCTATCGCTACTTCCGATGCGTCGGCCTCTACTATGAAAGGTCTCTCAGGGTCCGCGTGAGCCAGCACTGGAGTTGTCGTGAAAGCCTTTTTGAGCTCTTCAAGTGCCTGTTGTGCTTCTTCGGTCCACTGGAAGGTCATCTTCTTCCTTTACAATTTTGTGATGGGAGACACCATGTTCGAGCACTAGCTGATAAAATGTCTGTAAAAGTTGGCAAAGCCTAAGAAACTCTGCACATCCCTCACAGTTTGAGGACGTGGCCACTCCTTTACTGCTTGCACTTTGCGTTCTGCCATTTCTTGTCCATAAGGAGTTAACATAACCCCTAGAAACTCCACTGCAGTAACGTGAAATTCACATTTCCTCAATTTGCAGAACAAGAAATGTTTTTGCAAGGTGTGCAACACTGCTCTGACATGTTGTACATGTAGTGTCTCACATTCCGAATATATCAGGATGTCATCAATTTATACAATTACATATCTGTCAAGGTATTCCCACAGCACATCGTTGAGGAAGAACTTGAACGCTGCGGGGGCATTGCATAACCCGAAAGGCATTACCCTGTATTCGTATAATCCATAGTGGGTCTTGAACGCTGTTTTCCTCTCTCATTCTCGCTAAGTGGTAGGCTCCCCTAAGGTCCAGTTTGGTATAGATCAAAGCCTTGGTAAATTGTTCCAAACGTACCTGGATCAGAGGTAGCGGATATCGGTTCTTGACGGTGATAGCGTTCAAGGCCCGAAAGTCTATACGGACACGAAGGTCCCCATTTGCTTTCAGAATGAAGAATAAAGGCGAAGCTTCTGGGGATTTATAATGTCAAAAAAAAAACAACTCCAAATATTTCTCCATATACAAACGCAGATGTTCATTTTCCGGCTCAGTAAGAGCTTATACTCTAGCACACGGCACTATCCCCCCGGAACCAAATCGATCTGACAGTCGTACTGTCGATGTGGAGGCAAGACTTCAGACATTTGATCATTGAATACTTGTTCTTTGTCCTGATATTGTTTAGGTAGACATACGTCTTTTCTGCTGCTGTAGCAACCCTGTGCTGGATAGCTAGCACTAGCACGGGTTTACTCACCAGAGGCAGGCAATGGAGCTCACAATACTCCGAACCCATCTGTACAGTTTTTTCCGTCCACTTGATCTCTGGATTATGTTTCTGTAGCCAGGTTAACCCCAAGATGATTCCATACTGCGAAGCCTGGATAATGCTGAACGACAAAAATCTCAGAATAATGCAATCCATGAAGCACCAGGAGGTCTTCCGTAGTGTATCGAATTGGTCCTGAATCCAACAACCTCCCATCCACCGCATAGACCGCTTCTGGCGTCTTCTTGGATACTAGAGGTACTCCCAGTTGTTGTGCTAAAGACGCATCCATAAAACATCCAGTAGCCACGGAATCTATCATGGCTTGTACTGACGTCCAGATGTCTTGAATACAAATTCTCAGAGGAATATACAGATGGTCTGCTCGAGTGTATCCCTTTTCCTATTCTCGAGCACTCTAGTTTTCCGTCACCTTCTCCACAGCACCCACTGTAGAAGTTCCGTAGCTTGTCCGCGGATTTCTGGATTTCATCAAGCAATCTCGTATGAAATGTCCCTTCTTTCCGCAGTATAAACACAATCCTTTTCTGCGTCTGGATTCTCTTTCTTCTTGAGACAAAGGTGCCTGCACCACATCAATTTCCATGGGTTCCGGGGTATAGGCAGTGTGTTGTTCAGTGGGTTTCGGGCGCTCAAACCGAGAATACTGTCGGTCTCTTCTTTTGCTATCTCCTTTTCTTTCATTCATTCCGTGGTCCAATCGTAATGCAAGTTCAATGAGATCCTCACATGTTGTGTGATGTGGGTCTATTTGTGCTATTACGTCTTTTAAATAGTCTTTCAGTCCTTGATAGAACACTGAAGCTTGTTTTGCTCTGGGCCAACTGGTCTCTGCTACCAACATCTTAAAGGTGTTTAGATATGTTAGCAAATCCTTGCTCCCCTGTCTCAATTCCAGTAATTCCTTATCAGCGGTACCAGATGCTGCACGTTGATTAAAGACTTTCTCGAATTCCACTAAAAATGCTTCCCAATCGTATAGCAACGGATCATCACCTCTAACCAAAGGAACTGCCCACTGAGCCACCTCCCCTGCTAAATACGAAACCAAAAGATCCACTCTTGATTGGTAAGTGCTAAAAGCTTTGGATTTATATGAGAAGTGCAGAAGTATTTGCGTAAGAAAGATTTGTTCCTTGTGAGGGTCTCCATGGAATCTATCTGGAGGAGCTAAAGGCACCACAGTAGGTATCTCTAAAACTAAAGGACTAGCGGTCGACTGCGACCCACTACCTACATCAAAAGGGTTTCTAGTCATGCGATCTACCCTATGTTGTAGAGCCGCGGTATCGGCACGTGATGCCGCTAACTCCATTTGTATTGCGATCAACGCCTCCACAACATCCTTTATGGTGGCCATTACGCATCAACCCAACCAGGAGGACACCAATTCTTGGGCCGAATATTCTGCCCCGATCCTAGTCCTCGGGATTGGGGTGATGCTGATAAGGGTCCACCTCTCAATAGCTTCAAGTCTGACTTGCTATGGTAGCACAGATGATTGAAGTGATTAAGCGGGGAAGGAAAGGTAGGGTTGAGTAGAGAGGGAGATCTGCAACGAGAAAAAGACACCATCTAATACTCAGTATATTCTTGTCCATGAAATACATGGTCTTGACCACACATACCCAAAATGTACCTGTAAACTAAAATACGTTTTCACTTTTTGAACAAGAGTTGTAATGCTTTTGGCATAAAAGGCTATCGAAAGATGTGAGGAGAGAAAGAATCATTAAATTAAACCAAACTAATACTCTAAACACTCTTTATGTCTCTCTCTCTACTTCCTACATACCCTTGGTTCTGGAAAGCCTATCATCACAGGGCAGCCGGAGCAAAGCTCACTCCTAGTCCGTACACAACCCCCTGTTAATAAAGGCAAAAGAAACCGCAAAATGAGCTCAAAATCAAGAGAGGAATCAGTATTACTTATTTCTCTTCATAAGTATCACAAATGCCAGTAATAAGCATCCAAAAGAACGTTCTGAAGAATCAGCAATGAACTTCCCAAGTAATTATGCTTCCATTACCATCCTGGAAATTAATCCACCTCTAGACCCTTAGATGGGTAAATCCCTTTCCCACACGAGCTACAGGCTGCAACTCACCAACGGGAAGGGCATGCAAAATCTACACAAACAGTCTACTCGCAAACGAGCGCAATACAATATACAACGGTTTTTCACTACCAAGAAAATATATCTGAGAAGTGCCAACCGCACTAAGAAGGTAGCGAGGAAACTATTGTGGTGCTACTAGCACCCTTACCACACAGGAACAGAGGTTTTCCCTGGATTACTCGCCACCTCAGAACACGGAATAATAGGCAGCGTCTTCTGATCCGGAAGGAATTATGAACCCTTCAAGACGACGCACGCCCATGCATCACTTCTGGTTCTCGAGGGCTCTATGTTGTGCTTTGACAGGATCGCACGTGTCCGTGTTCACGAACGGGGCTTCTTCTGCTGGGACTTGACACCTGTCAGCTCTTTGGTGCATGTACATAATTTAAGGTACTGAGGACAAGTTTGAGTGATCACATCATTTTATCAGTAAATGTCAACCTGGAGCCTGAGTTGCTGGAACTTTGGAACCCAAGTGATGATAGCATTTTGTATAACAAAACAAGTGGGTGCACTTTTTGGTGTAATAAAAACCTCCCTTGTCTCAGAAGGCTTATTGAGAATGCGAGCTTAGGCCCTAGACAGGAAAATCCCATCCCCTGGTTTGAGAAGATTCTGGCCCTATTTAGATCGTGTGGAAGAAAAAAGCGGGTTGGAGGCATTAATCCCTCTGTGGTTAAATCAGGGGAGGTAAAAAAAAAAATCGTGATATCAGTGCCCTAATAAAGGAACAATTTAAGCAGTTTTCGATGACTAGACACGTGGAAATTAATAGATTAAAGCAGGCAAGAAAAAGAAAGCAGGCATCAGAGCGTAGAGGGATGGAAGAAGCAAATTGGAGTAAATTAAGGGAGGTTGCACAGTCTGGTGATTCGCGTAAATATTGGGCTTTAATAGTTGAATATTGTGATGGTGGAACTAAGGCAAAAGTCATTTTAATATCGGATGTAGAATGAACCTTATACATCTCACAGTTATAGGCATTAAAACCCTTGGCCGGGCCCAACCCATAATTAGTCTTGGAGCCTCTCATGGGGATCGATTACGGCCCTTCCTCGTGTAAGGAAATAGAGTGCTTTATTAAAGGAGCGAGGTATTCAGGTGCGATGGGCCGGGAAACAACCTTTACAACGCAGTCATTACAACGCACTACCTTTGCAACACAGTCATTGCAACGCAACATCCTTTACATCGCATGTCATTGCAACGCATGTCACTACAACGCATGTCACTACAACGCATGTCACTACAACGCATGTCACTACAACGCATGTCACTACAACGCATTTCACTACAACACATGTCACTACAATGCATGCCAATACAACGCATTATAAGGTAAGTAATGGGGAATAGTATTTTTTAACCCTACACTATCCAACACTTACCCTACTGCTGCACTCACTGGAGTGGGAATAGTAATTTTTACCCCTACACTATCCAACACGTACCCTACTGTTGTATTCAGTGGAGTGGGAATAGTAATTGTTACCACCACACTAGCCAATACCTACCCTACTGTTGCACTCACTGGAGTGGGGATAGTAATTTTTACCCCTATACTATCCAACACGTACCCTACTGTTTCCCTAAAAGTAATATGCGTTAATGTAGTTTCTAAAAATGCGCTGTGGTGGCATGCGTTGCAAAATCATACGTTGTAATGGATGTTGCGATGTAAAAACTGCGTTGTAAAGGCATGCGTTGTAAATGTTTGCGTTGTAACGTGATACGTTCCGATGGGCCCAGGTGACTTACCAATAACTATAGTCAAAGAAGATAGCTCTGTATGGGCAACATTTCTTTGTCCTATGCACATAGGACTATCCCGTCCTCTTGGAAAGGAAGTATTGTGGTTCCATTATATAACAAGCATTTGCAATGAAATAGGTCTCGCATTTATGCGCATTTAAGCTATTGGCATTGTACAATGCCTTTTATTTACGTTTTAAAAACCAAAACATAAATAAAAGGCATTGTCTTTTACAATGCCAATAGCTCAAACTCACGTAATTGCGAGACCTATTGCATTGCAAATGCTTTTTTCGGTAGCCACGGGGAGATAAAGTGATTTCCCCAGAATCACAGGATTCTGAGCCGACGCCAAGACTTGAACCTGGTTCCCCAGCTCCAAAGTCGGCAGCTCTAGCTGTAAGACTACATCCGCTCTCCGTGGTATAGAGTTCGCGCTTCCTCTGGTTACTAACAAATAAATAGTTGCGCAACGAGTCAAAATCATATTGAAATTTTCTACAGGTACAATTTTAAATGAAACTGAAGAAAAAAATCAACCTATTTTGATTTTGCGCTTTGGTTGGAGGGAGAAGCTTTCCTGGCAGGCGAAGTTGTCACTTCTAGGAAAAAACTTTCCTTTGCAGCCTGCAGCTTTTGATTTCCTGTAATTTATCATAGTTCCCAGTATGTCACATGTTTTGAGCCTATGTGTAGATGGCACACAAGTTAGTGTGTTGCGAAACTGGATGCTGGTGCTTTTTTTCCTAATGCAAGGTTTTATGTCTGAGGATTACTAGAAGGACGGAGCTCTTTGGAAGAGGAAGCTTTCAAGATGACGGTAGCATTTGGGGGCAAGTAGTGTTTACCTGCATCATGTTTATGGGCAGTTTTACCTGTGATAGAAGGAGCCAATAATTGGGCAATGCTCTGTTTATATACATACCATCCAGTTTCAAGGACTTGAAGACCACGAGAAGCATCTTACGGCATAATTTATTAATTCAGCTTGTGATTGAGCTGCAGTCATTTTTCTGTGGCAACTGAGGTGCAATTCGGTCTGCAACTCAGCCCGCAAGCAGGCAGGAAAAGAAAACCAGTGCTTACATAATAAAAAATGTGTCTTCCATGTGCTTAGAACGCGTAAGTATGTGATGTTGTTTTTAAAATTTAACATGAAAGTGGGCGCCGTGCTGAAACAAAGTGTGGCGCCCGTGTACATAAAGCCAATGGGCATGACGGCCCCCTAAGCTGGCGCCGTGGTAAAAAATAAGTAGTCCCCAAACAAAACACATCAGCACCTACAGTGTAATGAAACTGTAGTTGGTCGGTGCTGCTGGGCTAAAAACGGAAATTATGTTTCGCCAGCACCAACCAACCGGGAGCCAGGATATAGTAGTGATGCAGGGGTGAGCCAATGCTAAGCAGCTGGAGAGATTACACTCGGTATTGTCTTTACTTCAAGTCATGCAGACAGCGCATGCGCTCCCTAGGCTCGACCTAAAAAGGGTCCCAAAAAGTCCCCTGCCAGCTTAAGGCAGATTGCATTATTAGGTGCGACAGGAAAATTATTTGCCAAGAGCATACTTCTCCACCTCCAGGATTGGGCTTTTTGGAAATGGCAGAGCAGGCTGGGTTTTGCAAACATAGTGGTGTTCTAGACAGTATTACTGCCCTGCAAAGCCTAATCGAAAAATATCCAATAAGCAAGAGTATGGCCTTATATGCTGCCTTTATAGATTTCTCCATGGCTTTCAACCATGTTGACCGGGGTACACTGTGGAGGAAACTGGCCGTAATTGGGATCCCCCCATGCACCTGCCCAGATTGATCCTCACAATGCACTCCTCCACCTGGACTCAGGTCCTGAGGTACCCAGGGCCTGTCTAGTAAATTAGACACTCATAACGGGATGAAGCAATGGTGCCCATTGGCTCCTCTCCTTTTCTCTCTTTATATTAATGATTTGCAGAGTAGGGTGGGGCTCTTCAAAGGGGACTCCCCGAAACTAGGAACAATGAAACTGAGCTATCTGCTCTATGCGGACGGCGCCAATCTGTTAGATCTAACTCCAATCGGACTACAAAAGCGACTGAATGAGTTAGCACTCTACTCAGATGACTACTTCTTAAAAATAAATATCTCAAAAAGTAAAATTATGGTTTTTAGATATCGGGGATGTAGAGTTAGGAAAAATATACACTGGTTCTTGGGAAAAGATAAACTTGCTGTAGTGAAGTTGTATCCATATCTAGGAAGAATGTTTACAAGCAATTGCTCCAGCAGTGACCACATTGACCAGTGCAGAAGTAAGGCAATATCTCAGGCCACTGCAATTGGCAGACTCTATAAACATTGTGGGAAAAGACATTTTGCATATGTCCTTTCAGTTTACAAAATGAAAATGCCTCCCGTGCTGAGTTATGCATGTGAATCAGTAGATGAACAGCAGTGGCATTTCTTTAAAAAGGTAAAGGGGGGGGGCGTGGCTCGGGCAGCCAACATGGCGGACGCAGCTTGAACGAGCTTCGCGCCTGCGCCTCTATAATCCGTCAAAATCCTCACAATATTGACTTGGTGCACCCATCCGACGATTGGGGAACTGCCTCTGCATTAGGGGTGTCTGGAGCAAGGCAGAAATTTGGTCACCAGTGGCTGGAGTGGGCACGGATCTGGCCTGGTGCTGCGGGCCGCTGCTGGCCCTCCAGGGAGACACCGCAGGAACCTAGACCGGGGCCTGCCCTGAGGTGAGGAGCCAGGAGACACGGGGGCCTAGGCGAGTGCTGCGGGTGTGTCTGCTTCCCACCCTGCCAGGGTCCGCTACTGCAAGACATCCCTACCTGCGGGCATGGTCCTAGTTGCGGCGAAGCCTTGTGGGCCGGCTCGATTGTAGCTGGGGCTGTGGGGTTGGCCTGGGCTGGGGCTGGGCTGGTGGGAGACTGCTGCCTGGGTCTCCAGTGCTGGGGGTAGAGAGGTGGCGTGGCGTGGCGGGGCTTCCCCGGTAGCCTGTCTGAGCTCTTTCTGGGGTGTGGCGCTTGGGGAGCAGGCGCTGGGTCGGTGGTGTTCCTGCTGTGAGGGGGCGGCGCCTCGTGTGTCCAGAGTCTGGAGCTGCTGCGTCACCTCCTCAGCCTGATTGCTGTGTCAACTATGCGGCCCACGCACAGACCCCTGCTGTAGCCCTAGAGGCACATGCGTTATCCTCTTAGGATCCCCTGCGAGCCTTTTAAATATTGCTACGAGGAGTAGAGAGTGCCATTGGAACCGTCTAGCTGGTGTGGAGGTGAGGACATGCAGGGTGCCCTATAGACAGTCTCCCTGCAGTAGCTGTGACTATAGCTCGCAATGGGGAAGGATAAGCCTAACGTCACGGGCCCGAAACAAAGCACCCTTGACCAATATGCCACGACTGCCTAGCTCCATACCAGACAAAGCAGCTCTGTTGGCGGCCATCACGGAGGCGAGAGACACGCTGGAGGCTAAGATTGGCGGGGTGGGCACGGAAGTCTCTTTCCTATGACAGGACCTGAGGAAAGTTGTGGATCGGATCACAGAAGCTGAGATGCGAGTGCCCTCAGTAGAAGATAATGTTATCACCCTCCAGCAGCGTGTCAATAAATTGACGGCCATTTCTCATGAACTAGCCACTTAGGTGGAGGATGCAGATGGCCGCGCAGGGCGCAGTAACTTACACTTTGTTGGTTTCCCGGAAGGATGTGAAGGTAACTCAATGAACCACTTCCTTACCTCATGGCTCAAGGATTTGCTGCCTGACGAAATGCTCACCACGTGCTTCGTGGTCGAGAGAGCTCATCGGGCGCTCACGAGGAGGCCCCCTCCCGGGGAGGCACCGCAGCCGGTTATTGCCAAGCTGCTTAATTACGCGGACAGGGATGCTATGTTGCAGTTTGCTCAGTCGCACAGAGGCAAACTCATTTTCGACTCCAGGCCCATAATAATTATCCTGGACTACACCCGTTTGGTGCAGCAGCAGCGGCAATCCATCACGGCAGCGAAAAAGCGACTACGAGACCTCAATATCTCACATATGCTGCTATATCCGGCCAGACACCGGGTGGTGTATAATTCGAAGACCCACTTCTTTGACTCGCCTGAAGCGGTCTTTGCCTGGTCTGATGAATGGGCACATTTGAAACCTTGTTGCCCGCCCCCGCAGGAGTCTGACTCTTCCAGAAGCTCATAAACGAATTGACCGCATAGAACAAAATCCAAACCACGACATCGTTCTGGATCTACACGACGATCCTCCAGCCCTGAGCATGTGTCTTGTTTACTCTACGCCCTGCATGGTTGCCAATAGACTGCGTTCGATATACGCAGTTCTGAACTAATCCGTCTATCCAGCACCGAGTAGAGGTGGACACGTTCCACTGTAGTTGAACTGACCCGGACACATATACCCCATGGTATATGAGCTGTTGGGATCCATTATAGGGAGGGTCCTGGGATCTATGGTTAGGGTCCTGGGCTGTTCTCTACCGTGACAGATGCTCCGATTTCTTGGTAGTATCGGGGGGGGGGGATGGGTGGGAAGGGTGTTTTCCGGATGTAGAGTTATGTAGTTTTCAGTTTCTTCACACATGCAGACGCATGTCCCACTCTCCACTAGGCAGGCCAGCTTATTTGTTCAAAAACCTTACATATGGCCACCCAGCCAGCAATTTCTCACGTGGATAAACTAACCGTAGTAACGTGGAATGTCCGAGGGCTGCTTAATAAAATAAAGCGCGGCGCTATTCTGAGACAGGTCAAACGCTATGGAGCAGACATCCTTCTCCTACAGGAGACTCACTTATTGGGTAACAAGGCCCCATGCCTGGCTAGGTTTGGGTATCAGCAGGTGTATCATGCAGGATTCACCAGGGGTTCTCGGGCACAGCCATTCTGATTCACCGCCATGTTCCATACCTTCACAATAAACACTAGGTGGATCCTGGAGGACAATATGTCCTTTTGTCGGGTACACTCTATGGGGAACCACTTAATCTGGGCAGTATCTATGCACCCCCACCTCTGGGTAGCACATTTGTAGACAATATTACTCGTCAGTGGGGCGAACTCCCAGAGGGCATATCTCTTCTGGGAGGGGATTGGAACGACACTATGGCACCGCCCGATAGAAGTCGCGGAGCCGGTGTTGGTTCCTCAGCCACGACCTCTAAGCTGTTGTTGCTTGCTGGGACGTTGGGATGGGCAGATATAATTCCATCCCACCGAGACAGGCTACACATATATGTCCATGGCTCCATGTCCTGCCTAGATTACCTATTTGCACCACAAACCTACATCCATAGGTTTTCCCAGGTCTCCTACCTTCCTAGAGGGTTTTCAGATCATTCCCCAGTCAAGGTGACACTCGACTTGCACGTACAGAAGCTCCCCTTCTGGTGGCGAATGTCCTCATGGCACCTCCGAGATCCTGATTATCAAGAGTGCCTAACCGAAGCACTTCAAGAATATCTTACCCTGGACACGACTCCGCTCCAACCAAAGAGGCCCTTTGAAAGGCATGCAAGACTACGCAAGACAAATGTAAGCGCTCTGCCCAGAGGACCGAGCTGGAAGACCAATGTACATCCTCGAGGCACAATACACCCTTCACCGTAATCTCTCCCTTACGCAACAACGGTTACACCAACACCTTATAGATGAGGCTAATGATATCTGATTGGCATCTTAGCACCAAATATACCAGTGGGGGGGGGGGACAAATCGATCAAAATGGTAAAAACTCTGTCAGACAGGGAATGCCCCAGCCATGGTCCCAACCATTAGAGGTAGTGATGGTGTTCTACATACATCCCCCGCAGCGGTGGTCACAGAATTTGCACTTCACTTCTCCACACTATACACACGGAGCGAACAGCTCACGGAGGACCTCATAGCAGAATTCCTTTGCAATATTCTTTCCCCCGGAGATTGACCAATCAGATGCGGGATCACTTGGATTGCCCCATTACAGCGAAGGACTTAACTGCGCCGCTAACTGTGATGCGGCCCGGCCTGGCCCCTGGTCCTAATGGGTTCCCCATGGAATTTCTCCGCTCTCATATGTCTACGCTAGGCCCACATATGTTGAGCACAATACATGAGGCCCTTGACAGGCAATTATTGCCCCGGGATTGGCGTCTTTTTAAAACCAGGTCGCCCTCCAGAAGAGCCATCCTCATACCTCCCTATTTCACTAATTAAATTTGAACCCAAACTCCTGGGGAAAGTTTGAGCAGATCGCCTGCAGACCTACATTCAAGAGCTGAGCCACCTGGATCAATCTGGCTTTATGCCACATAGAGCCACCCACCATAATATTTGCCGGGTCCATAATGCTATGGCGTTGGTCCCTAAGCTGGGACGCCCCGCCGCCATACTCCTTGCTGATATAGACAAGTCCTTCGATTCCCTGAGCTGGGAGTACCTATTCCAGCTTCTAGAGGCAACTAATTTTGGCCTGCACTTTTGGGCATACGTACGCCTGCTTTATACTGAACCTATGGCTTTGGTACGTGTTGCCAGTCAGTGCTCCCCCTTTTTTCCCATTGGCCGCGACACACGTCCGGGTTGCCCCCTGTCCCCACTCCTATTCACCTTGGCAGTAGAACTCCTGGCGATATGGGTTTGCCGTGATCCGGTGCTCTGAGGTTTCGACTGGCCTAACTCACAACCAGATCATATAGCATTATATGCTGACTATGTTCTATTTTTCATTACTGACACATGGATATCGGGCCTGTGCATTTTACAGATTCTTCGAGTCTTTGGCCAGACCACCTGCCTCCATACCAACCCTTTCAAATCTGTGTTATTCCCAGTCTGCGGGCAGCAGGGTAGGGGTACATGGGCATCCCAGCTCAAACATGCTACGGACGGCTTCCAATATCTGGGGTTATGTTTCTCCCTGCCCCAAGACATCCTAGAGGAGAAATATCAATCCTCTCCTTGTTCGGCTCCGCGATGAGACCTCCATGTGGTCTTCCCTACCTCTCTCGCTGTATGGGCGTTCGGCGATTTTCAAAATGGTTCCTTACCCCAGGATGCTTTATCGACTCCAATATTTTCCATAATATATCCCGCGGTCCTGGTTCGCGCAAGTAAATGCTATACTTAATAAATTTCTCTGGGGTGGGGGTGCGGTAAGAGTGGCCCTGCGGACATGTATACAATCTACATACTGTGGTGGTATCGCTGCTGCCGATGTATACTCATATTGTGTGGCCTCTCACCTCCTGGTCATTAATGACTGGTGGTATAATACGCCTACAGATCCAGCGCTTGCCCAAGAACATGCAGCAATGGCAGGGACTCCTCTCCTGCGGCTGCTATACAGTGCACAGAAACTTGATTTTCTACCCCATGCCAGTAGAACGACTATTTGGCTGTGGATATATGTGGTCCGGCGGATGGGGTGGCAGGTGAGCATGACTCGGGCAACACCATTGTGGCAGGGTACTTACCTGCGCCAGGTGACAATTTTGAAGGGGTTCCATCAGTGGGATCTCATCGGCATCTCCACTTCGAGGCACCACGTAGAAATCTTTTCAGCAACTACAGGAAGAGTTTCATCTTCATAAAACCCAATTCTATAAATATCTCCAACTATGCCATTTGCTCACTTTAAGTGATCCAACACGTAGATGACCTCCCTGAATTTCACCCGCTAGAAGGCCGCCTCCTTATGTGCGATTTGGGCGCACACAAAATTATGCAGGTCTACCAAACACTGACTACACACGCCACAACGATCCTCCATAAGACTAGGAAGGCATGGCAGGATGATATCCCAGTACTGACCGACGACGATTGGGCTGAAGCTATTGCTAGTCCTAGGGGTGCTTAGGTGTCCTCTAAATACCGTCTTATTCAATTTAAATTTGTCCATAGGGTATACTATACACGCCTTCGTCTTTGGAGGATCGGAGATATTGCTTCCCCCCAGCGCCTACGCTGTGACAGGGAGGAGGGGTTGTATTTTCATATGGTGTGGAGCTGCCCTGCAATACAGCCCTTCTGGCGCAAGGTTCTGACCTGCCTTAAGGAGGTGCTGTTTTGGGACCTCCCGCTGGACCCTCAACTATTCCTTCTTCATAGTACAGAGGATATAGGTGGGAACAGTGACAAGCAACACTTACTCTTCCTAGCGCTTGCAATTGCTCAACTTTGGAAAGGAACTTCCTTGCCGACAATAGAGAAATTGCAAAAGGCGCTCAACATTTGCATGGGGGCAGAAATAGCAGTCTTCCAAGCACGGGGTTGCCGACAAAAGCACAGAAAAATTTGATCAAGATGGGCTACCTACACGGGTATAGATCTTCCCCCTCTTCCCTCGCAAACCCCTTAAGAAACAGCTTCCACCGGATGTTAATGGCCATTTCATATGATACTATGTTCTCCTTTTATTTTCACTGTGCAAATGTAGTTAATACTATTTGCCAATGCGGGGGAGGAGGGGGAGACAGTCAGCGTGAAGTTTTGATTTTTATGTATGTTCTGTTTACAAAGTGTACCTAACTGGTATTCCAAATTTGGTAATATGCTATCATCCTGTATGTAGCTGGTGTATGTCGAACAATTACCGGCAAGGTACTTTAAAAATTCAATAAAATCTGTTTAAAAAGAAAAAAAAAAGTAGAGGGGGTTTTTGGCACCAAATTTGTAATCTGAACCAAGCAGCCTTGATAGCAGCGATTCGGCTCGAATTTGGACTGCTCTCCACTTACATGTTCGTTATGGCTGCATGTTTAAGATGGAGCAATGCACTACTGAATAGTGTTGAGAACCCCTTATGGATAGCATTGCGTGAGGAAATATTTTCCTCCCTGAAGGGGTAAAGTGTTCTCTTCAGGAATTACGTGATAGCTGTCAATTTATTTGAATTCGAGCACAATATCACAGGCTCTCTTCCTAAACAAGTTTTTAAAACTCAAATAAAAAAAAAAAATTATGAAGTCTCTCGTAAAAGAGATACCGCATTGTGTTCAGCGCATTCCAATAACTATATCATAGCGGGGAGTAGTATTTATGAAACAGCCCCAACCGTATGTTGTATGGAATCTCCCGCATGGGTGCCCAGAACTATCTTGTTGCTAAGGTTGAATTTGCTTCCCTTACAAATAATAACAGGGGTGCGGGAGGGTCTTCCTAGGCAGGAACTGGGTGCAGGATCTAAATCATGATTTTTTTGTCTGACCCCTACTACAACCCTCACAACGTCGTTTTTTGAAGCCACTGTTCCTCAAATACAACACTGCTACAGCTGAGAATGCCCAACATTTTCTTTTGGCCCCCCTCTGAACCAGTTTGCTTCCAAATCTTTTGTTTTTTTTAAAACAATTTTAAAATATATTTTAGAGAAGGACTATGTTCCGCTTCGCTGTAGTTGGTTGCATAGGGTTGCGGGCAACATCTAATGTATCTTGTAAGTAGAATTATTGGGTTCTTTTTTATCATACAGCTGAAAATGTTAGAGTATTTAATGGTATATATTTTGCACTGACTAAGTTATGGTGGTACCCTAAAGGGTTTTATGGAATTGGTACTGTATTTGCTCTCTTGCACTTTCAACACCTTGTATGCTGCTATGAATATTGTTGGGTACAATGGAACACGTATAAGTCAGGAAATGTGTACCTGTTAGGCCTTTTGTATGTAATCGGAATAATGATCATTTAGGGCCAAATATACTCCTAACTATAATCAGAATTTCTTACAGATTTTTGAATTTGTTACTATGCTCGAGCACTTGCACTTTCGCCATCTATTATGCTGCTATTTACTGTATACTGTATAACGAAATAGAGAACTGTTAAATCTTTGTAACGTAATCATCACTAAGCAAAATGCATTGTTATAAATATATTTTAGGATCTTCGCATTACATAGTTGAAGTAGTCAAAGAATCTAATGGCACAACTCGTTTTGTCTTGTCCTATCTAGTTTTGTATTTTAAAGGATCTATGAAAAATTGATTTTGCGTTCGCAACCCACTTATTTGTCTCCTGTATGCAACTATGAATTTTGTAGTGTTTTATGAAAACTGTTATTTGTTATGTCTAATGGCTTTTTTCAGCTTGTTAAGTGCCAGTTGATTTGTTAAGTTGGAGTTGTCTGTGTATATTTTTATGTGGAACTCCTTGGAGTCCCAAATCATAATAAAATAATTGAAATTGAATTGATTGCCTAAACAAGGTTGATGTGCTGCACATTTCTCCCATCAGAAGGCAATGAAGGCTGAGATCCCTTTTATTCACGATAACATAGTGGTCTAGCCTTCTCTTTCCCCCTTCCCCCCTCCCCCCAATGATAAACCTCTGGAACACACCACCACAGTGCATCTGATGGGAGGGAATACACACACACACACACACACACACACACACACACACACACACTCCCTCCCTCGATGGAATCCTGACTTTCAAGTAGTGTCTCTTGACAACACAGATAAGCCTGCACCAGGACCAGCTGCGCCCTGTGCAGGTAAGGGTGGTGGGGCAGGGTTGGGGGGGATTCCCCCCCACCCGGCCATACTGCCCCACCGCCCTTGCCTGCACAGGCCGTGTCTGACCAGGACCGTAGATGATATGAACGCTAAGGGCATAAACAACGTTCTTGCCAATGAGATCAGCTCTAGCGCGTATAAAACCATGCTGAACACATGCTCACACCAATAAAGGAGACTCAAATTTCATAAATGGAGCTCAACCCAGCAATCATCTATCAGGGAGATGATCACGTCTGATGTCAGTTTGAAATCACTGAGAACTTTTCATTTTGTGAACCTACGCCTATGTGCACACACACACATGCCAAGCTTGATGGTGAATATAAAATTTCCTAACTTTAGTATTGGAAAGTTTCAATTCTACTAAGGACACTGACGCGAGGATTATACTTTAGCCTTTCTTCACTTTGACAGCATTAACATTAGAAAATACTTTCTCTCCCATTCACCATTGGAAAGGAATAACCATGTGTTAGACATGGGGGTCTCTAGTTGGCAAAGGTAGATACCTTTGTCCAAGTAGGGACCCTTCTGCCTAGTCAGGGTAAGGGAGTTACACTCCTAAAATAACCTCTGCTCACCTCCTTGGTATCCTGGCACGAGCAGTCAGGCTTGTCTCAGAGGCAGTGTGTAAAACATTTGCACATAATCAACAATAATACAGTGAAAACACTACAAAAGGACACCATAACAGTTTTAGAAAATAACCAATATTTTATCTGTGCAAACAAGACCAAAAACGATAAAAATCTACCATACAATTCTCAATAATCCAAAATAGACTTAAAGTACAGTTCCTTGAAGTCGTTAGCTCTGTCCGGGCTATCACAGCGTAGTGAACAACACATCCAAGCAGCTCTGGCTGACCAGGCGGCGTGGCAGGCCAGCTACGGTATCAGAAAGACCCGCAAAACAGTACCTTTTAGAAATGTAGGGCGTCGGCGAACACTTGTTGAGCCCCGAAGAGCCGGTGTCCGCAGGCGTCGGTTCTGGAGGTCAGTGCATAGTCGTCGAGTCCTCTAAGTCACACATGTCGCAGATCGAACTCCTCACGGTTGAAGTCGGGAGCGCTGGCATCAGCAGGTGTCGGGGCTGCGGTGCGATGTGCAGTGTGCGGGGGGAACAGCCATTTTAACGTGGTTTTTACCCCGCGTTGCAATTACATCGCATGCGTTACAACGCATGCGATGTTACAACGTGGGGTAAAAACCACGCATACCATTACATCGCATGCGCTTTTACAACGCATGTGATATAATGGCTATACACGTCGTTGTGAGGAAACTGAGGCTGTTTCCTCACAACGACGTGGACCTCTGACGACGCAGGAAGCAGGAACCGGGAGCAGCGACGGCGACGCTGGAACCACGAGGAAAGAGGTAAGGCTGATTGTGCTTGGGATGGGGGTAGTGGTTTAGAGTAGGGTAGTGTAGTGTAGGGGTGGGAGTAGTGTGGGTAGTGTAGTATTGTTTTAGGGTTTAGGGTAGTGTAGGGGTGGTTGTAGGTTGGCTAGTGTAGTAGTGTTTTAGGGTAGCGTAGGGGTGGGAGAGGTGTGGGTAGTGTAGTAGTGTTTTAGGGTTTAGGGTAGTGTAGGGGTGGGAGTAGTGTGTGTAGTGTTGTAGTGTTTTAGGGTTTAGGGTAGTGTAGGGGTGGTTGTAGGTTGGCTAGTGTAGTAGTGTTTTAGGGTAGTGTAGGGGTGGTTGTAGGTTGGCTAGTGTAGTAGTGTTTTAGGGTTTAAGGTAGAGTGGGGGTGGGAGTAGTGTGGGTAGTGTTGTAGTGTAGTAGTGTTTTAGGGTTTAGGGTAGTGTGGGGTGGGAGTAGTGTGGGTAGTGTTGTAGTGTAGTAGTGTTTTAGGGTTTAGGGTAGTTTAGGGGTGGGAGTAGTGTGGGTAGTGTTGTAGTGTAGTAGGGTAGTGTAGGGGTGGGAGTAGTGTGGGTAGTGTTGTAGTGTAGTATTGTTTTAGGGTTTAGGGTAGTGTAGGGGTGGGAGTAGTGTGGGTAGTGTAGTAGTGTTTTAGGGTTAGGGGTGGTGTAGGGGTGGGAGTAGTGTGTTGTGTAGGTGTAGGGTTGTCACTTACCTTGCATACTTTTACCACGAGTATAGCTTTACCATGCATGCCTTTGCGTTGTAATGGCAAGCGTGGTAAAGGCATACTCATGGTAAAAGTATGCGATGTAATGGCATGCGATGTCATTGACATCGCGTAGTAATACCCGCATTGTAATGGCACACGTGGTATTAGTATGCAATGTAATGACATACATCCGTGTGTGCAGTCCTCAGTTTGCACTGCAGGCAGCCGCTAAGTGATGGTCGTCCAGCGGCATCGCTGAGACCAGGGCTGCGGTGCGCAGTGATGCGGTTCTCGTTGCGGTGCTGGTAGGTCACGTTGCAAGCAGTGGTAAATACACTGTGTGGTTCATTTTCACTTAATCTATCACAATAAGATTACGTTCTGGTGAAACAAGCTGCTTTACACTCCTTCAGGACTAAGCCTGAAGGCTGCTGTCTGCAGCTACCACTTAGAGAGCTTTCAAAGGTTGTCTAAGACCACTAAAATCACCATAAGGGTTGTCTGGATTAGGGCAGGGTGCTACACTTACATAAGTAATCACCATATACTGAGCCAGCCTCCTATAGTAGTGATTAGGCGATTTATGCTGCTGCGAAGGACTTCCATTACCAGTTTGAGCACCTTGGTTAAACACCACGGTGGGGACGGCAGGTGAAGGGTAGAGTCTGGAACTCGAATGCCTGGTGTCGCCATAAGAATTGCAGGAGCCTGCGATGTTGAGGAAGAACTGGGACCATCAAATATGCATCCTTGAGACACTGCACACCATTGGGGATATCTTTGTGGATGGTTATGCTATCTCTTGGCCGGAGGATACACATTTTGCCACCACAACTCTGCTAGACAGGTTTGTCTTGCATTGTATTCAAAATGTGCTGCGGGCTCGATTTCCTTCATACCATATCCCTCCCACCGATCTTACCTCCCTCACAGTCCTAATTGAGGACTCGTATGGTGGAAACTAGGTTTCAAGATTTTACCTTGCATACCTTGGTATGCTTCCCACAACAGACGAGCGCTTGCGAGAGGCATGGAGAGAGAACCCTTTACTGAACAATGTCCGGTTTTATTGTTGTCTGCAAAACATGATAGTCTCACCTAACCACAGACACAAATTGATACAATTTTTAAATGTCTCCGTCATACCTAGTCTTATGGCCAAAATAGACCCTACTCGTCCTTCAAACTGTCCTAAATGCAATGCTAACGCAGATTTCCTGCACTTAACAGGGAATTGTGCCCATGTTAGTAACTATTGGACAGATATTTTCATGCAACTTTCCCAGATGGTGGAAACTACCCTGTCACCAGACCCAATGCTGGCACAGTTGGGATATGTGCGTGATGTCCCCAGAGAGATTTGGCGATTCACAGCTTTTGCACTCTTGCTAGCAAAGCGTGAGATTGCCATATGATAGGGCAGTTGTCGTCCCCCCACTACAGCGAAGTGGCTCCAGAGTCTTATATTTTGTGAGACATATTACAGAAAAACAAACCATTAGCCAGTCATATCATTACCTGTATACATCTTATATCCATAGCCTGTACAGTAAGTAACATGGTGTCCAATCAGATGTCCGGCTCCCAAACCACAGGTGTTGTGCCCATAACATGTAAAATTGGCAGCCTATGTCAGTGTCCTCAGTACCAGTCCAGGCGTCACGTCTTCATAACTAAAAGTGTGAAGTTACCATGCCCAAATGACTGTTTATGTACCTAGTGGCTCCCGCATGTCTGCGTCTCGGTTTTCACATCAGCGTCTAACCTACTCCCTGTCTCTCCTCCCCTTCCTGTGCAGTTCCCTCCACCTGTCTCTCCTGAGCCCAGCTTATAAATGGCTCCCATATGTCCAGAGGGCGGGAAGTCGATTGCATCAGCTCCCAAAATGTGAGCTGTGTGTGTCCAAATGTACTGTCTCTGGGCCAACCTTTTAGTGAGGGTGTCCACTTTCTCCACCAGTGAATTGCAATCTGGCGTCTGGCAACCGTGGGGCCTGTACTTGATTACCATACTTACACTATAAACTTTGTTACTTGCATGTACATTGGACCATAATATATCCCCCCCTCTAGATGCATCATGGTTGTGATGGATATACACGTCGTTGCATGATGATTGATGGACGTGCTATATAGAAATTCTCATCGCTATTTGTATGGACCTATTAGTATATTTAGCTTTTTCCTTCCTCCCGAAAGCGGTGTAGCTTTATATTCTTGCTGCACACAAGGTTTGTACACATGATATGAACGTGGTGTCGCATGTTTGAAAATTATAAATAAAAGTTTAAAAAAAATATAAATCCATCCAATGTTCCCTCTAATTTTGTTTCCTCTGTGTGCGGCAGTGGAGGGTCTCTGTGCGCTGCAACCTTGGCTATGTGCGCCAGGAACCAGACTGCGTGTGTGTGCAGCGCCAGGAAGCAGACCGCGCGTGTGCAGCGCCAAATGTCACTCCAAACGTTTACTTAAAAAAGTGAAAAGATGGTGCATTTTCACACACAGCGCCATGTTAAGGGTGCAAATTGGATAAACACTCCATGACATGAATTGGTTACACAGGCAAGTACACTTCAGGTTTCGAAAAGCACAAGACTCCAAGGGGCATATTATCAAGAACGGCGTTAAAATTATCACCGCTTTAGCGGCAGGAAACTGCCGCTAAAGTGGCGATAATGGGCTTGATAATATGCCCTTGAGAATTCCAATAGAAGCCCATGTTCTGGTGTGAACCTGGGCTTCTATTGGAATGCTCAAGGGCATAATATCAAGCCCATTATAGCGGCAGTTTCCTGCTGCTAAAGCGGCGATAATTTTAACGCCGTTCTTGATAATATGACCCCAACAGTGGTACCATCATAAGATTTTACTAAAGATTCTTAACTGGAGCACTGTTCATTGGGTGGGGAAATGTTGCCCCTTTTGTTATTTGCAGTTATAAGTTTCAATCCTAATATAGAACAGTAAGCTATTAACTATCAAAGAGCTACATTTCCATTCATTGCAATGGCAGAAAACCTGCGACAGACCACCCGAGCGGAAGAGTAATATAGCTTTTGATTGTAAGAACGTAAGGGTGGTTTTGAACAGTAAATAGAAAAAATCAGCCTTAAATTTAAAAATCAGCATCAAGAGGAATAACCTTCAATCATGTTTTACTTGCAAATAAGTTTAAACAAAACACAGAACAAGGCACAGTAGGGCAGCCGATTCAAGGGAGTTCCTTAAATACTAAAATAGATGCCTAAATAACAGCCAACCTCTATACGTCTCAAACCACAAAGTGACTAACTAGAATTCAAGCTCTGTATTTTCGACCCCATACCTCTTGCTATGCTGTAGGTACCACGAGGGATAGTGGCTGCAGCTTGCACCACACGCACTGCAGCCTCGCAGAGTAACTACATTTAATACAGTTAGTGAGAGTGTGTGTGCCAGAGTATGGGAGCGCATGCCTGAATGTGTGTGACTGGCACATTTCCAGTATAAAGCCAACGCTGGCATAATGTTGATAATTCTTTGCAAGTTAAGGGAATCCATGGTATGATGGTGCCTACCATTTGAATAAAACTAGCTCAACCTTAATGGTGGCAGCTCCAGGCATTTATGGCACAATGATGCCTAACCCTGAGATAATGCCACTCCCCTCTTGCATAATGGCAAGGCAAAATCCAGCACTGGCAGCAGGAAATGGGAGTCTTTGCCTACGCTCAAACGTGTGTTTTTGAGTGTGTTCTTCATCTATGTTTACACTTTGCTAACATACAAAAAATAGTTAACTAAGAATATAGGCTCTGCGCTGTTCAATCTTATAATCGAAAAACACTTCTGGCATACTCTTTACAACATACAATGCTTTTCAGCTAGGAGCTGGGAACATTACATAAAGCTACTGATTTTATTGATTAATCCTTTTTATTCAGAAAACCTTTTTTTAGTAAAACACAAATAAAATATGATTCTCCTAAAGTCCATTCATAAAATCCATGCTTGAATTTGACCTATTTCACTACTTCTCCGCAGAAGCATGCTCTGTGTACAGACGTAAACTATGCCAGCTAAATTATCTTAGGGTATTACAATGCCAATGGTCTTGTAACTTAACAAGACAATGTATCAATGTGGTTGTGCTCACTCACTGCTTCTGAGCACCCAGTGAGCCTTTTTATGACAAGCATTCGTACAAAGCAGAATATTCCTAACTGCAAAACCCTGGCCTGTATGATGATAATCAAAATAATGTATTCTCAGTATAACCTGATGGTGCCACAGATTGGACTGCATCATGTTTTGTGTTGGGCTTAAAGGTGCAAATGAGATGAAGTCTTGTTTCTAATGAGGACCTAAGGTGTAGCACCTGAATGTTGCAATGTTTCAGGATGGAGATAAAAAGTGCAGTTATCGAGCTAATACTCTTGTTTCAGCTACCACTCAGCAAGGGGTGCACTGATTGGCAGAGCAGATCACCGTTGCTGTTTACACGCCCCCATTAGCGCACTTTAGTTCAATTGCTTCTTACAGTTTCTTGTAGTTCTAATGGGTGTAATTTCGGATATTTATTTGTTTTCCTATGTTTCATTGCTTGATTTTTGCTCGGGAGAAAATGTCACTCATAGTTGCTGAAATGTCATTCACAATTACAGGGAAATTATTAAAATGCCACACATAACAATCTGAAACCTTGGCAGCTATGCTACAGAGCACAGCAAGTTTAAAAGCACAGCGTGTACTTTCAGAAAGTACACGCTGTGTTTTTAAACTTGCTCTACTCTTATGTTAGTAAAGCGCGGTCCGGGGAAGATTGTGGGTTTTTGTTTAAGTATTCATGTTAATCACTGCCCCTTCACGAGCTGTGCTTAACATGAATACTTAAACAAAAGCCCACAATCTCTCTCGCATCCACTCTTTACTCAGTCCTGCCAAGTATCACTCATCAGGCCACTGGAGCCCATAGCACAACTGCTGCTTGCTGATCCTGAATGACCCGGGCAGCGCATTTCCCCAAGAAAGTCATTTGTTGCAGCCAGGAGCACTCTGGAAGTGTGCGGCCCAGCCATAAACCGAATTACTGCGGCTCAGCTCAGAGTTTTGAGTAAGTTAGTCCCATGGTTCCAGAATGTGCTTTATTGTATAAATAGTGCTTAGCTCGTGATTAATCAGCTGCCCTGTCACTGAAGTTCTGCAATGAACCTCATATACGTCACAGTCCCCTATGTGTAAATCTGAGCTGTTTAGAATTCACTGTAAAGCCTTTCGAATTGAACGATGCAATTATATCTTTTCACTTCTTGCTGCGCCTGCTCCGGTGATTTGGCCCTTTCATAAGACCCCCTCAATAGAGAGCCCCCCGAATAAAATGAAATATATTAACAGCGGATAATTAAAAAAACTTCAAGCACAAAACAACTGGGCAATGAATTATATCCCACTTTACAACCGATGGGATACGTTGCTAAACCTGTCACCAAATGTCTTACTTACCACACTCACTAATACCATTGACTCTTACATAAATCAACATCTTCCATCAAAATTAATAAAGAAGTCAAACTTTTGAAGAAAGGAACCCATGCTTTCTGAAAAACTGATGAAAGAGAAACAAGCACTTAGAATGGTTAAACGGTGCTGGCGTAAAAATTACATGCCTACAGAGCACACCAACTATCTCACCTTGCCCAAACAGTACCACAACAAAAAACAAATGAAGCAAAAAGTATTTTTTCTCCACATAGCTAAGTAATGCACACACTCTTTCTGGAGAACTTTTCTAAATAGTAGGGGAACTCCAAAAACCTATATCCGAAGACAGAACTTTCTCACCATTTCAGTCACTGTGTGAAAAATGGTCCCTCTTGTGTAAGCCAACTGGAGTCTTCAACCACCCATTAAAACACTCCAAACAAAATACTTCCTACAAATCAATTTAGATAAAATTACTGAAATAACGACAATTTTTTCACTTTTATTGACGCTTGAAGTAATGCCATAAGAAGCAAAGATAGAATCTATATTTAAAAAAAACATAATTAGACCATTCCACCCTATCTTAAAAGCCCAAACATAATCAATCTTCATTGGCAAAAGCACCAAAAGCAATCCAACTACTCGTTCATGGTGCCAGAGAATGACCTCATACAGCCATCAACTTAATGCCACTGGAACACAAACAAGACCTTACATCACATTACTGCAACTCTGGATCTATCGTCCTCCAAGTACAATGTAGTTTCCTGCCTAATAATTGGATTAGATAATTGAACATTAGAATTACTATTAGCACCGTCATGCAACCAAATTCTCAAGAGCCAGTCCTTACTAAACCTTTGTCACCTTGGGTTACTAAATGTCGCTATTCTTGTGAGTGTGATGCCACTGAATTGATCAAGTGTTGGGGTGGGTCACCAGGCAGTTCCTGAATGTTGAAAGGGTGATTAATAGGCCTCTGGCGGGTGTTGGCATTAAGGGTTAGGTTCTCTCTCTGGCCATGGGTGCACACTAGCTATGGCTTCCCACTCCATGGCTTTGGACAGCTGTTTGTGAACCAGCATAGGCTTTTGTTTAAGTATTCATGTTAATCACAGCCCCTTCACAAGCTGTGATTAACATGAATACTTAAACAAAAGCCCACAATCTTCCCTGCACCACACTTTACTAACTATAGAGAAGAGAAACTTTAATCAATCAATCACAAAATTTGTAAAGCGCACTACATACCCGAGAGGTTTTCAAGGCGCTGGGGGGGGGGGGTGCTGCTGCTGCTATTGGTCGAAGAGCCAGGTCTTGAGTTGTCTCCTGAAGGTCAGCAGGTCTTCGGTCTGTTGCAGGTAGAGGGGGAGGGTGTGCCAGGTCTTGGCCGCGCGATGGATCTGCCTCTGGAAGTAGTTCTCCAGATGCGAGGGATCGTGGCCAGGGCGTGGTCAGCGGAGCGGAGTTTCCTGTTGGGTACGTAGAAGGAGAGTCGACTGTTGAGATAGGCTGGGCCGTTGTAGTGGAGAGCTTTGTGTGCGTGGGTCAGGAGCTTGAAGGAGATTCTTTTGTCGACGGAGAGCCAGTGCAGGTTCCTTAGGTGGGGGGTGATGTGGTCGTGGCACGGGACGTTGAGGATCAGGCGTGCAGAGGCATTCTGGATCCTCTGTAGGCTGCTGATGAGCTTGGACGAGGCTCCGGTGTAGAGGGCGTTTCCGTAGTCGTGTCTGCTGCTGACTCGGGCCTGGGTGACTGTTTTCCTTGTGCTTGTCGGGATCTATCTGTATATCTTGCGGAGGGTGTTGAAACAGGTGGAGGAGACTGCGTTGACTTGTTTGGTCATAGAGAGTTTCGAGTCGAGGATGACTCCCAGGTTGCGTGCGTGGTCGGTGGGGGCCGGGGGGGACCCCAGTGACGTGGGCCACCAGGAGTCGTCCCATGCGGAGGGGTTGGACCCGAGGATGAGGATTTCCGTCTTGTCTGTGTTCAGTTTGAGGCAGCTGTCCTCCATCCAGTCGGCAACGGGCTTCATTCCCTGGTGGAGGTTGGATTTGGCGGTGAAGGGGGGTTCTTGGTGAGGGAGAGGATCAGCTGAGTGTCATCGGCGTAGGAGATTATGTTGAGGTCGTGCTGTCGGGCGATGCGTGCTATTGGTGCCATGTAGTCGTTGAACAGCGTCGGGCTGAGGGAGGATCCTTGAGGGACACCACAGATGATCTCGGAGGCATCGGATCGGGGAAGGCGGACTCTCTGAGTTCTGCCGGAGAGGAAGGAGGTGGTCCAGTCCAGGGCCTTGCCTCGGATCCCTGCGTCATGGAGGCGCGTGCGTAGTGTGCGGTGGCAGACGGTGTCGAAGGCGGCGGATAGGTCCAGGAGGATGAGGGCCGCCGTCTCGCCGTTGTCCAGCAGGATCCTGATGTCGTCTGTGGCGGCGATGAGTGCGGTCTCGGTGCTATGGTTTCTGCGGAATCCTGACTGGGACGGGTCCAGGATGTTGTTGTCTTCGATGTGCCGAGTGAGCTGGGTGTTTACTATCTTTTCGATGACCTTTGCTTGGAACGGAAGCAGGGAGATGGGGCGGAAGTTCTTGAGGCCGCTCGGGTCCGCTTTGGGTTTCTTCAGCAGGGCGTTGATCTCCGCATGCTTCCAGTTCTCAGGGAAGGTGGCGGTCTCGAAGGAGAGGTTGATGATTTTGTGCAGGTGGGGTGCGATGGAATTGCCAGCTTTGTTGAAGATGTGGTGCGGGAGAGGGTCGGATGGGGAACCGGAGTGGATTGTTCCCATGGTCTTGATTGTGTCCTCGATGCTCATGTTGGCCCAGGTTGGCAGGGTGTCATGGGCGGTGCGGTGCGGTCGGCAGGGGTCGTCCGGGGTCTGAAGCGGTCATGGATGTCGGTGATTTTCCGGTGGAAGAAGGTGGCGAGGGAGTCGCACAGGGCTTGCGATGGTGGGATGTCGTTGGCGTTGAAGCTGTGGTTGGAGAGTTTGTTCACGGTGGTGAAGAGCTCCTTGCTGTTGTCTGCGTTGTTGTCAAGGCAGTCTGTGAAGGAGGTTCTTTTGGCGGTCCTGATGAGGTGGTGGTGGTGGTTGCGGATGGCGTCTTTGTGGGCAGTGCGGCTGACTGGCGTCTTGTCGCTGTGCCATATGTTTTCCAGTTTCCGGCTGGTGCGTTTGGAGTCGATGAGTTCCGGGGTGAACCAGTGTACTCTTCTGCTGGTGTCTCTGCTGGTGGGGTTTTTCAGCGGGGCGACGGTGTTGGCGCAGTCGTTCATCCAGCGTTCGAGGGCGAGTGCACCTTCATCTGGGTTGGTGGTGTTCGTCGGAGGGTTGAGTGCGAGGCTTGTCTGTAGTTGTTCTGCAGTGACTTTGCCCCAGCAGCGGCGGGGGGTCTGTAGGGTGCGGTGGTGTGTGAGGGGTTTCCGGAAGGAGAAGTGAATGCAGTGGTGGTCTGTCCAGGTGAGTTCGGAGGCGTGGCTGAAGGTGACGTGGGGGTTGGAGTAGAAGATGGCGTTTAGCGTGTGGCCGGCGATGTGGGTCGGCGTCGTGACGATCTGTTTTAGTCCGAGGTTGGCGAGATTGTCGACCAGGGTGGAGGAGTTGCTGTCGTTGTTGTTCTCCAGGTGATAGTTCAGGTCTCCGAGGAGGATGTAGTCAGTGGAGGTCAGGGCGTGCGTGCTGAACTTTAAAAACACAGCGTGTACTTTTCAAAGTACACGCTGTGTTTTTAAACTTGTTGTGCTTTTTAGTTAGTAAAGTGTGGTGCGGGGGAAGATTGTGGGCTTTTGTTTAAGTATTTATGTTAATCACAGCTCGTGAAGGGGCTGTGATTAACATGAATACTTAAACAAAAGCCCACAATCTGCCCCGCAAGTGGCAACAGCCGCAAGCCCCCAAGACCCAAAGCCCGCCTTACCTTCACTCCCGAGTCCCGGCACACCGCATCCAGGAAGTGAGTGATTTTCTCGCCGCTCGCTTTTTTAAAGCAGCAGTGCAATTCACTTGCAGGATGTCGTGTGTGTGTGCGCGCTGCACATACGGCAGTGCGCGCTCACATTAATAGAGGTGTGCGAACAGTGCATCCATCCTTGCTGTCAAATCGCCCCAGCCAATTCCCTGGTCTCAGCAGATCTCGTAGCAGATGGATGCCCTCCTTCTTGAAGTGGTAATACACCAGCCTCTAGTTAAACTCCCGGAGCTTTATGACTGGGCAGTGGCCGCCGCCCCTTTTTTTCACCAAAGAAAAGGTTGCTCAGGAACCAGCTTGAATGTAGTACTGTAGGGACGATCGCCCCTTTGTGTAACAGTTCTGTGATTTCCTGGTCGATGAGAGCAAAATCTTCCTGGGATAAAAGGAGTTGAAGCTCGGTTTGGGGTCACCAAGAACTCTGTATGGAACCCTTGGACCATCTGAAGTACCCAAGCATCAGACCTCAAAACCCTCTGGTTGTCTAGGAACAGAGCCAGTCGCCCTCCCACTTTTAGTTGGGAAGAAAGGAGAGTCCTCACCTTGGGAAGGACCTTGGGCACCGCGGCCACCTTCTGTGGCACCAGGATTTTGCTGGAAGCACTTGGATGGGTAGAAACTGCCTTCTTAGGCCTGATCTTGCCACTGTAGTGGGCGGGAGCCTTGGCCTTTTTGGGGAGCATTGGACAAGAAGTGGCAGTACGTGCGACCCCTGCATGTTCGGCCCTACCGAAAACCTTAGCTGAAAAGATCTTTTTAATAGTTGTCTGTGCCTTATCCAAAGAGTTGATAATTGCAACAAACCTACCCAGATCCGTAGTAAAAGGTTCACCAAACAGTCGGCCCTGAGCTGTGGGGCATGGCTCTGACTTTGCCAAATCACCCAACTTGTGTTTGATTTTGATAACTAGAGAGCAACGCCTCTGTTGACAATGCACAGTTCGTATTGCATATAAATATTACTGGTCTTTGCGCCCAGCCAGACAGGACCTCCTGCACTATCACCTGCACAATCAGGGACCCACATTGCTTGGTCAGGGGTCCCGTGATATCGAGCAGTTTATCCTGGCATGACTGCTTGGAGCCGTCAATGCCTTTCTTGATGTCTCTTATGAATTTGGCCTAAAAGGTGGCCATGCAGGTATTGATTTCAAGGGTCATAGCTACCTTCCACTCCAGAGAGGGGTGCAGACATTCCTCCCGTAATGGGCCCTGATGTCCTTCTCCAGTAGTATTCTCAGGCGTCACACCGCATAGGCTGACAACTTGTCACACAGGGACCACATGGAGGACCTGGGGTATAGGAAGTTATGAGGGTCCAGCATAATCTCCACCAGTGTGCCTGCCAGACTCCGGGCTCGACCTGGGTAGAGGGGTCTCGTCCACAGATGGACGCCATGGTCTAGAAGGGCCAGGCTCAACATCAAACCCACCCTGTGAGTCATCATCCCCAAATGGTTTGGGAGTATCTAGGGGTAGAGGAAGGGACTCGGCATCTGAAAATTGGGGTTTGGAATGAAGGAAAGCCTGGTTGAGGTATTCAAATGCATCTCTATCCACCCCTTGGTCATATGGCCTCTTAGGGGCCAAGCGTTTGGGCGGGCATTTCCCTTGGGGCCCGTGAGTCTCTTGGCTTGCTTGTGCCAACTCATTTCTTTTCTTTTTTGGCTTGCTTGTGCCAATTCATTTCTTTTCAAGCAGCGCCAGGCAGAGGACTGCACATGTTGAATAGAGGCTCGCAGAATTCATATCCTGGTAAAAAGGAGGAACACTCCTCCTCCAGGTAAGCGCTGGTATATGCCTGCATTGTGGCCACTATGGTGCTAGGGAGCCTAGCGTATGAGGTGAGTCACAAAGTCAGTATTGTGGGACCAACACACTAGTTTAATTGAAGGTTGCAGCCTGGGCCGGTCCCTGCGGTACCAGCAATGGATTATGTGTTTTTCCGAAAAAAATTGCCCTTTGTTTGGACCTGCAGGGATCACGGTCACCGCTATGTAAATAGAAGGGGAATCCCTTCAATACAGATCCGTGTAGTGGGAGGGCTGGTAGAGACATCTAGCCGCAGATTCCTTACCTTAGAATCCTCCCCTGGCGCCAGACTGGACCTGGACATTTTTTCAGCAGTACCTCTGCGCGTTGGTAGAGGGCTTCAAGCAACTCTACCAATGTCATCTCCCGAATGTGACATCAACGGAGTCCATTTAAGCCCTCCCCGAATGGTCTGACATCAGTTCCTTGTTTTCTGCACCAGCAGCGCGGCTCCGCACTGCAGTTCCTTCTGGCGTTTTTTGGCCTTCTTGATGTTTTTCGTCAAAGGGGCAATGTGTATTTTTCTACTTTTTTTTAATGTCCTAGGGGTTCAAGCCATGTGAGTCCTGTGGACGACAAATTTCTACCATGGACCCTCACTCGGTTTGCCTGTGGTGTCTGGGTGAGCACCAAGACTCCAACTAGTGCGACTCTTGTTGTCAGCTCGACTGAAGGCGTGAACAGAACGTTGCATGAAGCTCCTTGAGGCATGAATGTCAGTCATCGAAGTCTTCCCATCGTTCTCGGTCCCCTATGTGCTCTACAGACCAAACACACGTCCGCTCTAGTAACTGGTCCCGCTGGCGTCATTCTCCTTCGACGTCCAGAGGTAAAAGTCTGCGTAGGTAGTCGCAGTCAAAGCACCTCCCACCTTCTTCTCCTACCGCTGGGGCCCGCTCTTCTGCATGAGTCAGCCCACGCCTCCCCACCTATTCTGGGGCAACATCGGACAGATGAGAAAATATTATCAATTTCTTCATTTTATTTTTGGGTCATCACCTTCCTCTGAAGCACCCTTGGGCCCCATGGAGGTGCATGAGGTCATGCCTATGTCCTTGCAGGCGGGTTCTCCCTCTGCTTCAGATTGACTTCTAGTTTCTGACACCATAGCGATGCTGGTGAACAGTTTGTTGAGGCTCCCACCTTAGGCTCCTGCATCTGGTCTGCTGACACCGATGTCAGGCTCTTGTCTGCCAGTTCCAAGGGGGGTGCCCTTGAGGCTTGTTCTGTTTTCGGAGTGTCACCTTCTCTGCGTTGACCGACTCTGGTTGTTGCATCAAATGTGGCACTGATGGAGTAGACCATCACAAACTCTTTCCCTCTAGAGCCCTTCCTCTGGTCTATCCTTCAAAGGACCATGATTGTGGAGTGACTAAGGAATGTGTGGTATGTTCCCATCCCATTTCGGACGCTGTTCCACCCCCTATGCTGTCTAGCTGGTTACTTGATTTTGGTGACACTAAGAAACTTCTCCAGCCTCCTGTCTCCTTCTGGTTTGGCTACAGAGGCGAGTTCCGCTCTTGCGGACATACTCAATCGAGTTTCGGTTGTCTTGGATTTGCAACTTCCTTCTGTGGAATTGTCAACAGCCCCTTTACTTGGCAATCTATATCCTGACCAGTCCAACATAGAGCCGGTCCTTCCTTATAGTGAATGTCTTTTCGATATCCTGTTGGGTGCTTGGGCTAAACTTGAAACCGGGCTCACTGTGGATCGCTCTATTTCTTGCAGGCATCGCCCGGTTCAGAGGAAACGTCCTATCTCCTTTGACTTCCTCTACTCAGAGCTTTGTGGCACAGGTTACTTTAGTCACCCAAAAAATTTTATCCCTCATGTCACCCCGGAAAAAGAGGCCAGGAAACTTGACACTTGTGGTAGGGTTATTTTCTAGTCTGGCTCTGCCCTGTGATCTCTGAACACTTCTTGCATCCTCGCCATCTTCTACCATGCCTTGTGGGACTCGGTGGAGTGCTTGCCCTCGCTTCCGGAGTCCACCTGGAGAACAACAACGATCGCAACACCACCGCCCTGCTGGACAACCTCGCCAACCTCAGACTCAAGCAACTGGTCTACTCCCCCACCCACTACGCCGGCCACACGCTCGACCCTCTCTTCTCATCCAGCAAGCACGTCACCTTCAGCCACTGCACCGGACTCCACTGGACTGACCACAGCTGCGTCCACTTCAGCTTCAAAAAGAACACGGTCCACCACCACCCGAAGCAGGTTCCCCACAGAAACTGGAGCAAGATCACCATCGACCAGCTCACCACCTCCCTCAGCCAGAACCCACCTATCAGGACAACGGACCCTAACACAGCAGCCCTCGACCTCACGCAATGGCTGACCTCCTGTGCCGACGACCTCGCCCCACTGAAGAACCCACTCACCAGGCCCAGAAGCAAGAAGGCCCCCTGGTTCACCAACGAACTCAAGGACTCCAGAAGGCCTGCCGCACCCTCGAGAAGGCCTGGCTCCTCGACAAGACCACCGACAACATGACCGCCCTCAAACTCGCCACCCGCAGACATCACCAGCTCATCCGCACCACCAAGAAGAAATCTCTGAAGGAACGACTGGACAAGAACGCCCATGACAGCAAGGAGCTCTTCAACATCGTCAAGGAGTTCTCCAACCCCAGCACCGGCAACAACGACATCACTCCCTCGCAGGACCTCTGCGACTCCCTCGCCTCGTACTTCCACCGCAAGATCGCCGACATCCACAACAGCTTCGGCGTTCCACCCCCGCACCCATCGACCGAACCTACACACCCCGCCGCCATCCTCCAGACATGGACCGAAGTGACCCCCGAAGACACGACACGCATGATGAACACCATCCACTCCGGATCTCCGACCGACCCATGCCCCCACCATGTCTTCAACAAGGCCGCCTCTACCATCGCCCCCCACCTCCGAGACATCATCAACACCTCCTTCGACACAGCCACCTTCCCGGAGAGCTGGAAGCACGCCGAGCTCAGCGCACTACTGAAGAAACCAACAGCGGACCCGACCGACCTCAAGAACTTCCGCCCCATCTCGCTCCTTCCCTTCCCTGCCAAAGTCATCGAGAAGATCGTCAACAAGCAACTGGCCGCCTTCCTCGAGACGAACGAATCCCTCGACCCATCGCAGTCCGAATTCAGAGCCAACCACAGCACCGAGACCGCCCTCATCGCAGCCACCGACGACATCCGAGCCCTGCTCGACAACGGTGAAACAGCGGCACTCATCCTCCTTGACCTCTCCGCAGCATTTGACACTGTCTGCCACCGCACCCTAGTCCAACGCCTCAACGACACCGGCATCCAGGGGAAGGCTCTGGAATGGATCATCTCATACCTTTCCGGCAGAACACAGAGAGTACGCCTCCCCCCGTTCCGATCTGAGGCCACCAAAGTCATCTGCGGCGTCCCGCAAGGATCGTCGCTCAGCCCTACTCTCTTCAACATCTACATGAAACCCCTCGCTGCCATCGCACGCCAACACAACCTCAACATCATTTCCTACGCCGATGACACCCAGCTGATTCTCTCCCTCACCAGAGACCCCGACACCGCCAAAGCCAGCCTACACGAAGGGATGAAAGACGTCGCCGAGTGGATGAACATCAGCCGCCTGAAGTTGAACACGGACAAGACAGAAGTCCTCATCCTGGGACCGTCGCCCTCCGCATGGGACGACTCCTGGTGGCCCCCGGCCCTAGGCACCGCACCTAAGCCAACGTACCACGCACGCAACTTGGGCGTCATCCTGGACTCCTCCCTTTCGATGACTAGGCAAGTCAACGCCGTCTCCTCACCCTGCTTCCACAACCTCCGCATGCTCCGCAAGATCTTCCGATGGATCCCGACCGAGACCAGGAAGACTGTCACCCAGGCCCTCGTCACCAGCAGACTAGACTACGGAAACACCCTCTACGCCGGTACAACAGCCAAGCTACAGAAAAGACTTCAGCGTATCCATAACGCCTCCGCCCGACTCATCCTGGACGTCCCCCGTCGCAGCCACATCTCGAGCCACCTGAGAGACCTGCACTGGCTCCCTGTCAACAAGAGGATCACGTTCAGACTCCTCACCCACGCACACAAATCCCTCCACGACCTAGGCCCAAAGTACCTCAACGACCGCCTGACCTTCTACACGCCCACCCGCCTGCTACGATCTGCGAACCTCGCCCTCGCCGTCGTCCCTCTCATCCAGCGAGCCACCGCTGGAGGAAGATCCTTCTCCTACCTGGCGGCTAAGACATGGAACTCCCTGCCCGTCCGCCTGCGGCTAACCCAGGACCACCTCGCCTTCAGGAAACAGCTCAAGACCTGGCTGTTCGAGCAGTAGCAGACCCCCTCCCCCTAGCGCCTTGAGACCCTTCCGGGTGAGTAGTGCGCGATATAAATTCCATGATTGATTGATTGATTTTCTAGTCTGGCTCTCCCATGTGATCTCTGAACACTTCTTGCATCCTCGCCATCTTCTACCATGCCTTGTGGGTCTCGGTGGAGTGCTTGCCCTCGCTTCCGGAGTAAGCCCGGAATATTCATGTTCCATTTGTACGGGATGGGCCACATGATGGCAAACTTAGTTCCCTCTGCAGTATGGATTCCACCAATTCTGTTGTTTGGGCTATGGCGTCTTCTGTAGCTCTACGGCGGCGTGCATGGTTGTATACTTCCAGGTTTTTGGAGACTGTGCAAACTACTTTGATTTTCATGCCGTTTGATGGGGCCTCCATTTTTAGCGCGCATGCTGACTAAAGTTTAGATATAGTCATGGTGGTGCTGAGTATTAACTTTGTCGTTGTAGTAGGTTTGGTGGGGACAATTTCTTTCCTCTTTTTTAGGCTCTAATCTGTCTTCATAGGGCAGAGTACTTCTCTTACTTATAGGGTTACACCCAGTGTGGTGTTCCTGCTTGCTGCAGGTGCTTTTATTCTAATTTATGCTGTCAGTGACAGGTTTAGTTTCCAGCCATCTGGAACAGGTTAAACTTTGCGGCCTCGCAGCAGCCAGTTCTTCACCTTCTTTTTGCTGTTTTTTCAGCCTGAGTATTTACTCTATGGCGGGTATTCTGGTATATTGTGCGGATACACTATCGCCTTGTTCCCTGTTTTTCAGGGACCTTATTTTGTATACGTTAGGGGCATTTTGTTAGCTACCCATACACTTAATATCCCTTATAGGGACTTTAACTTCATCTTTTCTCTTCTCCGTATGTCCATATGGGCGATAATGGTCCTGCTGGCAGACTCTTTTGCCTGGGTAACTTTTGTTCTGATCTATGACCTTATTTGGTGTAGACCTTCTCTTCGTTCTGTTCTGCAGGACACACAGATTTTCTCTTACTCATCTTTTGAGGTCCTATTGGAACAGGTCTAGGTTCCACAAATCCACCTCCACCTTACGGTGTATTCACTTTCTCTAATACTCTTGAGGTATTGGTTTCTTTTTGACGTATTAGTTCACATTGCACCTGGGTACCACTTTCTTGTGTAAGCCCTTTTTAGGTCTCGCCTGACCCAGCGCATGCGCTGGTCTGGCGAGACTTATTGAGAGGGCTCCAAAAAGTGCTACCAGGTCAGCCTGGAGCTACAGTGCATGTGTGCGGGCGCGTGCCCTCCGCTTTACCGCAATTACTTTCACTTTCGCGGCCGCACGGCCGCTTTGATGTTTGATCGTGATCCCGCACGGCCGCTTTGCATAGCCAATAGGTCTCACTTTGGGACCTTATAAGTATTTAGTTATGCAACTGTTGCATGGCTAAACACTTATAAGGTCCCAAAGGCGAGACCTATTGGCCATGCCAATGCTTGTTCTACTTTACTGTGCTCCTGATGCTGTTAATCTTCAGCAGTTTGGTATTCTTTGTATCTGTTTTTACTCTTTAGATGTTCTTACCTACCTAATTGGGTTACAGCCACTGCTGTTGCTTCCTGTTTTTTATATATATATCTGCCATCGCAACCGTGGGGTAGCTGTTTCGTCTGCTGTTCTTTTCAGTTCTGTTCCCCCTGTGACACCAGCCCCTTTGATAGTTTGGATCCATGTATTTGTATCCTTATTTCACAGGAGGCTATGTTTCCCTTTCTTTCCTGTATCTACCTTCCTCCCGTTAGGTGGAGATACTGTTTTTTCCCTCACAGCTATGTATTCCACTCACGCCTTTCGCTGCATTGTTTTTCTATGTGATGGACTACTTGGTTTTTTCCCCTCCTTCCTTTGGGAGTGGTTCCATTCACCCCCCTTTTTATGGTGGCCGTATTTAATTATCTTTTCTTTGGGCATATTGTATCTTCTTTCCAACTATGTATTTCTGTTGCTTCTGCACTGTCATCCAATGTTGGGGCCTTTTTCCGCCTTCCTGGGAATTGTTCCCTTCATTCTGGGTACTCCCCGTTTTCGTCTAGAGTTTTGGTTAGGTTTATTACCTGTTTCTCAAGTTTCCATGGAGCGTTGGTCGCGTTTCTTACCTGTTTCTCAAACTACCATGGGTTTGACAATGTGTGATCGTCAAAATCGACTGTGTTGCCCTTAGTTTCCATCAGCGTTTTTATTCACCCTGGCAGTCTTCTTATTCTTAATGGTGGACTTTCCACATGCTGTTTATTCCTTGTTTAACCTGTTACGGCCTGCTGGCACCCTTCCTCAGTCGGTGGTGTTGTTTCTTGGATGGATGCCCTTGTTTTCCTGTAGTGGGCGATTGCCTTCCAATTATAACTCTTATGAGGCATTATGTTGCTGTTTTCCAGCTTTGTCTTTCTGTCTCCACCTCAGTTACTGTTGTACCTTATCTTTTACAACGTTAGGATTTATTATCTCAGTCCATCCTTGGTTGCCTCTGTTCTTGGGTTGTCCGTTCGTTCCTCCACTTCTCGTCCTACTACTCGCTGGTGAAGAACGTGGGTTACCTTCGGAGGAGTCGATATACTTTTGCTGTACCCTGTAATTGAACAATACGGACTGCTATCGTAAAAGCTCTATGCAGAAGTTTAAACATGCACAGGGTAACTTCTTCGGTAAATTATTGGCATGGAAAAGTACAGGCCTACTGGATTTACAAGAATATAAGAACCTCAAGAAGGAAAATCCAACTATCCCCCTACTGTACTTTGTTCCGAAGGTACACACATCTATGGAGAAACTGCCAGGCAGGCCAATAATTTGAGCCTGCGATGGACCATTAGAGAACATGTCTGTGTATATTGACTCATTTTTGCAACACCATGTGAAAAATCTCAACTCTTATGTGCAAGACACAAGCGACTTCATCAGAAAAATCGAGAAAATCAGATGGCAGGAGGGCTATTGCCTTATAGCTTTGGATGTAACAGCCCTATATACCTGCATACGAAATAATGATGCAGTCAAAGCAGTGGAGTACTTCTTGGCAAACCGACCCATGAAATATGCCAAACACAACCAGATGTTGTTATTATTATTATTATTATATATGAATTTATTAAGCGCGCAGCTACCCGTGGGTTTCCCGGCGCTAGGAGCACAGAAGTAAAAGACGGCAAACAGGAGTGCAAGGAACAGGTTACAAAGAGAACAGCCAGGTTTTCACTCCTTTGCGAAACTTAAGATAACATGTTTCAGACCGCAAAGGGATGGGAAGCGAGTTCCAGAGCGAGGGCGCCAAGTAGGAAAAAGAGCGCCCACCAACTCTAGCACGCTTAAAACGGGGGACAGAGAATCTGCATTGAGTGGAGGATCTGAGAGTGCGGGAGGGACAATATTGATGGACTAAGGTGGATAGATAGTGAGGGGATTTTCCAGCTTTGATACGGTGCATAAAGCACAGAGCTTTGAATTTGGACCTAGATTCTATGCGCAGCCAATGCAGGCTGCGCAGGGAAGAGGAAACAGAAGTGGTTCTAGGCAGATTGCAGAGTAAACGGGCAGCCATGTTCTGGACCACTTGAAGCTTACGGGAGACCTCCTTGCAGGCACCCAGAAGAAGTACATTACCGTAGTCCAGCCGCGATGTCACCAAGGCCTGGACCACTGACTTCTGGGTGTCTGGGGGAAGCATCCATGTGATCTTCCTCAGCCACCTGATGATGGTAGTACAGGTGGCTGAGACTTTAACCACATGAGTTATGAGTTGGACCGGAGTTGAGAAGACTTAAATTGAGGGCGGCAAAGTCCTGTATAAGATGAGTGCTAGTAGAGCATAAGGTGTCGTTAAAATGGATGTTCAAGTCACCTAATAACAGGAAATTATTAGATTCCAGCAAAAGGGGAGCAATAAGCTCAGGAAGGGCAGCTGCCCATGCGCCAGCCGCACCAGGCGGGCGATACAAAAGAGCACCGGACAATGTAAAATTCGGGGATAATAGCAATTTAAAACTACCTGCTTCACAATTAGGGATGTCAAGGTCTTCCCACTTGCAGGAGTAGCTCCTCTTGTAAATAATGGCAATGCCACCTCCATCCCTGAGAGTTCTGTTACGCCCCACGAAGGTGTATTCATCAGGGAGGGCAGTGGCAATGTCCGGCCCAGAACAGTCGTTGAGCCAGGTTTCAGTTAGAAACAAGGCCGACGGACTAGACGATGTGAGGAGGTCAAATATGTCTATGTTGATAGACTTATTGACATTTTGTCTGGAGAATAACTTGTTTTTATATAAAACCAAGTATATTTACAAATACATGGTGTGGCAATGGGGGCCAGCTTCTCCCCCAGTTATGCCTGTCTTTTTATGGGATGGTGGGAGGAGCTGGTCCTCATGAAACAATATGCGCACATATTCTCCAAGAATATAATGGTTTGGTTACGATTTATCAACGACCTTTTTGTTATCTGGAAGGGGTCAATACAAAGTAAACAAGAGTGTATTGCTGAGATTAATATAAACAATTTGACTCTAAAGTTCACATACGACATCAGTTGTGAAACTATTCCATTCCTAGATACTAAGGTATACATTTCCCACAAAGGTCTGGCAACTACACTTTTTAGAAAACCCACAGCGGGAAATTCGATATTGCATGCAACAAGTGCCCATCCCACCCACCTGATTCACAGCATCCCCTACGGGGAGATGCTGAGAATTAGGAGAATCTGTAGTGAAGAACAGGATATGCAATTGAAACAACAAGACTGCAAAAACAGATTCTTACAGCGAGGGTACAAGACTCACACTATTGATGCACTAGATCTAGAGCAAAGCAGGATTTACTCCCAATATAAATCCAATTCCAATGCAGCATTGGGTACTACTCCCCCTGAACCCACTAGGTTGATACCAGGGTACAACAAGCAGGAAGGACAGATAAGGGCAATAATACGGCGCAATTGGCCTATAGTAATGGGAGGAGATCTTCTCATAGGTGGAGCTATGCCCAAAAAAAACAGCTATCACGTTTAGAAGAACAGCATCTATGGGTAATGCACTAATAAAAAATAACCCAGAAGATGTGGATTACAGCACTTGGCTAGCTCCCAGAACAGGTTTCTATAAATGTGCCAATTGCAAAGCGTGCCAATTTGGCGTAAACACTAAGACTTATCAAACACCTTTCAGCCCTAAGATCCATTCCATCGCGAAATACCTTTCATGCAAAACTGAATTTGCTGTTTATGCACGGATATGTAGCTGCAATTTAATATACATAGGCAGCACAAAACTACCAGTGCACAAAAGATTCCTACAGCACACACGAGCTATTGTTAACCACGACCCTAGCTACCCGGTGGCAAGGCACTTAAATGGAACACCATCAAAGCAGCCTTAAATATTTTAAATAATATGTGCTGGACACAGTGCCTATCAACAGGAGAGGGGGTAACAGAGAAGCCAGACTGCGGCGTTTGGAGACCAGATATATATTAGAACTAGATACTAAGCAGCCAGGGGTCTCAATACCAGTGAGGATCTGTATACATACCTCTGATATTTCCTAGTTACTGTAATGTTTCTTAACACCTATTTAATATTTATTGCGTATTTATTTATTTATTAATTTATTTAAGTGATTACGCAGTATTATTAGTTGCTCAGGTTGTCGGCCAACCTAAACATGGAGGATTTACTTTTTAACTATTTTTTATCCGTCTCAATCAATAGGTAGTTCAGTACAGGCCCCCAGAAACTTGTATATATATATATTCTGACTTTGAGGGATACATTAACAACAAGGTTGTATTTCAAACACACAAGTTGCTTCCATTATAATTTTTTTTTAAATGGTATGATGTTTCAAGTATATAACCAGGAGGTTTTAGCTAATTTATTGAGATTTTATGTTGAAATGATTTTACAACAATTTTATTGTGTATGTCATTTTGTGGGAATCAACCTCATGACTATCTCTATAAATAACTTACTGACTAATCCTCTTCTGCTCAAATGTACCGGTTATACATAACTTTGCGATTTTTCTGTATTTGGTCAATTAATAGGTAACAGGCATTAGCCAGTACCAATTAGGCTGCTAGCACTCTCTTTGCACACATAGAAGTATTTTGCACTTTATTATTGCACTTTTTGCACACAATTTTATCTATATGGGTCTCGCACATTAGGAAGATGGGGGTAACTCACTTAGCACTTAGTCACTTTATTAAATACGGCAGTAAGATTTTCTACCTAACCAGGATAGTAAATAAGTGATGGATACAGGGGTTCTATAATAGTATTTTGACTAAACTATATCCCCATACCCAGTATTACTTTGGATATTCATCAAGTTTTGTCCATGCACTTTACTGTATTTTACAGCGATTTGTTTTCCTGGTTTTATTGTAATTTGTACTCACATTTGAACATGATTTTAGCATTATGCTGTTATTTATGTATTTTAAATGTGTAGTATGTTTGCTATGTTTATTGCTGCTGCATTTGCACTTTAAATTGAGGTAATCCCGCCCATGCGCTGTTATGTGATCAAGGCCGTCTTTACCGGCCGAAACGCGTCATGGCGACATTGTGATTGCTAAATAAATCACTTAGAAGAAAACGGTTCTACTCTTGCCTTTTTACCAAGCGGACTAGAAGAAGTGGGCAAGCGCGCAGAATATGTATATATGTATGTATGTGTGTGTTTTGCACATATGGTCATCTGGCCTTCTATACGGTGTGCGTCACTGCATTTTACCTACACACTTCTTGTTGACCTGGTTTAACCTTCTTTAGTTGTACTTGTCTGTTTCGTTCCTTCTCTTCAATTAGTGTCTGTTACATTATTCCGGAGGATGCCTAATATATCTATCAATGTTCTCAGTATGAGAGCGATTTCTTTTTACCATTCTTGTTGTTTTTCTAACCATGCTCTTCAGCATTCATTGTTCTCTCTTTCTCTTGTCTCCATCATTCTATGATTGGAGGTCCCTTTTTTTTAAATCCGTTTCTCAGGATAGTCTTTTTGATGATCGGTAGGTGCTCTTTATTTATTGTATGTGTTTACTGCAGCTGAGTATGCTGTGTATGCTCATTCCATTTTGTTTTGAGCCTGGACTCTAGGGACTATTGTCCTTGCTCTCTTTGCATTCCCCGATCTTAGGTTGCATCCCTTTTTGGGGCTGCCCCTTTTACTGGTTCTATACTGTGTTTCTCACGGTCTTATAGCTATAGGTTTCCTATAGTCCTTCTTAGAGATCAGTCCTTTCGGTGAGCATCTTTGCTTCTCCTATCAGTTTTTGGATAGTCTGGTCACTTTCTATCTTTTGGACCGGCTTCTCCAATTGGGCATCTTTTGTGAGGTCAGTTTGTGGCCCCTCCTCCAAGGATGGTATTGCTTGGGTATCTGATTTTAAGATAAGGGCTCTGCTGCTAGATGTCTCTATCAGATGAGCAAGTTACTTACCTTTGGTAAAATCTTTTCTGATGGATACATCTGCCAGTGGATTCCTCACCTTGTGAATATCCCCTGCGCCAGCAACATTCGGAAACTTTTGTAGCAGTCCACGCCGATGGGGTCGACGACGACGTCACAGAGACACGGCTCCGCTCGCGACTCCGCTGACGTCACCGGCTCCATAAGAAGACCTCGTCGGCGTGATGACGTCAGTTCCCTTTTTTCCGCGCCGTCGAAGCCAACGGATTTCGGGAATCGCTGTTGTTAGCGTCGTTGATACTTTGTGTATTTTCGTTGTTTTTCCTATCTTCTTTGAAGATGTCGACAAAGAAGTCTGGGTTTAAGCCTTGCCGGGAGTGTGGCAAGCATATGTCCATCACTGATCCACATGAGGACTGGTGTGGTGTTTATCCTCGGACCACGACGTGGATGGCTGTACCAGCTGCCGTAAGATGAGCACGAAGGCTCTGAAGGAACGGGAGGCAAAGCTCTTTATTGCCAAAATGAAGAAGGAGAAGAGAGGGAGAAGGAGATCGAGATCGAGGTCTCGATCGAAGTCGAGGTCGGCGTCGAAGTCGACTTCGGGGCATGCTTCTCGAGCTAAGAAGCACAAGAAAAAGAGAAGACACTCCTCTCGGCACCATTCAGATAAGAGCACGGCGCCGAAGACGAAGTCACCTGCTCGGCGTCGAAGGGACTCTATTTCTCCTGCTCCTGTGCCGGGTTCGCCTGCTGGTCCTTCATCTCCGGTGGTCTCTTTGTCTCCGGCTTTGCCAGTTCCAGCCCGGACTCCGACGCCGGTTCCGTCTCCATCTCCGGCCCGGAAGATCTTCAAGCCCCGGGTGAGCCTGCGACGCCGTAGATTCCACCGTCGGCGCCGGTTGGCCCGAGTCCGGTGGGGCCTGACCAGTATCCTGCCTTCCCTGGGCCAGGTCAGGACCCCTCGCATTACTTAAATGCGATGTATGGGGTATTTGCTCGTGCCATTTATGCCCCTGGTGCACCTGCGGGTCCGATGGGTCCTTTGGCATTTAACTTAGGGGTGCCGCAAGTGTATCCTCAGGCCCCTTTCTATCCATTTTATCCTGCGACGCCGTCTTGGAATTCTCCGGCTCCGAGAACGTCGATGCCGCTTCCATCCTCGCCGGCTCCGGCTCGACCTCGTTCGACGCCGATGGCTCCGCCGGATCCACGGTCGACACCGGCGCCGTCGGAGTCGATTACGGCGCCGCCGACGCCGAGGATTCGAATTCGCTCCAGAAGGGAGACTCAGAGGATTATTGAGGAGCAGAGATACCTTCAGGAGGAAGCGGAAGATGGAGAATTGGTGGAGTCGGATGAGGTTTTTGACGAGCTTAAAGAGGCTAGTGGCTTGGACCCGTCGCCTGAGTGGGAGATTACTCCACCATCAGATGAGCCATCCAAGGACGTTGCACCCTACCATGCGGTAGGAGAGCTGCGGAGTTGCTTGATCTCCAACTTCCAACAACGGAGTTTAAGTCGAACATTTTGACTGAAGTGTTGCATTCTCCCACGGCGGTATCAGAGCCTTTGCTTCCCTTTAATGAGGCCATTGTGGAACCTGTGTTGGAGGTGTGGCGCAAACCTTTTTCTGCTCCTGCGGTCTCTAAGACGATCGCTAGGAGATACAGGGCGGCCCCAGGGGATCCAGAATTTTTGTCGTCTCATCCATCGCCTGAGAGCCTGGTAATTCAGGCGGCTTGTTCTGGGAAGTCTAAAGGAGCTTTTCCACAGGTCCCTGGGGACAGAGAGGCAAAAAGGCTGGACCAATCGGCAAAGAAGGTGTTTTCATCAGCCAGCATGGCCTTGAAATCGACTAACGCCACATGTCTTTTGGGACGCTATGTACACGCGCTGATGGATTCGGCTAAGAAACTGGTGCGAAACTACCTGATGAGGATAGATCTGGTTTTAACGACATCTTGGCTGATGCTCAGGTGGCTGCGCGGCAAGTGATCCAAAGTGGGCTGGACACTGCAGTTTCTGTTGCAAGGATCATGGGGTCGTCTGTTGCAACTAGGAGAAGTGCTTGGTTGAGAACTTCGGAGTTCTCTCAAGATGTGCAATCAACCCTATTGGATCTACCGTTTGATGGGTCTGGCCTGTTTGGGAAAAAGGCAGATGCTGCTCTGGAAAGATTCAAAGAGAGCAAGGCAACTGCTAAATCTTTGGGACTCCAGTCTCAGTCGAGAGGGTCTTTTAAGAGGTACAGAGGTTTTGGAAGAACATCTTTTCGAACCTATAGGCAGACTCAGCAGCAGCAGCAAGGTTCCTCGTCGAGAGGTTACAGAGAAAGAATCGGGGGTCGCACACGTGGCCGTCAGCTCTCCTCCTCCTCTTCCTCAGCCCCTCCCACCACCGCAAAACAGCCCTAGATCCGCCATTCCGGATCATGCTGGTCCTGTGGGGGGCCGGCTTACCCATTTTCTACAAGATTGGGAATCTGTAACTACAGATCTCTGGGTTCTAGATTTGGAGAAAATGGGTACGCCCTTCCCTTTCGGGAATTCCCTCCAAATTACCCTCCTTGCCAAGGGGCTTGCTCGGAGGACCACCGTCTTCTCCTGCAGGAGGAAGTCCTGAAGTTGTTTCAGAAAGGTGCGATAGAGGTGGTTCCAGAGCAGGAGAGGGGTCAGGGATGCTACTCCCGGTATTTCCTGATTCCGAAAAAGGACGGCAGGTTACGGCCGATATTGGACCTCAGAATCTTGAATCTTTATCTAAAACAAGAGAAGTTCAAGATGCTCACCCTTGCTCAGGTTCTTCAAGCGCTGAATCAGGAGGACTGGATGGTGTCCATCGACTTGCAGGATGCGTATTTTCACATCCCAATCCTGAAGTCGCACAGAAAGTATCTCCGTTTCACGGTAGGGTCGCAACATTATCAGTTTGCGGTCCTCCCGTTTGGTCTTACTTCTGCACCTCGGGTCTTCACGAAGGTGATGGCAGTGGTGGCAGCCCATCTCAGAAGGTCAGGGATCTCAGTTTTCCCCTATCTGGACGACTGGCTGATCAAAGCGGAGTCTCCAGAGAAGGTGCTGCATCATCTGCGGGATACAACTCAACTGTTGTACAACTTGGGTTTTTCGATAAACGTGCCCAAATGTCACCTGGTGCCCTCTCAGCGCAACCTGTTCATAGGTGCGGTACTGGACACTACTGTTTGTCGAGCATTCCCTCCTCCTCAAAGGATTCTCGACATTCAGGAAATGATTCCTTTATTTTACAACGGAGCGGTTGTTCCGGTTCTGAAGGTCCTTCGCCTGCTCGGTCTGTTTGCTTCTTGCATTCTGTTGGTCAACCATGCACGCTGGCGCATGAGGGCGCTCCAGTGGTGCCTCCGCAAGCCGTGGTATCAGCACAAGGGAGATCTCAGGGAGTCTGTGATGATCTCCAGAGAAGCTGCGGCGGATCTATCTTGGTGGGGCATGGAGGGCAATCTGTCTCAAGGAAAGCCCTTTCATCTTCCTCCATCGGTGGCCACAGTGATAACGGATGCATCCACCTTAGGGTGGGGTGCTAATCTGGGGGATCTGGAGATCAAGGGTCTTTGGTCTCCAGAGGAAAGGTTGCTTCACATCAACCTTCTGGAATTGCGGGCGATACGTTTGGCGCTCAAGGCCTTCCTCCCTTCCCTTCGCGGTCAGTCTGTTCAGGTCCCGACGGACAAGACTACCGCAATGTGGTATATAAACAAACAGGGAGGAGTGGGGTCTCTGTCTCTGCAGAGAGGCTCTGCGTCTATGGTCCTGGGCTCAGGACCATCAGATTTGTCTGATGGCAAATCATCTGGCCGGGGTGCTGAACGTGCGTGCGGACAGTCTCAGTCGGCAGTTCTCCGCCGACCACGATTGGAGGCTCCATCCGGAGGTGGTTCGTCACGTCTTTCGGACGTGGGGAACTCCTCGGGTGGATCTATTTGCCACCCGCGAGAACGCGCACTGTCCGTTGTTCTGCAGTCTCCAGTATCCGATGCAGGGAGCGTTGGGGGACGCGTTTCAGCTGAGTTGGGGCTCACGACTCCTTTACGCGTTTCCTCCCGTACCCTTGATTCCTCGGGTTCTGAGGAAGATTCGCCAAGACCGGGCCCAAGTCATATTGATCGCCCCGGATTGGCCAAGAAGGGTGTGGTACACGGATCTTCTCCACCTCTCCTCGTGCCCTCCGCTCCGTCTCCCTCTGAGGGCAGACCTCCTCTCGCAGTCGGAGGGGCAGGTTCTACACCCCCACCTCCAGAGCTTACACCTTCATGCCTGGAGATTGAACGGGGCAACCTGAATTCTTTCTCTCTCCCGCCGGATGTGGTGGATGTTATTTTATCGGCCAGGCGACACTCCACCAAATCTATTTATTCATATAGGTGGTCTAAATTTGTTCTCTGGTGTGGAGAGAGGTCCATTGATCCCTTGAAGGCTTGTCTGTCTAATATTCTACAGTTTGCCCTTTTTATTGCTCAGCAAGGCTTTGCTGTGGCTACTGTGAAAGGATATTTATCGGCTCTATCGGCTTTTCTTTGTTTGCCGGATCAGCCGTCGTTGTTCAAGTCACCTATTGTTCTTCGTTTTATAAAGGGCCTTACAAACAAGTTTCCTCCTACTCCCTTTATTGTGCCTCAATGGGACTTAAACCTTGTACTAACCTATCTTATGGGTTCTCCCTTCGAGCCCTTACACAAGTGTCCCTTGAGGCTGTTGTCCTTTAAGACAGTTTTCCTCGTTGCAATCACCTCGGCAAGGAGGGTAAGTGAGCTTCAAGCTCTAAGTTCAAAACCCCCATTCTTGACCATTCATGCTGAACGAATGGTACTCGGGACCAGGGCTGCGTTTTTGCCTAAGGTGGTAACTCCCTTCCATTTGGGGCAGTCCATAACCCTTCCTTCTTTCTATCCTCCACCTCACCCTTCCAAGGAGGAGGAGAGACTTCACCGCTTGGACCCTAAGAGGGCGGTGAGCTTTTACCTGGACAGAACAAAGGACATCAGAGTTGATGACCAGCTCTTCGTGGGCTTTGCTGGCTGCAGGAAAGGTCGAGCGGTGCACAAGCGCACCCTTTCCAGGTGGATTGTCTTGTGCATCAAGATTTGCTACTCCCTGGCTGGAAAGGAACCTCCGGAGGGTTTGAGAGCTCATTCCACTAGAGCAAAGTCTTCCACGTCTGCTTTGTCTAGGGGTGTTCCTGTGGAGGATATTTGTAGGGCGGCAACTTGGGCCTCCCTCCACATCTTCGCAAAACATTATTGCTTAGACACTGAGGTGAGGAGGGACGGACATTTTGCGCGATCCGTCCTTCAGGACTTTCTGGTATAGAAGGGTGGAGACCCTCCTCCGGGAGTGGGGACTGCTGTGGAATCTCTTCACAAGGTGAGGAATCCACTGGCAGATGTATCCATCAGAAGAACAAGTTACTTACCTTTGTTAACGCTTTTTCTGGTAGATACAGTATCTGCCTGTGGATTCCTCACTGACCCACCCGCCTCCCCATTGTCCATCCTTCTATACCTGTAATTCTATGCCTGTAATTCTATTGATGGTGTTTCAAATGTGTTCATTACTGTCAAAGGCATTATGTTATTTCTTGTGCTTTGCTATTTATTCTCCACACTGTGTGTGTTGATCTGCATATTGTGTACTGTGTATACTGTGTATATATATTGCTGTCAGTCCGTCCGTGTGCCTCGAAGGCACGGAAAAAAGGGGCGGAACTGACGTCATCACGCCGACGAGGTCTTCTTATGGAGCCGGTGACGTCAGCGGAGTCGCGAGCGGAGCCGTGTCTCTGTGACGTCTTCGTCGACCCCATCGGCGTGGACTGCTACAAAAGTTTCCGAATGTTGCTGGCGCAGGGGATATTCACAAGGTGAGGAATCCACAGGCAGATACTGTATCCACCAGAAAAAGCGTTACCGAAGGTAAGTAACTTGTTCATCTGTAGCGACAGGATCTAGCCGCAGATTCCTTATCGACCCACCCATCCGCTCTGCAAACTGAGGCTTTGTTGTCTCCAAGATCCCCTCTTTGCATCCTGCTACAGTTCTTTCAATCTGTACTTAATACAAGATCTTTCCATTTTTGGCACACTGTTTCCAGAGACTGTTTCTCTAAGTGGCTCCACCTTGTTGGTGCGAAAATGGTCACAAAGGAGCCTGAAGTCAGCGCGTCTGGGGAGGGCATATATGGACTCCATTGATGTTACCTTAAGGAGAGAACGTCCCTATGGATTCCCTCGATGCCCTCTACCGGCATGCAGAGGTACTGCTGAAAAAATATTTGGATCCAGTCTGGGGAGGATTGGAAGATAAATTATCTGCGGCAAGATCTTGTCTACCAGATAAGGCATTACCGAATGTAAGTAACTTGCTCTTCAGCTTCAAGCTGCCTTCGGGGCTCAAAAGGGCTAAGTCTCTGCGGCGCTTGCGGCAGAAATCCTGTTGTGAATGGATTTGGCATTCAGTAGCTGCAGAGTGAGAGGAGCCTCTCTATGGCAGTAGATCCCCCTCTAGTGGCTCGAGCCAGAAACTGCGCGGCCCGGGACAGGTAAATAAGCTGATGTGAGGATCACTGAAGCGTGATCCCATGGGCGCCTGCAAAGAAAACAGGTTAACTCATTAAATACTTTACACAAATACCGAAATAAACCTTAAGCAAAGTCCCAAAAATAAGAAGCTCAGGGAAAACACTTGATTGCACGACAACTGAGCAGCGAAGAAAGAGGGGGTGTAGAAATCCAGAATGGACTATATTATGGACATATGGAACTTGATTGCTTATTCATGGTTATTCCTACCCAAGGGTTCATATGAAAGGAAGTTTTTTCTAATGTTAAAGCTGCTGTCAGTTAAAGTCCTAGAGTGAAGAAAGGCTAAATAATAATCCTTGCCTCCAGTCCTGACATAAAATCATTATGAAAGGCATCATGTGCATGGGAGACATCTGCAGCGCATACTCCCACTTCCCCTGGTATACAGACCACACTGTATTATGTGCCTCTGAAACTTGCCCTCAATATTCATTTATGATATGTTTTCCACTCCTCATAAAATAATCACATGAAGCATACCAATAGAGAAGCAAGGGAAGCTTACAAAACCCCCAAATCAACAGGAGACATGAGAGAAAACAACATCACTATCCATGATGAAACATGAGTGTCTGTCACATAATCCAATAGGTTTAGAAAAGTCTGCACCCGGGGTCGTGGCCGTCCCGGCCAACAGGGCGACACATCTCATTAGGCTTCGTCCGCTGCTGCCTTGGTTGGGTGCTTGCGTTCCCTACCCTGTTGGCAGAGTCACAGCGCTGTCTCCTGGACAATGCTTGGCCCTGTGAGTTGGAGCGGGAATCTGACGTCTTGGAGAGCCCCGGTTGCGGTCTCCGCACTGCGCTCTTTGTCAAGATGGCCGTCCGGCGCTCAGCACCCGTTCCCTCAGGCCTGCTGGGAGTTGCTGGATGCCTTGACCAAGTGCTGTGGTCGCCCAATTTGCCTGGGGCCGCGGGTTGACGATGAAAACCCCCAATGGCCTGGGAGCAGGTGGACATTTGCGTCCGGGCCAGCTGTAATGACTGGTTTGGCCTCTGGACGCCTGGGCTGCACTTGTGAACGGGTCCCCCAGACTAGTGAGTGCCGGGACGGGGCGGAGGGGCGTGACGTGGCACCGAACCCATTGGCGACTAGTGCAAGGGACTGCGGTCTCCCTGATCAAGGAGCAGGTTGTGTGGGAGTGTGTATGGAGCCCCCCATTTCTTGAAGAGTCTTTCCCCCACTCCCCTATGATTTGAAGTGCTGACATCAAACTGCTGGGCATTGCTGGCCCCTTCACACGCTGCTGTGTCCTCTGTCTCTACCCTCTGCCCTGCGGAGTGAACTTACCTGAAAGGGATAGTCAAGCTCTGTGGTCCTAAGCTGGGGCCCTACTTCTGTTTCCCGCCTCTCATTCTGGCGATCGTCGGAGTGACTCTGGGGCCCTGGGGAGTGGGGCCAACTGCTTGTGCTGCCTGGGCGTGCTCCTGGCACAAGCGGGTCGCCTGAGGCGTTCCACCTGTTTTAGGGGGATCCGGGGAACTGTGACCCTCACTTGACAGACTAGCTGAATGGACGCCTGCTCATAAACCCCTCCTTTTTGGCTGTAGTGCCCTGCAGAACGTGGTAAAGGCCCATCACAGGTGAAAATAGACAAATGCGCTGCTCCTCTCAGACTGGGGGCATAGGGTGGGACAGGAAGCGCATCAGATAGAGAACAACACAACCCTTATTCTTCAGGCTATTCAGGACTCTAAGGTGAAGTTGGAGGTGAAGATCGCTGAGGTGAGATCTGATGTCTTCCTCAGATGGGATTTGCGACAGACGGTTGAGAGGGTCTCTGAGGCAGAGGAAAGGCCTGCCTGAACAGCGATACGAAGACCATCCAGGATCGTACAGACGATGCCAAAAACTGGGCTTGGCACAACAGTCTTTATTTTATTGGCTTTCCAGAGGTTGCAGAGGATCAGGTGAATCTCTAGAGCCCTGGCTCCACTTATGGGCAGATTCCGTGCATCTCTCCTCCTGCTTCGTGATTGAGCGGGCGCACCGCTCTTTGGCCCAACGGCCTCCTCTTGGGGCTCTTCCTAGGCACATGATTGCCCAATTTTTCAACTAAAAAGACCTTGATGCGATCTTTCGAAGAGCTCGCCAAGCCAAGGAGTGGATGTTTCAACTCTGACATATTCTGATTTATCCTGATTTATCCTGACTACGCACGTATGGTGTAGTCCCAACGCGAATCCTTTGACCAATTCAAGGCAAAATCCGCTCCATGCACATCTCTCATGTTACTCTACATTGCCAAGCGGAGAGTGATTCATCAGTCTAAATCTCTCTTTTTTTAGTCCATGACAGAGGCCTAGCACTGGCTGATGGAGCAACGCCCTCTTTCGCTTAACTCTCTTCCGCCATGGGGGTAGTCGAACCATCACCACCCTCGTGCCTGTAAATCAGGCAGATCGAGGAATGGGAGGCGCTAGAAGAGATCACACTATCGGCTCACTGGAACAGCAGTTGGGGACACTGATTCTGAGTTAGTCGCTAATGAGAATCCGACCGAGGAACTGACTGCACCTCTGGAGGTTCAGGAAGTAACAGTTTTGAGCGCACCCGACCCCTATGTGTGACTTTCTTTCCTAGACATGCCAGCACCACAGTATTCTTTCTGTCCGGTTTAGCGGTTGGAGGCGGCAGTTGGAGGGGCACTTTGTCGCCCCTAATGCCTCCACTTTTGCAAGTTCATAGTTAATTCTAGGTTTTAGTTTGGGGTGGGCATGCGTTTGTTATCTTGTGCCTTAAATTAACATGTTGTGCCATACATTTACCGACCCTCTTATCTGAACATCGCATTGGCCCGTTTTCAAATGCCTTTGGACTACTTAGCTTCTGGATCCGCCTCACCTTCACAATATCAAGACCGCACCGGGGTATGTCCCCGCTTTGATTTCTTCTTATCCCCCATTACTCCTCTCTTGACACTCATGACGTGGAACGCCAATGGACTACTGGACCCCATTAAGCGGAGTCAGTATTTCAATTCATGCAAACGCCATACCCGGGGGCCCTTCTGCTCTAGGAGATGCACTTTAAGGGACACCACTTCCGTTTCCAAGCCCGTAAAGGGTATGATAGGGTTTTGCACGCAGGACACACTCGAGGATTCTGCGGGGTGGCAATTCTTCTTCTTAGGTCTCTTGCTGTTACAAAGGTGACTAGAGACTTGCAGGGGTGATTCATCATCCTGGAGGGGTCGATGGGTGGTGCCATATATCACCTGGTGAATGTATACATCCCCCCAGCACTTAATTGCTCCACACTTAGTGCAGTTCATGAGATGCTTAGCGCCCTCCCCCAAGGAAAAAGCATCATTGGTCGAAATTTTAATGACATCATGGAAGATGAGGATTGGTTTGGGCCACCGGGGAGTACTTAGCCGCGCAGCCGTGGCTTGCGGGAGTGGGGTTCCAGCCGGGGACTCCTGACGCCTGGCGAGTCTGGTGCTCCTGAATATACTTGTGCATCGGCAGCTCGTAGGTCTCTGTCCCATATCGAATTCTGGTTTCTTCCTACTAACGATCTTCATTGCAGTTCAGCGGTGCAGATTTTGCCCCATAGGATATCTGATCACGCTCCGATTCTGCTTCGCTTTGATGCTCCTCCTTTTGAGGCCCGACCGATCTAGCACCTCAGTGCCTGGTTTCTCCAGGATGAAAAGTTTGTTGAAAATCTGGGTGCAGAACTGGCTCTCTTCCTCGAGTTAGACGACGTAAGATCCGGACAGACTATAGGCACCCCGTGGGAAACCCTTAAGGCATACATGAGGGGCTGGCTCATTCCTTTTTAAAAGGCGCAGAGAGGGACATACTCAGATCAGCAACTGAACTGGAATCGTCCATATTTACCTGGCAGCGAGAGGATCCCAGCTTGCACTCTAAATCCCAGTGGTGCCAGTTGGAACGGATAGAGCATCCCTACGTCAGATATGAATAGAGGAAGCCCGGAAGTGCTGGATGGCCTTGACGCGCCGGGAGTACGAGTGGGGGGAAAAAATCCGGTAAATTGCTGCACTGATCAGCTGCTCACCAGGAGGCCTCCTGTGTTGTTTCCCCCATAGACACTGAGTCGGGAGAATGGATTGAGGACTCCACTAAGATTGCGGAGGCCTTTGCCCATTTCTACAATACTTTATCTGTCCCTGTAGCTCTCCCGACTGTGGCGCTGGAGTCCTCTCTGGTTTCAGAGCTGCCCTTGGTTTGCCTTTCCCCCGCACAGAGGCACTAGATCAAGACATCTCGATTGATGAGATAGGAGTGGCAATTTCTGACTCCAATCCGGGTATAACCAAGGGTCCCAATGGGTACCCGATGGAGATCAATCGCGAGCTTTGCCTGCGTTATCCTCACCCCCTACTTAGTTTTTTAGGTCTCGGGTGGCATTGCAGCGCAAAGCGCTGCTCACCTCGGTGAGAGATTTTGTGAGAGAGGGATTTCAGAAAAGGACTTTAAGCCCGACCCCTCATTTCCATTGGCTGGCGTCACCGTTTATTCTAAACGGTGGCTTGGAAATGAGGGGTTTTTGTGGACGCCCTTTCGCCTCCGATCTGACCGAGTCACCTGCTTTGCGGCTGTCGCAAAGCACTTTCTTATCTAATTAGAAACACATGGCCCCATAAAGACTAGAGATCGATGCTTGTTAGTTTTTGCCGATGGAGTATCAGTGTAGGATGAAAGCAGCGTTACGTTAGTCCCCAACACTCTTGCAATGATCTACATGCACTATTTTGCGAAACACAGGTGAGGCTTGTCACGTTCAAGGCTTTTAAATCAGACAATGCCCCTGAATGCGAAGTTACCAGCCGCATCACCTCTAGGTTCCTCAACAGAAAGATAGAAGCCGCTTTACCAGGCACACACTACAGAATCCCCAACTTGTTAATGCGCGTTGCAATTTTGGTGAAAACAGGAAGTGATATAAGGTATAGCGTCCAACACGGAAGTGAAGATATTTTCCGAAGAGCAGAGGTTATAAATGTCATGGATACGAGGTGCATTCAATGAGGAGGTCGGAAACTGATGAGCTTGTCTGATGATACAGACACAGCATACTGTTCCCTTTGCAATTTTGGGTTTCTGTGTTGCCCTTATTTTGATGGCGTTTCCGTTGTTTTTAAGATGGCTCTGCCCCTGCTGACCTGGAACAAAAAAGCATTTCTTCCCCACTGTTTACCCTTTGTTTGTGTCACTTCTTGGAAGACTGCGGACGACCAGAGCTGTCTAATGGGTATTTCTTTAAATATTAGAAATGTGCACTCGCAGGACAGGTAAAGCTAGATCTTCCACTCCACAAACGACCTACTCCCCCACAGCACCAGGCAGCTTCACCGCTGGACGCACATGCGCACACACCTCCACTTTCCATACACCACAAAAAAAACACCTTCTGGTCACGCCCCTGAAATATCGTAAATTGACACATTAAGAAGCGACAGGCCGGTGTTTCGTGACGCAATGTACAGGCCGGGTGGTAGTGTTCACCATTTCACAGGAGTCTCACAGCCTTGTTGTTCGATGTACTTAAAGTAACCGAACAGCGGTGGCTTGGACGGCAGCGGTAATGGCTGCCTGAACCCGTCGCTGGGCACACAGGAGAACGTCTTGGGCCATAATCGGGAGACAAATGGCGAGTTTGCTGAAGAGAAAACCAGCTTTCGCCCCATTGCACCATGTAGTACACATTGCGACCAAGTTTTCATAATTTGAAAACCCAGAAGACGCCGAATCGACATCGCGAAGCACGGAGTACGGACCTTGGGAAGCTCCAAAATGGCGGCGACGTCCAGGGAGACCTAGTGACCCACACAGCCCGATGTCTTCACCATGCTTTGTGTGCTCACAACTCCTCTGCAGTAACTAGCACCCTGCGCAACCCATTAACCTCAAGGTGGGTGCCTTAAGCTGCTCTACCACTCGCTCTATCTACCGCTGGCAGCGAGCAGTTTGAATCCCCATGACGAGATGCCTGATCTGGCAATGGCGGCAATGACGACAATGACAGTAAATTGAAGTTTCTGTGAAGCCCGATGAAACGAGGACTGTCCCTCATCCCTCGCTCAGCACCCAAAGAGCTGCTTCATGCGGAGTATTCTACAGGGGACAAGCGTTCCGGACCATCACTCTGGTAAGGAGCCTACGCTGTGCGGAGCCCACCCAACATCCCCAAAATGGCGGCGCCATCCGAATCGCGTTAGCTCCGACAAGTCTGCGGCTCCGAGGCACTCCTCCGCTACCCCACCACAACGCATGCTAGCGCTGAATAACCCAACAAGGTTGGTGCCCCGGGATATCCCTCAGTCCACTCACGCTGCGACAGCCTTCCAACATTAGCGGGATCACCGTCTCACTAAGCCTGACTTCCGTGGACTGCTGCTCTGCTCTCCCCCCGCCGCCCACATTTAACAGCACATCGGTCACCACAAACTCGCGCTGGCATACGGAGGAGTGCAAAAGTAAGCACAAAGAACAAAGTCTCACACTATTTTCATACCATCATTCCCTCCATCTCCAATCAGCACTTGCTGCCTCATACTGGCTGACACTGACGCCGGAGCCTCATATAAAAGGAATAAACCGGATTAAAGGCGGATTAAAGGTAGAAGACGCCACTGACGCTAAGTTAGACGTTCCTGGAAATCATTGGCACTGGCGGTACTGCTGTAAATGCTATAATCTCTGGAACTACAGACACCAAGCACTAGGCATAGGCATCACTGTCACTAAACCAGGCCCATACACTGCTCAAGTGACCCCCTCTCCTGGAGAGCCCTGAGTCCTCTGTTGACAATTGGTGGAACAGTGGTGCTTTTTACCAGTGTATCTGAACCTTTCCATAACCAGGCTACACCATGCAATTGCGCCTCTGCTATTCAAACCCCACGTGACCCTCACGCACATAGAGAGCGCATAAGTGTACAGAGACTCGCCGAAAGAGCTAACAGTGCCATAGGAAATAGGCTATTACGTAAGACGGCAGCGCTTCACTAAATAATACTTGACTGCACCTAAATGCGCCCATCCAGCAATCCCTAATAACGTCTACCCAGCTGAGGCACTGTACCACGTTCCTGCATTCATCATCCTAACTGAGACTGAGAACTAAACATTGACAAAAGTAAACCTGGGATCTATAGATCATCAAAGAAGGTCTGGTCTAATCATTTCAACTACTTTAACCACATCAACTCTGCTCGAAATGGCAGACAAAGAGAGCAGATCTTCCTACAAGAAAGTGAAACCAGAACCAGCCACCTCCGACTCACCAATTAAGGCCAAACCAGACCTAAACAGCACGATGGACATGATACTAAAAAAGCTAGCGGAGGTCCATGACCTAGCAAAATCTACGAAACAAAACACAGACTCAATGCAACTAGAACTGACAGCAATTCGCGCTGATATGAACACTATGAATATGAAAATTTGTGAAACAGAACAAAGAATAAGCGATGTTGAGGATACGACCTCACAGGCTACCAAAGAAATCAAACATCTACACAACGTCACCAGTGAGCTCAAGAAACAGAACGCGGAATTGGAAGACTGAAATAGAAGAGGGAACATACGTATTTGTGGTATTCCGGAAGGATCAGAGTCTGATGCAGGATCATGCGTGGCCTTCCTTGAGTCCTGGATACCAATGGTAACCGGGCTAAACTTCCATCATGGCTTGGAATTAGACAGAGCCCACAGAATTCCGTCGTTTAACCCGTCAAATAGAAAAAGAACTCTCCCCATGATATGTAAACCACTCCGCTACCAGCACACAGAAGCCATCTTAAACTTCGCCAGGAAAAATCATCACACAGGACTATTCTAAAGTAAAAGTTGACACAAGGAAAGGATTCCTACAACTATGTGACAAGCTGAGGGGGAAGAACATTCAATTTTCATTTTCAGGTCCTTCGAAATTCAGAATAGTGGAGAATGGCAGATCACTCATCTTTACAAACTCCCAGGACCTCGCACGACACCTGGAAGAAAGTCCTACCCAGGAGATGGACCTTTCTGGAGGATCCTCCAACAAACGGAAAACTTGATATCCTTTGTTCAGTATACTTTGCCGTACAATTCTTGCATCATTACATTCGCTCTTGCATAACTGGTCACCCAGAGAAGTTTCACAAAAGGTGCATCCTCACAATTAAGCATAATTAAGGATAATTACATGTTAACTGTTAAATCACATGTTAAATAACGATTTCTACCTCTTGAGATTGTTTTGCTATTTTTGTTACGGTGCCAACACATCTTAAGATAATGCTGTTTCCCCTAAAAAAACACTGATACTCACCTACGCATTGCGGCTCAATGTTCGTAAGAGGCACTGCGGCCCTACAAATCATAGTTTATATACGCTGATATATGTTCTATGTTAATTCTACATAGGTCAGATTAGTCGAACAGCCTACAGTCGTAACTGTAACCCTCTTACTAAAGTTATCTCTCATAGTTTTCTCACAAATGTTTCTCCTGATGTAACAATGTTCAGTTAAAACCCTCTGTGTTGCCTTAAGACGGAGCTGCCGTCACAGCTCCTGCGTTCGAGTTTAACAGGGAAGGGAGGGAGGGAATTGAGGGAAAAGGGAGGAGGGACGGGGGGGATAATGTAACTTTGGCTGTTTCCTCAATGTTTTTATTCTATTTTTTGTCTTATTGGCTACTCAAATTTTGTTGTAGTGTCAGATATGACTGCATAGTGTATTTGATCAATGACAAAACCCACTTGGTTACCAACAAGAAAAGTGACTCCCTAACACTGCGTCCCATGATCCGATATATACGATCCAACCACCACAAACTAACCAGAGACAACCCTTCCACGCTTGCATGTTCCGTTGGGCTCATCACACCTATTACGACAGCAGACACTTAGATGACACAGAATAAAGCCTTAGCAGGGAACCTTAATATTGTATCACTGAACGTGAAAGGCCTTAACCACCCGGTTTAGCGTAGGAAAATCTTCGAATATTTAGCAAAAACTAAAGGGGACATCATTCTCCTACAAGAAATGAAACTTTCAGAAGAGGATGTAGGGTTCATAAAACACAACTGGATCTCATATTTTATGCTCCCCGGCAGACCATAAGAAAAAAGGTGTGATTACCCTCATTGCCAAAAAATCCAACATTACTACTATCTCGAGCTCCCACGATGATGATGGAAGACTCTTAGTCACGCACCTGCAAAGAGGAGATGACCCCATTCATGTACTCAACATATATGGCCCTAACACCGATGTACCCGAGTTCTGGGAGAAGATCTCCAATACTCTTGAGAGCCTTCCTCAGGAAGATCTCATTATAATTGGAGGAGACTTCAACTTACCGCTAGACCCTCACATAGACCGCCAATCTAAATGCAAATATCAACCCTCCCGCTCACACGAGATCCTCAAAAAAATATGCTCTAAGTTTATTCTAATAGACTCATGGCGACTCCAACATCCAGAAGCAAGAGACTACACATTTTACTCAGCCCCACATAACTCCTTCTTGTAACGCCCTGAACGTCTCAGGATCGTTTAACAGACACGACAATGAGGACGCAACCACTAGTGAAGGGTTAGTTGTTTTAATGAAGGCAAATATAATACAAAGAATAAACAAGTTATAGTCACTGGAATCCTCCAGGCTAAGTACGTTACCAGCCCACAGCACGGATGGTCCTAACCGTCCTCTGCATATACGCCGGTCCCGGCATATGCCAACAGAGGGCAGAAATGAAATGGCCGACAATGCCAATCGGTAGGCTGTGAGGGGCACGAAGAGTGTTGGGGAGAATCGAGGAGTCAGGGAAACACCCAGCCGGGGTCTCTACCTGAAGGGAGCAGCCGCTCAACCTCTTCCTCAGACTGCACCTCCTGGTGATGCGTCACCGATACCCCAATCACAAGCAAGAAGACTGAACCGAGAGCAGCCGCTCGATCGATCCTGTGGACTTCCGAGTCTGTAACGCGGCAAACACCTCCTGGTGTGCGTTACAGCTGGCAGTCCCTGTGTCTCTGGTCGGGCTGGGAGTTACGACTCCAACCAGCAAAAGCGCCACTGCGCTTGGACTCAGCCGAGTCAAAAAGCGAAGCTCAATGGTTGACCGGTAGAGCTTCCGGGTCCTTCACAGGTGACGATGGGGCAAGACACGGCCCAGGGAGTAACGACTCGACCTACCTCCGTTCTTGCCTTACTGGAGCACCACTCCGGAACACTGCTCTTCACGAAGCAGGTACGTCGGTGTGAACACAATATCCGACAGCGTTGTACCTCCCGGTTCCTCCCTTTATAGGGCGTGTTTTCCTTGAGTTATGTAACAGCTCTCCTGTTTACATAAGGGCGTGTTTCCTTGAGTTATGTAACAGCTCTCCTGTTTACATAAGGGCGTGTTTCCCTTGAGTTATGTAACAGCTCTCCTGTTTACATAAGGGCGTGTTTCCCTTGAGTTATGTAACAGCTCTCCTGTTTACATAAGGGCGTGTTTTCCTTGAGTTATGTAACAGCTCTCCTGTTTACATAAGGGCGTGTTTCCCTTGTATGACAGGAATTCTTGACAGTACATCCTCCCTCTCAGCGGCTCCCCACGGGTCCAGCGCTGGCAGGAAAACGCCGATGGAACAAGGAGACCAAGCGCGGAGCATGAACCCCTTCAGCCGGTTCCCATGAATGCTCCTCCGGGCCATAGCCTTTCCACGCAACCAGGTACCACAGCTTCCCCCTGCGTCATTTGGACGCCCGTATGCCCGACACTTCATACTCCACCTCCGACTCCACGCATACCGGCCGAGGTGTCCCAGACGGCTTGGAGGGTGCTGGTTTGAGCAATGATACATGAAAGACAGGGTGTATCCGCAATGACTGGGGCAAGCACACCTTCACGTTCACGGGACCCATACACTTGGTAATTCGATAGGGGCCCATGTACTTGGGATGGAACACACTGTTCTTTCGAAACCTCATGTTTCTTGTGGATATCCAGACGTAGTCTCCAGTGCGGTACAGTGGCCCGGGCCTTCTCTTCCTATCTGCCGCAGCCTTGTATCTTCTCTTGGCCTCTATTAGGACAGCCCTTGAGCGCATCAATGTGTCTTTTATGTGTGCCACCCTGTCCGCTGTGGCGGGAATCCTGTCCTCTCTGAACGGATGTAGAAATGGCAAGAACCTGGGATGTTGGCCATAGTTGCTATAGAACGGAGATGACTGTGTGGAGCTGTGAGTGGCGTTGTTATAGGCTATCTCTGCAACCCATAGCAAGTCAACCCATTCTTCCCTGCCCTGGTCCACAAAACATCGCAGATACTGTTTGAGCGTTTGGTTCAGGCGCTCGGTTTGGCCGTCCGTTTGAGGGTGGTAGCTGGTGGACAGGGCGGTCTTAACATGCAGCGCAGTGCACCAAGTCTTCCAGAATTGCGCAGTAAACTGCGACCCCCGGTCCGACACGATCACCCCAGGTAATCCATGCAGTCGTACCACATTCTTTAGGAGTAGTGACGCCAATTCCCCGGCCGTAGGGACTCTCTTGCAGGGGATGAAGTGCCCCATTTTCGTCAAGTAATCCACCACCACCAGTATTGCCGTCATCCCCTGGTCTACCGGTAGGCCCACCACGAAGTCCAGTGATATGCTATCCCATGGTCTATCCGGGGTTGGAAGTGGATGTAAGAGCCCTTGGGTTCGGCCATGGTCGGCCTTCATGGTAGCACACGTAGGACACTCCTGTCCCCACCTCCTGACATCCACTCTCATGGTTGGCCACCAGAAATGCCGTCCCATGCTAGCCACCGTTTTTTCAAAGCCCAAATGACCTGCGCATGGAGAGTCATGGCACCAGATGAATGCTTGTTTCCTTAGCCTAGGCGTGGGTATCAATAGGCACCTGCCCTTCAGGGGTATCCCGTCCTTCAGCTGCCATTCTCTGTGACTGAGGAGCCACCTCCGCCATGCGAATGACCTGATCCCTCTCTTTATTCCCCTCAGGAAAGTATCCGGTTGGATAACCCCCAATACCATCCTCGGGGAAATGATTGAACGCTCGGTCGCAGGCAATGGTTCCTTAACTGCAGATTGACGGGACAGGGCGTCCGCCTTTCGGTTTTCCGTCCCCGGCCGATATGTGATGCGGAAGTTGAACCCCGCAAAGAAGATCATCCACCGCAGCTGCCTGGGAGAAAGGTGTCTAGTGGCCGTCATGAACTGTAGGTTCCGATGGTCCGTGTACACCGATACCACATGTCTTGCCCCCATCAACCAATGCCTCCATTCGGTGAAGGCGTCCTTGATTGCGAGAAGCTCCTTCTCCGCAATATGGTAGTTGCGTTCGGCGTCGTTGAGTTTGCGGGACATGTACGCAACGGGATGAAGCACCCCTGTGTCGTGGTTGCGTTGGGACAAGATAGCCCCCAGCGCCACATCCGACGCGTCCGCTTCCACCACGTAGGGGAGATCCGGATCGGGGTGAGCCAACACCGGCGCCTTACCAAAGGCGCTTTTCAGGGCCTCAAAGGCTTTGTTCGCTTCAGGGGACCAGACAAACTCCTTGGACTTCCTCAGTAGCTGTGTGATTGGGGCCACCACTCCTGAAAATCCATCTATGAACCGCCTGTAAAAGTTGGCGAAGCCAATGAAACTTTGGACGTCCTTCACGCTTTGGGGCACCGGCCATTCTTTCACCGCCTTGATCTTTCGTTCTGCCATCTCCTGTCCCTCTGGACTCAGCATCACTCCGAGGAATTCCACGGATGTGACGTGGAAGTCACACTTGCTGAGTTTACAAAACAGCATGTTTTCCCTCAGCTTTTGGAGCACAGCTTTGACGTGGTGTACGTGCTCCTCCACACTGGACGAATAGATGAGGATGTCGTCGATATATACGACCACGTAGATATCCAACTCCTCTCTGAATACCTCATTCAAAAAGTACTGAAAGGCTGCCGGGGCGTTGCACAGACCGAACGGCATGACGAGGTACTCAAAAAGGCCGAACCTGGTCTTAAAGGCGGTCTTCCACTCGTCTCCGTCTCTCATGCGCACCAGATGGTATGCCCCTTTCAAATCCAACTTGGTGTAGATACGAGCTTTCTTGACCTGTTCCAGAAGTACACTGATGAGAGGCAAGGGGTACCGATTTTTTATGGTTATCGCATTCAATGCCCTAAAGTCCACACAGGCTCTCAGCTCCCCATTAGCCTTCGGGATGAAGAAGAGTGGCGAGGCGGCCGGAGACTTGGACGGGCGGATGAATCCTAGCTTGAGGAGTTTATCCAGGTACCCCCGGAGATGCACGTTTTCAGGCTCCGTCAGGGCATACAGCCTGCCGCTGGGAACGCTGGCCCCTGGCACCAGGTCGATCTGGCAGTCAAACTGTCTATGTGGTGGGAGCACTTCCGCCTTCACCTCATCAAATACATCCTCAAAACTGTGATAAGCCTGGGGGAGAGCCACATCTTTTTCTGCCGCTGTAGCCACCGTCTGACTCCCGCTCTCATCTGCGTCAAGGGATTCCGTTCTTATTCCACAATGCAGGATGCAATACGGTGACGTCATTTCGATGCGATGTGTTGGCCAATCCACAAAGGGGTTGTGTTTCTGTAGCCACGGCAATCCCAATATGACGCCATATTGGGGCGCTCGGATGATGTTAAAATCGATTTGTTCCAAATGGTTCCACCCATATCTCATCGGAAGGACCCCCGTGTGCTGCCCGATGGGCCCCGTCACCAATCGCCTTCCGTCTACAGCATAGACGTCTTCGGGTACAGCTTTGGGAAGAAGCACTAGCCCTAGCCTGCATGCCTCGTTGTGGTCCATAAACATGCCAGTGGCCCCTGAATCCACCATGGCCACAACGGGTATCCACTGGTCATGCACTCCCACGTGCACCGTGATAAACAGGTGTCGTTGTCCCTTAGTGACCGAGTTGGAAAGTGAAGGGATGGATGAGTGACTCCGAGATGCCCCTTCTCTGGTCTTGGAGTCCTCTAGTTTTCCGCCGGTATGTCCACCACGGCTGTTACCGACCGGTTGGCCCGATAACGTGACGTCTTCGGTTTGGCAGGGCATTCACGTACGTAGTGGCCTTTTTTGCCACAATATAGGCACAATCCTTGTTTACGGCGTGACTCTTTCTCCGTGGCTGTGAGGCTCGCTCGTATTGCGCCGATGTCCATGGGTTCTCCCTTGGATGCGGTGGAAGTTTCAGGACTTCCCACCGTCACATAGGATGGAAGGGATTTTCCTTTTCTCCCATGATCCCCCTTTCTTTCACTTAGCCTATGTTCCAGCCGTAATACCAGGTTGATAAGGCCCTCACATGTCTTGGGTTGAGGGTCAATATGAGCCACGGCGTCCTTGAGCTCATCGCACAGCCCTTGATGGAAGAGCGCCGTCTGTTTAGCAACAGGCCACTTGGTTTCCGCAACCAGCCTTCGGAACGCGTTGAGATACTGCACCAGGTCGTTGGATCCCTGTCTCAACTCAAGCATTTCACGGTCCGCCGTGTACGAGTCAGCCCTTCTGTCGAATACCTTCAGGAATTCCTCGCGAAAAGCACCCCAATCACATAAGAGGGGGTCGTCCCTGCTCACCAGAGGTACGGCCCATTGTGCCGCGTTTCCAGCCAAATAGGATATAAGGAAAGCCACACGAGCCTGACTCGTGGGGAACGCCTTTGGTTTGCACAATAAATGTAGCGCCACTTGTGTGAGGAATACCTGCACTGTGTTAGGATCCCCACTGTACCTCTCTGGTGTCGCCAAGGGGATGGCTACCGGCATTTCCACTACTACCGCAGGGGTCTGATTCGTGAGGGAGGTGCTGGGCGTGAGCGGGTCCAATTGGATAGCATCCAGTCTGGCTTTTACATCGGCTGTTTCTTGCCTAGAGGCAGCCACTTCAACTTGCATGGCCGCTAAAGCAGCCAGCACATCATCAAGTGTTGCCATGTCTGTTATCGACCGGGAGACAGTTAGTGTTATTAAGGTCGGATATTTTGTAACGCCCTGAACGTCTCAGGATCGTTTAACAGACACGACAATGAGGACGCAACCACTAGTGAAGGGTTAGTTGTTTTAATGAAGGCAAATATAATACAAAGAATAAACAAGTTATAGTCACTGGAATCCTCCAGGCTAAGTACGTTACCAGCCCACAGCACGGATGGTCCTAACCGTCCTCTGCATATACGCCGGTCCCGGCGTATGCCAACAGAGGGCAGAAATGAAATGGCCGACAATGCCAATCGGTAGGCTGTGAGGGGCACGAAGAGTGTTGGGGAGAATCGAGGAGTCAGGGAAACACCCAGCCGGGGTCTCTACCTGAAGGGAGCAGCCGCTCAACCTCTTCCTCAGACTGCACCGGGACGCGGAGTCACCTCCTGGTGATGCGTCACCGATACCCCAATCACAAGCAAGAAGACTGAACCGAGAGCAGCCGCTCGATCGATCCTGTGGACTTCCGAGTCTGTAACGCGGCAAACACCTCCTGGTGTGCGTTACAGCTGGCAGTCCCTGTGTCTCTGGTCGGGCTGGGAGTTACGACTCCAACCAGCAAAAGCGCCACGGCGCTTGGACTCAGCCGAGTCAAAAAGCGAAGCTCAATGGTTGACCGGTAGAGCTTCCGGGTCCTTCACAGGTGACGATGGGGCAAGACACGGCCCAGGGAGTAACGACTCGACCTACCTCCGTTCTTGCCTTACTGGAGCACCACTCCGGAACACTGCTCTTCACGAAGCAGGTACGTCGGTGTGAACACAATATCTGACAGCGTTGTACCTCCCGGTTCCTCCCTTTATAGGGCGTGTTTTCCTTGAGTTATGTAACAGCTCTCCTGTTTACATAAGGGCGTGTTTCCTTGAGTTATGTAACAGCTCTCCTGTTTACATAAGGGCGTGTTTCCCTTGAGTTATGTAACAGCTCTCCTGTTTACATAAGGGCGTGTTTCCCTTGAGTTATGTAACAGCTCTCCTGTTTACATAAGGGCGTGTTTTCCTTGAGTTATGTAACAGCTCTCCTGTTTACATAAGGGCGTGTTTCCCTTGTATGACAGGAATTCTTGACACTACTCTAGGATTGACTACATACTACTCTCAGGTTCGTTCACACACCTCGTAGACGAAACAGACATAGCTCCCAAACTAGTCTACGATCATTCCTGCATCAGCGCCAAACTCGCAGGTACCCATACCATTCTACCCCCAAAATGATGGCGGTTCAACGATGACATACTCTCTGACCCTGCAAATAAAATAAAGATTGAATCCGAAATTAAGGAATACACCGCACTAAACGACCTCGATAAAACAAGCACATCCACTTTATGGGATGCACTCAATGCGACCATTAGAGGCGTCATTATCGGTATTAAAGCGCAGTTCAATAAAAAACTAAACCAAGAACTTGAATCTCTAGAGAAAGAAATCCAGTCACTCGAAATAACTCACTCTGAGAATATAGATAACAAAGACACCCTCGATCTTTTGATTAAGAAAAAATATGAATACAATAGAATAGTGAGTAAACGCTCTGGTGTGTGGATTAATAAATTCAAGGCACTCAAGCTATGTGAAGGGAATAAGGCAGGCAAATTGCTGGCATCATACCTCAAACACAAACAGAAACAATTTACCATATCCTCGATTAAGGACTCCAAGAACATCGTCCAAACCAAACAAAACGAGATACTAAGGGCATTTCAAGCCTTCTACGAGGATCTATATAAAAATAAACAAACAATGGATCCTGAGGGCTGCACAAAATACCTAGAGTCACTGAACCTTCCAAAACTAACAGAAGCAGATAGCTCAGCGCTAGGGACCCCCTTTTCTGAGAAAGAACTCTTGATCTCCATTAAATCCCTCAAAAAACAATAAAGCCTCAGGCTCAGACGGCTTCTCGGCCTCCTTTTACAAGGAGTCTGATAGTTCGCTAAAACCTACCTTACTAAAACTATTCAACTCTATAGCTAAAGAGGGCAGTGTCTCCAAATCAATGGGAGAAGCCAATATCATTGTCAATCCCAAAGAAGGGGAAGACCCCCTTTTAACAAAAAATTATAGACCAATCTCGCTTATCAACTTGAATTGCAAGCTATATGCAAAAATCCTAGCCAATAGAGTAAATGCGATCCTTCCAAAATTGATCAGTAACTCGCAGGTGGGGTTTCTCAAGTATCGCATGTCTAAAGACAACACTAAATTACTGTGCCATATCCTGGAGAAAGCTAAGTTAACGGCCGTCCACTCTATTGCAATCACCCTGGACACAGAAAAAGCTTTCGACCGGGTATCATGGTCATTCCTAAAACAATGCATGTCCTCTTTTAATCTTGGTGAGGCATATATCAACATGGTGCTCGCACTATACTCCGACCCTACTGCCCGAATTGCTATTAATGGAACCTTGTCTGAGTCATTCCATTTAGAACAGGGCACCAGACAGGACTCCCCTCTCTCCCCTGCACTGTTTCTCTTGGCCTTAGAACCACTAATCACGGATATCAAACGCAATGACAACATAAGGGGAGTAAAATTCGGAGAAACCATAGTGTAGCTGGCCGCTTACGCGGATAATATCCTGGTGGTTACAGAGAACCTGAGCGACTCCATCAACGCACTCATGTCCACCATGGAAAGATACTCTAGTCACTCCGGATACAAATTAAACCGTGACAAGTCCGAAGTCAAGCCACTAAACATCCTTGGTTCCCGAGATATGCTAGGTGACTCTGGCCTCGCATGGCAGCCTGGTTACATTAAGTATCTAGGGGTTGAATGCAGCAGCACAATACTAGAGACGATCCAGCGTAACAAAGCTAGCAGCCTAGAGAAAATTAAAAATCTTCTTGAGGCATGGTCCCCAAGATTTATAACATGGTGGGGTAGGATTGAGGCCATCAAAATGATGATCTCTCCCCTAGTAAACTATTTAATTACTATGCTCCCCCTCATTCTAACTGAGGACTTCCATCATAAACTCGACATCTTACTTTCCAAATTTTTATGGAAAGGAAAGAAAGCAAAAATTAGCATGAAAAACCTCAGACTAGATAAATCACTAGGTGGGGTCAACCTAGCCGACTTTAAACTTTACCAGACGGCTTTCTTAGCAAAACAAGGCTCATACTGGCTTGTGTCATCAAAAGATTACACCCCTGTATGGCTAGACATTGAGAAATCTATTCTTATGGCTCTTACCCCAGCTGCCCTTCTGCCGTAAATCTTACTGTGGTCACTTGCTCAAAGCACTTATTCAAGAACACAAAATCTGCCCTGTTGAAGATTGATAAACTATTAGACACTAGCATTAAACGCTCTAATCTTGAATCACTTTGGAACAATCATAAAATACTTTATAAAGGGAAACCTCTTCACAACGACGCCTGGGTTAACAGTGGTTTCTATCTCCCCCAGAAACTCTTCAACGGTGCCTATCCTCTTTCTTTCAAAGAAATACAATCTAAACCCAATATGAGAAAAGGGTAGTGGTTTGGAGTATAGGAATGATGGCGCCACTTATGTACAGCCTTGATAAAGTCGCTGGCGTATTACCCATTTGCGTCGAAACACGTGTCGGCTGTTGGATGAACAAAGGAATAAAAGAAGGAAAATCACAAGAATCATCTTACTTTGTTTTACTTGATGCTCACAACGTGCAATTCTAACTAATACATTACTGTTTACGTGTGCTGAGGACATTGTTTACAATCCGGACCCAATTAAATTCTATAACTTCTTAAAGATAAAATCAGCACTAACTAAAGCGAAACTATCTCTCCTCTCCCCTCCCGAGTTATTTATCAAAACTACATAAGTTAGGTCACCAGGTCTCCTGGATTTACAAGCTTATACGCCCTCAACAATCTACCCTCAATAAGAAGCTGATAGCCTTCTGGGAGTTGCACTCCTCCTCTCCGATCTCGTAGCTGGATTGAAACAAAACCTGGGTCTCAACCATGAGAAACAAAATCAGCCCGGTACTGCCCCACACAAAGTTTTGTCTATTGCATAAAGCCTACTGGACACCAGCCCGACTCCACTCGCACAAAATCAGGGAGGATCCCATCTGTTGGAATTGCAATGACAAAACAGGTGACCTAGAACACTTACTACTCCAGTGTGATTGCGTGGTACCCTTCTGGGATAAGGTCTTCGAATTCATATCTAATATCTTCTCATACTCCCCTTATAGAGATCTAACGTCACTAGCTTTCGGTTTCCTTAGAGCAGTGTCGCTGAATGAAAAAGATAGGACGCTCCTAGACCTACTCCTAATAGCAGCGGTTAAGATTATACTCAACAATTGGAAAGACACACACAAAGCCTCCTTTAATTGCAGGTTAAATTGGGTCACCAACCTAAGAGGGGCTGATAACCTAACTCTCCATAACTCACCGTGGAAATCTTCTACCAGGCATATGTGGGACACTCTTGATATATACCTTTGCTCACACAAACCGCCATGAATCACACCAATCATGTTAAACCAATCACCCCACTCGAGCTGTCTATTACTTCAGGGTCCATTAGTTAAGACAGTTACCTCAGTCGTCCGATCCCTGTGCTAGAACTCTACCTGCTGCTCATTTGGTCACACCTCTTGTCACCTTTAATTTGATCAGTCGTCTTCATGCAACTTCACTTGACACTACATATGTTTAAATTGTGTTAAATTGTGATTTATTGCTATACCAACTCGTACACTGATGTCATCTGCTTTGCCATTTTAAATATTGTTTTCTTCTGTGGTTAATTTTTATACGTCTATTCAGTATGTCCTTCATTTGTTGTATTGTATGTACTACTTTATTTGGAAACAACCAATAAAAAACTTTTTGAAATATAAATAAATAAAGTAACCGAACACCCTTCATCCTTTTGGATAATAGTGTCGCTGATTCTAAGGGTGACATGAGCATTCCATCAGACTGTTGTACCCGACTCTTTCTGCTGTCTGATGCAAGTGCTTTGACGCAATCAGGACATAAAATAGCACTATGCCAATGCTCTACTCTGTATAACATACTTTCAAGATTTCTGTCGCACTATCAGGTGCAATAGACTCAGTTCGCTAGTCTTTTTTCCACTATAACTTGGGATAAATACGCTGGTCTGTTGAGAGATTGAATTATTGAGTTCTGCACATCACTTTAATGAAATACTAATTTAGTGCAGATTCCACTACCTCTTGTCGCGTGCTCCTATCGACATACCTGCACTGCTTGGTTATATAGCTTTTGTCCTGACAGTGTAGTTCCTCAAGCAAATCACAGCCACCAGCGCATGCACAAGCGTCTTTCCATTTATATCGTTATGGGGAATCAAGTGTCAGGGGTAATATGCGAAATGCAGACAAATGCTGTTGACCTTTCAAAAGGTAAAAAAACGCGATGACGAGATACTTACTTATTTTTAAAGTGTGGCTTGGGATGTGTTTATATCTTTCTACATTTCCGTGTCACATCCAAATGGTACTTTTTACTGATTTAGACTTTTTATTTTTTGATATTTTAGGCACATTTACTAAGCGCGTATAGGTGTAGCTGCGGCGCTGTAGGGGCTCTATATTTTTGTAGCATGGCAATAGTGAGCTTTGTATTGACTTTTATTGTTTACTTTATAATATTTCTTGGGCATTCACTAAGCCTAGTAGCTGTAGCTCAGGCTCTGCAGGGGCCCTGTATACGCAAGTCCCGGTCTTTAAACAACTGCGCCTACCGTACCTGATGTTTAAGCAAGGCTTCCTGGCGCTGTATGTAAATTGGAGTGAAGCTGTCAGAGTTGCGGGAAGCAAATATTGTCATCCACACATCCTGACTCTTTCTAAGAAAAGCAAGTCAAGGTTTATGTGTCTCACAGTGCATTTCTGTCTCACAGTGCACTTCTGTCTCACAGTACTCTAAAACAACTAAAACGAGTCTCTTTGAAGTTGTATCAAGGGCAGTGAAGGGTGGTACTGCTAGAACAATAGATGTTTCAGCACCCAGGCTAATGTGCTGCATAGCTAAATACATATAAGGTCCCAAAGGCGAGACCGATTACATTGCAAATCCTAGTTTACTGAAGCGGTAGACCATGGCTCCATGCCCTCTGGCGTCAACTGTGCAACTATTGTGGATTTGCCTATGCCGTGTCACCCTCAGACGACCTCATTAACAGCAACATTAATATTTTTGCCAAGCTCTTAACCAACAGACTGCTCACAGGCCTCTCCTCACTGGTCTACCCCGACTAGTGTACTTTTCATCATCAACAGGGTACCAGTCATTATATTCGCCGTTTCCAGAGGGCTCTGTCTCGTGTCAAGGCCCTGGGAGGTCCAGCGGCCCTCCTCCTGATCGACTTTGAATAGGCCTTTGAGATGGTTGATTGGCTTTTTATGAATGAAACCTTGCAAGCCATGAGTTTCAGGCTGCGGTTTTGGGCATATGTGAAGGCATTGTATGCCGGCTCCCGTGCCCAGGTGCGCATTAATGTCGTCTTGTCTCATGAATTCTCTATTGGACGCGGTACTCGCCAGGGCTGCCCCCTGTCCCCGCTTCTTTTTGCCCTAATTATGGCACCCCTATTAAGATGCGATGCACAGGTAAGGGGTTTTTACTGGGGCCTCGCCATGGACGACCACATTGCTTTGTATGGGGACAAAATTCAGCTTTTTATGGGCCGAACTCGGGGTTCTTCAGTTTATGACTTTTTCGGCGAGGCATCAGTGCTGCGTGTCAATTGGCTCAAGTCCTCGTTGTTCCCTCTGCAGGGCGACCACAATACTGTCATGACGGTCTCGAATTCTGGTCCGTTGGCTCAGCTTTCCATCCCTGGTAATGTATAGTCTCAACTTTGACCCCTTGACACGTAGAGTCCGTGAGGATTTGAAGGTGGCATAACCTTCCCCTCAATGTCATGGGTTGCGTTGCCCTTTTTAAAATGATGGTTCTCCCAAAACTACTGTATGTTCTACAAATGTATCCCTTACTCCTGCCTCGGACATGGTTTGATTCTATCAGTGCCACGAGACACCGATTCATTTGGGCGCGCGGCCCTTCCAAAGTTGCTTTGGGGAAATGCCCCTGAGCGTCCTACGACTGGGGATTAGCCATGGCTGAGGTTAAGCTCTATTACTGAGCTTCTCATCTTTTCCCTCTGAAAGACTGGTTGCATGGGGGGTGGGAGGATACCACGTACAGAGGCGACCTGGCCGTGCTTGGTCTTGACAAAATATTATGTATCCTTTATTGCGCCTCTATCCGCTCGCAGTTACCTGAAATCACCCGGGTAGTGTTCCATACATGGAGGGTGGCACTCCGCTGAACTGGGTGGAACCATAGGCTCACTCTGGAAACTCCGCTGTGGGAGGGCACATGGCTTGCTCAGATGGCCTCCCTTGAAGGATTCAAGAGATGAGACAATATAGGGAGACGTTTGAAGGGAGGGGGCGTTAAAGTCCATTCAGGAGCTGGCGTCAGAAAAGAAACGTTGGTCGCGCTACCTCCCCAGTTTTTTCGTTATCTACAGCTCTGCCATGCCCTTTCCACTTATCAAGATGCCTTCAATTACGTCCCAAATGGAGCCCCCCTGGTGTGTAAGCTTATTATGGGTCACTTGGACAGGAAAGGGCGATCCCTAGTAATACATTCCCCCATGACACTAGATGCCCTGAGAGCCAAATGGGAGACTTGGGTTGGAGATCTAGATGAGGCCGACTGGCGTGATGTGTGAATGGCTCCCCGGACACTGGCGATCTCAGCCAGGCTTCGTTTGGTACAATTTAAATATTTGCACCTAGCATATATGACACCTTTGGAGATGTGGAGAACTGGCCTCCGTGAAAACCCCCGCATGCCTCAATGCCAATACTCTCCTGGGGATTTCTTCCTAGTAATATGGGTATGCCCGGTCATCAAGTCTTACGGGGAGGCTCCTTTCTATCCTTTCCACTGTGACTGGGGATTATATCGAGCCACAGCCATTTGTTAGGTATTCTGGACCACTGGGTGGGCCAAGAGGGAGCAGTACTCTGATGGGCCTCATCACTGTGATAGCCAAGAGAGACATTGCCCCTCATTGGACTGCTGTGTTGGCACCTCCTATCGAGCATTTGAGGAAGGGCATGGACTGGTGTGGAAAAAAACAAAGATGCTATATATGTGGCAAGGGGATGTCCTAGTGGTGGGATTATTATGGTCCTTCAGGATAAATTCTGTTCAGCTGTCTGTGATCTGCGTGCTGGAGGCTGTCTTGGTGCTTATAGTTTGGGGGTGCATTTAGTTTTCCTCTATTTTATTTTGGCTACGAAGATGTGTGGTAAGAGGCAATTTGTGTTATCGTGTTTCACACTTAAATCAATAAAATGTGTTTTAAAAAAAAGTCTGCACCTATAGTATAACAAAGTCTTTGGTTGCCACAAATTACAAGCTATTGATCTCTCAGCCAGAAAAGAGGGTATTGGCTCTGTCAGAAGCATTCCAGCATGGTGGGTGTCTTGGTTAGTATCTAGTGCCTGCGCTGTGTGGTGCGCCTCTGTTGCTCATTAGAAAGTAGCTGTTGTTTCTTTCACAGTAATGACTATGACATAGCTCAGTTGCCGGTTCGTCCCTGAGCCTGGGTTTTAGCATGCAAGGATCTGAATGGCTCTTGTGTCTTTGTCTTTGTGATTGCATTAGCTAATATGGCCAGGAGCAGGCAGTCACTGCTGCTGTATGCTTGGCAGATAGTGCAGATGCAGGAACCCATTGTGCTGGTACTGTAGGTATTGGATTCAGATGGATGGCCATGGATGGGAGCAATGAAGGAACTGCTCTTTATGTCTGCCTAAAGTCAAGCTAAGTGGTGACGATGCTGGCTGCGGTTTGTATAGAACCCCTCTCAAGATGGCCTTTCAAGATGGCCACTAGACTCCTAACATGTTGAAGTCTTGCGCAAATCAAGCAAGGTTTGGTGTTATAAAGGAGCTTGCACACTAGCCTCCGATAAGAATATTGAAGTGGTTGTTGCTGACACCTGGGCCTGGGTAAATGGGCACTGCACCTGGTCCTAGGGTGGTTTCCTGGTAAAGACTCAGCTAGACAACAGGAAGTGCTGGGAGTGGTACAGCCTTGTCCTCCAGAGCCGTTGTAGGGAGCAGAAGCACAGACAGCTGCTGGGGCCACGCGCAGATACACAATGCAGACGTTGTAACTTAAGCTGGTACTGTATGTTGCCCCTGCATTTGCTGGTTGCTTTCTCAATCAATCAATCACATAATTTGTAAAGCGCACTACACACCCGGTAGGGTCTCAAGGCGCTGGGGGTGGGGGGGTGGTGCTGTTACTGGTCGAAGAGCCAGGTCTTGAGTTGTCTCCTGAAAGTCAGCAGGTCTTCGGTTTGTCTCAGGTCGAGGGGGAGGGTGTTCCAGGTCTTGGCAGCGCAATGGGAGAAGGATCTGCCTCCGAAAGGGGTTCTCTGGATGCGTGGGACCGTGGCCAGTGCGTGGTCAGCGGAGAGGAGTTTCCTGTTGGGTACGTAGAAGGAGAGTTGACTGTTGAGATAGGCTGGGCCGGTTTTGTGGAGTGCCTTGTGTGCGTGGATCAGGAGCTTGAAGGAGATTCTTTTGTCGACGGGGAGCCAGTGCAGGTTCCTCAGGTGGGGGGTGATGTGGTCGCGGTGCGGGACGTCGAGGATCAGGTGTGCGGAGGCATTCTGGATTCTCTGTAGTCTGCTGATGAGCTTGGACGGGGCTCCGGCGTAGAGGGGGTTTCCGTAGTCGAGTCTGCTGCTGACTAGGGCCTGGGTGACTGTTTTCCTTGTGTTAGTCGGGATCCATCTGTAGATCTTGCGGAGCATGCGGAGGGTGTTGAAACAGGTGGAGGCGACTGCGTTGAATTGTTTGGTCATGGAGAGTTTCGAGTCGAGGATGACTCCCAGGTTGCGTGCGTGGTCGGTGGGGGCCAGGGGGGACCCCAGTGATGTGGGCCACCAAGAGTCGTCCCTTGCGGAGGGATTGGATCCGAGGATGAGGATTTCCGTCTTGTCTGTGTTCAGTTTGAGGCGGCTGTCCTCCATCCAGTCGGCGACGGCCTTCATTCCCTGGTGGAGGTTGGATTTGGCGGTGAGGGGGTCCTTTGTGAGGGTGAGGATCAGCTGAGTGTCGTCGGCGTAGGAGATTATGTTGAGGTCGTGCTGTCGGGCGATGCGTGCTAGTGGTGCCATGTAGACGTTGAACAGTGTCGGGCTGAGGGAGGATCCTTGAGGGACGCCACAGATGATTTTGGAGGCCTCGGATCGGATCGGGGGGAGGCGGACTTTCTGAGTTCTGCCAGAGAGGAAGGAGGTCCAGGGCCTTGTTTCTGATCCCAGCGTCGTGGAGGCGCGTGCGTGGTGTGCGGTGGCAGACGGTGTCGAAGGCGGCGGAGAGGTCCAGGAGGATGAGGGCCACCGTTTCGCTGTTGTCTAGCAGGATCCTGATGTCGTCTGTGGCGGCGATGAGGGCGGTCTCGGTGCTGTAGTTGCTGCGGAATCCTGATTGGGACGGGTCTAGGTTGTTGTTGTCTTCGAGGTGCCGGGTGAGCTGGGTGTTTACTATCTTCTCGATGACCTTTGCTGGGAACGGAAGCAAGGAGATGGGCCGGAAGTTCTTGAGGTCGCTCGGGTCCGCCTTGGGTTTCTTCAGTAGGGCGTTGATCTCTGCGTGCTTCCAGTTCTCAGGGAAGGTGGCGGTCTCATATTGGTTGTCTGATGCTCGGGTTGCAGAGCATGATGATAACAGTGACACAACCTTGAAAATGTTAAGTAACAGGCAATCTAGACAATCCCAGTATAACCTTGCAGTTACTAGGCTTCCACTACCTATCAAAAAGAGCTCGAATGGCCTCAAGTACTGTATTGTCAGTGGAGCTGGCAGGGGTCACCAACACCAACACTTTGCTGAGTGCTGATCCACCCAACACCGGCAGTGACCTGCCATCTTGCCCTTAAAATCGCCTTGTTCCTGCATCTCCTTATCCATGTAGCTCAGCGGTATTTGCAATATAGTCCCCCATTGCAGTTTCTGTCCAAGCCACTCTCTTCGCTCATGGTGAGCTTTAGCCATCTTCTATCAAAACCTTCTTTTTCTGCACTGCTAGCAGAAAAAGTTGCATTGCTCAGAAATAAGTAATCCGTAGTATGTGCAGTTCCTCCATCACTCCAGAGCTGACTTCAATTCACCCTGCTGGTAATTGTTGCACTGTATGAGTGTTTCGTTGGAATCTCCCTCCCTTTGGTGCCAAAGCGATTTGGGCTCACTCATTCCATGTCCCCCTTGGTTATGCCGACGCCGGCCTTCTGCTCCATATGGCCTGTTTTGTCTGGTTACCATGCTTTTGAAATGCAACCTCACAAGGAATACCCACCTATCTCGTAAGCATGGCGAGCGCATTATGCACTACTCTCAAATCCTCCATTCAACTTTAACTCTTCTGTACCTGGAAATAGCCTACTTTGCACCTTTCACCACCACTGCTGGTTTCCGTACCCACTGACAGTATTATCCCTTTGTTCAGTTGTCATTCCTCTCCACTCCAACAGCCAGAGGCAGTAATAGCCCAGTACACTGCCTCAGGCAGCCATCAAAAGGGAGTGGCGTTTGAATTTCAAAGAGGAGTAGCCAGGACTCTCGTTGATTAACTTTATTCAAGTTTTGCACAAGTATTGCAATACAGAAACCTTTTTTAACAATCTCACAAGTATTGCAATAAAGAAACCTTTTTTAACAATCTCAGCAGTCCCAACCATTTCACTCTACGCTACCTTTCCCTTCCATGCTTTACAACAACCTCAACTGTATTTATTAATTTAATGTAATTCCGTTTATATTGGCAGTCCGTATGTACTCCGTTCTCATCTTATACAGGAAGAAGTAAAGTCTGCCTAATAATTGCACTACCAATAGGCAGATTTTACCAATTTCATCATACCCATACAGCTTCCCTAATGCAAGGGTCTATACCAGACTCGTTAAAAACTGGACTAGTCTTCCCTTTTCTAAAAAACACCCTCACTAAACCCTGCTGAACCAGACAGTTTCAGACCAATATCCAATATTCCTCTACTTGCGTAACTACTTGAGAAATGCGTGCAACAACAACTTAGCCTACACATCGCCACTTTCAACTTGCTAGATGAGTGCCAATCTGGATTCAGACCAGATCACAGTACTGAAACTACTATTCTCCACATAGTAGATGATGCCCTCCAAGCCCTAGACCAAGACAAAACATGTCTCTTAATTCTGTTGGATCTATCATCGGTGTTCGACACAGTCAACCATGAAAAGCTACTAGAACGTCTGGAATTCAGAATGGGTCTAGCGGGAACCGTTCTCGAGTGGTTCAAATCCTTCTTACAGAACCACTCCCAGAGATTCTTAGTTAATTGCAGGCTGTCCTCCTCTTCCCCGTTTATAATTGGTGTCCCCCAAGGTTCAACTCTCTCCCCAACTCTCTTTAACATCTATCTCGAACCATTAGCTGAAATTCTTCGTATCGCCAACATCTCTTTTCACATGTACACAGACCACACTCGGATCTACATCAAAATGTCATCTCTAGAGGAGATCAAAATAATGAATGATGCTCTGAAACAGACTGCTCAATGGCTTGCTAGCAACTAGCTAAAACTATTTTTTTTAAATATCTTTTTTATTGGCATTTACATATATATCAACACGTATATTCAACACTATTCCAGAGCCATGATACAGGGTAAAATATGCACAGGATACATAGTATTACAGCATCTTATTACAATACGTATAGAAGCGGGCTTGTAACCCCCCTCCTCTAGTCAGACTCCCACTCTCTGTGTATGTTATCAGCGGAGGATCGCTTTTCCATAGCGATGCATCTGTCAGTTATTTCCTCATCATGGTATGTTCTCTAATAGGGAGTATTAAGTTCGGGTAAATGAGAATATCTACTATGGTTGTATACGTTGGCCAGCAATAAGCTCATTTTATCACCATTTGTGTAAACGGCCAAAACATAAAAGAAGAGAATTATCACACATGTAAATAAAAAGAAAATAAAGCACAACAAACAATGTCGTGCCTCAGCACAAATAATCTGCAACTGTAAATCGTAACAAACTACCAGGGGTCTTCAGTTTGTGAAACTTAATCCGTTGGCCGACTCTGTTGTGAGGATTGGGGGGAAACCCCTCGGGAGGAGGAGGGGGAAATGGGGTGAAGGAGGAGGAGGGGGGAGGGAGGGGCAGGGAAGGGAGAAACCACTTGCGTCCTACTCGCAAATTTCTATCGAAGTGCAGAGCCCACGCTTCCCCGCTCCCAGGAGCTCCAAGCAATGCTCCAGGTCTATTTCCACCATAATCTGCTAATGTGTAGGGGTGTGTACTTCCTGCATGTCCTCAGGTTCGGTCGAGTCTGCGTCCAGGGACTGCGCAGGTGCATGACGGATTTCCCATGTTTTCACAATCTCGGCCCAGGTTAAGCTAAAGGTTTACGCCGTTTCGTGATTTTGTCTTCCTGTATCAAGGCCCTTTCCTCAGCTCTTGCCCACCTGGTAACCTCATCTTCCCATTCAATTACTAATGGAGCCTGCCTCACTTTCCACTTGAGTGCAACCAGCTCAAACTTAATGTGAAAACAAAACGAATTCTTATTAATTTCATCTCCAAAAAGCTTCCCTGACATACTTGAATGGACCAACTCGATCACCGTGCTGAACTGCACCCCGACCATAGTGGACTCCGCCAAATCACTAGGAATCACACTGGCCAAAACCTAAACATGCGAGCCCACATAAACACACTGGCCAAAAATGCCAGGTTTCACCTGAGCTACCTGAGAAATCTCAAACCTTTCCTAGATACTTCGGACCTAAAAATGGCAGTTCAGTCTTTAGTTATCTCTAGGATCGAATACAGGTGCTCAACCTTATCTGGCCTACCCAAGATCATAACAGCCCTCCTAAAAGCTTGTCTTAACGCAGCTGCAAGCCTCCTAACTGGCTAAAAAAATGTGATCACATTTCACTGCACCTAAAGGTGCTGAACTGGCTGCCGTACAAAGCCAGAATCCAACTCAAACTGGCCTGTGTCACTCGTAAAGCTGTACACTCCAAGTCTCCGGCGTACCTTGCTCAGAAAATCATGGTTTCCGGAGGAGGTAGGCACTCCCGGTGTGCCAGGGATTTTCTGTTGAACCCCCCGCCCCCTTTTCCGGAAGAAGAAAACATATAACAGAGCTTTCTCTGAGGCTGCCCCCAGAATCTGGAACTCGCTGCTTCCTTACAACAGAAGAATACCTGCTCTATCAAGTTTAAACAAGCATTTACAATGCAATAGGTCTCGCATTTGCGAGAGTTAGAGCTAGTGGCGTTGTAAATGACACTGTCTTTTACCCACTCCAAACTCATGTGTTTCGGTTTGAATTGGAATTATGTGGGTTGTAAGAATTGCTAGCTGTGGAATTATGCGGGGGGGGAATTTTGGGTTGTGGAGTATATTTGTGTACTGTAATTCTGAGACATGATAAATAGATAGAGGTGAGAGCTGTATTGAATAGACATAAAGATAGAGAAGGATGTAGTCATTGTAAACAAAATAAAACATTTAAATATAAAACCATATTGCCTCTCAAAAACAGTGTGTTAATATAATAATATTTTATTCATTATGCCAGGCACTGTTAACATATAAAAAAGAACAAATTATTAGGTAATATAAACTACACAAAATGTGCTGTTTTATTCCACATAATTCACCTTTTATCAACACCTAAATTATTGAAACACTTCCACACTTTTGTTTTCTTAAACATAAATACATGTGGCTTGCAATGTGAAACAAATAAGTCATTTTAGGAACGAGACACCAGTCTCTGTAGGAAGAACCACAGCTAGGGAATTTCAGGCAATTCATGGATTGGTGAGACAATGTTTAAGAAAGCACATCTGCTAGTGCTAACACCGATAGCGGTCTTAACAGTTATGCGAATGTGCTCTTTTATAGCTTAGCCAAGGAACAGCTCAAATCACAGAAGCTTCCCTGACCTGCCCAGGGTCACACATGGCATCAGCTGGGCTCCACCCTTCCCGACTCACGACGGGTGTACACCGTGCTCATGTTCATGCCGTCAGCACCCTTGATAGACAATATTACAGATTACGGGGCACCATGGAAATAAATAATTCCTAGAACTTGGAGCCTAGTACTATTGATTGTGTTAGCTCTTGTTGTGTTTGTGCAGCTATCAGAACCTCATAGAAAGGAGGATGCTCGGCCCGATATGAACTGGCCCCTTTGCGTGCACCGTTCCGATACTATAGGTTTTATTTGGTTTCCGTCTTTATCCGGGGTCATTTTCCTCAGTGCCGTATTTGGTAAATTCAGTTGTTTGCTAAAAACAGTTGCTGCATTTTCATTAGGAAAGTAAAATTACATGTATCAAAATGTAAAAGTAGGCATGATAACGCCAGTCGTCCTGGTAATTTTATGGGATTATTGCTCTATTATAAGAATATACCTGAATAACATAAACTCAGAGCAAAAAAAATGTTGCCCAAACATAATAGCCATATGCTTGCTATAAGCTGTCACTACAGCGAAGGACTTCAGATACCTGTGCTCTCCATTCAGTACTACTAACTAGCGCCAGATGCATCATGCACATTCTTAAAACTTGCTTAGATGCGAATCAGTTACAGGCATGCGTTATACATACGAACTCATGCTAAAAGGACCCAGTATTTCTGAATGAATATATGGAATATTCTAAAACACCATGGTTAGTAAAAGAAAAATGTAAATTGTCTTTTTTCATCCAGTCCTCTAAAAGTAGAAAAGGTAGTGCGACCAACGTTTCTTTTCATTAAGAGTAATTTATAAGTGAAAATTATTTTACAGCCATTTCCATGCATTTCAGTCCTTGAGGCGTAGCAAATTTAAATGAAATTGCACTAAATACTGTCAACTTTGGGGAAAAAAAGGGAGGCAATCCTGCTGCCGCAAGGATTCATGAAAGCGCTTAGACACCTACATCATGGTACGAAGCAATAGATAGATAACGTCAATAAAGCTAAAAATAGGGTAATACCGGAATTATTTTGAGAGCATGATATACAAAGACGTGCACTGTGGCTCCAACTTTTCAGACACTCCTCGTAGAGCTGGGGCTGAAGTGCATTATTGAACAATGTGCCGCCGTTTCCCACTGTCGCATTACAACCCCTGTGGTCCCAGCGGCCAGACTAGGTCCTCGTCAGTGTGGTGGCCCCACCCACAGGCATCCCCTTGAAGGAAAGACGGAGGGGAACAGTTAGTAAGAGACACGTATACAGTACTTTAGCTGCATTCATGTAACTTACTGTTCCAGACCTGAGGTCGGTATGTCCGGAATAAGCTCTTCCCGGTCTCAGTGCATCCTTTTGCAGTGGGACCCCAGTGTCCGAGTTGCTGGGGCATGGGTGGAGTGAGGTACCCCATATGTGAGCTCAGTCTATTTTAAAACGAAAGCGATCTTGAAAGGCCCTGCATCTCTTTCGTCAACAGCATGTCTTTGAAAAGCAGGTACGGCTGGATAACAGTCACTGCCAAGCTTCATCCTGACACATAATAGAATCATAATTATGAATCTCCCAGCCCTACCGAGTTTTCAGACGCGTGTGCCGACCCGGCACCCACCATAATTGAAAGTGCGGCATGGGGCTAAACAAAAACAAAGTTTTGAAAAGAGACTACGGAGCCTGCCATTGTTTAAGTGAAACCGTGAGCGAGATTAAGCTGTGCGTGCGCTTGAACCCATGGATGGAAGGGGGGGGGGGACAAAGGCACATGGACGAAAGCAAGCTTCCGCTGTAGTGTCCTGCGAGATACGTTCTAGTGTCCCGCAGGAAGCTGTCATCCCAGCCACTCCCTCGAGGGCTGGACACACTGCACCCCCACACTCATCCATCATGGGTGCCACGAGTGAGGTGGCCCTGTCAATAAAAGGGCCCGAGTGCACGTGCTCGTGGCCAGTTACTACACTACCCTGCCTGGTGTCTGTGTCCATCATCTGCGTGATGCGGGCCTAAGGCCCAACACCACAATGGCGACGAGGCGGGTCTAACCCTCGCCGCACAGCCCTATCTTTGTCCCTTCTGGAGGACCGATGTGAAAAAAGGGGCGACATCACTTCCATGCTGCCTCTGGACGCCCGCTAGTGCGGAGAAAATCGGGCTCGACACGGACGCCGCTCTGTGCCTTCAAAGATGAGCGAACGGAGACTGGCCGTCTCCTACCCCATGAATCCTGGTGAGAGTGCAAGCACTCCCGGCTAATCCTGCAATGTGCCCACTGCCGCGCCCAAGCTAGTTCTGCCGCGACCATGATGCCCGGTGACCCCCACCGTACGGCCTTATAGTGGATTGTCCCGCCACTGCAGAGCAAGACATCATACAGGCCACATTACAGCAACACTACCGAGCGCCTAAAGGCAGTGAGTACCTCACAAAGCGGCACACAAAAGTTTCGCGTGACATGCAGCCTCTACCCGCAAGCAGGCAACTCCACTGCACTGGTGGGGTGCGCAGCCTGCCCCAGCCCTTCCTGAACCCCTGCAGTCCGCTACGCACAGCACAACTACCACGGAGTGCCACGACACGAAGCGACGCAATGAAGGGGACACTGCCAACGACGGAAAAGCGCCCCAGTGTGTGACTCGCCTGCTCTGGGCCACGCTGCAGCGCGGGCGGTGACCTCAGAGGCGCCGCTGCCGTGAGGATCAGAGGTCAACGTTTGAAGGCTCCATCTGGCCGCAGCCTCGCCACACTGCACGGGACGGCAGTCAAGCGAAAGCGTTCATGGCACAACCGGCCCCCACACCTGCACCTCCAGCACTGCTGTCACCGAGACCCTCCCCGCATCGCCCAGAAAAATTGCAGACAAAGGGAGGCGCGCAGCAGCAGGAAGAAGGAGCGCAGACAACAGAGGCGCCCTGACCCAGCACAACATTGTGAGACCGCCATCAGACCCTGCTGCACACGATGGGTCACCCATAGACAACTGCCGCAAGCCACCAGCATAGAGCACAGCCCCGCACCCTCACCTCACAGTGCATGCACGGGACGTCCCTGCAGCCATGGCCTCCTGTCTACAGCTGCACCCTGCCACGTGAAGGAGGATCCAGCCAGCACCTCGTGTCCCCATCTGAGGAAACAGGCCTTTCTCTACTGGTCCCGTCTGTCTCCAGGCCATTTTCTAAAACGACTGCCACCTGCTGGCCAGTAAGAGGTTCTGCGTCCAAAACAAAGAAAATAAATGGCTGCCTCCCACTCTGTCAGCAGCCTTTCAGCAGGCTGCTGCTGCCCCCCCCCCCCACCTGGAGAAGAGAAAGAGAACCCCTACCTCGCCACCAGCAGGTCACCACAGGAACTACCGCCACACCCACGTCCATAAGCACCTGGAGGCGACTCAGTGTGCAACAGGAGGAAGGCTGTCAGTTCCCCAGTGAAAAGGACCAGTGCCATCTAGTAGCCACCCACAGCACACCAGGACCTCTACCCTCTACGGTGCCTGCAAACTGGGTGCTGCAGCAGTACGTGCGAATCCCAGAAAACAACAACAGCGCCACCTGGCGGCCCCCACAAGTAACGCGCTGAGGAAAAGACGTACTACATGGCCAGAGCAAGCAGCCAGCTGTAACCCGTGAACGTCAGACCAAGCGCCACTAGAGACCGGTGGAGAGGCAAGGACACCCCACTACCCTGCTAGAAGTAGCAGGGGCAGCAAGAAGATCCACATGGTGCATCCAAAGAGCGATCCAACACATGAACTGCCCACCACGACCGACCGCTGCAGACCTGCGACCAGCAAAGCAGCACTGTACCCCACGGACCAGCTGCACCCTGGCCGCGCACAGCGTCCTGCTAACCAACTGGCAACAGCAGTCAGCAGATACCCGGGGGCGCCCGCCATCACTAGAAAGACTGCTAGCTCACGCCCAGTAGCAGAGACGGATTGCACCAGGCACAGCAAGACGTGCCCTCAGAGAAGAATACTCAGAGTGGCCCTCTGCACCCTGCAAGTGAGAACAGCCAGGATGCTTGTGAAGAAAGCGAAGTCTCCAGGTGGATGCCACACTCCAGCCCCAAAGTGGCCCCAGCCACACCAGCGAAAACCAGCATCAGATAAGCCAAGAGCACACCCTAACATACCAGACAGCCACCAAGGCGAACCGACGTCCCTGGATACAGCTCCTCGGGTGAACCGAACATAAGCCGCAGCAAGCGCAAACCGCATCTCATCCCTACGCTTCCCCAGGCGACTGTCCTTCCCCAAGCGGTGGCAGTCTAAGTCAAGTAGCATCCCTGCTCCTGTCCGCAGATGCCACGGGTGAGTGTCTGAGTGTCCGTCCTCACACCGCCTCAAGACGGAGTCGGCAGTGGCCCCAAGCCAGGCAAGAGAGGATCACCACACTCTACGTGTTAAGCCGCCACAGACAATCAACATCAGCAAGGCGGAGGCACGCAGCTGCCCAGGTCCATCCTGACATCCAAACTCTCCCAGCAAGTCACCACCACCTGTCATTCCGACTCACCACATGGCTGGCAACCATCGCCACGCCAGCCATCAGCACATGCGTCAAACATCACTCCCCGAGTACCAATGGACTGGAGTCCGAAACCGGTGCCACACAAGCCGACTAAAAGAAACCAGAAGCCACCGGTGAACCTGGCCTACACCGGAACCGCGGCAGCGAGTGCAAGTCCTGACCAAGACCCATCCACCCGTGAGGGTTGTGCGTGCGACCAAGTAGCGGCTCCTGTGCGGTCCTGCAGCTGCCCCCAGACGGCACACGAGCAGCGGCCCCAGCACAGCCTTCCTACAGTCCCGCAGCAACCCCGACGACGGGCCTCCCCAGGCGTTAGAGTGAGGAGGGACATAGCGCACGTACACCAGGTTGGTTTCTTGGCGCTGCTCTGAGGATGTTAACTAGATGTTGCTAGTATGCCTGTTTAAATAGCCAAGTTTGTAGTAATTTGCGGAAGCTCATGAGGTTGGTGCAGGATCTGATTTCAAGTGGCAGAGAGTTCCAGAGTTTAGGTCCTAGGGTGGCGAATCTTGACCCTCCGGCGCGTTTTAGCCTGAAGGGTGGGGTGCTCAGGAGGTGCATGTGGGCAGATCGTAGGTTGCGGGTCGGGGTATATCTGTTGATCAGACTGTTGAGGAATTTTGGGCTTTTGCAATTCAGAGATCTGAAGATGATACATCCTACCTTGAAGGCCCATCTCTGAGGTATTGGGAGCCAATGTAGTCTCTTCAGAAGTGGGTTGATATGTTGGCGCCTGTTTTCTTGGAAGATCAGTCTGGCCGCTTGGTTCTGAACCATTTGGAGGCGGTGGATGAGGTAGGCCGGAATGCCAAGGTAGAGAGAGTTTGCATAGTCGATGTGGGATATCACCATGGCGAGGACTGCCTGTGTTTTAGCTTCTTGAGTAAGGTACCTGCTGATTTTTCTTATTTTCCTTAGTTGAAAGCAGCATGTTGAGATCACGGCCCCAATTTGGTTTTTCAAGGTGAGGTCTTTATTGATTATGACACCCAAGGTTTTGGCGGAAGTGGAGGGGGCGGGGGGCTGACCCAGTTCTTTAGGCCAGAAGTGGGAGTTCCAGGGGTTCGAAGGGCCTCCTGTGAGGATCACTTCTGTCTTGTCTGGATTTAATTTGAGGTGATTGCTGTTCATACAGTCACGGATGAACAGCATTGTACTCTGGAATTCGAGGTTGGTGGTGGGGGAGTCATTGATCGGCAGAATCAGTTGAAAGTCATCTGCATAATTGAAGGTCTGGACTTTTCTTTCTTTTAGTGCGTGGGTTAAGGGGAGAAGGTATAAATTGAATAGATGCGGAGAAAGGGAGGAACACTGGGGAACGCCGCAAGTTTTCTTAATCTTGGGTGTTGTGAAGTTTCCCAGGCGGACCGCTTGATAGCGGTTTGTAAGAAAGGATTAGATCCATTCAAGGGCCGATCTTTGGATACCCGCGTCTTCGACACGGTCGACCAGGATGTTATGATCGACCGTGTCAAAGGCAGCGGAAAGATCCAGCAGCACCACTTTGGGGGAGCCTCCATCCGCTTTCTCTCGCAGAGAATCTAAGACTGACAGTATCACTGACTCGATGGAGTGGGCTGGGTGGAACCCTGCTTGATGAGGCTCTAGGTAGTCTGACTGTTCCAGGAAAGTTGATAGGTTTTTGGCTACGTGGGCTTCAAGTAGTTTGGCCGTGTAAGGGAGCAGCGAGATAGGTCGGTAGTTACTGAGGGTACCGGGATCTGCTCCCAGCTTTTTCAGGAGGGGGATGACAAGTGCCTCTTTGAAAGCATCAGGTACTTGTCCCTGGGATAGAGATTTGTTTAATAGGGCCATGGCTGGTTCTGGGCAGGCTGTGAAGGCTTCTTTCAAGATCCAAGGAGGACAGCAGTCCCTAGGAGAGCCAGATCTAACTTTGGTCAGTAAGTCTGAGAAGGCTTCTCGGTTTATCATAGGGATTTGTTCTAGCCTTTGTGTGTTTATTGGTTTGGTTAGACAATTGGGCTTAGTGCAGGTAGGGATGCTTGCTTTAATAATTTTGATTTTGTCAATGAAGAAGTTATTCAGGGGGTCGCATAAGGGTTGCGAGGGTGTGGTTTTTGGTGTCACTCGATCAGGATTAGATAAGTTGTTTATTATAGAAAAAACTTCCTTAGCTTGATTTTTGGAGTTGATGATTTTAAGTGAGAAGTATTCTGCCTTTGTGGTCAAGATCGATTTTTTTATAAGTTCTGAGGGCAGATTGAAAGACGTTTTTATTGTCGGTTGAGTATTTGCTTCTCCATTTCCTTTCCGCTTGGCGTAGGGCAAGTTTTAACTTTTTCAGGTCGTCAGAGAACCATTTTTGTGCTTCGTGACGACGTGCTCGTTGTAACTTCCTAAGTGGGGCATGTTTATTGCTGGCTGTCAGGAGCGATTCCTACAGGTTTTCCTCACTCTTATCTATGGAGGAGTGGTTAATGGGAATAGTGTTGGCCAGGGTTTCAAGGAATTGGGCTTTGTCAATGGTGTTCCAGCTCCTGAAGTATCCGGGTACTGGTAGGGGTATTTTAGGTTTAGTAAGGTAGTTTATGGAAAATTTTATGAGATGGTGATCTGACCAGATACAAGGAGTGACAACTGGGTTTGTTATGGTCAGGTTGGTGGGCCATAACTGGTCTAAAATATGACCTCTAATGTGAGTGGCGGAGGAGATGTACTGACGGAGGTTTAGCCCCGTGAGTAGATCGGTTAGTTCTGCTGAGTGAGGTCCACCTGCTGGGTCGTTTGCCCAGTAGTTGAGATCCCCAATCATAAGTATTTTTGTGTGGTTAGTAGTGATGTGTGTCATCTGTTCACCCAGAAGCTGCGGGAACTGTGGCATGCTCTGGGGTGGTCTGTAGAGTATGACACATACTAGTGGGGCAGAGACGGATTCTAGTTTAATCACTAGATTATCTACTTGTGGTAGGTCGAGAGGGGTAAGTGCAGAGAACTGTAGATCTTGATGTATTATGGCTGCCACCTCCCCTCCTGTTTTACCCTGAAGTCGGTTAGCTTGCAGGATGTAGTAGTCGACGGGCAGGGCTGCTAGGATATCAGGGGAGGAGTCCTGTGTTAACCAGGTTTCTGTTAATAATAGGATATCCAGTTTGTCGGTCGACAGTAGATTGTGTATTTCAAGTTGGTGCTTGACCATGGAGCGGGTATTTAGATAGATGACTGTTAGGGGAATGTTCCCTGTTTTTGGCTTTGATGTTAGGTTTCTTATTCTGGTGTGTGGGACCACTGAGTTCGGGAAATGAGGATCTTTTAGACATTATCCCGTTCGTGGCTATGTTAGCCAGGCACCTTTTGTCGATTGCAAGTGCGTTAGAGTGGAGCGATATAAGTTTGGCCGTGGAGTAGGTGGTTTTTTGAGCATATTGGCTAGCCCCTTGCCCCGGTCGGCCGCGGACGGGCGCAGATGGGCTTGCCTTCGGCGCTCCCGCGCTGCTGGTGGCATTTGTATCTGTATTCAGCCTTAGCCCCTTCCACTCTTCTCTGATTGGCGCTTGTAGCGTTTTCACCAGGAAGCGAGTGAGCCGGTGTGACAGCGGGGAATCGGCGCGGTGAGTGCGATTCAATTTTAAAAATCTAAGTGCAGCAAGTAGTTTGTGACAATCAGATTCATAGGCAACACAGTTTTAAAATAAAATAACAGGGCGGTAGAGCATTCGCGCTAGCGCAGGCAGTGGCACCTTCAAAGTGGTTACTCTGGCGCTGCTGGCGGCTTTCTATCTGTAGTCAGCCTTAGCCCCTCCCACTCTTCTCTGATTGGCGCTTGTAGCGTTTCCACCAGGAAGCGAGTGACCTGGTGTGACAGCGGGGAACCGGTGCGGTGAGTGCGATTCAATTTTAAAGATCTAAGTGCAGCAAGTAGTTTGTGACAATATGATTCATAGGCAACACAGTTTTAAAATAACAGGGCGGTAGAGCGTTCGCGCTAGCGCAGGCAGTGGCACCTTCAAAGTGGTTACTCTGGCGCTGCTGGCGGCTTTGTATCTGAAGTCAGCCTTAGCCCCTCCCACTCTTCTCTGATTGGCGCTTGTAGCGTTTCCACCAGGAAGCGAGTGAGCCGGTGTGACAGCGGGGAATCGGCGCAGTGAGTGCGATTCAATTTTAAAAATGTAAGTGCAGCCAGTAGTTTGTGACAATCAGATTCAAAGGCAACACAGTTTTAAAATATCAGGGCGGTAGAGCGTTCGCGCTAGCGCAGACAGTGGCACCTTCAAAGTGAATTCTCACGTGAGACTCCATCCATGGTCACGACGCAGCCCACTAAAAGAACTGTTAGAACTCACCACAGACCATCACCGACGTCAGCAAAGTGGAAGCCATGCAAGGCAGCAAGACATGGCATTGTCAGCGAACTGACGGTATGCAGCGGACATCTCCAAGCCAGCGGTCGTGTCCTGAGTCCCTCAGGTTAAATTACGGGTGCCCGCCGAGAAGGTCCTGCTGCAAGCCAAGTTCACCAGCCCATGTCTGATGTCGTCATGCCACCTGACTCGAGAGACTGATGGACACTGTGGTATTTAGTTAACTGTTTATTTCTTCCCCACAGGTTGGACTGACACTTTGTTTGTCCTTCAATAAAGTTGGGGAGGAATGTAGTGTCCTGCGAGACACGTTTTAGTGTCCTGCAGGAAGCTGTAATCCCAGCCACTCCCTCGAAGGCTGGACACACTGCACCCCCACCCCCATCCATCACGTGTGCCACGAGTGACGTGGCCCTGTCAATAAAAAGGCCCGAGTGCACGTGCTCGTGGCCAGTTACTACACTACCCCGCCTGGTGTCTGTGTCCATCATCCGCAACGGCGCCTGCTTCACGAACCATAAAGCTCGGTGTCCGTGCAGCTGGGGGGGAAGGGGAATGGAGCATATTAGAAAGTTATTTTGCAACGTCCATAAAGCGGTCGCTCAGTCGCTGCCCTGAGTTAGTAAACAAGAAGAAGAAAAGTAGTCCCCAAACGAAGAAATTAACCCTTAAAGTGTAAGTATGTAGAAGTTGGTCAGTGCTGCACGGAGAAAACCGGAAACGAGAAGGAGGGACAAAGACAGCAGATTGACCATTGGCAAGCAAGTATTTGTAAAGGACACTAACTGAGACAAAAGAAAAGTGATCAGCAAGCAATGGGTGGAGTTCTCTTCCTAAAGCATATGCAATAGGTCGCTAAGCGACAGCACAAGCGCTGTACGCACGACCTAAAAAGGAAGGGAAGACTTTCCTAATGGGCAAATTCCTAACCTAATCTCTCTCAACGCTTCTGCAGTTTCACAGTCCAGCGATTTGCTCGATCTTGTACTTGAACTGTTCCGGGATTGTCGACTCTGCTCCCATATATGCAATCCACGTGACTCCTTTTTCAATGACGTTGCCTACCACTCTGCATTCTTTTCCACCTCACTATGGGCCCGATTCACAGAACTAACTTAAGACAAAATCCTAAACTTACTACCATTTTGGTATTCACAGAAGGCACTTACTCATTTTGGTATTCACAGAAGGCACTTACTCATTTCGGTATTCACAGAAGTTAGGAGTCCTAACTTTAGGACTCCTAAATGCCTTCTGTGAATACCGAAAGTCTTAAAATAAGGATTTTTCTCAATTTAGTAGTAGTAAAGTTAGGAGTCCTAACTTTAGGACTCCTAAATGCCTTCTGTGAATACCGAAAGCCTTAAAATTAGGATTTTTCTCAGTTTAGTAGTAGTATAGTTATGACTCCTAACTTTAGGACTCCTAAATGCCTTCTGTGAATACCGAAAGTCTTAAAATAAGGATTTCTCTCAATTTAGTAGTAGTAAAGTTAGGAGTCCTAACTTTAGGACTCCTAAATGCCTTCTGTGAATACCGAAAGCCTTAAAATTAGGATTTTTCTCAGTTTAGTAGTAGTAAAGTTAGGAGTCCTAACTTTAGGACTCCTAAACTGAGAAAAATCCTAATTTTAAGACTTTCGGTATTCACAGAAGGCATCTAGGAGTCCTAAAGTTAGGACTCCTAACTTCTGTGAATACCGAAGTGAGTAAGTGTCTTCTGTGAATACCAAAATGAGTAAGTGCCTTCTGTGAATACCAAAATGGTAGTAAGTTTAGGATTTTGTCTTAAGTTAGTTCTGTGAATCGGGCCCTATCACTTTAAGGGCAAAGGCTGTTGCCTGCAGTATCCTGCTGCTCTTGCCATCGTCCTCCTGCTCCTGTGTGCCTCCCCTATTCCCTGTGTATAGCCTGTTTCTCCCTGCACTGGTTTCTCATGTTTACATACTCCAATTTGTATGTAACTTTGTTTTAACTAATTCTTGTAATCACTTGCTACTGCTGTAAAGCGCTCTGATACCTTAACGGGTCATGTTCACGCTATACAAAACACCAAATAAAATATTATCTTCTACGTCAGAAAAATAACAAAATGTAAGTTCTATTAATTTATCTAATTGCAATTTAAAATGGAAAACTATTTTTAATATTGGGTTAAATTCTGCTTCTCCACTGTAGTTGTTGCATTATCTCTTGAGCTCTTAAATTGGACAGGAGATATAACCCTATAATATTTTAGACTATCTTTTTGTCATTTTCCCATGACTACCTCGTCTAAAAGGCAAGCTACAATGTACCTAAAATCCTTATTTGCCAAGGGATTTGTGTTCATGTTACAAGGCGGCTGAGTCAACATTGGTAAACTACGTATGCGTTTTACAAACATTAACTTTAAAATGTATTTTAAAGAAGAGATGTTTATTTTGACCAGGGGCTTTGTTTCAGTGTTTTTGATTGAGGTCAGCACATTCTATTCCCCCCTAAAACATTCTAGTCCACTTCCCACCAGTTGGTATACATACAACACTAGGGAGAAATTTACCTTCACTGTGATTCCTGTACTCCTTCACAACACTCAAGTTACGATAGAGTCCAATGTACATACTTCATCATGTCAAAAGTGGGTGTAAACGGTGACTAACTCATGGTAAGTGGTAGAACCAGACATTTTGCCTTCTGGGGTCCCTCCATATTGCTGTGATACGAGCATTTCGTTGGCGGAATATCCCCCTACTTGAATAGTGTGTCCTAAATATAATTTACAGAAATATCGCCCATTGGAGTTAATAATATAAATTGTACACTCAATGCGACACGACTATTATAAATGATACTTAGTGAACAATAGTTATGAGAACATATTTCTGCCTACGATATTTCTAAATACAACCCATCAGATTGGTCAACAAGTTGTGCAGGGTGGATATCAAAGATCAGGAGTTTTGGCATCACCATGAAGGCAATGTTTAAATGTTGATGTTTTTTTAATTGAATGATTCTATGCTGTTCCATTGTACGGTTTTGGGCTGACTTGTTACTGACAACATCCCTCAAACATAATACATTTTTGTTGTTTTCTTTTTCAGCACTGCTACCTATACAGTGGCAAGGAGAACCAATTGTAGTCCTAAATTCAAGTTCTTCAAAAGTACCAGCAGGCAAGAGCTTGTGCCTGAAATGCTCTGCACTGGGAATCCCTGCACCAGATTACCAGTGGTACCATAATGGACAGGTCGTGAGCCAAAAGAAGAGAAATAAACTATTGGTAAGCTTCGGTTGAAGTTTCTGCTCACTACTCATTCTCTTGAGTTGCGCCGAAATAGGTTCAGAGATATATTGAGTTATATTATTTGCTAAATTTAGTTGTGGTTTGTGGTATTTTTTCTATAAATTGCATCATTTTTAAATAGATAGCAGAATGTGGAATTATTGAGCACATGCATATTATTGTTGTATTTGACTTCATCCAATTCCTCTGCCAACTTTGGTCCTAACATGAAACCGCGTCTTATCTTTTAGTTAAACATGTGACATCAAAAGATGTACAGGATGTACCTCTAACATATACTGACCCATAACCCTTTCTTTTGACCTGCACTGCATCGCTAAGTTATTTAAGGTCAAGTTCTTCCTACCATATTACTATGGAACTCTTGGCTGATGGGCCTTTGTTACCTGCTGAGAAGTGTAGAGGGGAGTTATAACTCATTCAAGTAGACTCCGATTTATAAAACCATGACCCTGAATCACTGACTCTGAAGTTCAAGTTAGTGGGTTTATTACAAAGCCAAAAACAACTGGATGTACAAGCACCTCAATATGAGGTGCATGGGAACTAATACAAATCTGAACCTACAAGCTAATTTTATGAGATGAATTATAAACTAAACAACAATTTCCAGAAGCAGGACGCAGGCAATGATTGCTGCCACGTCAAGATCCAACTTCATTTGCGGTGAATGAATAAACAGCATTAGTCTATCCCTACACTACCACTTTAGTGACATCCCTACTTAGCATTTTCAAGGCAAGGTCAGGAAAAGGTGTCAGCGCCTGAAGACTTCCTAAGAAGTTCACTCACGTTGTATGGATCAAGTAGCCAAAGCTACGAAGCTCGTTCTAAGATGCTCCTTCCCTCTCCTTCGTTCTCCTCACCTCATCTCTTCACTCCACCCTGGGATGCTGTCCCTAATGCAAAACACAAAAACATAGAAAACGCCCACATATCAGCTCATCTCGCTGGACACTTCTCATAGGTGACTTTCCATCTTGTTTTGATGTTTCCAGCTCCTGGCTCGATGACCTTGATTCCCAGGCCTCCCTCAGTGAGAAAGAAAACCGCCTCCCAATTATCAGCACTCCTGACACATTTGTATCCCATCCTCCCAGGCCTAACACCCCTAAACAAAAGATGTTATTCTAACTAATAAAGAGGACTATATCCACCTAAACCAGAAACATGAGGACAGAACAAATTCAACATGCACGTGAATTTCACTAACAATCCTCATTCGAGAACCTCCAGGGAAATTACATTTCAGGCGTACCGAAATCAGCCAACATAAGAGTGAAACACATAGGCCTTTTAAATACACCCACAAGTGAACATTTAATTTAGGCCTTTCTACATCATTACATCACAAAAGCATTTTGAATTCGTATTTCATTACAAGCAACTTATGAAATCCTACACATTAAACGCAGTTAGTCACATCTATGTTCAATTGTAATATGTTCACGTTTAAATCAAATGCATGACATCACATGTGAGCAGCTTCATTCAGCAAATGTAGGCAACTACTAATGATTACATTATTCAGAAAACAAATGCCACGTTGTTTCTTCGCAGGGCACAAACATTTCTTTCACCATACTTTCACATGTTATTGCAAAATACGGTCTAATAACCAAATGTTATCACAACAAATGAAAAAATATGTGAATGCGGACTATCTATGATTATAATGCACCCCTACAGATGAAAGAGCACCATCGCGCTCCATCAGCTAACAGTGGATTTAAGCCAGATTTGAAATCCAAAATGCCTGCACCAGGCTCTTCCTTTATTTTCAACATCCTTCATTGCAGTTCCAGTGCATGCTGGCCTTCGGTTAAAAAAAGTAATTTTGCCGCAGTGCAGTAAGGTCTGTCTGTTGGTCACCCTCCCCTATATAATGTCATCTGCTTAGCCCGCTGCCAACTAGTTATTATCTGTCTCTGGTTGCTGATGATCTAGGTGTGTATGTCCAGGAAACTTATCGAACAGATGATAAAAATTCGGTTTCTGACGAGAATCTGCATTTTAAAATGCCCCAGTCTGACGAGGCTGTGTGCTTGACATTGACTCAGAGACAGCCAAAACCACATTTAGGATTTTCCGTGCTCTAGGTAAGACCTGTTTTGGGGCGTCGATAAATGAGGACACTTCACGTGTAAACTTGTCAGGGTAAGTTTATTCACACTTAACCGAGCGCCGGGACGCATCCCCCCGCTCGCTCTACTCGCGGCTTACTGGCGCGAACTCGCGCCTCTACCCAGCATGCCGCGCGGCGCTCAGGAAGACTAGAGCGCAACGCTACATATGTCCCCCTTTTAACCTTACCAACACAAAACCCTTATGAGGGAACAACAATACACAGTCTTACTTGCTTTGTGTGTCAAAGTCCTCAAACCTTCTAGGCATCTTGATCACTCTGCCCGACCTCGTGCGGTTCTTTCCTTGCTCCGGAGCCTCTCTTGTCCCTCCCGCTGGGGACTCTCTTCTGGCTCCCGCCTCTCCTGTCCAACCTTCATCCTTGACTTTAGCCTTTGCGTTCGTGGATTGAGCCTGTCTGTTTCCCCTTCAGCGCTTCCCATAGGAACCTTCTGACTCTCTCCCTTCCTTCTAGGTGAGACTGGCCCTTGTTCCCCGACCTCGGGGCCTTCTTCTCTTTCCACCTCACCTCCGTCGTCTTCGCCAGGCGTTCTTCTATCCTCAGGATCTTCCCACTTCATGATTCTGTTGCATTTCGCCATTCTGTCCTGCGACCACACTTTCCCATCGCTCAGCAGGGCCGACCTGGCATTCGACTCTACCACTTGAAGGGGGGGGGCTGAATTTGCTCTCTCCTTTCTTCTTTAGGGTAGCATGTTTCACTCTTACCCATTCCCCTTTCTCTAGATTTACCACCTTGGTGTTGTCGTTTGTTGTAGTATTCAGTGTACACGGCTTGTGCCTTGTCCAGGTTGCGCCTCACCACCGCGTGCGACCATTTACTTTGCACCAGTAGGTGTTTCCATGCCACATTGTCCTTCGTGAACGGTTCTCGCCCTCGTAGGATCTTGAACGGGCTGTACCCCGTGCTGGTCGGGGTGATGCGGTACGCCCACAGCATGCGTTGGAGTTCCTTCTCCCAGTTTAACCCCGCGCTTATTGCGGCTTGAATGGATCCCATTATCACCCGGTTGAACCTTTCTACTTGTCCGTTCCCCGCTGGGTGATAGATTGGGGTGTGTTTCACTTCTATCCCGTTCCTGGCCATAAAGGCGTTCCACTTCTCCGACACGAACTGTGGGCCATTGTCACACGTCAACACTTTTGGTATTCCTTCCCTTACGAACGTGGCCGTGAGAAACGCTAACACGGTCTCAGTGTCGGCTGTGTCGCATACCTCCACTTCCGGCCATTTAGAGTACCTGTCCACCACCGCTATGACATACTTGGGTGTACCTTCTGCATTCAGAACTGGACCTAATACGTCCACCGACAGCATTTCCCACGGGTTGGACGGGCCTGGAAATTTTCCCAGTGGTGGTCGTAATACTGATTGTGACTTGTCCGCCCTGTTGCACTGTTCGCACATCCTGACGTGCCGTTCCACTTAGTTTTCATGATGCCCAGATGGCCCTCGTGCAGAAGAGTGAGCAGGCGCCCCACTAAGGTTAACGGCGGGACCACCTTGTCCCCTCTCAGCAGGAACACTGGGTTGTCTCCTACGGACAATTCTTCTCGGACTTCCCAATACTTCCTTAGCTCGCTGTCTAGGTGCCTTTTCTCCGGCCATCCTCGTGTCACATACGTTTTCACTGTGCTCAAAGTCTCATCCGCTGTGTACGCCTGCTCCCACTCCTGGGCGCTGACCGCTCCTTCATGGTCTTGCGTGACTGCCACCATGTACTCCTCCCATTCCGTGGCTTTACCGTCGTCTGCGGGTTCCATGGCGGCTGCCCTGCTCAGGAAGTCCGCTACCTTATTCTTGGATCCCGGGATGTACTCCACGTCGTACACGTAGTCCAAAAGCCTTAGGCTCATCCTCGCGATCCGAGGAGTCGCATGCGCGTGTCCACTTGACGTCAAGACTTTTACCAGCGGTTTGTGGTCGGTACGGAGCAGAAATTTCGAGCCCCATATGAACTGCCTGAAGCGTTCCATCGCCCAGACTGTTGCTAGCATTTCTTTTTCAATTACGCTGAATTTTTCTTCACTCGCCGCCAGGGATCTCGAGGCAAAGCTGACTGTGGTGACCTCTCCTCCCCTGGCTCTTTGCATCAAGACCGCCCCAAGGCCTTTGTCACTGGCGTCTGTGGTTAAGATGGTTAAGGCCTCTTGATCAAACCCTTCCAGGGGGATCGCTGTACAGATGTCTTGTTTGATGCTTTCGAATTCAGCTTGTTCCTCTCGAGTCCACCTGAACACTGTCTTCTCCTTCAGGAGTTGCCTCATGTGGTGCGTTTTCGTCGCGAAGTGCGGGACAAACTTGCTGTAAAACTCCGCCATTCCAAGGAAGGATCGGACATCTTCTTTCCTTGACGGCGTGGGCGCGTCTTTGATGGCCGCCATGTTGGCTCTCTTCGGTTCGATTCCTCTCCCGCTGATTTCGTGGCCCAGGTAAGTCACTGAGTCCACTCCGAATCGACACTTCTGCCATTCCACCGTGAGCCCATTCTGGCCAAGAATCGTCAACACCGTGTGCAGTTTCTTGTCGTGGTCTTCCTTTGACTTCCCCATGATGAGGATGTCATCCTGGAAGTATTGCACTCCTTCCACCTTCTGCAATAACCTGTGCATTAGCTTTTGAAACACAGCTGCTGCTGACGCCAGGCCGAAAGGCATCCTAAGGAACTTGTAACACCTGAAGGGTGTGATGAAGGACGTTAGGTGGTTGCAGGAGGTGTGTAGCGCGATTTGGTGGTACCCCGAGGTGAGGTCTACGGTTGAGAACCACGTTACCCCTTTCGTTTTTGCCAACATTTCGTTGATCCGGGGCAAGGAGGAACTGATCGACCAGGATGTTCTTGTTGAGCTCCCTAAAGTCCACACACAGGCGTACCTTCCCACTTGGTTTCTGCGCTACCACCAACGGAGCGAGCCATTCTGCGCTCTCGATCGCCTCTATGATTCCGTCTTTCTCCAGCCGCCGCAACTCTTCCTGGACTGCCTCTCTGCTTCTGAAAGGGATGTTGCGGGCTTTGTGGCTGACCGGCTTTGCTCCAGCCTTGAGGCGAATTCTGTGGGTGAATTTTGTCATTCTCCCGATGGTTCCTTTGAACACCTCTGGGTAAGCTGTCTTCCACCTGCACCCACTATGTGCTTGGTTGGCGTCAATCGACACCACCTGCGTGGAGGCTCCCGGGTTGAGTTGTATGCCCAAATTCCCTTGGTCCATCCATCCTAACACCGACGGTCCCTTCTCCGCTACGTACAGCTTTCCCTCCGCTCTGCGCCCCTTGAATTCGAATAGCAACCTTCGGTACCCTACCATGGGTATGGGTTCACCGGTGAACGTGACTGGGTGGACGTCGGTCGGTAGGAGGTCGTCTCCTACTTTGGGCGTGAAGTCCGTCTCCCATAGTGCCCGTTGGATAATCGTGTACGGGGAGCCTTAGTCTGCCACGATGTCCACCTCTACCCCGCCGATCTCCATTTGTAACGCTGGATTCTTGGAGCGCGTGCAGTTCACACCCAGCACCTGGTCATCGATGCACAGGACTTCCTCGTCTTCCTCTTCCTCGTCTTGGGGTTCCCCGTCTCCTCCCGGGTCTTGCGCCACATACTTCGCTTCCTTCCTGTTGGTCTTGCGTCGGCACACCTTCTCGATGTGCCCCATTATACCGCAGTATGCGCACCTGGCTCGAAACGCGGGGCAGGCTCTGTCGTTGCTTTGGTGCGCATGGCTGCCGCACCTGTAGCATGAGGTCTTGCTGTCTCCCGGAGGTCTTGGGTTTCTCGTGGGCTTTTGAGGGTATCTTCTCCAGTACCTTGCATTGGCCGTTGTGTGCTGCGTTGGGTTTTCTGGTTTGTTCCTGTCTGTCACCCTGCAGACTGGTGTTTTGTCACCGCTCTCCCGCTTGGCTGCTTCCGCGCAGCGTTTGGATAGTTCCGCTTTCTTTACAAGTGCCACCACTTCCTTCAGCGGTGCATCCCCGTTGACCCAGAACTTCTCTTGTATGGCTGTGTGGGTTGTGTGCATGATGATCTGGTCTCTGATTAGTTCATCATGAAATGCGCCGAATTTGCAGGTCAACGCCAACTTCTGTAGCGCTGATACGTACTCATCAACCGATTCTTCCTTGTTCTGTTTCCGCTGGAAGAAATTGCACCTATCTATGGCTGTCCACACCACCGGCCGGTAGTGGGCGTCTAGGTCGTCCAGCGTGTGTTGGAACACTTCTGCGTCACCCGCCGGTCTGGTTGGTTTCACTAAGCTGTCGTAAACTCTGATGCCCTCCGGGCCAAGGTTGTGTAATAGTATTTTCTTCTTTCTTGCGCTCGAGAACTCCCTTTCACCTTCTTCTTCCAAAGCATCCAGGTAGTTCAGGAAGTATCGCTTCCAGTCCTCCCATGGCATCACTGGGTCTCCTCTTTTGGGCAGGAAAGGCACAAGGTTGGTGAGGGACGTCGCTTGGGCACACATCCTGTCTCTTCCGCGCCGAGCTGGGCTCCGCCTGTCGCCTGTGTCCAGTGGACTCCCTGGGGCTCGCCTTCCCCCCTCTCCGTCTGAGTGTGTGGGTGAGGGGCTGCCCTGCTGTCCCCTCGCTACCCCTGGGGTCGCCAGCTCTGTTGCTACCTTGGTTGGTAGGCCGTGCGTCACCCTCCTTGGTGCGGTCTGCTACGTGGCTCCTGCTTGACGCGCTTCCCCGGCTTACTCGCGTCCTTCAGGGCGCTTTGGTGAGGCCTCCCGCTTCTGCCCGGCCAGGTGTGGTCGCTTCCCGGGTGAGGACCCCCCGACGGTCGCCCCTGTTGATGTGGGCGCTGGGCTGTGCTCTCCTCCCGGGCAGGCGGGTCTCACCTGGTGGCTCTTCACGTGGCTCTTGCCTTGTCCGCGCGTTTGGCGCTCTTCTTGTTGCTCCTGCCACCCCACGGGATACCCGTCGCCGCTGCGGACTCTCTGCTCTGTGTCCTCGCGGTGTGGACGCACCTCTGCCACGCTCGGTAGTGTTCTGGTCTCGACTGCCTGTGCTCCTCGCTGCTTCTATCCCATCCTCGTCGCCATTTTGTAGGAGTGCAGCGTCGATAAATGAGGACACTTCACGTATAAACTTGTCAGGGTAAGTTTATTCACACTTAACCGAGCGCCTGGACGCATCCACCCGCTCACTCTACTCGCGGCTTACTGGCGCGAACTCGCGCCTCTACCCACCATGCCCCGCAGCGCTAAGGAAGACTAGAGCGCAACGCTACAACTCCGTGTTCGGATTGGATTATTACCTATTTTTAGTTCTTTCAGGTCCTCATGCTACCAAAAATTAGTGAATCATATTTTAATCATTCGGAAACGAGACATGCAAAAATTGCCAAGAGCATCTACCAGCGAAGCAGTACCTAAATAATGCTTGAGCGAGTTTTGAGTACACATTTCTTTTTTGCCATTATATCTAAATTGTCAGAGTAGCCTGTTTCTGCCTTTTCTCTAAAGACACAGAAAGGGATGACTTGTCGGATGTATTGTGAACAAGTAAATCATTTCAAAATAAAACACGCACACAACGCTTGATATTTTAGCTTTATTTATTTTAAAAAATTTATATAGCGCGAACATGACCCCTGGGGGAATCAGAGCGCTGTACAATTGAGCGATCACTAAAGGTACAGGAAGTAGTGACACTGTTGCAGTATATTTGTAATACCTCTCTTCGCAGTTTGCATTTACACCACAATCGTGAACATCAGTGCAGTGCTCTGTGAATTTTCACCGTTTTATCTGGTGAAATCTGATAATTTTCTCCTTGATTCTCTTCCTTTGCCTTGTATCTCCTTTTCTCTTTCTATGTGTTTACTTTTCTGGGTAAACACTTGCCGCTGACTTCCCTAAGTGAGAGAAATGAAGGAAAGAGGGAAGACCGGAGAGGTACAGAGGGAGGTAATGAGAACGACAGTGAGAGAAGCGAAGTAAAGAAAAATCCCAGTAGAGAGATGGTAGAGGTAGGGAGAGACGTAAGTCAAGGAGAGAAAGATTAGGTAAGGAAGATGTAGTGTAGTAGAAAGAGGAATAAGTGGGTAGAAAAGAGTTGGGAATAGGTGGGTAGAGAAAGAATTCGTTTTGGATTGGGGCAGAGGTATAGTGAGCTAGCGATAGGGTGATGAAAATATAGAGACGGGTGGGATGTTTAGTACATATAGGGGTACGGTAGAGGTGAAGAGAATTAAATGCAGACAGGTACAGAGTTTAGAGAGTCTGAGAAGTATACAGACCCAAATTGCAGACCGTTATCACTAAGTATAGTCTTAGGAAGTCCCTCCCTCAATAAAACTCCAAGGAATTTTACAATCGCTTCTGAATCTGCGCTGGCTACAGTTTCTACCTCAGGCCACTTCGAGAAATGATCTATTATAACCACAAACTTTTGTGTGTCCCCTTCCCTTATCAGACCCATCATTTCTATTCCAATTATTTTCCCAAGGCATGCTCGGAGCACTCACAGGACATTAAGGGGGTCTAATGATAATCCTGATTTTATCCACCTCATTGTACAATACATATTCTTTTACTATCACCTCAATGTTCCTATCCATACTGGGCCACTAGTACGGGGGATACAACAAGCTACAAGAGGGGGTTCCTGTAACTGCCCAGTTAACCAGTGACAACTGGACCTGGAAGGCCCCCTGGTGTCGGCCTCTGCCTGGCACCTGAAAGTCTTTAAGTAACCCCTGGTGGGGATTTGGAAGTGTACTCCTGTGGTGGTTTGGGACTTAAAGTACTAAGATTGGAAGGTAAAATCTTTGACCAGGACAAACCTGGTTGGTTTGGTTGACATGCGCTCCATCGCAGTCAGCATCAAATTGTGCCTAGGTCCTGGACTACCACGAACATTTTGTGTCAGTGGCTCTTTATGCTTTTTGGCAAACGTCCTACTTAAAACTTTAAAAATGCATCCATTTGATTTCCTTTCCTAGATGTTTGTTATTTTTGTGTCCTTTTCTTTATTAAAGTTTATTTTTCTAATTTGATTTTTATTGTTTTGTATTTTGACTTTTATCATTGTTTTGGTACTGCATAAATACTTAACACATTGCCATAATTTAAGTGTGTCTGCTCTGTGCCATAGCTACCAAGAAGTTCGGCTCAGGTTAATTCAGTGACTTTGGTGGCTCACCCTGACAAGAGTTGTGATTATTCTTTGAGGTGGGTAGTCACACATCCAAAGTAATCCAATTTCATGCATTGGTCTTTAGCAGAGGGATCCAGGACTTTTTCTGCAGTACCACACAGTGATGTTAAAATTTTAAATCCCTTTTTAAATTGACACCAAAAATAGACTTTTTGGATTTTTAATTGCCATCTTGTCTTGTCATTTTCTAATTTTCCTTAAATTAATTTTGCCCTCAGTAATTGCACCTTACGTTTTTGGGAACATGGAGGTGTATCTAGCTAACGAGGAGTGCCTTAGCATGGCAGTACTGAGAAGCATGTACAAGCAAACGTGATTGAAGCTGAACATGTAGACCAAGAAGGAGGAATATCACATTGCCCTCAGAGCCTGGGAGGAAGTTTGTCAGCTACAGTGCACCTCTGAGGAGAATGAAGATGAAATTTAACAGGTCATTTGGGAGGGCATTAAGGAGGCTCTAGTGCCAGGAGTATGTCTCCCAAGGAGCAGCATCTCCTGCCTTATCCAAGGCAGGGAGCAATGTCAGCCCACAGTTTGTTGGCACCAGAGCTGGAGGACAGGCAGGCGGAAAAGGCATTAAATATACAATTGGCAACCCTCGCCCTTGAAGAAAGGCGGCTGGCTGCAGAAGGAAAATAGGCTGCCCTGGCAGCTGAAGAGAAAAATGCACCAGCAGAGATAGCACTGCAGGAGAACGTTAACCCTGGCCTTGGAGGAGGTTACCCTGCTGGTTCATGAAAGAAGTAAGCACACGGTGGACTTGTGGTCCTGCAGGGCCTCTGAGTCCAGTGATGATGGCAGCGACACAGACGAGCATATGAGATGTAAAATACTGAGTCTACATCCTCAAAAACCTGGTGCCTAGTTATGTGTTGGTGGATGACATAGATAAGTTGTTTAAAGCATATGAGGTGGCCCTATGTAGGCTTAGAGTCCTATTGGTGGACTGGGGAATGAAGTCTGTGGAAGAACATAGCTTACATAGGGATACTTTATTGGCCTGGAAGAAGCTAACCAGAGGAAGTGTGCCCCCATGAAGAAATCTCTTATCATTAAGTTTGGTGTGACCCCTGAGAAGTATTGTCTGAAGTTCAGAGATAGCCAGAACGCACCAGTCATGAATGGATTTTGTGGATTCTTTCAATAAGGCACTGATCGTTGGGTGAAGAGCAGCAAAGTAAATGATTATGGTGGGCTGTTAAATTTGATTATGTAGGACACATTTTAAGTAATTCTTTTTGCAGCTGATGGACACCAAGCTTACTGTGCAAAGAGAGATTGGTAAGGAAGCAGACCTCTGGATAAGCACCTGAGTGTTCTAAAAGGTAATTGGTAATGACCATAGAAAGGGTGGTCCAGGTTACCTTACGCAGAGGGAGTGGGAATGCCAGGATAATTTGAGAAATAAAACCCAAAAGAGTTTGGAGGTAAAGTATTCCCGTTCCCCTTTAGACCAGAGAAGAGGTTCTGATGAGCAGAATCTCAGGGTGCCCTTTGACCCATCGTGGTGTTATGTTTGTCTTCAGGTAGGGCATAATAATGTGACTTCTGTATGTCCTAGGAGCCATCCACCGGAGTTACCTCCACAGGGGTGGACAGTGCAGTCCTACTGCAAGGTTATTTCCAGGATTAAAGGGTGGAGCATTCCCTGGTATCCCTTAGTTGGGAGGTGGACCCAGATGGTAAGCTGGTGATCCCAGAGGGTGGTAGCCGGCACTTTCAGGAGGTCACCTTGAATGGACCCTTGTCAGTGCTGTGTGGGATATTTGTGCCAGCCAGACCATGGTGGTAGCCAGTCTGGTTTTCTCAGAACAGTATCTGCCAAGACAAGTCTGTAGGGTGACTCAGGCTCATGGCACCCCTGTGGCCATGCTGTTAAAATGCAGGGTGCTCAAGTCTGATGCTTCATCACAATGGAAATTAGAGCTTTACCTCACTCTCTGAATTTTGGGGGATAAATATACAACCTGGATCTTCACTCAATAAGTGATCAACCATATGTTGACTCTGTTTTCTTATCTAGAGTAACCACTGACTCCTTATGAGTCGAGGAGCGCAAAACACATGCTCAAGTAATATAACCATAATATATTTTGTGATAATTATTAATATGATTATTATTGTTATTATTTGTTCAAACCTTATTGTGTTGTAAAACAAGCATTTGTGTACTAGAATAATACTTTATGAGAACTGACTGATGAATCTTCATAAACTGTGAAGCAAACATTCGTACTCTGTGAGATGTCCAGTCATGCACTGGGGTTGTGTTTAAGTATACCAGCGCCGGGGGAGAGTGGCTGGAACAGATTTACTGCACCTTTGTCCTTGCTCCCAATTTCTTTTCTTTTAAATAAATGCATATGTTGACTGTTAGACCCTTATTTTCATCAGTCTGCCCCGCGAGAATCCACACCCTTTTCTCTGCCACACAGAGCCCCAGTTTGTTCATATTATTCTAGCACTGGATGTGATTCAGAAGTCCTGACCCCTCTCTTCCTATGAGGCGCTGCGGGTCTTGTTGCTTTGTATTGATGAAATTAGGATAGAATATTACCGCAGAGATTTGGAAATGTTCTATAAGTGCAACGCTCGTCATCCGACGGGAAAGGATGATGCCTTCAACTCCAAACTATTGGCTCACATCATCACTCTGTCATTGGGGTGACGCGCGTATGTTTGCCTCGTGAACTACCCCTCCTATCTTTTTTTTAATAAAGATTTAGCCACCCGAGTCTATAGAGAAACAAGTTAGAAATTCTGGGTGTAGGCACTTCTTGATAAATTACACACGTGTGGCACATATACACTTAACATTTTCCTTACTGGTGAAGTGTTCACTCCGTGCACACGTATACTGCGTGAGGTTTACAATAACATAAATACACAACAGCTTATGCTATTAGCAGTCGAAAAGTGAATTTCTACCTTTTATCCCAACTTATAGCACCATACGCATCAAACATTTAGCTCAGCTGAAACAATCTCTGTGGCAATAGCACATACACTAAATAGAACATGTAACATGGTAAGCGTTCTTCTGAACAAATTCATTTGTTTTTTCAGCTACGACTGTTAATTAAATCTGCAGCGGATGTAGCCTGGAGCTACAATTACTTATTGCAGATACTTTCTTCTGTGACTCACAAAACAAGAGACGGCCCATGCCCTCTGACATCTGCGGCGGGGAGCTGATAAGAGCCCTGACACCACCCTACCCCACCTCCCCCCGCTGCGCAACTCGCACGAAAAAGGCCCAAAAACACAGTTGTTTGCAGTGACGGCCCGTGTAGGGCGTTTTACCGGGGCGGTGACGTGGCGCAGAGGAGGGGCAGGGTGGGGGGTTGCAAAATGTGGCAAACGGCCGATTTCAGCTAAGTTACGAAAAAAATTATTAAAACGAATTTCGTTGCGCGCGCTGCACCGCACTTGGCGATGCAGCGCGCGCAGGGTAAAACGCCCTACAGGGGACGTAAAGCACGGAACACATAAAGAAGAAAAGTAGTCCCCAAATGGAGAAATGAACATGTATAGCGTAATGATGTAGTACTTGGTCGGTGCTGCATGGCGAAAACCGGAAATGAGAAGGAGGGACCAAGACGGCGGATTGCCCAATGGAAAGGAAGTATTTTTAAAGGACACCAACCAAAACAAATAAACCCAATCGGCAAGGAATGGGTGGAGTTCAACTCCCAAAGCATACACAATAGGTCGCTAAGCGACAGCGCAAGCGCTGTACGCATGACCTAAAAAGGAACTGTTCATTGGGATGCTTTTACGTAGTTAATACATAACATTCGTAGCTGCAGTGCTCATGGCAACAAGGTCATAATTTTAGTAGTAAGTCTCCTCAAAGCTACATGATTTATCACTAAAGTATTTTTAAGTCAACCATTTTTGTTGTGAAAATATACACATTTCTGTCTTGAATACATGCTTTTCATTTTGGATATAAATATTTTAATTCTGCCAAGAAAATGCTTCTAGTTTAATAGGCTAGGCTGCTCATAGGAGAGCTACTCAAAGGCAGCTGGTGAGCTACCAGGTGCTCACGAGCAATTAGTTGGAGAAGCCTGTTCTATACATACTTGAAGATAGTGCCTTCTGGTCAGTGATATTAGCTGCCGTACAAACTTGTACATCCCTTATGTAATATATACATATATGCCATCGACCCTTGTGCTTGAAAATCCCCTTGCAATATCCATCTCTCGCCTCCTTGATGCCCATAGTATTGCAAAGGTGCTTTCAAAGGTGATGTCTGTTGTCTGATACATTAGTTAAAACAGCTGAAGGTGCAGCAGTTTTATTCCTACCTATTAGTGGTTACTGTAAAAACAAGGTAGCCCTATTTATTGTAATATGCAATTACATTTGTGAAGAGCGAATACCAACAGATGATGATTGTATTGCTATGCCATTCCAGAGACAATTTAATTTATCCAATCCTGACCAATGCAATTCATCTTCCGACCAAGATATGGAAAGTGCTATATATGAATGACTCTAACTTTCTAGGTACATCCTGCATGTATAGACTTCTTCCTTCCCAAGGGGGCAGTAGTAGGCACATTGAATACAAAATGTAAATGCTGCATCAAACTATTTGACCTTCATTCCTTCGTAAGGCATCTATACGCTATGATACCCGCTGTGATATGAATTGGTATGCCTACAGAGCTGCTATTTTAGCATGTTGAACCTCCCTCTCATGTCTGCGCCCTTAGCCTCTGGGCTTTCAGTATGTCCTTATCAAACACTTATTTTTGTTCTTGTTGCTAGAAGGAGTCTGTGGTTTCGGTGTGTGCTTTACACTTGTTGCTGAGCAACCTTAACTCTGTGCTCCCGTGTGATAATCCACTAACTAATCAGTGGGCTCCTTGCCATTATTAAATGCTTGTGACGGGTTCATTCACATTTGGAACATTCATAATGGTCATAACTCTAGCCCTTGTTTCATTGTCAAGGGACTGAGGAGTTCCTCTTTTAAGGAAGCTGATATTAGGTACCCAGGTTGAAGGTTGCTAGATTATGTCTGTGGCTCATATGTTTGGTTGAACTTAAGTGTGATTGTGAAATACATACTTGGTGTTCCAGGGTCTGTTTAAGATGTGCTTTCAGGGTGATCAGATAGTGCAGGCTGAACCTTTATCTTGAGATGTAAAGTTTGTGAGGCGCTCTTTGTGGCCACGTCGTCATGAGTCTCTACAGTCTCATGCCACAATCTGACACTGTATGTTAAATTCTTGAAATTAAATGTGAGATATTACATAAAATAGACATCCAAAAAACTTTAAAAGAAAAAAACATTATCCTCCTCCCTTCACTCACCTCATAGCTGCAGAAGTGGCATGTCTTATCACAGGGCGTCTAATTTTACCATGCCAAGAAATTGATTTACTTTTTTTCCGCAGTCGGTATGAAAAGCGAAAAAGCACACGTATGTTATGCATTTGAGAATATGTGCGCATTCTATCAAAATTTCATTGCCGTGAAATAACCAATCCACAGCCAACTTATGATTTTGTTCACTGCCTCTTAACTAAGCCTGTTGCACATCATGTTCATATGGCATGCTCCTACTGTTGTGTACGTATATGTTTAAGTAAACCGCATCTGACTCCCATACAATAATTCTAAATAATAGCAAACTAGAAGATTTTCTGTATGTTACGTTAATAATGGAGCTCTTACGTCTGCAGCATTTTTAGTGTTACTTCTCACTAATACTTCTTACCTAGCAATACATGACATAACAGGAAGTGATTTCACACAATTCTTGACTACTTCTCAGAAAGCCACCATGGTAAAATAACAGTACATAAAGCAAATGACTAATTAATAAAATAAACTTTTACTAAAATAGATTCTGGAAGAAAATCATACTGAGTAGCTGACATGTACAGGTGTTCAGATAAGAATGAATCATCTCCAAAAGACAGGACGTATGTCCTCTGGTTAAAGAGTAGGTGCCGTAGTAGGGCTCTACCATGATAACAGGATTCCTGCCACTTCTTCAGTTGTCCACACCTGTACTTCAAATCAATCAATCAGGGAATTGTAAGCGCGCTACTCACCCGTGAGGGTCTCAAGGTGAAGGGGTGAGGTGGGGGGGGGGGCAGATCTGTTTAGCTGAAGAGCCAGGTCTTGAGGATCTTCCTGAAGGTTTTCAGGGAGGGGGTGCGTCTGATGTCTGCTGGTAGCTCGTTCCAGGTCTTCGCTGCAATGTGAGTGAAGGATCTTCCGCCTGCTCTGTGGATGCGCAGAGTTTCGGCCAGTGTGAGGTTGGAAGATCAGAGGTTTCTTTTGGGTACGGGGAAGTTGATTCTGCCGTTGAGGAATTTGGGTCCGTTGTTGTATAGGTATTTGTAGGCATGAGTGAGGATTTTGAAAGTGACTCTTTTCTCCACAGGGAGCCACTGGAGACTTCGTAGGTGTCGGCTGAAGTGTTCGTGTCGGGGGATGCCGAGGACGAGTCTGGTGGCGATGTTCTGTATTGTCTGGAGTTTGCGGAGTAGGGGCTTGTTGATGCTGGCATAGTGTGCGTTTCCATAGTTCAGTCTGCTGGTTAGGAGTGCGTGGGTGACTGTCTTTCTTGACTCAGGGGGGATCCACTGGAAGGTCTTGCGGAAGATGTAGAGGGTGTTGAAGCAGCTGGAGGTGACGGCGTTGAGCTGTCGGTTCATGGTGAGTGATGAGTTGAGTACGATGCTGAGGTTCTTGGCGTGGTCTGAGGGGGTAGGTGGGCTTCGGAGGGCGGCCAGCCACCAGGTGTTGTCCCATGCAGAAGGGGTGGTACCGAGGACGAGCTTCAGGCAGCTGTTGGTCATTCAGACTGCGACGTCTTACATTCCTTTCTGGAAGTTGAGTTTGGCAGTGGTGGGGTCTTTGGTGAGGGAGAGGATGAGCTGGATGTCGTCAGCATAGGATATGATGTTGAGGCCGTGTTGTCGGGCTATGGCTGCGAGGGGGGCTATGTTGATGTTGAAGAGGGTGGGGCTCAGTGATGAACCCTGTGGGACTCCGCAAGTGATTTTCGTGGGGTTGGAGAGGAAGGGTGGGAGTCTTCTTCCGATGAGGAATGATCGGATCCGGTCCAGGGCTGTCCCTTGTATGACTGCGTCGTGTAGTCTGGCGACTAGTGTGCGGTGGGAGACGGTGTCGAAGGCCGCTGATAGGTCAAGTAGGATGAGGGCTGCGGAGTGGCCTTGGTCCAGGAGGGTGCGGATGTCGTCTATGGCAGCAAGTAGGGCAATCTCTGTGCTGTGGTTGCTTCGGAATCCGGATTGGGACGGTTTGACGACGGCGTTCTCTCCAATGAATCATGTCCGTTTTCTGTTGACTGTTTTCTATTTGGCTGCGAAGGGGAGGAGCAAGATGGGCCGATAGTTCTTGAGATTGGTGGGGTCAGCTGTGGGCTTCTTGAGCAGCGGTCTGTCTTCTGCGCGCTTCCAGTCGTCTTGGAAGGTGCCTGTTTTGAAGGTGGTGTTGATGGTGCGTTGTATTTCGGGTGCGATTGCGGCCGCGGCTCTGTGGTACATGTGAGGGGGGCAGGGTTGGTGGGGGCACCCAAGTGGATGCTTTTTATGGTTGAGGCGGTGTCTTGGGCCGTGATTGGTGTCCAGTTGGAGATGGTGGCCTGGCTGGTGTTTCTGGGGGGCAGATGGGCCGTCTGTGGCACCTGGTGGATGGTCGATGAAGTTGTTGTAGAGATTTTTGATCTTGAGGTGGAAATAGGTTCCAAGCTTGTCGCAGAGGTCTTGGGATGGGGTGATGTCTGTGACTTAACTGCGTGGGTTGGTGAATTCTTGAATGACACTGAAAAGTTCCTTGGAGTTGGTGGAGTTGGCCAGGATTTTGTTGTGGATGAAGTTCCTCTTGGTGTCTCTGATCTGGTTGTGGTAGTCCCTCATAGCGTCCTTGTAGGTGGTGTGGTTTTCGCTTGTTTTAGTGTTTCTCCAGTTCTTCTCCAGGTGTCTGCAGGTGCGTCTGGCTTCTTGGAGAGCGGTGGTAAACCAGGCGTCTTTCCTGGGGCATTGTCTGTCGGTGTTGTGTAGCGGGGCGAGCTCGTCTGCGCAGTTGGAGATCCAGGTGGGATTTCTCTGGCTGCGTCGCTTGTGTCGGGTGCCCAGGTGTGGTTGTCTGTGGTGTGGGTGGAGTTAAGTTGCTCGTCGGTAACCTTGCTCCAGTTCCTTTGTGGTGGGCGTGGGGCCCTGGGTTTGTTGTACGCAGTGGTGGTTTGTCCATGGTGGCTTCTGTTGTGTGGCTGAATTGGACGCTGTTTCCTGCCACGAAGATGGAGTCGAGGGTGTGTTCTGCTCTGTGGGTCAGTGTGTTGACGAGTTGTTTAAGTCCAATGCTGGCGAGGTTGTCACGAATGATAGTGGAGTTGGGGTCGTTGGGGTTGTCGAGGTGGAAGTTCAGGTCTCCAATGAGTGTGTAGTTTGTTGAGGCAATGGCGTGGGGTGCTATGAAGTCGGTGATAGTGGTGGCGAAGGGTGTTCGGGGTCGGGGGGTCTGTAGATGAGGGTTCCTCGGAGTGTGGCTTGGGGTTGGTCTGGAAGTGCAGGTGTTTGGCGGAGGGGAAGGTTTTACTGGAGGTGGTGAGTTGCAGAGTGCTTGTGTCGGCGATGGCGAGGCCCCCTCCTGTGTGGTTGGGGCGGTCTTTCCTCTGGATCTTGTATCTGTCTGTAATGGCGGTGCTGATGTTGGGGGCAGAGGATGAGTTGGTCCAGGTCTCTGTGTAGAAGGTGATGTCGGGCGAGAGAAAGTCGAGTAGGTTCCAGATTTCCATGGCGTGTTTGTGTATGGAGCTTATGTTGAGGATACATTTTTGGGTGTTGCCGGTGCTGGCATCTGCGGTGTTGGAGGCCGGGGTGGCGGTGAGTGTCTGACGGCAGTGGAGGCAGGAGAACTGGCTGTGGGTCGTATTCGGCGAGGCCTGTTGGCATTCTCTAAGTCTTCCAGGGTTGAGTGCGAGGAGGGTGGTGGTGTCGTAGAGAAGGGTAGTGTGAGGTCCAGGATTCCTGGCGCTGGCCGCGTTCGGGTCGCTGATGGGCACGGACGGGCTTGCCTTTGGCGCAGAGGCCACCATTAATTAGGGTAGGTAGGAGGGAGGAGAGGTTGGGAGGCGTGAGCAGGGAATTTCGGGGGGAATTCCGGGGGGGAGGGGCCGCAGGGGCAACAGATACATAAAGAAAAGGCAGGCACTAGAAAATAAAAACAGTGGTGAAATTAGAGCAAGACACAGATGGGCACAATAACAGTGGCACAACAGGGAAAAAATTAACTGAGAAAGGTTATAGTGGTTGCAGGCAGTCTGGTCCTAGTTGGAGCGGGCAGCCGGCGCAGGAGCGGGCAGCAGCCTCGAACCTCCCAAGGAGGAGGTCGGGTCTGGAGGCAAGAGACGGCATAGCGGAGCTGCAGGAGAGAGTGGACCTAGACCGAGGGTCAGAGGTCTTACTGGCTCAAACACATTAGGCCTCAGCAAAGGCACATTTGGAGATCCAAGTACAGTCCCCCTCTTTCGGTTGAGATTCAACATGGTGTGATGGTGGACATGACCTCTAAATGTCAGTCTCACTTGTGAAGAGTGGGACTTGAGGTCTCTTAACCAGTTGATCTTCAATCAATCAATCATAGCATTTGTAAAGTGCACTACATACCCGGGAGGGTCTCAAGCCGCTGGGGGGGGGGAGGGAGGAATGCTGCTACTGTTTGAAAAGCCAGGTCTTGAGGAGTCTCCTGAAGGATAGAAGGTCTTCGGTCTGCCGTAGGCGGATGGGGAGGGTGTTCCATGTCTTGGCGGCGAGGTGGGAGAATGATCTGCTGCCAGCAGTCACTCTTCGGATGCGGGGGATGGTGGCGAGGGCATGGTCTGCGGAGCGGAGCTGGCGGGCCGGGGTGTAGAGGCTGAGTCGTCGTCGTCTGTTGAGGTACGCTGGTAGAGTGTCGTGGAGTGCCATGTGTGCATGAGTGAGGAGCTTGAAGGTTATCCTCTTGTTGATGGGGAGCCAGTGTAGGTCTTTCAGGTGGGGTGTGATGTGGCTGCGGCGGGGGATGTCCAGGATCAGGCAAGCGGAGGCGTTCTGGATGCGTTGGAGTCGTTTCAGGAGTTTGGCCGGGGCTCCTGCGTAGAGTGCGTTACCGAAGTCCAGTCTGCTGCTGACAAGGGCCTGGGTGACCGTCCTTCTAGTTTCGGTGGGGATCCACTTGAAGATCCTGCTAAGCATGCAGAGGGTGTTGAAACAGGAGGAGAAGACGGCGTTGACCTGCTTTGTCATGGAGAGTGTGGAGTCGAGGATGACCCCTAGGTTTCGTGCGTGGTTGGTGGGTGTAGGGGGTGCTCCTAGTGCCGTCGACCACCAGGAGTTGTCCCAGGACGAGGGGTTGGAGCCGAGGATGAGGACCTCCGTCTTGTCTGAGTTCAGCTTCAGTCGGCTGTTCCTCATCCAGTCGGCGACAGCCTTCATTCCTTCGTGGAGGTTGGTTTTGGCGGTGTGGGGGTCCTTGGTGAGCGAGAGGATCAGCTGGGTGTCATCGGCGTAGGAGATGTTTAGGTCGTGCAGTCGGGCGACGTGGGTGAATGGTGCCATGTAGACGTTGAATAACGTTGGGCTGAGAGATGAGCCTTGAGCCATCTTGGTTTGTTAGGTCTCGGCTTAGACAGTGCATGTGCTTGTCTCGAAGAGTCATGTTGTATTCACTATGTGGACTTCAGCCCACCCATAGGCTTCCAATTTGCTGGCTCCATCGTCGCTTTCATATTCTTTTTCCCCATTTGTCCATAGCATGCATGCATGCATGCATCATGCCTCTTCCTGTGTTTAGCCCTTCCTGTGAGCATGGACCAATTACTACTATCCATCCACTGTTCCCATTTTACCAACTGTTTTTTTTTTCAAATTCTTTTTATTGGCATTTATTAGTACAGTTGTTACATATATATATATTCCCACAATATCATGGTACAAGTGCATCCAATCAGCTAGTATCGGTAAAGACATGTACAATTACTTCGAGTTCCTGTGGATGCTGAATGTGCTATAGCAGGTGTTTGCCAAGTAAGAAAACCGGGGAGGAGGGGGGAAATCAAACTAGGGGTCGTCATGGGACTTTAGGTGGTACGGCCAGTCTAGGGCCCATTTTACCAACTGTTATGGGAACTTTATTTTTCTTTGGAAAAAAACACTTCACATGAGCGCTCGTGTTTTCACTCGCTTCGAGTTCTGTTTCTATAAACAGGCCTGTAAATCTTGGTCTTATCTCGTCACATTTGCTGTGCATTCAAAAACTAAGGTCAAATGGATCCATCAGCCTATCTTTGCAACTAGCCACAGTGATCATACTTGGCTTTACAGGGATCCAATGTATCTTACATGAATCACCATAGCTGCGACCCGCTCTGTTTATTCTGTGATTGGACTTTGGTTTTTCATTATTTTGCCAATGCCAGCCTTCGCTCTCTGCTCAACACAGTTACAATGTGCCTTCTATGAGACAACATACTTGCAGCCCGATCCTTCCAAAGTGGCTATTTTGAAGTTGCATTGGGCTTCTATTAAGGCTTTCAGAGAAAATTGTACAGATGTTTCAGACTGCAAGATTCTTGCATCTAGATTTAAGACCAGAAACTAGACATCCATTACCTTCCTAGGGTCTCTTATTAGTGTTGAAAGTTTTGAAATGTCATCCTTTTGAATCTGTAGAGTCTTCTGAGTTGGACTTTCTAACAATGAGTGAGTGTTTTGGGGGGCAATCACTACATCCAAGAGAACTGGAGAGCAGGATAGTGTTGAGGCTGGGTTCTTCTTTTTCTCCTAAAGTGGGTTCCGGGTCTAATTTTCAGCTGGAGCCAATTTTTCCAGAGATAATTCCCAATCCTTTCTCTGAGGATGTTGAGCTGAACACATTGAATGTCAAGAGAGCTCTATTGATCTAATGCCCCTGCTATCCCCCTACGAGGGTCGCCAAAGGGTGGATCATGCATCACAGCAGCAGAGTTGCGTAGATGGGAGACCGCGTACATACATGACACAGGGGACCTCTTCAGGGATGGCGCTCTAATCCCCTATGCACACCTTATCTCAGACAATGGTCTACCTCCAGGGCAATTCCTAATGCTCTGCACCCTCATAGCCTCGCTTTCAGCTAGGTGGAGCAATTTAACAGCTGAATCTCCCATGCATCACCCAGTGCAATATCTACACGGAATGGTCACTGGGAGACACTTGATACTCTGGTTCGCCTCCTCCCTCCGCCAACACATGGCAATATCACTGATCCCCCTGAAACAATACTGGGAGGAAGACCTAGGTCAACCCCTATCAGAGAAGGAATGGTTAGCTATATTAGAAAGTCCTACGAGTGTTCCTCGCAATCAGCGCTTCCGGTAGATCCAATGTTTTACTCTCCATGACGCGTACCTCTCCCCTGCCCAGATAAAATAGGGAAGATGCTGTATACTCCAGGTGTCGCCTGACCAACGCAGACCTCCTACACATGCTCTGGCAATGCCCTGCCCCAGGGGAATACTTGATGGATGTGGCGGCCACCTTGCTTTGATGTACCAGACGAGTAGTTCCCTTCCTCTGGGAGGTGTATAGATTGCATCTCTTCAAGAGGAGCAAGAAACACAAAGCTACTGCACGATTCTTAGATTTGGGATTAATCACTGCAAAGCGCCTGATCACCAAAAGATGGAAAAACCCTGCGGCGCCTCAGGTTCTGGCCTGGCACCACTCTATGCTCAATTGGGCCAGGGCGTAGGGCATGGCACGACAAAGGGAGGACTTACTGGGACTTCGCAAGTTTCTACTTGCTGCAGATTGGAGGGCTATGGTGAATGAATTGCAGAAGTTAGCCACACCTACAGCAGACGCGCGGGAAGAGTCGGAGGTCGCCTCACTCCAATCCCACCAGCGTGACATCATAATAGGGGGTTCCCTCATGTAATCTTTACATGTCTCGCTGAAACACGGGGTCTTCATGCGCTACACATGCAGTTGCTTAGCCGTTGCTACACTTCAAGGTCTTGGGTCACAGGCAGTTACCCCTTTCCCTTAGTTAAGTTCTTTTGTCCTCATTATGTTTTACCCAATTCCTTCCGTTCATTACAACGCAATATCGCGCATACTACAACACCACAATAAGTAGCGTTTGGTTTGTCCACTCGCTCATACTTCCTCACAAGCGCTTCGCAGCTGTAGATATCATTACTATACCATAACCAATATGGTGCACTCTTGCCATTGTGATTAGGGACATGTCATATGTTTACTGCAATATTTTCGCTTGGCATTTGTGGTCATTGAAACATTGTTGTACTGAAATGTTTTAAATTTAAATGTCAATTCAAAGATTTAAACAAAAAGAGAGCTCTATTTGAAAAAGGTTTCCCAGTTTAGGAAATCTGACTCTGTGTCATCTTTGGGGCAGCAAATAAAGGAAGTCGTTCTTATCAGACACTAAGCAGGTGGTTGAGATCTACGATTACTCTAGCATATCAAATCCAGGGAATCCCTCCTCTGTTTGCGATTTCAGAGAGCTTGCTTAAGAGGTTTGTAGGGCAGCAACATGATAAATGCGCTATTTCTTCTGACATTACAGGATTGACATAGTTAGTGGTCAAAATAATGTGTTTGGTGTTTTGGCCTTGTTCACTGTAGAGTAAATGGATGAATAAGAGAACAATACATTTTCAGTTCTTCTGAATTATACAGTAGTGTTTGTGTGGTTCCTCACCATATAATCACTTAAGGGTATAGCTTGGACATTCCTCATAAGTAATCAGAGGAGCATTGAGGGGGGCGAAGTGGTAATGCTTAAATTACTTACTGGTAATTCCATTACTCAAAGTACATACCTCCTTGTTCCAATCATTACATCCCTCTCCTTCCCCTCTTACTTAATGTCAATTGACTATATGGGAGGTGAGGTATATTAGATAGCTTATTCTGTTACATGCAGAGTAAGGTCAGATGGAGGTGTTTATCCTTATTCATGAGGGAGGAGTTGTTTTTTGTTTTCAGAACAGATCTGGCTTGCTAATTCCGGTCTGTGGAGGCATAAACGCCTCATTAGTAATGATTGCAGCAAGGAGGTATGGACTCTGAGTAATGGAATTACCGGGAAATAATTTAAGCATTCCAGTGGAATCAACTTTTAAGGTATTGACTTTGAAGCTGAAATGAATAACAGTGGTTCTGTGCACTTACTAGCATGGGGACAGCAAGTGAAAGCTGACATAGTGTCTCTGTCTGAATACTAAGATGAGGAGTGTAAACTAGCGCTGCTGCCGTCAAGAGAGCCAGCCACCTGTAACCATTGAAAGTAGATGGTTTGGTCTCCTGTAGAGGAAAAAGGTATGTGGGTTGCATATTTATTTATTTTAAATATATTTTATTAAGCGTCAAACACCAAAGTACAAATAAGTAAAGCAGTCCATGGATAGTTTTCACAACAATAATATAATAAGTGGTTCAGAGAATGAAATAGTAACAGTTTGATGAAAATGATCTGTGAATCACATCAGTTCATAAATATTGCCATAGTCAAATACCAATGCCTCCTGACAAAAATCACTATTTTCCCTATCCATCCAATATCCAGTCCCATTTTGTGTACCTTGCCTACCTCATTATGCCCAGGGTGACCGTGCTCTAAGCAATAGATATATATTTATCGCCTCCCATTCCACCCAGATATCTTGTGAGACCATAATGTCAGTATTGAAGGGTTCCCTTTAGGTCACTGGCCCGCTTGAATTCAGAAAGTCACTTTAATTGGGGTTCTTTTATCGTTGTGTCTAGCATTTTGCGTCAGAATATCCACCTAGGTCAATGTCCCCCAACAAGACCACTGACCCACACTTTGAAGACAGAATGCTTTCCAATCTGCACAGTCCATCTAGGCCCAGAATTTGAGGTCTATTAGTCTACTATTCGAGAGGTCTGAGTGCATTTCCAGGCCATGGCTGTACTGAATTTGTCAAGCAGTAAAATCAGGCCTTATACCCTTGTTTCACTTTCTTTTGCAATTCAAAAAGACTAAGCACATTTTACACCAGTCCCTACATTCTTGGGCCCAGGGGACAAGCCAGTGTGGAAGCATTATCTTGAATGCCCAGCAAAGAAAATGTACTGGACCTTTGGAATAGGGATGACAGGCAAACTGGTTCTAAACGTCTGGGTAAACACACATCTTTTAACAGTTATGTTTCCACTAAAGTTATCAAAAATGTACTTTCACTATTGAATTAGATTTGTGAAGTGAAAAATACTCACATTTCAAGCATTTTCGCATGTTCAGATTCTTAAAAATTGGTTCTATTTTCCATTAATTGTGTTCACGGAAAATGTAACTCTGAGCTCCACAGTGAAACAGCTATTGCATAAATGTTTGCTTTGAGTGCGTACAATTCCCAGTAGATAACCAGTTACCTCAAATGGTGCCTGTGAAGTGGCGCTAATACACTACTGATACTCAGTGTGCTCTTTTTTTCCCAATCCTGGTTAAGAAAGCTTCCGATCGGGAGTTTCCTGGTATTTAGCTGTGAGAAAGTGATATTACCAATATATGTATGCCGCAATTTTACAGATTATTCCACTAAGCTTTGTGGGCTTAAAAGGTGTTTCATAGCAAAGACAGTTTTCCCTGCCATATGTCACTGCAGTGCTTTTAAACTGCAGCCCATCCCTGGCTCAAAGTGCTCCCCGAAGCCATTGATATTTGTCACTTGTTTGGGAGGTGTAAGTACACTCTGCTGCCCACATGTAAGGAAGTTCATATCATTGGTGTATTTCTTACACCATCAACCATGGTCTTCAGTAAAGTCAAATAAGCCAATGAGGTAAAACCAATGCACAGGATGGGAAAGCATAGGTGCTATAACCCTATTTAGCAGAGACAGATTGCATATAGTTCTATAGCTAGGAAACCTAGGAAGGAAAAAATGGGGCCACCTCAATATAATGGTGTCCATTCCTACCTGCCCCATGTTGAGTTTCATGATCTTCATCACTATGGCTTCCATTTCAGTGCAAGGCAGGTGTTCCTTAACCCTCACAGTGTTAAACAGTTCAAGGCGTTGTGGTATGAGTTATCCTCAATCCACCAGGGACCCATTCGAGGTAGGGAACTTGCCCCTGCCCAGGACTTTCACTCTGATTTTAGCCACTGTGATTAATTGCTCCCTCTGATCTGTTGATAATTTTAAGTATTCTTCCACCACATAGACAGTTGGTGACACGCAGAACTAGCAATTGTGAATAGAGGGAGTGATAGTAAATGAAAATAGTATTTAATGTAGCCGAAGGGTGGACCAGGATGCTATTGTTCCCTCTAAGGGCAGTCTGTTCCAGTCTACCACAGAATCAGTGCATAGGAGCCATGCAAGCAATTGTCCAGGCTAAGTGACAGCTGTGTAGTCTGCTACACACCTAGTTTCCAGGGGGCTCAGAGCATCATCGAGTTGAGCAAAGTCTCTTATAATCACCTCTTTGTATCCTTTACATGCCCCGCACACTATTTTGAAAGTTTGACACTCTATACTCACATTTCCCTTCATGAATTTATATTCTTTGAAATAGTCCATGTTCTCTCGTCGAAGTGGGAGTCCCACGGTACATAAAAAGCAATAAGTCTCATGTGTGTATATATATATATATATATATATATATATATATATATATATATATATATATATATATATATATATATATATATATACATACATAACTATATAAGAATAAAGACATATATAAATAAACAGTATATATATATATATATATATATATATATTTCAAAATATTTTTATCAAGTCAAAAGTACCATAGGATAACATTGACACATAAGAAAGCATTGAAAAAAGGAACCACTTTACTGACATATCCATGTTGTTTTTATAGTCCAAACTGCAGCCAATCAGGCGCAAGCACCCTCTAGAACCTTCTCCTCAGAGGCTCAGGCCCTCAGATTTTCTACCACACGTCGTGTGAAGGGAGTCTCCCTGAGCTCTGCTCAGTTTATGACTCTGGTTTGAATTTGCTACATCATGTCTTCAAGTAAGAATTCTCTTTTTCGTCACTGTGCCTCTTGTGGCAAGTTAAGACTTTTTTCTGAGGATCCTCATGAAAAATGTATCTACTGCCTTTACCCTGACCATAAGGTGGCCAACTGTAAGATTTGTAGAACTTTCTCACAGAAGACGCTAAAGGACAGGGAAGGTCGCCTCTTGTTGTGGCTTCAAAAACTGAAGGATACAGATAATCCTCTTTCTGAGGTGGAAAGTGTGGCTTCTGCTCGCACCGGAGTCTCCTCCAAGCGTAGTAGTGTTCAGGACTTGCCTTTTCCCTTTTCGAAAAAGAAAAAACTTCAACTTGTGGGAGTTTCTGCAGTTCAAGTGCCTTCTGCTACTACGCCAAGGCCCCCGAGATCTTACTCTCAGGCGTCTGTGACTCCTTCAGGGCATGTTTCTAGTCAAAAACGTGCAAAACCGTTGATGGGCCCGTCGACGGTCCCTCCGTCGACGAGATCTGCTACTTCTTCAGCCTCGTCGACGACGGTTTCAAGCAGATTTGCTATGTCGTAGACGACGACTTCGTCGAAGGAATCTCCGTCGACGGTGGTATGTGTATCCTTGAAGGCTGTCTCGTCGACGATCCTGATATCTTCGTCGACGACTCAGAAGGCTGTTGTCCCGTCGACGTCTAAATCTTCGTCGACGATGGTGAAAAAGAAAAAGAAGTCGACGTCGACAACGATTAAAACTTCGTCGACGGCAGCCTCGTCGACGGCAGCCTCGTCGACGGCAGCCTCGTCGTCGATGGCAGCTTCGCCGACGCTGACCTCGTCGACGCTGACCTCGTCGACGCTGACCTCGTCGACGCTGACCTCGTCGACGGTGACCTCGTCGACGGTGACTTCGGCGGCGGCGGCTTCGGCGGCGGCGGCCTCGTCGACGGTGGCATCGTCGACGGTGGTGTCAAATTTTGCATCTTTGCCTCTGGTACCACTGTCTACGCCAGCACCCAATCCGGTTGACAAATCTTTGTTACAGCGTCGTCATGCTGTGCTGGACTCCATTCTGATACCACCGACCACTCAGCCACCTCATCAGTTATTTCCCTCTGGTGACGAGGATGATTCTGAATCTGATGAGGACGTTCAGCCTACATTCTGAACTCTTCATTAAATGCCAAGATTTTGAGGATGATGATGATTCGCATGATCACTACAATCAGGAGCAGGAACAAGATCCTCCTGCACAGTTTCCTATGGCGCAACTTCCTTTGTCGCTCAAATCCAACCTCCAATTTATGTTGGAAGATTATAATCGTCGCTTTCCATCCTCATCTCATGGTTCTCCACGTGATGCATCATCAACCTTTCCGGTTCTTCCTGCGGCGCCAGCGGAGCCGACACCATCCGCACCTCCATTGAATCCCTCTGCAGAGTGTTGGTGAGGGTCTCCAGGATACGGAGGACGGAGAGCTCCAAGACGATGATGATACCATGACTGAATGGGATGACTATCAAATAAATTCGCCTTCTTCACCTCCAAGGTTCCCAGTAAATTCACCGCCTGTCGATATCTCTGGTTTCCATCAGCTAATGGATAGAGCGGCTCAAAGATTTCATCTTCCCATGGCTGTTAGGGAAGAGGATTGCTTTCTGTACGATTTCAAATCGCAACCACAAAGACAAGTTTGGGCGGTGCCCATCATAGACTTTGTTTGGAACGAGGGAATTAAGTTGATGAAGACCCCTAACTCAATCCCTGCGGTTCTTCCACGATTAGAGAAGAATTACAAGGCCCCGGATTCTTCTCCAGCTTGCTTGGTGTCCCAACCTAAGCCGGACTCAGTCATCACCCAGGCGGCACAACGTTGCTCGAAGAATCCCTCGTCTCCTCTTTCGTCTCCACCTGACCGTGACGGTCGACGTCTAAATGCCATCGGCAAGAAGTTCTCTACCATGGCCTCCACAACAGTAAGAGCGGCTAATTCTCTGGCCATCCTGGGCCGTTACGATCTACAAATGTGGTCGGACATGGAAGCTTTTATTAAACTTATTCCAGAACCCTCTAGAGCGGACGCTCTAAAGATCTTGCAAGAGGGTGAGAGAGCTTCCTCGGAAATCATTGATTGTTCTGTAGACATCACCTCCACTGGATTTAGACAGCTCGCTGGAGCGGCTGTTTTACGAAGGCAGGGCTAGCTTTGTTCCACTTCTTTCCGCCAAGAGGTCCAGGCCAAGATCCTGGATATGCCCTTTGATGGGGAATCCTTGTTTGGACAGCATGTGGAGGACGCCCTACAAACAATGAAAAAGGATACGGAGACGGCTCGTTCTCTCGGCACGCTCCAGTTTCGAAAGCAGCCTTTTCGGGGTGCACGCGGACGCGGCACCAAATCTTCCTTTCGTGGGAATTCCAATCAGTACCGCTCCTACAACCAAGGGCACCAACGTTTTTCATCTCAGACTCAACAGTCTTACAGACAACAGACTGGTAAATCCTAGAGAGGAAAGTCAAATTATAGAGGAAACTCCTCCAAGAAACAATGACTGTCTACGCTTAAGTTCCCCACTTCACAGTTTCTTCCCTTCCCCAGTTGGAGGACGGATCTCCCAATTCTTTTCAAATTGGTCCTCAATCACATCGGACCGTTGGGTGTTGGACATTGTTTCAAAAGGCCATGCCTTGGAATTTGTAAAGTTTCTTCGAAACACCCCTCCATCCGAACCTCCTCCCGCTCATCTAAAGGAACTTTTCCATCAGATCCACATTATGCTCAGGAAAGGGGCCATCGAAGTGGTTCCAAAATCACAGAAGGGTCTAGGGTTTTATTCCCGTTTTTTCCTCATATTAAAGAAATCGGGGGAGTGGCGCCCCATTCTTGATCTAAGGTCTCTCAACTTTATAAAGGACCAGTCATTCCGTATGCTCACGCTGATGACATTCTTCAGTTCCTCTCTCAGGGCGATTTCATGACAACAATCGATCTTCAGGACGCCTACCTCCATGTGCCGATCTTACCACGCCACAGGAAATACCTACGTTTCCGTGTAGGCCACAGGGATTTTCAATTCAAGGGTCTGCCCTTCGGGCTTCGTTCAGCTCCTCGAGTATTCACAAAAGTCCTTGCCCCAGTGGTAGCCCATGTGAGATTGAGAGGCATCCAAATATTTCCATATTTAGACGATTGTCTCATCAAGTCTCCGTCTTCTCACCAAGCATCCCTCGACACTCAGTTCTGTCAGACTCTGTTTCATTCTTTGGGCCTGTTGGTCAACATACAGAAGTCTCACCTCACGCCAGCTCTGTGCAAAACTTTCCTCGGCGCTACCATCAATACGACCATGGCCATGGCTTTCGCCTCTGCAGATCGGCAAACACGGATTCTGCAGCTTGCAACTTCCATCAGATTAAAGCAGTCCGTTTCAGTCCGCATATTGAAGTATTTTCTGGGGATGGCGTCCTCATGCATTTGTTTGATCCCACATTGCAGACTGAAGAGTCGTCCTATTCAGGAGGAATTGGACAAGCAATGGCGTCAGGTCTCCGGTTCTTTCAACGACCAGATTGTTGTGACCGCTCGAATGGCTCAAGCTATGCATTGGTGGACTCGTCCTTGCAACATCGCAGCTGGAACGTCTTTTCTGGCGACAGCCCCGGATCTCATTCTTACCACAGATGCATCCCTGGAACGGTGGGGCGGACATCTTTAAGATCTGTCCGTCAAAGGCAAGTGGACACTGGGTCAATGTTCCTGGCACATCAACAGGCTGGAGCTGATGGCAATTTTCCTTGCGCTCAAATCCTTTCGGCTACAGCTTCAAGGGTGGTCAGTCCTCATTCAGACGGACAACACCACCAGCATGCACTACCTGAACAAGCAGGGCGGGACAAAATCTCCGCTGCTGACCCAGTTGGCTGAATTTGCTCACTTGAACATTCCACTGGCCTGCAGAGAAGTTTTGGCCAGGGCGCGGGCGCCTTCCACAGTGAAGACCTACAAGCTAAAATGGAAGCGTTTTTGTCACTGGTGTGCGTCGGTTCACATCCATCCAGTTCATGCCTCCCCGGAACAGATTCTGCCTTTCTTCCTGCATTTGGCGCGGTCAGGATTGTCTCACTCCACCTTAAAAGTCTTTCTAGCGGCAATATCTCGCTTTCGTCAGGACGGTTCGTCCTCTCTCTATTCATCTAGAGTAATACAGCAATTCTTTAAAGGTCTATTCCGGATGTTCCCGCCCATTCGACATCCTCCACCCACGTGGCGTCTTAACATCGTATTAGCTCAACGAATGAAGGCGCCTTTTGAGCCAATCCATTCAGCGGATTTCAAATTTTTGACATGGAAAGTGGCCCTCCTGCTGGTGCTGACTTCCTCTCGCAGAGTAAGTGACATTCATGCCTTTACGATCCAACCTCCTTTTCTTCAATTTAGATCAGACTGTGTTATTCTCCGCACTAACCCTGCTTTCATGCCTAAAGTACCGTCCGATTTTCATCTCAATGAACCCGTAATTCTGAAAACATTTTTCCCTCATCCGCAATCTCCAGCGGAACAGCGTCTGCACTCTTTGGACTTAAAGAGGTGTCTCAAATTCTACATCAGCAGAACAGCACCCTTTCGCAAGTCTAATCAGCTGTTTGTGGCCTACGGGCGCACCTGTAAGGGACAGTCTGTTACAAAACCAACAATTGCACGCTGGGTTTCTTCAGCAGCCTCTTTCTTCTGGAGTGAGGGCGCATTCTACTAGAGCAATGTCCTCTTCCATTGCCCTGTTCGCCGGTGTGCCCATCCATCAGATTTGCCGGGCAGCTACGTGGTCCAGCAGGCACACGTTCACGAAGCACTATTGCCTGGATACGATCAATGAAGCTGATACTGCTGTGGGCCAAGCAGTTCTTCGAAATCTCTTTAAATAAGTTGAGCCTCTGCTACTTCCCTCCTCCTTGGGTGTTATCAGTTGCGTATTTTTATCATGCAATGTCATTGTATTTCATGCAACGTTGATACTGCCTTTTTCAGGCGGCAGTGTACTGCTCACTATTCTATTCAAGTGTGTGAATCGATGAAAGACACCCCAATACTGGAGAAGAACAAATGTTACTTACCTGTAAACTGTGGCTCTCCAGTATTGGTGTCTTTCATAGATTCACATACGACCCACCCTCCTCCCCTCAGAGGCTCTCTTCTCCTCATTAGACTCTTTTGTCACTCTTGCGCTACGAAAATCTGAGGGCCTGAGCCTCTGAGGAGAAGGTTCTAGAGGGTGCTTGCGCCTGATTGGCTGCAGTTTGGACTATAAAAACAACATGGATATGTCAGTAAAGTGGTTCCTTTTTTCAATGCTTTCTTATGTGTCAATGTTATCCTATGGTACTTTTGACTTGATATATTATTTTGAAATATATATATATACTGTTTATTTATATATGTCTTTATTCTTATATAGTTATGTATGTATATATATATATATATATATATATATACATGAGACATTGCTTTTTATGTACCGTGGGACTCCCACTTCGATGACGGGGAATATTCAAGTGTGTGAATCTATGAAAGACACCAATACTGGAGAACCACAGTTTACAGGTAAGTAACATTTGTTCATCTCCAACCCCCAGTCAAGGCTCTAAAGTATGTTGTGCAGAAACCCGTAAATGGCAAGATTGAATACATATGAGCTGCTTAACCCAGTGCATGGGCATCAGCAGAATATTGTGGTCATAAAGGGTCCTACCCACATTCAGGACTAAGCCAACCATACTTCATCAAATGGCTGGTCTACTGACATTTGAAAATGAAGTGATCATCTCCTTAGGAACAACCTTCCAGCTGATAACTGGATGGTCAAACTAGAGTTGAAGGATTTATATCTTGCGATCCTCATAAATAACCCACATGGCAGTTTTCTGCAGTGTAGCCTGAGAGGGAACATGGTCATGTTTGCAGCACTGCCCTTTAGCCTGTTGTCAGCATCATGTTGCTTCACCAATCGTTCGACGCTGGGTGCAGAGTTATGAACCAAGGGAAAATAAGCTTCCCTATGGCAGAGCACTGTAGACATGAATGGTAGAGGAGAACTCTAGAGGAGGCTGGAAGCAAAAAATCTCTTTCTTTAGTAGGAGTGGGTTTGGATGGGCTGGTCTAGAAAGGAATAGCAGCAGCCAGCAAGCAGCAAGTCAGAGCCTGAAATGCGACAGGAGGGTAATACAGGAAATTGTCAATAAGTAAACCTCTATTCCCTGAGGGAGCTGAGAGGGAAAAAAGTGTTCCGACACGCTGCCAGCGGACTCACTGTTTGAGAGCGAAGGAAGCTGTGTGTGAAGTGTTACAAAGTTCTATGCTGGCCGTGTCAGCGCCATAAGCTATAGGCTACAAGCAATGAACTGGAATTAGCTCCCTTGACTGAACATTGACTATGCAGCCACCCCCAGCTTGATGAACCAGCCACCATGATCTGGTCTTCCACAGTCCTGCGCCTGAAGGAGCAACCCACAGTGGCCTAGTTTGCTATTGGGAGCCTAGTGCGTCAGTCATAAGGTAATAAAATGCCTGACATCTCCAAAGTGTGCTCCCCCGCCCAGATAGCTGATGTCAAATCATGTCTGGAGTACCTTCAAAATTGCTGTGCCAATCCAGGCCTTTATGTGGTGTAGCCACCACACGTTTTCACTGCTGAACTGAGAGAGCTGTAGGCTTCTATAAATAACTACAGTGTATGAGACACATAGCCCATAACCTGATTTTAGCCTGAATCAACAGCCAGTGTTCTTCACCAAGAAATGGTAAAGCACTAGAAAAATGTGTTAAGCTACAAATTTTTGTAAGCATTCTGATTGAAGTTGTAAAAACCCATTAATGTTTAAATACACAGTGCATTACAATGATCAAGACAAGATCCGACCACTACTGTATTTGCTGATAAATGGCTCTCTACTGGAACAAGCATTGGCATAACCAATAGGTCTCGCCTTTCGGACCTTGTAAGTAAAAAACCAAGTTTGGGGGCAAGAGCAACATTTTAAAAAGCCATTCAATGTGTAACATATCTTGAGGTGTGAGTTCGGCAAAACAGTGACTGAAATCTATCAACTGGGACTGAGGGCCACACAGTGTTAAAATGTTTTGAACGTCCATTAAATGTGGGACAGAAAGATACCTTGAGTGCTCCGGCACCGATGGCAATTGTGTGTGTTTGTGGATGGGTACCATATATGTGGGAGGAAGTAACCTGAGGAAGACAAGCCAGGGAGTGGTGCGCGCGCGCGCGACACCTCTGCAGAGTAAATACCCCGCCTCGAGTGTAAAACACAGCAAGGGCCTGGTCCAATTAGCAAAAGCAAACCTTTGAGAGCCACAGAAGTGACCCCTCCATCCCCCTTTCTCCATGAAGTGACGTTATACACGTAGCACAGCTACTACTTAAAAGGGGACTTTACCGCGTACAATGAGACGCGGTCTGTACTATTTTTGCGGGGTGCAGTTTTATATAGCGCAAGCTCGACCCCAAGGTATCAGAGCGCTTTACATGACCACCAGTTGCGTTTCAGACGGACACGTTATTTTTTGGGCACGGGTAGGTTAGATTAATTAATTTGTCCACAATCACAGGATAGTGAGCTGACGCCGGAACTTGAAGTTGGTTCCTTCAATTCCAAAACCGACACTTCTGTAATATAAATAGCTTCTTTACTTTGCAATGTCATGTCATGAATAATGCGATTGATGTCTAGATCGAGAATATTAGGATGGCCACCTTTATTGTCTGTTCAAAAGAACCGAGTTCGTGGTTCCGGTCTACGCCTTTAGTGGCAAGACTCTACGAGGAATGAACTTGCGGCACGTGTTCATTGTAAATTTATTTTTTATTTTTTTGGCACGGGTAGATTAGATTAATTAATTTGCCCAGAATCACAGGATAGTGAGCTAACGCTGGGACTCGAAGCTTGTTCCTTAAATTCCAAAACCGACATTCAAATATGTCTTGAATGTCCATTAAATGTGGCACAGAAAGATACCTTGAGTGCTCCGGCACCGATGCCAATTGTGTGTGCGTGTGGATGGGTACCATATATGTGGGAGGAAGTAAACTGAGGAAGACATGCCCGGGAGTGGTGCGCGCGCAACACCTCTGCAGAGTAAATACCCCGGCTCAAGTGTAAAAACAAAGCCAGGGCCCGGTCCAATTAGCAAAAGCAAACCTTTTAGAGCCACAGAAGTGACCCCCCCACACCCCTTTTTTCCATGAAGTGACGTTATACACGTAGCACAGCTACTACTTAAAAGGGGACTTTACAGCTAACAACGAGACGTGGTCTACTATTTTTGTGTGTGCAGTTTTATATAGCGCGAGCTCGACCCCAAGGTGTCAGAGCGCTTTACATGACCACCAGTTGCATTAAAGACGGACACATTATTTTTTTGGCACGGGTAGATTAGATTAATTAATTTGGCCACAATCACAGGATAGTGAGCTGACGCCGGGACTTGAAGTTGGTTCCTTAAATTCCAAAACCGACACCTCTGTAATATAAATAGCTTCTTTACTTTGCAATGTCATGTCATGAATGATGCGATTGATGTCTAGATCGAGAATATTAGGAAGGCTGCCTTTATTGTCTGTTCAAAAGAACCGAGTTTGTGGTTCCGGTCTACCCCTTTAGTGGCAAGACTCTACGAGGAATCAACTTCCGGGATATGTTCATCGCAAATTTATTTTTTATTTTTTTGGCACGATTAGATTAATTCATTTGCCCAGAATCACAGGATAGTCAGCTGACGCCGGGACTCGAAGCTGGTTCCTTAAATTCCAAAACCGACACCTCTGTAGAGTAAATAGGCACGAGCCTAATTAGCAAATTGAAATTGTTGCGAATCACAGAAGCGACCCCCCCCCCCCCCTCCGCAATCCATGAAGTGTTGTCATAAACGTAGCACGGCTACTTCTTAAAACGGGACTTTACTGTTGACAATGATATTCGGTCTGTACAATGTATACTGGACAAACTGTGCAAAAATATTTAAAGGAAAACTCGACGATAGTAAGATAAGCGCTTTAAATTCTAATTTATATTTAGAAACTAGTTGGTGTCGGGATGATTTGAATAAACATGTCGGGATACTTTAAAAAATGTGATATAGTCATGAAGTTTGTGCTTGTCGCCACTGTTGAGAAATAGCCCGCGATTATAAAACAAAATTGTAACCTCAGTGTAAAAAGGTATTTTTCCTTCATTTGAAGTAACCTGAGGACGACAAGCCCGGGAGTGGTGTGCGCCCGCTGTAAGGAATGCAGCTACAAGCCCGCGAGTGGTGCGCGCCCGTGCTGTAAAGAATTTAAAGAATGCAGGAGGGCACAGTGCGAGGCCGCTGCTCGCTCCCGAGCTCCCTAGGCCAGGGAAGAGAGAAGGCAGGACATGCACCAGCCTTTGGCCAATTGCGTACTGTCTTTCTTAGAAAGACGCACGCAAAGGCCAATGGGTGTAAAAAGCACACGCACGAACATGTGCTGTGAGTGGAAAGCCTGGCTCAGGCGAGACGTAAAAAGGAGGATTTTATACAAATCATTCACTTGAAACGTGACCAGAAATCCTACATGCCATCTACCATCAACATGTTTTTTCTTCTCAAAATTGAGTTTGAAACTTTTGCTCCCCATCCACGCTCTGACCTCCATCAGACACTCTCAAACAATCAGTCAGGGATTTATAGAATGCTACAAATCACCTGCGAGGGTCGCAAGGCACTGGAGTGGCAAACTGCTTTGTGGTGATTTGTTCATTCAAACAGCCCGACCTTAAGTCCTTTCCTGAATTCCTGTCACAATTATTGTCACAATTTAGGGACATTAAATGTTTTTCTACTGAGTTAACAGATCATCTGAATGTCGTTGGCAAATGTATGAAACAGAAAGCTACTGGACCACATTAGGGAGGACCCACGTCTCATATGCATAGATGGTATGATGACATTGTAAATAACAGCTTGAACCTAGAGGGACTCTTTGCCTGCAATTCTATAAAAATTAGAACTAGGACAGGACAAGACATGGTCACCCACCCCTGCTTTGAGTAGTCTGAGCTGTAGAAGACCATGATCAAGTTTCAAACACCACTTAGAATTTGAATACAAATAGGGCACTCACACTGTTTGACTCTGCAGCCAAACCTCAGTTATCAAATGATATGAACTTCACTGTGGTATGGTAACAAAATATAATTGTCGGAGTATTGTCTTACATTATTTTTCTTAAATGTTATGGGTATCGTGAGATACAAATCCTTCAAATCTAGTCTGACCATCCGTCAGCGAGAAGGTTGTTCCCAAGGAGATGGATCACTCCATTTTGAAATGTTGGTAGACCAGCCATTTGATAAATTTACATAGGTTACTGTCCAGTACCCCTTCTCTTTGTGGAGGAAGAATATGGGTTCCTGAAAAAAGTTACTTTCTATGTCTTTCACTTCCTAGTCTATTAGGGTCTTTTGTTTGGCTGAAAAAGTCTAAGTGCAAAGTGTTTTCTCCTTACTCAAGGTCCCATAACATTCTATATGAAACCTCTGGGCAGTCTGGTGCTCCCATGTGTCCTCATAAATCTGGCACCAATTGTGCAGAAACAAAGCCAGCCCTCACCCTTACTTCAGTTGAGAAGAAAGGAGAATTCAACTGTACATCCATCGATGGTGCTGCATGGGGTATTGCAAAATCCTCCTTGGGTGCCTCAACCTCTTCCCGCACCTCTGTATAGCAAGAAACCACCAAATCTTCTCAAGTTCTGAAATTGAGTTCCTCTTTTAAGGCCCTGGCCTTTATTTATTTTTTCAAACAGATTTTATTGCCGTTTTCTTTACTTTCCAGTCATAGACATACATATCTTGTCATCCTTGCACTTTACATAATACTTTAACCTGCAATCAACTTTCTAGATTACATCCATCCTATTTTTGTTGTATACATTGTTATTCTTCCGTGATACCTGAGAGCTTCAGCCTTATGATTGTATTGTCATTGTAGATTACTCTCCTGTTCCCCTCCCCCCCCCACTTCCCCAACATTCCCCCCTCCCGCCCCGTGCTGCTGTCAGCTGTATGTGTGGTCTGGGTCGCCCTCTCAGGCCCTGGCCTTTCTGCAAGACTTGCTAAAATATTCCACCAGTTCAGGCCCCGGCCCGTCTTTGCTGGCCTCTTGCAAAATTCTTAAGGCTGAATATAATTTGTTGTTTCCCATCCATGTTAGAACTATACACATACATAAATGCACTTAGTGGATGCTTGATCCTTATCCCGAGTGGTAAAATAGAGAAGAACATTTTAAGTTCTTTAAGAAGCGGCTCCTCAAACAAGCAGCCCTGAGCTATAGGGCTATTCTCTGAAGGAGCAAGGGCCCCCAATTTAGTATCCTCAGCCCTTTGTCACATGTGGAAGTAGGAAGGTGTTGTTAAGCATACAAACAGCACTTCTATGGCTGCTGAGTAACAAAGAAAACAAAGTGCTGAAATACTCATGCTCTTTGCTAGAAGCTCATGTTGTGTTTTTCGTAATTCTCTGTTTTGACTGGAAATGTCGTTTTAAATTATTATTTTTTATTGGATGCTGAGTGGTTTGTTTCCTATCCTTTGCACACTTTTACAAAGCTTGGGTAGTAATATTGGTGCAGTGATCTTGGAAAGGCCCACACCTTTCACCTAGCTAGCTTCACTTCATGGGTATATTTGGATCTCTTTTAGCTCCGTCCCCCAGTCTGAATAACCTAAACATTGTTTTGCTTTGTGTTTACTGGCTCCTATATTCAACGTATCCAAGTTTTATCAAAGATGACGCGCGAATATCTTACCTGCTGCTACTCTGCCAAGGCTGTTTGTCCTGCCGTGAGGGGAACAGCGTTTTCATTACCGATACCCGGCAGGAGGACCGTGAATCTCTTGTACAGCCGTGAGGGAAACGGCCAGCGATACATCAAGCCCCACAATCCCCGGTCACGGGCGCCTGTTACCCACGTCATCAGGTTGTGCCGGGGGGGATTAAAGACCGCCTCAACACCCGCAGCGCGGGACTCGCGAATATCTTACCTGCTGCTACTCTGCCAAGGCTGTTGGTCCTGCCGCGAGGGGAACGGCGTTTTCATTACCGATACCCGGCAGGAGGACCGTGAATCTCTTGTACAGCCGTGAGGGAAATGGCCAGCGATACATCAAGCCCCACAATCCCCGGTCACGGGCGCCTGCTACCCACGTCATCTGGTTGTGCCGGGGGGGATTAAAGACCGCCTCTACACCCGCAGCGCGGGACGCGCGAATATCTTACCTGCTGCTACTCTGCCAAGGCTGTTGGTCCTGCCGTGAGGGGAACGGCGTTTTCATTACCGATACCCGGCAGGAGGACTGTGAATCTCTTGTACAGCCGTGAGGGAAACGGCCAGCGATACATCAAGCCCCACAATCCCCGGTCACGGGCGCCTGCTACCCACGTCATCAGGTTGTGCCGGGGGGGGATTAAAGACCGCCTCTACACCCGCAGCGCGGGCCGCGCCCGGGCAGAGCCCGGGCCAAGGGCGGGCCCGTCCTTGCCCGTCAGCGCCAAGAAGAGGCAGGGCTGGGCCCCCCCTCTAACGCCCCAAGCCCACAGGTACTTTTGAACTTTGTTGTTTAGCTCTGCTGCCTATCTGCCCAACTATTGACAATGGGGGAAAAAGATACCAGTTGTGCCTAGAGAAAATGCTAAACATAAACTGCCTCCCACAACTCCTACTACCCCACTGTCTAGCCTGACAGCCATAGACAAAATGCTACAAAAGACCATCAGCGTTGTCGCCACGGCTATTCAAAACACTGAAAGGCGCCTATCGCTCCCACCAAGTTTGCCTTTATTAATGCACCAAGAAAACTCTTTGGAGTCCCTACTTGCTACATCTTATGCGGGGCTCCCTGGCGCAGTTAATAATGTGATTTGCACTACTGAGGATGCAGCCCCTCAAGGTCATTTATCTATGGCAACTAGGCTTTCGTCGACCCCTATCATGTTAAGGTCAAGTACGAATAAGGGCTCTGACCTCTTGCTATCCCCAGTTGATAACCAACTATGTTCGGAGGGGGCAGGTTCATATCACGACCTTGATATACTGGTCGTAGATGAGGACAAGAGTGTCAGTGCACCTATGCAAACTAGGGGGCAGAAAGCCAAGAGGCAAAAGGCTAAGGCTAAACGAAAACATATAGAGCCAGCACCAAATAAACATAAAGCCGGGTATATCCAGTCTCGGAGAATCATTGCCCCCTTAGAGCAAAATAAGGGTAAGGGGAATGGTCAAACTGGCAAGACAGTCCCTCAAATCATAGAAACCAACATAGCATCAGGTGATGAGGGTTTCTGGGGCAGAATGGAGATATTGATAACTACCCTTTTAGGGCCCTTAAATCAACAAGTTTTGAACATAGAAAAGAAGTTGATAGCGCTGGGTGAGCATGTAGTAAAATTGGGCACAGGGCGTAGTCACAAACTCATACCGGACTCGGGGGCAATTATTGTAAATGAGTCCCAATCAATCATGGTTAATACGAATAAAGTCCACACAAACGCCCTTCTGCCCCCGCCCTTACCAATACCAAGTACTAGTAAGAATCCACCCAATGCGGAATCCTTGGTTACAGGGGTACCTAAATCAAACCTGACTAAGACCGTTACCCTTGAAGGCACTAAAAATACAAAGGCACAACCCAGACAAGATAGCACCAATAATCGAAACTGCCTAACCCCCCCCCCTCCCCCCCAGATAAGCCGAATCAATCTACATTAATTATTACAAGACAGATTCCGGCCCGTATTAGCTTGCCCCCTGAGTGCGGCGCCTATGTATTGGTCCTAGCTAACGTGCCTAAATTAAGAAAGGACCAAGAGGAAAATTTTACGAGTCTTAAAAACAGGACACTCTACAGGTTATCCAGAAATTGCCATTTCCCAATGGAAGGTGCAGAGGAGATCATTCATACCCAAAGAGTGGGTTGGGTGGGCCCGCTAAGAAAAATGTTTGAGGGAGACTGTATAATCATTAATTTTAGGTCCCCGCAATGGGTACATTCCACGCTTGCTAAAGCTCCACAGCCCTCACGATGGGAATATAACACCACCCTCCTTCCTTTGGGATATTTTTATAGGCATTTAATAGATTTCAATCTCAATTCTGGGACTGATTATTTAGGATTTCATACAAACTTAAATTTTAACATTAGGAATGATGGGCGACTGCACCACCAGGACCATAACTTTGATTTCAGGACTGGCCAGCAATTATTTCCCACTGCACCCCGGAACATTCTAAAGGATAGGCCCTATGTAAGGACCATTCAAACCCCTAACATGACTCACAATGAGCCAAGGTATACTTACAATATCCCAACCTATAATCGGTTTGATTATGCTTTTTCAAACCTAGAAGACCAGGATTGACTGGGGAATATTGTAAGTAAAACTGAACGAACAGAGGTAGTTGATGCCACTGGGGAATATTTATACTTAATACAAACTGACATTACTAAGCCAATGCCCGCACAGGAAGTTATTGCCCCACTATTAGTCATATGTGAGGACAAAATATCTTTACCAACCCAACCCAAACAGAATGCAGAAGATAAACCCCTGGGCCCTACCCGCGGCCTCGATTTATCAATTCTTAGTTGGAATGTCGCTGGACTTAAATCTAGACTGTTAGATCCACAATGGATACAGTTATTGGATGGTAACGACATCGTCCTGTTCCAAGAGACGTGGGCAGTGAAGAATTTGCATTTAGAGGGCTACCATTGCTTTAGTATAACTGCATCCAAATCTGTTTTTGGGCGTGCAGTAGGAGGCCTTTTTATTGGAATTAGGATATTGGCAGGCGGCACTATTAAGGACCTGTCAGAAGGGAATCCAAATATTCAGGTCCTTGAATATAAGCGAAAGACCAAGATTTATTTAATTAATTTTTATAACAATGATTTTTACTTTACACCGAATAGGAATTACACAGCACTTTCCAACACTTTACAACACCTTGAATCAAATATAGGTCTAGACGAGGAGTCAGGGATTTTAATCGGAGGAGATTTTAACGCCAAAATCATGAAAAAGCGCTGGCTTGTGGATAAAAACCACCAAGACCCAGCAGAACGCAGAGGCATTGAATTAGTCAATATGCTAAGTGAATACACCCTTAGCAATGTTATGGAAGCAAGCCAATCCCTTTGGATGGCTAGCGCCCCTACGTTTAGAGGCAGGGATTCTTGCTCAACCATTGATTTTATCTTTACATCCCCCTACCTAACAGACCGTGTAATAGACTCCAAAGTAGTAGAGACACTATTTGGAGATCATAATCCCCTTATAACCATCTTACACTTAGGCCCCAGCCCGGTATTTGTCAATTTAAATGGCGCCAGAGACATTATACCATCTGGTGATGGCCTTCGTTTAAAATGGAGGGGAATTGATTGTGGGGCCATACTTGATAGTGTGAAAAACAACCCCCCGGAATTAATCAATTCCTGTTCACTATTTGACGGGGATAGCAACAGAATAATCACGGATTTTGATAAACTGTGCTCAGTAATAAAAACCTCTATGTCAGTCCCACCACCCACTAAAGGGAAAGACCCAAGGTGGTTCGACTCTGCTTGTTCTTTAGCAAACAGGGAATTACGTAGGACATTGACAAGTAAGCCAAGGATTCCAGTAGAGATCCAGTTAGCCAGGAAATGGTATAAATTAAAAATAGCTGAGAGGAAGACTGTATTGCTGACAGAACAATGGGAATTGTTGGCTGTTAGCGCGAACCAGAAGAATAGTGGCCCATTCTGGTCTGCAGTTGGGAAAATGCGGGACTTGGGCAAACATCTATCCCCAATTAGCTGTAATATAACCAGTAGCACCTGGGAGGCCCATTTTTCTAAAATTTATGCCACCCCGACTGAGAATGTAATCATCCCAGATCTGGGACAGTCGCGCAATCTACAGATTGACCTCCATGAGGTAGAGACAGCCATCAGAGAGAGTCTTGGTAATAAGGCCCCTGGCCCAGATGGACTCCCCATAGATGTCATCAAGTACAGCCTGGCCTTATGGACACCAATTCTTCTCAATGTTTTTAATAGTCTGTCAAAAGCGTCCATCCCTAAGACATGGACCTCCAGTATTATAGTTCCAATCTATAAAAAGGGCGATAGATCAGACCCAGCTAACTATCGCCCAATCTCTCTCCTGGATAATACTCTTAAAATATTGGGGCGAGTTATTTATAATAGGGTCTTAGAGTGGACTAAAGACCTAGATATATTGGACCCGTGTCAGATGGGATTTAGGGGAGGGGTGGGTACGGTCGAGCAATGTTTGAATTTAAAACTAATAATTGATAAGTATAACGTCGCTCGATCGTCCCCCATTTACCTCGCCTTTATGGATCTTTCATCCGCTTTCGATTTGGTCAATAGAACCAAACTGTGGACTATGCTCCTTGGCTATGGCCTCGATGAGGCCCTTGTACATTTCCTGGCCCACCTCCATACTGACCTTAAAGCACATGTTAGGATTGGGCTGGGTGGCGAGGTATCTGGAGCAGTAAAGATTGGTAGGGGGGTCAGGCAGGGGTGCGTTTTAGCACCCCTGCTGTTTATTATCTATATCAATGGTATATCTAAGGCCCTAAAACAAGCGACTAAAGATGTGCCCAACATTCAGGGGTCTCCCTTGCCAGTCCTTTTATATGCAGACGATGCGGTCCTTATGGGCCGCACTCCAAATGCCCTCCGTCTGCTCGTGGAGACTTTTGTACATCATATGGAAGGCTTGGATCTGCGCGTTAATTTTAAAAAATCTTTTATTATGTCTTGCGGACCAGGGAAAAGGAAGCTCAATACTATACACATAGGGTCAGAGAAATTAGACTCTGTAAACGCTTTTCCATACTTAGGGTTGGTTTTCGCTGCGAACGGCTCATGGAGTGGGCATCTAGCCCATGCCATGAACAAGTTCTCGAAAGCCACCAATTCAATATTGAGCCTTCCTCGCCCAAAGAAATTAGGCCCCACCAAAGCTATTTTAAATTTTTTTAGATTACAGTGCATACCCGTGGCTACTTATGGGGCCGAGGTATGGGGCTTAGGAAATAGTCCCGGCATCCGGCGAGAAGAGAGTCGTTTCTGCAGGAAAATACTGAGCGCCCCAATCCCTTCCCCTGATTTTATTTGCCACAGAGAGCTAAACCTCCCCCATGTCTGCGACTTTCTTAGATCCAGACCAGCTCTATTCTGGTTGAGGCTTTGGAGGAACGATTCAGCATCCCTAACACAAGACATAATCAAAGATTGTCTCAAATGCGATCATGCCTTATCAATTCCTTGGCTCGCTGGAGTTCAAAAAACATTGAGCTCTGTGAATAGGGGTGATCTTTTCTCCGACCCAGCCAGAGTTGAACCGAAAGATAAGGTAGTGGTCAAACAAGCACTTTATGCACTTTTTGATACAGAGAGAATGGAAAGGGAAATTTCCAAACCTACCATTGTTAGATACATGGAGAATGATTTGTGTAAGCAATCATTTCCACTTTATCTTACCCTTCCCTTGTCTAACTGGGAAAGTTCTCTGTTATTCCGACTTAGGGCAGGCTCTTTAAAACCCTTGTTGGGCTTTCCACTGGGTTACCATCACTCAACTGAATATAATCCATGCCCATGTGATGGAACCAGTACACAGAACGAATTGCACTTTCTATTTTTCTGTAAATTTTATCTAAAATATATTAATTGGTTTTTAACGCCCTATTTTAAGAAACGAAGACCCCTCTCATTGAGGGAATCCTGTCTAATGTTATTTTCCCTGGACACGGACGAATTAATCTTTCGCACCAGCACTTTTCTGAGACTTATAATATCTGTACGTAAAATGATGGAAAATCCTTGAACAACAGCTGTGTTGCCTTTTTATTAATTTGAAATTGCATCTTGGATTACTGTGTAACTTTAGTTTTATGTGTGTACTTTTATGGATTTTATGAAATTCGAATAAAGGTCTTTTGATTGATTGATTGACTCTATTCTTGGGTATATGCTCAATCATATTCAAGAAACTGGATGTCAGTTAAGACACCAAACGCACATACAAGGAGTAAGAGAACAGAGAAACGTATATCAGATAAAGTGTGTGGCACAAGCTTTGTTTTTGAAAACTGCCCTATCAACAAATTGTGGCATGCTTCATCATAGGGCTTTCTGTCAACCCCCCCAGCGCACACCAACAGCTGGGGTGGAGCAAAAGAGAAGGAGAAGATGATACAAACACAACATTCAAGGGATCAGAAAAGAAATGTAGTGCAGAAGCAAGAGTTGAAACTGGCTCAGGTATATCCGCTGTAAATGTTATTCCTGGACTTCCTGGTCAGTTCAAAAATATATAGGATGGTGGTGTTGGGTTGAATTAATAGCCCCACACCCGTCCTATCTGCATGTCTGTCAACATGTTTGCCGATTTTTAGCCCTGAAATGGTCTCGCTGCTTTCGTCAGGACCTTAGGTCCCCTAAGCCCCCTTACTCTCCTATCTTCCTTTGTTGGTAGGTTGACGTCTGATCCATTCTAGTCTGGGGTCTTCTATGCACACTGGTAATACCTGTAAAAGGGAAATGTAAATAATCGTAACCACAACCCCTTTTACCATATGATATATATGACTCTCAATGTGTTAATGAAAATGTGAACACGCCACACATAATAAAATTAGGTCACCACCTTGGAGTCCCAATTCTGGGATATTGACAAAAGTTGTTCTGTTTTCATCTCCACAAATTCTTCCGTATCTGTACCTTTCAGACAGATGAACGCAAGTACCTGGTACTCTAAGCAGCCATGACTAGCCACATAAACTTACAATAGTGTAGTTTATTTTGCTTTAGCTTCCCATCTCATGTAAGGCTACAACAAGGTCAAAACACTATTGTTTGCCTTGCTTTAATATTAAAATAGTAAGCCTGTGTCTCTCCTCATACTAGAACTCGGTAAAAAATGTAATTGTGTTTAAATTTCACTCCTTGACTTTTCAAAATGTACTTACATGATGCCCTACCCCCTTATATACCCTGGCAACAAATAAAAACTTTATATAAGTCCCCGCATACAAATTTAACTCAAAAGCTCATTGTCACTTACATACTGTAAATGCCACAATATTGAATAGAATAGAATCTCCTCCTACCCTTCCGACCTGAGAAGGGGCTTCCCTCTAACAGCATTGCAGGAAAGTGGAATATTATGTGGAGATGCTGGTTCGGGTTCACAAGACAATACTTTCACAATACATTTAATTTAATTTCAAAATAGCTTTATTTCGGCACTTGGCCATAAAAGCAGAGAATACAGACATGCCTAAAACATATAAAAGCAATACTAAAACCAACAAGAATACAATTGACAATACAGTCACTAATGAGAACTAAGTATCAAAATGTGCAAAAAGGAAAAGTTAGAATAATACATTTCAGATTACATCATCGAACACCTACCTAAAACGTTTCATAAATGTATAAATGTATGATGCTACACAGGAATACAATTATGAATGATAAAACCAATATATATATGTATAATTACAAAATACATAAAATATAATCCATCATAAATCACGCTAATTACTTGGCACAAGATATGATCTATAAGCTTGTAACAGACAATACAACACTTTGGTAAAAGATTAATCTAGGGGCTGAGTTCTTATGGAACATCTATTCACATGCCTCAAGTCCAGTGAGGTAATAATTGGGTGCGTAAATTGGTCTCTTGTGCACACCTACTTTTTGCTTGATTTTCAAAATCCAAGTACTAAATGTGCAAAGTCAAATCGATCTGAATGTGCTATAAAGTAGGCAACTTGGATCTTTGTATCCACAACTGACCCAGAAACTTGGATATCGAACAAGCATACAGCGGACAGGGATCCAGTCTCAAGATCCTAAGCGCTGTACAACTGCTTCGCGTACCCAATAGATTACATATTGGTTTTATCCACATCTACCCGCCAGGCAAACGCGACATGTGCAATTGTTTCTTCTTAGAGCATGTAGGCGGAGCACAAAGCAGTTTCATTTGAGGTCCATTTGCTAGTTAACGAATGTAGTAGAAGTGTTTCCACTCTAAATTGAAAGTACATTTTCCTGTCCAAAGGCAGTGTAATGATGTCCTAGTATGATTCCAGGAGTCTACAGTTTGTGAAATCAAGAAATCTCCCAGTCAGCGAAGAGCTTACTGCCTCAGGGAGCTCATTTTTGGTAATCCAAGGCCCGTAATAAGTTTTCAGCAATTCTGCTGAAGGTATTGGTTGACCAGATGGCTCTACCCATAGTACCCTTAATCTAATGGCTAATAACTTTTTGAATTGCTGGAGCCGCTCGATTTTGTTATAACAATCTCGCACAATACTCCTAAAGATGGTCCTTGGATTCACAATAATAAATATTTAGCTCATTCATGGTGGTGTGGTAAAGAGCAGTCTGGCTTTACTAGAGGAATATGTGTTAAGCATTTCGGAGTACCAACGTGGACGATAAGTAATTAACATGACTCGTTAGAAATCCGACACCAGTTTATAAAAATAAGATGTATTTGTTTCTTAATTTAGACACCAAAAAGAACCAAATAGCTTATATGTAACTGGAGTTATGGATTTTGGAAGAAAACATAAATCTGAGTAATTCAATAGTGCAGAACCTTTGTATTGCGGTCAATGGGAAAAACTGATAGTGACAATAGGTCATTTGCAGGTCGAGTAGCGTGGAACCCACGGAAGGTAAAGGTAATGCAGGTCCCTGGACAAGGCCATGACAGTCAGTTCAATTTCACCTGGCCCTTGGAGCCCGGATGTAGAGTTGTCCTTGCTGTCCTTGGTGCTAAATGTGAGCCCGGGGCTGCTGGTTTTCCCGCTTAGACACTGCTGCGGGGAAAACGGATGCAAAAGCTCGACGAGGAGGCCACAGCCATGGTGGGTTAAAAGTGTGGCGGGGTTCCCTCTTGGTGCACTGTTGAGTGCATGGGTCAGTTGTCAGACTGGCACCCAACAAGCCTTGTCAGCTGTAAGCACAGTAGATGATTACTTCGTTTTCAGGTGTTCCTGGGGAACACAGTTGCTGCCTGAAATTTGTGGGAGGCAGGACTACAGTTCCCACAATGCAGTAGTGGATTTGGTCAATTTCTTGGGGGGCCCGATGGCCAGCGATTCTACAGATCTGGAGCGTTGTTTCACCTGCAGTTTGCAGGGGATTAGTGCCACTAGTCTAGTGGAGTCTGAGGGTGCTTCCGGCTCTCATAAGGATGCCTCTGTCTGGTGGAACTGAGCTTTGGCCTTGGATGAGTCTCAGTGAGGCACTTCCAGGAGCGTTGCCACATGTACAGAGTATCCCTCTTTTGGTTTGTGCAAGTTCTGTTGTTGCAGACATGGGTATCTTCTTTGTTCTTTTTTATGCACGTTGGCTCAGAACTTAGGGTCTGGTGTCAGGAGTGTCCTTAAATCCTAGATTTAGGGGAATTATGGGTGACGGTGCAAGTGACTACTGGGCTACTTGCCCCAGTGGCTAACCTGAGGTGACCTCATCCGGCGGTGTAGGTCACCTTTTCTACCCAGAACCCACTATTCGACCACTTTAAAAAAAGACAGAAATCTTTCTTAGCTCTACAGACCCAGCATCCCACCCTAAAGGTTTGGCTAGCCTCCTGGTGGTGTACACCTCCTGAATACCTAACGTTCCTGCCTGCCCGGGTGCAAATGTTCCTGGGGGCAGGGAGAGGGTTGTTTCCTCCTCTAGGAGGCAGCCTCCATGCATATCAGAGGTGGTGAATGCTTTGAAGCTCACCGCCTTGATGTGCCACTTCACTAGCCATTCTGTTCAGGGAGGAGATGTCACCTTTTCGGCCAGGTCTTTGTTTCTGACTCCTGGGAGTATTCACACTGCCTGGCTGGAGGTTAGATTCCTGCCTTGGCAGTAGCAACCGTGGACTGCCAGACAGAACACAGGAAAGGATAGCGCTGCCAGGTGGCCAACCACTATGGAAGCCACCTGGGTGCATGCCGCATCTTCCTCAACCCTTTTAGTCAGAGGTGAGGAGGCACTTGTTTGATACCAAACATGACCATATTTGGCTGTACCATAAGGGAGCTGGCAACCCAGAGTATGCCCAGGTGCCAGCCCTTGGTATCCTATGGATAGCTGAATACTTATAGTAGTCCTTAATGGAAAGGGCTACTGTAGGGGCATATAAACTTGCATTTATATGTCCACACCTTTCATATGCTGGACCCTGCCTCCTGGGCGTAGGCGTGGCTGACATATATTAAAGATAGTATTTTGACCATGCCACACATGTTGAGGGCAAAGTTGAGTTGGATCAGTATTGTTCCTGCAGTCTACAATGGCATTCCAGCTGTCGTCTGTTTATTGGGTCACTTCACTCAGGGGGGAAAAACTAGTGCTGCAGGACCTAGTGACCCCTCTATCACCCATGCCCTGGGTACCAATGGTACCATATACTAGATACTTTTAAGGGGGTGAAAGTCCTTGCCAATTGGGTTACCAGTTCACACATCAGTTTCAGGGAGAGAGCACTAGCACTGGGGCGTGGTTAGCAGTCTTCAGTGCACTGTCTGTCGAAAATCAGCTTCTAGTAGTCTCAATGATAGCAAGACATCTGCAAGAGAGCCTGTTTTTTTACAAGCTTCTAAAAAGGTGTTCTCCTACCACTGTAAGACCTGTACTTCAGGATTCAGGATTCATAACATTCGAGGCACCACACCTGAGGTCACTGCAACACATTCGAGTTTTCCAGCTTCATGTGGAGTCACTACTGTGCATAGTACAGTGCATCACAGGTAAGTATTTGTAAATACTATTTAAGATTGTTTTTATCATTATCTTAACCCTAATATATGTATATTTTGTGTGTGCATATATGTGTATGTATGTGATCCTAAGCTGAAAATCTCTGACTGAAAAGATGACTTTTCAGTTTGGCAGGTTTAGAGTGGCGCTGGTATTGAAGATGTGCTCTAACTAGAGCAGCTCTTCACCTAAACTTGATAACTATACCCGTAGAGCCCGATGTACATAGGTAAGTGTTTGTGATTACCAAATAGGTAATTTTTGTGATTCGCTAATTGGGATCGCAAACAGCAATGTACAAATGTGTTTTTAACATATTTTGCTATTCCCGGTGGGTCGCAAATAGACCTTTCTCATTAATATTCATGAAGTATGTCTCGGTTTGTGACCAATTGTGAATCGAAAAAATCACAGGGATGGTGGCCTGCTGGGGTCATCAGACCATCAGGTCAGTGATTTCTTTTCAAAATAGCTATTTTTTTGTTTAAAAATGCAGCCTGTTTTTATTTTTATTTTTAAAAGGAAAACGGGATGCTATAAGAGGCTGGCTTAGTATATTGTTCACACTTAAAGGAGTGATACACCTTGAACTAATCCAGGCAACCCTTATGGTGATTTTAGTGGTCTTTGATAACCTTAGGCTCTTAAAGTGGTAGCTGTGGAGAGTAGCCTTCAGGATCATCTTGAAGGAGAGTAAAGCAGCTTATTTTACCACATTTAATCAATAGTGTAGATTAGATGAACACAGTGTTTATAAAAAATAAGTCTCTTCATTACACAACATAATCACTATCACATTGGTCTATCTCCTAGCTGGAGATATCAACAGTACACATGAAGATACTTCAAAGAAATCAGGTAAGCAGCCCAAATATATATTGGTCTCCAGGGGGAGACCAAACCGTATACTAAAGAAGTGGAATGCAAACTGCAAGGAAGAACTGGACATGGACCAAAGGACTCAGAGGAGCTGGGTGAACCAGGGACCACTCAAGGTAAGTACCCAGGAACCCCCCGGAGGCTGTGTGCCCAATTCAAGTCTATGGAGAGGTTGCGGTTGCTGTTTTTATGAAGGACCCTTCAAAGAGGACCCTGAAGAAACCCTTTGAAAGATGGAAGGTTGGAGAGCCACCCCTCCCATGGATGTCCCAGGACCAGGTTACCTGCACTAGGGAAGACTGGTGCATAGGGGTTTAGTGACGTTGGAACCTCCAGTAGGCGACAATGGAAGACTTGGGGAAAAAAGGCCTCTGGAGAAGTCTCTGAAGAAGTTCGGTGGAATCCGAGAGTGGATTCTTGAAGAGGAGACCCGAGAAGAGGAGAGCCGACGGGACAGAGTCTGCCACTCGGAGGTGATCAGGAGGCACAGAAGCACAAACCCCACCCTTGGCATGGTGCTCAGTAGAGTTGACGGGGACCTTGTCGGTGCAGCTCTGGGGACCAGGTGATGCTGAGGAAGACCAGGAGCTGTACACGAGCTGTCGCACGCCAGATGTTGATGTCTAGGTGGTCGGTGTCCGGCGGGAGCACCACCAAGCCTTGGTCGGCTCAACTGGCATGGATGACAGCAAGATGCAATCGTTGGGACCAGCAAGGTCCAAGGGACTCACCAAGTGCAGAGAGTCAGAGCAGTCAGAGAGTCAGAGCATGCCCCAAGCAAGCAGGGGGGCCCACCAAAGCATGAGAAGACCCTCAAGAGGACCCCAGGCCCAGAGTCGCAAGAGGACCTCAGGCAGCTCTCCAAGTATAGAGGCCGACGGTGCAAGTGATGCAGTGAGGACTCTGATCTTCAAGGGATGAAGTGCTGGAGCTTCTTATAGCCTGAAGATATCTGGGGTGCAGAGCCAGTAAGTCTTGGCAATGGCAAGTCGACGCGGTGTACAAGAGTTTGGTCCCAGTGGCTCTGATGAGGGATACTGTCCTCCAACTTGCAGAAAAGGCAGATCTAGCCTCAGGAATAGAACAGAACCACCACCTGTGTTGCTGGGCCTCAGTAGTCTGTGGACAACAGGAGCAACAAAATGGTTAGCTTCGTTGTGAAGTGCCCGAGGATGCTGGGGAGTGACTCTTTTACTCTGGGGGGGAGGGGCGCACCAAAGCAGGAGAAGAGCCCCAGGACAAAGGCACAGGAGTCGCAAGACGACCTCAGGCAGCTCACCAAGAATGGAGGCCCACGGTGCAAGGGATGCAGTGAGGACACTGATCTTCGAGGGTTGAGGTGCTGGAGCTTGTTATAGCCCGAAGATCTCTGGGGTGTCGAGCCAACAAGCCTTTCCAACGGCAAGTTGACGTGATGCACAATGGTTTGATCCCTGCTCTTCCGACGAGGGATACTGGCCTCAGAATTGTAGAGAGGACAGGTCAGGCCTCAGGGGAGTTGTAGGACCACCACCTGTGTTGCTGAGCCTCGGAAAGTCAGTAGGATGACAAGAGAAGCAGACCAATCCTCTTTGTTGCGGTGCCTGCAAATGCAGGGGAATGACTCCTTCACTCCAATAGAGATTTCTTTGGATGTCTTTGATGACCATAGGTCTGTTAAACAACCTGTATGAAGCACAGACGACAAAGAAGACTTGAAGAACAGTGAGACCAGGAGCAGCAGGAGTCTTCCTTGGTGCAGTCTCTGTTCCAGTTGAAGTCCAATGAAGTCCAAGTGCCTGACGATTGAATAGTGACTTAGTTTCAGTGTTGAGTCTTATCCCATGATGAATATGAAGACCCACCCAACAGCAGAGCCCTTAAATACCCTAAGAAAAGTGTTAGGACGATTCGGGGTTCCTCCCAGAGGAGGGAGTGGACCGGGGGGAGGATACTCTCATGTCCTTTGTCCAGTTGTGCACCAGAGCGGTAGCCAAGAGTTCCCTACACTGGTTCAAACTGGATTATGCAAAGAGGTCAACAAATGTGCCCTTTGTGACACTAAGTCCTGTCTGGGAGGGACAGGAAACCTATTATTCTACCTTCCCCTACTCAAGCTTCACTCAGCAGCAGGAGGGCAGAATTGTGTATGTGGTCGGCAGCAGCACTAGCTTGCTTGCAGACCCTGAAAGGCTGTTACCGTGAGTAGAGGGGGGTCCCCTATGAGCTCCCCAATACTTGGTATCATATTTCCAACACTGAAATTGGTGTTGGGGTATAATTCCAACATATTTGATACCAAACATGACCGGGTTCAGGCAGCCACTATATAGTTAGACATCCCATAATGACTGATGTCCACTATATGTCTTAGAAATGGCTGCCTGCACTTACAAAGGCTGGAGAATCGACTCCAAGATTTGTTGGTTTGTCCTGCTCATTCAGTGTCACCCTTACTTTTATAACCAAGCACCCTTCCAAAAATCACGAGCAAATTTATCGATCTGGGGCTGATAATGGCGAAGAGGGAGCTTACCATGCATTGGAAGGCAAGAACGGGGCCGAGCATTCGGAGGTGGAGGGCGAGCTTCCTGGTTTGGGCGGGGACTGAGGGGACACTTCGCCTACAGTTGGCCAGGCGTGCTTCCAATGACAAAGCTCAGGATGCTGCTCGGGCGTGGGGGGCTTTGGTGGAGGAGCTTCGTCGCTGGGGGGAACAGGAAGAGGAGGGTGGGGATCAGGCGCGAGTGGCCCGGACTGGGAGGAGTGTGGAGGGACCTGCTGGGACTGCCGGGGAGACTACTCAGGAGGAGGCCGCTTGAATATTCTCCGAGAATAATCGCTGTTTGTGCAACTTTATTAGGATGTGCATGGTGGTCGAGCTCCGGGTTGGTATCCCTATGAGCGGTAGAGTGCAGCCTTTGGTACTTTTGAGAACGCTGATGGGGTTCATCCCATGATTCTGAGTTCCGCTCCCTGGCTGCGTGGGGCACTCTACGCATTACCGGGGGGGGGGGACCGCTGTGGGCACACTGACAAGGGGGGGGGGGGTAGAGGGAGAGCGGGGTGGGGTGTTAGGAATGGCACTGTTGCGGAACTACTTTCTCCTGTATTGTCGTTCATTGCCTAGTTCTCCTACACGGGCCTACTGTATGTAACGCTGACCTCACGATGCTGTTGTTGGGGACAAACTAATAAAAATTGTTTAAAAAAAAAAAAAAAAAACAAGCACCCTTCCCTCAAGACTGAAAAGCCTGCCATAGGAGTGCCTTATAGATTTTAAGTGCATTGACCTCCGATATAAGGAAACGTATATATACACTGAAGACGAATGCCCACCAATGTCGGGTGCTGCAGGAGAGTTGACGGTGACCTTGGAGTTGCAGCTATGAGGAACAGGCAACGCTGTGGAAGACCGGGAGCTGTTCACGAGCTGTCCCACGTCGAATGTTGAGAGTTGAGAGTTGAGGGGTCGGTGTCCATCGGGAGCACCAACAAGCCTTGGCAACAGCAAACAACGTGGAAAGCGAAGAAGGTGAAATGTCGGGACCAGCAAGGTCCAGGTGACTCACCACGATAAGGTGAGTCAGGGCAGGCCCTAAGCAATCAGGGGAGCCCAAAGTATACGGAGATGACCCTCAAGAGGACCCACAGGCCGGAGGCACTGAAGTCGCGAGAGGACCTCTAGCAGCTCACCAAAGAAGCATTCCCACGATGCAAGTGTTGCGGTGAGGATGAAGATCTTGGTCACTGGAGATGCTTGAGGTTGCTACTTGGAGCCGGAAGATCTTGATGGAAGGAAGCCAACAAACCTTTGCAACTGCAAGCCGACGCAGTGCACAGGGGTTTAGTTCCTGCAGCTCCGACGAGGGATACTGGCCTCGAACTTGGTGAGAGGACAGGTCAGGCCTCGAGGGATGTGAAGAACCACCACCTGTGTTGCTAAGCCTTTCGGAGTCCGTGGGAGCCCAGAATCAGCAGACCGTTCAGCTTAGTTGTGGTGTCTGCAGATGCAGGGAAGGGACTCTTTCACTTCAAGGGAGATTCCTACAGGTTTCTTGGATGTCCACAGGCCTTGGAAGGTTCATGTATGATGCACAGGCACCGGCGTTGCAGCAGACGAGCAGGCTGAGGAGATCAGGGGCAGTGGGAGTCTTCCCGGTTGCAGCCTTGCTTCACAGAGCGAGGTCCAGCAAACTCCAGAGTGCCCAGACAGTGGAAGAAAAAGTGGTGTCTGAAATTGATCTTGTCCCACAACGAATCTAGGGACCCACTCCCGGGTAAGGCCCTAAATGCCCAAAGGAAAGGGTTGGGACGATTCAGGGGTCTCTCCCAAAGGAGGGGCTGGACAAGGAGGAGCATACTTCTCTGTCCTTTGTCCAGTTTCGCGCCAGAGTGGGAGCCAACGGCTCCCTGAACTGGTTTGAGCTGGACTATGCACGGAGGGCACCAAGTTTACCCTGCACGCAGACTATGTGGCACTGGCAAGCGCTCCCAACTTGCTCCAATACACTAAATCCTGTCTGGGAGGTGGTCACACCTCCCTGTGACAGGATACTTATTGTTCTACCTTCCACTGCCCAAGCTTGGCTTAGCAGCAGGAAGGCAGAGACATATCTCTGGGTGGCAGCAGCCCTGGCTTGCTCTCTGGGTCTGGAAGACTGGTACCGGGAGCACTGAGGGCCTCCCACAGGAGCTTTATGGTGCATGGAATCATACCTCCCACACCATTTACAGTGTAGGGTATGATTCCAACATGTTAGATACCAAACATAATAGGATTCGTTGCAGCCAGTTTTGAGATGGTCTCCGTGTAATGACGCGGTACCCCTCTACATGTCACATGGCTGTTATGTTAAGTTATTTTAACTTAGTAACACACTCGAATCAGCCCCTAAGGGTTATCTTGGTGCGGGACATGGGCAGAGGACAAGCTGAGGTTGACTAAAATAAGTCAGTTTTTAGTGTCTTCCTAAAAGGAAAATGGTATTCGCAGAGACAAATCTTCATGGGCAGACTATTCCAAAGATGAGGAGCAAGGAACGTGAAAGACCTGTAGCCAGCCCTGGCCTTCTTAAACCTGGGGACTTTAAGCAAAGATTTTTCACTAGATCTAAGGAGTTTCACAGAAGGCAGAACCTTAGCTGCTAGAAAAGAGAGCCCTTGGCCGTGAAAGGCACAGTGGGTTAAGCAGCATAATTTGAAAAAGATTTTTTTTTTCACTGGTAGCCAGTGTAAAGACCGCAGAAGAGGGGCTGAGGATGAACGCGGAGGGGAGTTGCAGACAAGGTGTGCTGCAGTATTTTGGAGCACCCGGAGTTTGGACAATAGATTCTCGTTAATGGACATCAGAAGTGAGTTGCCCTAATCTAGGCGGCTAATTACCACAGCTGGACCAAGGATTACCTTGAGGAGAGAGGTAATAGGGGGAAAACTCTTCTCGACAGGAGCAACATGTAAAAACAAGATACTGTGGTAGCAGCGATGTGTTCCTTCATAGAAAGAGATTGATCTATGCGGACACTGAGATGTTTTACTATTAATTTAGGTGTCGGGCTGGGGGTTCAGTTGGCCACCATTCCGGGGCCCAGATAAATTGGGCATGTCCAAATAGCATGATTTCAGTTTTTGTAGAATTGAGTTGCAGCCGGTTATTCAACATCCAGGTGGCTATGGCTTTCATCCCGAAGGAGAACAGGGCTTTAGATTTGGACAAATTAGAGCCAAAAGAGAAAAGTAGCTGTGTATCATCAGTGTATGAGATCATCTCAAATCCAAAGCCTCTGGCTATCTTAGCAAGGGGGGCCAAGTAAATATTAAAAAGCATTGGGCTCAAACAGGAGCCCTGAGAGACTCCATAGGTCAATGGCATCCTTCTAGACCAATAGGGGCCGAGGGTGATTGTTTAGGATCTTTTTGGAAAATCTGCTAACCATTTGAAGGCCATTCTTTGAATCCCTAGATCATGGAGTCTGTCAAAGTCGGGGTGATACATCATGTCAAATGCCGCTGACAGATCTAATAAAACAAATACTGTAGAACATTAGCGTCAAGTGAACATTTAATACAGTCAGTGACCGCAAGCAAGCCTGTATCCGTACTGTGAAGAGGCCTGAAACCAGACTGAGAGTCATCCAATAGTCTGTTAGTCTCCAGGTAGGTGGTTAATTGATAGTTGATATGTTTTTCCATTAGCTTGGCCAAGGAAGGGAGGAGGCCAAGGAAGGGAGGAGGGAAATAGGGCGGTAGTTAAGCCAAATCATTGGGAACAGAGTTGCTTTTCTTTGGAATGGACCTGATTAAGGCCACCTTCCAGTCTAAGGGCACTTTCCCAGATGTAATTGATCGATTATTAGGGAAGAGATTTGCGGTGCTAGTTCAGAAGCAAGAGTCCCCAGGACTGCGGGTGGACAGATGTCTGAGGGAGAGCCAGACTTCAGAGTTTAAAAGGTTAGAGGTAATTTCCGTGGAGATTGACGTAAAATTACAAAGACTAATGGGAGAATCAGTGCAAAGAGAAGGGACTATGGATTTCACTGGGACAGTAGGAGGAAGGTTTAAGTAAATCTCCTTAATTTTGCCCTCAAAATGGTCAGCCAACGCGTCACAGAGAGATTGGGATGGGTATGGTTCTGAAATGCAGGACGCAGGGTTAATGTAGGAATTTAAAATTTTAAAAAGAGTTTTTGATGAGTTCCCAGCTGCATCAATAGTTTTAGCAATATAAGTTTTGCGTGCTGCCTTGATATTACGGTGATAGACTGTTATGGCCAATTCGTAGGTTATTTTGTCAACAGATAGATTGGTCGAATGCCACCATCTTCCAATTTTTGCAAGCGGCTTTCTCAATCCTTAGAACGGGAGTATACCAAGGGGCATGAGGTCTATGGGAAAAGAATTTGCCATGGCTGTATGGGGCAATTTTGTCAAAAACTGTGTTGAGTGACATTAAAATTTGAAAGTGCTGAGTCTACATCCATGGTATCAGAAAGGAAAGGAAGCACCTGTGTTTTGGTCTAAGTCAGCGAAGTGGTTTTTTGCCATTGCCTAGATAATTTGTTATGGCATATGGGGGGTTGGCTGTTAGTCTTGTGCACGGATAAAGAAAAATTATCAGAGAGTGATCGGGCCAGAGTACGGACTTGGAGGGGTCGGTGCTTACTAGAGGAGTCATTGAAAAAATTAAGTCGAGGGTGTGGCTCGCCGAGTGTGTGGGACCTAAGACTTGTTGATGTAGTCCCAAAGTTCCTAAGTCCGAGAAGAGTTGGTCGAAATTTGTTATGTCATCGCCATAAAAGTTAAAATCCCCCAACAAAAAGAACTGCTGGGAGGAGAGAGCATGTGGGACTTGGAATTCCAAAAGATGATGGCAAAATATTCTTTTTGGGCCAGGTGGACGATAAACCAAGGCTCCTTTCCACGAACGATTGGGGGAGAGGTCCAATTTGAAGACACAACATTCCACCCAATCTTCAGAGATGGAATAAATTATTGTCAACTTAATGTGTTTGTTAAAAATAATAGTGATACCCCCTCCAACCTTGTTGACCCTGCCGAGTCTGAGCATTTTTAAATTGTTTGTCCTACTTACAACCTGGGAGAATGGACTCCGTAGGTCGTAGGGGTGTCCTGCTCATGCAGGGGCTCCCTCACACTTAAAACCAAGCACCCTCCCTTCAGGATTGAATGGACTGCTCTAGGTGTGACTCATACGTTTTAAGTGCAGTGACCTTAGATAATGGGAAACCTATATCATTAGTAAGCGGTGCTAGCTCCAGCTTACCCAGGCTGCACTGGCAGGCCTGTAATAGTGAAATGGAGTGGTCTCCCATGGGCGGCAAAATACATATTTCAGCCCATGGGGGACCCCTGGTGTACCTGTGCCCTGGGTAGCTTTAGTACCGTATACTAGGGACTGATAAGTGTGCAACAGTGTCCAATCTGGGATGTACCTAAGTACTTACCATACCAGTTTAGGGGAGAAAGCACAGAGAATGGGGTCCTGATTAGCAGGATCCCAGTCAGATTAGTCAGAAACAGCATTACATCAAGCAAAAAGTGGGGGTAACCAATAAAGCAGATCCTACTTTACCTCAGCCAATCACACCCAATGCAAGCGCCAAAACTCCATGCCTACTAATCTTCAGGCCACTTAGATTCCAACATTACAAGACTATACTAGCACACATGAAGAAATATAAAGCACTAATCTGGACCAACGTCAAGATTGGAATATCCCAAGATTACGGCTTCTTAGCGCTAAGGAATTCCCTAATATCGCTGAGTATTACCTTCTCCTTCATCAAAATCATCCACAGAGGAATGACTGTAATCCTCGACCCCGCAGATCACAAAACCTACATCATAAACCAAAATCGACAGGAAATGATAACCTGACTCGACCCATTACTTAATCCTAATGGACACAACTGTCTACTTTGCATCCCAACAGATCATCCTGACTTAGGTATGATGCTTGTATGATGATTATATGACTCATTTGTTTTACTAGGTTGACCTTCTTAGGCCTATATTGGCTTCTCGCAACAACCTGACGCTCCCTGATGTTCTTGATCTCTGACACATGTATACCTAAATATTTGTACACCCATCTAAGGGCATGTCTACACTCCACCACAATGTGCACTTATCCAGCTCAGCTGACCTACCTACACTCACACCCACATACACATACACACACCTACATACACCCACACACCTACCACACCCACACACCATCCACACGTGCACATACATACCATCCACACCCACACACATACACACTTTCACAAGCACACCCACCCGCACACTTGCTGATATCTGCATCTAATATATGGAAACCGTCAACAACTTAGCAAGATTAAGCTATAATCATATGAAACACTAAGGGTAAGAATCCTTTATTCCCTTTAGCTCTCAGCATACTTACTCCACCCCGAATAATTGAGGTCCCTTCACCTTACCCCATTAACTAATATCTAAACTCGACACCAAACCATACTCTACCACTCACCTCAACCCTCACAGACCCAACAGCGGTTCGCAACCCTTTTCTAGTGAAATAACTATAGCACATTGCTATACTCAAAACCCCAGACCAACACAATCATTGACACAATCAACACCTCACCACATACACTGTATCATCTTTGAACTATGGCTTAAACCACGGCCTAACAAGAAAACCTCTAAAGGTGTTTAAAACTGTTCACCTTGAATCCGCTGAACTTGTCATGCTTGTTGTATTTGCTCACAGCAGCAAGTATATTGTAATTTTGGCAAGCTTCATGTAAGTGTAATTGTTGATGCATGTGTGTGAGAAGTTGGCCTGATGTATGATGTCACTAGTTCTAGTGTACACCTTATATCAGTCCAAATACCCTTATGGTGATTGGTTGTAAAGTCAACCTTATAGACCAGCTATCCTAGTGGTAGCATGGACAAGAGCAGTCTTAGGCTAAACTCTGAATGGCATGTGAAGCCAGCTGTGATACCATATATAATCCCTTGAATACCAAATGAAAGGACACCACAACAGATATATATATAAAATAATGTGTATTTATTCTAGTCAAACCCTCAGCACTCTTTATGAGATTAGAGGTAAGTACAACACAGTCTTATTTAAGCATACATTAAGTCACACAGGTAAGTAATACAGTTAGGCCCTAGGGGCCACGCAAACCATATACTAAGTAAGTGGTATAAGAACCACTGTCACGGAAATAGAATAGGCCTAGGCCTAGGGAATCGCTGGGGCTACACTACACTAGCGTTAGTTAGGAAGTGGGAGGCCCACGGGATTCGCGTGCAGAGTGGAAACACTCACGCGTAATGCGTAAAAGTCAATAGCAATAGTACAGTTTAGAAAACGGTAGATTTAGGACACTTCCGGAGTAGCTAGGAAGTTGAGACTTGAAAACTAGACACTAGGATAGTCACTATCCTGATGAGCACCGGAGTACCCAAGTTACCTAGCCCACAGGCTGCGGGTGCATAGGGGTGAAGATGCGTCGTTTTCGTCGTCGACTCCTATGGATGCCTGAAGAAAGATGCTGACAGGCAGTCAGTGAAGAGTGTCCGGTGGATCCCAAGGCTGGGATCAAGAAGAGAAGAAACCTGCAAGCAGAAGGGACAGAGTCAAGGTCACTAGCCAGTGACCACGTGGAACCAGGAAGGAACCAGGCGATGTCGTGAAGATTGCAGGTGAAGGTGAAGCTTGTCGCTGCAGCCAGGAGGACCAGGAAGCGTCGAGGACGACCAGGACCAGGAGGCGAGCTGTCCCACGAAGGCTCTTGCTGTCGGCGGCGTCGAAGTTGGACTAGGACTCACCAAGCCTTGGCAAGCGGAACCCACGAAGAACGGAGGACTTGCTTCTGGTGCAGACCAGGAAGGTCTGGGGTGCTTCTTCTTTGCAGAGAAGCGGGAGCCAGTCTGGAGGAGCCAAACCAGCGCAGAAGATTTCAGGGTGCGTCGTCACAAAGGCCACTAGCCAGCGGGCAAGCAACCGGACAGACGCGGCAAGCAGGAAAATGCAGAAGGGCCCCACGCAGGACTCGTGGAGTGTGGGGGGCTGATCTTCGGTGCAGATGGTGCTTGGGGTTGGGGCTTCTCAATCCCCGGTGCACAACTTCGAGGGTACCTCAGAAGCTGCGCTTTAAGTTACTAGCCACTTTTTCCAGGTAGCCGGTCCCACGTCGCTCGTCGCCTCCACGGATCTCAGCTCTGCTGTAGATGTGGATCAGGGTCGGAGAAGTCTGGAAGTCAAGGCTCTGGTCAGGCTCTGCAGTCGGTTCCTCGTAGAACGTGGGCAAAGCAAAGGGTAGTCTCTTGATGGTGCCTGTTTGCACAGGGTAGCCACTCCTTGGCTACAAGGGAGATTCTTCAGTCTTCTTCTTTCGTCGAATGTCCAGAGTTTCTGTTCAGTTTTGCAGGTTCAGGATAATCTAAAGTCTTGAGGCCCAACTCCCACTCTTATACTAATCTGGGGGGCTGGGATACCTGCTAGGTCACGCCTTATGGGTGGGACCTGGGAGGGGGTGGTTACACCCACTTCCCTTTGTCCAGTTTCGCGCCAGAGCTGGGGCTGGAGTGCCCCAGCGCCGGTTTGAACTGGACTATGCAAGGAACACCTTGTGTGCCCCAGGCATGTCTCATTCCTTTCAGCCCACCCTGCCCCAATACACTAAAGGCTGTCTGTGGAGGTGCTAGCACCTCCCCAAGCAGGAAACCTACTGTCCAGGCCTCCCTGGCTGGGATCACTCCCAGCTGCAGGAGGTCAGACTTGTGTCGTGGCAGCAGCATCCATTTTGTGATGCTGAGGCTTTGGTCAGAGGCTAACAGTTGAAGTATGATTTTAACATGTCTTTCCCTCTAGAAGGGGGGAATAATATTCTCATGTCCAGAAATGGCATGGGGGTATTATTCCACAGTGTTAGACACCTTACACGACATGTTTCGATAAAGCCCAACCATAGTTACCATAACCGTCTAAGATTATAAGGCACTTTAAGAGTATATGGTAGGCTATATCATAGAACAGCTATAAGGACAAGGTTCCGAAAGCTGCAGACAGGCTCAGCTCATGCTAGAGCACCATCTCACATGTTACCAAGCACTCTGCCTCCAGGATTGTCAAGGCCTGCCATAGGAGTGACTGATAGGTACACATGTGTCTATATGTAAGTTAGGTATAGGAATACTACACCTAAGCAAGGGGTGATTACACGACCTTGCCCCAGCTGAGTGATCAACCAGTTGTGTCAAAATGGAAGGCCAGGCCAGGAGTGGCATAATACATGCTGCAGCCCCTGGTAGGCCTAGGGTACACCTATGCCCTGGGTACCTAGAGTACACTGTACAGGGGCCAATAAGGTGATCCTATCCAAATGGGTTATGCACCTAAAGTACATAGTATAATTTAGAGAGAGAACAGCAGGGCTGTGGGTCTGATTAGCAGGCCCACAGCCACATCTAAGTCGAAAACCAGTAAAGCAAAAGCAAAAAGTGGGGCTGAACATAGAAAGCAGACCCTACTCTCCTACACAACCCCCCCCCCAAACTTAGGGACATTAAACTAACCTTGACCAGTTGAGTCTTCATGTTCTAAGTGGAAATATCTGGAGCGTCCATCTGCATTGGCATGGTCAGTCCCAGGTCTATGTTCCACTGTGAAGTCCATCCCCTGTAGGGAAATGGACCACCTAAGAAGTTTGGGATTTTCACCCTTCATCTGATTTAGCCACAAGAGGGGCTTATGGTCTGTCTGAATCTTGAAGTGGGTGCCAAACAAGTATGGCCTCAGCTTCTTCAGGGCCCAAACCACAGCAAAGGCCTCCCTCTCAATAGCTGACCAACGTTTCTCTCTAGGGGTCAGCCTTCTACTTATAAAAGCAATGGGCTGGTCTTGACCATCTACATTCAGTTGTGAAAGAACAGCTCCCACACCTAACTCAGAAGCATCTGTCTGGACAATGAACTCTTTGGAGTAGTCTGGACTTTTCAGAATAGGTGCACTGCACATAGCCTGCTTCAGGTCATCAAATGCTTTGTGACAGCTTACTGTCCACTGAACTTTCTTTGGCATCTTCTTGGAGGTCAAGTCATTAAGTGGTGTCACTATGGACCCATAGTTCTTAACAAACTTTCTGTAGTACCCAGTCAGGCCCAAGAAAGCTCTGACCTGAGTCTGGGTAGTTGGAGGAGCCCAGTCCTTTATGGTCTGGATCTTGCTCTCCAGTGGTTGAACCTGACCCCCACCAACTAGGTGGCCCAGGTATACAACCTTGCTCTGCCCTATCTGGCACTTAGGGGCCTTGATAGTGAGGCCTGCCTTTTGCAGGGCCTCTAAAACATTCCTCAGGTGGACCAGGTGATCCTCCCAGGTGGAGCTAAAGACAGCAATATCATCAAGATAAGCTGCACAATAATCATCCAACCCAGTAAGGACTTGATTCACCAACCTTTGGAAAGTGGCAGGTGCATTCTTCAAACCAAAGGGCATTACCACAAATTGGTAATGTCCTCCTGGGGTCGAGAAAGCAGTTTTGGCCTTTGCACTCTCAGCTAGTCTGATTTGCCAGTAGCCTGCTGTCAGGTCAAATGTGCTCAAAAACTTAGCAGCTGCCAGTCTGTCAATGAGCTCATCTGCCCTAGGTATTGGGTGGGCATCTGTCCTAGTGACAGCATTGAGACCTCTGTAATCCACGCAAAACCTCATCTCTCTCTTACCATCTTGGGTGTGAGGTTTTGGCACAAGAACTACAGGACTAGCCCAAGGGCTCTCTGAAGGTTCAATGACTCCCAGCTCCAACATCTTTTGTACCTCAACTTTTATGCAGTCCCTGACATGGTCAGGTTGCCTGTAGATTTTACTCTTCACAGGCAGACTGTCACCAGTGTCCACCTCATGGGTGCACCAGTTTGTCTGACTTGGGGTCAGAGAGAACATATGTCTGTAGGATTGCAGAACCTGTCTGCAGTCCTGTTGCTGATGGACAGTGAGGCTGTCAGAAAAGACCACACCATCAACTGAGCCATCATCAGGGTTCTGAGTCAACAGGTCTGGGAGAGGGTCACTCTCTTCCTCCTGCCCCTCATCTGTAGCCATGAGTAGCCCCATGTCTGCCCTGTCAACATATGCCTTCAATCTGTTGACATGAAGCACCCTGTGGGGGCTTCTGGGAGTCCCAAGGTCCACCAAGTAGGTGACTTCTCCCTTTTTCTCAACAATAGTGTGAGGTCCAGACCATTTGTCTTGGAGTGCTGCTGGGGCCACTGGCTCCAACACCCACACTTTCTGTCCTGGCTGGTAAACAGTCAGTACAGCCTTTTGGTCATGCCAAGCTTTTTGGAGTTCTTGGCTTGCCTCAAGGTTTTTAGAAGCCTTCTTCATATACTCTGCCATCCTGGAGCGGAGACCAAGTACATAATCCACTATGTCTAGTTTGGGTTGTCTGAGAGGTCTCTCCCATCCTTCCTTCACCAAACACAGGGGTCCTCTTACAGGATGCCCAAACAAAAGCTCAAAAGGGCTGTAGCCAACCCCCTTTTGTGGGACCTCTCTGTAAGCAAACAGAAGGCAGGGTAAAAGGATGTCCCATCTTCGCCTAAGCTTGTCTGGTAATCCTTTTATCATTCCCTTTAGGGTCTTGTTGAATCTCTCAACAAGCCCATTGCACTGTGGGTGATAGGGTGTGGTGAACTTATAGTTAACACCACACTCCTTCCACATTGCAGTCAAGTATCCTGACATGAAGTTAGTACCTCTGTCAGAAATGACCTCCTTTGGAAAGCCCACTCTGGAGAACACTCCAAGCAGGGCCCTTGCCACAACAGGAGCTGTTGTGGTCCTCAGGGGAATTGCTTCTGGGTACCTGGTGGCATGGTCCACTATCACCAGTATGAATCTGTGCCCAGATGCTGTTTGTGGGTCCATTGGTCCTACAATATCTATGCCCACTCTTTCAAAGGGGACCCCCACCACAGGTAGTGGTATGAGGGGGGCCTTTGTGGTGCCACCTGATTTGCCACTGGCTTGGCAGGTGACACAGGAGCGACAAAACTCCTTAGTATCTTCTGACATATGGGGCAAGTGAAAGTGAGGGACAAGCCTGTCCCAAGTCTTGTTCTGGCCTAAATGTCCTGCAAGGGGAATATCATGGGCCAAGGTTAGAAGGAAGCCTCTGAACTTCAGTGGTATGACCAACCTCCTGGATGCACCAGGCTTGGGGTCTCTAGCCTCTGAATACAGTAGCCCTTCATCCCAATACACTCTATGGGTACCTTGAGCATTCCCTGCAGCCTCAGCAGCAGCCAGCTGTCTGAGGGGTTCAAGAGAGGGGCAGTCTAATTGAGCCTGCCTCAGATCTGCCCTTGAAGGTCCCCCTGTCCCAAGAAACTCAACCTGATCAGGTTCAAGTTCTTCTAGGACAGTTCCTTCAGGGCTCTCAGAATCATCCTCCTGGGAGGGCTGATCCACCACCTGAGGCAGGGGGGAAGGCACAGCCTTAACCCTACTGCTCTTTCTCTTGGGTTGTGACTGGTCCATAGTTTCAGGATCCAGCACTTGTTCAGTGGTGCACTTTTTGGCCTGTGACCTGGTCACAGCAAGGACATGTGCATCTATCCCCAGCATTTCTACATGGGTCCTATACTCCACTTCAGACCAAACTGAAGTTTCAAGATCATTGCCCAGTAAACACTCTACAGGAAGGTCTGAACTAACAACAACTTTCTTGAGGCCAGTTACCCCTCCCCAGGAGAAGTTAACAATAGCCACACTATGGGAGGTAGTGGCATTGCTAGCGTTGGTCACTAGGTAATTCTCACCTAGTATGATCTGTCCAGGGTCCACAAAAGCAGGTGTCACCATTGTGACACTAGCTCCAGTGTCCCTGTAGGCCTGAGCCATTCTTTGGTTGATAAAAGGTGTCTGTCTGTACTTGCCCAGGTTACTGGGGCCTACAGTAGAGGACAAAGCTAAGTCCCCATCACAGATCAGAACAGCCTGAGTAGGTACTCTGACTAGGCCAGAATCCTCCTCAGTTCCCAGGGTTAACCCTACTACACCCTTTTGCTGGGAACCACCACTTACAGCTGAACTAGGGGGTACAGTTGCCTTAGGGGCAATGGTGGCTGGGGGCTTATCCTTTTTGGTGCACTCACTAAACCAATGTGAGTTGGACTTACAATAGTTGCACCATGGTTTCTTTTGGCCATCTTTCTTTTTATCCTTTTTGGGACCACCCTCCCCCTGAGCCTTTTGGGGGCCTGGTGCAGACTTCTGGTCTTTTTGTTTCTGCTCATTACCCTTCTGGTCTGCCTTTTTCTGATCACCGCCCTGGTTCTGGTTTTTCTGCTTAACTCTAGTCCTGACCCATCTATCTGCCTTCTTTCCCAATTCTTGGGGAGAAGTCAGATCAGAATCAATCAGGTGTTGATGCAATAGCTGGTTTTGACAGTTGTTAAGTATTTGCTCTCTCATGATCAAATTATACAATCCTGTATAGTCCTTAACCTTACTTCCCATTAGCCAGCCTTCCAGAGCCTTAGTGGCACAATCTACAAAGTCAGTCCAGTCCTGAGTCTGTGTCTTCTGGGTATCCCTGAACAACAACCTGTATTGTTCAGTGGTTAGGCCAAACCCATCAATCAGAGCACTCTTCAGGACAGTGTAATTATCTGCATCCTCATCACTAACTGTGAGGAGCTTGTCTCTGCCTTTCTCAGAGAAGGAGAGCCACAAGATAGCTGCCCACTGAGTTTGGGGTACCTGCTGTACTTTGCAAGCTCTCTCCAAAGCAGTTATCCATTTGTGGATGTCATCCCCACACTTGTAGGGAGGGACAATCTTGCTCAGGTTTCTATTATCATAGTGCCTGTCTCTATCCTTAGGGATATTGCTGCCACCAGTGGGTTCTGACCCACTCAACTTTTGTTCTCTAGCCAGAGCAAGCTTCTCTTTGGCAAGGGCAAGTTCTTCCCTCTGAATCCTCAGATTAGCTTCCCTCATTCTGGCTTCATGCTCCTTTCTCTCAGGGGAAGTCATTCCCCTGTGAGAGGAAGCATTAGAGATGTTAGAGACATGGGAGTGGATGGATTCCCTTGAAGGGGATCTGTCCCTCCTGCTTCTCTGTGTAAGCCTACTTGGGGGTCTGTAAGGGGGGACCCCATGCAAACTCCCATGTAAGCTTAGGTTAGCCTGGCTAAGTCTTCCTACTTGGCCCTGGCTGTCTACCTCTTCATCTGAAGTCTCCTCTGACTCCTCTGTGGTGGGTAGACCCTCCTCTGTACCTAGGGTACCTGCCTGAGATGCCCTAATAATGTCATACTCCTCTAGGAGTTGTCTTAACTGAAGAAGGGTAGGGTTTGCACCCTGTTTTATTCCTCTGGAGGTACACAAGTGTCTCATCTCCTGGAATGTTAAGGTATCATATCTAGAGGGGGTCTTTTGCAGACCTGATCCTCCTGAGGGAGCATCTACTTGATCTCCTCTCAGAGACATGATCTAGTGAGGGTGTGGTGTGTGCACCTACCTACACTAGTTGTATCTACTAAACCTCTCTAGTAGTTGTAGTCAGGGTGTGTTACTCCCTTCAACCTACAACTACAAAGTCCAGTAGGACTTAAGTATTATAATCTATGTTATATGTACCTAGACAATATCTGTGTGATCTTTCAATTTAGTATCTCAAGATTACAATGGTATTACGACAGCAAGCTCAGATCCCAACCGCTGCTCACCAATGTGAGAAGTTGGCCTGATGTATGATGTCACTAGTTCTAGTGTACACCTTATATCAGTCCAAATACCCTTATGGTGATTGGTTGTAAAGTCAACCTTATAGACCAGCTATCCTAGTGGTAGCATGGACAAGAGCAGTCTTAGGCTAAACTCTGAATGGCATGTGAAGCCAGCTGTGATACCATATATAATCCCTTGAATACCAAATGAAAGGACACCACAACAGATATATATATAAAATAAAGTGTATTTATTCTAGTCAAACCCTCAGCACTCTTTATGAGATTAGAGGTAAGTACAACACAGTCTTATTTAAGCATACATTAAGTCACACAGGTAAGTAATACAGTTAGGCCCTAGGGGCCACGCAAACCATATACTAAGTAAGTGGTATAAGAACCACTGTCACGGAAATAGAATAGGCCTAGGCCTAGGGAATCGCTGGGGCTACACTACACTAGCGTTAGTTAGGAAGTGGGAGGCCCACGGGATTCGCGTGCAGAGTGGAAACACTCACGCGTAATGCGTAAAAGTCAATAGCAATAGTACAGTTTAGAAAACGGTAGATTTAGGACACTTCCGGAGTAGCTAGGAAGTTGAGACTTGAAAACTAGACACTAGGATAGTCACTATCCTGATGAGCACCGGAGTACCCAAGTTACCTAGCCCACAGGCTGCGGGTGCATAGGGGTGAAGATGCGTCGTTTTCGTCGTCGACTCCTATGGATGCCTGAAGAAAGATGCTGACAGGCAGTCAGTGAAGAGTGTCCGGTGGATCCCAAGGCTGGGATCAAGAAGAGAAGAAACCTGCAAGCAGAAGGGACAGAGTCAAGGTCACTAGCCAGTGACCACGTGGAACCAGGAAGGAACCAGGCGATGTCGTGAAGATTGCAGGTGAAGGTGAAGCTTGTCGCTGCAGCCAGGAGGACCAGGAAGCGTCGAGGACGACCAGGACCAGGAGGCGAGCTGTCCCACGAAGGCTCTTGCTGTCGGCGGCGTCGAAGTTGGACTAGGACTCACCAAGCCTTGGCAAGCGGAACCCACGAAGAACGGAGGACTTGCTTCTGGTGCAGACCAGGAAGGTCTGGGGTGCTTCTTCTTTGCAGAGAAGCGGGAGCCAGTCTGGAGGAGCCAAACCAGCGCAGAAGATTTCAGGGTGCATCATCACAAAGGCCACTAGCCAGCGGGCAAGCAACCAGACAGACGCGGCAAGCAGGAAAATGCTGAAGGGCCCCATGCAGGACTCGTGGAGTGTGGGGGGCTGATCTTCGGTGCAGATGGTGCTTGGGGTTGGGGCTTCTCAATCCCCGGTGCACAACTTCGAGGGTACCTCAGAAGCTGCGCTTTAAGTTACTAGCCACTTTTTCCAGGTAGCCGGTCCCACGTCGCTCGTAGCCTCCACGGATCTCAGCTCTGCTGTAGATGTGGATCAGGGTCGGAGAAGTCTGGAAGTCAAGGCTCTGGTCAGGCTCTGCAGTCGGTTCCTCGTAGAACGTGGGCAAAGCAAAGGGTAGTCTCTTGATGGTGCCTGTTTGCACAGGGTAGCCACTCCTTGGCTACAAGGGAGATTCTTCAGTCTTCTTCTTTCGTCGAATGTCGAAGGTCCAGAGTTTCTGTTCAGTTTTGCAGGTTCAGGATAATCTAAAGTCTTGAGGCCCAACTCCCACTCTTATACTAATCTGGGGGGCTGGGATACCTGCTAGGTCACGCCTTATGGGTGGGACCTGGGAGGGGGTGGTTACACCCACTTCCCTTTGTCCAGTTTCGCGCCAGAGCTGGGGCTGGAGTGCCCCAGCGCCGGTTTGAACTGGACTATGCAAGGAACACCTTGTGTGCCCCAGGCATGTCTCATTCCTTTCAGCCCACCCTGCCCCAATACACTAAAGGCTGTCTGGGGAGGTGCTAGCACCTCCCCAAGCAGGAAACCTACTGTCCAGGCCTCCCTGGCTGGGATCACTCCCAGCTGCAGGAGGTCAGACTTGTGTCGTGGCAGCAGCATCCATTTTGTGATGCTGAGGCTTTGGTCAGAGGCTAACAGTTGAAGTATGATTTTAACATGTCTTTCCCTCTAGAAGGGGGGAATAATATTCTCATGTCCAGAAATGGCATGGGGGTATTATTCCACAGTGTTAGACACCTTACACGACATGTTTCGATAAAGCCCAACCATAGTTACCATAACCGTCTAAGATTATAAGGCACTTTAAGAGTATATGGTAGGCTATATCATAGAACAGCTATAAGGACATGGTTCCGAAAGCTGCAGACAGGCTCAGCTCATGCTAGAGCACCATCTCACATGTTACCAAGCACTCTGCCTCCAGGATTGTCAAGGCCTGCCATAGGAGTGACTGATAGGTACACATGTGTCTATATGTAAGTTAGGTATAGGAATACTACACCTAAGCAAGGGGTGATTACACGACCTTGCCCCAGCTGAGTGATCAACCAGTTGTGTCAAAATGGAAGGCCAGGCCAGGGGTGGCATAATACATGCTGCAGCCCCTGGTAGGCCTAGGGTACACCTATGCCCTGGGTACCTAGGGTACACTGTACAGGGGCCAATAAGGTGATCCTATCCAAATGGGTTATGCACCTAAAGTACATAGTATAATTTAGAGAGAGAACAGCAGGGCTGTGGGTCTGATTAGCAGGCCCACAGCCACATCTAAGTCGAAAACCAGTAAAGCAAAAGCAAAAAGTGGGGGTGAACATAGAAAGCAGACCATACTCTCCTACAATGTGCTATACAGGTACAGCTCTATTCCGTTAACATCAGCTCTTCAATGAATTCTATAACTAACCATGAACTATAAGAATGAACTTTAAGATTGAGCTATGTCTTTATGTTCATGCTGTCCTTGATTGAAATGTTGTATGACATTTGTTTGATTACAAGTAACCTTTGTAATCTAACAGATCAACACAGCCCTCTAAAATCCTACGCCTATGCCAGGGATGCTGTCAAAGTAGACTCAACTTCAGAAGAACAACTGTGCTCTCTATCCTTCCTAATGGCTGGTTAATATTCCGGCTCCGGAGCCCTGGTGCTCCTTGCTTACCACTCACCCAAATATCAACCCCTCCCCCCTGCAGACATTATCCCCTCTCCTTTGAGTTCCTAGCGGGCAGACCCTTGACTTACACTGCTCCACTTTCCTTCTAGGGATGAGAAATTGGGCTCCCTACTTGTACTCTTCTTTCCTCGAATTTCTGTTCTTGGTTTCCTTTCTTCCTCACCCCCTCCCCTCCCCTCTCTCTCCTGGGGGTATCCCAAGCCACATCCTCCAAATACCCTCATTCCCTCATCCAGTATTATGTGCTGCAATCTAAATTACACAACCTACGCCTCAAAACACCCATCAACAATATTTTCCATTGCAATGTGACCCTGGACCCTGTCCTCATCTGCCTAAGCTCTTGAATTTTTCTTCCGAATCCTCCCTCACTAACAGAGCATAACTCCTATTATTCACGTAATGTGTCAAGACACTTATTTACAGAACAATGCAGCCCCTCATCCAGGTACTGAGCTGAACACTGTTTAACTGCCCCCTCCTCACTGCCAGGATCTTGGGATACCCTCCTCCCCTCCCCCCCCACCGGATCTTGGGATATCTCTCCCCCACCTTTTGCTATCCCTCTATCTAGCTCACACTTTCCTATTAGCTCTGCTCCTCCTACTCACTGTGCGTACCCCACCACTGTTGGTTCTATTGACCAATGAATTTAGTTGATTCGATCATCATTGCCTCCATACTGTTATGTATTTGATCAATAATTGTTTTTATTGGCTTCTCATATATCATTCTGAACACCACTCTGTTTTTGCTTCTCGTGCAACTGCTCTAGGATGAACGTGTCTTATTTGCTGCGTTCAGGTTTTTTATGTGCAGCTCTGGCATCCAGGCGCTCAAGGCCAGACTGAGCATCACATTAATGTACTAGGTGCTTCTTTGTTTCAAGTTGTTTTTATCGTATCTGGCTCTAAAGTATTTGTATTGTATGTACATGCGTCATATTTGTGTGGTTTTATGGATATTAACAATGTGGTTTAATTCTGTACTCTTGAAATTTGTCATATGTTTACGATATTAGATCTCCTACATGGAAAATAATCTTGACTTTTATTTCTGATTATTTTATTCTTTGTTCTCTTTTTAGATTGACTCAGTGAGGTTGAAAGATTGTGGTACTTATCTTTGCTGCGTAAAAAACAGCAGAGGGGAGCACTGGAGTGACCCCATGGAAATGACCATAGGTAAGTACCACTTAGCATTGTTCTTGTTTCCTTTCTTTTTCTATTTATTCTTACTGTAGGAGGCTGGCTTAGTATATAGTGCATACTTTATCTGAAAGAAACACGTTAGTTAGATTCCTCACCTTAGAATATCCCCAGGCGTCAGGCTGGATCCGGAATATCCCCAGGCGTCAGACTGGATCCGGAAAGATTTTTGTAGCAATACCCCTTGCGCGTCGGTAGGCGTCGTCTGCGGCTCCACGTCCGTCGTCGGCGTTGTGCGCCGGAATGACGTCGTCGGAGTACTTCGACGCCGCCCTCGCGCGCTGACGTCAGTTCTTCTTTTTTCCGCGCCAGTAAGCGCCGATCCGGGAAGAGCTTACCCCTAGTTATTTTTTTACTAACTTTTTGGACTACTTTTGGTCTATCGACTCGACTCTGGTGCCGGTAGGATGCCTGGTTTTAAGGCCTGTGACGCCTGTCATCGCCTGATGTCGGTGACGGATCACCATCGCCGGTGCCTTTATTGCCTGGGGGCCGACCATGACGCGGAGTCGTGCCTCGATTGCCAGGCCTTGACGTCAAAAGCTAGGCGGGAGCGGTCTCGTAAGCTTCTCGAGCTTCGGCACTCGGCTCCGCGCCGCTCTCGGTCCCGGTCCAGGAGGAGGTCCAAGGACCGATCGCGGAACCACAGCCATCGTCATCGCTCGTCGTGGTCTTCGGGTAAGTCGAAGCACTCCAAGAAGTCCAAGAGACGACATCGCTCTTCGGACTCCCCTCGCCGGTCGTGCGACTCGGCTGAGGGTCAGGGTGGTCCCACCCCCGCGACTCTATCGGAGCCTTCAGGAGCTGCATCCGTCCCCATACCCGCCGGTCCCTGGGACTGACGTGACTCCGGTGGAGGTCAGTGCCTTCCTCTCGGCCATGAGGGGCCTGGCTCCGCCGTCGATGCCTGTAGGCGCGCCTTCGGGCCCCGCAGGTTCGACTGGGCGACCTTGCGTGCCGGCGGCTCCGGCCCCGGCTCCGCTGACGGCTCCGGCCCCGACACCGCAGGTCCCCGAGGGATCCAGGCCTGGATCTCGGTCGGCGCCGGTCGACCTCACGACACCTCCTCCGCCGGCGCCGCACCCGACGCCGATGGATGACCGTTTCATCTACCGTCCGACTCCGATCGTTCCTCCAGTTTATCAGGAATCAGATGACGGGGGCGACTGGGAGGGGTCTGAGGACCCTATGGCCCTCCAGGCTCAACTTTCACAGGACTAGGCAGACGAACTGGGGGATGTCAGCGGTCTGGATACCTCCCTGGACGCTGGTTTCATCTCTCCTCCGACTGTGGCCTCGGAGGAGGGTGCAGCCTTTTCAGTGGTGCTGCGCAAGGCGGCCGAAGCCCTAGGGCTGGAGTTGCCTGCTGTGGCCTTGAGGACTAACGTCCTCACAGAGGTCCTTCAACCGACAGCAAGCTCCACTGAGCCTCTGCTGCAGTTTAATGAGGCCCTCATAGACATTCTGCAGGGCACTTGGTCCAAGCCCTCCACAGTTCCTCCTGTGGACCGGAACGTTGCCCGGCGCCACCGCCCTGCTCCGGGCGACCCCAGTTTCCTCTTCCAACATCCCACCCCCGAGAGTCTGGTTATCCAGGCCTCAACCTCCCAATCCTCCTTCCCGTCCGCTCCTCCGGATCGGGAATCCAAGAGGTTGGAACAGTTTGGCAAGAAACGGTTCTCGTCCCTGAGTTTATGGCTGCGGTCTTTAAATACCGCTTGCCTTTTGGACCGTTATTCCCACTCTCTGTGGGATACGGTGGAGGACGTGCTGCCCTTGTGCCCGGTGGAGGCCCGGACACGACTCACTCAAGCACTTGCTGACGGTCGAGATGCAGCACGGCACGCCATACGGTGTGGACTTGACACCACGGACTCGCTGGGTCGGGCGATTTCCACCACGGTGGCGCTTCGGCGTCATGCCTGGCTGAGGTCCACGTCATTTTTGGGGGATGTCCAGAGTTCCCTCATGGACATGCCCTTTGATGGCACTCGCCTTTTTGGTGAGAAGGCGGACAGTGCGCTGGCTCGGTTCAAGGACTCCCGGGCCACGGCCAAGTCCTTGGGTCTTTCGGCCCCGCGGCCGCAAACTTCCGCCTTTCGTCCCTTTCGTGGCCAAGGAAGGGGCCCAGCCACCAGCCGCAGAACGAACCTGCACGCGGTCGCGGACGTGGATTCCGCCGAGGCGGTACTGGAGGTCAACGTGCCGGTCAGTCCACATCCACTCCTGCAGCATCCACCTCAAAGCCCTCCTAGTCCGAGCTTTCAGGCCCATTAAACGCCAGTGGGTGGCAGAGTTCGCCATCACCTGCTCCACTGGCGCTCCATCACGTCGGACAGGTGGGTGCTGCAAATCGTCCAAAGAGGCTACTCCCTCCCCTTCGAGACGACCCCTCCAGCCATGCCGCCGCTGAACCACCGTATGTCGGGGGATCATTTGCATCTTCTACAAGAGGAAGTTTCGGCCCTCTTGGCCAAAGAGGCCGTCGAGCGCGTTCCTGGTCCAGAAGTAGGTCGTGGTTGTTATTCCCACTACTTTCTGGTTCCCAAGAAGGGCATTGGGGGCCTACGCCCGATCTTGGACCTCAGGAGCATGAACTCCTTCCTCCGGAAGGACCGGTTCAAGATGCTCACTTTAGCTCAGGTTCTGGCTGCCCTAGACCCTGGAGACTGGATGGTAGCGTTGGACTTACAGGACGCTTATTTCCACATCCCTGTCCAGCCGGCCCACCGGCGTTACCTGCGGTTCACGGTGGGTCAGGAGCACTTTCAGTTCACCGTGCTCCCCTTCGGCCTCACCAGTGCCCCTCGGGTGTTCACGAAAGTGATGGCGGTGGTCGCAGCTCATCTGCGCCGATCAGGGGTTCCAGTCTTCCACTATCTCGACGACTGGCTGTTGAAGGCGGGCTCGCCCCAGCAAGTCGTCTCCCACCTGCACACTACGGCCGACCTCCTGCATTTGCTGGGGTTCTCCATCAACGTGCCGAAGTCACACCTGAGTCCCTCCCAGAAGCTCCTCTTCATCGGAGCGGTTCTCGATTCGGCGCAGTTCCGGGTCTATCCGCCGGAACAGTGGGTCCGGGACATTCAGGCCCTGATTTCCATCTTCCGGCCTATGTCCTGGGTTTCGGTCAGGTTGGTCCTGCGGCTTCTGGGGCCGATGGCCTCCTGCATCCTGTTGGCGGATGCGGGCTCTGCAGTGGGACCTGAAGTTTCAGTGGGCCCAGCATCGAGGCAACCTGTCCGACCATGTCTTGATCTCGGAGGGCACTGCGAACCAGCTGCAGTGGTGGCTCACGAATCGCGATTGGGTCAGCGGCAGATCCCTCTCCCTACCCCAACCGGAGCATGTCGTAGTGACGGATGCGTCCTTCCTGGGAGAGGCGGAGATCAGAGGACTCTGGTCTCCAGCGGAGACTCGGCTCCATATCAACCTCTTGGAGCTGAGGGCGATCCGACTTGCACTAAAAGCCTTCCTTCCCTCTGTCCGGGGAAGTGTCGTGCAGGTGTTCATGGACAACACCACTGCCATGTGGTATTGCAACAAACAGGGCGGGTGGGGTTGTGGACCCTTTGTCAGGAGGCTCTGCGCCTCTGGACATGGCTGGAACATCAGGGCATCACACTGGTGGTTCAACATCTGGCGGGCTCTCTGAATGCCAGAGCAGACGAACTCAGCCGCCGGTGCATGATGGATCACGAATGGTGTCTGAACTCGGACGTGGCGCAAGGTGTCTTTCTGCAGTGGGGAGAGCCTTGGTTAGATCTATTCGCCACCGAAAAGAACGCGCAATTGTAGGAAGGTGGATATCTGACTATGGTTACCCCCAACTTTTTGCCTAGTGTCTAGCTGGTTTTTCGACTTAGTTGGCCTGAGATCCTGCCACTCAGGGTCTCAGGCTGTCTGCTCTCTCTTTAAAATGGACTCCATGTACCCTAGGTACATAGCCAATTGGTAAGGATCACCTTATTGGACCCTGTACAGTGTACCCTAGGTACCCAGGGCATAGGTGTACCCTAGGCCTCCCAGGGGCTGCAGCATGTATTATGCCACCCCTGGTCTGGCCTTCCAATCAGACACAACTGGCTGATCACTCAGCTGGGGCAAGGTCGTGTAATCACCCCTTGCTTAGATATAGTATGCCTATATCTACCCTTATATATAGACACATGTGTACCTGTCAGTCACTCCTATGGCAGGCCTTGACAATCCTGGAGGCAGAGTGCTTGGTAACATGTGAGATGGTGCTCTAGCATGAGCTGAGCCTGTCTGCAGCTTTCGGAACCATGTCCTTATAGCTGTTCTATGATATAGCCTACCATATACTCTTAAAGTGCCTTATAATCTTAAACGGTTATGGTAACAATGGTTTGGCTTTATCAAAACATGTCGTGTAAGGTGTCTAACACTTTGGAATAATACCCCCATACCATTTCTGGTGATGAGGATATTATTCCTCCCTTCTAGAGGGAGAGACATGTTAAAATCCTACTTTGCTGTTTAACTCTAACCAAAGCCTCAGCATCACAAAATGGATGCTGCTAACACAGACACAAGTCTGACCTCCTGCTGCTGGGAGTGATCCCGGCAAGGGAGGCTTGGACTATAGGTTTCCTGCTTGGGGAGGTGCTAGCACCTCCCCAGACAGACTTTAGTTTAGTGTATTGGGGCAGGGAGGGCTGAAAGGAATGAGACATGCCTGGGGCATACAAGGTGTCCCATGCATAGTCCAGTTCAAACCGGTGCTGGGGCACTCCAGCCCCAGTCCTGGTGCGAAACTGGACAAAGGGAAGGGGGTGTAACCACCCCCCTCCCAGGTCCCACCCATAAGGCGTGACCTAGCAGGCAACCCAGCCCCCCAGATTAGTATAAGAGTGGTAGCTGGGCCCCAGGAGATTAGATTATCCTGAACCTGCAACTTGAACAGAAACTCTGGACCTTCGACATTCGACGAAAGAAGAAGACTGAAGAATCTCCCTTGTGGCCAAGGAGTGGCTACCCTGTGCAAACAGGCACCATCAAGAGACTACCCTTTGCTTTGCTGAAGTTCTACGAGGGACCGACTGCAGAGCCCGACCAGAGCCTTGACTTCCAGACTTCTCCGACCCTGATCCACATCCACAGCCGAGCTGAGATCCGTGGAGGCGACGAGAGACGTGGGACCGGCTACCTGGGAAAAGTGGCGAGTATCTTCCAGCGCAGCTTCTGAGGCACCCTCGAAGTTGTGCACAAGGGATTGAGAAGCCCCAACCCCAAGCACCATCTGCACCGAAGATCAGCCCCCCACACTCCACGAGTCCTGCGTGGGGCCCTTCTGCATTTTCCTGCTTGACGCGTCTGTTCGGTTGCTTGCCCGTTGGCTAGCGGCCTTTGTGACGACACACCTTGAAATCTTCACTGCTGGTTTGGCTCCTCCAGACTGGCTTCCGCTTCCTTGCAAAAGAGAAGCACCCCAGACCTTCCTGGTCTGCACCAGAAGCAAGTCCTCCGTTCTTCATGGGTTCCGCTTGCCAAGGCTTGGTGAGTCCTAGTTCGACTTCGACGCTGCCGACAGCAAGAGCCTTCATGGGACAGCTCGCCTCCTGGTCCTGGTCGTCCTCGACGTCTCCTGGTACCCGTGGCTGCAGCGACAAGCTTCACCTTTCACCTGCAATCTTCACGATGTCGCCTGGTTCCTTCCTGGTTCCACGTGGTCACTGGCTAGTGACCTTGACTCTGTCTCTTCTGCTTGCAGGTATCCTCTCTTCTTGATCCCAGCCTTGGGATCCACCGGACACTCTTCACTGACTGCCTGTCAGCAACTTTCCTTCAGGCATCCATAGAAGTCCACGACGAAACCCGACGCAAGTTCACACCTATGCACCCGCAGCCCGTGGGCTAGGTAACTTGGGTACTTCGGTGCTCACAAGGGTAGTGACTATCCTACGGTCTAGTTTCCGAGTCTCGACTCTCTAGCTGCTTCAGAAGTGTCCCTAAACTGTTAATTTCTAACTGCTAGTAATTCTATCGACTTTTACGCATTACGCGTGAGTGTTTCCACTCTGCACCTGAATCCCGTGGGCCTCCCACTTCCTATCTGTTGCTAGTGTAGTGTAGCCCCAGCGATTCCCTAGGCCTAGGCCTATTCTATTTCCGTGACAGTGGTCCTTATACCACTTCTTTAGTATATGGTTTGCGTGGCCCCTAGGGCCTAACTGTATTACTTACCTGTGCGACTTAATGTATGCTTGAATAAGACTGTGTTGTACTTACCTCTAATCTCATAAAGAGTGCTGAGGGTTTGACTAGAATAAATACACTTTATTTTATATATATATCTGTTGTGGTGTCCTTTCATTTGGTATTCAAGGGATTATATATGGTATCACAGCTGGCTTCACATGCCATTCAGAGTTTAGCCCAGGGGTCTCCAACCGGTCGATCGCGAGCTACCAGTAGCTCCCCGAGGCCCCGTGAGTAGCTCGCAATGGCATTTTCAGTTTTTAGCCCTTTATAGTCTTTATTGTTGTTTGGGCCGTTTTTTAAGAGCCGTTGCCCGCCCTCACCCTAACCAGATGCTCTGATAGGCCTACGCTTAGCCTTCTGAAGAGGATGACGTTATACGTATCTTAGTCATCGACGTAGCCCATCCACTTCCCCTGCCTTTAAGAGCCTGGCACCGCGCTTTTCATCGTGTGCAATGTGTGCACTGCTGGAATGGAGCTGCTCCCACTGCCTTTAGGAGCCTTGCACTGCACTTACAGCCTACGCGACGTGTGCATTGCCGGTGCGGAGCAGCAGGGGCTGAAAAGCTTGTTGCCGTGCAAGTGGCGTGGCACAGGCAGGATTGAACTGTTACCCCCCTATCGGTGCCTGCACCACTTGTCTTTTCCAGTCCGACTCCGAGTCTTTCAGGAGGTAAGTCCTGTCTTGAATTAGTTGCGGAACCCTGGCCACTGAATTAATTGCTGAATAATTGTTAACCCCTGCCCTAGCCTTAGTCTTTCTCAATCCCAGGCGCCAAAAATATTCTTTCCTAGAGCCACTGTCAATAAAGAGGAGAGTGCGTGTCGTGGAGAGGGTGAGGAGGGGGAGAAGAGATTGATGATGCACGTGTGAATTAAACAAAGGTATGCAATGAATTTGTGATTTCCACAATTCGGATATACCAAGGTATTTGTATGCATTTGTGAACTGGCTCATTCCACAACAAAGTGTGTGCACAATTCACTGCGAACGCTATTGTTGTATGTATGTTTGTGTTTTATGACTATACGCTGCGTGGGCCATTATGCTTTTTATCTTGTGTGTGTGTTGTTCTTTTGTGAAGCGGGACTAGTGTTGTGTCCTACGGTATGGTATATCCATGCCCCTTGATTATGTGTTTGGATTTTGCTGCTGCACATGTTGAATGTCGGATGCATGTGTGTGTTCTGTGTAGTTAGTGGGCGTTATCACAGACATTTGAGGTGGTTACTTAGACCAGAAGCCGAGCCGAAACGACTCCTGTCTCCTTGGTGACGTGTGCAGAGCAAGTTTAGGCAGTTGAGTAAACTGGAAGCTACCATCCTTCATTCAGTCAGCATTGCAGTGTCCTCCGTTAATTTGAGAGTGGTGTGTGTTTTCGTCTACAAATCAGATATACATTTAGCTAATTGTACACTGGGCTAGTCAAAATGCTCAGCAGCACCAAAAGTGTTGTGCAAGGTGCAGAGTGGCAATGTTTTCATTTATGAGGAGGCAATAGCAAACTCTTTTTTATCAAGGACATAAGCTTTGAGATCCGTGAGTAGGTAATACGTCACACTGATTTATTTACAGACATCCCAGAACCGCTGCCATAATTCAAGGACACACAGGCCCACATCGTTTGGCTAATTGGTTTGGCCGGCGTTCTGCCCACAATAAATATTAGCCTCGTACAACATAGGCAGACATGCCCCTCTGCACATGAGCTGCTGGCTTCTGAAACAGGCAGACATGATGGCTGAATATTTGAAGTGCAGCAGCGAGCGGGATCTCTGTATGTGAGGTGAATGGTTAGATAAACATGAGGCTATGTGAGGTGTAGGGAACACTCTGATATTGCAAATGTGGGGCACAGGGAGGGGGTCACTTAAGAATCTGCGTTGAGGGGCTGTAACACATGGTGATGACAAGCAGAGATGACACTGCATGTGAGGTGCAGGGAACACATATACATGACAGTGAATGTGAGGTGCAGCTACAGAGGCTGTACATGTGCAAAGCAGGGAGGCATACATGAGGCTGTGCATTTGAAGTACAAGGACAAGCTGGCATGATGCTTTGCGTGTGAGGAGCGGGAGCAATCAGACGACTACATGTAAGATACGGGGAACAAACTTATGACATCACATGTGAGATGCAGGGAGCAGGCACGCACGAGGCTGTACATGTGGGGTACATGGAAAACCCTGTTTCTCCTGCTGTTCAATAAGTGTTGTGGTCCAAGGTATTGTTTTTAAGAGCACATTAAACTCAATATGGGGATACTGAGACACCTTCAGTACCAGCCTCCATCTTCCTATTGCCAGGGATCAGAACCCCATACTCAGCTGACCAGTCTAATCAGGGAGGAGCTTTTGTCCCTTTATAACAGCATCCAGGTGTTTTCCTTTCCCCTCCAAACACTCTCTGCTTTGTTTGTGGATCAATTGGAGAGTGTACCACTTGAGTGTGAGGGTGATTTGCGATGTTTTAGAAATCGAAGATGGGATGAGTACTATGGAATCATTGAAATAAAGCAGACTTTTTAAAAGCATTTCATGTGCCCTAGAGTCAAATTTGCCACATGAACATATATTCTAGGGAACTCTAAGTATTTTGTTCAAACTACAGTATGGGCTCCAAAGAAATTAGACTTAAACTCAATGAAGCTCGGTGTGGGGGGTCCCTCGAAAAAATGTGCGCGTTGCTTCACCTTTAGTAGCTCACGACGATTTTCACTGATCAGAAGTAGCTCTCACTACCGAAAAGGTTGGAGACCCCTGGTTTAGCCTAAGACTGCTCTTGTCCATGCTACCACTAGGATAGCTGGTCTATAAGGTTGACTTTACAACCAATCACCATAAGGGTTGTTTGGACTGATATAAGGTGTGCACTAGAACTAGTGACATCATACATCAGGCCAACTTCTCACAGCAATGTCAGCAGTTCTGCGCGTTGGAATTTCCAGGGCGGCACTCGCTCGGAGACGCTTTTCGTCGCGAGTGGTGTTGCGGTCTGTTGTACGCCTTTCCGCCTATACCACTTCTGCCCAGAGTGCTGAAGAAGATCAGGCGCGACCGGGCCCAAGTCACCTTGGTGGCTCCGGATTGGGCACGAAGGTACTGGTATTCCGAGCTACTCAGTATGTCCATTGATCCCCTGATACGACTGCCTCTTCAGGAGGACCTTCTGTCGCAGCAACAGGGGACGGTCCTCCACCCGAACCTGTCCAGCCTCCACCTCCATGCGTGGAGATTGAGCGGCGACAGTTGATGCCATTTGACTTGCCTCCTGAAGTCTGTGATGTCATTCTGGCAGCCAGGCGTCCCTCCACAAAGACGGTATACGCCTGCCGGTGGAACAAATTTGTGGCATGGTGCACAGCATAGGCTGTGGATCCCCTTTCTGCCCCTCTTTCTGAGGTTCTACTCTTTCTTCTTTCTTTGGCCCAACAGGGCTCTGCTCTGGGCACCTTGAAGGGTTATCTTGCTGCAATCTCTGCTTTCTTACGGCTTCCTGATCAGCCTTCTCTTTTCAAGTCCCATGTTGTTTCACATTTTCTCAAGGGCATTACTCATATGTTCCCTCCTGTTCCATTCGTAATGCCTCAGTGGGACTGGAACCTTGTTCTCACTTTTCTGATGTGCGCTCCCTTTGAGCCCCTTCACAACTGTCCCATCCGTCTACTGACTCTCAAAACTGCCTTCCTGGTGGCCATCACCTCCGCTAGGCGGGTGAGTGAGCTCCAGGCTCTGTCAGCTACGCCTCCCTTCCTTTCGGTTCATCCGGATAAGGTGGTCCTCCGGACACGTCGTTCTTTTCTTCCTGAAGTCGTGACTCCCTTTCACATCGGGCAATCTGTCACGCTGCCCACCTTCTTTCCGCCTCCGCATCCTTCAAAAGATGAAGAGAGGCTCCACCGTCTGGACCCAAAACGTGCGCTGTCCTTTTATTTGGACCGCACAAAACAGTTCCGGGTGGACGACCAACTTTTTGTTGGAAATGTAGGTGCTAAGAAGGGTAAAGCTGTGCACAAGCGGACCATCTCGCGATGGGTCGTGTTGTGTATTAAACTCTGCTATTCCTTGGCGAAAAAGGTCCCTCCTGTTGGGCTGAGAGCCCATTCCACCCGGGCCACAGCGGCGACAACTGCCCTGGGACGGGGAGTCCCCTTGCAGGACATCTGTCAGGCGGCGACGTGGGGTTCACTGCACACGTTCGCCAAGCACTATTGCCTGGACAGCCAAGTCCGGAGAGATGGCCCCTTTGGCCGTTCCGTTCTCCAGGACTTTCTGGTGTGATCTTGGTTCGCAGACCCACCTCCGGGGTTGGTATTGCTGGAGTATCTATTCTAAGGTGAGGAATCTTAACTAACGTGTTTCTTTCAGATGAACAAGTTACTTACCTTCGGTAACGATGTATCTGTAAGAAACATTAGTTAGTTAGATTCCTCACCGACCCACCCAGCCTCCCCTTTCTGCGAACCGACATCTACGGTTAAGGTTCTCCCTTTTAGGGCCCTAGATTTTTTGGCACCAGTGTCTGTCTCTTGCATGGCTCAGCGTCCCTGGTGCGGAAAGCTATGTACAAGAACTGACGTCAGCGCCGATGACGGACGCGGAGCCGCAGACGACGCCTACCGATGCGCAAGGGGTATTGCTACAAAAATCTTTCCGGATCCAGCCTGACGCCTGGGGATATTCCGGATCCAGCCTGACGCCTGGGGATATTCTAAGGTGAGGAATCTAACTAACTAATGTTTCTTACAGATACATCGTTACCGAAGGTAAGTAACTTGTTCTTTAAGGGTAGAACCTTGCACTAATTCAGGCAATCCTTTAGATGATTTTTAGTGCTCTTACACAACCATAGGAAGCTCTCTGTGGTAGCTGTGGAGAGCAGCCTCCAGGCTTATCTTGAAGGAGTGTTAAGCAGCTTGTTTTACCAGATCTACTCTTGTAGTGTAGTATAAACGAAAAAGAACCACCTAGTGTGTATATATAAAAATATGTCTATCTATTATACAGCATTCACTAAAGTGGAATGCGAACTGCGACCAAAGTCGGGACTTGGACCAGGAGACTCAGAGAAACTGGGTACGTAAAGAACCCCTTAAGGTAAGTACCCAGGAACCCCATAGAGGCTGTGGGAAGAGTGGAAATACAGCCGTATGTCCAATAGTAGTCAACGGGGATGTCGCAGTTTTCAAGAAGGACCCTTCCCAGTGGACCATGAAGAAACCCCGTGGAAGACAGAAGGTTGGAGTGTCACCCCACCGGTGGATACCCCAGGAATCAGGATACCTACACCAGGGAAGCCTGGTGACGTAACACACCGCCGTAGACCACAACGGAGAACTTCAGGATAGATGCCGCTGGAGAAGACTGTGCAAGAGTCCAGTGGAAACCAAGGGTGGATTCTGGAAGTGAAGAACCTGTAGGCAGCGGGGACAGTGTCTATGCCACTCGAAGGGGACCCGGAGGCACGGAAGAATAATGCCCACTGATGACGGACGGTTCAGAAGTGATGATGGTGACCTTGTCACTGCTTCTGTGCGGACCAGGCGACGCTGAGGAAGACCAGGATCCGTGCACGAGCCATCCCACGTCAGAAGTCGAGAACCAGGGAGGTTGGTGTCCCGCGGGAGCACCAACAAGCCTTGGCAGCTGCAACAGGCGTGGAAAGTGAAGAAGGAGCAACGTTGGGACAAGCAAGGTCAAAGGGACTCACCACAAGCAGGAGAGTGAGAGCAGGGCCCAAGCAAGCAGGGGAGCCCACTCAAGCAGGAGAAGACCCTCACGAGGACCCAGAGGCCGAAGACACAGAGTTGCAAGATGAACTCAAGCAGCTCACCAAGAAGGAAGGCCCATGTGCAGAGGATGCTGTGAAGACGCTGTATTTGGCAAGAGATGGTGGAGGTTGGATCTTGTTGTAGCCCAAAGTTCTCCAGTATTGGGGTGTCTTTCATAGATTCACATGCTTGAATATTCCCCGTCGTCGGAGTGGGAGTCCCACGGTAAATAATATAGCAATATATACAGTCATAATATATATATATATACATATACAAAAGTAATCATATAAAAACAGAGATATAAGTAAGTGATAAACATCAAGAATGTCCCTATATGAAATCTCCATAGAGATACATGGAAAGAGAAAAAAGACATTCGCAGTCTATCTCTGTCCTTATGTTAGTCCAAACTACGGCCAATCAGGCGCCAGCTCCTCTCTAGAACCTTCTCCTCAGAGCTCCTCACCTCAGATTTTCTACCGCACGTCGTGTGAAAGGGAGTCTCCCTGAGCTCTGCTCAGTTTTGTTCTCTTCAGCATGTCTTCAAGTAAGAAGTCTTTGTTTAGACCTTGTTCTTCTCGTGGAAAGCTATGTTTATTCTCAGAAGATCCACACAGTAAGTGTATTTACTGTCTTTACCCAGACCATGAAGTGGCTAAATGTAAGTTCTGTAGAACTTTTTCTACAAAAACTCTGAAAGACAGGGAAGGCCGTCTCTTGCTGTGGCCCCAGAGATTTAAGGTTAAAGATGAAGTGGTTTCTGAAGTAGAAAGCCTTACTTCTGGCCGTTCCCACACAGCCTCAAAGCGCAGTAGTATACAAGATTTACCTTCTCCTTTTCTGAAAATGAAGAAAATGTCTTTGACTATGACATCTGCCACTTCTTCTTCTTTGACTACTGCTTTGTCGCTCACGAGACATAGTTCTCAGGCTGCTGAGGCTTCCACTTCCCAGTTTTCAGGAAAAAAACTGGCTTCATTGTCGACGAAGCTTCCGACGACGAAATCCGCAATTTCCTGCTCGTCGACAGTGACTCTGACGACGACGTCAGCATCAAAATCGTCGACGACGGTTCCGTCGACGTTGTCTGCGTCAACGATGATAATCAGTACCATCAAGACTGTATCATCTATATTACCTATTGCATCGTCGTCGACGAAGAAGGAAAAGATCTCGTCGACATTGACATCGTCGTCGTCGAAGGTTGTGAAATCGTCCTCGTCGACGATTATGTCGTCGATTGACTTGTCGACGAGTGTCCCGTCGACGAAGAAGAAGAAGATCTCGTCGTCGTTTCTGTCGACGACGACTCAGTCGACGACGACTCCGTCGACGAAGGTTCCGTCGACGATGGTTCCGTCGACGAAGGTCCTGTCGACGATGGTTCCGTCGACGATGGTCCCGTCGACGATGGTTCCGTCGACGATGGTCCCGTTGACGATGGTTCCGCCGACGCCAATTCCATCGACTATGGTTCCGTCGACGATAGTCCCGTCGACAAGTCCGTCTACAAAGATGTCCTCAGTACCTTCTATGTCTCCGATCCCGTCGACTGCAGTCTCTTCGGTGAAAATAAAGATTAAAAGGACGACTTCTGCTCAGAGGTCCTTAAAAGATCAAATTTCTTCCACGTCTACAGCACCTACTTCGTCTTTTGCCGCTGTTCGTTTGTTACCATTGCCACCGAGTTCTCGACCAGATATGTCGGGTGAAGTTATATCGTTGGAGGATTCCCACCTTCCTTCTCCATTGTTTGTCACTGATTCTGATCAAGATTCAGAAGAAGGTTTACCTGAATCGTTTGGGACGGCACGCAGTCCCTCAGATTTAATAATAAAATGCCAAGAGGATAGTAGTGAAGATGAGGAACAATTTTATCAGGAAGACATTCCTACAGAAAGGCAAACTGCGACGCTACCACTGTCCCTGATAACAAATCTTCAACTCATGTTGGACGATTATAATCGGCGGTTTCCTTTATCACCACAAGAATCTGTGGTTCCGCCTCCTCCAGTGGTGCCAACAACTATATCGGAAACGGTGCCAGCTCCAATTCCATCTGTGGTAACACCTTCACTACCGCTGCGACATTCTTCAACTCGGACAATACCTTCTCATGTTACTGAAGAAGAAGAAGAAATTCCTCAAGACAGAGAGGATGGTGAGATTCTCGATTATGGTGGCGATGATGATGATGAGGATGATGATATGGCGGAGTGGGATGATTATCATGCTCAAACACCATCTCCCTCTCCAGTGATACCTGGTGACTCACCACCGGTGGATAGTGCAAGTTTTCACCAGTTAATGGATAGGGCAGCACAAAAATTCAAATTGACAACGGAACATAAGGAAGAGCATTGTTTCCTTTACGATTTCAAAAATCAGCCTTTTAAACAAACACATACAATCCCTATAATCGAATTTATTTGGGAGGAAGGCAAAAAGATTATGAAGACCCCAAATAGTCTTCCAGCACAGGTATCCAGATTGGAAAAAAAGTACAAGTCACCTTTAGGAGCGCCAGCGTGTCTTACTGGTCAAGCAAAGGCAGATTCTGTGGTCACACAGGCAGCGCAACGTCGGGCTAGAAACCCTGCGTCAACGATCACTGCACCACCTGATCGTGATGGACGTCGTTTGGACGCCATAGGGCGAAAATTTTCTTCAATGGCTTCCACCACTGTGAGAGCGGCTAATGCTCTAGCCATCTTAGGCCGTTACGATCGTCAAGTATGGGCGGATATATCAACGCTAGTTGAACAACTGCTGGAACCATCGAAGAGTGAAGCCCTAAAGCTACTCCAGGAGGGAGAGAGTACATCTGCAGAGATGATAGACTGTGCAATTGATATCGCCTGTATGGGATTCCGTCAACTTGCTGGAGCAGTGGTATTGCGCAGGCAAGGTTGGTTGCGCTCAACATCCTTTCGTCAGGAAGTACAGGCAAGAATATTGGACATGGCATATGACGGAGAGGCTTTGTTCGGAGATCATGTGGATGAAGCTCTCCAATCGATAAAGAAGGATGCGGAGGCTGCTCGCTCTCTGGGCACATTACAATTACGGAAGCAGTCCTTTCGGGGTGCACGCGGACGCGGCACCTCCTCTAATTTTCGAAGAGGAAACAACCAGTATAGACCATATAACCAGGGTTCCAACCGTTATTCCTATAACCAACAGCAAACCTCTCGACAGCAGTCTTCCAAGACTTACAGAGGAAAATCCTCTTATAGGGGTTCCACCCCTAAGAGACAATGACTTGTATCAGTCCCAGAAAATTGGGAGGTCGAATCTCTCTGTACTCTTCTCAGTGGTCCTCCATAACAAGGGACCGTTGGGTTTTGGACATTGTAGAAAGAGGTCACACTTTAGAGTTCACCGAATTCCCTCCACCCACACCACCTACCGGACCACCACCGGCTCATATCAAGGAACTGTTACATCAAGTTCAACTTCTAATAGACAAAGGAGCTATAGAGGTAGTACCAAGATCTCAAAGAGGAAAATGATTTTATTCCCGATTTTTTTCTTATCACCAAATGGAACGGGGAATGGAGACCCATTCTAGATCTGAGGGCTCTCAACAGGTTTCTGAAGAAACAATCCTTTCGCATGTTGGCGCTTGTAGAGATCTTGCGGTTTCTCTCACAAGGAGATTTCATGGCAACAATCGATCTCCAAGATGCATATTTTCATATCCCCATACTACGACAACATCGGAAATTTCTTCGTTTTCGAGTGGGTCGGAACGACTTCCAGTTCAAGGTACTACCATTCGGCCTACGCTCTGCCCCGCGAGTGTTTACAAAGGTGCTAGCCCGTGTCGTAGCGTTCCTACGTCTCCAGAGTGTCCAGATCTTCCCATATCTGGACGACTGTCTCCTAAAATCACAATCGGAAGTGCAACTTCGACAGCATACACGTCTTTGCAAGGAGGTGTTTCGCACCTTAGGGCTCTCCATAAATGCCACGAAGTCCCATCTACAGCCGTCTCATCACAAGGATTTTCTGGGAGCAACTTTGGAGACAGTGTCAGCAAGGGCATTTCTCTTCCAAGGCCGTCTTCAAAGGATTCTCCGTCTGGTAACCTTTATCAGATCAAAAAGATCCGTTTCTGTAAGACTGTTAAAGTCATTTCTGGGAATGGCGTCATCATGCATTGCATTGATCCCTCATTGCAGATTACGGACACGCCCCATCCAAGAAGAACTGGATGTTCAATGGCGTCAGGTTACAGGTTCTTTCAACGATCTCGTAACCGTCACAGATCGGATGAAGTCGGCGCTGAAGTGGTGGACACAACCGTTAAATCTAATGGAAGGCATTTCATTTCTGTCAATAGTACCAGACATGACAATAACAACAGACGCCTCTCTAGAAGGATGGGGTGCTCATTTGGAGGATCTTTCAATCAAGGGAAAATGGACAATATGCCAAAAAGCCTGGCACATCAACAGGTTGGAGCTCATGGCTATATTTCTGGCTCTCAAATCCTTTCTCCCTTTAATCCAAGGAGAATCAGTCCTAATACAGACAGACAACACAACCTGCATGCACTACATCAACAAGCAGGGCGGAACAAAATCTCCAAAACTGTCTCGACAAGCCCAGTCGATCTGGGATTGGTCTCTCAACCATCACATCACGATTGCAGCAGTTCATCTACCGGGGGTATCCAATATCCTAGCGGATTCCCTGAGCAGGTCCTCCTCCTCGACCCACGAATGGGAGTTACATCAGCGAACTCTGGAGAAAATATTTCAACGGTGGGGTCGCCCACAACTTGTTCTCTTTGCCACACCAGAGAACCGCAAATGCCGAGATTATGCAAGCTGGCATCCCCACCAAGGATCACGGGGCAATGCCCTTTTGATGAACTGGTACAATCTGTTTGCCTACGCTTTTCCTCCAATCCCACTCATACCTCAGGTCCTGTGGAAGATGCGGAGGTAACCTTGCCATCTACTTCTAATAGCCCCCCGTTGGCCTCGGCAAGCATGGTTCTCAGAGTTACTCCTAATGTCTCAATGCGAACCAATCCTTCTACATCCTCGTACAGATCTACTTACAATGAGCAAGGGGAAAATTTGTCATCCGAATCCCTCCTCACTGAGCTTATCAGCTTGGAACCTGAGCACTGTGAATTTGCCCATTTAGACATTCCACAGGACTGTAAAGACATCTTGGCTCAGGCGAGGGCTCCTTCTACGGTAAAAACGTACAAATTAAAGTGGAAAAGATTCTGCCACTGGTGTGCAGCTAATGGGGTTCACCCGTTTCACTCCACGCCACAACAATTGCCACCTTTCTTCTTGCATTTAGCTAACTCCGGATTGTCTCATGCAACCTTGAGGGTTTTTCTGGCGGCAATTTCCCGTTTCCGTCAAGATGGTTCGACGTCCCTTTGTTCTTCAAGGATTATCCATCAATTCTTCAAAGGTTTATTTCGCAAATTTCCTCCTGTTAGACGCCCGCCTCCATTGTGGCATCTAAACATCGTATTGGCACAACTAATGAGGCCACCGTTTGAACCTATTCACAAGGTCGAGTTTAAGTATCTAACATGGAAGGTGGCTCTTCTTCTGGCACTAACGTCTTCACGTCGCGTCAGTGACATTCATGCATTTACCATAAATCCGCCTTTCCTACAGTTCAAACCAGATTCTGTAGTGTTGCGTACAAATCCAACTTTTTTGCCGAAGGTGCCTTCAGACTTTCATATTAACGAACCAGTGATTTTGAAAATCTTCTTTGCTAATCCTCAAACTCTTGCGGAGCAGAGATTACATTCCCTGGATGTGAAACGATGTTTAAAGTTCTACATCAGCAGAACAGCTTCTTTACGAAAAACTGATCAACTCTTCATAGCTTATGGACGCTATCACAAGGGACGTCCAGTTACAAAACCAACTATTGCACGTTGGGTTTCAGCAGCCATCATCTTCTGCCATCAAAAGGCAAACAAGCCATTGCAGTCACCAGTGAGGGCTCACTCCACTAGAGCGATGTCTTCTTCAACCGCATTATTTGCTGGAGTGCCTTTACATCAGATCTGCAGAGCAGCTACGTGGTCAAGCAGACATACGTTTACAAGACATTACTGCTTGGCAACTTTAAACGAGGAGGATGCTGCAGTTGGGCAGGCAGTGCTTCGCAATCTTTTTAAATAAGGTGAGCCTCTTCCTTCCCTCCTCAATATTGTTTCCATGTACCGTTGAAATAATGGTTCATTTACACTTGTATAGATATTCAGTAATATCATATATATAAGGATATTGATTGGCATTACAACTGTTTAGTGCTGTTATGACTATGGAAACAATGATAATTGTTACTGCTGGCTATTCTATATTCAAGCATGTGAATCTATGAAAGACACCCCAATACTGGAGAAGAACAATTGTTACTTACCTGTAAACAGGTGGTTCTCCAGTATTGGTGTCTTTCATAGATTCACATGCGACCCTCCCTCCTCCCTTCAGAGGCTCTCTTCTCCTCATACACTCTAAAGTCACTTTGGTGCTACGAAAATCTGAGGTGAGGAGCTCTGAGGAGAAGGTTCTAGAGAGGAGCTGGCGCCTGATTGGCCGTAGTTTGGACTAACATAATGACAGAGATAGACTGCGAATGTCTTTTTTCTCTTTCCATGTATCTCTATGGAGATTTCATATAGGGACATTCTTGATGTTTATCACTTACTTATATCTCTGTATTTATATGATTACTTATGTATATGTATATATATATATATATATATATATATATTATGACTGTATATATTGCTATATTATTTACCGTGGGACTCCCACTCCGACGACGGGGAATATTCAAGCATGTGAATCTATGAAAGACACCAATACTGGAGAACCACCTGTTTACAGGTAAGTAACAATTGTTCATCTCTGGAGTGCAGTGCCAACAAGCCTTGGCAATGGCAAGTTGACACTGTGCACAGGGGTTTGTTCCCAGCAGCTCCGATGAGGGATACTGGCCTCAAAATTGCAGAGAGGACAGGTCAGGCTTCGAGGGAGTTGCAGAGCCACCACCTGTGTTGCTGAGCCTTTTGTAGTCTGTGGGACATCAGGAGCAGCAGACCGGTCAGCTTCATCGTGGTACCTGCAAATGCAGGGGAGTGACTCCTTCACTCCAAGGGAGATTGCTCTGGGTGTCCTTGATGCCCACAGGTCTGTTGAAGATCCTGGAAGACGCCCAGACACAGACAATGAAGAAGATTTGCAGAACAGCAAGACTAGGAGCAACAGGAGTCTACCTTGATGCAGTCTCGGTTCCAGGTGAAGTCCAGCGAAGTCCAAGTGTCCAAACGCTCGAAGAGTGACGTGATTTCAGGCTTGAGTCTTGTCCAATGACGAGTCACATGAGCCACCATCAGGTAAGCCCTTAAGTACCTTAGGGAATGGGTTGGAATGACTCTGGGGTCCCTCTCAGAAGAGAGACTGTACAGAGGGGTGGATACTCCCATGTCATTTGTCCATTTTCGCACCAGAATGGGAGCCAAGGGCTCCGAGAACTGGTTCCAATTGGAGTCTGCAAGGAGGGCACCAAATGTGCCCTTTAAAGTTGTCTAGGGGCGCTGGGAAGCTCTCCTACCCCAGCCCAATACACCAAGTTCTGTCTGGGAGGTGGTCACACCTCCCTATGAGAGGAAACCTATTGTTCTACCTTCCTACTCAAGCTTGGCTCAGCAGCAGGAGGGCAGAATTATATCTATGGTTGGCAGCAGCACCAGCTTGCTGTCAGACCCTGAAAGGATGTAACCGGGAGTACAGGGGGTTACCCCCGGTGAGCCCCCCAGTACATGGGATCATACTTCCAACACTGGAATCGTTGTTGGTGTATGATTCCAACATGTTTGATACCAAACACGACTGGGTTTGATGCAGCCACTATTTGGTTAGACATCTCGTAATTACTGAGGTCCACTATATGTATTAAAATGGTTGACTGGACTTAAAAAGCCAGTAGAATCAATTCCGGGCGTTTTAGGTGTGTCCTGCTCATGCATGCAGGGACACCCTCACACTTATAACCGAGCACCTTGCCTTCAGGACTGAAAGGCCTGCCAGAGGGGTGACTTATAGGTTTTAAGTGCAGTGACCTCAGATATAAGTAAACGTTTATCTGTCGTGAGTGGTGCTAGTACCAACTCACATAGGCTACAATGGCAGGCCTGTAGTCAAGGGTTGAGTGGACTCTCATCATGGGTGACAAAATACATGCTGCAGCGTATGGGAGACCCTGGTGTACCTATGCCGTGGGTACTTTAGTACCATATACTAAAGACTTACAAGGGTACACCAGTAACCAATGATGGAGGTACAGAAGTAATTACTATGGTCAATTTAGGGAGGAAGCACAGTGACTGGGGTCCTGATTAGCAAGATACCAGTTAGAATAGTCAAATAAACATACTGACACCAGCAAGAATTGGGAGTAACCATGAAAGCAAATTTTACTTTCCTACACTTACACTTTGGAACGAAGCTTGAAATAAAATAAAGATTTTCCTAACCATTGCAGAGAAAAATCTAATATTGGCACAAGATCAGCCGTTTTAGCAGACCAGTACTCTCATAGAGTTTTTACTCGGCCCGGGTAAAATTTGTGCTATACTGCCGTAATCTTGTGTAATTTCTCGCATTTTACGTTACACTTGTTTTGCGGAATTCTCAAAAACGTGTTTTTTATGTAATTTTAATGCAAAATATGTCTTTACATCCAAAATGGATGAGGAAACATTTTGTGTTGAAATATAGCATTAAAGTCCAAGTTTGTGATTCATGTAATTGTTGTGAAATTTCACATAATCACCTAAAAGAAAATTATGAAAATTGTGCACACCCTTACTTTTTACCTAAATCTTTTTAATTTATCACTCGCATGGCATAAAATATCTCTTTTAACTGCCCTAAATTGAAATAATACAAATATGTGTGTTTATGTGTGGTGCACAATTGAAATGTGTTACTCTGGTAAATACTTGCATTGACTCCTGCAAATCATATGATATATTATCTAATGCTCGGATTACTTAGCGGCAATCCTCATTACTCCTATTCTTCCTTCCTGGTCTCAATACTTGCCCATTCACCTTTAACTTTCCATTGCTTTCCAATCTGTTTCTTTTGTTTCTATTTCTGAGAATCTACCCAGAACTCACTTCGCTTCTCTCAATACTTCTTGTTCCATAGCAAGCCCCTGACTAGAGGCTGATGAGCGCAACAGGGTGTGGGAGGGAGGCTCGAAAGAATTGGGATTAGGAAGGGAGAACCCGAATAATCTGAGCATTACCTCCTCATTTTTTTCCATGTCCCTCTACTTACTCTATGTGGCCTGCCCAAGCAAACCCCTTCATCAGCAAAGAGACTGCAATCACACTGCACAGAGGGGAAATTAATCCTTTTATTATTTTCATCAAACAAAAAGGCAAATTGCGCTTTTACTTTATCACCAGGTACTAACACGCCTGTATGATGTAAAAACAGGTATTTTAAGCCGTTAATGGATGCTAACAGAATTTGAAACCTAAAAGCCCATTGAAAAACCTGTGCTATATGTAACCTGTAATCGCAATTGTAAATGAAAGAGGATCAGAAGATAGCCTTAAAAATGTTCCTGCCCAATTATCCTAGATAACTGCAGCTTCTCTAGTGGAGTGAACTGCATTGTAAAACGGATCCTACCTACAATCCTATCTTCAATCGCTGGTGGCACCCTATCATCTCAGCCGTTCTCTTCGATCATGCAACAATAATCTCTCTGCAGTTACCAGAGTTAGGAGAACCCGACTTGGTGGCCGGTCTTTCTCTTATCTAAGTGCCAAACTGTGAAATGCTTAGCCGGCCTTTATAAGATTTTTCTTATCCTTTGATGTTTGTCGGGGGCTCCTCTATCCCATTTGATTCATGTTAAGATTCTGATGTTATTCTTTAATATGCCTAGCGCTGGGAAACCCTGTTATGGTAGCCATGCGCTCTACAAAGCTATGTAATAATACTTATCCTGAAAGGCTAAGAAATTACCCTCTTCATGCACATCCCCATAAACTGCCCCTATTGATCTGACCGTATCCAGACAATGAGCCAAAGAGATTGGACTGATGCTGTCTGGTTGAAGAGCAGGGAGAACAATCACCTAACTCCTGAGAAAATCTGTGCTGACCAGAAGCCTAACAGAAAGTACATAATATCCTAAAACAAGGGTGTTGATACACAAACGCACCTATATGTTGCTTTTCCCTGGCAAAGAATAAGGGTACAAGAAAGAAAACCTTAAGCACAGCAAACACTTGAGGCCTGGTGTCCAGAGACTCAAGAAGAGTTCCATTGAGAAATGAAAAAAACAGTGAGAAGAGATTGATCTCAAATAAAAAAGACTGTGTAGCGTCACAATTATAGGTTCTGCAGAAAAAAGGCACTTCAAGGTGAACTGAACATCCTAATTTGTAGATTGGTGTAACTTCTGTAATGCCACAGACAATCCCTTATCAAGACTCTCCTGTAAGAATTTGAACATATTCGGATTTGCAGTAACAATGGAAGAAAATGCTTCTCTCTACACCAAGCATCAAGGAAGCAATAGAGAGCACAATATTTCTCTTCTAAAAAGCTTGTAGAGAACTGTAGAGTAAGAAATTCCTCTTCAGTAAGGTCACACTGTTCATCACAGGACTGATAGGTGTAACCGGGTAGGCATCATGAGGTATAAGATGATATCACGAATGAGAAGGTAATGAAAGATTTCACTATTTTACCCTCTGTAGACATCTAAGGAAGAGAAACAAGGTCTTCCCTGCAGACCAGAAGAAGCACCCCATCCCTGAGAATATGAATGAAGCTAACCAAAAAATACTACATTTCCCTGTTCTCAATGCTTCTTCCTTACTAAAGGCACTTACCTTGACATGAACACTTGTAAAACACCTATAAGGCAAAAAGGATCTTGTATATCAAATTCTGTTCTGAATTAAGGAGGAATAATTGGTCAGATAATCGGAATTCAAGAACCACCACTTTCCCTATGGATTCAAAGACCACCACTCTCCTTATGGATAACGGAATAAAGAACTGTCAGCCCCTAAACACTCGACACAGTGAAAATAAATAAATAAAAGGTGTTGTAGTGCCAAGGCAAACCCTCTGTCCACCAAAGAAAGTTGCCCACTGTAACTCTGTAAATCCTTGACAGATGGAAGAGCTACTACAATGAAAATGTAAGCATCCCAATAACCAATTGTCCTTCAGAAAACCCTCCTGGAAAATAAAGACGACACACAGCAGTGTGTACCTCTGAGAGCGAGTCAGAGGAGTAATTTGGTTCAGGAATCCCACCTTTATTGTGAACTTAAGTAATCTGAGGCTTGCTGCATTAGAAGCAGCCTGGAATAACTACTATGACCTTACTCACGAAGGGAGCAGGAGCTGGAAAAGGTTCTAAGGGGGAGTTCAGAAAAACTGACCGCTGAATCCACCTGTCTGCTCTTACAAACCTCCTAATATGCCAGAAAGGGCTTTCATTAAGCTAGGAATACTACCCATACCTTGAGTCTTGCAAGACAAACATGTAGTAATTAGATATATTTTTCTCCCCCTTTTCAGGCACTCTGCTTGTTGCCAAAAAGGTTGAAAATACTTCTGACTGTCTGAAGAATTACCTAGTACCTTTTTCAGTTCCTCTCCAGCCAGATAAATAATGTATTTATTCTTTAAGCTTACAACACACGTGACTCCTAGAAGTCACAGATCATTGTAAGAATTACAGAGACTCTTACATTATTAAACCTAACAATTGACAAGAATCACACTTTCAATCGACTGAATAAATGAGAACAATCTTTACCTAGTTGATTGTAAGCAGATAGAATGAAAAATTCTATACTATGAACTGGAGAATACTACATAGGTTCCCTGATCTTGACAGTAAATTGGGTGCATGATTTACTATCCTCAAAGCATCCTCAACCTACTTGAAAATTAAATCAGACAAGAGGCAATCCTCAAAAAGAACTGAGATTTCCTATTTAGTTTATAAGAGGTCTAACAACATAGTTTGTGTAAAGTTTCTCCCCTGGAAGAAAGATAAAATCCTTTCCATATTGTGGAAACCAAAACTCCTATGGGACCATCCACTAAAATAGCACCTTCAGAAAAAAGGGTCTTTGGAACAGAACCATTCTCCTGTGCTAGGTTATTCTTTCTCAAAATCAGGCCGCACCCGAACAAGAATGAGAGAGTAACAGGACATGTCAGAAAAGGAAGGCAAACAGAGAAGGAAAGACCCTCCAAAAATCATTGAAAATAAAGTAACCAAGATTTGAAAATCAAATTGGGGAGCGAGGGGGTCAGAAACTCCCAGCTTCACTCCCTGTAGCCCCTCCTCTTTAGAAGCAAAAACCTGGAGAGACATCCTCTTTCTCTTTAACCTCTTTTTTAAAAATTAATAATTAATTTTTATTTTTTTGTTGTTTTTCCATGAATAAACAGGCAGTAGGCTCAAAGCATTGGTTAAGAAGGAAAAACTTACCTCATGCATCCACCTATGTACAGAAAAGGTGTTGAGGCAGTCTTTAAAGTGTGTAATAAAAGAGGCCCAGAGAGCTGAGGCGCTCTGACCACTGCCTTCCTCTTTTTACTCATAATCATAGAAAGTTAAGAAAGCTCCTGTTGCATCCTTTGCCGCCTTTGTGCAGGACAGAAGGGTATAAAAGAAAGGGAGGCATACTCAAGCTGATAACAGGCTGAATATACTGCAAAGGAACGCACCTGTAGCCATGATTTAACTTAAACCATAATAAAAACCATGTATACTGTGCTGCAAGCAGCCACGATATACACCTGTTGTCCTAAGTATAGGATGAAGGACACTGCTAGCAAAAAGAATACGGTTATCTCTGTGAACGTGTGATGTCAACAATGTGCACAGTGCTACTAGCATCCACTGCCACCAAACAAAGAAAACTATATATGCAACACCACAAGATACATTTTGTTTGTAGTTTAATGTAGCGTAAACTCAATCAGAAGACATTGGAGCTCTTCACATGATCACCAAATAACACAATGTCACATTCATTCTTTGGGTACTTGCAGATAAGTGATTTGCCCAGAATCACAGAACGTCGAGCCGATGCCAAGAACCGAACCTAGTTTCCCAGTTTAAAAATCGGCAGCCCTGAAAGCAACGCTGAATCCTCTCTATGTGATGCTCGGAATAACCAACTGTGCAGCGCCGAAGGCAGCCACTGTAACCTAAACAAGCATTGGCATAGCCAATAGGTCTCGCCTTTGGGACCTTATAAGTATTTAGTTATGCAGCAGGTCCCACAGGCGAGACCTATTGGCAATCCCATTGCAGCGCTCACTAAAAAGTTTTTACCTTCGGTTGTGCCCCTGGCTAGTCGTGGGTTGCGTGAGTCTGTGACTGCGTCGTCTGGTTCTGCGGTTCATCTGTAACAGGGTTTTCCCCGATATCTCGCCCTTCTAGTCCATTCACTGGTGTGGACACCATACACTTCTCCCTGTGTCGCACTGGTGCTTGGATTTCTGTGCGGGACTGCGCACTTCACTCGTATTTAATGGCAGGAGCAGGCCTCACGCGTTGCACCCAGGCCCGGCTCCAGGACATTTTATTTGGGTGGGCCAAGGGTGCATTTGGGTGGGCCACTGCGGGCCCAATTTGTCGCTTCTTGTGGTAGCCTACAAGCCCTAGATTACATTATACTTACTTGCTAACAGTCACCATGATACAACAGATCTATTCTGTGTGTATACAGAGCATGTGGAGAGTTATTTGAAAGTAAAAGCAATGTCTGGACTTAAGTGCAAGCCCTCAAATTCCAACAGGCCAGGCTTCAAGACAAGTACTTCTAGGCCCGATTATCCACTTTTCTACCATCCCTCTCCCGTGCACCTTATCTCACAGCTGACCTTGAGCAACAGCCCCATATCAGCCACCATCCAGCTCTACTTTCATTATTCCTGTAAAAAACATTAGTAAAATCATCTTCAAACTTAAAAAATTGAATATAGCGGTAAATATATTTAGCACGCACTTTAAAATATGTTCCACAGTTGCCCTAATGACCTGACTGCTAATTAAATAAAAACAGAAAGGCCATGACAGGGCTGGTTTTAGTGCTAGTGCGAAAGTCTTTTTTGGCGCCCCAACAATGACCTCTTTTTCCGCAGACACCATTACTACCACCCTCCTCCAGTGCCCTTCATCTCTCTGTAGCCCCCCCTCTCATATGCATTTCATTTGTTGTCTAGCGCTACTCATATCAGTGTAGGGTGTCACAGTACTTTACATCACACACACATTATACAAAGACAATGAACCATACAAGTATGTAAATCAGTCTATAGGGAATGTCACATGAACCAATGAGGATTACAAGGTGTAGGAATTACATGTCATCCATACTGGTGAGCAGTATATCTTAAGAGGGTTTGGACTGGGGAAGCACAAACTCAGGATTTAAAGCATACCCCAGTGGTTGGGGGTTGGCTTTACTAATAAAAATGTATATCACCCCAAACTCTTTTTAGCAACATTAAAATAATGAAAGACTGGGGAATTTCTAACTATATAGTAACACAAAAAAAGTTAAATTCTAACTATACCATTCATGTTTCTATGCAGCTCTTTGATGACAGTTCATAGGTCACTGTCCTATGTTAGGATTGTAACTTCTGAACTGCAAGTAACACAAGAATCTCTGTGACAAAGGCAGTAACCCACTGAGCTATCTAAATAAAATACAGGTTATCTGCATTTCAAAACTACCAACAGGCAAAGGATTGCTCACCAGCAGGATCATTAATCACCAGTTCTCTGGACATCTTTTATTGTTGTCTTGCATCCATGGCCATGATAATGATAAAAACAATTTACATGAAGCATACTCAAAGTATATGCCTTGCTGGGCCTGTGCAGATTTTAAAAATAAAAACAAATAGTAATACATTCTCTTACCTACTCCTTGTGTCACAGCCTGATCTGATAAGCAGCAGCAGGAGTCAGGAAAGGTGAATCAGAATAAACAAAGTTCTTTTCTCCAATGCTGAACAGAAATGGAAATATCCACACAGCACAGGACGGGGGGCAAAAGTTACTCGGTGCCAAATAAAGAATTTGTTCCCTTCGCCATGCCCCTATTGTACTTGCATGACACAGCCCACCTTTTCTTTGAGGAGTTGGATGATTGGGAATGGCTGTGCGAGAGTCCAGGCCCAATCACACAACTCCCAGAATAGGAAGAAAAACAACGTTCTGAGGAACGTTTTAAATTAAAGTGCCCATTCTCTATTGGCTTTCATGTCCTCACTGCGAGGGCCAAGGATCATGTTTGGGTGGGCCAGGCTCATGTTTGGGTGGGCCAGGCTCATGTTTGGGTGGGCCTGGCCCACCCGGCCCACCCTCTAGAACCGGGCCTGGTTGCACCACAATCACCTCGAAGTTGTCAATTTGCTGTGTGATTCTCGGGTGGCAGGCCTTCAGGCCCATCCCATCTCAGCGGGGTAGACTGTATGTTTCGGTTCCCACCACCGATGAAAGCCCAGGTCGCGGAATGCGCCTCTGGGCTGCCATTCCTAGCGTCCTGTCCAGTCCTATCTCCGGGGCACAGGCTGTCATCAGTAGCCCGCAGGCTCCTGGAGGGGGGATCCAAGTGAGTCCCCAACGCTAATATTCTCACAGGGCGGCACTGCGCATTTCTCAGGCTGCTGCAGGGCCTCGGTGTTGTGTAGCGGTCATGGCCGAATCTTATGCACTCGCGCCGCAGGCCGCGCCTCTGCAATGTCTTTTGGCCACTGTTTTGCTGTTTAATGATGGTCGCGGAACTTGTGGGCTATCTCCGTGTTCCGTGCAAGTTAGCGGAGCAGTTTCGCAGCTCCGCGGATGCTTGAGGCAAAGAAATGAGTGGAGGATGGGGGATGATTAGCAGAGTCCGTCCGCCTATCATCGCCTGCATGGCCACGCCCCCATGCACCTCAGTCATTGATGGCTGCCTTTCATATTCGTTGAGAGAAACGCATAGTCTAGACAAAAGGCTGATGACTGTGTGACCAGAAGAACGAGCAGACTGACATGCTGCTGACACGGAGGCAGGAACAGCACACAATGAGGCAGCATTGACAGTGAAAAGCAGGCACAAGCATAAACTAGATGCACACAAGTCGACGTTGTCAAAGAAAATGAAGCTATACTTCCAATGTGGATTTTGTTTTCCCCCATGAAGGTAAATATCCAGCCATAGGGAAGTCTGCAAAAATTGTGGGAAAGAGAACCATTTCATAACTGTGTGTAGAGCTAAAGAGAAATCAAGTGCATCACAACGGCAAGAAAAATTTAATGCAAGAACGTTCAAAAAGCATTCTCTCCCCTCCCTAAACCAAAAGGCAACATCAGCTGCGACAAATAGAAACCACACAAAATCAATTGTGGTCAAACTCATCATACAAAGGTTCCTTAATGTCACTATGGAGTACCTGCGAAGATGAGCGTGCGCAGGTGAGATCTCCCAAAGGACTCTTTGCACATATGCCTTTAAAGAACATCACAGTTCAAAGAAAGGTTGCCAAAGTGACCAACTTAATTTGGGCACTGTCCCAAATTCACATTGAAAGTGAACAATCACCCAATAACCTTCATCATAGACAGTGGTGCGTCGATTAATATCATGCCAGTGGAAAAGTTTAACACCCTATCCCCTGTGCCTTTCCTCACTCCGTCAGGCATGAAGGTATACACCTGGGCCGCTTCTGAGCCATTGCAAAGCCAAAAGTCGTTCACAGCAACAATGCAACACAAAAAGACATCAGTGCAAGCCATCATTCATGCTCTGCAAGGGACTTTGTTGCGTGCCTTTTTGCTCAGTTATGCCACTGTTCAACTACAACTGCTACACTCAGTCTGATATCACGAGCCGATTCTCGTCCATGGCACGGGAAAACTCAAGAAAATTAAAGTACAGCTTTATATGTATGAAGACATTCGCCCTATTGCTCATCGACACTGTAAAGTTGTTTTCATCTAAAAGAAGCTGTATAGAAAGAGTTGGAAGCACTTCTAAATCATCACATCACTGAACGCTCCACAGGATTCACAGGGCCATGGGTTTCAGCCATAGCTGTAGTACCAAAAAAAGAAAGTAACAGAGCAGAGCGTATTTGCGTTTACATGCACCAGGTAAAGCCGTTGAGAGGGAGAGACACCCTGGTGTGCACTTATCGGACATGATCATGCAATTGAACGGAGCCAAAGTGTTTTCCCATCTTGACCTGAATAAAGGATACCATCAACTCGAGTTGGGGGGAGAACTGCAGGTACATTGCTACTTTTTCAGCTCATGTTGATTTGTTCAGATATCAGATTAGTGTCACTGCTCGAGGGTGTCTACCACCTTTTATCCTCAGGAGCAAAGCTAGATCCCACCTTCCCCAAGGATACTGCAAGCCCCCTAATATAACATAACAGGACGCTCACATGTATCCCCAGGGAGCGATGAGCAGACTCGGAACTTCCAGGAAGGAGACACAGCGCAGGAGTGGATACTATACTATGAAGCACTAGTAGATGCTGAGAAAGAGAAAAGAACGTACAATCATTAATACATTAACACTGTATATATTACAGAAGGTGATGTATCTATGCTTGTCTAAAGAAAGGGAGGATTGTGTATGGTCTCAACTCACCTTTAGTATATGCAAACTCGGACCCATTGCAAACAAAATAAGGCAAGAAAGTATTCTCCAAGTGAGTCTTGTGCACTTGAAAGTCTAAATGCAATTTCAGTCTGCCACACTTGTAGCTCAAATTAAGGGTTCCACTTGCGCAGTATTATAAACGCTGTGTCCGAGGGATAAGGAAAGTTTGGGTTCCTCCGGAAGCAGGAATGAAGTGAAGCAAATAGTGCAACGCAGGAATTGCTATGTCGTTCAGAATTCTCCAGAGCAACTATCGGCAGGAATTTAATTACACTCGAGTGTGATCGTGGTTCCGCCTCAACAGCAGTGTCTCTTGTTATTTCATTTACGAGCGAGGCCGCTCACAGCAGTTTTTAGAAATGACGAAGAATTTCTCGTTCCGATGGTGAAAGAGGAACCAGCTAGTGAGCCGAAGCACTCGGTAGAATATTTGCAGATACGTGGATTTTCAAGTCGGAATCCAAACGGGATACAGTTGCAAAGTTTTTCTTTGATAAGTAACAGGATACTTGAACGAGGACGCCGCAAGTGGCGTGCAGGAATTCGAACTCGAATACCGCCAGCAGACCAGTCGAATCAAAACAGGACAGGCAGGATTCCCAATGGAAAGGAGAAGCCAAGCAATGAATGAGAGGGCGGTTCTCTATTTGAAGGCAATGAGTGATTTGATTCGTCGTCAGGCATCATGAGACCACACACAATCATACTAACCATCCCAATGCATTATGGTATTAGTAGTGATATGGGAGAATATGTGACAAGGCTAAGTGTGGGACGTCTTGCGGGTAACAATTAGGTTTTGGAGTATCTTCGGCTGCTGAGATATTTCAAGATGTTATTCGCAGAGTAATCCAACCTGTTACACATCCTTTCAATTACAGTGATGACATTTTGGTTTGTGGGAGAACACAAAAAGAGCATGTCAGAGACCTTGTCCAAGTGTGCCAGTTACTTGCTGATGCAGGTCTCACTCTGAACGCCGCAAATGTGAGTTTCACAAAACCAAACTTAAGTTTTTTGGGCACATATTCTCAGATGGGGGAATGACTCAAGACACAGACAAGGTGCAAGCATGCATTCAACATCGGGGCTTTTACATTCATTAAGTTTACTAGTTTGTGACGGCGTTGGATTGCAAAAATTCTTTATACGTCCTGCCCAGTATCTCCTGTAACTCCAATAGAAATTCAGTTTTTGGGGTTTTGTATCAATAGTACATCAGCATAGTTTTAGACTCTGATTTAAATACCAACTTTTTTAAATGTAACGCTAGTACATTGTATTGGGATATAGCTATCTGGATTATTTTCATTGTATTATATATATTCTGTTATACTATTTGTTTTTTTACATTTTTAATTGAGGTTTAAGTTTAGATTATTATCAAAACAATCTAACGTTTGAAGGAATTTCATAATTAAGCCATGTTTTATATTTAAATTACAACACACGCCCATTACATCTTTGTGCTGCATCCTTTTCAAATGTATTTTTTTAGTGAAGATTTTGAATTCACAATATTTCCTTGCAGAATAAAGATTTTTGTGAAAATACGTCATCTGGACAGTTAATGCAAGTAATATAGCGATGCAGCTATTCAGCATGGCTAAAAGACATTGACATTGACAATGGCAATAGCTCTCGGATTGCCGAGACCTATTTGCTTTGCCAAAGCTTGTTTTCTTGAACTATCTTCTAGCCCGATCATTGATGCACAGCAAATCATTATCCCATCTGTTCTGTGCATAAAGTTTGTACAAGTGACTCCTGAAGGTGTACATTGTATGGTACTCATTTTTAGATTTGTTATGTTTGTGTGACAAATCAAATACTGCTGCATGACTTCGCCTTTTCCCTCTTTCTGTTCAGTTCAATAACTTTAATTTGGCCACCAGGGCCATAAAAGTGAAAATGAGAATGCATAATAAATAAGTAAAACCGTACAATCCAGCATAAGAAAAGGCAATGAATCACCCACAAAGGCACAACACAGCCTACATAAAAGACAGCTTCAGAGCAATTCCAAGTTCACCCACTGTCGTAGAAACATAGACTCTGGATTGAATAAACCATGTACAGACATCCACTGCATACCGAACTAACTAAAGTCTTGTGTATAGAATAAGATAGTGTGCTAAGCATGGAGAGGGAGGGGGGATGTTTTCATTTTATTCAGTTCCACAAACAGTGAATGGCGCACCGGACTCGTGTTTAGCAATATGTATTCAGAATTGTTATAAACCTCACATATGCTATACACTACAATAAATCGTGTAAAATGGACGCCGGAATTGATTCAATAAAACAATAAAATATCAAATAGCATATACAAAACTGGACTGAACTGGAATCCTATCTGTCAACTAACCCTGTTCCCCCACCTAATGCGTGCGAAGTTACACTCATGGAGACTTATCACCAATGACAAGATGTTACGGGGCATTTTTATGTCAATAAGAGCCTGCCAGAGGGTAGGACGTGAGACCAAATCAAAAGCAGGTCTGAGATCGACAATGGCAACGTAAACGTTGCTCTTGCCGATAAGTTCTCCAGTCAATCAATGAAAAGCGTAAGGCCTGATCGATGGTGGAGACTTTCGTCCGGAAGCCTGCTGAAGGGGCTAAGGATGTCTTTTCTTGAGAATCCAATTCTGGATTTTTTCGGAAGCACGCAGCAGCATAAGACTTTTTGATGGCAGTCAATTAGACTAATGAGTCTATAGCTGTTTGCTTTGAGACCTGTATCCTTTTTTGTGGATGGGTAGTACAGTAGCACCTTTTCATGACTCTGGGATGGGAGCCCCTTAGCAATGGTTTAAATGTAGCAGGGTCTTTCCTCCAAATTAGATTAAAAAAGAACATCAACCGGGACGCCATCCGGCTGATGGCTGATAGAGATTGAACAACATCAAAGATGTCAAACAAAGGTGTGGGAGGGATAGAGCAAGGTAGATTCAGAGTAGTGACATTAGAGGCATTATTATTAAAATAATAGATTCAGACAGAAAGAACAACGCTGTTTGTAGGTTCTGTTGCAAATGAGGTGCCACCATGTGAATCAAGTTGCCAAGTAAGGCCTCTGTCTGCACAATCATCGTTGAGGGCACTCCACCTGTGGTTGTCCCAGTTTTTTTTAGGTTTGGGTAATTGTGAACTTGTAGGCTTTCCTGGCTAGACGGAGGTGGAGCATATCCTTAATTTTGATAGCTCTAGCTAAGGAGCGCTTGAGCTTATGGGGTTTTTTGTTGAACCACAGGCAGATCTTGGAGGTTCCGCACTTTTTGAGAGTATCGGAGACAGTAAAGTACACAAAAATACATCCAAAAAAGGCTGTGTGAGTAGAAATCAATTGATCAGGGGCAACAAGATGGCCGCCCTCCATTTGTACTAAACTTCATTAAGATAGGCGTTTAAGGTTGATAAAATATCCGGGCAGTCTACCATTTGGCTCCACTTTGTGGCACTTGTCAGAGGTTAATGAAGTATCCCTGGTGAGAGAGGTCAGACCAGGAGCGGGAGAAATAATTACACAAAAAGCCTGCAAGCATGCAACAAAAGAGGCTTTCAATCACTTTCTATCCTTTCTATTATAGACACTTCAATTAGAGATGACCATAAACTTAAATTGATTAAAATGTAATCAATTCTGCTTGTATGATAAGGTTTATTATATGTTTTGGCTCCTACCAGAGCAGCTTATGTTCGACCACTGGCAGTCCTAAACCCAAACCCAATGGTTGAGAACTTCATTTGGAGAGCTACTTGTGACCATCTAGGAGTAGTCAGAATATCCAAGAGGAGGATTATCGAGAGACTCGAATGTGGTATTGAAATAACCTGCTAAAATAAGGTGTTATTGGGCAGAGTACTGTTCAAGGTAACTTTCTAAGACTTAGAGGGTGCATGGTACCACACCTCCTCTAGCCCCTCTAATGTAGGTATTAATAATGACTATCCTGGGCTTAGTCCAGCTGTTAGCTTGATAGCCAGAATTTCAGGCAAGTCAATATTGAGTTGACGTATTTGACAGTTATGCGAGACTCTAACCCACGTAACTAGGCCACCAGATGCTCCACTGCTCTGACTAGGAATTGCAGAAGCAAATAAATTGATATAGCCAGGTCTGTAGATTAGTTCCAGAGACCATGTCTTTTGGAGTAAGTATACATCTTGCTCTTCCATAAGAGAATTCTAGTCGGGCGATGCTAGCTTGGACCTGAGACCAGGCACATTCCAAGAAATGAGTGACAACTTATTGGACTCAGGTACCTCTCTTGATGCACTGGGCTGAGGAGTCTCATTTGCAGTCAACAGAAGGATGCTATTAGAGGAATGAGGGTCGATAGGACTCAGAAAGTAGATTGGATTTAGTTTAGATAAGGCTTCAAGGAAGCAAGGACAGTTTTAAACCACAGTCTCCCCACTAACCTCTAACAAATGGAAGTGACTAGAATGTGGTGTCAAAGGCTGTGTCAAGTTAAACCAAACACTATTTACCCTCCTAAGGCAATCAGTTTCGTTAAGGGAAGAAAAAGGGCTATACATTGCTGAACTAGGAAGTGTTTCACTGTAATAGGCTCGCCTGGAGTACTTAAATTGGATGATAGTGGTTAGGCAGACAGGTCCTAACATCAAGGGCCACCAGATTATTAGCCAAATTACTGAGGGTTAATTCAATCTTGTCAAATTTGAGTTGGAACTAACTGATCTTTTGGCACTAATGATGTCATCCCGGATGACTAGAACAGCAACCCTGATGTGCCAGATGCAATGAATTGCTTTATACTTAAGGAAATCTTCCCCATCATAGCTGGCTTAAGGGCTCAACTTGGGGACCTTGATCTTCGTAATGGAACTGGGAGAATCGTGCCTGCAGTGGATTTAGTAATGCGACCATGAGCTTCCCTGTGAGCTTGGGTACTAAAATATTTGGAGTAGATGTCATAAGAGCTTAAAAACCATCCGGGATCGTCGAGCTCGAAGAAGAATGGCTCGCTCGTCGACTTCCATTCCCGACGACATCTTCCAAGAGGGCTTCGATGTACCAGAACAGGAGCGGGTCGAAGAAGGCCTCGTCAGCGCCTCCGAAGCAGACTCCGACATCGAAGACATCCCTCCTGGGCAACGGGTAGTAAGTACCGACCTCCTCCCCCCACCACCGAAAAAGGCTAAGGTAACACCTTCACCTTCGGGCCCAGGTGCACACCGAGAAAGTACTTCTCACGCCCCGCCTCAGGGCCCGGCCAAGAAGCCAACGACAAAGCCTTCAGGCCGTCGGTACCAAAACTCAGACCCCGGCACCGAAAAAGAAGACACCACACTCCTCCTCCATGCCCACTACTGCCTCCGCATCGACGCACTCGGCACACAAACCTACCGGCACCAATCCCTTGACTCCGAAAAAATCATTGGAACCGACCAAAAAACCGCTACCGAAGACTATAGACTCTCAAACTTCGGAGCCAAAAAAGCATTCGGAACCGAAAAAACAAACCGTTACGCAAGTCCCCCACACACCTCAAAACCTCACGGTTCCAAGCCCAAAGAGCACAAAATCGCTCTACAGTCGGTGCCGCGCAAGCATTCAGAACCGAAAAAATCGGCACCGAAGGACATGCCTCCCACAGGAGAGCTTTTTAAACCAGATCCCACCCAAAAGACTCTTCTTAAAGATCCAAAGACTGGTCAACTGATTCTAAGTTCTAAAAAGAGACCACTGGACTCGCCTACACTGGCTCCAGCACCTAAAAAGAGGGACATTGCCACATCTCTTAGGATCCCTTCTCCACCTCCTTCTCCACCTCCTCCTCTACCACACCACTCTCCTACACCATCTCCTCCACCAGTGGACGATGATGACACTTCTGATGACACAGGCGAGGGTGAAGATAATGAGCCACTAGGGGATCCTAGTCCACCTCATACCCCAGACACATGGGACGATTACAATACACTAGATGTCCCCAACGTGCCACAGGATGACATCTATCCCTCTAAACCTTCCCCTCCAGAGGATACCATAGGCTTCAACCAGCTCGTTCATAGAACTGCACAGTACCACGGGGTTGAATTGCACACAGACCCCGTGGATGAGGATTTTTTAATGGATATTTTTGACATCTCACAAAAGACCACTTCCATTCTACCCATGCTGAAAGGGGTAATTAAACATGCACCTGAAATGTTTAAAGACCCCGTTAGGGCTAGGGTTATCAACCCAAGGATAGAAAAGAAATATAAAGCCGCCCATGCAGACTCAGCATACATTAAAGGCCACATTCCGTTGGATTCATTAGTAGTCTCCAACGCCAGGAAAAGGGCTAACTCTCAAACGTCAGGGGATGCTCCACCTCCTGACAAAGAGTCCAAACTCTTTGACGCTTCCGGTAAATGCACAGCGTCTCAAGCAGCTAACTTATGGCGTATCGGCAATACTCAGGCCTTGTTAGTTAGGTATGATAGGGCGCACTACGACCAGGTAGAGACCCTATTGCAACACCTGCCTGACAAATATAAAAACAGGGCTATCGACCTCAGACAAGAGGGTGAAATCATCACTAACACCTACATTCGCTGCGCTCTAGACATGGCAGACACCGCCTCACGAGCCATAAACACAAGTGTCCTCCTGCGTAGACACGCTTGGCTACGCATTTCCGGTTTTAAACCTGAAGTACAAACTTCCATTCTCAATCAGCCATTTGACCAGGAACACTTGTTCGGACCTACCGTGGATTCATCTCTCGAAGATGAAAAAATACACTGATACGGCTAAATCAATGGGAGCCTTGCAATCGCAAGCTCCCAGACGCTCCTTTTGTCACTCCTCTTACAGAGGCAACTCCAGAGGCTATTCCTCAGACAAAACCTCCACGTCTTACAAGACTTCTACCCAAACCACATTCACCAAGGGTTATCAGAGAGGAGGCTACAGAGGCAATAATACCAAAGGTAGAGGCAAAACTAACAACACCCGCTCTGCCACCACCCTTACCCAATGACTTTCCTCCGCTTCCCCCGAACCATCCCACACCTGTCGGGGGAAGATTACTACAGTTCCTTTCTGTCTGGAACACCATCACCACAGACAGGTGGGTGAGGCAAATCGTTCAAACAGGTTACTGTCTGGAGCTTACCTCTACCCCCCAAACATACCACCCAGACAGCACCCAATGTCATTAGAACATTTATCACTGGTAATCTCCCTCCTACAAAAACATGCAATAGAACCAGTCCCCCTGCATCAGCAAAACACAGGAGTCTACTCCCTGTATTTCCTCATCCCAAAGAAGGACGGATCTCTGAGACCTATCCTAGACCTCAGACCCCTAAATCTCTACATACACTCAGACCACTTTCACATGGTCACGCTTCAACAAGTCCTTCCTCTCCTTTCCCAAGGCGACTTTCTTGCCACTCTAGATCTTAAGGACGCCTACTTTCATATTCCCATTCGCACCTCTCACAGAAAATATCTCTTGTTTATAGTGGAAGGCCAGCACTACCAATTCAAGGTACTCCCTTTAGGAGTCACCACAGCACCCAGAGTATTCACCAAGTATCTGGCGGTAGTTGCAGCTCACCTCAGAAGACAACACATTCACGTCTCCCCATATTTGGAAGATTGGCTCATAAAAGCCAACTCATACGATCAGTGTGTATGTCACATTCACGCAACAATCCAGCTACACCACGACTTAGGGTTCACAGTAAACCACGCAGTCTCATCTACAACTGTACCACATACAACAGTACCTCGGTGCCACAATAGACACCTCAAAAGCACTTGTATACTCCAGTCCAGCCAGGATAGCAAGCATGCAAAAACTTCTTACAAAATTTCAGCCACAACACTCTCTTCCAGCTCGAGTGTTCATGCAGCTCATAGGGATGATGGCCTCTTGCATATTCATAGTACCTCACACAAGACTCGAAATGCGTCCTCTGCAGGAGTGCTTAGCACGTCAATGGAACCAAGCTCAAGGTCAGCTTACAGATCTGGTGTTGATAGACGGCCGCACTTATCGCTCTCTGCAGTGGTGGAACACCAAAAACCTTTCCATAAGGCGTTTCTCGGCCGGTTCCACAGATTGTGTTAACAGCGGACACATCGCTCTCCGGCTGGGGAGCTCATCTATTACATCACACCATGCAGGGCACGTGGACTCCACAACAAAAGTTACTCCACATCAATCACCTGGAGTTACTAGTAATTTTGCTAGCCCTAAAGGCATTCCAAAAACAAATATCAGGCAAAGCTGTCCTAGTCCGCACTGACATGACAGACATGTACTACATATAGAAACCGGGCGGGACTCACTCCCTACAGCTCTCCCAACTAGCGCAAAGCATTTGGAGATGGGCTATTCCTCAAAACATTTTTCTCCTAGCCCAACATGTTCCAGGAGTCCAGAACAGCATCGCCGATCTGTTAAGTCGTCAAACGCAACAGAATCACGAATGGGAACTTCATCCACAAGTTCTTCAACCCTTTTTCCAGTTGTGGGGGCAGCCAGAGATAGACCTTTTCGCCACACATGAAAATGCCAAATGCCCAAACTTCACCGCCAGATATCAACACCCATTGTCCAAAGGCAATGAGATATGGATGAATTGGTCAGGCAGATTTGCGTATGCTTTTCCACCTCTCCCACTCATCACACTGGTAGTGCGCAAATTGCAGCAACATTCACTGACCCTCATCCTAGTTGCTCCAACATGGGCCAGACAACCGTGGTACACCATGTTACTGGAACTGTCTCTAGTCCCGCACCAAAAACTACACCTCTCCCCACGCCTCTTTACCCAGAACCATGGAGAGATCAGACAGCCGGACCCGGAACACCGTGTTGAGCAGCGAACCTGGGGGAAGGTGCCAAGAGATTGCGCTAAGAGGGGTTTGAGGAATCAAGAGCTCTAAAGAACGGGGGCATGGTCCGATAATGTATGAGCCAGGTGTGTGGCCTTCGTGCCCCACAGCTTTGTGTCCTGAAATATAAGCCTATAATCTATTTTCGACCACATGTATTGAGAGGAGACACAGGTACCCTCTTGAAGCTCACCCTTGAACTATCTCCATATGTCAAGTAGGTGATTGTCTCTCATGATAGTTTTGGGCAAGGATGTTGCACCAGGGTGTGGGCAGCATGATAAACCAGATCTGGCATAACTGTCATCCAGGACTACATTAGAGTCCCCTCCCCAAAGTGGCACACCGTGCTCCCTCCCCGCCACCAGTCACCACAGTTTAGCAAAGAAGCCCAGATCATCTGTGTTTGGTCCTTATACTGCCACTAGGGTTAGGGGTTGTTCATATAGTGTTCCCGTTGTAATGACATAACACCTTTCTTTGTTAACAATGACATCCTTGGAGCGCCATGGCAGCCCTTAACGGATCAATTTGGCTACTCCACTGGCATAATTAGAATATAACAAGGTTTATGCCTTACCATACCACCTGGCTTTCAAACCTGGAGCAGTGCGTGTTGTGAGGTGTAGCTCTTGTAGAAAGCAGATATCTATATGGTGGTGTACGACATATGCATGAACAAGGCGGGATTTACGATAGCCCAGTGTTCACATACAGCAATTATGTGAAACAGCAATACAGTAGTCAGCTTGGGGTACCGACAGGTCGTGTGAGATACCCCATGTCACTTATCTGAAGTTGATTGAGCCGGCGCTCCCAGAAAGGATTCTGCCATTATGCCTGCCCCTCTGAAGCCAGCTCGGTCGTTTTCATTGAGGATCCTCTGAGAAGCCTGAACCGATCTTGCTGGGGATGCCCTTTTTCTTGGTGAGAAGCTTTGCAAACTTGATTGCTGACTTGTCATGTGTAAAGAAGTGTGGTTTACCATCCTGTGTAATGTGGAGCATAGCAGAATAGAGGAGCGTATAGGGAATTCCCACTTACTGAAAAAGTCTCTTAGCAGGAAGGAATTGGCATCAGGCGTTTTGGACAGCAATAGTGAAGTCTGATTAGAAGGATATGGAGTTGCCCTGATGGGTTATTGATTGTTTCTCACAGGCTAGGTGGAGAATCGTGTCTCTATCCCTATAATTTTGTATATGGGTCGTGCTGGTGCTCCCGGAGGGGGTCACTGGCCCAGGGATCGATGTGCCCTTTCTACAGTGAATACAGACGACAAGACCTCTGCGAAAAAGTCAAAAAGTTGTGACTCCACAAAGCTTTCCATTGTGGTGATGGCTGTGAATTCAGGAATGCCAGTGATTTGAAGCTTGTTGCGCCATGATCTTGATTCAAGATCCGCGTTCTTGGTCTTGATGAGGTTGAGGATCTTGTCCATCTGTAGCAGATGTTCCTCAGCTTGAGCGTCTTCAGAATTGGAGACACGATTTTCTACCTGTTCAAGTCTAGTGTTATGTTTGTCTACTCTTTGCTTCATGTGATCTAATCTGGTGGTGAGTGCATCTGGCTTGGAGTCAATGGCTCTAGGGCTTGTTTTGACATCAATTAACAGTTATTTAATATCGGTATCTTGCGTATTGCCACTTGGTAAGGTCTCCGAGGGAGTTTCCGGATGTATCTCCTTGTCAGCATGGAGAGTAGAGCATTTGTCCTCAAAAGTGAGCTTGGGCAGCCTGGCGTCTTGCTTGTCCATATTTGTCTAGGAGTCAGCATCGTAGCAATGGGTGTGCCAAGGGTCTCCCTGCATATAGCACAAACAGAGCGTTCAGGGCTCCTCCGCCCGTTGCATGTAGTAACTAGGTAGTGAGTCTGCGTCTCATCAGGCCCCGCCACACCCCGAGTCCGAACGGGGGGGGCACGAGCAGGCCCAGGTCCAGTGGGTTCGCTGACTGTGCAATGCTGGGCTCAGAAACTGATGTGCTGATTGGTTAGTCCCAGGCTCCAGGGTCTGACGAGGCCCCCTTTGTCAAGTGCCCAGGAGATGGCAGGGAAATGTAGCAGGACGATTGTATCAGTGCGTTGGCTGACCGGGAATCGACCTCCCTGCTTTAAAGCCCGCGGCAAGAGGCCCTACCAGTCCCAAAGCTATCGTGGTGCTCGTAAGGTAGTTTCACCCTGCTAGTGCAAGGCCACGCCTCCCTGCACAGCTATCCCATCCAGCGCCCGCAGAGTCACAAGCAGGCAGGTGGTCTTCCCCCTTGGACCAGTGTGTTGATCTGGGGTTATCGACAATGTCCTCTCAATGCCCTGGGCCTGGCCTGCTTTGCCCCGCAGACCCCAGGGTCCAGCGAGTGTCCGCAGCCAGGACACTTCCTGTGCAACTCTGGTCACAGCGGTCTCGCATGCATGACAAGGCCGCACAGCGGTAGGCCTGGGTCGGCACACTCACTGGCAGTTCAGATCTGGCCGTCAGCGGGTGGGTCCCACTCGTGCCTCTCATTTGCTCCACTGCAGAAGCAGTAGCAGTCCCGGCACCTCACAACTCCCTGAGGCCTGTCCCTTCAACAACTGGGGGGACCCCCGCTCATAGTTCAGAGGAGCACTGGTATACAAGCCGCATCCCAGCTCGTCCGGCGCGCAAGCTGCAAATGGCCATCTGCAGCGTCACGAGGTAGGCCCAGTCGGGCGCTCTGGCAGCCCCAGCAAGTTCGTTGCTCGCACAGGTCTCCTGGGATCGGGAGCTCCTCTATGTTGTCACAGCTGTGGTCTCCCGGTGACTCTCCCGGAACTGTGGGGAGTTAATGCGGTGCCTGTTCAGGATTTTGACGGATGTTCGGCAGAGCTTCTTTATCTAGTGGCTATCTTGCTGCTCGGTCAAGCTTCACCCCATTTGCCATTGCAAAGAAGCAGCGGAAGTTCCTAATATTGGTCGTGGGGCAAGACCCCTACCAATATGCCATCCTACCGTTTGGTTTAAAGTCAGCACCCATGACGTTCTCCAAATGTATGGCTGTGGTGACAGCACATCTTCAAAAGCACAGAATCTTTGTCTGCCCTAATCTGGACACCTGGCTAATCAAGGCATCCACCTTCTCAGAAGCCCAAACACATTTCAAATAGACTTGCGATCTCCTACATCGGTTGGGTCTCTAAGTCAACTTTCTCAAGTTCATGCCAACACCAGTCCTGAGGTTGCACTACTTAGGAGCTTCCATTGACACGCTTCAGAGGAATGACTCTTATACATTCTCCAGAAATGTCATACTCTACAATGAATGTGCCATCCAACAGTCCGCATAGTCTCCTTCCTTTCTCGGCTCAATGGCCTCCAATACAACCACCATGTACTTCTTGAACAAATATGGGGGGAACAAGGTCCAGATCCCTTTCACAAGAGGCACAGACGATCTGGCACTGGCTCCTCGCCAGGAATCTGAAGATAACAGCCACTCATCTTCCAGGCGTTCAGAATGTCCAAGCAGATGCGCTCAGCAGGGCTCTGGACAAAACCCACGAGTGGGAATTGAACGAAGATGTCATGCAAGATATTATCCGCTTGTGGGGCACACCTTCTACAGACATTTTCACCACAGCAGAAAACAAAAAATGCTGCAACATTGCTGCCAGATTTTACTATCCAAGGTCATTGGGGAATGTCCTATGGATCGAATGGTTTCTCTACACTTTTCCCCCCTATTCCCCCAATCCTGGTAGTCCTGCTGAAATACTCAACAACAGCCAAGATAATCCTCATCGCACCACAGTGGCCGAGACAATTGTGCTTTCTGGACCTTCTTCACCAGTTGCTCCATCCACACCCCAACCTCTCCTCCTTGAATTTGGCAGCATGGCTCCTGAGATAGTACAGTATGACCACTTGAAGCTACCACAGGACTGTATGGAGATTCTAAAGGAAGCAAAGTGACTATCCACACGATCTGCCTATGCCTTCAAATGGAGATGATTTTGCATCCAGACAGATAGACCTTACATCTTGCAGGAGGATGTCATTCTCCCATATTTGTTGCAACTTGCTAAATCTGCCCTGCAATTTTCTTCCCTCAAAGTCCACTTGGCTACACTTACAGCATACAGGAAAAGGCCTTCACAAACCTCTTTCTTTCGGTTTCTGGTTATCAAAGGTTATTAAAGATTTCCTGTAGGGGTTAAAAAGGGTCTTTCCTCCTGTTAGATGCCCCTCTACTCCATGGGAACTTAACGTGGTTATTTCACTTCTAATGCTACCACCTTTTGAGCCTATGCATAAGGCATCTCTTCAACATCTCATTGGGAAAATTGCTTTCCTTGTGGCTATAACATCTGCACGTAGCTTAAGTGAGATTCAGACCCATTTTGCCGATGAACCATACAAAGTCTTCCACTCTCCTAAAGTAGTGATGAGGACCCATCCCAAGTTCCTTCCTAAAGTTATCTCTTATTTTCACGTTACCAAACTATACGTTAGCCACTTTCTTTAAAATTCATCCACTCCAGCGGAGAGAGCCCTTCACTCTTGATGTAAAGAGAGTTTTAAAATTTGATCTAGATAAAAACAGATCTATTCACAAATCACAATTGTTCATCAATTATGGCCCAGTTCGCACAGGTCTGGCTACCTCCAAATAGTCCGTTCCAAGTGGATTGTCTCCTGCATCCTATTCTGCTATCAGCTAGCTAATACGACTCTTGCTGGCAAAACCAAAGCACACTACACCAGATGCAAGACAGCCATTACTGCCTTGATGAGAAATATTCCCTTGGCAGATATTTTCAAAGCTGCTACATGGAGGTCAGTCCACACATTCACTAGGCATTACTGTCTTGACTGATGCTAGAACGGATCCTCAAGTGGGACAGTCGTCCCTCAGAAATCTCTTTGCTTAGCTATCTATCTTGATATTGTTTCTGTCTACTCCACTGCTTCTGGGTGGATGGGCTTGCTACTCTATTCAACGCTTATGACTATACATGGAAATCCCCTATGAGAGAAGGTATAGTTTCTTACATGTAACTCCAGTTCTCTCATAGGAGTATTTCCATGATAGTCATAAGCCATCCTCCCTCATCCCAGGTGGAATAGACACACGTTCATGCTCCGCTATTATTCAGCTAGTACAGCTTACTAAAAACAGAGGTAACTACCTCTGGCTGAGCATGATGGGATATTGGAGGTCACACAGTTCTGAAAGACAGTCTCCTTTTTCTTTATTTATAATGGCAGCCTATGGGCTACATTGCCCTGCATGTCTTCATCCTTCTCTCTCATAGCAAAAGGGTTTGTGAAGGATATTTTCTGTGACCTTACAAAGATGTTCATGCATTAGGCGCATGTTTCCTTGGATATTCCACTTTTGTTCCTTCAAGATGAATAAGTTTGCTCCCTGTGGCCTAATCCTATAGGCTGCATTATGACTTTCTTAAGTGACTTTTCAAGGGCTTACTACAGAAAGGCGAACATCAGCACTTAAGAAGATATATTGGAAAAAGTGCTCTGGGGTCCTTGCAGGCGGGTGGGACTATTCAACACTTATGAGTATCATGAAAGTACCCCTTTGGAGAGAACTGGAGTTACAGGTAAGAAACTATACCTTCTCTGAGTTATATGGAGGAAGAAAGATTGCTTTGCCTGGATGACAGATGAGCAATTCTGGTTTATCTACAAAAGGTTCTACCCTTTCGTAAGGTGGAGTCTGTTTGCGACATTTGGCCTTGCTAGGAAAGGGGAAGTACCAACTACAGCTACATTGAGTAGATGGACATGGTTGTTGGTCTCTAAAGATAATGAGATGCAGGGCTAGGTTCCCCTGTTCTTGGTTCAGGGTAGGTCTACCCAGAGCTTGGCTTCTACAGTGGCAGAGCTGCAGAAGGCTTCAATTGGAGACATTTGCGGGACTGCGACATGGGCTGATTCCACGACATTTACAAACCATTATAGACTTGCTAAAGTCCAATGTATAAATGATGTATTTGGCCATCGTGTATATTGCTTCTATGAAGGAATGGGGGAATCCTTTTAATTTGTGTGTTCAGCAGGCATTGTCAGTTGTTATGGTTTATTACTTGCAACTTCTCTGATGTAATGGCTGAGAGTGAGGGAGTGGACGAGGCGGTAATGTCTGAATTACTTACTGGTGAATGCATTACTCTGCGTCCTATTCCCTCGCTTGCAGCCATGGCCTGTCTCACCATCCCTATCATACAACTGACAGTGGTTGTTGGTTGGAGCTTGTTACTAACAAGAGATGTGCCAGGTGGAGGGCCGTTTATTGAGTTTAACTACGTGGGACGGATGTCTGTGAGGCAGGAGATCCTCACATGCAGTGGCTGCAAGTGAAGAAATAGGACTCAGAGTAATACAATTACCGGTAAGTAATGCAGACATGCTTTCTGCATCCAGAATAAACCTGCATTACTCAGTGTAAAGTCAGACTCTATATACAATTCGCTTCAAGGGCAAAGAGATAAAGAATTTCAATATCTGTTCCTGCACATGTTGTCTTTGGGGTGAGGACTAACCATGTCAGAAGCTGTACCCCTACAGCACTCCTAATTCCCACTTACTTTCATACATGAGCAACTAATTTGCTCATAAAATTGTTTCTCGTGCATGGCAATGCATTGCTTCACCATCAGGGCACAGTGCTATACTATCTTCATGCTTATGTGTGTGAAGTGTTGGCTTCTGCATGACCGGCAGTTTAGTGTTTGTTATTTACAGTACCTGATATTGCTAAATTTTCTTAACCTGTCTATTTGTTTGTATGTGTTTTTTAGATGACGAAATTGCTCAAAGGACTTCTTTAAGTCACTCTTGTCCCGTGGGTAAGTGTTAGGGCTAATTTTTCCTTTTGATGAACCTCATTTTTATCTAGAGTATTAAGTGTACAAATACATTGTTAATAAGTAGTTACTGAGTACTTGAATTGCAAATCTTTGTAAAAATCAATTGTTTGGCAAATGCTTGAGAGTTTTTTGTTGACCGAGACATTGCTAGAGGTTACATATCCACCTTAAGCAATTGCAAACACCAAGTCAATTGTGTGTATTCATTTACAAAAGGTTGATTGCTTATGAGCAGTATAAAGAGTGATATTACTAGGTCTGCAGTGATGGGAGGTTGTTGTAAGGCGTGACAGAGCGACGAGCTAAAAGGGTTCTAGTTTAAGCTTTTGGTCCATGCTTATTCTGCCTGGCCCCAAGAGAAGCACAACCCCTTCAGTTCATATACAATCCCTCTCCCTGCGCTACCTAGTTCCTGTAGAAGCCCCACCTCCTGTATTGACGGGCTTCTGCAAATGCCGTAACTGGCCAACATACCTGGTATTTTAATGCTCATTTTTGTTTCCGAGCAGAATTATCTCTATCCCTCCAATATTTCTTCAGGCACCCATAAAATCGACCCTCCCTTGACCCTGGTCATGATACAGGCTCCTATCTAAGTGAGTATATGCCGAAGCAGTCTTGGCCTGGGCAGAAGGCATAGAAAAATGAGTTGTTTCCCTCATATATCTCAAGTTTTCATTTGCTCACCTTGTAATTGGTCTTTTTCAGTTAATCCAAAAACCAGAAACACTATACCTATGTATATTGAATCTCTATTAGGAATTCCGTATTTTGAAATTGCAAAGTGGTACAATTTCTAAAGAAGACCATTGTAGCATTTTCAAGTATATTTGATATGTTTGTTTCCCAACTAATCTCTCCCCTCGCCCTATCAATCCTGTCTTTCCAAACAATATCGGAGAAACATCTCATTTTGTGTAAAGGGAATGGTGTACTTGTTTATCCTGTGAGAACTTAATGTTACATATAAAGCTGGGTGTGAATGTGTCTAGTCCCGCATTCCCAATGTTTAGTCTATAGGGAACTCAATATAAGGACTACCCTCCTATAGATTTGTTTGTTTGGGCCCCATATCATGTCAAATCATTTGTATCGGTCAGAAATTGCCTCTCTGTTATCAATACATTCCATAAGCTTGACGCCACAGAGTGGGAAGGCATTTCTTCTTCCAGTATAAAGGCAAGATGGTTTCCAGAGCTCCCAAGCAGTTCCACATTATCAGGCGTCAACTGTAGTCTTGTATTTTAAGGTCGGAGAGCGAGGATTCCGAATGACAAATTTAAAATGGTTCAATCTGTGGGCAGTCCCACCGTATTTGTTCAAAGTCTGCTAAGAGGCTGCATCCTCTCCACCATAAGGCTGTGACTTGGGGGATAAAATGCATTCAATTTGGCTGCACGTAAGTGCCATTCGAATGCAACCTTGTAATGGCCTTTCTGCCTAGTATGTTATTAGAGTTAAGAGAAATATCTTGCCACAGTATCCTACATTGGTCACCTTCCATCTTCACATTGATGTTGTAGATTGGGTGGGGCTTCCAAGAGTATTGTATATAAAGCATAGATTGTCCTTTTGTGCAGGTCTGTTTTCACAAACTTTTCAGTTGGGGTTAGATCTTGAATATTAGCTTCCTTAGTAGTAGGGTTCATTACCAACTGTAATTGAGCATAGGTGGTATATTTCTGTTTTGTCAAAATCAAATTGTATTTTACATGTTTCAAAGAATAGGACCTCATATCTCTGCCACATCCGAAATAGCCCCTGCCTCCGTTTGTTTAAATGCCCTAGTATTAGAGCTGGTGTTAAGGCATGATTGAAGTGATTGGGAGTATGCGGAGAGGGTTATACCAGACGGTTAGTGTTCTTTTGGTATGAGTGCTAATATATGCATTCAGCATACTTTCTTATTTGGGTTTCCACACTAAGTTCTATAGGGCCCTGCCCGCCACTGCCCTATCCATTTGTGGCCACAATATCTGTTTCCTGAGTGACCAGTCATGTACAATGTGCTGTTTCATTGCTCTATGGTATGTCTTGAAATTCAGAAGTGCTAATCCTCACTGAATATTAGGCTGACATAGTGGTTTGTATGCAAAACTAGCCTGATTACCAAGTGACATTCAACATCCTCTTCTTAAGCTTAATTAAAAAAAAATGTGGTACTAGTGTTATGAGCACCTAGAAAAGATATAGCATTTTGGGCAGTATATTCCTCTTTACTGTATTTATTCTGTCCAAGAGAGGAAAAGTGGCGACCATCTACAATAACTATTGCACATGAAGGTAAGAATTGTTGAGTAATTTGCCTTGCAAAGGTGTGATGGGGGCCGAGGTAACTCCTGCGTATTTAATTAAATGGCTAGTCCATATAAAAAGTAACTGGGACTGCAAAGCCAGTGCGGCAGGTGGGTGTAAGCAGTTAATTGCAACTATAGTTGTAATTTGGATGTGCCAGGCATGGTCAGTGTTAGCAATATGTAGTCTGCAAATAATGTGATTTTATGTGCAGCTTGCCCAAAGAGTATTGGTCTTATCTCATCATATACTCTAATTTGTATTGCAAAGAGTGAGATACTGAAAATGAAGAACAATGGAGACAAGAGGTATCCTTGACATGGGCGTCTTCGCAGTCAGAGGAGTCTTAATACTCTGCCATTTAGTGAGTCCATTGAGGTGGGAGCATAATATCCTGCCTTCACCGTGGATATAAACCCAGGCCTAAATCCAGATACCTTTAGAGTCTTAAACTGCCAGTTCACTCTGCTGAACACCTTTTCAGCATCTAATGAAATCAAGGTAGTGGCTGATGCTTTCCTCTTGCTTTTTTCGATGTATGTGATTATGCAGCAATTGTTATCATGTGCTTACCTACCCGTGATAAACTAGACCGGTCAAGTTTGAATACACCAGAGAGAAGAGATTTTAGTCTATTATTCAATATCTTGGTGTATAGTTTAGCATCAACAAGTAGTGCCATTGGACTATACAAGGCATATGACGACATGTTTACCTAGTTGTAATAGGAAAGAGATATTAGTCTCCCCATTCTACTCTTAAAGAGGTTTGTGGTGCCAAAGTGAAAGCAAAGGGTTTGTAAAAACATTCAGTGTAGCCACCTGGGCTGGTTGCTTTGTGTATTTTAATAGATTTGATGGCAGTTAGGAGTTTGAGTCCTGTAATGGGCATTACTTTGTTTAGGGGATATGTGTTCCTCTACTAGTGGGGGGTCGGCTAAGTTTAGTTCAGTATATTATTATCGCCATTATCTAATCTATCCTATTCAGACAATGTGGTTTGTCCATTTGAGAGTATGTGTTCCCTATATATCCACTTCTAATTTCTGTCTTAGTTGCCCCAATAGGTGAGTCCATACAATGGTACATTGATCATAGGTCATTGTCTTTAGACTCAACCGTGTCAGCTCACCTTTAAATGGTAGCAGTAGCATTCAGTTTACCCCTTATCGTTGGGAATTTCCTTAAAAGGCCTGTGTTGAAGTTGTTTTCTATTCCTGTTCAGTTTTTGTGTGCTCCTCTTCAAGTAGGTCTTTTACTGCGCATCTCATTCCTTTTAAGTTATCTAGTGTAACAGTACATTTACCTTGAAGGCCCAGCTGTATGTCATCCCAACTACATATTTTGTTCACCTCATCCAGAGTATTCATTTGAAGGTACTGTGTGATGGGGTTTTGAGGGTCAGCTATTAGTGCTGGATATCTGGGTACTGTGTAACAAAATATCTGTTTTCTGATGGGTTGGTTTGGTGATTACATCGGAAAGATAGCTATATGGTTGCATGATCTGGAAGCTCTATTAGATGTTGTAGGAAAGTGCCCCTTTTTGCATGGTTACCCCCCACTTTTTGCCTGACATCTGATGCAACCCAACTTGATGTACCCTGGGCCCCTGCCAATCAGGTTCCCAGGGCCTGTGATCTTTCCAAAGAATGTACCTTAATATCCACAATTGGCACATCTCTGGCCACAGGTAAGCCATGGGTACCACGGGCACTGTGACCAGGGAAGGCCTTTAAGGGCTGCAGCACCTGTTTTGTCACCCTTAGAGGCCCTGCACCTGAAAAAGCACATACTGCCACTGCAGGCTGCGTGTGTTGGTGCAGAGAAAAGTGAAGGGTGGACATGGCACACATCCTTGTTTGCCCATGCCTGCAAACCATTGCCTGAGGCCTATGTAAGTCACCCCTCTAGCAGAGTGCACTAGCACTAAGGAAAGGGTACAGTGGAATAAGCCCTGTCCACCTACAGTGTCTAAGTCCATTCTTAGACACTGTAAATTTAGTAAAGCCATTAAGAGTATATGGTCTGGGAGTTCATTATGAACTCCAGAGCTCCATAATGACTTTACTAAAAATTAGGAAGTTTAGTAGCAAACTTCTCGGCAAATTAAACCCACACTAATGCCAGTGTAGGATTTAATGTAAAATGCAGTCAGAGGGCATCTTAGAGATGCCCCCTGAAAATCGACCAGCCCTGGTGTGGTTCTAAATGGCTGCCAGCCATTTGCCACCACCAGACAGGTTTCTGGACCCCTGGGTAGTGAACCTCCACTCTCTGGGTCCAGAAACAAAGCCCTTCCTGGGTAGAGGTGTCATACCTCCTCCCCAGGATGGTCTGGGCCCACGAAAGAGGAAGCTTCAAAGGCCTGCCCGCTTTGGAAGTTGTCCCTGCCTTTTGCTGCCCCCAGCAACTGGCTCCCACTGGTTCTGATCTAGGATCTGTTGACCCCAGACCTGCTACAAGCTCCGAAACGACACCTGTAGCCTCAACCTGAAGGGCTCCCCCTGACTGCTACCGAAGGCGGTAAGAAAACCACGACGGCGACCAAAGCAGTTTTAAGAAGTGGACCACAACCATAGGTGGTCAGGAGAATCCATTGCCAAAAGACATCTCCCGGACTTGGCTGACCCCACCAACGGTGTCCAATCATCCCCCAAGATCCAAGCTTACCTCTCCAGCATGTGGTCGCCTTCAGGAAGTCTCCCTGCCCGGGCCTGCAGCCTCTTTTCTGAACCCAAGATCTTCACCCCAGGAGCTTTGCTCCCACACCGAGGTGCCTGCTCGCAAGCAGTCCCTAACCGAAGGTCCCTTAGTCCCATTGGTTGATATTGGGCCCCTGCACTCTGCACCTGGCTGTCCCAGTGCCGCTGGTGGTGCAACTTGAGTACCCTTCTAGACTTAGGGGAACCTTTGTCCTAACCCCCTCAAACTCCAGCTCATAAGTCGAGGATTTACCTCTAAATCCAATAACCACTTTTCTCCATAGGAACCCATGTTGGTAGATTTTGGACCTCAAAATGTTTTAAGTGTGGCACTGTTATTGTATGGGGAAAAGTGAACTCAATTGCAAAGTATAAAAAGTCGTACTTGCCTTGTATTGCACAAACCTAAGGTGTGTTATCTAGGCATACCACCCCCAATTCTCATAGTAATCCAAAAGTGATCCAAGAGTAATGGAAAGTAATTGCTATGTAATTCAAACTGCATTTCCAAGTGATACAAACCTGTAGCAATTGCAAATTCAACCCCAATTGCATTTCCTTGAACAGTCTTGCATTTGAGAAATGTTATTTTACTTATCTGTGCCAAGTCTTGCTTGTTTCTAAAAATAAGACATAAGTATACCTTTTTTTATACTTATTGAATCGGTCTCAATACAATAAATGCTCAACACACCCCCTGGCTAAGCCTAACTGCTCGCCCACACTACCATAAAGAGAGCTGTTAGTACTTACCTAATTAAGCCTCTGCTATACCTCTGGGCACTCCCTGGACTCTATGCACACTATATCTTACTTTGGTATAGTATATACAGAGCCAGCTTCCTACAGATGTATTTTAGAATCATGCGTTAAAGTCATTAATGGGTTGTTTTCAAGTAAATAGTCTATTTGTGAGTGTACCGTATGGCTGTGAGAAAAGAAAGTATAGTTCATTTGATCTGTATTATTTTACCTTTGCAGGCATTGCAATTATAAGGTCTGTAATGCCTTCTTAAAAGTTTTGGAGAAGGCCCCTCTGAGTTGCAGCCACACCAAATCTGTCCTTCATCACGTACCAGATTAGATCGAAGTTTCCAGGCATAATGAGATTCCCTTCCACACAGATGGGCAATGTGTTCATTTGTCCTGACCTACATTTGGAGCATATGCCGTGGCTAATGTATCCCAGGTATTAGCCTACAAACCATGACGGATTGTCCCTCCCTCGATTTGTGATCTACAGGAGTAAAACCCAGTGATCTGTGAAGACACAATTATGTTTCCTTCTGGTCAGCTCTGATATGCATGTGGGTCTTAGATGTGCCTCATCTTGTTTTCATTGGTGTGTTTCCTGTAGGGTTATGATATAAAATCTCCCTTTCGCAAAAGTAGTCCCCAATATTTGTTCCCTTTTTTGCTCATTATAGTTCTTTCATATCTAATGAAACCAGCTCACGTTTCAGGTATTTCTAGGTTATGTTCATGTTGTGAATAATGAGATCCTCCATCATGCCACCGCCTGGTCTCTCAGTCCTCTTTTGTGGATAGTCCCCTCTATCGTGGATCAACAAACAATGAAACAATGTCTTCTGTTTTTCCCAATACATCCAGCTGCTACCCCAAACATATCGACAATAATATGAACTGTAACATTAAGAAATGTAGAATCCTGAGGCAATGCGAAGTGTGAATCTCCCCAGTTAGACGGGAATCACGTGGAGCCAGAGAAATAGGGAAAACTTTGTTGCACTGTAGTTATTTGTATCCTGATAATATGCCATGGTTGAAAGTAAAGATACAGTCAGCATATATAGCTTTTATATGCCGGTCATAAGTCACAAGGTGTATGTATGGTCAATTTAATTATTCCAGGTTCCTCGTGACAAAAAGGACAAGTCAGTAGATATCAGTTTGTCTCAGACTGCAGGGGTCACCTTTTTAATTCTCACCTGCTATCCCATCCCCGACAGGTGAAAAGTAAAAACCAAGAAGGTATTAATCGTATGAGACCTACATCATATTGTGTTGTTTCTCTTTGCTCTCATATGCCATTTTTCTCCTCGCTGCACTGAGTTCCAGGCTTACCCAAAATTCCTGGTACATTTTTCCAATAGAACATTCAAAGTTCTGGAAGCCAATTGTGTATCTCCTTCTTGAGGCCTGCGAGACCCATTATTTGAACTTGTAGCTATGAAATTTAGCAAGAATGTCTCTAGGTCTTTAGAGTTCTTCCAATTGCTGTTTGCTTACTCTGAGCCCTCTTTCTAAACAAAGTGAATGATGGCCTTCTCCTAGCCCTATTGAGAACATGCCGACCAGGAATGTCTCAAAGTTGGTGTCCTTCACTCCCTCCTTTATGGCTCTCACTTGAATATTGCCTTGTCTATAGCAGTATTAGTGTCCTTTTGTGAATAGAGCTGGGATATCTCAGACTATTATAGACATTCTACTTTGTCCTCTGCGTCCATTAGTCTTGTCCAAATGGGTTTGAAGGGCAGCAATTTGTGAGTTAAGATGTGTTTTGAGTGGCCCTTGGACATGCCCACTTTGAGTTCTTCCCTCAGGTCACTTTAGAATAGTTGGAGGCTGTTCTTCTGATCCATACTTTCAAAAAATATTTTATTTATAATAAGATGGCAGTATACAAAGCTACAGCATGACATCAAAGTGAGACAATCACATATTGCAATCAAATGTGCATAGCGGGTATATGTGGTGCCGGACAGTGCAAAGGGCTAAATCTTTTACATTCTTGTAACATATACAGTGTGTTGCAGGCTAATGTCAGCAGTCATAGACTACGTCTTCATATGCGTTAATTATTATACAGAGGGCCTGCAGGCCCGACATACATCTCTATTAGTTAAAAGGATATGACTCACAAAGTAGTATGCACAACTGTAGAGGAGTGTTCCACCTTATTGGGGGAGGCCAGGTCACTTTGCAAAAGATAAGAGGTAAAAGGCTCCCAAATATCTCTAGGTTGGGAGCTCTGTGGCATAAGCATCCAGAACACAGAGAGTTGTTCATGACCGTATACTGTGTCAGTGAGCCTCTCTTAGATTGTTGGGGCCCTCAACCATCCCCAGTGCATTACAACCCTGCGTTTAGCTAGTAGGAGCATCATAGCTGCTAGTCTGCAAGAAGCCTGCGGTACCTCTTTTACATATCCACGCAGTCCACTAGCTGGCGATAGAGGGATGAGTGTATAAGTGACTTCCCCCAATGTATGAAAGACCCTGGTCCAAACGTTTGCAACCTCAGGGCAGTTCCAAGCTAGATGTATGAAGTCTGCGTGGGGCGCGCAGCAGCCAGAATCTCGGATAAGCCCCATCAGCAGCAGTTGTGTGGGGATGTACGTTATAGATGATGCAGGAATTTGAAATGTATGAGGCGGAGCTGATAGTTAGGGTATGGCATTTCAAGTTGATTGCAGCAGAAAGTCCACTGGGCATCAGTTAAAGGAGTATCAAGATCCGAGCTCCAGGCTTCGTGAGCCTTTGGGACCAGTGTTGGAGCGGACTGCTGCATGTGGAGATAGAGGCGTGTTATTAGTTCACGCTGTGATGTGTTGGTATAGACGTGTGGTGTAATGTGGAAAGCCTTGTGTATCGTGCGATAGGTGGCACACAGCTGAAAGTAGAGTAGAGTGTCAAGCAGTGCGCGGGCAGGCGAAGATGTGGCCTCAGAGGGAGGATGAAAGTGGTCATTGGAATACAGATCTACAAAAGTACGATTACCTAATCTGTCTGCTCGACCTATTGCCCCTTTGTCGTGCTGCAGTGGTAGTAATGGGTGATTGACTACAGAGACAGCCGGAGCTTGCAGCATCGGGGTGCCGGCACGCCTTCGGAGCCCGTCCCATGCCCAACGCAAGCAGTGTGTGGTGTCAATCTCAGACCTAGGGGCCTTGTATGGTAGGAATAGAGCTGGGGTGTGTTGCCATGCTTACGCCCTAGCAAGTTCAATTGCTACATGCGATTGAAACGGCGTGGGGTGAACCTAATAGTGCAGATATTGAGCCTGAGCACACAGGGCGTAGAGATGCATATCCTGGGCACCCATGCCCCCCTAGGCCTGTGGTAGTGTGAGTATTTCGTACTAACATGAAGTTGCCGTCCAGCCAATACCAATGTAATTAAGTTGGACTGTATTCATTTGTGAAAGCTAGCAGTGAGGGGCATTGGAATATTCACAAATAGAGGAATTTGGGAAAAATAACCATTTTGGCCGAGGTGATACAGCTGGCCATAGACCGTGATAACCTGGACTATACCAGAATGCGGCCTTCCTACCAGTCCATCGTCCTTCGTAGTTCGCCCGCCACAGTTCTTCAGGGTTCCTGATGATTCATATGCCCAAATATTTGGTTGAACGGATATTCTGTGGGAAAGGGCTGGGTCTTCTCTGTCAAAGGAAAGATAACAGATTTGGCCCAATTGACTTGTATGTTGGAATAGTTTCTGAATTTGCGTTAAGGGGACTAGGTTGGTTTGCGGGTCCTGGAGATAAAGGGTAACGTCATCTGCATAAAGTGATACAACCAGACCTTGTGATGCAAAGCCTATGCCTCTATTTGCGTGGTTTTGCCGGAGATGCACGGCGAGGGGCTACATGGCCACAGCAAACAGTAGGGGGGAGAGTGGACACTCCTGTCTCTTGTGGCCCTGAATGGGTCAGAGATGAGGCTGTTGAGCCATAAGCGGACTGTGGGAAGGGTGTATAGAAGTTGAACCTGTGCAATGAATCTGGCACCTGGTCCCAGCCTCCGCAACCAGTGGGAAAAGGTATGTCCATTCTAATGAATCAAATGGTTTTGTAGCATCCAGTAATACGGCAGCAGCGGTGACATGTGGGTGTAGGCGATGCATTACTGCAAAGAGACTTCAGAGATTATGGGAAGTCGACCTTCCCGGAATAAAACCAGACTGGCCTGGTCGCACCATTGCTGGTAGCAGCAACAGCAGCCGGTTTGTCAAATCCTTTGTAAAGATTTTATTGTCGGTATTGATGAGGGATGAATAATACACATTACAACGCACTCGTTTACAACGCATGCCATAACAATGCGATCATTACAATGAACATGTTATGATGCATACCATTACAACGCAAGTCATTACAACGACTTGCTGTAGGGGGGGAGGCGCTGGAGTTTGGATTAGTTTAATTTACTATTGCAACTCCAGTCTGTGCAACAGTAGGTATTTTAAATCCAACACCTTCTGCCCCCTAGAGCAAGTCGTTGCAACAACTTGCATTGTAATGATATGTGATGTAACAACGCAGTCGTTGTAATTACCGCGTTGTAATGGCATGCGTTGTATCGACTTCGCTGTAAACGATGTTTACCATGAGGGATAGGGGCTGATAGGAGTCGCATTGGTCTGATGGTTTATCCGGTTTAAGTAGTGCAACTATAACAGCCTCTCTCAAAGATGGAGGACGGGACCCTGCTTCTATGGCATCCCGATAAATGTCAAGAAGCCTCGGGGCTAGGATCTGGTAATATTTTTGTAGAAGGCTGTGGTTAGTCCGTTTAAGCCAGGAACCTTGTCCGTGTTCAGACTTGCAGTCACCTGGGTTATTTCCTCCACTGTGATAGGGGAGTTCAGGAATTCCCATTGGGCATTAGATAACCAGACCAACTGTATGGTGTCCAAGTAAACTTGTAGGTCTGTGGAGGATTCCACTGGAGTGGCAGAATATAGACTGGTGTTAAAGGTAGCCATGATATGCCGGAGTTCAGATGGAGAAGAGGGCCCTCCGGATCTCAAAGCTTTGAAACATAAGAGGCAAGAGGCATGAGGCTGCCGGAGCAGTCCAGCCTCTCCATAGCGTATGTCCTGTGTTTCTTTGACTAAAAATTGTGTTTTGTGTGTCGCTTCCTTTTGGTATTCAGTCATCGTGTCCCGAATGGCAGCCATCGTGGCTGGATTGTTGGAGTGGAAAAGGTCTGATTCTAGGGCACCTATATCGGTTTCCAGTTTGGTGAGTGACCCACGGATAGCTCTGAGAATTCCATTCTGCTTAGCTATGCATATGCCCTGGACGACCACTTTGAAGGCCTCCCATAAGACAGAGGGAGAGTCGACGGAGCCAATGTTTTGCTCAAAGAATTCAATGATGGCCGCCCTTATTTCTTCTTTAAAGGCTGCGACGCGCAGTGCACCAGGTGGAAGATGCTAAGTGAATGCGCATGTGAGGGTATAGGATATTTGTATGGCAAGCAACACGGACATGATGATCAGAGAGAGTATGTAGCAGATGAGCTATTGATGTTGTCCATTGTCGCACATCTTTAGTGGTCAACCAGAAGTCGAATCTGGGCCAAGCATTATGGTGTGCAAAAAGATAGGTACCCTCACACGCATCTGATGTACAGAACACTACATATCTGTAAGGTGATTGTCAGAGATAATCGTGTATAAAGTTTTGGCCGCTGAGGTTCGACGGCGCTGGGAACAGCCGAACCTGTCCTGGGAGTCGTCTAATGGGACATTAAAATCTCCACCACATACTATGGTACTGGGACTGATGTAGGAGCTGAAAGGCCATACTATTGTAAAAAAAACTCAGGGTCATCAGTTTGGGCCTGTATATAGCAGACAATGTTAGAGGATATTGGTAAAGGGTTTCCGACCAGTGTCTGCCATGGTAGACCCTTTTTAACTACAATAGTAATCCCCAGGCATAATTGGAGAAAATCGAGGAGTATATGACCCCCCACCCTCGTTATAACAGGCCACAGATTGAATCCTTAGCCAGATTGGTTTCTTGTTGGCATCAGTTATTGACTTTGTGTCTAATAAGGTAAGCATGCACCAGTTGAGCCTTTCAGCCATCATTGAGCCCGCGCACATTCCATGTAAGCTGACAATCCGCCACAGAGGCCGGGTGGCCGAGCGATGAATCCATAGGAGGTCTAGACTAGCTGTAAGCATTGAAGTATATGTATAGAAATACCCCATAATAACACTACAAAGCAATACATTGTAAACACCCCTGGGAGGACAGTGCACATTAATAAGGAGGCGCTTTCACCCCGCCCCCCACCCCAATCAGCAAGGCGTCTGTATTGCATGATCCCGGAGACATCAGTCGTTATCACTAAGCTACGCCCCAGTTGAGGAGTGCGGCGAGGCTGCCGGGCAACGGTTAGGTTTGACTTTCTATTTGGCAAATTTCAGGGCCTACTTAGCATCTGTAAAATAGTGCGACATGCCCTCATGAGAGATCTTGAGCTACAAGAGGGCATATTGTATGCCTGCCTGTTGAAGCATCCTCTTGACAGGTAGAAAGTCCTGGCGAGCTGCCTGTACCACCTGAGTAAAACGTGAGTAAAATGTTGATGTGTTCGATGCATGTGGGCTGCTGAATTCATATCTGTGCATAGATCGCCGCCTAGTGTTGGGTCCGGATGTTTGCACGTTGTTGTCCTGGAAGAGTCTTCGAAGTATCCTGAGATAGGTGACTCCTCCCCTGGACCACAGTGCGCATGGGCATCCTCAGATTGTTTTTTTCGCCATTGTGGCAGTGATGGAGTAGATACAGAAAGTGATGGCCATGCTATACAGTAATTCTGAGAGCTGCAGCTGCTACAGGCGCCGGGGAGGAGGGTGGGCGATATGAATGTCAGCAGCCCTACATGCCAAGAACAGATGCATACTGGTAAGTAGCATATTCAGTTCGAGGCATGTGGGCTGCTGACATTCATATCGCCCACCCTCCTCCCCGGCGCCATATCTGTGCATAGAATTTATAGCAGTACCTCCTATTAGCGGCGGCCACCAGTGCCAGCTGCAGCGGTCTGAAAAAGAGTTTTGAGAACAGCCTGTCCTACAGCTGCCTGCTGTTTTGAGTGTACATCTACACAATAGTGTTTGGTAAATGTATGTATAGTGGACCATGTGGCTGCTCTACATATATCCTGTAAAGGAATGTTTCCCAGGAAAGCCATGGATGCCCCTAACTTACGTGTTAAGTGGGCTCGTGGGGGAATCGTTAATGTGCGTTTAGCCTTTTGATAGCAAATTTGAATACATTTAACGATCCATCTGGCTATATCTGCTTTGGAGATGGCGTTGCCTTTGTGTTGTGGAGAAAAGGCAACGAAAAGTTGTTTTGTCTTCCTAAAGTCTTTAGTTCTGTCTATATAGTACATGAGGGCTCTTTTGACATCTAGTGTATGGAGCATTCTTTCAGCGACATTTTGTGGATTCTGAAAGAAAACAGGCAGTTCAATAGTTTGTTTCATGTGGAACTGCGATATAACTTTAGGCATGAATTTGGGGTTGGTACGTAGTACGACCCTGTTTGCGTGAACCTGTATGAAGGGCTCTTGAATGGTTAGTGCCTGGAGGTCACTAACTCTTCTTAACGAAGTGATTGCCACTAGGAAAGCTACTTTCCAGGTGAGGAATTGAATCTCACATGAGTGTAGAGGTTCGAAGGGTGGGCCCATCAGTCGGGTGAGGACCAAGTTGAGGTTCCACACTGGTGCTGGTGGGTGTCTTGGGGGAATTACTCGTTTAAGGCCCTCCAAGAAAGCTCTGATGGCAGGCACTCTGAATAAAGAGAGGTGCTGCCTGTTCTGGAGATAGGCTGCTATTGCGGTCAAATGAATACGTATTGAGGTGTATGCCAGATTGCATCGGTAGAGGTGCGCCCATGTGGGAGCAACTAGGATGAGTGTCAGTGAGTGCTGTCGCAGTTTGCGTGCCACCAGCGGTATTAATGGCGTTGGGGGAAAAGCGTACGCAAATCTGCCGGACCAGTTCATCCATATCGCATTGCCCTGCGACTGTGGATGTGGGAACCTGGCGGCAAAGCTTTGGCATTTTGCGTTTTCGTTTGTGGCGAATAGGTCTATCTCTGGATGACCCCACTGTTGGAAGTACGGTTGGAGTACTGACGGATGTAGCTCTAGCACTCTGTCCATGCGCAGGAGATGCTCCTTCGAGACAGCTTGGAGATCGGCCATATCTGACACACGAGTTTTGTAAATGATCAAGTCTTGCATCATGTGTGTCTACCCTCTTTTTAACGTGGTCATGGCGTGAAGAGAGCAAGTCAAATTTGGAGTCAATTGTTTTCAAGCTGGCCTTGACTTCCGTGAGAATCTGTCGAAGATCCACGTCTTGTTCACCCGCCTCCTCTGTTCGCACGACTCTCCAGATCTAAGCGTTGTCTACTTGTCGAAGCCACTTAGTGGCTCACACACTCCGTTACCCATTTACGGGTTGCTCACATATCCTAGCACCCTATTCAGAAGTAATCGAAGCTATTGTCCTCACATAATTTTCATATGATTTTGAAGTGGCCCATTCTCAGCAGGCTGCTGCAGGAATACAGCTGTGCCACATAAATCAATTCATTATGTGGGTCCCAAGGTTATTGTAGATGTAGTTGAAAATTGTCCAGGAATGTTACTTTTCTAGAGGATTCAAAGCTCATGCTCTGGCTGTTTTATAATCGGGGGAGTGGGGTAGTTTCTCATCTAGAATATTATTACAAGTTTTTCCTTAAGCATGAGATATTTAAAACATTTTCCATAATATGGTTATGTATTACATTAGACATTATCCATATGCCATAAAGCAATTGTTTCTGGTGTGCAGTTATCAAAAGTTAAAAACAATGACAATTTCTGTAGCACAAAAATAAACACAAGTGTTTTTTCGACCTGAGCAATAACATAAACTGTGGTTGTTTGGTCTATTCCATTATTGGTTATACTTAAGACCGCATGACCCTGGGGGTGCATTACTCTGATTGTGAATGCATCCCATTCAAACACATTTGGCCAAGTGCAGACCAGAAGCTGTTGTGCCTAAAAACATACAACAATAACTGTTCCTGAAAGGTTGACTCAGCATATCATTCTAATAAGGGAAGTAAAATGAGCTACAGCTTTGATAAAAGACTACTCATTATTCATATACAACAATTTGGAATGAGTAGACTGTATCTACACAGATCTGGAATATTGCCTGCATCCAATTAATGTGTTTTGTGTTGTAGTAGTGTAATACTGATTCTTAGGATTGATGTTGTTTTTGTCTATTTTGTATTCTGAAGTGTAAGAATTCCTGATTTTTATTTGTTTTGTTTTAGTGCCTCCTGTACCTGATGCATGTTATGGTGAGTAACTGTTAAACTCATTTGTTACAGTGTGGCTGTAATTATAGATTTTGTTAATACATTAAACAAATTGCTAGGTTTGACTTTAGGACTACGGTTTGCAGCATTCATCCATACCAAAAATAAGTTGAAAGAAAAAAGAGCAGCATATCCATCAAAATCTTCTTCTTTAATTGACGAGTATGAGCGTCCAACTCTGTGCATGGATGTGCGGGTAAATACAAACATGAGCCAATGGTTGGATTGATGAGTGAATGCATGGATGGATGAATGGATGACTGAGTGTATGGGGGTGAGTGATTGATTGCATAGCTTAATGGGTGAGTGTTATGAATGACTGAGTGAGTAGACCACTGGATTAATGAGAGATTGAGTGAAACCATGGAAGGATCAATGAGTAGAAGCTGAGAGGAACAAAACGTAGCAGTGGAAACTCTTGTAAAGATGATTTAACACTCATTAGCAAGTTATGCAAGAAAACAAGCCTTATCACCCAGAAAAACAAACTTAAACAAATCCCACCCAAGCAAAAAAGACAACCATCTACAAGAATTACCATAAGAGCGAGGTTTCCTCATGCGCACATCAGAAAGAATACAAATTTGCATCTAGGTCAACAACATGACTGTTGTCAACAGCAGGTCAACAACATGAACATAATACTTACCTGCGTGAATGCACTTTCTAGTGCATATTCTCTAACAGCAGCTTCCTCAACATAAAATTCACCCAGAGCCGGACTGGATACAGAGACTTTCTGTAGCAATGCCAATAGCGGCTGACAGGTAATGGGAGTGGAGGGGCGGGTGGGGATCGCGGGGGAGGGCGGAGAATTACAAAATAAAAAAAATAAACTCTTAACTCTTCGTCATGTTCGAGAGTCCTAAGCCTTCTTTCCTACGTCATCCATTGTCATCACCAGGAAGCACACCCCCCTAAGCAAATTACAGCGCTGCAATGCAGCGTTGTGATTGGACTGAGCGCCGTGGCTCGGCTCTCAGACGGTGGTGGGATCCCCACCAGGCTATGTAATGCAGCCTATTGGGGAACATGGAAAGTGCGCATGACTACTTGGCTGGCCAAGCAGTCATGCGCACTTTGGAGTGTTGCAACTACTCCTCCCAGCTGTTTCTGAAGTCCCAAACCCGCCCAACCTGGCCCCAAAAAATGTTTTTTAATAGAAATAACTTCTGTTATTATAATTTTTTTTTACGGTGATGCTCCTCTGCTTTAGCAGAGGAGCCGCCACAGAGCAATGCTCCAGCTTTCCGCTAGGTGGCTTCGTATGACTGCACTTTGGCTAGACATCTCTCAAGAAATGAGAGCATATAATCATTTCCCTCGCTCACTAACATCAGTGTTCTCGTCTTTTCCTTTTCTGCTCCTTCGGACGTGGAGTGTGAGCAACTGGTGGATACAGCGGGCTGAGTATTAACTTCCCGAACTTGTTCCATGATGAATACTTCTAACTGCACATTTCTCACCTTAGAATAGATACAGAGAATAGAGGGTTTGTGGGGTAGTTTGGACCAAAACATCCTGCACAACTGAATGGGTGAAGTGTCCTTACTGCCAGACCTGACTGTCTTGGCAGTAGCACTTTGTAAACATATGTATCGCTGGCCATCTCGCCGCCTGGACAATATCAAGAACAGCCACTACTTTCACTAATGCAGTGTTTGCAGAATTAGCCCTATTGGAGGAGGCCCTCAGACCTTGTGGTGGCTGCTTTTGTTGATCAGTATGCAGCAGATGTTAATGTAGAAGACTGTCCACCTCAGCAATGCCCTCTTTTGCACAGCCCTTTCATCGCTCCAGAGAACCCCACAAAAAGCTTATCATCCACTCAGTAATCCTCAGTGCATTCATAAAAGGGCTTTAAGCTTCTCTCTTTTAGAGTCTGACCGTGGAGCTTCTCCTCCTCTTCCAAGAGATGAAGGTAAGCAAAGAATTACGGTAGAGTGATGTATTGCCCAACGTGGAGGGTAGTCATGATCTAGGGTATTACATCTGCCCTAGTCCTCAGCACCAGTTTATCCAGGAAAAAAGGCAGTGTAAGAAGGTTGCACTGGCAGTGCTTGTGTTTTTCATGCGACAAGATTATGAACAGGCAAAGAGGAATCCAGTATTCAAGGCAGGGGATGAAGCGACCAGTTATGTTTCGGTTCAAAGTGCGTACACCTAAGGAATGTTAAGACCAAATTAAGGTCTCACTGTGGCACCACAAACTGCTTGGGAGGATACGTGTCAAACCTTTCATAAATCTCATCACAACCGATGATTTTAATTAGAATGGTTGGTCTAGTAAATGTAGATAGGCTGAAAGGACAGGCGAATAACCTTTTACAGTGCCTACTACAGTGCTATGAAGCACTAAGGACCACTACAAAAAAAGAGGAAAATGTCCCATTAGGCAACAAAAATCAGAAAAACACTTTAATGTAGTGTATTTTGTTAAAACAAACAAATCTGTAATGCCTTTTTATTACAGCGCTATTTAGATACGCTATAATATCAAGCACAGGAGACCCCACCTACAAAAAATACCTACAACAGCAGAAACTAGAAAGGACAAAAAGAACAAGAGGCCCTAGGGCTGTTTCTCAGAGTTCATTGCAGCTACTAGCTGCAAGCTACTCCTGAGGCGGAAGCCGGGAGACAACAAACGCACTTTTTAAAACTTATTTCTTGTGTCACTGTTTGATATAAAAACTGTATTTTAAACCTGCGCACTCACCCTTCAGGCTTCTCCTCCTGGGCTAGTAGCACGCTGGAACAGCGAACCTTTCGCTGCAACGAGGCCGCCAGAAAAAGTCAATTCTGCCGCCATTACCGGCGAGGATCAGAGGCCACGCCCACTTGCAGGCCACGCCCACCCGCCCGAGTATATAAACGCTGCCGACAGCGCGACCTAGCTAGAACTAAGCTACTCCTGAGGCGGAAGCCGGGAGACAACAAACGCACTTTTTAAAACTTATTTCTTGTGTCACTGTTTGATATAAAAACTGTATTTTAAACCTGCGCACTCACCCTTCAGGCTTCTCCTCCTGGGCTAGTAGCACGCTGGAACAGCGAACCTTTCGCTGCAACGAGGCCGCCAGAAAAAGTCAATTCTGCCGCCATTACCGGCGAGGATCAGAGGCCACGCCCACTTGCAGGCCACGCCCACCCGCCCGAGTATATAAACGCTGCCGACAGCGCGACCTAGCTAGAACTAAGCTACTCCTGAGGCGGAAGCCGGGAGACAACAAACGCACTTTTTAAAACTTATTTCTTGTGTCACTGTTTGATATAAAAACTGTATTTTAAACCTGCGCACTCACCCTTCAGGCTTCTCCTCCTGGGCTAGTAGCACGCTGGAACAGCGAACCTTTCGCTGCAACGAGGCCGCCAGAAAAAGTCAATTCTGCCGCCATTACCGGCGAGGATCAGAGGCCACGCCCACTTGCAGGCCACGCCCATCCTCCCTCTCTACCTCCCTTAAGGATGTGCATTCATCGGACGCGCAGCGGACGGGCGCAGCGGGCGCGCCGTTTGCGCGCCGAAGGCGCGCCTAAGGCAAGCCCGTCTTCGCCCGTCCTCGCCAAGTCATCGCCTCTCGCCACCCCCCCTGGTTCGCCCAGACCTTGTCATCGCATACGCTATGACGGTAAGGAACTTCTACTTCTGAACCCCTACCAAAAATGCCCTAACACCACTGGCATCCTAGGTCTTACGCATTTACAATGCACCCACTGCCACTTCTCCACCAACGCACCCACCAGGGTACGGTGTGACCCCCCTAATACTACAATACCGCCACTAAGGATACTCCAACTAAATTGCAGATCCCTCGTTAAACACCACCCGGAGGTGAACACGCTTCTTCAGGAAGAAAACCCCGACGTTTTATTTCTATGTGAAACATGGCTCCAAGATAGCTTGACCACCATCCCCAACCTATCACTGCCAGAGGAGTTTAATCTGGTCACCGTCAATCGTGATTCACGCGGCGGCGGCATTGCCATCATCTATAAAAAACAACTGACCTGCTCCTTTGTTAAGGAACCTCTTCAAGATTGTGAATGCGCCCAATTTAAAATTAGTGTGACCCCCCAATTCATGTTATCTGGTCTATATATCTATCGCCCTCCAGGCCAGGCCACTAAATTCATTAACGCCCTTCTCGAAACGGCGACAACGCTCACCACTAAGTTCGCCAACTTCACCATCCTAGGTGACCTGAATTTACACTTCGATGCGACGGGTGATAATACCATCATTAATCTTCTTGCCGACCTCTCGGCTCTGCAATTGAATTCCCTTGTCCACACCTCTACCCATATAGCTGGACACACCCTAGATCCGATCTTCTCTAACGTACAAGAGGCAGCAGCAGAAACCCCCATCCCTATGGGATGGACGGATCACCACCTAGTTAAAATGAGTGTCCCGGCACCCCAACGTCAACGCAAAACCGAATCCCTTCAGAGTCTAAAAAGACCTTGGCACAAACTTTCCCCACCCGACCTACATAAAACCCTTGGTGAATTCCAACATGAAGGTAACCAGAATATAGACGCGATCTACTCCTCGTTCACCACCTGGATTAGCAACGGCCTCGACACTCTCATCCCGGCCAGGCCGTCGAAAGGACGCAATACACCCTCCAACCCATGGTTCGACGACACCCTTAGGACTATGCGCAAGGAGTGTAAAAAGGCTGAGCGCATCTGGAGGAAACAATATGCTAACCAGGATAAGGCGGTGTATCTATCCAAGCTCAAGACCTATCACAAGGCTAGTAGATCCTCCCGTGCTTCTTTTTACTCTAACAAAATTAATTCCAATGCGAACCCATCCAAAATCATTTTTAAACTTGTGAAAGAGCTCCAAAGCCCTAGGACGCCCCCCCCAAAAATTTCCTCCCACGAGCAATGTGAACAGCTTGCAACCTATTTCATCGAAAAAATTCAGAAAATTTACGCAACCTTTCCGCAGACTGCTCCTCTCAAGGAAGTTCCCATGACCACGACCCCTAACATCTTACCTCTGTCCCTAATCCCTGCCATCACCGCTGCAGACCTGACCAAACTAGGCAAGAAAGTGGAGTCTGGCTCTCCAGCGGATCCCATGAGCCCTTCCCATTTCATGTCTTCAATGGACTTCTTTTCATCCCCCATGCTGAACATCCTCAACATCTCCTTCGCCACAGGACTCGTACCCATCGCTTGGAAACAAGCATGGGTATCACCGATAATTAAAAAACCCACCCTGGACCCCACCAAGCCAGAAAACTTTCGGCCCATTTCCCTTCTCCCATGGATGTCCAAAATTGCCGAAACCCATGTAAATGAGTCTCTGTCGAAACACCTGGACAATCATGGAATCCTGGACCCTTCCCAAAATGGCTTCCGTGCAGGCCACAGTACGGAGTCTGCCCTACTAGCTACCTCGGAGCGTCTCCGGATGATTCTAGATGCCGGTCATAGTGCTGCGCTGATCCTCCTCGATCTCAGCGCAGCCTTTGACACGGTATCTCATAACATCCTGCTAGAACGTCTGGAGACTACCGGTGTGACTGGCCCGGCACTTGCATGGTTCCGATCCTTTCTCAAGGATAGATCATTCAAGGTGTCTGCCCCTCCTTACCTCTCTAAACCTCACCCCATCGCTCAGGGGGTTCCACAGGGTTCAGCGCTGAGCCCCTCCCTCTTCAACCTATACGTCCAGCCACTCACGGACGTAGCTAGAGAATGGGGGCTCACGCTTGTATCATACGCGGACGACACCCAGTTGGTTGTCACCCTCTCGGAAAGCCCGTCCGCCATGGCATCCAACTTCAAAGAGGGTATGTCTGCTGTGGCTCGCTGGATGACGGACAACTACCTCCAACTCAACGCCGGAAAAACCGAGGTGCTCCTCCTGGGCCGTAACATCAGCCTTTGGAACGAGCACTGGTGGCCGTCATCCTTAGGCAACACCCCACTCCCCAAAAGCTGTGTGAAAAATCTGGGAGTCTGGGTTGATGCCAACCTTAGTTTCCAATCCCACACAAAAAAGGTGGCAGCCACCTGCATAGGCCTTTTAAGGAACCTCAGGCCCATACTTGGGCTCTTCGATGCCAAGGCCCGCCAGCTCATTATCCAGGCCACCATTCTATCACGCCTGGACTACGCTAATGTCCTCCTGTTGGGAGCTAATAAAGCGGAAACAGCCAGATTCCAACGCATTCAAAATGCGGCAGCTAGAACGCTGGTTGGCCTCCCACGGAGGTGCTCAGCCAGAGCCACCATCCGCAAGCTCCACTGGCTACCCGTGGACCACAGAATCCAATTCAAGGCCTTAGTCATGATCTTTAAGATCGTGAAACTGGGAAGCCCCCCTCTGCTCCGAAGCCTTGTCCAACCCTACGCCCCTGGCCGTGCTCTTCGCTCTACCAACCAACTCCTCCTGTCAATCCCTAGGTTTCGACTTTGCCGAACTGGAGGCCGCTCCTTTGGGGTCCTTGGCCCCAAACTGTGGAACGATCTCCCCCTCAGCATTCGCACTATTGACTCCCTCCCTGCTTTTCGCAAAGCAATTAAGACTCATCTCTTCCCTGCTGCCTAGTTACCCCTCCCCCTCCACCTCAGATTAGTTTGTCTGTTCTTAGCGCCGGGACACCCCTTTGCCGGGGTAGCTGTTGCGCTCTACCAAATCAATCAAAATCAAATCAAATTGCAACAAGAAACACAGTTTGCCATTTCCACAAAATAGGCCTTTTTGGAGACCTTGTTGATGTTTCGATCCCGTTCAGCAAATACCCTGGAACATTGCCAGGACAATATGTGGCTCATGAATTTCATCTGTTACTGGTGAAGAAGAACAAACATGCATTAACATTAACACCTAAATATGTCATAACCCATTGACCTATTATACAATGAATGGCATAACAGCCTGCCTAAAAACATTAGGAGAGTTATTGCATATACATTTACAAACATAATTCTCTTAACCCATGCTATAATTAATATCAGAGCAGTGCATGATTATTTTAGCAGTGAACAGAAGAATCAAAAGTTCAATATCTGGTAGACATACCAATGTATAAGACCAGTGAAATGCTAGGACATATTATCACGTTAATAGCATAACAGCCGGCATGAAAACATAATGAGACGTATCCTCTATTATATTTACAAACACAACTCTCTTTGCCCATGCCATAGAATTGGCGACAAGAAAGATGCCCTGGAATTCCAGCCACCACCAGAGGTGCAATGCTTTATGGCACAGTAAGTAAGTAATATGTTTATTGTACAGTTAATTAAAACCATTACAAAAAAAAAAAATTAGCGATCTCTTATTAACATGAAAATAAAAAGGAAAAATAAACAGCTAATAAAAAAACACATATTTAAAATTGCACAGAATATCCACTCCCCCTGCATTGGTAGCCCATAATCTTATTTCTTCATTTCTATTGGGAATATTAGCAGCAGTTTGTTAGGTAAAATTACCCCCCTAATCAGAGTCTTAACTGGAGAATGATATCAGGCCGTAGAGTGCAGGTTTAAAGTACATATTTATAGTGCATAGTGCCGCCACAAGGGTGAAAGATGGCCATTTAAATGACCTTTTGATGATTTTCTTAGGGCATTTACTTGTGCTAAAAAGCTTGAGGTAATGAGCTTAAAACACTATTGCAGTACACTTATTTTTAAAACGAAGATCAGCTACAGATAAGAACTTTACTAGGCGACAGCTTAGCTGAATGTCTTCACCAGAGAAGCTTGCAAGCACTGCTTGTCTGCACGACCGTAATTGGTTTTTATTAAAAATAGGTCTAAGTAGTAGCCGGCATTCTCGCATCAGCTCACTGCAAATCGTTATGATGTGAACTATGTCCTCCTCTCCTTCACCACAAAGACGACACATTGCCGGTTTAGGAGGGCGCAGCCAAGAAGGCAGATGGTATGCCGTCGGTAATAGACCTAACCGAAATTTCAAAAACTTTTCTTTAGTAGTTCTAGAGAAGTTCGAAAAGAGGTATGCTTGAGGAGTCGCTTTCCTGTAGGTTTGTATCGTAAGCCAGCCGTGTGAGCGTTTTGTCAAGGTCGCTTTATCTTGTAAAATGGACTCTTTTTTTGACTATGTTGTTTACAATTTTCTTAAAGCTAGCCATGGTCCCGGGCAATGCCCAGAGTTGTCGTAGCCCCAGCTGGTCCAATGCAGTGTTCAAGTAAAGTCTGGCTGGGCAAGATCCTGTTGTTTCCACTTCTCTCCACAAGTAAAAATTCAGCGTTCCTGGCTGCCCTTTTTTTATCTTGAACCACGTTTTAACAAAGGCTCCTTTTCTGGCTAGCTCCTGCCTTTGTATCCCAAATTCCAACCTCATTTGTACCGGAGAGGTAAATCCAGGCAGCCCATAAATTACTCTCAGTGCTCTTGTGATGGTGCCATTTAATATTTCCGCATCCCTCCCTCTCATGGCTTCACTTCCATAGGTGATTGATGGTATCAGTTTGGCCTGAATCACCTTGGTCAGTGGGAGATAACTTGGTCCAGCGGTTAAATTCTTCAAGTTTCTTAAAGCTACTGCTGTTATTAACCCCCTCTTTTTTATTGCCTCGAACTGTGCTTTGTAATTGCCTCTGCTGTCTGCTGTCATGGACGACTTCAAGCTTATATTTTGCCAGGTACCAGTTGTATTTTGTTTTTATTTTCCGGTAATTTACACACATGACTTTTGTCTTGTCTTTGTTGATACTTAATTTGTTATTTTCTGAGTATTGAGATGTGATGTCCAGCAGGCGCTGTAATCCTATGGGTGTCCGACTGATGAGAATTAAATCATCTGCATATAGGAGGTTAGATAGCTGGCAACCTCCCAACTTCGGGGCATGCGCATTGCTTCCATTAAGTTTGATTGAGAGCTCGGCCGTAAATAAGTTGAATAGTGTCGGGGCTAATACACACCCTTGTTTTAATCCAGAGGTTGTATTCATCTTTTTTGATAGATGGTCTCCTGCCCCCAACTTTACTTGTACCCAGGTGTTACTGTGCAGAAGGATTAATTGTGTTAATAGCAGTGGTGGAATACCTAGCTTTTTTAGTTTTTGCCACAGAATGTTTCTGTTTATATGGTCAAATGCGGAACTATAGTCGATAAAACAGATGTATAAAGGTTGTTTGATTAGAAGTGCGGCGTCCATCATTAGTGAGAGGGCAGAGATGTTGGTAACAGTGCCCATGTCTCTACAAAAGCCGGTTTGGTTATAAGGTATTGCTTTGATTTCTGTAGACCATGTTGTTAATTCTTGGAGGAGCACCCCGGCATAATATTTTGCGTCATTATCCAAAAGGGCTACCAATCGGTAGCTCCTTGGATCGTTCCTGTTGCCTTTTTTGTAGATAGGAGAGATTATTGAGCCTCTCCGTGATGTTGGTACTATCGAGGTCTGCAGGATTCTATCAAAAACCGGTTTTAGGGCAGTAGCCCAAAATTCAGGGTCTTGTTTGAATAATATCGGCGGAATCCCATTAGGCCCAGGAGCTCATTCAAGTCTACCTTTCAAGATTCTTTTGTGAATTTGTGTATTTGTTATTGTAATTGTTCAGTTCTGCACGTTTTCTGTAATCAAATTCAGCTGGGACGGTTGGGTTTCCATGCTGGACACAGGAGTATTTGAGCCAGTTTAGGGGGTCTGATTTTTATTAAAATGAGGTTCAAGGAAAATAGTCCAAGCTTCTTCTGTGACGTTAGAACTGATACACTGTCCTTGAGGATTAGATAGAATGCTTTATGGCACAGGATCTTAGACCCCCACTCCGCCCTGCTAGTTTCAGTACGACATGTTGGTGATGTTGCCTGTGAGAACCAGGACCCGCCTCCCTTTGATGTAAGGCAGTAAAGCCTTCAGGGCCAGATGAATCACCTGCAGTTCCAGAAGATTGATATGGAGCCAGCCCTCCACTGGTCCCGAAGTCCTCTGAACTCTACCTCCCCTAGGTGATACCCCGGACCCAGCAATGATGCGTCCGTCACCACTTTAAGCTCCCTTTGGGTAAGGATAAACTGCGGATGGTCAGGATGGTGTTGTTGACAAGGAGGATGCATCAAGCAAAGAGGCCAAGTAGCATCAGAACCACTCTCACCTTGCTCGAGGCTGAAAATGTTATGTGTATTTGTATGATGTGCATGTCACTTGGGAGTGTATCTTGGTGCCTTAATAAAGGGCTGCTTCCCTGACTGGAGCTTACTAGAATGGCCAGGTTTTCAGTTTTGTGCAGACTTTTGTGACTGAGCTGACAGCTCCAATATGCAGGAACATGCCATTCCTGCTTTTTGGAGCCAGGTACGAGAAGGTAAGGTGCAGGAGCCTACTCAGGCTCTTCGTATACAGGAGACCTGGGCGAGCAGGAGGCTGGCAGAGCAGAGGTTTCTGATGGAGACTTCTAGTTGCAGATTGCTCACCTTTTGAATAGTTTCCAGGCGTCAGCTTTTCAGCAGTAGTGATGGGTGGTGCTGTGCAGCACTGCACCATCACCGTACCGCTCCAACTGACATGCAGAGCCTATATAGGTGCCACTACTGTGCGCTGACTTCAGGTCCTTTCTTTCACCTCCTCATGGAGATCCGGACCTGTCTCAAGTCTCTCAGACAGTTAACTCAATAATTTCCCAAATTTCCAACAGTGTACAAGAGTGGCCTACCCTTAAAAGGATACGGTTTAATCCCTGTAGGGACTGTCGCAAGCAGATGTGTGTGACAGATTGCAATCAGGCGGGTGTGCCTTTGGTGTCTTGGGTAGAGCAACTACTCCAAGGCCTGTAGCGACTGCATGTTTATGAACCGGAAGGCCATATGGGACTGCAAGGTAACATTTAACATCACCAAACATAAAAAGACTCCTCTGTGAGACCACTCTAAGTGGAGATCCAAGTCCAAGTTTCGTTCCCGATCTTGTTTCTGCTTTAGAAGTTGATGAAGCAGCATGTGAGGCTGGTCTTTGCCACAATCAAAATCGTCCGGTAAGTTTAAACAGATACATAAGAAATCGAAGCTCGATTCAGCCTCCTCTCACTATTCTTGTTCACCAAAGCAGGCGCGGGGGCTGCGCCATGGATCTAGATCTCACTCCCGGAGTTGACCAACTTCTGAGGGGATCCAGCAACTGGTTCAGGCACAGTCAGTTACCGGGGTCTGCTGCCGCTCCGCAACAGATTGAACAGTTCTGCACAGCCATGCTCCGGCTCTTTGCCTTTTTGCTGACTCCCTCTAGCATGCCTTCATACCCCTAGGACCTGAGACGCACTCCACCTGGACTACAGCTGGCAGTTTAGCCCTTTGTGCCAGCTAGATTCTCCATGTCCATTACGACACCCATGGCCCCAGTCCTGGACACCGACGCATTGGTCCATGCCAGTCCCTAGGACTTTGATGCTGGTATTGAATACATCAATGCAGAACGAGGAGCTTCCTATGGTATTGTTTGACTCTGAGTTGGCGCCGGTCCAACCTCGGCTGATGTCATGCCTTCCATTTGCTCTGTGACTTCCACAGGGAAGACAACACACCTTCCAATAACTTTTTGGCATAGACTTGGATAATGATTATGATGCGGGTGATGAGTACGCTCAGACCTATGGTGATAATTGGTATCATGACTTGAAGGAGGCTTATGTCTTGATACCGCCTCTCAAATGGGCCTTCTTTTACCCCCTCAACCAGCCAGAGAGGAGTCTTTCTTCTTACACCTTGGTAATGCATAGGGTGGTTAACATGCTTGACCTCCACCTACCCACCTTAGAGGTAAAGCCTAACATATTGACTGAGTTCTCAGCGGGGGGCAAACATCTTCTGAGGCCTTCCTGCCATTTAATGAAAACTTAACAGACACATTGTTGGGGGCCTGAGCCAAACCTTGCTCTGGTTCACTTGTCAACCGCCAAATTGCACATCGCCATCGTCTTCCCCCAGGCAATCCTGCTTTCCTATCTGAGCACCCTTCACTGAAAGTCTGGTGGTGCAAGCGTACGTAGTTAGGACCAATCCTAACTGGTTCCAACTACTCTCCCAGACAGTCAAAAACATATTTAAACCTTTGACAAACAAGTATTATCATCCGCCAGCTTAACGCTCAAGTGAGTAAATGCAAGCTGCCTGCTATAACGCTATTCCCATGCCCTTTGGGACTAGGTGGCTCAAATCCTCTCAAGTGTCCCCGAGGATCTCTGGCCTATCCTTGCCCAGGCCATTTAGTATGGTCAGGATGCTGCCAAGTTCACAATTTGTTTTGGCTTGGACACAACGTATTCTGTTGGATAAGCCATCGGCAGCTGTATTGGGAGAGTGGCGCTAGCCAAGATGATCATAGTCCCAAGATTGCTGTATTTTTTTACCAATCTGCCAGTGATCCCGCCCAGAGCCTTTTTCCGGGACCTAGACTCCCTCCTTAGCGCACTCATTTGGGGATCCACTAGGCACAGGATAGCCCTGAAAAAACTGCAGCTACCCACCACACAGGGTGGCTTGGGAGCCCCCTCATTTGAGGCCTACTTCTTGGCGGCACAACTGCAATGGCTGTCTCACTGGACGGCAGACAGATACACTGTGGAAACTCACACTGTCGCAGGACGGATATCGGCCCCGGAGATCCGTCGCCTACTCCTCCCTGGCACTAAACCAAAGCGCACATACCCTTTACAAGTATCGGTGGCGCGTAAGTGCATGATGAGGATACACCGTATGTCCCCGGGGGTTCCGCTGTACTCCCCTCTGCTCACCCTGGTGGGGTGGCCCAAACAGGAACACTACTACACCAATAGCGAGCTCCGCACGTGGACATCGTGCGGATTAACAGAGGTGGAGTCCCTATTCGTGGAGGGGCAACTAAGACCATTCCATAGCCTAGTAGAAGAGTATGATCTTCCCCCGGGACAATTCTTGCTCCATCGCCAACTCCTAGCGAGCTACCGACCGCATCAGGACCTAATCAAAGGGGAGCCATGCACACATCCGGTTCTTCACGCGATCTTGCGCATGGGCGTGGGGCGCCATCTCACTACCTGGCTTTATAAAGCCATCCGGGAACTGTCTTGCCAACCACTGGAGACCCTGCGAGCCACTTGGGAGGCCGAAATTGGGCGTGCGTTCCACGAGGGGGAGTGGGGGAGAGCCTTGGAGTACCCTAAGAAGGTATCTAGGAACGCACGCTTTAAGAACATTCAATACTACATCCTGCATAGGGCCTATTTAACACCCGCACGCCTCCAACGGTTCTACCCTGACACTCAGTTCCTCTGTCCCAGATGCCAAGAGCGGAATGCAGATTTCCAACATATGTTTTGGAATTGCTCCACCATCAAAACTTTCTGGCACCACATTCACACCGCACTAGGTACCCTCACGGGGCTAACCTGCATGACCACATGGGAGGCCACCGCCCTAGGCATCTTCCGCGCGGGTAAACAACACAAGGTGCGGACTCGCTTCCTCTCCCTGGCGGTGCTTTTGGCCAAACGCAGCATCGCTATGCACTGGTGCTCCCCCACAGGTCCACCGCTGGCGGCTTGGGTGGGAGCTACACACAAGTGGGCGGCGGCAGAGGAGGAGACGTTGCGGGAGGAGGAGGTGAGAGGGGTCCGCAAACACCACATATCAATGGAATGGGCCATGTTATTGTATCAGTTCAAGCAGCTATCCCCGGGTGCAGATCCAACGGACAACCCACTCACACCGTCGGCTCAGCACGCGCAGTCACAGACCCCGCCCAACCAATCTCTCGACATTCCACCCACATGATCTGCTTACATACCCCAACATCGGTTATGCTAACGTAATTCTAGGTCGACCCCCAATAGGATAGACACTCATGAGACACAGAGGTGCCTTACCCCAACGACACAACAAACCCTCGCCGATATCATTGGTTGTGCCTGTTCATGCCTCCCCCCCCCCTAGTTTAGGCCTTCGTTTTACCCTAGTTTATGTGCCATATCTGGAACCTGAGACACCGGGGTATACACCTCATATCAAGTCTGTACGTGGGTCATGTTTTCCGATGACGTATCACTGATCTATGCAGCTGATGTGTACCACTATTGAATGTACTATCTGTTATAACTATCTGAAAGATCTATATGATGTACAATGTGTCTAATATAAAAATGGCAATTAAAATAAGTTACAAAAAAAAGCCATCGGCAGCTGTGATGCCATTTGCCACCATGCCTGGCTGCGGTCCACCGTTTTTTCGGGCGATGTCCAGTCATTCCTCATGGACATGCTGTTCGATGGGACTCACATTTTTGAGGGCAAGACAACATCTGCTCTTGAGAGGTTCAAATAGAGCAAAGCCACTGCAGCTCTTTGGACTTACCTGCTCCACCTTGTCAGCCGTATCAGGCCTACCGCTTCTTTTGTGGTTCCGGCAGAGGTACCCCATACTGCAGGCCAATCAAACACTAGCATGGCTCCCAGCAGTTTTGCACTTGCGTAGTCACAGCCATCGTGCCTACCGCCCCTGCAGACAAGTTCAATAGGCCATCCAGTCCAACACTTCCCACCCCCCTGCATCCCCACCTGCAAAAGCCCTTTAGAGTGCCCTTAGAGGAGCACGGCCACCCAGCGGGAGACAGTATCTAGTGATTCTTGCTAGGTTGGTGTCCATAGGATCAGACAGGTGTGTCCTACAAATTGTATGAAAGGGTTATACCCTCCACTTCCTTTCTGCACCGCTGCACCTTCCATCGCCTCCCTATTGACTGACTGAGGACATGTTTCGGTTTTGCAGCAGAAAATGGAAGCCCTTTTGAACAGAGGGGCTATGGATAGGATGCCTGTGGTTGTTGCTCCTGCTACTTTCTGCTGCCCAAAAAGTTTGGTGTGGGCTTTTATAGACCAGCTCCTTCTTGACGATTTCCTCAAAATACTCACACTGACTCAAGTCGTGCTTCCTTAGACCCAAGACTGGATTGTTGCATTGGACCTGCAGGGTGCATATTTTTATTTACCTATCCTGCCAGGTAACCAGCTGTACCTTAAGTTTGTGGTGGGACAGGAGCATTTTCAGTTTGCTCTGCTCCCCCTTGGTCTCACCAGTGTCCCTTGGCTGTTCACAAAATTGATGACTTGGTGACAGCACACCTTCAGAGGTCAAGGTCGCAAGTCTTCCCCCTACCTTGTCAACTGGCAGTTGAAAATTGGTTTGCCTTAGGCAGTTGTCAATCAACTTGCCGAAGTCACACCTAACTCCTGCTTAGATGCACTCTTTCATCAGAGCCATTTGGAACACGGTGGTGGGTGCTGGTCCCCGATTGGGTCAGCTGCAGTCCTCTTTCTCTTCCCCTCTCACAGCTGACAGTGGTGACTGATGCATCGCTTCTGGTTTGGGGTGGTCATCTGGGAGGGGTGGAGATCAGAGGTCTCTGGTGGAGCCCTTGCTCCGCATAAACCTTCTGGAGCTGAATGACATCTGCTTTGGATTTAGGTTGGGAGAGGATGTGACCTAATGGCTAGGGCAGCCGCACTCAAATCTGGGGAACCGGGTTCGAGTCCCAGCAACGACGCACAACATCCTGTGATTTTGAAAAATGAATGTATCCTTGTGAAACACAACTGGAGCTCATGTAAAATGCTCTGATACCCAATACCTCAGGGTCAATTTTGTGCTTTATAAAACTCTAAAGAAAAAAAAAAATCCTTCCTTTCAACTATCAAGGGGAGGCTGGTGCAGGTGCTCATGGACAACACCACCGCCATGTGGTGCTACCGCCTTGTGGTACTGCAACAAACAGGGCGGGTGGGGTCATGGACCCTGTGCCATGATGCTTTGCGCTTCTGGAATTGGCTAGCCTACCTAGGAATTTCTTGGTGGTGAAGCACCTTCTAGGATCATTGAATGTCAGGTTGGAAGGGCTCAGGCGTCGGCACATAGTGAATCATGAATGGCAGATACACATGGACGTGACAGAAGGTCTATTTTGCGTATTGGGAGAACCTTGGCTGAATCTGTTCCCATCGCCAAGAATGCACCATGTCAGGACTTCTGCGTGCTGGAGTTTCCAAGCTGCTCCTTGCTTGAAAACATGTTCCGCTTCAAGAGGAACTCAGGACTACTGTAGGCCTTCCCAACGATACCACTTCTGCCCAGAGTACTGAAGATCAGGAACAACTGGGCTAAAGTAATACTAGTGGTCCCAGATTGGGCAAGCAGAATATGGTATCCACAACTTGGGCTTAAACGTTTGTCCTCTGATCAGGCTGCCGCTTCAAGAGGATCTGCTGTCAGGGCATGGTTCTGCACCCAGACCTTCGCAATCACTACCTTCATGAATGAAGATTAGGCGGCAACAGCTGAACACCTTTGACCTTCCTCTGGAGGTCGTTGAGGTCATCTCTGCAGGCAGATGTCCTGCAACAAAAACTGTCAATGCCTGTCTTTCGGACAAATTTGTGGCTTGGTGCAATACTCTGCAGATTGATCCTCTTCAGGCCAAGTTATCGGACGTTTTATTATTCGTTTTGTCTCCAGTCCGGTAAGGCCTGGACCTGGGCACAGTATAGGGGTATCTTTTGCCTCTTTCAACTTTTATGCAGTTTCCAGATCAGCCCTTTTTCTAAGTTGCCTGTTATAAGATTTTCGTCATGCCATTGGTGAGTCCTTAACTTGTCCCTCAGCCTTATAAAGCGCATTACATTTGAGCTGCTTCACAGCTGTCCTTTACGGCTCCTCACCCTCAAGACAGTGTTCCTCATTGCCATAACATTGGTGTAGCATATAAGTGAACTTCATACTCTTTGTCCATCCGCTGTACACCACCTTCAGACAAACTGGTTCTGCGGCTCAGCCATCCTTTCTGCCAAAGGTTGTGATGTTCTACATCTGTCAAACTTTCACAATGCTGGTGTTCTATGCTCACCCATCTAAGGAGGAGGAGAGACACCCATCACTTGAACCCCAAGAGAGCGCTTAGCTTCTACATAGATCATACTACAGACTACCAGGTGAATGATCAACTGTTTGTAGGGCGAGTTGGAGCGAAAAAATTCAAGACTGTGCGGGAGAGAACCATCCCCCAGTGAATCTTGCTCTGCATTAGGATTTGCTAAGCACTGGCTAAAAAGCAGTTTACCAAAGGGCTCTGCTCATTCTTTTAGGCCAAAGCTGCTACCAGTTAGTTAGCACATGGAGCCCGGTCCTAGACATTTGCCAGGTGGCTATGTGGGCATCCCTCCATATGTTCTCAAAGCACTATGTTTTGGGCAGTCTGGTCGGCTGAGAAGGTCATTTTGTCCACCCGGTTCTACGGGATTTTCTAGTTTGGGTCTATTCACAGCCCACCTCCAATTAGGTATTGGTTTTCTATCTATTCAGAAGTTGAGGAACCTGTGGTTAGATTAGAAGTTTCTATCAGAAGAACGAGTTACTTATCTTTGGTAACGCTCCTATTGGTAGAAACTTTATGTAGCTGCAGATTACTCACCTACCCTTCTCTTTCTGTGATTGGACTCAATCCATTAATAAGATCCCAAGTCTAGCAATCTGCACCCTGATCATGTCAGTTTAATTTTGGGGGTGTGGATAGTCTAGATAGCAGCTGGCGGCAGCACATCGGTGCGGCGCCCTTATAGGCTCTATTCGTCCTTGCCGGAATGGAATGGCGTCAGTGCGGAGCCACACAGAGCCGCCTACCGGTGCGCAGAGGTACTATTGAAAAGTTTCCGGATCCATTCTGGCACCAAGGGAATATTCAAAAGATGATGAATCTTTAGCTAGATGGTCTCAACCAGAAAGAGTTACCAAATGGAAGTAACTTGTTCATTTGGTTGGTTTGTGGAAGCTAATGTGGCAGCTGATGTAGGTGTTTAGTTATGTAGGACCTTGGCTATACAGTGCTTTGATGTGTGTGGATATGTGAGTGCAGGGTGAGAGTTTGAGCACGAGTATGACTGCTGCATTCTGTATAACACAATCTGAAAGGGCCAGGCCTGGTTGGAGGACGTGGCACAGGTAAGGGCAGGCAAGCGGGGCCATGCGTCACTTTCTGGGGATCATATCCCAAATAAACTGGAGTAGTTTTTGGAGGGAATGCCCTGAACTCCATTGTATCTAGGATCTTCCCAATTGATGAAAGCCTCAGAGAGGAAATCAGATGGGACTTTGACTCGTTTCTGGTGAAACCCTACTATGTTGAAAGTTCCACTGTCATCCCGAGGTGGTTGAGGGCGGAGTGCGAAGAGTCTTTCTTTGTCAAAGTATGGGAATACAGCTGCTCTCGACATTCGAATACGGGCTGCAACCAGTGCCATCACTTTTGTGAACAACCAAAAAGTGCTAGTGAGGAAGAAGGAGCGCACACTGAATTGAAAATGCTCCTGGTCCACTTTAAACCACAGGTAATACTTGTGCAACTAAAGGACTTCTATATATGAAAATACACATCCTGCAAGTCCAAGCGCCCCATCCATTGCCTGGGTCCAGGGCTGATAGAATCAAGGCCAATGTGAGCATTGTAAATCTTTCGTCTGCAGGAAAACGTTGAGGGGGCAGAGTTCCAAGACTGGCCTGACGCACCATCCTTTTTTGGAACAAGGAAATGGCAAGTGTAACAACTTCAACCTTATTTCTAATCCAGTGCCTTCTCTGTGGCACCTTTTGAGAACTAAAGGCTGTTTGTCGCAAAATGGACTGAAGTTCTGGTGTGAAGGAAATATTGAAAGTGAAGGAAAGAAAGGGCATAACGTCCTTGAATAATTTGAAAAAGGCCTATATGTCACCGGTGATGGATCTCCAGTCGGGAAAGTAGTGCCAGATCATGCCTCCCATTGAGTGGGCATGCACTACTAAGGCCAAACTAAATAGATTTTTCGGGTGGTTGTAGTAGGGGAGGAGGAGTTGGAAGATTGGTACCCCTCCTGGCCTACACGTTTTCTGCTGGTTCTCTGTCCTCTGCTCTGTAAGGATTGGGCTGTCTGTTGCATCACTGGTTGGAAAGGCTGTCTCAATCTATACCCAAGACCGCTGGAGTAGCACCTATTGTTCTGAAACTGGTGCAGCAGTTGTTTGTCAAGGGCCAACAGCCCCAAGGAACATACCACAATCCCAGACTGGCTGAAGAAAACCTAGATTTCCCAAAGATGTCTGTCCATTTAGATTCTCTATCAGGAGGGGTGATTCGAAATTAATTAGGATTCACTTTACTGGTCAAGGCCGGTACAAAAAAACTCTCTGGGTTAGGGTGCTTAGTCAGAAAATTGGGGTCACCAGACACCCTGTCTGAAATCTGGTCACTTGCCTGTTCACAGGTGGGCAAGAGCATTGTTTTGAAAGTAGGCATCGGAGTATCTGTGCGAGCATGATTTAACAAGAGTAATGAAGCGTGTGGCCTGGGCTGGAGGATTTCTGTTAAAACATTTAGTTTAATGTCTGTAGACACAAAAGGTGATGAGTGGAATGCTTGCAGTAAGTTTGACCACTGGCAATTGCTCAAGGTAGCCCAGCAATCCTTCTTTTGCCATCCACGCCATCTCAGTTTGGACCCGAAGAACAGCCCAGCCCAAAACAACCCTAGACCGGATTCACCCTGATTGGGGCTAGACAGTGGGGTGTAGATTGATTCCAGAAGTATAGTGAGCATAAGACCCACATCTGGACATACTCTTGATGCGTTACATAAAATGCACAAAAGGTGATGGAAGGAATGTTCGCAGAAAGTCTAACTATTGGCAATCGCTCAGGGTAGCTTGCTCAGCCATCGTTCTTTTTCCCACCATGCAACCTCACTTTGGACCCAACTATATGTAAATCAGTCTTGGCCCTGCTACAATAGGAACACTTAAGCCCAAACTGCGAAGGGCAATTCGTGTGAGCTTCCAAACTTCACCCAGTGATTTGCACTGCTTATGAATGCCTGGGCTGTGTGGTGTCTAAGGTGGAGAGAGAGGTGCAGGTTCAAAGAATTGATGGAGGGCAGAAGGAAGTCTCTAGCTTATGGCACATAATGTGAGGGGAGTTTATGTGGGTGAGCAGTGTAGAGTCTGACAGAGAGCAGCTCACATTTTGAGCCGCACAGGAGTAGTGGGAGCTGTGCACTGGAGTGAACTACACAGGGTTTAAAGTTGGCACATTATGGGCATCTATAACAGTTGATGCCTACTCCAGCATAATGCTTGTCATGGAATAGTGTTGTCATTGTCATATTGTTGGCATGATGGTGTCCACCCTTATTAAGATGATAGCCATGCCACAATAGTAGTAACCATTATTGTCATATAGTGATGATCTGTGACACGATTAGTGCCCACACCAGACATAATTATGCTCCTGCATCGTGGTAAGAAGTTCCTTGCATATTGCTGCTAGCCTTGGTATGGGGTGCACACCATTAATATAATGGTGGCCTTGGCATAATGGAGGTGATTAGTTTCATATTATGCGCATCCATGACATGATGATGCCTGCCACTGGTATCATGGATGTCATTGGCGCAATTTGGACACCTATGGTTCGAGATAGTGATACATTAGTCTGCAATGCAGACCCTGCCTGTGTGTAGTATACACGAGCACTTCATGAAAACTGCAAATTCATGTTTAGACTTAAATGTGTATTTACTACAAACATAGAACATTACTTAAATTTAGCAGACAGAGTACTCTGTGTTGTGGTGGATGTCCTGTCTGGCGTATGTAGAGTGAATTTGATTGGTATACTTGTAATATGGCAGACAGAATATAAGCAATGGTTTTCCGAGAAGAACCCTGTCTGCCGAACTCTAAAAAGGCCCGTAATGTTTTATCTCAGATGGAATACTGCTTGCTTTATTTTAAGGACACTAGTGTTTAAAATGTTTTGTTTAGGCGAAATAACAAAATGAATGTATACTGAAAAGCAGGCGTGGGCTCTTTAAACTTGCGTAATGTGCTTTTGCATGAATAAAATTCAGAAAGCTATGCATAATTATGTGAAATGAAAATGACATTTAGCGCTACGTTTAACAGAATATGCGTCCTTGCCTCCATTTCGAATGCAAGGATGCATTTCGAGCTTAAAAAGTTGACTAAACTCAAGTACCATGAATGACAGCTGCTTGCGTTTCAGTCAGTCACGTTCACGCATTACAGTTTTGTCACCAATACCGCGGAATTACACGCGGAGGCGTAATTTCGCGTTTCTAGCGTAACCCTAAATGACACCATCGTAATGGAATTTTCTCCTGGAACTACTGAAAAGCGTGTGTTTTATAACGAAATTTCAATGTTTCTATATAAATAATTTAAGCTGATATTTAGATGCTAATGAATATCTAGATCTGCCATCTGTGACCTAAAGTTATGAGATTTGTGCACTGTGATTTTTCCACTTAGTCCCTGCACCTTCCAGGTGTTGAGGCATTCGTCTTGCAGTAGGTGGTGGCTCGGGGTCTGTGCTAGCTGGCACTGGGTCTTCCACATCCTATTCGAATGCCCGGTGCCTTTTCGGAGGCAATGAGTGCCACTGCACAGCCTTTGGTGATGCCGACTTTGGCGCCCAGATGCTTGGTCACTCTGAGCAACACAAGAGTGGCCTTTGCAGTGTCTTCTTTGAGAACAGTTCAAGAGTTATGAATGAAGTGTCACTTCCCCAGTGATCCTGCTTAAATGTGTTCCTAGTGATCCACAGTGGCAGAAGGGAGGAGCCTTTTTGTTTTTCTGGCTGTCAAAGTTTGTTTATGTGCATGGATTTCTGGTAGTAAGTTTGCTGCTCTGTCTGCCTGTACTTTACACAGTACCAAACCTATTTATTCATGCCAATATGGGAAAAAAGCTACTGTAAATCTATGTTGTGTCTGACTTATGGAAATTGTATGAAATAGAAGCTTATAACATTTTCATCTATTTGTTATTTTTACTTCAGCAACTGACAAAGTAGCTTTACTGGTGGGAAATAACAATTACACACATCATCCAAATCTGCTGGCTCCGATGATGGATGTGTTTGAACTGACTGTTCTTCTGAAGCAGCTAAATTTCCGTGTGGTTTCTCTTCTTGATTTAACCAAAGATGAAATGCTAACTGCGGTCGGACAGTTCTTGCAGCTTCTTGGCAATGGAGTTTATGGTAAGTCACTCAATCAGTAATCAGAGAATTTGATTATGGCTTATATTCTGGAAATGAATAGCGAAGGAAAATGTATATACCTTTGACAAGTGCAGAAATATTGTTTCTTGTTAATTGAGCATAGGTAACAATATGTATTGGGAATCTGTGTTAATGTTTAAAAGTAGATACATACATACATACATACATACATACATATATATATATATATATATATATATATCAATCCACTATTTCCGGACCCGATTCCAGGCTGTCGAAGGGCGGTCCAAGTAAAAAGACGCCGGAAATCTTGTATATCAACCACAAAAGTTTCTGTAATGAACAGGAACCACTCAGACGCCTTCGTGTGCTGTCAATAATACCGTATTTAATGGCAAGCAAGGAACTACGCGTTTCGGCTTTACGTGATCAAGGCGTAAAGCCGAAACGCGTAGTTCCTTGCTTGCCATTAAATACGGTATTATTGACAGCACACGAAGGCGTCTGAGTGGTTCCTGTTCATTACAGAAACTTTTGTGGTTGATATATATATATATATTACCTACTGGCAGTCGCCAGTAGGTAGTTATAGTTAGGACCTATATCCATAGGAAAACCGCAACATTCTATTTGAAATAACGTTGGCGCCGATTGACGAATCTTTGCGAAATGTTCCAAACTTTTGGCCACCTCCGGTCCGCTCCTATCCTGAAAATTACACGTGATTCGTCAAGCGGGGGCTGAGAAAAAAGGGGGGTCCCAAAACGCGTTTTCCCCATGCATTTTCCCATAGGACCTGTTGACGCAGCTACAGGCCGAACTGCTGAACGGAATTACACCGAATTTGGCAAAGAGGTAGTCCTCAGTTCAGACTTGTGCCTTTTGCTTAAATGGTGTAAATCCGTTCAGTAGTTCCTGAGACAATCAAAATCACATATATATCTGGGCGGAGCCTAACCTCACATCTCATCGTGAGATCTGATTGGCTGTCAGCACTTCATCCAAGAAGTGTTGGCAGCCATCTTGGGACCAATATACATGATAGCACCTCATTAAAAAGCATTGCAGTTAATAGAAGGTTTTAAGACTTTAGTTACATTATAAATCATTTGTTGATGGTACCATACTCATTTTAGGAATTGTGGTGTGTTCTAAGGTGATTTTACCATGTGAAAAAGCCTTTTTCTGTGATATCATGAATCATGTTTGAGAGAAAACCATTTTCTCATGCTTTTCCCACAGAGGTTTGGAAAGTGATCTATAAGCTAAACTGAGAGCATATTTTTTGTAAATTCACATTATCTTTCTCAGTCATGTGAGAATGAAGTCTGACATTCTCAGTAAAACATGTACATCCAACAAGGGCAGAGACTGTCAGTTGATTCCTTTGTGTTCTACTGCAGCTTCCCAGAGTGTTCTAAAGAACAACTAGAGCGCTAACAGTCCTACTTATGACAAACGTATTGCACACCTGAAGCCATCTTGAATGGAATAAAGTGGTAACTCTTAAAATATTTAATTTAAAAAGGAACACAATGAGGGGGTTCATTTTGCCATAGAAAGTATGATTAATGCTGCAGAAAGAAAAATTAGGGCACATTTTGAGTGACTTCTCAAATCCTCTTCTATTTCATTAAAAAATTCTGACATGCAGACTGAAACATGCACTTTCAATACCAGCAGCAGACTTCCCTGGTGAGCAGTAGCTTTACTACAGTGATCTAATAAGCAACTAGAGTGCTAACATTCTGAATTTATGGCAAATGTGTGACACATCTGAATGCCTTCTTGATGGAATCAAAGTAAAAAACAGAGTATTTCCTACTGAGGAGACTGTAGTAAACGAGGAAATTAGGAAACTTCATAACAAATAAGTGTCCCAAAATGGCCACCAGAGACAAAAGAGCCCAAATGTAGCCCAAATATCACCCAGATGTAGCCCAAGTATAGCCCAATGACAGAATGTCCCAGAGTGTTCTAACGAACAACTGGAGCGCTAACAGTCTTCCTTATGACAAAAGTATGGCACATCTGAAGCCATCTTGATTGGAATAAAGGAACAAAATGAGGGGGTTCATTTGGCCATAGAAATTATGATTAGTGCTGCAGAAAGAAAAATAGGGCACATTTTGACTTCTCAAATCCTCTTCCATTTCATAAAAAAATTCTGATATGCAGACTGAAACATGCACTTTTAATACCCGCAGCAGACTTCCGTGGTGAGCAGTAGCTTTACTACAGTGATCTAATGAGCAACTAGAGTGCTAACAATTAGAATTTATGGCAAATGTGTGACATATCTGAATACCTTCTTGATGAAATCAAAGTAAAAAACGGAAAGCATTTCCTACTGAGGAGACTGCAGTAAATGAGGAAATTAGGAAACTTCATAACAAATAAATCTCCCAAGATGGCCACCAGAGACAAAAGAGCCCAAATGCAGCACAAATATCACCCAGACGTAGCCCACATGTAGCCCAATGACAGAAGTGTGCAAAACACTTATTTTTTGTGTATTTGCAGTTTTATATAGTGCAGACTTGTCAGGTATTGGAGTGCTTTACATGAGCATTGGTTACATCACACAAGATCAAATTCATTTTGGTTGTAGACATGGGGAGATTAAGTGATTTGACCAGAATCACAGAATGTTGAGCTGAAGCAGAAACTCCAACCTGGTTCCCCAGTTGCAAAGTCTGCAGCTCTGGAAGTAACACCACATCCTCTCCCCTAGGTGCAACATTCAATCAAGTGGTCAACTGGATAAAAAAAATTAAGATTACAAATAATTTAAAAGTTCTTTGTCGCTATTTGAAAACTCAGAAAATATGTCCTCATTTTAGTTTTTTAGAGCACTAACCATCATTTTGATGCAAATAAGACCCTCTCATATATGTAATTTCTAAAGGAAATGCTCTAGGTATTACAGTTTTGATTACATCAAGATGACGTCAGGCGTTCCACACTTTTGTAATAAATATAGAATGTTAGCAATCTAGTTGTTCATTGGGATACTGTTGAGAGGCAGAGGCCAGGGGCACGGACTCTGAAAATTGAAGGCAGGTAGGAGAGTGCAGAGGCAACAATTTGACCACACTGGGCAGGCAGGAAGGGCAGTGGCAGCACAACAGACTATGGAGGGCAGTGGAAAGGGGGGCAGGGGCAACAAACCAACAATACAGGACTGGCAAGAGAGGCTGTGGCAATATAATAGACCATTGTGAGCAGAAGGAAGAGGCAGTGGTAGTACAACCATACATACCAACAGACCCGTTTCAGCCAGGAAACGTCCAATGTTTTTAAACTCAAATGGGCTTTATTTGATCTGTCTCCTGTCTACAATCTCCTCTTTTTCAATGTAACTCAAAGGGGAAAATCAATACCCCAGTTTTTTTTCAAAATCTCCCTCTTACCAAGTTCAAAATGTTTGCAAGTATGGTACATTGGATCATGGTAGGCAGGAGGAATTGGGGTAGGGACATGGACTCTGATAACAGAGGACAGGAGGGACATGGAGAGGTGCACCAAACTGACCCTACAGGGCAGGCATCAGGGTTTGCAGCAGCACAATACACCACACAGGGCATGCGGGACGGGAGTGCAGCACAACAATCCATAGAAAGCAATAGGGAGGGGACAGGACCATGCACATGGACAACAGAGAACAGAGGGGAAAGAGGCAATGGTAGCTAGCTGACCATAATGGACAGACAGGAGAGAAAGACAGGAGAGAAAGCTGCAGCATAACAGACCATAGAGGGCAGGAGGGACAGATCAGGGGCATTACAATGGAACAGACAAGCCAGGAGGGAGGGAATAGGGGTCTGCACATGGAAACAGAGGGCTGGGGGCAAGGGGCAGGGCAGGAGCAGCAAGATGACCATGGACCTGGGCACAGACAAGAGAGTTCAGGGAAAGGGGCCTCACAACAGACCGCGCGGGGCAGGCAGGAGGAGCAGTTGCAGCACAACAGACCAGGGAGGGCAGAAGGGTGTGGCAGTAAAATGAACCATGGAGGACAGGAGGAAGGGGATAGGTGCATGGCATGTGGACAGGCAGGGTGGCGGTGGCAGGGACAGGTTGCAGTCATCTGACAATGCTAGGCAGGTGGGAGGGGAGTGGCAGCTCAACAGAACACTCAGAGTAGATAGGAGTGGCAGGTCCATGGAACATGGTGGGCAAAAAGGATGGAGCAGGGGCATGCACAAATACATCAGAGGGCAGGGGGGGAGGAGAATAGGTGCAGCAAGCTAAGCACAGAGACTAAGCAGGAGGTCAATGATGGGCCATAGAATTGGGCAATGGAGGGCAGGAGGAGTGGACTGGTACATCATGCTAAATGGAGGGCAGTGGCAGCACATCAGACCATGCATGGCAGGAGGGAGGAGGCTAGTCCATGGATTCAGACAACAGAGGATAGGGAGGAGGTGGATGGGGCAGCAAGCTAACTGTTCAGAGAAGGTGGGTATTAGGAACTTTATTGTTTTTAAAATGTGTGTCTGTGCGAACTACTTAAAATATGAACAAGTATGCAGCATAATCTCACTTTTATTCAGGAAGAAGAGGACGTTAGTGACTGTGACTCTGGGCTCACTTGGCAGAAACACCCCCTGACCCTCCACCCCCCATCGCAAAATGTAATGCCCGTGAAAAGGGTAGGTGGACGCAGTGTTATATGGAACATAGCCCTGAGAGCACGATTGAAAATGAAAACTAGATATAGTATGTGGTATAAACTATGCACCAAAAAGTGTGATATAAGATGAACCGGGGCGTGAAATATAATATGCAATACATTGTGCGCAATGACAGATTAATTGGAGAGCGCGAGATAGCACAGGCACTAGCGCGTGCTATGCGTTATGCGCCTTGGAGTGTAATATGCACAGGGCAGTGTTGTGTAACCTAACTAGTCTCTAAAGTTTTAATATAAAATATGTGCTGGGGAGTGTAACATTGCATATGCACTGTGACAAAGATATGGATCCCAGATTGTAATATGTATGGCATAGCGCTGTGCGTTATAACATAGGCATCGAGGAAGGCACGTTAGATGGGGCAATATAACCCGTGCGAAGGCAAGTGTGGCATGACATATTCACGGGGTGGTGTTACAGTGCACATGGGCTAGAGAGTGCCATAGCATACGCACTAGCTGGTGGAATACAACACAGAGGTGTGTGGCACTCGGAGGGCACTGGTGGGTGTAACACAGCATTGGGCTCAGCCAGGAGCACGCTGTGACTCTCAAGTGAGGTTTGTCTCCTTTCCAGAGAGTAAAATAAAAAGTATTACACATTCGGCGATGGATGTGTGTTTTATTAACCGTGAGGAGGGTTTCTTGCATAGTTTGGTCGAATTTTTGTTGAATCCCCTTTGAATGGCTTGGTGTGCGTGTGTATTAAATGTGCCCGTCAATAGCTACCCATGTTTGTATAAATAAACGACAAGGGTGTCTACTTGGAGAATACCCACCGGCGGGGGCGTCGGGATTAGGCACGGTAGGGCGTCAGACACATCAGAGCTTCACTAGCGGTGTAATTACATTCCACGTGGATTCATTGTATGCATAGTCGCCTTTTAATGAATATCACTCAAATCGTCATGGTGATAGGTACATACGGTTTGTCCAGCATGTCCTAGGTGTTTCTATAAATATATATTTTTTTTAAAATAATAAAAAACAAAGGCCGGTCCCGGGGGGTGGGGTCCCCAGGGCCATAAGTGGCCTGAGGAGGGGGGCAACAGAGCCCCCCTCCTAAAGAATTTTTTAAAAAAAGGCCATGAACCGGGGGTTGGGGTCCCCGGGGCTGATTAAGGCCTTGGGAGGGCCAAATACATTTTTTTCAACAAAAAAAATTAGGGTGCAGGCCCTGGGGGATGGGGTCCCCAGGGCCAATAAATTAGAAAAAGAAGGGGGCCCACACAGCCCTCCTTCTTAAAAAAATAAAATAAATAAAAGTCCGGCATCGCGCCGGTGGCCACGCCCCCTTCTTGCAGCACTCTGCTAACGCGCCCCCTGGCCAGTTGTAAGTTGGGGAATTAATTCCCCTTCAATACTGAGGGTCCCTGAGGGCCAACTAGCCCAACAGGTATCTCCAGTATGCGCCAGGGAGCTGCGTTGCAGACAGGTGTTCTGAGGCCATGCCCCTTTTTGCACCTCTATGCAACGCAGCTCTGTGGCGCTTACTGGAAGTACCTAGTGGGCTAGTTTGACCCTAGGGACCCTTAGGATTCAAGGGGACTTAATCTCTCAACTTAGAACGGCCACAGGGCGCGTTTACACAGTGGTGAAGGGAGGGGACGGGGCCTGAGGTGACGTGTGCAAACACGCCCTATGGCGCGTTTTAAGTTGGGGAAATAATTCCCCTTCAATCCTGAGGGCCCCTGGGGACTAACTAGCCCACCAGGTGCTTCCAGTAAGCGCCACTGAGCTGCGATGCAGAGGGGTGGTGCAGGCCATGCCACTTTTTACACCTCTCTGCAATGGCGCTTACTGGACGTACCATAGTGGGCTATTTTGCCCCTAGGGACCCTCAGGATTCAAGGGGACTTAATCTCCCAACTTAAAAAACGGCCACAGGGCATGTTTACACAGTGGGGAAGGGAGGGGACCGGGCCTGAGGTGACGTGTGCAAACACGCCCTATGGCGCGTTTTAAGTTGGGGAAATAATTCCCCTTCAATCCTGAGGGCACCTGGGGGCTAACTAGCCCACCAGGTGCTTCCAGTGAGCGCCACTGAGCTGCGTTGCAGAGAGGTGGTCTAGGCCGTGCCCCTTTTTATATCTCTCTGCAACGTAGCTCTGTGGCGCTTACTGGAGGTACCTAGTGGGCTAGTTGGACCCTAGGGACCCTCAGGATTCAAGGGGACTTAATCTCCCAACTTAAAATGGCCACAGGGCGTGTTTACACAGTGGGGAAGGGAGGGGACTGGGCCTGAGGTGACGTGTGCAAACACGCCCTGTGGCGCGTTTTAAGAGGTAGTTTTAATCCCCTGCCCTATTATATACTAGGGGCTTACAGAGGAGGTCATGCTAATCACAGGGGGACCCCAATGCATAGTGTTCCCTAGTGTATGTAGGTGTTTTCACTGTATTCGGAGTGTCTTTTAACATAGCACTGGCTCTAGGACTGGTTAGTCAGACTCAGTTACCACCAGTATCCGTCTGAAAAAGTTGAGGGTACAGGATGATTTTGCAACAAGGCTTCTTTCTGCTCTTCTGTTCGTTCTTTCTGCACGTTATCCTTCTTCCTGCACTTTTTCTTCGTCTTTGAGGACTTCTGTTGCTTCTTTCTGAATGTCTTTTTTTTCTTTCCGTGCGTTTTTCTTCTTCCTTCACATGTCCTATCTCTGTAGGCATAGTTAGAAATTAGCATTTAAAAAACCTTTGAAATTCACTGAAAAAACCATAGGTTTCAGGCACGGTATAGTTAGGAATTAGCATTTTAAAAACCTTAGAAATTCACTGAAAAATCCATAGGTTTCAGGGGCGTTATAGTTAGCTGGACTTTTCACTCGTACAAAACCATTGAAATTCCCCAGTTATAGTTAGTTAACTATAACTCGCACGCCCGCAATGCACTGCTGATGACGTCACATATTACATCACTCATGACATGGTCAGTGACATCACTCATGACATCACTGATGACATCTCAAATGACATCACTGTGTACGCCAAGGTGGACTGTGGAGCGATGTGAATATGGCGTCCTGCACCGCCACTGGGCGTCGTAGCATCAGCGACGTGATGAAGCGCCAGTCATACAGACTGGAGGAATATTGGATATATGCCGATCCCTGCGCTGCCTGTGACGGAACCTGGTGGTTGACGAGGGGTGCCTTACAGACCAACCATCCACACAACGTAATGGGGTGCCCAGGCTAGCGGTAATAGGGAGGTGTGACAGCTGAGGAGTCCAAGACATTGGATATGGATCGACCTATACCTCTCTCCCTGACATCTGCCGCGCCCAATGAGCATCAAGCTTTGATATTTAAGGCACTGATCCGCACACGCTGTGTGTAGTACACGCGAGCTGGAAGAAGGCAGAACGCCGAAACGCGTCCTCAAAACTTGTGTACTTTTATTAAAGGATTGAATTCACCCCGCGAGTGCTGTGTGTTTTTTGGACACAGGAGCTATTATTTTAAGTGGACCCACCCCCACTATTTTGCATCCGTCAGAAGAGTGCTGTGTACGCCAAGGTGGACTGTGGAGCGATGAGAATATGGCGTCCTGCACCGCCACTGGGCGTCGTAGCATCAGCGACGTGATGAAGCGCCAGTCATACAGACTGGAGGAATATTGGATATATGCCGATCCCTGCGCTGCCTGTGACGGAACCTGGTGGTTGACGAGGGGTGCCTTACAGACCAACCATCCACACAACGTAATGGGGTGCCGAGAGTGAGAGAGAGTGAGAGAGAGAGAGAGAGAGAGTGAGAGAGAGAGAGAGAGAGAGAGAGAGAGAGAGTGTGAGAGAGTGTGAGAGAGCGTGAGAGAGCGTGAGAGAGAGTGAGAGAGCATGAGAGAGAGTGAGAGAGCATGAGAGAGAGTGAGAGAGAGTGAGAGAGAGTGAGAGAGAGTGAGAGAGAGTGAGAGAGAGTGAGAGAGTGAGAGAGTGTGAGAGTGTGAGAGTGTGAGAGAGTGAGAGAGTGAGAGAGTGAGAGAGTGAGAGAGTGAGAGTGTGAGAGTGTGAGAGAGTGAGAGAGTGAGAGTGTGAGAGAGTGAGAGAGTGAGAGTGTGAGAGTGTGAGAGTGTGAGAGTGTGAGAGAGTGAGAGAGTGAGAGAGTGAGAGAGTGAGAGAGTGTGAGAGTGTGAGAGTGTGAGAGAGACAGAGAGACAGAGAGACCGAACATCCTTCTGTCCAACGGTGTCGGCCATCTTACAGCATGCAAGTAAACAGGCATTGTTACATTTATAACATAAGGCCACAGTGTAAAATAAGTGACACTCCAACATTGTTGCCCTGAATGGGCGAGTGCACCTTGAAACATATTCCTTTTGCAGTAATCTGCATGCAACATAAACTTTGTTACACATTCATGTGACCCCCTGTTCACAAATTCAAACACTTTATTGTCCTAAATGGGCTTCTGTCGTCGGGCTCAATATCATGATCCTCATTATATCACCCTGAATGGGTTGTTACCAACTACATCTGAACCTACTGTGCCCTAATGCTCTTACAGCTTTTCTTATATGGTTTGCTGCCACAATTCATTCCCAAATTTCATCATTTCAGTACACGTTTTCTCAAAACATGATTATAAATGAATCGCCAATTTCTCCCCACTATTCAGACCCCACGGTATTTTTGTTTGGGTACCTATAATGTACCTAGACTCTAGTCTACGAACCTGTAGCTGTCTATCTCCTCCCCTTATATTAAGGGGGACATGGTCCATGTAAAAGAACTTCAAAAGATCCCTGTTGCTTTTGTGCTGCGTCTCAAAGTGTCGTGCCACAGGGTACGTAGCATCCATGTTGGCAATCGCTCTAAGGTGTTCTAAAATGCGCACCTTAGTTTGGTGTATGGTGCGGTCGATATACCTCAAGCCACACGGACATACCAAACAGTACACTGTGTGGCTGGTATTGCAATTCATGAACTTCATGATTCTCTTAGGTGCCTCAAGACCAGATACATTATAGGATAGGACTTTATGGCAATTTCTACACGCCTTACATTTCCTGCAAGGGAAGAAACCTGTTATTTTACCAAAGGCGGCTGGTCTGCTGTCAGAGGGACTATGACTCTGCACTAAGTGTTCTTAAAGTCCTAGTTCTTCCAAATGATAAAAGTGGTGCCCTGGGCAAATCCTCACCTATTATGGAATCAGATTTAAAAATGTGGCAGTTTCTCCTTAGCGCTTGCCATTAATGACATTAGGAGTATGCCAGCTAAGGACGTTACACTGTTTTAACTCCCCTCTACTCAATATACTCTTATAAGCTTATGCTTCATGTAAGAATTTAAATCAAAATGATATCACTGAGGATACCACCAATGACATCAACAACTATTGAGAGGTGTTTGCTAGTGCAGCCTGCCAGTTGCATATGGGTGCTGCACACAGTTCATGTTGTGTGGGGCACACAGTGTACATGGGCTATAAATTACACTGTATGTTCTATGCATTTAAGCCAAACAGGCCCGATAGCCTTACAGGAGATACAGGAGAACCAATATCATCCAGATCTTTGCAGATGACTCCTGTTTAAGGTGTTAATGGGAATAGGCAATGTATTGTGATCGGGTTTAGTGATAGAGCTCCTGCATGGTGGACGTATGATATCCAGGCCTAATGAACAAGTTACGTACCTTTTGGTAATGCCTCATCTGGTATAGACTCTATCTAGCTGCAGATTCCTTACCTTAGAATATTCCACAGAGGTCAGATTCAATCTGAAAACTTTCAAGCTGTACTACAGCATGCAGGTGGGTGGCGACGTTTGGCTCCACATCGGAGTCATCTGCGCTGGAAGTGACATCAGTGGTGCCTATATTGGCGCCACCTCAGCACGCTGACGTTAATTTCTTTTCGCCACTTTCCACACCAGAAGCGTGGAGCCCCAAAGAATGCTGACATAAATGTGTGCAGTACTAACGCCGTTAGAAGGGACACACTACTGAATCAATTTTGCAGAGTTGGGAGGATGGGAGGGTCAGTAAGGAATCTGCGGCTAAATAGGGTCTCTACCAGATGAGGCGTTACCGAAGTTTAGTAATTTGTTCATCTAACGGAGACTTCTAACCGCAGATTCCTTACCTCAGAATAGATACCCACGCAGTACCATCCCTGAGATGGGTCTGTGAACAAATTAGACCAAAACGTCCTGCGGGACCGAACAGGCAAGGTGCCTGTCATGACTGACTTGACCACCCAGACAGTAGTGCTTGGTGGACGTGTGCAAAGTCGCCTACATTACTGCCTGGCAAATGTCTGCGACACAGGCTCCGTGAGCTAACGCAGTGGTCCCAGCTTTGGCTTAGATAGAATGAGCATTTAGGCCCTCAGATGGGTACTTCTTGGCCAATACGTAGCAGATCTTTATGCAGGGAACTGTCCATTGTGAGAAGGTCCACCCGGAACTCTCTTGTCTGATCAATGTAGAATGACAGTGTTCTTTTTGGGCCCCGTCGTTGGAGCCTCTCCTCTTCTTTTGAAGTGTGAGGCAGAGCAAAGAAGTTAGGCAAGGTGATGTTTTGGTCTGCAAGAAAGGGTGTGACAACCTTCGGGAGGACGGTGGCAGGGTTCCTTAGAACCAGCTTGTCTGCGTAAAAGGTGGTAGAAGGGGGGTGTACAGAGAGGGCCTGTAGTTCGCTGACCCTTCTGACTGATGTTATGGCCACTAGAAAGACTGTCTTGATAGTCCACAAACATATTGGGCAATTATGTAACGGATCAAAGGAAGCGCATGTGAGGAAGGTAAGGCCGAGGTTAAGATCCCACTGGGCCATAATGAATGGCCTGGGGGTAGACAGGTGTTGCAGTCCGTTCTGGAACCTAGTAACAATGGGTGATCTGAACATAGAAGGTTGGTCCGGCAAAAGTAAAAATGCTGCAAAGGGTGCAGAAGGTGGGATGCGGCAATGTTTCTAGATGCACACAATACCACAAGTGTATCCTAATGGCAGGCATGTACCGTCTTGGTGAAGGGACGCCTGGCTGCCAGGTGAAATTACAGACTTCGGGAGGAAGGTCAAAAGCTGTCAACTATCGCCTCTCAGTCTCAAAACATGAAGACAGAGCGTGCACAGGTTCAGGTGCAGAACCCTCTCCTGCTGCTGTGAAAGAAGATCCTCCCGAAAGGGCAGTTTGATCGGAGGAGCGATACTCATGATAAGAAGCTCAGGATACCAAACTCTCCATTCCCCATTCAGAGCCACAAGAATGACTTCGGCCTGGTCTTTCCTGATCTTCTTGATAACTCTGGGCAGGAGTGGAATTGGCATAAAGGCATACAGGACCCCTGAGTTCCATTCGAGGCTAAAAGCGTCTCTGAGCAAGAACCGCCTTGGAAATTCTAGCTTGCGAAACTGCTGACATTGCACATTCTTTGCGGTGGTGAACAGATATAACCAAGGCTCTTCCCACTCTTGAAAGAGAGCTTGCACCACCTCCGGGTGGAGAGCCTCTCGTGATCCTCTAGGCATCGATGGTTGAGTTAGTTTGCACTGAAGTTCAGAGAGCCCACCAGGTGTTGAACCACCAAGAAAATTCCCTGACATTCCAGACATGTCCAGGTGAGCAGGGCTTCTTGACAAAGGGACCACAACATCACCTTGCCCTGTTTTTTGCAGTACCACATGGCAGTGGTGTTGTCCGTGAACACCTGCACTAGCCTTCCAGTAACTGAAAGTAGAAAGGCTTTCAATGCCAACAGGACCCGCTAGCAGGTTGATGTGAAGCCCGGACTCTGCCTGACACCAGAGTCCTCTGATCTCCACCATTGGCCACCCCAGCCCAGGAGTTATGCATTTGTCACTACAGTCAGTTCTGGGAGGGGCCTGCTGCTGACCCAATTGTGATTTGTCAGCCATCACCGCAGGTCCTTTGCAGTTCTCTCTGAGATGTGGACCAGTCAGAGATTCTCCTGATTCTGTGCCCATTGGAACTTCAGGTTCCATTGCAGAGCCCTCATATGCCAACAGGCATGTGTTACACAAAGTATGCAGGAAGCCATGAAGCCTAACAGCTTCAGAGTCAGTCTCGCCGAAATCCAGGATAAAGGCTGACACATTGGATTCATACCCCCAATATCCTGGACTCGCTGTATGGGAGTATTGATCAAAAAATGCACTGTGTCCAGAACAGTCCTGATGAAAGGGAGCTTCTGAGAGGGAGTCAGGTGTGACTTTGGCACATTGATAGTGAACCTCAGCAAATGTAGGCGCCCGCCCTCAACAGCCAATCGTCAAAGTAGGGGAAGACTGGAACCCTTGACCTCCACAGATGTTCTGCAATCACTGTCATCACTTTTGAATATCCTAGGGCCGCCAGTGAGGCCAAAGGGAAGCACGGTAAACTAGAAGGACTCTTGGCTCACTGCAAACCGCATGTAGCGCCTGTGGGCCGGCAGGACGGACATGGGGAAATGTGTCCTGCAACTCCAACGCCACCATCCAGGGTTAAGGGTAGACAGAACCTGAGCTATAGTGAGCATTTTCAATTTCTCTTTTTTTCAGGAAGAAGTTGAGAAGTTGCAAGTCTAGGATAGGATGAAGGCCTCTGTGTTTTCTGGACACCAGAAAGTATTGGGAATAGCAACCACAACCTACTTCTGATGTATGCACCCTCTTGATGGCTCCTTAAGCCAAAAGGGCCAACATTTCTTTACGGAGCAAGGGTAGTTGGTCCTCCGTCACCAAGTCATAAGTGGGTGGCATGGGTAGAGGGGTTTCTAGGAAAGGGATGCAGTAGCCCTTCTAGATGATTTGCAAATCCCACTCGGATGTTATCAATTAACAGTCAGGCAAGTGATTGTTGATCCTGCACCCACTGGGTGCCCATGCTGGTAATAAGACAAACTGAAAGGTTTAGAGGTTGAGGCTGCTGGGGGAGTGGTGGTATGACCCACGTGATTGGTGGAAACCGTGTCCACGGCTATGAAAGAGCTGGTAACCCTGGTGACTTTGGTGGCTAGGTGGAAAAGGACATTGTTGGTAGCACCTACTGTGGCTACGGAAGGGGCAAAAGGCAGACCGGGATTGGCGAGAGGCCATGGACAGGACAAAGTACCTGGCTGTAGTTATGCTATCCTTGAAACCCTCCAGTGCTGAGTCTGCCTTCTCACCAAGGAGGCGAGAGCCATCAAAGGGCATGCCCATGAGTGAGGCTTGGACATCTCACAAGAAGCCATTGGTTCTTAGCCAGGCATGGGGTCTCAGTGTCACGGACGATGACCTTGCTTTGCCCAGCGAGTCGATTGTGCCAAGTTCACATATGAGTGTATACTTTGCTGCATCTCGCCCGTGATCAATGGCTTGTGAGAGTATGTCTCGGGCCTCCTTGAGACCATGGCTACACATGCGTAACTGAATCCCACATAATGTGCTGGTATAAGCCCAAAAGGCAAGCAGTGTTCACCAACTGCAGTTCTAGGCTGGCATAAGAGAAAATCCTCATACTGAAGGTATCCAGCCTTTTGGATTCCCTGTCCAGGGGAGCGGTACTGAGCGCGCCGGGATTGATCCTTGATGTGGAGGCTTGGATCACCATGCTCTACGGGGTGTGGTGCTGGGCAAAACTGGGGTCTCCAGGAGCTGGGCGATGGCGGCAGACAATTATCCTGTGCACTGGAGCACCTGTTTAGGGCTTGGACCAGGCCCAAAGGAGAACATCTGCAAGGGCTTTATTGAATGGGAGTAAAGTTTCAGAAGGGGCGTACCCCGGATGAAGCACCTCTGTCAAGATGTTTGTCTTTACTGCCACTGTGAGCAGCTGAAGGTCAAGGGCGTCAGCATTTCCTCCACACCACAATTGCAAGTGAGGCACTGTAGGAGGTTGGCTTTGTATATGGTGCTTGCTTATGTAAGTGTAGCATGCTGCACTAATCCTGACAACCCTTATGGTGATTTTAGTGATCTTAGACAACCTTAGAAAACTCTCTAAGTGGTAGCTGCGGAGAGAAGTCTTCAGGCTTAGTCCAGATGGAGTGTAAATCAGCTTGTTTTTCCAGTACTTAATCTTATGGTGTAGGTTAAGTGAAAAAGAACCACACAGTGTAATTATACAAATGTATTTATTATAAACACTCATTAAAACATTGCAATATCTCCTACCCGGAGATATAGCCACAATACACACACTACTTTGATAATAGAACACGTAAGTAGCACAAATACACAGTGGTCTCCAGGAGGAGACCAAAACATTTACTAAAATAGTGGAATGCGAACCATAACCTAGGTTGAGACTGGACCAAGGTAGGTACTCAGGAACCACACGGAGGTCGGGAACATTACCGTGGGCTCAATACAAGCCAATAGGTAAGTTGCGGTTGCAGTTTTAAAGGAGGACCCTTCCCAGAGGACCCTGAAGAAAACCCTTGTAAGTTGGAAGGTTGGAGAGTCACCCCACCCGGGGATACCCCAGGAACCAGGATCAGTGGCGTAACGAAACTTGAGGGGGCCCCCCTGCAAAGTACATGGAGGGGTCCCCTTCCGGCTCACTCAGGAGCTCTCAGGCCAGAATACTTTGCTGTGGGGCCCCCCTGGAGCGTGGGGCCCCTCGCAATGCAGGGGCATTTGTTACGTCCCTGACCAGGATACCTACACCAGGGAAGCTGGGTGCATATGTACAAAGTGATGTCAGAAACCGCCGTAGACCACAATGGAGGACTTCAGTAAAGATGCCACTGGTGAAGAAGGTGAAAGAGTCCAGTGTTAACCATAGGTGGATTCAAGATGAGAGGCACCTGCAAGCAGAGGGGACAGAATCTATGCCACTCAGGAGTGACCAGGAGGCACAGGAGGTGAATGGCCACTGATGTCAGAGCTGCAGGGGAGTTGACGGTGCCCTTGAAGTTGCAGCTCTGCTGACCAGTCGACGCTGTGGAAGTCCATGAGCCGTTCACGAGCTGTCTCAGGTCGAATGTCAAGAGCCAGGGAGTTGGTGTCCGGTAAGGGCACCAACAAGCCTTGGCAACAGCAACCAGCTTAGTAGTCAAAAAAGGGGCAGTGTTAGGACTAGCAAGGTCCAAGTGACTAACCACGAGCAGGTAAGTCAGAGCAGGCCTGGGCGAGCAGAGGAGCCCATTGGAGCCAAAGAAGACCCTCAAGAGGACCCACGGGTCGGAGGCACAGGAGTCGCAAGAGGACGTCTAGCAGCTCACCAAATTATGACGCCCCACGGTGCAGAGGATGCGGGGCAGAAGAAGATCTTGGCTGTAGGAGATGCTTGAGGCTGGAGCTTCTTGGAGCCCGAAGATCTCTGGTGAAGAGATTCAACAAGCCTTGGCAACGGGGTTCTGCTCCAGCAGTTGGGACTAGGGTTACTGACTTCAAACTTGCTATGAAGACTGTGCAGGCCTCGAGGGAGTTGCAAAACCACCACATGTGTTTCTGAACCTTTCGGAGTCCATAAGAGCTCAGGAACAGGCCGGTCAGCTTCCTTGCGGTGATTGCAGTGCAGGGAAGTGACTCCTTCATTTCAAGGGAGATTCCTTCGGGTGTCTTGGATGTCCACAGGCCTATAGAAAACCTGTATGGAACACAGGCACAGATGACGCAGAAGAGTGGCAAGACTACGCGAACAGGAGCAGCAGGAGTCTTCTCAGTTGCAGTCTCGGTCCCCAAGTCGCCAAAGTCAAAAGTGCCCAGACGGTTGAAGATGAAGTGGTTTTAGATCTGATACTTGTCCCATGACCAATCTAAGGAACCACCCACAGGTAAGCCCTTAAGTACCCTAAGGAAAGGGGTGGGATGATTGAGGCGTCCCTCCTAAAGGAGGGGCTTGACAGTGGGGAGGATACTCCCATGTTCTTTGTCCAGTTGTGCACCAGAGCGGGAGCCAATGGCTCCCTGAACTGGTTCCAACTGGAGTATACAATGAGGGCACCAAATGTGCCCTTCACGTCAGTTTAGTGGAGCTGGCAAGTGCCCCCACCCTGTCCCAATACACTAACAGGCACATGCATCAACCTTTTTTGCGAGCGCAAACGGTGCGATTCGCAAAAATCGACCGTAAGAATCTCGCAATTTAAGAAATCACAATTTATTGGAATTTCTCAAATTGCAATTGCATTTAAGGAATTGCAAATTGCGATTCCTTAAATGCAATGCATGATGAAATTGCCAATAGCGATTTTGCTAATAGTGGGCGCAAATTGCCATCAATTTGAACTTGATGGTAATTTGCAAAAACTTTGAAAAATCCACTAAAGTGCATTTTTCAAAGTTGTAGGTTACACACACACACACATGCCCTTGGGGCATGTGTGCGCGCAATATGTGTGCACAGTTCAATTTCAGGGGTGCAACAGGGTGTCCTTTTGACACCCTTGCACCCTTGAAATTGAATGCGCAATTTGAGAGTGCCTATTGGTACTCGAAAATTGCTCATGCAATCTCCCATTCATTCCTATGGGCCTGCAGGCCCATAGGAATGAATGGGAAGGCGTTCCTTAAATGCGACTCGCAATTTGCAAGTCGCAATTAAGGAATCTTTGGGAATCGCTAATTTTATAGCAATTCCTACATGCATAGGCTTTTGCAATTCCTTAATTGCGATTCCTTAATAATCGAAATTAAGGAATCGCAAAAGCCTACATTGATGCATGTACCTGTAAGTCGTATCTGAGAGGTGGTCGCATCTCCCTGTGACAGGAAACCTATTGTCCTGCCTTCCCCTGCTCGAGTTTGGCTCAGCAGCAGGAGGGAGGAAACTATCTCTGGTCGGCAGCAGCCATAGTTTGCTGTCTGGGTCTAGAAGACTGGTACTGGGAGCACTGAGGACCTTCCGGGGGAGATTTCCAGTTTGTGGAATCATACCTCCAACACTGTTTACGGTGTTGGGGTATGATTCCAACATGTTTGATACAGCCAATTTAGGGATAGCCATCGCGTAATGACACATGGCCACTCTATATATCGGAACGGTTGATGCACTTACAACCCGGGAGAATAAACTCCGAGGGTCTTAGGGGTGTCCTGCTCATGCAAGTGTACACTCACACTTATAACCAAGCACCCTGCCTTGAGGATTGAAAGGCCTGCCTTAGGGTTGACTTATAGGTTTTAAGTGCAGTGACCTCAGATATAGGGAATCTTATATCTGTCATAAGTGGTGCTAGCACCAGCTTACACAGGCTGCAATTGCAAACCTGTAGTCACAATTTGAGGGGTCTCCCATGAGTGGCATAATACATGCTTCAGCCCATGGGGGACCCCTAGTGTACCTGTGTACCTTAGTACCATACAGTAGGGAATTACAAGGGCACACCAGTAGCCAATTACTCACCATGTCCAATTTAGGTGAGAAGCACAGGGACTGTGGTCCTGATTAGCAGGATCCCAGTCAGACTAGTCAGTAAAATATAATGACACCAGCAAAAAGTGGGGGTGACCATGAAAGCAGATCCTATGACCCCACCCAATTGTCACCCTCTCCAGGCCTGTCAAAAGTAAAAGGCACTGTCTCCGACTTGGAAGACCTCGTACTGGCCGGCACCTGAATTGGCATCTGTGTCTGTGTCAATGGGGCCGGCGCCGCCACAGGTCTTAGGCATCGCTGGGAGTGACAGCACTGGGCGGGCACTGAGGAAATCCTGCAGGTACACTGCTCTGGTTCCAACACCAAATCCAAGGGGACCCTCAAGCGCCGACAGAGAACGCGTCGGCAGAGAACCTGTAGGATCCACTCCCACACATGATGCCCCAATATAGGTGCATAGCTTCATAAAACTCTGAGTTAGACGGGGGTCACTCAAGCTCTGGGAATCTCTGGATGTCGTGGAACTGATCCTGGTACAGGCTCCCCTGCGGAGCGAGGCCTAGAGTGCAGATGTTCCTGAGACATTCCTGATGCCTCAGGACTCAAAGACCACTTCGACTTCTTGGACTTCTTTTTCTAATGGGACTTACCCGACGAACTCATCGAGATGACGTTTGTCTGGACCGTCTCCACAACTGGGATGGATAGCGTTGCAGGGTTATTGGACGGCGAGGAGCTGAGGGGTTTCTCCCTCAGCACCTTAGATTTATGGTGCATCAGTCCTAGCAGTTCTGGAGTCGTGGTCCCACTCAAAGCATCAGAGGCAAAGCAGATAAAGGTTAGTCCCAGACATCTCTCAGACAGGCACCACATGGTTGGAGACCTGTAGGCTTCTTAGGAGCCATCCGTATCAAACCATAAGGTGCAATCTTGAAAAAAGCCTGGTCAAAAAGTTGAGAAAAAGTTAGTCAAAAAAGACTGAGGGTAGCTCGCTGGATCTGCGCTGACTGGTGTGGAAAGAACAAAAACTGACATCAGTGCGCTGGGGTGGTGCCTATATAGGTACTGCTCGGGTTACTTCCATCATTGACGAAGTTGATGTGGAGCCGAACGTTGTCACCTACCAGTGTAGAGGTACTGCTTAAAAATGTACTGATCCATTTTGATGCCTGGGGAATATTCTAAGGTAAGGAATCTGCAGCTATAAGTCTCTATCAGATATAACGATAGTGAAGAGATTGATGGGGTACAGAATGGCGTGCATGTACAGGTCCATTCTTAATATTGTATTTGGTGAAACTATGAGGTCAGCTAAACACAAAAGCATAATCCGAGGACAAAGAATAATAACACTCCACTCATGAGATATTTCCTGGAACTAACAAGAAGACATATTTGTTGCAGTGTAAAGATAGTGGGCAGAAACCCCAGGTGTTGAATACACAACTTGTTTTGACATGTTTTTGTAACTACGTGCATGAAAACCCATGGAGATAGTTTGGACCCTTTATCTCGAGAATGCAATAATGGAATGAGACTGTACTTCAGTGGACAGTGAAAAAACACCAACAAGTAGTCAGAAAAAATATATGATGACTACTCATCTAAAAACTGGAAAAGAACCAGAGATGTAATGGCACTGTCAATCAGGCTATAGAATCAACCACAGCACTTAGAAAGCACTGATCGCTGCAACAAACTACATCCGCACCCTACTCGACAGAGGAGAATCAGCCGCCCCAATCCTGCTTGACTTCTCTGTAGCCTTTGGCACGGTCTCCCACCACACACTCATCGATCGCCTACGCCAGATTGGTATCACAGACGACATGCTCAGAAGGATCAAGATAAAGTAAACATGCCTACAAGGGATTTATTTATAGACAATCTTATTGATTCAAAGAGCCATATCAAAAAAAGCCCTGATTAGTGACTTAAAGCAAACAATTGGCACAATATCTAATATTCATTCAAATCGAATGTATCAACAGAAGAAAAAGACACAAAACAGGTGTATACTTATGAAAATACAAATTTATGTTGAAAAGTGTGTTGATAAATAAGGGTACAAAGTGCAAATCACATCAATACAAAAGTGGCTGAGATAGATTGTTTATACATCAGCTAATTTCTCATAAACACTTTTGTCGTAACCCATTTCAAATTGGTTTTCAGTGAGGAGAACATCATTGAATAGACAAACATTTCCAAAACGTTTTTTCTTTATGCATGAAAATGGGTCGAGGTGTCGACGTTTCGGTCTTATTTATGCTGCCGCTCGGGTAGAATTTCTACTAGAGCAGCAGGAAGATCAGTGCGAACGGCTGTTCGTACTGCACTCCGCCACTTGCAGAACTCCGTGCAGTTTTTTTGTCACTCTACGGAGTTCAAAACAAAAATGGAGAGAAAGGGATTCTCACAATTGAAAACCATTGGAGGGGGTACTCCTAGTCCCCTAATCAGTACAAGATCAAACAAAGCAAGGGAGTACTCCCAATCGACAGAAAACTGTTTATGGGGTATTGGAACGTAGAGCAGAGGAAAGAAATTGTCTTTCTTAAGAAGACCCCTCACTCACTAACCTGGTTGGTGACATGCTTCATCATCGGGGTCCCATCTGGACAGCCGAGTGCCATCCAGGTGTGCTGCGACACCTGATTACAGTGGAGCTGGTTTTTGTGTGAAGGTGAATAGTGAATTTAGGTTAAAAATTGCCAAATTGAACCCAATCCAAATAATTTATTCTAGGGCAATTTGGACAATGCAAAAATAATATAGATACCATGATAGGTTAAATTGACCTATGGTATCTTGTAGTGAGTCGAAAGTGAAAAAAAGGTCTACATGTTTCAACCATCAGTTGCTATTACCGGGTTTTCGTCAGGACCAGTGTACGTGATCCGGGGGGTGTACACTTGCTAAGGTGTACCCTGCCCTTGGTCACTTTTAAAACCTAACCAGCTACTCACGGTTAGGACTACCTTCCTTCAAGTCGTTGAAAGGGAAAAATCTGTGAAAATAAAACATATAAACACAGGACAAACATATAATACATGTAATAATCATTCGTTGCAGGATCAATGCTCATTGTGGTTGCCAATTGAGGTAGTGTACGTGAGATGGTCATACAGCACTCAGTGAACCTCCTTGTTAGTGAGGAAGTGGACTCACACGATCTTACGCATATTACTATTAGCGATCAGGAGCCACACACATAAAATACATACCCACTACTTCAAAATCAAATCAGTGGGCATCAGTATACTCTAACAAGATTAAAAGTGTACCAGTGCACCAGTGTAACCTAGAGGTATAACGGAAAATCTCCCGAAGTCCCTGGTTAAAATGAACCCACATGCATCCAGATTAAGTGATGGGTAATCACACAATCTCACTCAATGCGGTGAGCGTGCCGCTTAAGCGAAATCCGAATCAAAATCGCTAGCGCAATAGAATTCGCAAATTGTGTACCAGACCAAAGGTCAAGTATTAGAGAGGGGAACACGGTATTTGCGTGCCTCGTGGGAGTCGGGATCGTGCGATTTGTTACCTTCAAGATCTAGGTTGAGAAAAGTCAATAACGAGTTAGGTGTAAAAACGAGCGAAGCCAAAAGAGCATGGATTACCCGTATATTGCCAAAGTACTCACTCAGAGGGGCAAATCAGTCCGTGGTTTTACCTAACGTTAAGACTAGCCGTGTCTCCCTGTAGAGTACCGAAGCCTGAACAGCAGCGTCTTAGATACGCTGAAGTTTCCGGTTCACGTGAGTGTAGAGCGTGACATGGCGATCACGTGATCTACGTAGGCACGTAATGACGTGCTAGTCAAAACACGATCCGTCTTTTAGGTAATAAAGTTTAGACGGCAAAACAGTGAAAAAAAGGGGAACAAAAAGAGAAATGAATGATAACGCATAAGGGGTTGTTAAATGCCAGGAGGTATTTGTTGTTGGCCGGCTATGATACAAAAAAAGGACATTATATACATAGTCCCCATTTATTTAGATACAGTATCTTATAGGTGGGTCCAGGATTTTAAAACTAAACTTCCCAAAAATTATAAAAACGCATTTAGTGCGAAATGTAATAGTCATAATTAGAGAAGGTACTAGTACATAACAAATATCATATTAACGCGCTAGGTGTAAAGCATAGTCGCCAATGAATAATATCTTTGGTAGCACAGTCGATATCACCACCAAGATATAAAGGGATGTTGTGTCAAAGTTGTCATTAAAATACGGTGTCTCAATCATGAGGGGTCATTAGGTACATATATATAACAACATATCTCTTGATAGAAAAAGTGGGGCATCTCCTCAACAGGCATTCTATTACTCAATAAATGATATGTACATGTTCCCATTAAATGTATGAGCCAATAGTATATCCCTTTTCTGACATCCTTACCATTAGATGAAAAGAAGGATAAACATAAAAAGGAACAGTTAAGTACCAAAGTATCACAATGGAGTAAGATATTATCTCGGCAATACAGAGTTCCAAGGAATATTCTCATAGCGAAACTCCGCAAACTGTGCCTTGGCCTTATATATAATTACCTGAAATAGTGGAATTCCGTTAGGATTAAGGATTCTTAAATTGTCCACGATAACCACAGTTTTTCCTAATATATTGTATACCCCAGGTCCTTTTGAGGAGGGTTGACCTTGTTTTTCTGATACAATCCTTTCTCATGGGGTGCACCCAGAGAGTACGTCTCCTTCCCTTCACATCGCAAGCCAAGTACACCATATGTGGGGTCCACTATGACATCAACATCATCTCCTATCTCGAAGACACTCAGCCCATCCTCTCGCTCTCAGCCGACCCCACCTCGATAAAGACCAACTTCCACAACTTTATGAAGAACGTCTCACCCCTGATGGACAACTGCTCAAGCTCAGCACAGACAAGACTGAAGTTTGATCTTCTGCAAACACACTGCCATCTGGAACTACTCCTGGTGGCCGTCGGAACTCAGACCCACCCCCTGCCGAAAGATGGAATATTGTACCGAATGGTTACTGATTCTTCCATTCCCCACCAGCTATACCACCAAAACATTCAATCAACATCCAGAAAAGCTTCAACAAGAACTAAATGTTCTCCTGCAAAATCAACCAGTGCAGCCTGGGGCTAACCAATAAACATGCAAAGTAAAGGAGCTCCTATCTTAATCCTATATTAATCCCACGTAACTGGGTCCCGTCAATGACCGTAACGTCGGCTGCGGACCTACGGGGTATCCGGAGAGTGAAATGCCAGCTGTGGCGCCGGCGGGCGCCCCCTGAACCTCTGAGCAGGAAGAGGAGGCACAGCGCCAAAGGAGAGCGCATGTGCTGCCGGACCGGAAGGGTGGAGTGTCGGCGCTGGAGGGCCGTGGTAGCACACTGCAATAACAGGGGCACAAAAAGTAAAACAAGGGGGAAAGAACAGTAGTGCATCGACCTCCACTCATTTGCCTGCAAAACCGTTGTGATGGCTGTTGTGTGCTCAAGTCCGGAAGAGCGGGGCCTGCATCCGACAGATCGCTGCTTGGCCCTAGATGGTATGTGCGATCAGAGTGGCTGTGCGGACCCTCTCCGTCTGTCTTCCTACGACAGATCAGCAGGAGGCCTCCACCTTGCCTGCTGAGTAATTCTGTGTGATGCGCTGCCTATGGCGCGTAGGTGCACTGTGTCGGGCATGACCCGGGAGCAAGAGGCCGCAGAATGCTGACAGAAGAGAAGGGAGCTGACTGCAACACCGGCACCATCCATGATCCAGCAAATATCACTAACTGCTAAGTGGGGGCACAAGTTACCTGTTGGACAGGTGCTGCCTGGGTGTGGGGACCCCCCCCCCCTTATTGGAGTGGTGTACAAACCCGTTGAGAGCTGGACATTGGGGGTGAGCCGATCACTGCAGATTCTGGGCCTGAGCATTGCGACGGGAACGGCTGGGTCTCTCTGTAAAGGCTGGCGGCTGAGATTGACACCTCATCCTTCATCGTCCTCCCGGAGCGGCTGAGGGGTGTTGTTGTGCCCTCAGTGGGCCCTTGGCTCACCGTGGCCTGGCTGGGCCCTTGTATCCTGTTGGTGGGGGCTGGAGGGGAAGGTGGCACAGGTGCGTCGCTCCAACTCAGGCGGTAGGCAACCATATATTGGGTGAGGTGTCCACACAACTTTAGCTGTAGTGGACGGACCTTGCCCACATGAAGCTCCTGTGCTCCAAAGATGGCCTGCACTGCGTAAAGCGTACAATACCCTCTGACTTGTGTACTTACCCTGTTGTCATCGTGGTACATACTCTAGCGCTGCATCAGGAAACACCACAGGATGGGGCGCCCCAAAGGAAAAGTACCTGACACTAACACTACAGGCACACAGCAGTTGGACGACATGGACACCCCTACCCAGCTAACAAACTGTGTCCCAGCCACTAACCTGGAGGCGACCCCCGACTCAACAAATTGGTTGCCTAACAACTGGGTTTACCCTCCTGAAGGTAGACACTGTAAAGGACAACAGACTTGCCCTGGCAGAGATGCAACCACAGCACAAGGAGCACGCAGTGCAAGTAACACAACTACAGCGACAGGTGTCCGGGCTCCAGGACAGATTCGCCGCCGCCAAAGGGAGAACCCGATGGAACAATGTCCGAGTTATAGGTCTGCCATGATGCTGCGAAGGGCCAAATGCTACCAAGTTCATGGATCAATGGTTTCGCAAGCATGTAGCCCCGGAGGGCTTATCGGATTTTTTATGCGTGGAGAGGGCACACTGAATCCCCACCCTATGATTGCCAGAATAATAAACTTCAGAGACCGGGACATGCTGTTACAGAAGGCCAGGGAACGGTCACAAATCCAATATGAGAACAAATGGTTGTCACTATATCCAGAATATACCATGCTAGTGCAGCCCGGATGAGCCCTATATCAAGTGGTAAAAAAGAAGCTCAGAGCCCTGGACATGAAATATGCTCTGCTATTCCCATCCCGGCTGAAGGTCATCCATGACCAAAAAACACAGTTCTTTGATACCCCAGAAGATGCAGAAGAGTGGCTGGAGATCATGTTCCCTCCAACGGAATCCGGGTCCTCCTCACAAAGCATCCCCCGGCCCCTGAAAAGCACTCAGAATCGACAATCACGCCTCAACAAACCAATCCACAAATCCCAGGCCGGGAACCCCACGCCGGAACAAGTCCAGAAAGGGCGCACTGAGGCGTTCGCAGAGGCAAGCACGTTTCAAGACTGTAACTATCACACAACCTCGGATGACAACACTGTTTACTCCGACTCGGAGAATAGCCTAGCGGTATTCAGATCTGTGATGCCTCAAACTGCTGATGGTTTCTTGGGGTAATGAGGCATCAGGTGGGGAGATCGGCAGAGGGCTGACAGATCATTTTTTAAGGTAACCTAAGGTTGACTGTTTATAGTAGCTTACACATCCTTTCCCAGTTTCGTATTTGGATACACTGATATACACCCTTGGTCCAGGTCTCGGTGAGCTCATATATCAATCACCCCACTAGTCTAGTCATCAGAAATCACGCCCTAATGGCGAAAGCAACTAATAACTTGTTAGATATTCACACTGTTGTGAATCTCGTTTGGACCGGCACAGTTCTAGTGCTGAACCATTCATTTAATGTTATAGATAGGGGATTACTGAAATCTGGCCTACCCCATATACTACACCACATGCTGTCTAATCGATCACATCCAGTGCATAAGCATAACCAATAAAACCACACAAACTCATTTGGGTACTGGGGTCCATACATAAACGCCTTAGAATACTTGCGCAGTTGAACAGACGCAAGGCACACGTAGTGTTCATACAGGAGTCCCATCTCACTGTACCTGACGCAATTAAATTATGTAAGAAGTGGAGAGGCCAGGTATTCTCCACGTAATATTCAGCATTCGGTAGAGGGGAAACAATCTGGGTCAGGAATAGAGTCCCGTTTAAGGCATTAGAACAGCAGATGGACCCGCTCTGTAGATACATATTAGTGCGAGGCACACTGGATGGCACATTGGTAGAGCTGGGTAGCCTTTACGCCCCTAATTTTGAATAAGACAAGTTACTCAGGGGTCTCAACACCGACTTAGCGGGGTGGACAGCTTACCCGTGGATATTAGGTGGGGATTGCAACGCAGTCGTGGACATAAGCATAGACCGTTCACATCCCACAACTCAAGGAGAAGGGTCTATAAAACAAGCAGAAGCATTATGCCGATGGGCAGAATGTTGGGCACTGGGGGACGTATGGCGCCTGAAAACCCGACTAACAGAGAGTATTCGTTCTTCTCCCCGACACATCAACTCCATACCAGATAGATAGAGTACTCTGCTCTACACGTCTTACTACACAGATCACCCACACCACATACCTCGGTAAGACTTTCTCAGACCACATCCCCTTAGAGATCACCCTAAGCTGGGGCAGAATCCCCACCCCAGTCCCCACCTGGAAACTGTGGCCACAAATGCTGGAAGGCTCCGTCTTTCCAAGCGCACTGGCAGCAGGAATCACAAACTACTTCACAGAAAACGCTGGAACGACCTCCACGAGCCATATAGAATGGGACGCTTTTAAGACCATGATGAGGGGCATAGCCATAAGCACCACAGCCGGAGCCAGGCGGGAAATACATAGTAATCTCAGAACAGTTGAAAACACCATGAATAAACTAGAACTAGAAGCGGTAGACGACCCCGCAAGGACAGCGGCACTACAGGAGGCTTGCATTAAGCAAGCTGAATTGCTGGAAACTCTTAGACAAATAGATTACAAATCATACACCCAGATAAAACATACCGAGGCAGATAAGGCAGGTACGCTTCTGGTGCGTATAATATGAGACGTGCCTACCCCTGTAACAGTACATGAAGTAACCACATTGGGAAGGGACACTGTGTACACTCAGGTGGAAATTAGCGAAGCTTTTTGCAAAAATTATTAATGACTATATAAATCCCCCCCACACATAGCGGATGACGCCTTCAGTGCATTCCTGGATTATCTAACATTTCCCCAACTGAACCGTGTGGCCAAAAATGCCTTTCTGGCCCCATCACTAAAACAGAAATAAAGGCAGCCATTCGGAATCTACTACGAATAAGGCTCCGGGCCTTGATGGCCTACCGATAGAATTCTTTGAAACCTTCTCAGACACCCTGATTCCGCAACTAGAACGCCTATACCAATCTGCATTAGACACGGGGTCCCTACCTTCCACTACAATGCAGGCCTTAGTAATATCCCTCCCTAAGCCGGGCCGTTTGGCAACAGACATCCCGGGGTACCGGCCCCTATCACTTCTTGCTACAGAGTTTAAAATATTAAGCAAAATCCTATCCCTCCACCTACTCCCATACCTACACAAGTTAATCCACCCCGATCAATGCGGCTTTGTACCAGAGCGTAGCACGTCATTGAATATCCTGATCGCCTATCGCCAGCTGCATTACGTTAGACCTAAGACAGGCATTTGACACCCTCCGATCGGACTACATGGCTAGGGCCCTTGAAAATTTGGCATACCACCAGCATACTTGAAGTGGGTGCAGCTCTTAAACTCGGCCCCTACAGCTGGGACCGCACTGGTAGTCACATCTACCATACCCGGTTGGCAGAGGCACGCGACAGGGCTGTCCCCTATCCCCATTATTATTTGTACTGGCACTAGAACCTTTGGCTATTAAGTTAAGGTGATCTGCAGAACAGATAGGCATCAGGCTAGGTGGCTCTACACATGTGATGTCTGCCTACGCAGACAACATAATTATCTATGCCAAAGACTTGAACAGTGCCCAGGAGCTGGTACTGGGGATATTCTCGCACTTTGCACAGATCTCGGGCCTCACTGTAAACGAGACGGAAGTCTCAAGCCTTTTTTTTTTTTTGGTCCTGGAGTACATCCAGAAGCGATACAGTTTGGGCAACTCTCCCTCTCTGTAGCGCAGCACACCTTTAAGTACCTAGGCATCCAAATCTATAGAAGCTCACAAGACTTTATAGAAGGTAACTTAACCAAAGCAATAAGGGCACTTAGATCACAGATAACCTTCTGGACCTCGCTGCCGCTGTCTTTGATGGGAAGAGTGGCCATATCCAAAATGGTGGTTCTTCCACGACTTTTATATTTCTTTATAAACTTGCTGGTATTAATTCCCGCTCCTGTATTTAAATCGCTAGATATGCTACTATCTGAGCTGATATGGGGACCTGGCCCCCCTAGGGTGGGTCTAACTCAACTACAACTAGACACTGACAAAGGAGGACTAGGTGCTCCTGACCTCCGTGCATATTGCTATGCGAGCCAACTGCAGTGGCTGTCGTATTGGCTCGCCGGACGTAACCTGCACAAATTAGGCTACACGGCCTGAGATATTAACCTGGGTATTCTACACACACTATTGCTACCTCGAGCCACAATACCCTAGGGTGCCCCGACATTACTGCGCAATGCGCTCGCATACTGGAAAAAGACACTACACTATACACTCAGGTGCCCCCCATATGCAGATAACACACCACTACTAGGTATTTCCACACCAACGAGCCTAATCACTAAACGCAGAATCCTCGTGTGGTCGGATGGAGGGGTCATCACGGTGGGGGCGCTGTTCAATGACGGAACCCTAATGGACCATGAGAACTTCACCAGGGAAAATGGGATACCAGGTAACCTATATTTAACACATGCTGCAATACTCCACTACGCCAAGAGACACTGGGCCCCACTCAGGGTGGAACCCCCAACTCAGGAACTGGTGCGGGCGATTTATCTAATGGGGGAAGGGCGCCACCTTATGAAATGGCTGTATAGAGACATTAGGGCACAAACAGGGACCGACATACGTAACAAATGGGCTGAGGACCTCGAGAAAGATCTGACAGATAGAGAATGGATGGGGATACTAGAATACCCCAAAAAAGTGTCCCGCAATGCAAAATTAAAATTCATTCAGTATATGAAATTACATAGAGCTCACCTCACCCCGCACCGCCTGCAGCGTATGTTTCCGGATACACAACATAATTGCCCTAGATGCAGGTTGGAGGAAGCCGATATCTTACACATGCTTTGGGCATGCCTGGCGCTTACTGAATTCTGGAGTAAAGTAACCACGAGCATCAGCTCGGCGACAGGCCTACCCATATGGGAAACAGCCGGCAGCTGCCTGTGGGGCATGGCTCGGCGCTCGAAAACACAGAAAGTGCAACTACGCTTCACTGACCTAGCGCAACTGCTGGCTAAGCGCTGCATAACAATGGGGTGGAAGTCAGGTAGGCCCCCAATCGATTACACATGGCACGGGGAAGTGGTGAGGTGGGGGGGAGGCGGAAAGACCGAGGCCTACATAAAAAGCCTATATCAATGGAGGGGGACTTTATAATGGAAGCATTTAAGTCCTTCAAACCTACACCTGTCCCCACAGCCCAAGTGGAGTAGATATGCCCAATAGGCCAGTCGCTGCACAAATAAGAAAAAACAAAGCTATGTAAACTCCTGGATGAAGGCCAGCCGACTGAAGCTGAGCACTGACAAAACGGAAGTCCTCATCCTCGGCTCCAACCCCTCAGCCTGGGACGACTCCTGGTGGCCGACGGCACTGGGGGAAGCCCCAACACCCACCGACCACGCACGCAACCTAGGAATCATCCTCGACTCAACGCTCTCCATGACCAAGCAAGTCAACGCCATCTCCTCCTCCTGTTTCAACACCCTCCGCATGCTCCGCAAAATCTACAGGTGGATCCCGACAGAAACAAGAAGAACAGTCACCCATGCCCTCGTCAGTAGCAGACTCGACTACGGAAACGCCCTCTATGCAGGAGCCCCGACCAAGCTCATCAAACGACTGCAACGCATCCAAAATGGCACGGCACGGCTGATCCTCGACGTACCATGACACATCCACATCACCCCCCACCTGAGAAACCTGCACTGGCTACCCGTCAACAAGAGGATATCCTTCAATCTCCTCATCCACGCACACAAGGCTCTCCACAACACCGACCCAGCCTACCTCAACAAACGACTTTCTTTCTACACCACCAACCACTAGCTCCGCTCCGCTGACCTTGCACTCGCCACCATCCCGCGCTTCCGAAGGAAAAGCACCAGCGGGAGGTCCTTCTCCCACCTCGCCGCCAAGACCTGGAACACCCTCCCACTGAACCTACGACAAACCCAAGACCTGCTGACCTTCAGGAGGCTACTCAAGACCTGGCTCAACGATCAGTAGCGCCCCCTCCCCCCCAGCGCCTTGAGACCCTCACGGGTATGTAGTGCGCTCTACAAATGTTGTTGTTGTTGTTGGAGCACTATCAGCACATAACTATGGACCGCCCATACGTGAGATAATGAGAAGAACATGATAGAGACAGAGGACAATATTATGCCTCGGGTGGGCCTAGAAGAGTTGGGGGGGAGGGATGGGAAAGTTAAGCAGTTTTTAGATTAATGCTAATATACTTGTTAATGCACCTAAGCAACACGCTGCAGTTGCGACCAAACTGTTTTTTCGCTGCACAATAAGTTATAAGATAGCCTCGCCTACCAAATTGCAGCCTTGCTCGCACTTTAAATGTAATTGTGCTACATACTACTGTACTACATACATCACATGTACATATATCTACATGAGTTCTAATGCCTTTGTAAGATGCAAACTTGTAAAACCCAATAAAGTTTGTTTAAAAATAAAAAAAAAAGAAACAGTGCAGCCTGCACCTCTTTACGAAAATGGAATGGGAATGTATTAATTATTTTTTGGGTGAACAAGAAGCATCCAAAAACAAATTCAGACCCATCCTAGATCTGAAAGTCGCAAACAAATGGATTCGGAGAGAGAAATTCAGAACGCTAATGTTACACCAAATTTACCTTCAGATCCAGCAAGGAGACTTCAGGATGACCAGTTGTGCCAATATTCAGACAATTGGGAAGCCCAGATCAACCTTTTCCTCAATATAAATCACTCCCTTAAATAGTGGGGTCAATCAAAAAAGCTCATCAATTGGCCTTTTATCAGGTGGTTCTACCACAGACAATAGTGCCTGATGTATCTCTTACAGGTTGGAGTGCCCACATTTATCACTTTCAGATACAAGAAATGTAGTCCACAAAAGAAATGACATACCAAATTAATCCACTAGAACTAAGAGCTCTTTTCTTGGCTCTGAAGTCTTTTCAACCATCTTCCAGGGTAAACTAACTCCTTGGTCAGAAGAACAACACAACACTGATGTACTGTCCGAACAAGCAAAGAGGTCCAAGGTCCAAGGTCTTATCGCTAGGAACCCAATTCATCTGGAATTGGTTGCCCTCCAAAAACCGGAGGAACACTGCAGCCCATCTCCCTGAAGTCCAAAACATTCAAGCAGACTCCTTCAGCACATCTATTCAAGAAAACCTTGAATGGGTACTCAACGACTTCGCTGTTCATGTCTTCTGCACCTGGATAGATATCTTTGCTACCACAGAGAAAGCCAAATGCCCAGACTTTGCCTCAAGGGTTCTACCAACCAGGTAAAAGGGGGGAATGCCTTATGGATAGACTGGTCTGGCAAATTTCTCTGCACCTTTTTAGCGATGCCCCTCATTCTAGCAGTTAATCATCAAGCTGTCTTACTCAAGAGCCACAACGATTTTAATTGCTCCGGAGTGGCCACAACAGTGGTGGTTCACAGAATTACTGTACATTTAGAATGACCATGAATGAGGCTACTGTACAGACTGGAACTTTTCATAAAGTTCGGAGGCCAGATGGTTCATCCCAACCTACTATCTTTGAGTTTGGCAGCCCGGCTCCTGAACTCACCTAATATGGACACTTAAACCTTCCACAAGACTGTATGGACATTCTAAAAGAAGCTAAATATTAATTTACTCCTTTGGATGAAAGAGATTTTGTGTTTGGTGCTCTGACCAGTATGTTGATCTGACCAACTGCCAAGAGGAAGTTTTTTTTAATGTATTTTATTTATTTAGTTTCAAGGTTATATCACATAGCAGGTAACAGTCCCCAACAGTGTCATTCAGGGTACAGTTCCTCGATGTCCCAGTTCACCATGGTACAAGATGCAGTGTGTGGCATACATGTCATACCAAAAATACTAAATATAACAAGATTAGGGAGTGTAGAGGTAGGGCCTGCGTAGGCGCTAGGGTGGATACGTCCTCCACTTCAGTGTCACAAGAGATGAGCGAATATGAAATCTCACTCAAACAGAGTAAATATAAAAAACTGAAAAAAGATGTCACAGCCTTTAGTCATGAACGTGTATATCCCTACATAAGGGATGACTATGTTCAGAGCAGAACCGGTAGTGACCTGGACACAGATAGTGACCATTCAGACACCGCATCCAATGACTCCTACTCTAGTAGAACAAGTAACCCAAGGAATCAGAGGAGCAGGGGCCAACAACAAAGACCTTTCAGACAAAGAGGCAGAGCGTGGGGAGGCTACCAGGGACCACCACTATACACACAATATCCATTTGGTCCACCACCAATGGGCATACCATTCCCACAGTGGAATCAGCCCCCCCAAGATTATAACTACTATGGTCCACCCCCTTTTTTAGGGATGCGCCAAGGACAACAACGGGGAAGAAATCGGAGAGGATACCAGATCCATTGGAACAACGACCAAGAAGACCAGACCAGAGTATCCACACGGAGCATGACAGCGGCGTCCATTCAACCATCAACCAGCCGAAAGGACAGTTAGTGGTTAATCTCTCCAACGTTACACTAACGGATCCTCAGGTGGCAGCCTTAGAAAAAGGCCTCGGTTTCGTCCCCACTAATAGGGTAGATAAATTTAAACTCTGTCTAGAAATCAAAGAGTTTGTACGTAAACTTAAATTAAGAACTTTCTTTGCCGACAAGACTATCTCTGACAGCCAACCTTCCGATACAGGTTTGAGACCAAAATCCACCTTTAGTCCTTTGGACTCGACTATACCCATTGAATTGCTGACCTTTGAAAAGGCCGTGATGGAAGATCTGAACACGATATTCAAGAAGGAACACCAAACTTTTCAGAACACGACCAGATCTGAAAAGGAAGCACTACAGCAGCTTGCCGATAATTTGGACATTACCATAAAACCAGCAGACAAGGGTGGAGCAATAGTCATCCAAACTACCACTAACTACGACACCGAATGCAGGAGACTCCTAGGGGACCAGCGGAATTATGAAATCCTTCCCGCTGACCCCACTGAGGCGATTCGGATACGGATAATGGGTATGGTTGAAGAAGCAATCACACATGACTGGATATCCAAGAAAGAGGCTGATTTTCTCACTCAGAAATCACCCTGGACACCCTACTTTTATACCATCCCCAAAATCCATAAAAACCTCGATAATCCACCAGGACGCCCAATTGTATCGGGTATTGGCTCCATCCTAGAACCTCTATCAAAATTTTCAGACGCTTTCCTCCGCCCACTAGTTCAAGCTACTGATACCTATTTAAAGGATACCAAAGCAGTGCTACAACTCCTTGAAGGTCTCACCTTCGACCCCACTCAACATCTACTACTCGGACTAGATGTGGAGAGCTTATATACCAGTCTCCCACATAATGAGACTCTTGACATCATAGAAGAGGTTCTTTTTTCCATCACCTGGAATTACCACACACCCAGGAATTTGGTCATGGAGTGCATCACCTTAGCCTTAAAAAAGAATTTCTTCTTATACCAGGGTGTATACTACTTGCAGAAACATGGTACCAGCATGGGGAGTACCTTCGCGCCGAGTCTAGCGGGCCTGTACGTCCACCACCTGGAATCACAGAAGATACTCCTTCAACATAATCCATTCTTCGACAACATCATTCTCTGGAAACGCTATATAGATGACGTTTTTGTGATTTGGAGAGGCGATTCTGAATCAGTATCCAGTTTCATGACCTGGCTCAATGAACAGAACACGTTCCTCAAATTCACCCACACTGTCTCTAACAATAACTTGGTGTTCCTTGACCTCAACATATATGCTGAAGAAGGAAAGCTAAAATCTAGAACACACTTCAAACCAACGGCAAAGAACTGTCTGTTGCTCTACGATAGTTTCCATCCGCTGCATCTTCGGGATAATCTCCCCTACGGACAATTTCTCCGTTTACGGCGAAATTGCTCAGAGCTGACGGATTTCAAAATACAAGCAAAAGATCTGGAAAGGAGGCTTCTGGATCGCAACTATCCAGAACGGATAGTCAAAAAAGGACTCAAGCATGCCAGAAATAACAATCGAGATGCTCTTCTGGAAAATCAAGCACCTAAAGAACAGGAAACCAGACCAATTTGTGTAACCACTTTCAATACCCACTCTAACCAAGTGTCCAAAATTATCAATAAGAACTGGAGGATTCTAAACTGTGGTGGTTTGGACCTCCCAAAACCTATGTTCTCCCACAAACGTGGTCGCAGCTTGAGGGACATCTTGGTCCATACCAGACCACGTCTTCTTCCTGCACATCACAGTACGTGCAGTCTGTTACCACCCATCAGAGGGCATCACCCATGTGGCATATGCAGTACGTGTTCTCTCACAAAAAAGAGCACCCAGCTCACTTTTTCAAATGGTACGTCTTGGGAACAACGCAAGTTCACGAATTGCAATAGCAAGAATGTGATATATCTCATTACGTGCCCATGCGGTAAGGAATATGTTGGCATGACCACGAGACCAATAAAGGTGCGGATTGGAGAACACAAGAGTAATATCCGCTGCAAGAAAAGCACAACAAAAATGGCCACCCATTTTCTGAACATGAACCATGGCGTGGATGAAATCAAGTGGACTGTCATTGAGCAACTCAACGATGAGCGTGGACTCTTTGAGAAAGAACAACGTTGGGTGTTCCGTCTGGGCACTCACATGATGGGCCTGAACGACGATATACCTTGGGCACAATTGACATAACTTATCAGCAGCGCATTGGTGCATAAAGCCGTTTTTTTTGTCCCCTTATCACTAATAACCCCACCATGTGGACTCAGCTTCCCCTATTACGGTGTAGGTTCACTCGCCTACACCACCATACCTTTCTCCTCCATGTTACACTCCCTAATTTTTGGTGCAATCACCTCTGACTGGCGATCACTATCGATAGCGGGCCATACATGCCTATATTCTGAATTGTTACTATCCCAACATTGACTATGAGCTCAGCATTTAATTTTGCCGCATCTTTAGCACTATGGCATTATTATGTTCACCGACACACCTCCCTCTAATTCCCCAGTGGTGTGTTACGCCCCCTGCTTTCGGTGCGATTAGCCCTTTAAATCATTTTCATTCGGTGAACCGGACTAGCGGCAGGCTATATTTATCTACACTAGCCCTTTAAATCATTTTGATTCGGTGTACCTGATCAGCAGCGGGCTAAATCTATTTTGGAACTATTAACATCTGAAGGGATACATGTATCTTTGTTTACATTTTATTACGAACTCAGCTTTATTTCACCATAACACACGGTTAATTTTGAGAAATGTTATAATTATAAATATAACGTCTATACTTTGACATTGGTTTCCAGACATCTCTTTACGATTAAAACCCACGAAGAGTTGTTTATCCACTTCCGTAATTCAATTCACGGATTCTGCAGTCTAGTTTCCATGTAAACCCCGACCCGGAAGCACTTCTGTACCACCCGGCGCCACCAGCTGAATCCATTTTCTGATCCAATCAGGAGCTTTAAAAGTAGTCCACCCGCCCTGGTTCCATTACACAGCGGAACCGCGGGAGGGACAGACTCGTAGCTGATACTTTCAGTCAGGGCACGTAAGTACGGAGCCACGGCTCCGTTTTGCAGACTTCGCCCGGCATTTCTGGCAATGGAGGTAACAATCTGACCCCTTGTTTTATCTTCTTTTTTTCTCACCACGAGAATTGAGGCTCCATTGCGATCCCACCCGTTCTAGGTTCATGAGGCATTATCCTCATTACATATAAGTATGCACTTTTCGTTTTTAATCACGTTTCTCACTTGAAATGCTGATAAACCTTTTCACTATTAGTTATAGAGTGTGTGTTTTCTGTTCTGTAGTGTCTTGTACTGTCCTTTTTTTACAGGTCACTGCACCCCATCCAGATAACGCTAATGTTACAGCTGAAGCACGCAATCTATGTCACATTGCGGCGTTTGTTTGCGTTTTGCATTTACAGGTACTACGTTCTCCTGCTAGGGAAATTTATCTAGTCTTCTATTTTTCCTTGGTTTGCAGATTCACATACATACGATTAGGTATTGTATATACGTGCACTATTTACTGCATTTGTTTCACTTTTGGTATTTTATTGAGCACATGCTCCAAGTTGGGAGGGATCTTTTTCCCCGTCCTGATGAAGATGCTCCGCATCGAAACATGTTGACCCACATGGAGTGACCACACATTACGTAGGCAAACTCCGCACTTTTGTTTTTAACAGCACCAGCCCTCCTGGGACAAATTAAAGTTTTTTTCTCCCCCTGGGCCAGTTGCTTTTTAATACACACATTTTCACAACTACAATAGACCCTCCCTTTACACCACACATAGTCCTTCATCAAAAGTGCTCCCACGTAGTCGTAGGTCGCAGCACGCCCCGTCCCGCAGCGGGACGGGAAGACCCCTATGATGAAGCATGACACCATGGGCCATTCTTGGTGTGTGAGGGGTATTTAAACAACACTGAGTGTGCCCAACCACGTTTTGGGACACTCACTCACCACCACCCCTGTTATTTAGTCTCTTTAGTACCTCCTTTTCAAGGTGGATCCTTTTGTTTATAACTGATACCAAAAATACTGTCAGCGACTATGGTAATCTAGCATTTCTCCACCTATTGACCCGCTAAGCGGTCCAGAACCCGCCAACATCAGTGGCAGAAATGTCCCAGTGAGCTGTGGATTGATACAAAAGGTTGCTATGTATTAGGTGTATTAGCAGTCAGGGTGTTCGTTCTGTCAATACCAGTTTGTCAGAGGTAGGTAACAAAGGGTTCTTGGGACGTGTTGCTAACGGCATCAGATCCCAGTAAGCTGTCGATTGCTCCTGGCAGTAGGAAATGTCCGCCATCCAGGCCTGTGCAGTCGATACTGGCCTTCTCCTCCAGTGCATTGCTACTCTGCGTTTAGCTAACAAAAGCAGCATTGCGTCCAGGGCATCTTTTACATAACCCAGGAGACATACAATAGGGTCTGGTGAAAATGGGGCCTCAATGAGGGCGCTCACCGTGTTGCAGACCATAGCCCAGAAAATAGCCACACCAGGGCTGGTCCACTCCAGGTGCAAGAAAGTGGCCACATGCACTCTGCAGCTTAGGCAGTGCGAGTTAGCAACCAGTCCAATTTTGTGGAGCTGTGATGGAGTACGATAAGTTCAATGTAAATAATTGAAGTGAATTAATCGCAATCTATAGTTAGGAGATAGCCTCTAGGTTTGGGCACAGCATTAACTCCACTGCGCTTCTGATGTAGCTGAATCCAGGTCCCTGTCCCAGACCATGCGAGCACTCAGTGTCTGAGGGTGGCAGTCTGTGTGAGTGTATTTAGCAGGTTAATACGTTTAGTTGGTTACGAAGATGTGTGAATGTTACAAGAGCCATGGAGACAGGAGGGAGAGCAGTAAACGTCATGTAGATTGCGGCAAGTAGCTCTTATTTTGTATCAGAAAGTGTTGGTGCGGGGTATTAGTGCTGGCAAAGCAGGAAAGAAACTCACCATCTGGGTATAGGTCCACACAAACCTTTATGCCTCACGCTCCTGCACGTCTGTTGACACCCTTATCCTGTATTGGGGGAAATATGGGGTAATCTTTCAACGATGCAGAAGGTGCATACAGTGTCGTAAGATCAACCCATTTGCGGAGGCCATCCCATGCCCAGTGCACACACTCCATGGTGCTAATTTCAGCTTTGCGACCCTTGTAAGGCTGGAACATTGCAGTTGCGAATTGTTAGACCTGACATCCTTGGCGTGGGTTTTTCCCCTATCTTTTGCCTCTGCTACCTGGATTTTTGATGCTGTGATGGATTTCGTTTTTGCTGGTTTAGATGCTTTGGACACTCTGCCACTGCTAATCAGTGCCAGAGTGTAAGTGCTCCCTGTGTAAAATATCATATTGATTGGATATACCTGATTGGCATATCTGTATCACCATGAAGTCCCTAGTAAAGTGCACTGTGTGTGCCAGGGCTGGTGATGACAGATGCTACTAGTGGGTCTGCAGCGCTGATTGCGCCACCCACCTGTGTAGCCCTAAAATGGTGTCTCAGGCCTGCCACCGCAGGCCTGCCTGCAGTCCCCGGACTGCCATGTCCTCCTGGCCAGTGTCCACACTGACCGGGCCTAACCCTTCCCTTTTTATACACGTCAGTCATCCCTATGGAAGGCCCAAGGTACCCCCCTGGGCAGGGTGCAGTGTATGTAAAAGGTAGAGCATGTACTAGTGCAGGTAACATGTTCTGGTAGTGAACAACGGCCATTTTGTGTGTTCACTGCTGCAAGGTTATCTTGCTCCATAGGCTAACATGGGGAAGGCTGGTGCCAATGGCTATCCGCCTATCTTCTCATAGGAACAAGATAAGACATGAGTGTTTGATATCCCTGAGCTCAGCATTTAATAACACATCTTTTAGGAGAGGTTGTTTTTAAATCCTGAGTTGGAGAATAGTACTTTTTAGAGAGTAGCTGTTCTCTTGTCTGACCCTTCTGTGTGCCTGGGCGTGCTTGTGGATTGACTGTCTGGCTTGAGAGTGACAGGGGCTGGGGATCCCCCAGGAGGTTGGCTGAGTCAGCCCTCTGCTGAATGGCGACATTTGCAAGGAGAGTGGAGGGAGGAGATAGCACCTGGGAGTGAATAGGGCTGTGCCTGCCTGCCACACTGCTGGCTCCACCTCCTGCTGGGCGGCTGACGACTCTGCCCCTCACTCTGAAAAGAATGTAGAAGCCAGGAAAACAAAGTGCTCCAGCAACACCCAGAACTGGATCAGACCGGGCTCAGGACCCACTTGCACAAAGACTTCAAAGACTTTTAGGGGTATAAGTACAATACCCCTGACAACAGATTTTTAGATTCTACCATCAAGAGGAACCTCTGCTGAAAGACGGACCGCTGAAGAACTAAAGGAAGATTGCCTTGCTGTGTGCTCTAAGGGCTGACCTGTTCTGCTGTACAACTGAAGCTGAGGAGGAGAAGGGGTCTTGCTGTGTGCTGACTCTACCCACTTGACCAAACAAGACTTTGCTGTGTGCTGTGTCTTAAACCGAATCTCCAAGGGCCTGAGAAAAGCTGGCCTCCTGTTTCGCAACCCAGGGATAGAAAGGTTGCCCCGAACCCAAGACTCTGCTGTGTCCCCCCTGCGCTGCTGTGTGCTGCAGGGACCGTGGACTGTTCTACCAAGCTTCTCAACATCTGCCGGTGAAGTGGGCGGGCTGCTCTCTGCCTTGTTTGAGAGTACCGCGCTGATCCGGGCCTGACACCGGTTGCCGCATCAAGAAGACCGACGTGCTCATCGGCACGTGCCTTGCAGCGACCCGGAGGCCTGAAGCAGACCAAGAGTCGTACTTCCCTGCTCTACGAAGCCGCGCTGTGAGTGGCTGACTCCGGTAATGTCGACATCGTCACCGAGGGCTCGTCGAGGGAGTTGTGGAAGCCTTGCACCGAACAGCCAGAGGAGCGCTTTGTACAACGAGCGCAGTGACGCCGACGGAGCAACGTAGCTGCCTAAACAACAAGAGCCTACGAACTGATTCATTCTCGGTGAGTATCGAATCACACAAGAAACTAGAGACTATCGTCTTAAGATCCCGACCAACCAAGAAAGCGAATATAGTGTAAACCTGTGATGCTTGATTTCAACTGCGGAAACTAGATAAAGATATATTATTTTTGATATAACTCACCTGTGTGGTCTACGTTTGTGGTGTGCGGAGGGGGGATCATTGTGGTGTCTACGTGCAAATACCTTACACATTGCCTTGGGGATAAGCCTGTCTGCTCGAGCCAAGCTACCTAGAGGGTGAGCAGGGGTTATCTACCGTGTGTGTCCTTGTACCCTGACTAGAAGCAAGGGTCCCTATTTGGTCTAAGGTGTATACCTCTGCCAACTAGAGACCCCCAGATCTAACACGAATGGACAGTGAGTCACTTGATTCTGCTCGACCGCTAGATGTGGTTGGAACGGAGTGGGGAGGAGCCAATAGTGCAGGAACTGCGCTTGGGCGCATAGTGCAAATAACTGCATGTTCGAGGCATATGAGCTGCAGATTGTACACTTAGCATAGATCGCCATCTGGTGTTGGGCCCGGATGTTTGCAGTTTGTTTTTGTTCTTTGGACAGTCTTTGGAAGTCACGAGTTCGGTGACTCCTCCTTCGGTCCGTACTGCGCATGGGCTTCGGCTCCATCCTCAGATTGTTTTTTTCCGCCATCGGGCTCGGATGTGATACTTCGTGCTCCGGCTTCGAACTTCTACGGTTCCAGCCTCGACAGAAAATCCTCGTTCTTCGAGTTTCTTCATCATATCTTCATCTCTCGAAGCGGCACTTTTCTCCATTCCGTACATCGGCACCGGCCTTCGGGCCCTACTCGACTCCGGTCCCGGCCGATGGAAAGGACTCCGTTCAAAAAGTGCCCAAAATGTGGGTCTAAATTTCCCCACACCGACCTCCATCAGGTGTGTAACCTTTGCCTCTCTCCAGAACACGAGGCCAGAGACTGCCCCGCCTGTAAGTCTTTTCGATCAAAAAAGACCATCCGGGATCGAAGAGCTCGACGCACCATGGCGCACTCATCGACCGCAGCTCCACTGGACATCTTCGGAGACGACGCCGAAGCTTCGGGGCAACTACACACCGAGCAGGAGGACGACGTCGTCAGCGCTTCCGAGGCCGACGACTCCGACGTGGAGGACACCACACCGGCGCAGCGGGTCGTGAGTACTGTACCCCCTCCCACCCCCGCGCCCAAAACCAAAGAGACTCAGGTTACACCCTCGCCTACAGGCCTGGGTAAAACCAAGCACACAGCTTCTATCACCCCACCTTCGGGCCCGGTGTCGAAGCCTCAAAAGTCTCACGGCAGCTCGGGCTCGAGCCAGCCGACGCCTGGTGCCGAAAAACACCATCCGGCACCGAAGAAAGTGATACGCAGCTCGACTCCGAAGCCACCGGTGCCGAAGCCTGGACTCTCGGTGCCGACCAAACACAAACACAAACACAAATCTGTCGGCACCGACGCTCCGGCGCCGAAAACTCCTTTGACGCTGAAAAAACCGGAGGCTCCAAAAAAGCATGGCGCACAGAAACCATCGAAGCCCTCGGCTCCGAAACCATCGGCGCCAGCGGACGATTCGGCGCCACTGGATCTGTTTACACCAGACCCTTTGCAAAAGACTCTATTTAAAGATCCAAAGACTGGGTGTTAGAAGTTGGCCTGATGTATGATGTCACTAGTTCTAGTGTACACCTTATATCAGTCCAAATACCCTTATGGTGATTGGTTGTAAAGTCAACCTTATAGACCAGCTATCCTAGTGGTAGCATGGACAAGAGCAGTCTTAGGCTAAACTCTGAATGGCATGTGAAGCCAGCTGTGATACCATATATAATCCCTTGAATACCAAATGAAAGGACACCACAACAGATATATATATAAAATAAAGTGTATTTATTCTAGTCACACCCTCAGCACTCTTTATGAGATTAGAGGTAAGTACAACACAGTCTTATTTAAGCATACATTAAGTCACACAGGTAAGTAATACAGTAAGGCCCTAGGGGCCACGCAAACCATATACTAAGTAAGTGGTATAAGAACCACTGTCACGGAAATAGAATAGGCCTAGGCCTAGGGAATCGCTGGGGCTACACTACACTAGCGTTAGTTAGGAAGTGGGAGGCCCACGGGATTCGTGTGCAGAGTGGAAGCACTCACGCGTAATGCGTAAAAGTCAATAGCAATAGTACAGTTTAGAAAACGGTAGATTTAGGACACTTCCGGAGTAGCTAGGAAGTTGAGACTTGAACACTAGACACTAGGATAGTCACTATCCTGATGAGCACCGGAGTACCCAAGTTACCTAGCCCACAGGCTGCGGGTGCATAGGGGTGAAGATGCGTCGTTTTCGTCGTCGACTCCTATGGATGCCTGAAGAAAGATGCTGAAAGGCAGTCAGTGAAGAGTGTCCGGTGGATCCCAAGGCTGGGATCAAGAAGAGAGGAAACCTGCAAGCAGAAGGGACAGAGTCAAGGTCACTAGCCAGTGACCACGTGGAACCAGGAAGGAACCAGGCGATGTCGTGAAGATTGCAGGTGAAGGTGAAGCTTGTCGCTGCAGCCAGGAGGACCAGGAAGCGTCGAGGACGACCAGGACCAGGAGGCGAGCTGTCCCACGAAGGCTCTTGCTGTCGGCGGCGTCGAAGTTGGACTAGGACTCACCAAGCCTTGGCAAGCGGAACCCACGAAGAACGGAAGACTTGCTTCTGGTGCAGACCAGGAAGGTCTGGGGTGCTTCTTCTTTGCAGAGAAGCGGGAGCCAGTCTGGAGGAGCCAAACCAGCGCAGAAGATTTAAGGATGCGTCGTCACAAAGGCCACTAGCCAGCGGGCAAGCAACCGGACAGACGCGGCAAGCAGGAAAATGCAGAAGGGCCCCACGCAGGACTCGTGGAGTGTGGGGGGCTGATCTTCGGTGCAGATGGTGCTTGGGGTTGGGGCTTCTCAATCCCCGGTGCACAACTTCGAGGGTACCTCAGAAGCTGCGCTTTAAGTTACTAGCCACTTTTCCCAGGTAGCCGGTCCCACGTCGCTCGTCGCCTCCACGGATCTCAGCTTTGCTGTGGATGTGGATCAGGGTCGGAGAAGTCTGGAAGTCAAGGCTCTGGTCGGGCTCTGCAGTCGGTTCCTCGTAGAACGTGGGCAAAGCAAAGGGTAGTCTCTTGATGGTGCCTGTTTGCACAGGGTAGCCACTCCTTGGCTACAAGGGAGATTCTTCAGTCTTCTTCTTTCGTCGAATGTCGCAGGTCCAGAGTTTCTGTTCAAGTTTGCAGGTTCAGGATAATCTAAAGTCTTGAGGCCCAACTCCCACTCTTATACTAATCTGGGGGGCTGGGATACCTGCTAGGTCACGCCTTATGGGTGGGACCTGGGAGGGGGTGGTTACACCCACTTCCCTTTGTCCAGTTTCGCGCCAGAGCTGGGGCTGGAGTGCCCCAGCGCCGGTTTGAACTGGACTATGCAAGGAACACCTTGTGTTCCCCAGGCATGTCTCATTCCTTTCAGCCCACCCTGCCCCAATACACTAAAGGCTGTCTGGGGAGGTGCTAGCACCTCCCCAAGCAGGAAACCTATTGTCCAGGCCTCCCTGGCTGGGATCACTCCCAGCTGCAGGAGGTCAGACTTGTGTCGTGGCAGCAGCATCCATTTTGTGATGCTGAGGCTTTGGTCAGAGGCTAACAGTTGAAGTATGATTTTAACATGTCTTTCCCTCTAGAAGGGGGGAATAATATTCTCATGTCCAGAAATGGCATGGGGGTATTATTCCACAGTGTTAGACACCTTACACGACATGTTTCGATAAAGCCAAACCATAGTTACCATAACCGTCTAAGATTATAAGGCACTTTAAGAGTATATGGTAGGCTATATCATAGAACAGCTATAAGGACAAGGTTCCGAAAGCTGCAGACAGGCTCAGCTCATGCTAGAGCACCATCTCACATGTTACCAAGCACTCTGCCTCCAGGATTGTTAAGGCCTGCCATAGGAGTGACTAATAGGTACACATGTGTCTATATGTAAGTTAGGTATAGGAATACTACACCTAAGCAAGGGGTGATTACACGACCTCGCCCCAGCTGAGTGATCAGCCAGTTGTGTCAAAATGGAAGGCCAGGCCAGGGGTGGCATAATACATGCTGCAGCCCCTGGTAGGCCTAGGGTGCACCTATGCCCTGGGTACCTAGGGTACACTGTACAGGGGCCAATAAGGTGATCCTATCCAAATGGGTTATGCACCTAAAGTACATAGTATTAATTTAGAGAGAGAACAGCAGGGCTGTGGGTCTGATTAGCAGGCCCACAGCCACATCTAAGTCGAAAACCAGTAAAGCAAAAGCAAAAAGTGGGGGTGAACATAGAAAGCAGACCCTACTCTCCTACACAACCCCCCCCCCCCAAACTTAGGGACATTAAACTAACCTTAACCAGTTGAGTCTTCATGTTCTAAGTGGAAATATCTGGAGAGTCCATCTGCATTGGCATGGTCAGTCCCAGGTCTATGTTCCACTGTGAAGTCCATCCCCTGTAGGGAAATGGACCACCTAAGAAGTTTGGGATTTTCACCCTTCATCTGATTTAGCCACAAGAGGGGCTTATGGTCTGTCTGAATCTTGAAGTGAGTGCCAAACAAGTATGGCCTCAGCTTCTTCAGGGCCCAAACCACAGCAAAGGCCTCCCTCTCAATAGCTGACCAACGTTTCTCTCTAGGGGTCAGCCTTCTACTTATAAAAGCAATGGGCTGGTCTTGACCATCTACATTCAGTTGTGAAAGAACAGCTCCCACACCTAACTCAGAAGCATCTGTCTGGACAATGAACTCTTTGGAGTAGTCTGGACTTTTCAGAATAGGTGCACTGCACATGGCCTGCTTCAGGTCATCAAATGCTTTTTGACAGCTTACTGTCCACTGAACTTTCTTTGGCATCTTCTTGGAGGTCAAGTCATTAAGTGGTGTCACTATGGACCCATAGTTCTTAACAAACTTTCTGTAGTACCCAGTCAGGCCCAAGAAAGCTCTGACCTGAGTCTGGGTAGTTGGAGGAGCCCAGTCCTTTATGGTCTGGATCTTGCTCTCCAGTGGTTGAACCTGACCCCCACCAACTAGGTGGCCCAGGTATACAACCTTGCTCTGCCCTATCTGGCACTTAGTGGCCTTGATAGTGAGGCCTGCCTTTTGCAGGGCCTCTAAAACATTCCTCAGGTGGACCAGGTGATCCTCCCAGGTGGAGCTAAAGACAGCAATATCATCAAGATAAGCTGCACAATAATCATCCAACCCAGTAAGGACTTGATTCACCAACCTTTGGAAAGTGGCAGGTGCATTCTTCAAACCAAAGGGCATTACCACAAATTGATAATGTCCTCCTGGGGTCAAGAAAGCAGTTTTGGCCTTTGCACTCTCAGCTAGTCTGATTTGCCAGTAGCCTGCTGTTAGGTCAAATGTGCTCAACAACTTAGCAGCTGCCAGTCTGTCAATGAGCTCATCTGCCCTAGGTATTGGGTGGGCATCTGTCCTAGTGACAGCATTGAGACCTCTGTAGTCCACGCAAAACCTCATCTCTCTCTTACCATCTTGGGTGTGAGGTTTTGGCACAAGAACCACAGGACTAGCCCAAGGGCTCTCTGAAGGTTCAATGACTCCCAGCTCCAACATCTTTTGTAGCTCAACTTTTATGCAGTCCCTGACATGGTCAGGTTGCCTGTAGATTTTACTCTTCACAGGCAGACTGTCACCAGTGTCCACCTCATGGGTGCACCAGTTTGTCTGACTTGGGGTCAGAGAGAACATATGTCTGTAGGATTGCAGAACCTGTCTGCCGTCCTGTTGCTGATGGACAGTGAGGCTGTCAGAAAAGACCACACCATCAACTGAGCCATCAACAGGGTTCTGAGTCAACAGGTCTGGGAGAGGGTCACTCTCTTCCTCCTGCCCCTCATCTGTAGCCATGAGTAGCCCCATGTCTGCCCTGTCAACATATGCCTTCAATCTGTTGACATGAAGCACCCTGTGGGGGCTTCTGGGAGTCCCAAGGTCCACCAAGTAGGTGACTTCTCCCTTTTTCTCAACAATAGTGTGGGGTCCAGACCATTTGTCTTGGAGTGCTGCTGGGGCCACTGGCTCCAACACCCACACTTTCTGTCCTGGCTGGTAAACAGTCAGTACAGCCTTTTGGTCATGCCAAGCTTTTTGGAGTTCTTGGCTTGCCTCAAGGTTTTTAGAAGCCTTCTTCATATACTCTGCCATCCTGGAGCGGAGACCATGTACATAATCCACTATGTCTAGTTTGGGTTGTCTGAGAGGTCTCTCCCATCCTTCCTTCACCAAACACAGGGGTCCTCTTACAGGATGCCCAAACAAAAGCTCAAAAGGGCTGTAGCCAACCCCCTTTTGTGGGACCTCTCTGTAAGCAAACAGAAGGCAGGGTAAAAGGATGTCCCATCTTCGCCTAAGCTTGTCTGGTAATCCTTTTATCATTCCCTTTAGGGTCTTGTTGAATCTCTCAACAAGCCCATTGCACTGTGGGTGATAGGGTGTGGTGAACTTGTAGTTAACACCACACTCCTTCCACATTGCAGTCAAGTATCCTGACATGAAGTTGGTACCTCTGTCAGAAATGACCTCCTTTGGAAAGCCCACTCTGGAGAATACTCCAAGCAGGGCCCTTGCCACAACAGGAGCTTTTGTGGTCCTCAGGGGAATTGCTTCTGGGTACCTGGTGGCATGGTCCACTATCACCAGTATGAATCTGTGCCCAGATGCTGTTTGTGGGTCCATTGGTCCTACAATATCTATGCCCACTCTTTCAAAGGGGACCCCCACCACAGGTAGTGGTATGAGGGGGGCCTTTGTGGTGCCACCTGATTTGCCACTGGCTTGGCAGGTGACACAGGAGCGACAAAACTCCTTAGTATCTTCTGACATATGGGGCCAGTGAAAGTGAGGGACAAGCCTGTCCCAAGTCTTGTTCTGGCCTAGATGTCCTGCAAGGGGAATATCATGGGCCAAGGTGAGAAGGAAGCCTCTGAACTTCAGTGGTATGACCAACCTCCTGGATGCACCAGGCTTGGGGTCTCTAGCCTCTGAATACAGTAGCCCTTCATCCCAATACACTCTATGGGTACCTTGAGCATTCCCTGCAGCCTCAGCAGCAGCCAGCTGTCTGAGGGGTTCAAGAGAGGGGCAGTCTAATTGAGCCTGCCTCAGATCTGCCCTGGAAGGTCCCCCTGTCCCAAGAAACTCAACCTGATCAGGTTCAAGTTCTTCTAGGACAGTTCCTTCAGGGCTCTCAGAATCATCCTCCTGGGAGGGCTGATCCACCACCTGAGGCAGGGGGGAAGGCACAGCCTTAACCCTACTGCTCTTTCTCTTGGGTTGTGACTGGTCCATAGTTTCAGGATCCAGCACTTGTTCAGTGGTGCACTTTTTGGCCTGTGACCTGGTCACAGCAAGGACATGTGCATCCATCCCCAGCATTTCTGCATGGGTCCTATACTCCACTTCAGACCAAACTGAAGTTTCAAGATCATTGCCCAGTAAACACTCTACAGGAAGGTCTGAACTAACAACAACTTTCTTGAGGCCAGTTACCCCTCCCCAGGAGAAGTTAACAATAGCCACACTATGGGAGGTAGTGGCATTGCTAGCGTTGGTCACTAGGTAATTCTCACCTAGTATGATCTGTCCAGGGTCCACAAAAGCAGGTGTCACCATTGTGACACTAGCTCCAGTGTCCCTGTAGGCCTGAGCCATTCTTTGGTTGATAAAAGGAGTCTGTCTGTACTTGCCCAGGTTACTGGGGCCTACAGTAGAGGACAAAGCTAAGTCCCCATCACAGATCAGAACAGCCTGAGTAGGTACTCTGACTAGGCCAGAATCCTCCTCAGTTCCCAGGGTTAACCCTACTACACCCTTTTGCTGGGAACCACCACTTACAGCTGAACTAGGGGGTACAGTTGCCTTAGGGGCAATGGTGGCTGGGGGCTTATCCTTTTTGGTGCACTCACTAAACCAATGTGAGTTGGACTTACAATAGTTGCACCATGGTTTCTTTTGGCCATCTTTCTTTTTATCCTTTTTGGGACCACCCTCCCCCTGAGCCTTTTGGGGGCCTGGTGAAGACTTCTGGTCTTTTTGTTTCTGCTCATTACCCTTCTGGTCTGCCTTTTTCTGATCACCGCCCTGGTTCTGGTTTTTCTGCTCAACTCTAGTCCTGACCCATCTATCTGCCTTCTTTCCCAACTCTTGGGGAGAAGTCAGATCAGAATCAATCAGGTGTTGATGCAATAGCTGGTTTTGACAGTTGTTAAGTATTTGTTCTCTCATGATCAAATTTTACAATCCTGTATAGTCCTTAACCTTACTTCCCATTAGCCAGCCTTCCAGAGCCTTAGTGGCACAATCTACAAAGTCAGTCCAGTCCTGAGTCTGTGTCTTCTGGGTATCCCTGAACAACAACCTGTATTGTTCAGTGGTTAGGCCAAACCCATCAATCAGAGCACTCTTCAGGACAGTGTAATTATCTGCATCCTCATCACTAACTGTGAGGAGCTTGTCTCTGCCTTTCTCAGAGAAGGAGAGCCACAAGATAGCTGCCCACTGACTTTGGGGTACCTGCTGTACTTTGCAAGATCTCTCCAAAGCAGTTATCCATTTGTGGATGTCATCCCCACACTTGTAGGGAGGGACAATCTTGCTCAGGTTTCTATTATCATAGTGCCTGTCTCTATCCTTAGGGATATTGCTGCCACCAGTGGGTTCTGACCCACTCAACTTTTGTTCTCTAGCCAGAGCAAGCTTCTCTTTGGCAAGGGCAAGTTCTTCCCTCTGAATCCTCAGATTAGCTTCCCTCATTCTGGCTTCATGCTCCTTTCTCTCAGGGGAAGTCATTCCCCTGTGAGAGGAAGCATTAGAGATGTCAGAGACATGGGAGTGGATGGATTCCCTTGAAGGGGATCTGTCCCTCCTGCTTCTCTGTGTAAGCCTACTTGGGGGTCTGTAAGGGGGACCCCATTCAAACTCCCATGTAAGCTTAGGTTAGCCTGGCTAAGTCTTCCTACTTGGCCCTGGCTGTCTACCTCTTCATCTGAAGTCTCCTCTGACTCCTCTGTGGTGGGTAGACCCTCCTCTGTACCTAGGGTACCTGCCTGAGATGCCCTAAGAATGTCATACTCCTCTAGGAGTTGTCTTAACTGAAGGAGGGTAGGGTTTGCACCCTGTTTTATTCCTCTGGAGGTACACAAGTGTATCATCTCCTGGAATGTTAAGGTATCATATCTAGAGGGGGTCTTTTGCAGACCTGATCCTCCTGAGAGAGCATCTACTTGATCTCCTCTCAGAGACATGATCTAGTGAGGGTGTGGTGTGTGCACCTACCTACACTAGTTGTATCTACTAAACCTCTCTAGTAGTTGTAGTCAGGGTGTGTTACTCCCTTCAACCTACAACTACAAAGTCCAGTAGGACTTAAGTATTATAATCTATGTTATATGTACCTAGACAATATCTGTGTGATCTTTCAATTTAGTATCTCAAGATTACAATGGTATTACAACAGCAAGCTCAGATCCCAACCGCTGCTCACCAATGTGAGAAGTTGGCCTGATGTATGATGTCACTAGTTCTAGTGTACACCTTATATCAGTCCAAATACCCTTATGGTGATTGGTTGTAAAGTCAACCTTATAGACCAGCTATCCTAGTGGTAGCATGGACAAGAGCAGTCTTAGGCTAAACTCTGAATGGCATGTGAAGCCAGCTGTGATACCATATATAATCCCTTGAATACCAAATGAAAGGACACCACAACAGATATATATATATAAAATAAAGTGTATTTATTCTAGTCACACCCTCAGCACTCTTTATGAGTTTAGAGGTAAGTACAACACAGTCTTATTTAAGCATACATTAAGTCACACAGGTAAGTAATACAGTTAGGCCCTAGGGGCCACGCAAACCATATACTAAGTAAGTGGTATAAGAACCACTGTCACGGAAATAGAATAGGCCTAGGCCTAGGGAATCGCTGGGGCTACACTACACTAGCGTTAGTTAGGAAGTGGGAGGCCCACGGGATTCGTGTGCAGAGTGGAAACACTCACGCGTAATGCGTGAAAGTCAATAGCAATAGTACAGTTTAGAAAACGGTAGATTTAGGACACTTCCGGAGTAGCTAGGAAGTTGAGACTTGAAAACTAGACACTAGGATAGTCACTATCCTGATGAGCACCGGAGTACCCAAGTTACCTAGCCCACAGGCTGCGGGTGCATAGGGGTGAAGATGCGTCGTTTTCGTCGTCGACTCCTATGGATGCCTGAAGAAAGATGCTGACAGGCAGTCAGTGAAGAGTGTCCGGTGGATCCCAAGGCTGGGATCAAGAAGAGAGGAAACCTGCAAGCAGAAGGGACAGAGTCAAGGTCACTAGTCAGTGACCACGTGGAACCAGGAAGGAACCAGGCGATGTCGTGAAGATTGCAGGTGAAGGTGAAGCTTGTCGCTGCAGCCAGGAGGACCAGGAAGCATCGAGGACGACCAGGACCAGGAGGCGAGCTGTCCCACGAAGGCTCTTGCTGTCGGCGGCGTCGAAGTTGGACTAGGACTCACCAAGCCTTGGCAAGCGGAACCCACGAAGAACGGAGGACTTGCTTCTGGTGCAGACCAGGAAGGTCTGGGGTGCTTCTTCTTTGCAGAGAAGCGGGAGCCAGTCTGGAGGAGCCAAACCAGCGCAGAAGATTTCAGGATGCGTCGTCACAAAGGCCACTAGCCAGCGGGCAAGCAACCGGACAGACGCGGCAAGCAGGAAAATGCAGAAGGGCCCCACGCAGGACTCGTGGAGTGTGGGGGGCTGATCTTCGGTGCAGATGGTGCTTGGGGTTGGGGCTTCTCAATCCCCGGTGCACAACTTCGAGGGTACCTCAGAAGCTGCGCTTTAAGTTACTAGCCACTTTTCCCAGGTAGCCGGTCCCACGTCGCTCGTCGCCTCCACGGATCTCAGCTTTGCTGTGGATGTGGATCAGGGTCGGAGCAGTCTGGAAGTCAAGGCTCTGGTCGGGCTCTGCAGTCGGTTCCTCGTAGAACGTGGGCAAAGCAAAGGGTAGTCTCTTGATGGTGCCTGTTTGCACAGGGTAGCCACTCCTTGGCTACAAGGGAGATTCTTCAGTCTTCTTCTTTCGTCGAATGTCGAAGGTCCAGAGTTTCTGTTCAAGTTTGCAGGTTCAGGATAATCTAAAGTCTTGAGGCCCAACTCCCACTCTTATACTAATCTGGGGGGCTGGGATACCTGCTAGGTCACGCCTTATGGGTGGGACCTGGGAGGGGGTGGTTACACCCACTTCCCTTTGTCCAGTTTCGCGCCAGAGCTGGGGCTGGAGTGCCCCAGCGCCGGTTTGAACTGGACTATGCAAGGAACACCTTGTGTGCCCCAGGCATGTCTCATTCTTTTCAGCCCACCCTGCCCCAATACACTAAAGGCTGTCTGGGGAGGTGCTAGCACCTCCCCAAGCAGGAAACCTATTGTCCAGGCCTCCCTGGCTGGGATCACTCCCAGCTGCAGGAGGTCAGACTTGTGTCGTGGCAGCAGTATCCATTTTGTGATGCTGAGGCTTTGGTCAGAGGCTAACAGTTGAAGTATGATTTTAACATGTCTTTCCCTCTAGAAGGGGGTATAATATTCTCATGTCCAGAAATGGCATGGGGGTATTATTCCACAGTGTTAGACACCTTACACAACATGTTTCGATAAAGCCAAACCATAGTTACCATAACCGTCTAAGATTATAAGGCACTTTAAGAGTATATGGTAGGCTATATCATAGAACAGCTATAAGGACATGGTTCCGAAAGCTGCAGACAGGCTTAGCTCATGCTAGAGCACCATCTCACATGTTACCAAGCACTCTGCCTCCAGGATTGTTAAGGCCTGCCATAGGAGTGGCTGATAGGTACACATGTGTCTATATATAAGATAGGTATAGGAATACTACACCTAAGCAAGGGGTGATTACACGACCTTGCCCCAGCTGAGTGATCAGCCAGTTGTGTCATAATGGAAGGCCAGGCCAGGGGTGGCATAATACATGCTGCAGCCCCTGGTAGGCCTAGGGTACACCTATGCCCTGGGTACCTAAGGTACACTGTACAGGGGCCAATAAGGTGATCCTATTCAAATGGGTTATGCACCTAAAGTACATAGTATCAATTTAGAGAGAGAACAGCAGGGCTGTGGGTCTGATTAGCAGGCCCACAGCCACGTCTAAGTCGAAAACCAGTAAAGCAAAAGCAAAAAGTGGGGGTGAACATAGAAAGCAGACCCTACTCTCCTACACTCAGCGTCAAAAAATAAATGCCAAAAAGACTCTAAAACAAAGGAACCAGGAACCCAAAAAATGTTTTTTGATCTTCTAAAAGGAAAGCCAGACAAAAAATAAACTTGAACCCAAATCAATCATAACCCCAACCATCGAGGAAAGGCCGGCTAAAATCACAGCCAAATTAATCATAATCCCCACCACTGAGGAAAGAATGGCTAAAATTACAGCCAAACAACCACAGGAAGAATTAAAAATGACCTCGCAAACAATTACCACAGATAGCCGCCCAGAGGAGCAGTACCAGGAAAGTCAGCGGGAAACTTGGCACAAGGATCCAGAGGGAGGAACGATAGCAACCACATCACTGAACAATAATGAGCCTTGGGGTTCTCATGATGTTAACGACTTGGAAGCAATGGCAATATCTGCACAAAGCCGGGTAACACATTCCTATGCCACTAGTCAAATGCTCCAAGAGCATAGTAATGCAGAGAATACCACCATAATCTTTACACCAGAATATATCTCACGGGGAATTTCAAACATTTTGAATAGGTGCTTACAAATCCTAAAACGCATCCTAGAGCTCTCCTCTATCGTGATGGAAGATCTCATCCAAGTTCAATTTAAAACGCTGGGCAATAATACATCAAGTGAATCAACTACACTAAAATGGAATAATGGTTCCATTCCACAAAGAATCATGAAAGAGAGAGACCGATTTGCAAACTGGGGTATTAATGTTCATATCCCTAAAGAGGAGAAACACCCATTAATGGTAACAAGTAGATTTCACCCTAGATCAGTACAGAGCCCACAGAAGTCTATATTAAAAGGGATAAACTACGTTGCTAGTACCTTCTCGCCTAATTCCAGACAAATAAGGCGAACGTGTTCCTAGCATAAAAGGAAATGACCATCCTAACAACTAATCGAGCAGACCCCTGAAAGTAATCTCCTGGAACGTTTATGGGCTGGAAACCACACTAAACAACAAGGAAGCATTTGAATTTCTACAGTCTGGGTATGCCTTCAAGAAACTTGGCTGCTTGCCCCAGAGGTGATACCTGGGTTCATGGAATTTCAGCAGCTAGCAAAAAACATACAATATATTCGGAAGATCTTCGGGGGGTTTATCGATATACACGCTTATCAGTAGTAACATAAAAATAAAACCCCTACACAAAACGGATATGGTCCAAGCGGCTTTATTGCAAGGCATGAAATTGAATGGATGTCCAATAAAGATTGTACTCTTGAACATCTATTTTAACAGCAAAAGTCTCCCAGACATAGCGATATGAGGGCACTAGTGGATAAGCTTGAAGAACTACTAACCATCCAGCCAAACTGTGGGAGCATAATGGCTGGGGATTTTAACACCCAATATCTTGGAATGGCACCAGATGAAGCACTGCCCACGGACAGGGCAGGAATGGTAATTAACTCATTTTTAAACACACATAGATTAAAATCAATACAAAGGAGTCAGCGGCCGGCAGCAGTCATGAATAAAGATCCACAGGGGAAGGTCAAATTAATGATCGATTTATATCTTTGTGTGCAATCTTTTGTATGGACAGGTGTCGGAATTCCAAAAGCCTTTCATCCAGAGCAGCGATCATCTCCCTCTGGCCATAGCTATTAACCTACAAGCGATTTGGCACCAGCCCACTGTCCTTGTGGGCCATCAAATGAAATCCATGTTTTACTGAGGAGACTAAAGTGGAATAAAATAGATACATCAGTCCTAAGTAGGTGGAAAAGCGACTGGCCAAAAACAGCCGAAGAATTTACAAGCGGCAATATCCCTGAGAATTGGATTAAACTGTCGACTAAGGTATATCATCTCCTAATAAGTAAACAAGGAAGGCACCCCCCAACATCTGGAGAAAGGCCTTTCTGCCAACTCCAACCTCGGTGCAAAAAAGTAGCGCAAAGCAAGAGGCTACTTAGAACAACCTCACGCAACCACAAGCGAGAGGGAAAAAACGAAATACATCTAAATCTACTATTAGCAAGGACAACACACAGAAAAAATGTATGGGATCATGAAAGGAAACAACAAGACTCTGAATGGCTGCATGTCTTCACTTTGCTGACTCCAAGCAAACAGGCGAAATTATGGTCGTATATTAACAGGCTTTCAGGGCATGGACATGATCGACACAATGCGGTCGCCAGTGACACATGGATAAATCATGTAACCAAACTATACTATGGAGCCCCTAATCCACCATCATTGGCCACACAAAGGCTCCTCACTATCATGGGCTGGCCTGACACTTCTCCCGTAGATATACCTTGACTATACGCGGCAGGGAAATTGCCAACCATTGAGGAAACATCTGAAGCATTGGCGCCAGGGAATCATGTGATTGGATTCTTAAAAAATATCAGAAAAGATGGGGTACCTGGCCCTAATGGCTTACCAGGCCATCTTTTCAAAGAAGACTCCGACTTTTGGGGAACCGCACTCATGCCACTCTATCAGCATTGTCTGACAAACTCAACAGTCCCGGAGACTTGGAAAGGCTCCTTGCTGCAACCTATCCACAAAAAGGGAGACACTGGGGACCCTTCTAATTACAGGCTTATTGCCCTTTTAGACATCGAGGCGAAAGGATACGCCAGCCTTCTCCTGCAAGACCTGCAGGACTGGGCTAATAAAAATGAAATTCTTCCCACGTACCATTCCGGCTTTAGGCCAGGAGCATCTACAACGGACAATATTGTAGCTATTGCCTACTTAATCGAACAGTCCGTGCAGAAAAACTCGCCTCCTCTCTTTGCATGTTTCGTGGATTACTCCGTGGCATTTGATGTAGTCAATCGGAGTCTGTTGTGGCGGAAACTGCAAGACTGGGGGATACCGGCAAACCTGTTGAAAGCCATAATCAGTCTCTACACAGGAACTTGGGTACGGGTAAAAACTGCGATGAACTCAGCCACTAAAAAAATACCAACAGACAGAGGGTTAAAGCAAGGTTGAGTATTGGCTCCCCTGCTTTTTAATCTATATACGGCAGACCTCGGAAAAATGATATCTAACGCTAACCTTTTACCCCCTAAAATCGGCCCAAATCGACTATGTCTAATGCAGTATGCAGATGATATGGTGTTACTGGACCATACAGAAGTAGGCATGCAAAGATTACTGGATGCATTAAACATTTACAACAACAACAACAAATTACGAGTGAATGCAGGAAAGACAAAGGTACTGATATTTGGAAAATATACCAAGAAACTCCGACAACAATGGAGACTGGGAAATTTAAAAATAGTAACAGCGACCAAATACAACTACCTGGGGGTGTGGCAGAGGAGCAACGGGAAGCCCACAGCACATATCGCTTCAGTTGAAACAAAAGCCAAAGCAGTGACGTTTGCTCTGTGCAAACTAAACTCCAAGTTAAGAAGCCCATCGACCAAACCCATCAGAAAGGTAATAAATGCCAAACTGCTTCCGTCAATCACATACGGTCAAATAGCATTCCCGGCGGCTTTCATTAATATTATGGAACATGTCAACTGTCGTGCATTTAAGCGAATCTTTCAGATTCCCGCTCACACCCGAAATGCTCTGGTGCGATTGGAATTTGGGCTGAATAAACAGAGCTATGAGCATTGGGCCTCAATGGAGCGGCTCCATCGAGGGGTTTGCGCAGTGAAGTCAATTTTAAAGATAATATTTATGAAAGAAAATAATCCGTGAAGTGAAGGCCTGCACACTGCCTGTACTGAATTTGCACCTCGACACAACCAAACTGCAGGATCTTATTCACCAGCCTGGCATCCTAAAGTCTATACTGAAAAAACAAGTTAGATTATTATCAAAGGAAGAGGACATGAAGGAACTGAATTCTTCCAGTAGTAATATTGGGATACCTGCAAGTTCCTATGGAGACCGCCTACGGCAGCCATATCTTGACACTGTGTTAAATAAGTCGATCTTTCGTCGTCTTCGGAAACGAGCAGAGAAAGCACATATAGCCAAGATCAAACTGGAAGACGGCTCCTGGGCCACTACTGAAGCCGCTAAGTTCCAGACGTTCCAGACTTATTATCTGTCTCTCTATGCTAGGGAGTCGTCAGAACCAGATCAGCTCTTAACTGCCTTAGACGCTAGTGCCTGGACCCCGATTAACACACATCACTCTCAGCTAATGGAAGCCCCCCTCACTCTGGAGGAATTGGCCGGAGCACTGAAGGATCTTCCTCTGGGCTAAACCCCGGGCCCGGACGGCTTGCCGGTCTCGTTCTATCGCGCCTTTTTACTGCAGCTACAACACTACCTCTTGCGCCTTTTTAACTCTTTCACAGAGGGGGTGGGCCCTTCTTCAGACATGGCTATGGCTGAAATTGCCCTGATCCCCAAACCTGGGAAGGATCCCACGCTCTGCTCTTCGTTCCGCCCCTTCGCGCTCCTGAACACAGACCTTAAGCTTTATACCAAAATATTAGCTAAACGCCTCAGCACACACCGGGCCTCATAGAACCTGATCAGGTGAGATTCATACATTAGCGTCAGGGGGCAGACAACGTCCGGCGTATCGTGCATCTGGTGGGGAAGGCGCATCACTGGAACATACCCGCCTGCTTGCTTTCCCTTGACGCTGAGAAGGCATTCAACCGAGTCGACTGGGTATTCCTTCGGGCGGTCTTGCAGAAAATAGGGTTAGGGCCGCAAATGATTGCCCGAATCATGGCCCCTTATCTCTTCCCGTTTGCTAGGGTGCGCGTCAACAGCCAACTCACACAACCCATTTCCATCCATAGGGGAACCAGGCAGGGATGCCCCTTATCCCCGCTACTGTTTGCCCTTGTGGTGGAACCTCTGGCCAACATGGTTCGTCAAGCCCCAGATATCCATGGCATCAGGCTTGGAGGTCTGGATCACAAAATAGCTTTATTTGCGGATGACCTTCTTCTCACTTTATCCAACCCGCGGGAATCATTGCCTGCCCTGTATAAGTTGCTCCAATTGTATGAACAGGCCTCGGAGCTCAAGATCAACCACACAAAGTCATGGGCTTTAAACCTTACGCTCCCCACGGATGAGGTTTCTGCACTACAAGCTCTCGTCCCCTACCAGTGGGCATCCCGTTCCATCCGATATCTGGGGCTCAACCTAACACCCACTCTCGCCACATGGACTCAAGCAAACTGGCAGAAGTGCAAAGCTGCGGTTGTGGATGACTTAAGGGCCTGGAAGCCTTTATTGCTCTCATGGTTGGGGTGATTAAATACGGTTAAAATGTCAATTCTCCCGAAAATACTTTATCTGTTTCACACCTTACCTACACCTATCCCTGAACGCCAAATTCAGGGCCTCCAGCGTGAACTCAATGCGTTTGTATGGGGAGGGAAAAAAACACTATTTCCAACAAAATACACATGCTCCAACGAGACAGAGGAGGACTGGCCTGCCCCAACCTACTGGAGTATTACTGGGCGTCGCACCTCTGCTTCATCTCGGAGTGGATGGCGTGGGAGAGTGAGAAGGTCTGGTTCCACATGGACTGGGCAGTGGCTTGTCGCCCTATTTGGGACCTGGTATGCCTCCCACGAGAGACACGCACCCGAAGCGCCTACCTCGCTGTGCCCACCAAGACTGTTCTTGAGATTTGGGATAAAATAGCAGTGTGCAAAGGCTTTGCCTCTTTCCCATCTCCCCATACCCCCATTGTTCGTAACTCCCATTTCCCGCCGGCTTATCACCCACCCTACTTCTCGGAGTGGACGGAGGGGGGCTGCAGGACCATTAGAGACCTATTTACAGGGGGGTCTCTCAAAACTTTCGAACAATGTAAACGAGACTTCCAGTTATCTGAGGGGGCTCGATTCCAATACGTTCAGCTCAGACATTGGATACAGGCGTTCTCGCTGACGTCAGCGGCTACTAGGCCCCTCACCTCGTTTGAGCGATTGGTACGCTCCTTCGACAACACCAGAGGCCTAATATCACGCACATACCACGTTCTCCAACACCCGCAGCGAACTGTCCCGCACCCCTACCAACAACGCTGGCAATCGGACACTGCTACTACCATTACACCCACCCAATGGGCGCATCTATGGCGTGATATCCCGAAGCTCTACCGTAGCATTCCCCAACAGGAGTCTGCCTATAGTCATGACGCAATGGTACTATACTCCCGACAGGCTGCACAAAATGTTTCCTTCTGCCTCCCCTCTTTGTTGGCGCTGCGCTGGCGCCTCTGGGGACTTTCTCCATATCTGTTGGACGTGTCCGCTCTTGACCATCTTTTGGAAGAAGGTTCTCAGTCATATTCGACTGGTGCTAGGTACCCGCTCCCAGAAAATCCAGCTACAATTCTCTTGGGCCTTCGGCCGGTGAACCTGCGCGCCATGACTCGGTGTGACCGGCATCTGAGCCTACATATGCTGGGTGCGGCCAAGCAAACTATTGCCCTCTACTGGAAAAAAGCGGAGACTCCCACGATTAATGTATGGCTCACACGGCTGTGGCACACAGTAGCGATGGAATTGCTCACAGCGCGTCTACAAAACCGAGACGCTAAGTTTACTAAATTGTGGGGCCCTCTGGTGGATCACTTAGGTCGGCAGGAATATGCTAGGCTCAAACCCCCGAGGCTGAAGGCCCTCTGCCTCTTTGACGATGCTATTTCCCCTCTTGACACAGATAGGTCCAGCAAGCTCACATCTAGCCCAACTTGAGATGTATCCCGGGTAACATCTGTCTGTATTCCCTCTCCCTACACATGGGGCCTCCACTTTCCCATTGCCATTTCCAATGCTGATCCTGACACGCATGCCCCTAGAGTCTGCTGGCGGCCCCTTGCACAGTAGCGCTGGCGCGCCCTATCTCCACGGCTTTTGCAGCATCAGCCCTCTACCCCCCGCCTTCTCCTCTGCCATGCCTTCGACCCTATCTCTCGCCCGCCTTCTCTACCCCTCTCTATTCTGCACTATGTCTCTTCTTTCTCCTCCCCTTTGCTTCTTGTACTCGATGCACTGCTATCCGCTGTGGTTGGGTTTCTTCTGTAAGCAAACCAGTCAGCGGTGCCTCGTGGGCTTGCCTCTGCAGTGGTAGGGGCTGGCTCGGAGCATTGGCTGTTTGGTGATATCTCAACCATAGCTGCAACATGCAATAGTGCACACAGGAGGCCGGCTTTTGTTGTTAAGCCCGGCCACACGCATATCACTAACGGGAGCAGACACATCCTTGAAGCTGGATTGGTACCCTTATGTAATGGGCACTCCTAGATGTCATTTCATGATCATTGACCACTGCTCGACCTAACGAGCTGATGTGCAATGGGCATTGCTCAAAAGCGATATAGACAGTCATACAACAAACTGTCCATTCAAGGCTACCCAAATTAGACACATCGAAATTGCACTGTAAATTGGGTCTTAACTCCCAGCACTACTTGCTCAGCGCTCTTTTTTTCTCGCCTGCAGTACCTCTACTCCTCTCCTACACCTTGCCCCTCGGGGGCCCTCTCTCTTTCCCTCTGACCTTCCCTTACTGCCCCTCTGTTCCTGTTAGAGTTGGTTTGATTATCTCTGCTCTGCGTACATGCCGAAGTCCTATCATAGCCTTTACTTGTTACAGCTGTCACGTTACGCGGCCAGCTCCAGTGTGGGTTGTAGGCGACTTTCTGTGTAATCCAACCTAACTGCAATGTCAAATGATGCCTTCACTATGCATATTGAACGCTAGCCCAATCATGCAGCCGGCCCATTCCAGGGTTGAAGGCGTATTGCTGTACTCATGATACCACTCCTTCTCTTCTAAAATAAAGAGTTTGAACAAATAAGTCGATCTGAAAGCAAATTTTTATGGTGAGACTTATGGTTTTGCCGATTAAAGATAAAAACAGGCGCTGGAAAGCCCTAGCGGCAATAACAACTTGTAGACTTTGCCACAAATACGAGTAATCCTTGGTCAATCTGGTTTGTATATTTCATTGTTTGTTACACGCACATCACACTTTATTGAAACATTTGTTTTTAAAACATGGGGTGCGAACCTGTACTGAAGCTATAAAACTTCTTTTTAATCTAGAGACTCCAATGGAATTGGCAAGGTTTGCAAAGTGTGCACATAAGGCTAAAGAACTCTTAAGTTAAGCCGCGTACATCGCATCTTTTTGAAATGAAATTACTTGGTACGAAGAATCCATGCTTCGTTTAGGATTGTACATTTTGCACTTTATTGAAATGGAATCATCCAAATTATACTTAGTACTCGATTTATACATGCTGTTGTCGGACTCATGCATTTTACAATAACATTGAATCTTTTACTTAATATATGGTTTGAACATTTTTAAGATTTTTATGAATGCACTTTATAACTCGGAGACTCCAACCCTCTTTGCAAGACTCGCAAAGTTTGCACACAAGGGGACGGATCCTTCAGTATTGAATTGATTTATTGGTTCTATACCAGTTCTTCACTGATTTTATCTGTTTTTAATTGCCGTTTGTAAAAATCTTTTTTTCGTTTGTTTTAGTATATACAATATATCAAAAACTCGCTAGGAACGTACCAATTGTAACGAAGTAAGTAGTCAAAGAAATTAACTGACACTAGCAAAAATTGGGGGTAACCATGAAAGCAGATTCTACTTTTCTAAACCCTATTAATTGGTATCTAGGTTCATACTGTACCCATTTGTTTTACCGTACAATTCGTGTTACTAGAAATTAGACTTAATGTGGCTGTGCAATTACAATGAACTACTGCTGCCACTTTAATAGTTATTGCATGCCCATTGAACTCTTCTCAGCCTGCTGTCTTACCACCGCTCTTTTTTCTCAAAACAGATAAAAACAAATTCCCCTTTGTTCATAGGTTTACTTAACAGGCTTAGGCCTGTACAAACATTTTATATTTTGGCTTAAACTCATTCCCTATTGTGCCAGATTAGGGCCATTCCACTTATGCTGCTGTATAGTTAAGTTCAGTTTTAGCCACTTTTCTATTTCCTTTTCATCTGAGATGTTTTATTAGCGGTATTGTGCTGATGTTTCTTGCAGGCACAATGTTAGTTTTCTGAAATTTAATATATCCACGTGCACTTTTTTTTATAATTTGTGACTAATAAACATGCAAAATTGCCTTTTTTTAAACCAACCCTTGTGCTTTTTATTTCTTTCTGATAATACCCTTTGCTGATGCCTACTATAATTAATAAATAGAGACTACATATATAGTAACCAACTTGCAAAAACTCTCTCAGCTCTGTCATTTAATGTTCTGTATTTTAGTAACATTAATGGACATGCTCTTATTCCAGGATCTAGTGTTTCACAGTAGTCTTTTTTTATTGAGTTTAACAACATAGCATTGTTTGCTTGAACATACAGTGTAAAATGTGCAAGTTTGTTACAGGATTTCGATAAAAAATACAGTTTTGGTGTCTGGGGAACAGTTAACTTTTTTCATTTTACAGATCCTGTCGCCGATCAGGTTCAGAAATGTCATTCAGTCAGTGTGACCATTTTGTTTCACCTGCCTGGTTACCATCTACTTATGTGCTTTGACATTGCATGCCTAGTGATAAGCCTTCGTTCCTTACTTTAACAGCTTGGAGATTGTGGCTTGTTATGTAATGCCAGTTTTTTAGGGGCTGAATACTATATATTGATTTCTGGTCGATCTAATATGCATACTATATTGGTGACCCACAGCTTTGTTTTACTATGCTGGTCACGGATATGAACATCCTGGGAGAAATTATATGGTGCCAATTGACGCTCCGCAACCATACCTCCCTGAAAACTGCATAAGTGTCCAAAAAATCCTGCAAAGAATGCAAGAAAGGAAAACTGCTCTGAACGTGGTACTACTGGACACTTGCAGAAAATGGTATGTTTTTCTTGTGCATTAAATATATTTTAATAAATTTTTTATTTTTTTATTCTGATTCATAAAATAAAATCTCTTTATGTCATAGGTCATATAAGGGATAGAAGGCATATTTTACCTTCATTATTAAGCTCATGCTTGACACCATTACAAATTCATAGAGATCAAATGTGGGATAGTGTAGAACAGGGGTCTGTCTCCAACCTTTTTTGTGATAGGATTTACTTATGCTCAATTAAAATCATCCAAGCTACCAATTTTATTAGTATTGTAATAGTGATCATTTCAGACAACAGTGGGCGCCCTGTGCAAAAATGCCAGCAGTGATCTCCTAAGTGCATCAGGCAGGGTTACCTACAGTAATGTAAAAAAGTATTTGCCAATTTGGAATGCCTTTATATTGGTAATACACAACAGCCGTGGCTGCATTGCTCCTGGGACTAAGGTATAATATTGGTAATAAATCTCCTCAACAACACCCGATTTATCACTCAAATATCATCTTTAAATACATTTTGGAAATACAACCATTTTTCTCCCAACATAAGCTCATACGTTATAAAAATGTACACAATTTTGTCATGAATTCGGACTTTCTGTTTTTGGTATTCATATATTTATTCGGCCAAGAAAAATCTTGTAATTTAGTGGCCTGTGCTGTACACAGTAGAGCTACTTACAGGTAACTGGAGAGCTACCATTAGCTCACGAGTTACTGGTTGAAGAAGCCCGGTGTAGAATGATTCTTAACTGGGGTCCTTCTTTGTGACTACTCAGGGGGACCACGACTGGTGAGAAAAATATTAGCAGATACATAAAGTAAATATACATTAAAGTCAACATGGAAAATTTTGTAAGAGTGAGGACATTTGAAATTGAAGGTTAAATGTTGGTATGCCTAGTTTGGTTTCTAGGAGCGGCTCAGGTACAGAAAACAATCTTTTATGTACAGTAGATTACCGCAATTGAGGCACTGGTAAACACCACCAGAAAGAGAGCATGATTTACAAGTAATAAAGTTTAGCATATCACTTATTTTTTCAAAAATTAAATCTTTTAGAAAATCTCCAACCTTCCCATTAAAATGTAAATGTTTTGCTCTTAATTATTTGCGGGTGAATTTAATCAAATACTTCATAATTTGTGTATTTGTTTGATGTGCCCTTGTTACTGTATTCTTGTGCTTTGTTTTAATATTCAAACCCTAGAATTTGCGTAGGATGGAGTTTTCAACTTACTTTAGTAGCGATTCAAAGAAGTCTAAAATTTAAGAACTGGTGGTGTAAAAATACATCTTTGTGTTTAATTTATGCTCCTTACTTATTCCTTGCATATCATATGTCTTAAATGCATTTATATATCATAAGGGGCTTCACAATTACTTATATTTATCCATCTACATTTTATTGAGCTTTAGCAAACAGAACAGGGGCAAACAGATTCAACCTTGCTAAGATCTGGAATTGAGTAGTTACATCATGGTGGTCTGCCTCCAGCCATTCTCCCTCACTCCTGGCCTCTAAAAACAAGAAACCATTGAAAAAGCACATCAGTAGTCTTTGCATTCCTTTTGTGCCTTCTAGGTTGGAAAAGGAAAACCGTGAAAGATTCAACTAAGACCAATGACTCCCTGACAATCAGTGCTGCTAGTGGAGTCCCAGTGCACAGAGGAATCTTGGTCAATTCACTTCTGGGCATCCCTTAATGAATCCAAAAGAAGTTGCCAAATCAATCCAACACCTCAATGGGTATATAATGGTGTCTGTAAACAGCTACAATGTACCAATTTAACCATTTTCTTTGACTAAACTTCCCCCGCTTGCTATGGCATGATATCTCCAGTTTGGCTGCTAGCAACATTTTAAAAAGAGCATGACACCTTCTTAAATGGCCTAGGATATCTGCACAGAATGCCACTGCTGCATGTTCATCAAATGCTTATCCTACAGTGCTGGCAAACTAGTTCTCTTCACCTGTATTCCCTGCATAATATAGACTCTTAGGTATTTCATTTTATTATTGGCTCAACAGAATGCCTAGACCAAACCCCACCTGCTCCTGTGAGCGTCCTGTTAAAGTCAGGTGTAGTATATCAGACGTTTTGGAATTTATCTTACAGCCAAAGCTCTTTTAGCACTTGGAGTACGGATTTCAGTAGATCAGACAAGACTAGTATCATATCATCCGTGATTAGATATATAGGCAAATTATGCAGCAATAAAAGACAAATTGTACAATATATAATGCGATTAAAGCCAAATTCTGTGTCAACAGGGGTAACAAAGAGGACAAAGGTGGTGGCACCGAACCCTTAAGGTATGTGTGACTACAGGGCAACCCCCAACATTATGCCCAGGTTGAGAGATAATAGCACAAGTTTAGAAAAATGGCAACAAAAAAAAACCAATCTGGGCAAGAGTAATTCTCTGTTTTGTCTGTGTTTTAGAGTGTGTGCGAGAGTATCATAAATGTGTCTTTTCGAGTCTCAGTGTAATGGGCTAAATATGTAGAACTTTAGTAAGAACCAACATAGCCAAATACCATAGATGTCCTGTTGAAGGTCGCATCAAGTCATAGTAAGGCAATATTGGAAAATGTATGTGGTTGTGTAAAGGAGAAAAAGCAAAACTAGTTTCATCCTACCTAAACCCCTCTATTTGAGTCAGTAGGGAAGAAAATAGACTTCTTCTTTTGGTGCCTAGTATGAAAGCCTTTTTGTATTTGATGCTTGCTTTAATGTATAGTAAATTATTAGAAAAATAAGGTTGTGGTTTTGCAACGTAATGACATGAGAGATTGACATGGGGAAGTCATCACATTTATTCAAAATCTTGCTGTACTTTAATCAGCGTTTTGACCCTTGGGCGATATGCTATACTTTTGCAGGTTCACTCCACTGTTTCTCTTTTATCTGATAGAGACATCTAGCCACAGATTCCTTACCTGGAACTGCCAGGCGTCAGGCTGGATCTGTAAGATTTTATAGCAGTAACCTTGCGCTCTGATAGGTGGCGTCTGTTGACTCCATGTGACGTCGTAGACGTCAGTTTCGTCGTCATCGTGACATCCACATAATCTATACAGGCACCACCCCAGCGCGCTGACGTCAGTTCTTTTCTTTCAGCTCCAGCCAGTGCAGATCCATCGCAGAGAGCTACCCACCAGACTTTTTGACTAAGTTATTGGTATAGAATGTCCAGTAAGAAGACCTTGTGGTTCAAACTGTGTGGCGCCTGTCACAGTGCCATGTCAATCACAGACCCCCATCTGGTGTCTCTGGTGCCTTGAGCACACCCACGACCCAAAGTCGTGCTCCAACTTCCCATGGTGCCGAAAGCTTTTAGGGAGCATTACCTAGAGCTGCTTGCGGCCCGGCGTCCAGTGCCCCTGAGATCTCCACGGCGATCTTGCTCCTGGTCGAGAGGAAGGTCCGATCACCTCTCCGGGGGATCAAAGTCTTCTTCCTCCCACTCAAAGTCGTGGAGATCAGCTAAGAAGTACCATAAAAAGCACAAGAAGTCGAAGCATGCTTTGACTTCACTCCTTTCGTTGCCGGACGAGATGGACGAGTCTCGGCGTTGAAGGCCCTGCTCTGCAAAGTGGGTGCCTGGGTCGGCTGTGCCTTTCCCTTCTTTTCCGGGGCCAGAAGTGACCCCCTTCCATTTAAAGTAATTCTGATGCCATTTGTGCCATATTTGTGCAGCCTGACCTTGCCGGCGCGCCTTTGGCCCCGTAGGCTCAGCGAAAGAGACCCTGTTGGTACCGCGCCTACGGCTCCTGTGTTACGCTGACCAGTCCTCAGGATCAATTTGATGAATGAGAGGTCCACCTCTTGTTCTAACCAAGCCTACAAGCCGTGATGGCACAGGTCATCGTAAGGATCAAGTGGGGGAAGGAAAGGAAGGGAACAGCAGGGAGGGAGATCTGAAATGAGAAGAAATAGAACATACAATGATAAACATCGCCTTCATAAACACATATTCTACGAAAGCCAGGCCTCTAGGCCAAGCCCTGTATGGAACCCTTTGTACCTGTAAAGAAAAGAATCATCCAGGTAGTGATTGCGATAGAAACAATAGTGGAGGGGGAGACTTCTGTGAGGGTGAACTTGTTTTGGGTAATTCTGCAGGAACGAGAGAAATAACAAACAATCATGCATGCACGATCCAACTCTCGTTATACTCAGGCACGAATTTCTGGCCCAGCATCTACCCTTCTCTAGACTCCACCGTTCATCACAGGGATAGAGCGTAGACCTCTACCACTCATGCCAACCCCTGTTAAAGATAGAGCCAGAGATATACCATTAAACAATACTGTGACTCTGTTACATCACATGCACAGCAAGCCACAGGCGTTCAGTCACTTAGCTCATCCCCTCCATGGCTACTTTGCTTTGTAGCGTAACCGTCTGTGATCCAGACAACCGTTGCAGTGTTTGTACCCAGTGTAATGACTCTTACATGAACTTTGGTTGGACCAGAGCAACTTAAAAGACCTTGGTACAGGTGAGACGCCCCTAGGACGTATAGTGGCAATGCACCCCCGCCGGCCGACAATGCAGGCCGATCACATCCAGAGTACCAGTTGCGATGACCCCCAGGGAACGCCTCTCACCCCCGCCGGCCGACAATGCAGGCCGATCAATTCCAAAGTGCGATTAACAATGTAAATCAAAGAATGCCAGCCTCCGCACGAGCAGCCGCTCACCAACGGAGGTTGGCACAAGGACAAGGACAAGATGTGGTGCAAGCACCCTTACCGGACCAGGAGTATGAGAACTGGAACTGTAGCGGACGAAAGTACCTCGGAGCTGAGAATTTCCGACAGCGTCCCGGGACTCGACTTCCTGCTTTATGCGTCTTCTCGCGACGTCGAGCGTGACGCGCTAGGCATTCTGGGTTGTGTAGTTCCTGACCGGGCGGTGGGCGGCCGGTGACTGTTCCTCGTTCCTAATTACGTGCGCTCGCCGGGATGCAGCCATGACAGTACATCCCTCCCCACACACGAGCGCGCCTAAGGACCGGGTTTCAACGGATTGGCACGGTGAAAGGCCGCCACCAAACGGGGAGCATGAACGCCCAGCGCAGGCTCACGGAAATTTTCTTCAGGGCCATAACTTTTCCATGCCACCAAATACCACAGTTTCCGGCGGCTTAACTTAGAGTCCAACACCCTCTGCACTTCGTATTCAACTTCGCTCTCCACCATAACCGGCGGAGGTGGCTTCTGGATGCGTGCAGTGGATGGTTTCAATAAGGACACGTGAAATACCGGATGGATGCGCAGGTGCGCCGGGAGTTTCAGTTTCACCGCCACCGGACTTATGCGTTTCACAATCCGGTAAGGCCCAATGAATCGGGGGTTAAACACGCTACGTTTCCTAAAGCGTACATTCCTGGTGGATAACCAAACCGCATCCCCCACACAGTACTAATGCCCCTGCCGTCGGTGTTTGTCCGCCGCGGCCTTATAACGCAACTTAACCGCCCGGAGATGCTCTTGCGCCTTGGTTAGAGTCTCCCGTATATGGGCCACCCTCTTGGACACTTCCGGGTTGGGTGTGAACCATTGCCGGATGAACGAAAGGGAGAAACCGAGGATGGTGCCCATTGTTGCAATAGAAAGGGGAAGAGGCAGTAGAACTGTGCGTGGCGTTATTATAGGCGATCTTAGCAAGCCACAAATAATCCACCCAGTTGTTCGAACTAACGTCAACGTAACAGCGGAGATACTGCTTCAGCGTTTGGTTAAGGCGCTCCATCTGGCCGTCAGTTTGAGGGTGAAAGCTGGTGGATAGAGCAGTGCTGATATGCAGGGAGGAAAGACCAAAGGAAATGATGGACGGAGTGTTGAACATTGCAAGCACTCACCCCCAGTCAACTGATCTGGGTTTAATCCATCACCGTTCTTTAGCCCACTCTGCCACCCCAGTTCAGACATGGCCATATGCAAATCAGTCTGACCCTGTGCCTCATGGGAACAGTCCAGCCCGAACTGCCAAACCATGTCGTCCCTGGACCGGAAACAAGCTTCCTAGGACCAGTTTCTGGCATTTCAGCCGTCTTCAGCCAGGCTTGCTTGTGAATCCAGTGGCAAAGTGAGCAAGGGACTCACGTCTGAGCATACCCTGCCAACTTATGGCGAACAAAGCAAAAACCAAAGGAAGTGATGGACGGAGTGTTGAACATTGCAAGCACTCACCCCCAGTCAACTGATGTGGGTTTAATCCATCACTGTTCTTTAGCCCACTCTGCCACCCCAGTTCAGACATGGCCATATGCAAATCAGTCTGACCCTGTGCCTCATGGGAACAGTCCAGCCCGAACTGCCTAACCATGTCTTCCCTAGACCGGAAACAAGCTTCCTAGGACCGGTTTCTGGCATTTCAGCCATCTTCAGCCAGGCTTGCTTGAATCCAGTGGCAAAGTGAGCAAGGGACTCATGTCTGAGCATACCCTGCCAACTTATGGCGAACAAAGCAAAAACCAAAGGAAATGATGGACGGAGTGTTGAACATTGCAAGCACTCACCCCCAGTCAACTGATCTGGGTTTAATCCATCACCGTTCTTTAGCCCACTCTGCCACCCCAGTTCAGACATGGCCATATGCAAACCGGTCCTAGGAAGCTTGTTTCTGGTCCAGGGAAGACATGGCTTGGCAGTTCGGGCTGGACTGTTCCCATGAGGCACAGGGTCAGACTGATTTGCATATGGCCATGTCTGAACTGGGGTGACAGAGTGGGCTAAAGAACGGTGATGGATTAAACCCAGATCAGTTGACTGGGGGTGAGTGCTTGCAATGTTCAACACTCCGTCCATCATTTCCTTTGGTTTTTACTTTGTTCGCCATAAGTTGGCAGGGTATGCTCAGACGTGAGTCCCTTGCTCACTTTGCCACTGGATTCAAGCAAGCCTGGCTGAAGACGGCTGAAATGCCAGAAACTGGTACTAGGAAGCTTGTTTCCGGTCCAGGGAAGACATGGCTTGGCAGTTCGGGCTGGACTGTTCCCATGAGGCACAGGGTCAGACTGATTTGCTTATGGCCATGTCTGAACTGGGGTGGCAGAGTGGGCTAAAGAACGGTGATGGATTAAACCCAGATCAGTTGACTGGGGTTGAGTGCTTGCAATGTTCAACACTCCGTCCATTATTTCCTTTGGTTTTTGATATGCAGGGAGGAGCACCATTTCCTCCAAAACTGGGCCGTAAATTGCGACCCCCTGTCGGATACAATCACACTTAGCAATCCGTACAACCGCACCACATTCACCATCAGCAACCCCGGCAATTGGCCAGCAGTAGGCACCTGTTTGCAGGCAATGAAGTGCCCCATTTTCGTCAAGTAGTCAATCACCACCAGTATGGTTGTGCAGCCCTGATCCCTGGGCAACCCGACTATAAAATCCAAGGAAATGTTGTCCCATGGCTTTCTTAGGGGTTGGAAGGGGTTGAAGCAAACCCTGTGGGCGTCTATGGTCTGATTTCATCGTGGCACACGGGGCACAGGAGGACACCCAGTCCGTAACATCCGCCCTCATTGACGGCCACCAGAGCTGGCGGGCAATGTGTTCTCTAGTTTTCTCCACCCCAAGATGTCCAGCGCAGGGGGACATGTGACACCACATGAACACTTGTTTTCGCAACCGTACCGTGGGGATCAACAGACGATTGTTCCGCAAGGGGAACCCCCCATGGAGACGCCATTCCGGGTGGTATCGAAGCCAGGTTTTCCAGCCGACTGACGCCACCCCTCTCTGAACATCTTTGAGGAAGGCGTCTGGTTGTATGGCGCATATCACTTGACCCTTAGCTATGATGCTGTTCACCGGAGCCCACTCCGGTTTCTTGGCAGAAGACTGGCGTGTGAGCGCGTCAGCCTTCCTGTTCTCCGCTCTGGGCCGGTAGGTGATGACGAAATGGAAGCCAGAGAAAAACAACATCCAACGAAGCTGTCGGGGAGTGAGATGTCTGGCGGCGGTCATGAATTGCAAATTCCTGTAGTCGGTGTACACCGTCACCACATGTCTGGCTCCCATAAGGAAATGTCTCCATTCCACAAACGCCACCTTAATGGCCAGGAGCTCCTTTTCGGCTATTGGGTAGTTCTTTTCGGCAGCATTAAGTTTGCTGGACATGTACGCCACCGGGTGGAGCTGACCTGTGGTGGTATGTCTCTGTGATAAAACGGCTCCTACGGCCTCGTCTGAGGCATCGGCCTCCACAATATAGGGTTTCTCAGGGTCCGGGTGCGAGAGGATGGGTGCGGTAACAAAAGCCTTTTTTAAAGCCACAAAGGCCCGGTGAGCGGCCTCGTCCCAGGTAAACCTCTGAGATTTCCTCAACAGCTGGGTCAGTGGGGCAACCAATTTGGAGAAGCGATAGATAAAACCTCCGATAAAAGTTGGCAAAGCCAATGAAACACTGTACGTCACGAACGTTTTGGGGAGGTGGCCAGTTCTTCACTGCTGTGACCTTACGTTCTGCCATTTCCTGGCCAGTTGGGCTCAGTATAACCCCCAGGAATTCTACAATGTGGACGTGAAAGTCGCACTTGCTCAACTTGCAGAAGAGGTTGTGCTCTTGTAATATTCCGAGCACCGTTTTCACATGTTGGACGTGTGATTCTTCATCATCGGAATACACCAGAATGTCGTCTATGTAAACCACAACATAGTGGTCCAAGATGTGCCGTAGGATGTCATTTAGGAAATATTGGAACGCCGCGGGGGCATTACACAGCCCGAACGGCATCACTAAATATTCAAACAACCCATAGCGGGTCTTGAATGCGGTCTTCCATTCATCGCCGTGTCTCATGCGAACCAGGTGGTATGCTCCCTTAAGGTCAAGCTTGGTAAAGATAGCCGCCTTCTTGACTCGTTCCAATAATACACTGATCAAAGGCAATGGGTACCGATTTTTCACGGTGATGGCGTTCAAGGCCCTATAGTCCACACAGGCACGTAACTCACCATTGGCCTTAGGAATAAAGAACAGAGGGGAAGTGGACGGGCGGATGAAGCGCAATCCCAGGAGTTTATCCAAATATTCCCTTAAATACTGGGTTTCGGGTTCCGTCAGGGCATAAATCCGACCACTCGGAACCACTGCCCCTGGAACAAGGTCTATCTGACAATCATATCGTCTGTGGGGTGGCAACTCTTCTGCTTGGACTTCACTGAACACCTGTTCGTACTGCTGATAGACCTCTGGAAGCTGGACGTTCTTTTCTGCGGCAGTGGCGATTATTGAGCCCTGAGCCAAAGCTAGGGCGGGTTCCTCAGGGATATTGTGGCAGTGTTTGAGGCAGTATAAGGAGGACATGTGCACCGTTTTTGCTACCCAATCGATCTCGGGGTTGTGTCGCTGCAACCAGGGCAACCCAAATATGATCCGGTACTGTGGAGGGTGGATGATACTGAACGTGACCTGCTCCTTATGTGATTCCCCATAGAAGACCTCTATGCTTTCGGTGTTAAACCCAATAGGACCTGTACATAGTCTTCTGCCGTCAACTGCATAGACTTCTTCGGGAGTGTCCTTGGGCAATAGACGTATACCCTTACTTTGTGCTGCACCCATGTCCATGAACATGCCCGTAGCCCCAGAGTCCACCATCGCAGACATCTGGATCCAATCTGACGCTACTCTCAACTCCACCTGAATTACTAAATGGCCCCTAGATATCTTGTCTCCTCCGGCCACAGAAGGGATGTAAGCCTGACTCCAAGAAACCCCTTTGTCTTTCTTCGAGTCAACTAGTTTTCCGATGCCGCCTCAACGGTGACCGTGGCTACTCGGGGGTTACGAAATCGACTGCTCTTAGGCTTCACAGGACACTCCCTAACGAAGCGTCCTCGTTTGCCGCAATATAAACTAAGACCCTGCTTGCGGCAGGCTTCTTTTTCAGTGGAGGTCAAGGCTGCTCGTACAGCCCCGATGTCCATGGGTTCTGTGGCTGATGAAGGGCTCATATGGGTGGCCTTCTGTCTTTCATAAGTCTGCGGGTATTTTTCCTTCCGCACCCCCTTTCTTTCGCTCAGCCGAAGGTCTAACCGTAGCACCAAGTTAATCAAATCTTCACACGAGGTAGGCTGAGGGTCTATCTGGGCTATGACATCTTTAAGGTCTTCCCTAAGCCCCTGGTGAAACAGGGCAGCCTGCTTGCTCTCTGGCCACTTAGTCTCGGCCACCAGTCGTTGAAAAGAATTTAGATAGACTACTAATTCCTTATCGCCCTGCCGTAGTTCTAGCAACTCTCTATCTGCCGTATAGGAGTCCGCTCGTCTATCGAAGACCCTCAGGAATTCTCCCTTGAAAGTTTCCCAGTCGTGTAAGAGAGGGTCGTCACGGTTCACTAACGGCACCGCCCATTGAGCTGCGTCCCCGGCTAGGTATGATATAATTTGCCTGATTCGTGGGGAACGATTTGGGTTTGCACGAAAAGTGAAGCATCACCTGTGTGAGAAACACCTGCACCATGGCCGAACTCCCATGGTACCTTTCGGGGGAGGCTAGAGGTATAGATACAGGCATCTCCACCACCACCGATGCGGAAGGGCCTGCCACCGGGCCTACATTAAACGGGTTTCGCTGGATACTGTCCAGCCTTGCTCGTAAATCGGCGGCCTCCTGTCTCGAGGCAGCTAGTTCTCCCTGAATGGTAGCCAAGACTGCTATCACATCTTCAAGAGTGGCCATGCTCAACACAACCCGACCGAGAGGACCGAATTTCGTGGGTCGGAAATTCTGATATGCTGACCAGTCCTCAGGATCGGTTTGATGAATGAGAGGTCCACCTCTTGATCTAACCAAGCCTACAAGCCGTGATGGCACAGGTCATCGGAAGGATCAAGTGGGGGAAGGAAAGGAAGGGAACAGCAGGGAGGGAGATCTGAAATGAGAAGAAATAGAACATACAATTATAAACATCGCCTTCAGAAACACATATTCTACGAAAGCCAGGCCTCTAGGCCAAGCCCGGTATGGAACCCCCTGTACCTGTAAAGAAAAGAATCATCCAGGTAGTGATTGCGATAGAAACAATAGTGGAGGGGGAGACTTCTGTGAGGGCGAACTTGTTTTGGGTAATTCTGCAGGAACGAGAGAAATAACAATCAATCATGCATGCACGATCCAACTCTCGTTATACTCAGGCACGAATTTCTGGCCCAGCACCTACCCTTCTCTAGACTCCACCGTTCGTCACAGGGATAGAGCGTAGACCTCTACCACTCATGCCAACCCCTGTTAAAGATAGAGCCAGAGATATACCATTAAACAATACTGTGACTCTGTTACGTCACATACACAGCAAGCCACAGGCATTCAGTCACTTAGCTCATCCCCTCCATGGCTACTTTGCTTTGTAGCGTAACCGTCTGTGATCCAGGCAACCGTTGCAGTGTTTGTACCCAGTGTAATGACTCTTACACAAACTTTGGTTGGACCAGAGCAACTTAAAAGACCTTGGTACAGGTGAGACGCCCCTAGGACGTATAGTGGCAATGCACCCCCGCCGGCCGACAATGCAGGCCGATCACATCCAGAGTACCAGTTGCGATGACCCCTAGGGAACGCCTCTCACCCCCGCCGGCCGACAATGCAGGCTGATCAATTCCAAAGTGAGATTAACAATGTAAATCAAAGAATGCCAGCCTCCGCACGAGCAGCCGCTCACCAACGGAGGTTGGCACAAGGACAAGGACAAGATGTGGTGCAAGCACCCTTACCGGACCAGGAGTATGAGAACTGGAACTGTAGCGGACGAAAGTACCTCGGAGCTGAGAATTTCCGACAGCGTCTCGGGACTCGACTTCCTGCTTTATGCGTCTTCTCGCGACGTCGAGCGTGACGCGCTAGGCATTCTGGGTTGTGTAGTTCCTGGCCGCGCGGTGGGCGGACGGTGACGGTTCCTCGTTCCTAATTACGTGCGCTCGCCGGGATGCAGCCATGACATCCTGCCCTGGCACCACGGTCTCCTCTTAGATCCGTTCCTGGATCCGGACCGGTGCTGGTGGTACCACTTCGACCTTTCCCGATGCCGAGACCCTCCTCCATCATTATTCCGGATGACACCGGCTGGGTGTCACCGACGCCAAGACAGGTGCCGACAGGGATGTTGGGTTTCATGTTTGTCCTGTGCTTTATTAGGTCTCGGCTGCGAAAGGCTGCGCTTGCGCAGTCTCGCTCCGAGATTTAATGAGATGGAGTGACTTTGAGAAGAGGGGCTTGCACCCGCCCCTCTTCTCTCCTGTTCTCCATTGGCTGGCCTCTTAAATGCTGGCCAGCCACTGGAGAAGAGGTCCAGTCACTCCGTTGAAGCCCCGTCCTTTTCGGATCGGGGGGCGTGTTTTTTGCGAGAAGTCTCAGGGAGGAGACAACAGCAAAACACGCCCCCAAATCCGAAAATGAGGCTTCCTTTCTCCGAGGCATTTTTGCTGTGCCTCGGAGAAAGGCGGTGGTGTCCCGGCGTTGCTCCCTCACCTGATCTCCTCGTTCCCTCTCTCGCTGCTTCTCCATGTATTGTGACAAACATTAGAACGGAAAAACTGTTTTTCAATATATCCGTTATCAAGAACAACGATTGTTTTAGCTCCTGCTTCTCCATGTATTGTGACAAACATTAGAACGGAAAAAATGTTTTTCAATATATCCGTTATCAAGAACAACGATTGTTTTAGCTCCACAGACAAAGAGAAGAATAGCTATTGCCGCAGGTATTCTTAAAGAAATTAGGTTTGATGTACCTTTTAATATGGCCTCCTCGAAGGTACGCTTGTCAGTGGGAGTCCTCTTTCCGTGTCTATGTTCTGCGGGCCATAACACTTTTTCTCCCTCTGTATGTGTGATATACTGCCTCTTGGTCCCTTCTCTGTGTCTGTGAAACCTGCCTAGTGTGGTGTCCGTCGTCAGTGTTTGTAAACTATCAATCTGTGGAGTGAGCAATCCCAGGAGTCTGGCGTGACTGCGGGCGCGAGGCGTGGGAGAGCATCCTCAGCGTCCAGGGTGAGGTAGCGAGTTTATCCACGGGTGTACGCACGGCCCCCGGATAGAAACAGTTGCGTATAGCGTCCCGCGCCCGGTAGGGGCACCTGCATCCGCAGCCAAGGCGGCCGAAGCAGCAGTGGCCATGAACCGCAGCTTCAGCAGGTCGCAGAACCTGCGCTTCCTGGAGAGTAACAGCACCGTGGAGGTGAAGAGTAAGGTGAGTGACTTCAGCTCTCAATTGCACTGAGGTACGGGTACTCTCTTTACGTACAGCTCCTGTAGTGTGGAGACTGGTGTCTGCGGTGTAAATTACGCCTGGGAATCCCTGGAATGTCAGGTGGCGGGGCATCCAGTACCAGCTCTCTTTCCCCACTTTTGGACCTATCCCCTTCCATATGCGTCTCCTTGAGAGGGAAACAGCAGAGCTAGAGACTACGTTCTCGACATTCTGTATTTTACTTCATTGTTAATTGCAGAGTTTCAGTTTGCTTGATAAAGTTAAATGAATAGGAGGTCTGTTCATATTATTTGCTTGCTGGTGTTCCTGGAGTACACAGTTTTCAATGTCATCTTACACAACTGGGCTGTTGCTCAAACATGGGACAGAAGATTGATTGGTGGGTATACTTGTCTTTTGTTGTCTTCAACCCATTTTTTGTTGGTATCTCCGGCCACTTTGCTAAGTCACTATTTTTTTGGGGTAGACTGGGTCTACAGTATTTACATTTACCTGTTGTTGCTGTAGAATGAGCGGGTGTGTGGCGGTGGTTTTAAAAGTCGCAGTTCGCAAGTCACTGCTGCCTGTGCATCTCCTGCACTGGGAAACGTTTGCATCGCTGGCTACTTGCATGTATTGGAATATGCTGTTTGGTTCAAGTTTAGTTAAAATCACATGTCCCTCACACAAAATGACCACAGACACAATCCATTCAAAAAGTAATGGATCATGTATTCAAACTTTTCTCACCAGGCAGTCGTCTCTCACGTCTCACATAAGTGTTATTTTGCACACGCAGTATTCTTATGGCTCTGTTTGTGCGACTTGCAATGCTTCAAGGGATGGAATTGTGTAGCACGCACTTTCAAAATATTAGCCTTATCTCTAGTGTTCAATGAAAGGCACTATTTTACCTGTTTCAAAAAGTCCCCGCCATCTCGTTGAAAGCATAGCGGCCCCAGTGCATCGATTTGCACAACCCATTGCAAGCCTGTCTCATTGGTAAAAGCAGGGTTTTTCCTATCAAATCTGTAAAAGCTCTGTCGACTTTTGACTGCTTTGTCCCTATTAAAGTGGAATAGTTCTGTCTGCCCTATTCAAAAATGATAATAAAAGCCTAGTAACTTTACCATCAAAACTGAGTATACGTGTGAAATATGTGGCAGTACTGCGAGCCAGCCACCCCCTCTCCATGCCCAGGACTGTCTTGACCCCTCCCCCCACCTCCCTGCACCTTTTGTTTTTAAAACATGTAGAGAAACGGCATTGTTATTTACAATGTCAATAGCTTAATCAGTGTGTGTGTAGGTGGCTCTGTGTGTGTGTGCAAATGCAATAGGTCTCGCATTTGAGAGTGATTAAGCTATTGACATTGTAAATAACAATGCCGTTTCTTTAAATGTTTTATAAACAAAAATAATGTCATGAGCAATGCCAATAGCTCTAACTTTACCAATGCCGAGACCATTGCATTGTAAATGCTTGTTCTGAAGTGCTATGAGTTGATGAGGATTGGGAGGGGCAACAGGATCCATTAGAAATCTCACTCTACAACGAGGAAATGGACGGGTACGAGGACATGGGTGATGCCAGCTGCTTGCACACCACCAGCAGAGCCTGACATGCTGTCTTATCATAACCTGGCTACGGAGGAGGGGGATTCTTTTGCAATGGTGGTGGGTAGAGCTGCGGAGTTCTTGGACCTGCAGCTTCCTACAGTGGCGGTCAAGACCAATTTCTTGACAGAAGTCCTGCAGCCTGGTGTCTCCACCTCTGAAACCTTGCTGTCATTTAATGTGACCTTGAAAGATGTTCTACTGGGCACCTGGTCCAAGCCCAGCACAGGGGCTCCTGTGAACAGAACTATTGCCCGCTATCCGCGCCCTGCACTGGGCGACCCAGCTTTCCACTCCAACCATCCCACCCTGGGGAGCTTGGCGGTCCAAGCTTCTACTTCTCGTGGCACGTTCCCTTCCGCACGCCAGGATAGAGAATCCAAAACGCAGGACAGCATTGATAAGATGTTCTCTCCCACCAGCCTAGCATTGCGGTCGTTATGGCAAACGGTTGCTCAATTGCTGCCACAAGTCCCGGAGGAAGCCCGGGCTCACCTTCCCCAGGCTGTGACCAATGGGAGAGAGGCAGCAAAGTTTGCCATACGCGGTGGCCTAGACCCAACACACTTACTGGGCAGAGCGATTTCATCAACGGTGGCCGTTAAGCGCCATGGCTGGCTGAGAACGTCTGGCTTTTCAGGGGATGTTCAAGCCAACCTTATGGACATGTCCTTTGCTGGCTCTAATCTGTTTGGAAACAGGGAAGACGCGGTGCTAGAGCTCTTTAAGGAGTCGCTGGCTACCGCCCAGTCCTTCGGCCTCGCAATGTCATCCCAGCCTGCGTCCGCCTTTCGCTCCTCTTGTAGCTATGGAAGGGGCTTCCAACCATGCCTGCCCTACCCCAGCCAGAGGACTGCGCAAGTCCCGCAACCTCTGTGTGGCCGTGGGCGCAGTTCACCCGGACCATGTGAGTCGGGAGGTCAGAAGTCAGGTCAGGCTGCAACCCCTTTCCCCCTCCACCTCCAAACCTTCCTAGTCTGATCTTTCCTGATCATGGGCTTCCAGTTAGTGGCAGGATACGCCATCACCTCCACCACTGGCGGGATATCACCGTGGACAGGTGAGTGTTGTAATTAGTCCAAAGGGGCTACTCCCTCCCCTTCGAAACTACTCCTTCCTCCATGCCTCCAACTTGCGAGCCGAAGAAGGACTTGCTTTGCAAGTAAGTCAAAACTCTCTTGGCCAAGAGAGCTATAGATAGAGTTCCTCAGACATAAATAGGCTGTGATTGCTATACCTGGTATTTTCAGGTTCAAAAGAAGGAAGGAGGCCTTTGTCTTATCCTCAGCCTCGGATCCCTCAACTAATTCCTCAAAAAGGAAAAGTTCGGGATGCTCACTCTTGCTCAGGTCCTGCCTGCCTGGGAGACTGGATAGTAGCATTGGACTTGCAGGACGCCTATTTCCATATTCTCGTCCTGCCTGCCCATCGGATCACTGACGAAATATCGAGAAGAAGAATATCGAATTGCCAAAATATCGAAGGAAAAATATAGAATGCCAAAATATCGAAGCCCTATCTCCAAACGGGTAAGTACAAAAATATAGAATCCAAAATATCGTTGTAAAAAATATAGTTAGTCACAATATCAAATTATTTTTACTGTCTTAAAATTAATGTAAAATTAATGAAATAAAACATATAATTAACTGAAACATACTTAAAAATACTTGAATTACTTTAAAATTAATAAATAATTAATGTAAATAAAAAAATAATAATAATACATATATATTAATGTAATATTAATTAAAAAAATGCAATATTTTTTGCGTAGGATAGCGGGCGGGTAAAATTTACTATTACCACTCCAGTAAGTGCAATAGTAGGGAAAACGTTGGATAGCGGGAGGGTAAAAATTAGTTTTCCCACTTCAGACAGTGCAATAATAGGGAAGGCATTGGATAGCGTAGGGGTAAAAATTTATATTCACACTCCAGAGAGTGCAACAGTAGGGAAAGCGTTGGATAGCGGGAGGGTAAAATTTACTATTCCCACTCCAGCGAGTTCAACAGTAGGGAAAGCATTGGATAGCGTAGGGGTAAAAATTACTATTCCCACTCCAAAGAGTGCAACAGTAGGGAAAGCATTGGATAGAGTAGGGGTAAAAATTACTATTCCCACTTCAGAGAGTGCAACAGTAGGAAAACCTTGGATAGCGTAGGGTTAAAAATTACTATTCCCACTTCAGAGAGTGCAACAGTAGGGAAAGCGTTAGATAGCGGGAGGGCAACATTTACTATTCCCACTCCAGTGAGTGCAACAGTAGGGAAAACTTCAGATGGCGTAGGGGTAAAAATTACTATTCCCACTCCAAAGAGTGCCACAGTAGGGAAAGCGTTGGATAGCGTAGGGGTAAAAATTACTATTCCCACTCCAGAAAGTGCAACAGTAGGGAAAGCGTTGGATAGCGTAGGGGTAAAAATTACTATTCCCACTCCAAAGAGTGCAACAGTAGGGAAAGTGTTGGATAGCATAGGGGTAAAAATTACTATTCCCACTACAGAGAGTGCAACAGTAGGAAAAGCGTTGGATAGCGGGAGGGTAAAAATTACTATTCCCACTCCAAAGAGTGCAACATTAGGGAAAGCGTTGGATAGCGTAGGGGTAAAAATTACTATTCCCACTCCAAAGAGTGCAACAGTAGGGAAAGCGTTGGATAGCGTAGAGGTAAAAATTACTATTCCCACTCCAGTGAGTGCAACTCCAGGGTAAGCGTTGGATACCGTAGGTGTAAAAATTATTATTCCCACTCCAGTGAGTGCAATAGTAGGGAAAGCGTTGGATAGCGTAGGAGTAAAAACTTACTATTCCCGCTCCAAAGAGTGCAACAGTAGAGAAAGCGTTGGATAGCGTAGGGGTAAAAATGACTATTCCCATTCCAAAGAGTGCAACAGTAGGGAAAGCGTTGGATAGCATAGGGGTAAAAATTACTATTTCCACTCCAGTGAGTACAACTGTAGGGTAAGCGTTGGATAGCGTAGGGGTAAAAATTGCTATTCCCACTCAAGAGAGTGCAACAGTAGGGAAAGCGTTGGATAGCGGGAGGGTAAAAATTACTATTCCCACTCCAAAGAGTGCAACAGTAGGGAAAGCGTTGGATAGCGTAGGGGTAAAAATTACTATTCCCACTCCAGAGAGTGCAACAGTAGGGAAACCGTTGGATAGCGGGAGGGTAAAATTTACTATTCCCACTCCAGTGAGTGCAACTCTAGGGTAAGCGTTGGATTCCGTAGGTGTAAAAATTATTATTCCCACTCCAGTGAGTGCAATAGTAGGGAAAGCGTTGGATAGCGTAGGGGCACACAATATTTAATAATTAATTTATTATAAATACCAATGTTTTTTGCATTAATAACCTATTAATAATTAACAACCAATTAATTTTCAATACCAAAAATTAATAAATACAATTAATACCAATTAATAATTAATTAAGAATAAATTAATTAGCAATATACAAAACTTATTTCAATAAATTATTTACTATTAAATTAATTCCCACCATATTCCCCTAAAAACCCACAACCCGCTACAAATAATAAATTAATACAATTAACATAATTATCAATTAAACAATTAATACTAATTAATTACCAATTAATAAAAATTATTTACCAATTAATAATTAATCAACAACCAATTAATTTTCAATACCAATTAATAATTACCTAATAACAATTAAATTACTTCCCACCCTATTCCCCTATAAACCCACAACCCGCTACAGAAGTAAAACGCAAAATTAAATTAAAAATAATTAATAATTCCTAAAAATTATTATTTAATGTACTATAATTAAATTACTTCCCTCCCTAATCCCCTAGAAACCCACAACCCGCTACGGAATTAAATTACATAAAAATTAAATAACATAAAATTCATTACTTTAAAAATATTCAAACATACATTCCAAAATTTATACATACTTTTAACACATATACTAACACTTAAAACACTATTAAAAAAATCGATATTTTTAACAACTATATTATGACTGTCGATATTACTTCTATATTATTTAAATCGATATTTTATTTCTTACCTGATTTTCGATATTCTTCACCACTATTTTTTGGCAATTCGATATTCTGTCCATTCTATATTAAAAACTCGATATTCTGTCCTGTCGATATTTTGAATTCGATATTATGTCTGTTTACCCTGCCCATCGCCACTACCTGCGGTTTACGGTGGGCCACGAGCACGTTGTTTACCATGCTCCTCTTCAGCCTCACCAATGCCCCTCTGGTGTTCACCAAGGTGATGGCGGTGGTCGCAGCCCACCTGCAATGATCAGGGGTTCCAGTCTTCCCCTATATCGATGACTGGTTTGTTGTAGGCATGCTCGTCCCAAGCAGTCGTATCCTACCTTTAGACTACGGCGAACCTCCTGCATTTGCTGGGGTTCACTATCAACGTACCAAAGTCACAACTGACTCCCTCTCAGAAGCTCTATTTCAACTGTGCAGTTTCGGGCTTATTCTCCCCAACGGAGAGTCCAAGATATTCACGCTATGATACCGATGTTTCAGCCTCGATTCAGGATTTTGGTGAGAAGGACTCTGAGGCTGCTGGGCCTTATGGCCTCTAGCATCCTGCTAGCGGATTATGCCAGATGGCACAGGCGGGCTCTGCAGTGGGACCTGAAGTTCCAGTGAGCGCAAAATCAGGGAAAACTCACCGACCTCGTTCAGATATCGGAGGGCACTGCAAAGGATCTGCAGTGGTGGCTGACAAACCGCGATTGGATCAGAGGCAGACCCCTCTCTCTTGCCCACCCAGATCTCAAAGTGGTGACGGATGCATTGTTTCTGGGATGGGGCGGCCATCTGGAAGAGGTGGAGATCATGGGATTCTGGTCTCTGGCAGAAGCAGAGCTGCATATCAACTTGTTGGAGCTTCGTGCAATCCGATTGGCACTGAAAGCTCTCTTACCATCCCTCAAGGGAAGGCTAGTTAATGTGTTCACAGACAACACTACCACCAGGTGGTACTACAACAAACCGGCAGGGTGGGGTGGTAGACCGTCTGTCAAGAGACCCTGGGCCTCTAGACTTGGCTAGAACAGGGCATGTCCTTGGTGGGTCAACACCTGGCCGGTTCCCTGAACGCCAGAGTGGACAAACTCAGCTGCCGCTGCCTAGCAGATCCCAAGTGGCTATCTTTCAACAGTGGGTAGAGCCTTGGTTAGATCTGTTCGCCTCCGAAGAGAACATGCAGTGTCAGCAGTTTTGCACGTTGGAGTTTCCAAGGCAGCTCTCGCTCAGCGACGCTTTGTGTCATGAGTGGAGCGCAGGCCTCCTGTACGCCTTTCCGCGCATACCACTCCTGTCCAGAGTGCTCAAGCACTACAGGAGCGACCAGGACCAAGACATTTTTTTGGCTCCAGACTGGGCGCATGGAGTTTGGTATGCCGAGCTTTTGCAGATGAGCATCGATCAGGCTGCCCCTTCGGGAGGATCTTATGTCGCAGCAGCACAGGAGGGTCCTCCACCCAAACCTGTCCACCCTCCACCTCCTTGCGTGACGATAGAGCAGCGACAGTTGACAACTTTTAACCTTCCTCCCAAAGTCTGTGAAGTTATTCTGGCATCCAAGTGTCCCACCACAAAGTCCGTATACGCCTGTTGATAGCAAAGTTTTTGTAAATATTGTACAGAAAGGTTTGTTGACCCCCTGTCTGCCTCCCTTTCTGACATTCGTCTTTTCATTTCCTCCTTGGCCCAGCAGGGCTCTGCTGTGGGCACTGTGAAGGGCTACCTTTCGACTTTTCTTAGGTTGCCAGATCAACCGTCACTTTTTAAATCACATATTGTATGGAGATTCGTTAAGGGGCTTGAGAGCTTAACTTTGTTCTTACCTACTTGATGTGTGCACCTTTGAACCAATGCACAGTTGCCCCCTCTGGTTGCCCACTATCAAGACAGCCGCCTTAGTGGCAATAACTTCTGCCAAGAGTGTGAGTGAATTGCAGGCTCTATAATCTCAGCGTCCTTACCTGACTGTCTTTCCGGACAAAGTAGTGCTCCGCACTAGAGCTTCTTTCTTGCCTAAGGTGGTAACGCCTTTCTACCTAGGGCAATCTGTCACCTTGCCCACCTTCTATGTTCCTCCACATCCTTCTAAGGAAGAAGTATGTCTCCACTGTCTGGACCCAAAAAGAGCATTTTCGTTCTACCTTGATCGCACAAGAGGTCCGGGTGGATTACCAACTCTTTGTAGGGTATGTTGAAGCAAAGAAGGGACGTGCTGTGCAGAAGAAAACCTTCTCACATTGGGTCATTGTAGGAAAGTAGGATCTACTTTCATGGTTACCCCCACTTTTGCTGGTGTCAGTATGTTTTTTTGACTATTCTGACCGGGATGCTGCAAATCAATACCCAGTCACTGTGCTTCCTCCCTAAATTGACCATGGTATTTACTTCTGTACCTCCATAATTGGCTACTGGTGTACCCTTGTAAGTCCCTAGTATATGGTACTAAGGTACCCAGGTCATAGGTACACCAGGAGTCTCCCATGAGCTGCAGTTTGTATTGTGCCACCCATGAGAGACCACACAAACTGTGACTACAGGTCTGCATGGCAGCCTGTGTGAGTGGGTGCTAGCATCCCTCACAACAGATATACGTTTTCTTATATCTGATGTCACTTCACTTGTATTTGTATTTACATTTATAAAACACGCAGCTACCCAACAGGGTCTCCCGGCGCAAAACCTATAAGTCACCCCTATGGCAGGCCTTTCAGTCCTGAAGGCAGGGTTTTTGGTTATAAGTGTGAGGGTGTCCCTGCATGAGCAGGACACCCCTACAAACCACGGAGTCGATTCTCCAGGCCTTGTAAGTGCGGTCAGCCATTTTGATACATATAGTGGTCATCAGTCATTACGAGATGTCTAACTTCATAGTGGCTGCACCAAACCCGGTCATGTTTGTCAGAATCATACCCCAACACCGATTCCAGTGTTAGAAGTATGGTCCTGTGTACTGGGGGGCTCCTTTAGGGTACCACCCCTGTACTCCCACTTACAGCCTTTCATGGTCTGACAGCAAGCTAGTGCTGCTGCCGACAACAGACACAATTCCACCCCTAGAGACCACTGTATTTTATGCTTACTTACCTGTTACAATTGAAGTATTCTTGTGTATTTGTGTTTATATCTATAGGTAGGAGTTATACAAATGTGTTAGTGAGTGTTGTTTAATAAATAGAACTATTTATATATAAACACTGAGTGGTTCTTTTTCATTTAACCTACACTACATGATTAGATCTGGTAAAACAAGCTGCTTAACACTCCTTCAGGATAAGCCTGAAAGCTGCTCTCCACAGCTACCACTTAGAGAGCTTTCTATGGTTGTCTAAGACCACTAAAATCACCATAAGTGTTGTCTGATTAGTGCAAGGTGATACACTTAAATAGATGTGCACCATATACTAAGCCAGCCTCCTACAGTCATCTTCTGCATAAAGATATGTTATGCTTTGGCAAAGAAACAGCCTCCTGAAGGCCTTTGAGCTCATGCAAATAGAGTTAAGCCAGCCATGGTTTCCGGGTTCTTATCTGCCAGACGGCCACGTGGGCATTCCTGCACACGTTCGCCAAGCATTACTTCCTGGACAATCAGGTCCACAGGGAGGGCCTTTTTGACCATCCTGTCCTACAGGAATTTTTTATTTAAAACTTTTCCGCAGTCCCTCCAGGGATGGTATTGCTTGTCTATCTGTTCACAGGTAAGGAATCTGTGGCTAGATGTCTCTATCAGTTGGACAAGTTACTTAACATCTTCCACGCCTTATCTGGTGGAGACATGATCTACCTGCAGATTCCTTACTGACCCAAACAACCTCCCCGCTCTGCGGATCAGTTTTTAATGTTGGGTTGCGTCACCGACACCACGTGACTTCACCCTATCAGTGCGTAGGCATACTGCTATCAAAACCCTTCGGGCTCTAGCCTGGAAATTCACAGGTAAGGAATCTGCGGCTAGATCATATCTCTACCAGATAAGGTTTTACCGAAGACAAGTTACATGTCCTTCTGTCCAACAATTATTTCTTGTTTCTAAAAACCTTGCACCACTTCGCTATTTTCTAAATGTATGCATTTTTTTATTCACAAGGTACAACCATAATCGAAATTTATCTGAGTTGAAGCCGCTTGAACCAATGGGAAATACAGTCTATGGCTATGCCACGTAAGTAGTGTCCATATATTTGCAGTAGCACTAACATGTATGCTGAATACACCCATTTTATTCTTAGGCCTGGTAAATTAGTTTACTGGTTCCGTTCCAGCAGCACAACACTAGACGCCGGTGCACTCTAAATAGGGCTGTTGTTGACAACAGGTGGATTTTTAATGTGGGAAGACACAATACCTCCTTCAAAATGGGCTAAATGACTGAAGCTCAATGTTCTTTGGGGTGGTTTGGAGGAAAGGGTCCAGCAGTGAAATGTTTGAAAAATAAACAGAGCAAAATGGTGCATTTTTACAAAATGTTCACATAAAGCAGATAAACTTCCAGACATTCTAAAGAGATAATAAAGAAATAGCTCAATAACTTTGTGGTTTTCCAGGCTGCCTCATCTTATTGGCGCTCACCCTCCTCAAGATATCTTTGAAAACATTGAGGCAGAACAGTGTATTTTACAACACCATTTCGGTAAAGATTAGCATAAGGGCTATTTGTATTTTAGGCAGTCAAATAATATACATAACTTTCCATGGCTCATTATTTTTCACAGTGTATATAGACATCTGTGTTCACTTTATTTTTCTACCTAACCCTTCCAAGTAGATTCTCAATAACATTTTATGGCTGTGACTCTTCTTGAAAGAAACCAGGTGTAAAAACACGGCAAATCAAAAGCCATGCAGAGCTAGACAATTGCTACAGTTTATAGCAGTGCTACTGCTCACTTATGTAGCACTTGAAGATTCAGAGAGCAGACAGGTTACACCAGTTTCACATGCTTAGGCCCATGACAGCATTAGTGAAAACATAAAAAGGTTTAGCACAGATGACCAAATGCTGCTACACAATTCATGAAATTATGCCATTAGCAATATGTGCACTCTGGTACCAAGGAGCCAAAATCCGTAATATCCCTTCTGAGCTCTGTATGTATTATTCCTGAGATATGGGAAATATCAGTTTGCCAGTTTCTGAAAATGGAAATATTTAACCATGGTTTAAAAGGAATTTTTAATCAAGCTTATTCTTTGATAAATAAGCTAACGACTATTAAACAAAAGCTTGTTGTTTCCATATTTCCATAAATGCTAATTTTTCATAATGAATACATACCCATTTTAAATATTTATATCTGAAAGAGAGAATTAAAGTTAGATTCCTTACCTTTATAATTACCCTCAGGCGTCAGACTGGATCCGTAGATTTTTTTCGTCAGCAGTACCCCTGCGCGTCAAAAGGTGGCATCGGTCGGCTTCGCGTTCGTCGTTGGTGTCGTGGCCGCCCGGATGACGTTGCGGTAACTACTCAGACGCCGCCTTCACGTCCTGACGTCAGTTCTTTCTTTTTCCACGCCAGCCAGCGCAGATCCGGAGAGAGCGGTACCTCCAGTCACTTCTTGACTGACTTTTTTGCGACGTTTGTCCACTCCGTGTTTTGAGTCTATCGACTCCTGGTGCACGCAGAGATGTGCACGCAGAGATGTCCAGCCATCCTCGGCCCGGCTTCACGGCTTGCAACACCTGTCACATACTGGTGTCGGTTATGGACCCGCTCTGCGTTTGCCCCTGGTGACAGGAGCACGTCCATGATCCCAAGTCGTGGTACGATTGCCGGACCATGAATCCGAAGTCTTTGTGGGAGCGGTCCCGAAAGCGTCTCGAGGCCCGGCGGTCCGCTCAGCGCCGTTCGAGGTCCCGGTCGTGTGGGAGGTCGAGGGACCGGTCGCGGAGTCACCACCACTCGTCATCGAAGTCTTCACACTCCTCAGGTAAGTCGAAGCACAAGAAGAAGCATCGTCGCTCTTCGACATCTGCCCGTCCGTTGGCCGACGCGACGATGGATGTGGACGTGCCCCTCCTGTGGCACCGTGCATGAAGCCTGAAGGGTCGACTCGGAGTTTCCCTCCTTTTCCGTGAGCCGGAGCATCCCCAGCCCAGCTGCAAAGTTTCTACGAAGCGATGCATGCCATCTTTGGGCAGCCCGACCCCGCTGGTGTGCCTTTGGGCCCCGATTACTCGGCTGGGGGCCTTGGGCCTTCAACGCTGGCGGCTCCGGCCCCAGCGCCACAGGGTCCCCTTGGATCCAGGCCTGGATCCAGTTCGGTGCCGGTCGACCTTGTAACACCTCCCATGGTGCCGATTCCACCTTGTCCACTCCCAACGCCGGTTGGATCCCCACCCGGCGTCGACCCCGGCCTCCACCCTGACTTGGACACGGAGCCGGACCGACGCCGGATCCGGCACCGAGCGGTATTTTTGTACCTCTATTCGACCCTGGTGTTTCCTACAGGCCAGATTGGCAACCAGCAGAGGGTGAGGAGGACTGGGAGGGGTCTGTAGACCCTTTGGCTGACCAGTTAGATGAACCGGACTGGAGAGAGGAGTTGGGGGAAGCCAGTGGGTCTGGATACCTCCCCAGACCTTGGCATGCTGTCTCCTCCTACCATGGCTACGGAGGAGGGTGCTTCATATGCAGTGGTGTTGCGTAGAGTGGCCGAGGCCCTCAACCTCGACCTACCTACGGTGGCAGTCAGGATGAATCTCCTGATGGAGGTGCTTCAACCGGCAGCGGCCTCTTCGGAGCCCCTGCTGCATTTCAATAAAGTCCTTACTGACATCCTTTTGGGCACCTGGTCCAGGCCCAACACAGGGGCTCCTGTGGATAGGATGATTGCCTGACACCATCGCCCGGCTCTGGGCGACCCCTCTTTCCTCTCCCAACACCCCACCCCTGGGAGCTTAGTGGTCCAAGCCTCTACATCCAAAGGCGCATTCCCTAACGCACCACGTGATAGGGAATCCAAAAAGCTGGACCATCTTAGGAAGAAGAAGTTTTCTTCCTCCAGCTTGGGACTACGGTCGGTGAACACCGCATGTCTGTTGGGCCGTTACAACCACTCTGTGTGGGATAGGGTAGCGCAGGTGCTGCCACAGCTCCCAGAGGAGGCCTGGGCTGTGCTCTCCTGTGCAGTCACCTAGGGGCGAGACGCAGCCAAGTTCACCATTCGATGTGGACTGGACACCGCCGACTCACTAGGCAAGACAATTTCAATGTAGTTAGCCCTTCGACGCTATGCCTGGCTGAGGCCGACTGTTTTTTCCAGGGATGTCCTGGCTACCTTTCTGGACATGCCTTTTGATGGCCATCATCTGTTTGGCGACAAAGTAGAGAACACGCTACAGCGCTTCAAGGACTCCCGTGCTACGGCCAAGTCCTTGGGCCTCTCCACCCACCCCGCGCAGTCTTCTTTTCTCCCCTTTCGTGGCTACGGAAGGGGTGTCCCACCACGTTCCACTCAGGGCCACAGGCCGGCGCAAGCTGTCCAGCCCCTGCGCAGCCGGGGGACCTCGGACCCACCGTCGTAGGTCTGGGGGCCAGCGAGCGGGCCAGTCCACCAGCGCCCTTTCTGCAGCAGCCTCCAAACCCTCCTAGTCCGACTTTTCAGGACCACCAATGGGCAGCAGGATTTGCCATTACCTTCCACACTGGTGCACCGTCACGTCTGACAGGTGGTTTTTGCAGATAGTCTGAAGGGGCTACTCCCTCCCCTTCAAGACTACCCCTCAATCCATGCCACCGCAATACCATGCCGTAAGCATGTCGGAGGATCATCTGACCCTTCTCCAACAGGAAGTTACGGCTCTCTTGGCCATGGGAGCTATTGAGCAAGTTCCTGCTCTAGAAGTAGGTCGTGGTTGCTATTCCCACTACTTTCTGGTGCCCAAGAAGGACAAGGGCCTGCATCCTATCTTGGATCTCAGGGACATCAACCGCTTCCTCCGGAAGGGGAAGTTCAAAATGTTGACACTAGGTGGACTGGATGGTAGCGTTGGACTTGCAGGGTGCTTACTTTCACATCCCCGTCCTGCCGGCCCACTGGCGTTACCCACAGTTCACGGTAGGCCACAAGCACTTTAAGTTTACCTTGCTCCTTTTTGGCTTTACCAGCGCTCCTCGGGTGTTCACGAAAGTGATGACGTTGGTCGCAGCCCATCTGCGCAGATCACAAGTTCCAGTCTTCCCCTATCTCGACGACTGGCTAATGAAGGTGGACTCGCACCGGGCAGTCGTCTCCCACCTCCAGACTACAGCGGACCTCCTGTATTCGCTGGGGTTCACTATCAACGTGCCAAAGTCACACCTGACTCCCTCTCAGGAGCTCCTTTTCGGGCTTATCCTCCCGAGCAGCGAGTCCAGGATATTCGGGCTATGATTCCGATCTTTCAGCCTCTGTCCCGGGTTTCGCTCAGAATGACCCTGAGGCTGCTGGGCCTCATGGCCTCCTGCATCCTGCTGGTAGATCATGTCAGGTGGCATATGCGGGCTCTGCAATGGGACCTGAAGTTCCAGTGGACACAACATCAGGGGAATTTGTCCGATTTGTGTTCAGATCTCGGAGGGCACTGCACGACAATTGCAGTGTGGGATAACAAACCGGGATTGGGTCAACTGCCGATCCCTCTCCCTTCCCCAACCAGAGTTCACAGTGGTGACGGATGCATCACTGCTGGGGTGGGGTGACCACATGGGACAGGCAGAAATCAGAGGCCTCTGGTCTCCGGCGGAGTCTGGACTCCATATCAACCCTCTAGAGCTTCGGGCGATTTGTCTTGCACTAAAAGCATTCCCTCCCTCTGTCCGGGGAAGAGTAGTGCCAGTGTTCACGGACAACACCACCTTCATGTGGTACTGCAACAATCAGGGCGGGGTGGGGTCGTGGACCCTATGTCAAGAGGCTCTCCGTCTCTGGACATGGCTGGAACATCAGGGCATATACCTGGTGGTTCAACACCTGGCAGGTTAACTGAACGCCAGGATGGACGAACTCAGCCACAGGAGCATGATGGATCACAAATGGCGTCTTCACTCGGAAGTGGTGCAAGGTCTCTTTCTGCAGTAGGGAGAGCCTTGGTCAGATCTATTCTCTACCGAAGAGAACGCGCAATGTCAGCAATTCTGCGTGTTGGAGTTTCCAAGGCGGCACTCGCTAGGCGATGCTTTTCGTCACGAGTGGAGTTACGGTCTTCTATACGCCTTTCCGCCTATACCACTTCTGCCCAGAGTGCTGAAGAACATCAAGCGCGACTGGGCCCAAGTCATTCTTGTGGCTCCGGATTGGGCACGAAGAGTCTGGTATCCCGAGCTGTAACACATAGCCATCGATCCTCCGATCAGACTGCCTCTTCGGGGGGATCTGTCGCAGCCGCATGGGACAGTCCTCCACCTGAACCTGTCCAGCCTCCACCTCCTTGCGTGGAGAATGAGCGGCGACAGTTGACAACCTTCGACCTTCCTCCCGAAGTCTGTGATGTTATCTTGGCAGTCAGGCGTCCCTCCACTAACACGATATACGCCTGCAGATGGAACAAACTTGTGGCATGGTGCGCAGCAAAGGCTGTGGATGCCCTTTCTGCCCCTCTTTCTGAGGTTCTCTTGCTCCTCCTTTGTTTGGCCCAGCAGGGTTCTGCTCTGGGCACTCTTTAGGGCTATCTCTCATCAATTTCAGCCTTTTTCCTAGGCTTCCTGATCAGCCTTCTCTTTTCAAGTCCCCTGTTGTAAATTGCTTTCTTAAGGGCATTACTCATCTTTTCCCTCCTGTTTCCTTTGTAATGCCTAAGTGGTACTTGGACTTGGTTCATATGTATCTTATATGCGCTCCCTTTGAATCACTACATACCTGTCCTCTCAGACTTCTTACTTTGAAAACTGCCTTTCTGGTGGCCATCACCTCTGCACGCAGGGTGAGTGAGCTACAAGCTCTTTCTGCCAAGCCTCCCTTTCTGGCTGTCCATCCGAACAAGGTCGTCCTTAGAACTAGACTTTCCTTTCTTCCCAAAATGGTTACTTCTTTCCACACTGGCCAAACCATCACTTTGCCCACCTTCTTTCTGCCTCCACATCCTTCAAAAGAGGAGGAGAGGCTCCACCGTCTGGATCCAAAACTTGCGCTTTCTTTTTATTTGGATCGTACCAAGCAATTCCGGATGGTTGTCCAGCTCTTTGTTGGCTATGTGGGTGCCAAAAAAGGTTGGCCCGTGCACAAATGGACCATCTCTAGGTGGGTCGTTTTGTGCATTAAAGCTTGCTACACTTTGGCAAAGAACAAGCCTCCAGTGGGACTGCATGCCCACTCCACTAGGGCGACAGCAGCTACCACTGATTTGGGATGCCTCAATTACATCTGTCAGGCAGCTATGTGGGCATCTCTGCACACTTTCACAAAACACTACTGCCTGGACAGCCAAGTCCGGAGAGACGGCTTCTTTGGCCGTTCTGTTCTCCAGGACTTTCTGGTGTGAACTTGCTTCGCAGACCCACCTCCAGGAATGGTATTGCTGGGGTATCTATTCTAAAGGTAAGGAATCTATAACTAATTGTCTCTTTCAGATGAACAAGTTACATACCTTTGGTAACGATATATCTGTAAGAGAAATAGATTAGTTATAGATTCCTTACCGTCCCACCCATCCTGCTAACGAAAGAACTCTACGGATCCAGTCTTACGCCTGGGGGTAATTCTAAAGGTAAGGAATCTATACCTAATCTATCTCACTTACAGATATATCGTTACCGAAGGTAAGTAACTTGTTCTTTAACATCAAAATCTTAGTCTAGTGCACGCAATTGGAATTGTAACCACAAAGAAGATAAATTATAATGCAACTGCAACAGTTATCAAAAGCATTAATAAAAGATACCGATCCATCATGACTGATACTATTGATACATAGCAACCCTACACTCTTTCTGCTAATTAAAAGGTCTATTCTCATTCTAGAATTCTAGCAAAGCTGAAAATAAAACCAAGTATGATTTTTAGTGGTGGTACACACTCACATATCCATTTGAATAATGAAGTTCTGTAAAAAACGGAGGTCTGCTATTGTCTCACGAGTTGGGAAAGCTGTCTGCACCTGTCCCAGTGTTATATGATGTGAAAACTCCTCTCTGTCCTTCATTTTCAGAGCTCCGCTTTTATAGCTTATTCTTGATGTTGTTCCACTTAGTGGAAACAACTGACAAAATGTGGCCTGATGTCCATTCAATTATTTTCATTCTAGTCAGTGTTTTATGGATATCGGCAGAAGCGAGGCTAGTATAAGAATTAAGCAGTCCTCATTTAGTTAAAACATTTCAATTATATTCATGTAAACTTGATTATCACATTGCATAACATAGTAATATAAAGCAAAAATGCATGTTCAACATGTTGATTAATTGCTTAGCACCTGTAACTCAAGCAGGGGAGTTCCAGGACAGAAAAAGCAGAATATTCATGATATCCCTACAATGATAAAAAAAATACATATGCTGAATATATTTTATAAATAAAATATAAATCTATATACGCAATGGTAAAGGTAGGCCTTGTTCTCTTGTAGGGGATTTCCATGTATAGTCCATCTGCGGGGACCCCGCAGCACTTTATCCAATATAAGTTCTTAAGGTTCGCCTTTCTTCAGGAAGGCCTTAAAAAGTCATGTAAGAAAGTCAGAATACTGCCTAGGAGTAGGCTATAGAGGAGAGGTGTGGTGCAGCGGCCAGGGCAGCTGACTCAAGAGCACAGGGTTCACGGTTCGATCCCCGGCGGCAGCTCAGCTCAGCACCATGTGACTCTGGGCAATAGCTCACTTAATTTCCACAACGGCCCCCTGCGCCCCGTAAGGGTGAGTAGTTCGCGCTTTACAAATACGGACTTACTTACTTATAGTGGTCAGAGTTGTTCATCTTGGAATGGCAAAAGAAGAGAATGTAATTATATATGCTCTCAGTACATTAGTTTTTAGGTCTCGCCTGAGCCAGCGCATACTTCCTTTTTGCGCGCACGCGTGCGTGCACACACAACTCCCTGGCTTGCGGTATCACCAGGCATAAAGCATGTGCCGCCTTTCTTTTCTTATGCACGCCGTGGTGTGCTCCATGCCCGTGAGAGAGATGGCTCTTAGGTGCGGCTTATGCTTGGCGGTATTACTTGGACATGACAGAGGTGCCACCTTTCTTTAGTTTTGCACGCGGTGGTGTGCTTCTGAAAGCTCTATTTGCTTTCCCCCTCCCACTTCGCACAAACAGAACCTTTACCTGAATGAGGCGGCAATGCTTCTTCAATACTGTCTCCTCCTCCCCAGTATTTGCTGCTCTGCCGACCTCCTCCCTACAACTTCGGGGGTCTCCCCACTCCGCCATGGCACGAATTTGCCTGCACTTTATAAGTATGCATGTTGTTAATTAGCCGTACTTGAGTGGTGTGTTATTTAATTTCTTCCCTGCTCTTAAGTGTGTGTATTGTCTTTGATATGTGGGTTTCATTGCATTTCGGTATAGTGTGTCTTTGTGGGTGCTTGTTTGTGTCTGATGCTTATTAGTTTCCATGTGTGTAGATGTTTGTATCTGTGTTCATGTGTTTTTTTGTGTCTATGTTGCTTATCGGTTTCCATGTGTGAGAGACTGTGTGCACGTTTGTGTGTCTGTGTGTGTGTCTGTGTATGTGTCCGGGGTGAGCCTAATGCTTTTTTCTTGTTCTACTTTGCTTATCCCACAATCCTCTCCGCTGTTGCTGGTTGATCCTTTTTCCACGTTCTATCTTTCTGACTGTTGGTGAGGCTGACGTCAGAAGCAAAATGAATGTTATCGCCTTATTTCCTTGGTTATAGGGACCCTTGTCCTCATTGGTTGAGGCATGTGTTTCCCCTCCCAGTGGTGCTGTGGCAGCTGTCTAGTATTGACTTTCCTTCCATTCTGGGAAGCCTACACCTCCTTTTGGCTTCAGCTGTTTCTCTTAGCCTTGTGCCAACGACCCCCTTGCAGTTTTTTGTGCCCCTCATTGCACCACCTCGTGCCAGTACACTGGTCACATGACTAGTATCCCACCTCGTTCCACAGATATGTTTGTCCTTGGCAAGCATTCTGCCAACTTCTTTTCCTGTTTGTATTAATCGGAGCATTTAAACAGCTGTTACTGTACTGATTATTTGCTAATAATATAATCGACCAACACAAATGGAATTTATAAGACTTATCCCAGAACTGTATCTATGTTTCTAGTTATATTTGAATTTCTGTAGGCTTGCGGTAAGGGTTAAGGTCATCACATATCCTGTCACTGCACCTCGCGAGGAATTGGCTTGCTGAGAAGTCTTCTCTTGGTTCAGTGCACACAGATCCCAATGCTCAGCGTGCACGGACGGTATCTGGAGAAACCTGTTTCTTTTTCTCCCAGTTGACCCTTGTGAGTGTATAATTGCATTCTAGGACAACCTCCGTTTTCTCTCTTCTTGCTCCGGGCTATGGAATATCGTGTTACAAGTGTGGAGAATATCAATTAAACTATTCACCTTTGATCTCTCTAAACACACCTTTTCAAATTGTCCTCTGACCATTCCCATTCAGGTCCAGAGTAATTTACATTAGTGATGATGCGTGTGGGGCAGTTTCTTCTGCTTTATGGCTGTGCTGAATACTAATGGGTGCCCTATGGATGTGGCCCCGTTTAAAAGTTCGCCTCAGCAGATTTGGAGCCGACGTCCGGTCCTCAAAAATCTTCTTACAAAGATCGCTCTAAAAACAACACCCAACCAACCACACATAATGGACGAAAGAGTTACTTACGCGGCCACACGGAGTGCGCTTTGGGCCTGGTAATGGGTAGGAAAGCGATTAACAAAAATTAATACAATAAAAAACAAGCATTGGCTTAGCCAATAGGTCTCGCCTTTGGGACATTTTAAGTGTTTAGCCATGCAACAGTTGATGTTGCACCAAGGATATTGTGCTGAATAATTAAATACTTATAAGGTCCCAAATGCGAGACCTATTGGCTATGCCAATGCTTGTTTGTACTGGCACAGAAAAAAGAACCTTCACAAGCCCTTTTGCTATGAGAAACAGAGATGAAGAGGTACATGACATTGTAGCCCATAGGCTGCCTTTATGAGTGAAGAAAAAGTAGGCTGTGCCTTTAAGAGCAGAGACACCACCAGTATTCCATCATGCTCAGCCAGCAGTTACCTCCGTTCTTTTTTCCGGCTCCTTCTGATAGGACCCTTGGAGCATTGAACTCGACCTTTTTCGTTTTTTTCTCCAATTTACATCCTCAAAGTTCACCATTTTTTGCTTCACTCAACGTCTTTTGTCTTTCTCTGATATGAAAGAGGTTTTTTTGCTATTTAAAATGCCTTCTCTTTTCGACCAATGTCCTAGATGTGGCAGAAAAAAGGTTAAAACAGACCCAGACAAGGTCTTTATTGTTTGTCTACCCTCCTTTCACCTTCATGCCTCCTGTGGCATCTGCAAAACCTTCTCAGACGTATCCTGCGTGACAGGGAGAAGATTCTCCTGCAGTGAAGAGAAGAGGGGAAAACAGCAAGTAGCCAGTGGGACCTTTGAGCAAGGGGAGGTAACTCCTCCACCCGAGCTCTTCCCTCAATCTCCAGTGGATGTGGGAGATCTGGGAGGCGTTCTTCAGGCAGAAAGCGCTATTGATCCCAGGCGACGTCGAGCCGGTCTGCGTCGAGAGGAGGTACGGTGCCGACATGTTCGCCGTCATTGACTGGCTTGTAGTCGGGTAAACGTCGACGCTCGACGTCTAGGACCGATGTCGAGAGCCACTTCACACTGACGGCCGATGCCGAGTCATGTGTCGACATCGAGGGATACTGATAGTCATCGGCAAGAGGTAGGAGGTCAATGACGAGATGGGTCGACATCGAGAAGCTGGTCTTTATCAAGTAGTCTACATCGAAAGGGGTCGACGTTAAGAAGGAGATCTCCATCGAAGGCCAGTCGACGATTGAGATCGACGTCGAGGAGATCATCGACGTGGAGAAGACGAACACCCTCCAAAAGAAGGAGAATCTACTCCTCGTCTGAGTCTTATTACAGATCTCCATCACTGGTTGAGATACCTGCATCTTCCATCTCTCCTCGCCTGGACCCGGCGGCTCCAACAGCACCAATACCTCCAGCACTACCGGCTCCTCCTCCACAGTCAGTACCTCCGCCTCCCGCACCTGTCCTTCCTTCTCCTGTGGAACCTCAGGTCCCCATCACACCGGCACCTAGGAGATCATGCTCAACGACACGCCATCGTTCTTGCCATGGGTACTCACGCTCCTCCATGAGATCACGCCATTCACATCGGCGATCCTGCCACAGGTCAAGATCACGCTCACAACACCATAGAGATACGTCTTTGTCTACTAGAGGATGCTCTTCTATATTGAAATACTTGCCTCAACCTCGATCCTCCTTAATTGATGATATCAACACTTTTCAAGGGGTACTGGTTCGAGGCGCATCCAAATTAAACATACCTATGGAAATCCCTACTCCATCGACTTAAGTCATCTTTGATACCCTTCACCAACACACGGCCTCTAGACCGTTACTTCCACTAGTATCAGGTCCTCTGGGACAAGCCATGGAATTGTTCCTTAGCCTGCTGTGGCGAAATAAGCATCATCAAGGCTCCAAAAGAAATACCGACCGCCGGAAAAGGATCCGCTGTTCTTAGGAGCTGATCCTCCTCCCGACTCAGTGGTGATTTTAGCAGCACGAAAATCCCACGCCACCTCACCATCTGCTACTTCTCCCCTGATAAGGAGAGCAAAAAGGTGGATTCGTCAGGACGCAAGTTTAACAGCACTGCTGCTACGTCCATAAAAGCGACCTGTGCCACAGCCCTACTAGGAAAGTACGACCGTGCCTTGTGGGATTCCATTCTCCACTTTGCAGGTCATCTTCTAAAAGAGCACCAGGAAGATTTTCTAGAAATAGTAGAGGAGGGAGCTATGGTCTGTAATCAAGTCATCAGGGTGGCAGCGGATGCCTCAATTCTTGCCGCTCACAGTTACTGGATCGCTTTACGACGACAAGTATGGCTAAGATTGACATCTCTGCAGCCAAATGCCCAGTTATGTCTACAAAATTGACCTTTTTCCTGTTCCACACTCTTCGGCTCACACGCCGATGATGAAATGACAAGAATGAAGGAGTTTGATACCTTAAAAGCGGTGGGATTCGAAAATTCGAAGGAAAACCAATGCTCATTCCACCCTTACCACAGCTGTTTCCCCACACAGAAGGTTCAAACCCCTCAATGGTAGTCCGGCAGATCGCAACAATATCTGCAACCTCACCAACCACAGCACAAGTCACACAGGGGCCTGTGTCTTGAATATTGTCGAACATGGTTATCGCCTCAGATTCACTGCCCCACCACCATCCATTCCGTCGAGGTCGTCCACGTCTCGCCTCCAGCTTTTACAGGAGAAAGTCAATACTGTGTTTTCGACAAAAAAAGCGGTGGAACCAGTCCCTCGAAACCAACGAGGGCAAGATATCTACTCCAGATACTTCCTAGTGCAAAAGAAAGGCAGACAAGAGTTCAGGCCTATCCTCGACCTTCGCATCGCAAACAAGTGGATCAGGAAGGAAAAATTTAGGATTCTGGCTTTACACCAAATTTACCCTCAACTTCAATAGGAAGTCTGGCTCTGTTCAATAGATCTTCACGATGCCTATTTTCATATTCCTATTGCAAAGGTCCATCTGAAATTCCTCGTGGGAAAGAACCACTACCAATATGCGGTTCTACCATTTGGCCTCAAGTCGGCACCTAGGACCATTTCCAAATGCATTGCGGTGGTGGCAGCACACCTTCGGAAACACAAAATCTTTGTACATCCTTATCTCGACGAGTGGCTGATCAAGGCCTCAAACCTTCACGGTAGCCCAGGAACATTGCCTATGGAGGTGCAATCTGCTTCATTGCTTAGGGCTCCACGTCAATGTTCAAAAGTCTACGTCATCTCCGAGTTCAGATACTACATTACTTAGGAGCTAACTTCAACACTTTACAAGAAAAAATGTTTCCTTCGGAGGAACGACGGTTATTTAATCTCCGAAAAGGTCTCTATCTTCAGCGGATAACCCATCCATCAGTACGCATAGTCTCCTCGCTCCTTGGCTCGATGGTTTCATGTATATTTCTGACTCCCAATGCTCGCCTCCACTTGCACCCTTGTCGTGCTTGTAATTTGAATAGGACACACCTAAACCCTGCACTCCCGAGAGGAGGCAAATGCACTGCTACACCTTTTTTTAAATAACACACGTAAAACAGAACTTCCAAAAGACGAGGCGATAAAACAAAACCCAGCACTCTCTTAAGGTGAGGCAAGAAAACAAATTCAGGTGCATTTAAAGTGACACATGTTTATTAATTCAATATTTTGGAAAGGAAGGCAAAATATATTGGTTAATACAGACTCCCAGCTGGTCGCGAAGACTCCTTGCCTTTTAATATATTTAACTCAACGTGAGGCTAAACTTCTAAAAACCTCGCCCCCTTTCTTCTGTTAAGAAAAACCGAGCTGACCGTACTGGTCTGTGTCAAGGTCAAGACAGAAGCTGGCCAGGCCCCTGTGTTTTCACTCTCAGACAGAGCTGTACATTCCACTCATTCCGCTGCCAACAACAATCTCTGCACTGAAAGGTACCAAGCACGCATCCCAAACATGTTCCATTTCACTCTGATCGGTGAGGAGCGAAAACAAGTGAAGAGCGAAAACATCCCCTCCCCACTTTGCAGCTTTGTGCCAGCACAGAAAATGGGGTCTGTTATACAAGATGGAGCCAGCACAGAAAAAGGAGTCAATTATGCCAAATGGAGCCAATGGTCAATATATCATTCTTAATATCACTACATTCCACCCTCAGACCATTGGCTTTCATAACATATCGGTCTGAGATCAACTGCTTTAGGTCGAAGCATAGATAACAGATTAGGCACACACTGGATACAACAACATAATGATATCTCTGTCCTGCCACAATGCGGTGCCTCATCCTCTGGAAGGACCCTTTTCCTGCACACAATGCAGATTTCAGAGTACCTGGGAAGCTGAAATTCCAGGCAAAATTCCCTTAGTACATATTCCTGGGCAGTACGATACCGGGCCCCCTGCGTCCCCTGACACCAATAGGATCAGTAACAGTTATACACCGTCTCCTAATACTTTACAGCTCAACCACTGGAAGGGCTTTTTAAGTAACATGAGATCGCTTCCCAAACACGCATCAGAGATCGGGGATCTACTTACGACCGACTTACCTGATGTGGGTTTCCTGACTGAAACCTGGTTGAAACCCACCAGTGGCCCAGATATTAAGATTGCTATTCCCGATGGTTACAGGATCCAGCGCCTCGACAGGCCGCTGAAAACCAGGGTTCTATTTTAGACCAACGCACTAATGCCCAAATTGAAATCCTGATCTTTAAAATGGAAATGGTCACCCACGACTTTTGGAGAGGGGCACTGGTTTATCGCCCCCCTGGCCCTATAAAGGACTTCTCCTCTCAATTAATGGACCTAATAGCCCCCCATGTGATTGCGTCGGAGAGTTTCCTATTATTAGGTGATTTTAATATACACAGCGAGAATCTCTCGCTGCCCGAAATATCAGCCTTTATCTCTGACCTATCCACACTGCACCTCACCAAAAAAAATGAGGGTCCTACACACACGGCCGGCCATACTATAGACATTATTTTTTCTAACTATGACCGGCTTATCTGTAAAACCGCCCCGCCCGTTGTGCTGGACTGATCATGCTCTTATCAATTTTCAAGTGCAGTACCCTCTTACGTCTTCTACTATGGCAGCACACATCCAATTCTCCTATAGACAATGGTCAAAAATCAACCCGGAGTCTTTTTCATTAGCCTTCACTCCTCCCAGGTTTTCCCCGACCAACAACACAGAAGACAATCTTACCCTTTTTAACACCACTGTTTTAGCGGCCATCAATTCAATTGCCCCTGTAAAAATATGCTCTAAAGCACCCAGGAACAATTTGGCGTTGTGGTTTACCCCAGAATTGCGTATAACGAAAAGCCAATGCAAAAATCTTGAAAGAAAGTGGCGGCGCACCCACCTGGACACTGACAAAGCAAATTTCAGAGCTGTGTTAACGCTCTATCATAAAGAAATCAAACAAGCCCGCAGAACATATATAGCTGCGCAATTAAGGCTAGCAGGTAATGCGCCGAAAATCCTTCACCAAATTTTGCAAGACTTCACTTGTCCGAAAGCCTGTGATTTGGACAACATGCATTCCCAGTCTCTCTGTAATAAAATCGGCTCTTTTCTCATACAAAAAATTGATACCATCTATGACAAATTTTCTAATAATTGTCACACTCCACAGTCTGATGACATTGTACCCCTTAGTGTCAATCACACACCTCTGCTGACCTTTCCTCCCCTCTTACGGGATGAGACCGCCACACTATTACGCAATGTTACATCTGGCTCTCCCGTAGATGTTATGCCTGCTAGATTAGGAGCGTCTCTTGCTCACGCACTAGCAGACTCTGTCACCATGCTGTTTAACTCCTCTTTAAGTAAGGGGCTAGTTCCCCTTTCTTGGAAAGCCGCACAGGTCATCCCACTACGGAAAAATAACAAGCTTCCCATGGACGACCTCGCCAACCTTCGCCCTATCTCCCTCCTCCCTTACTTGAGCAAGGTCCTCGAGAAATATGTGAATAAACACATCTCGAACCATATCGAAGCGACTGGCTACCTTGACCCGTCACAATCAGGGTTTCGTGCAAACTACAGCACCGAGACTGCCTTGGTGGCTGTCACTGACTGTATTATACGGACGCTCGATCAGGGACAGTCTGCCGTCTTGGTCCTTTTAGACCTCTCCGTCGCGTTCGATACGGTTGACCATCTGACCTTGCTCGAAAGATTAAGAGGGGCAGGACTAGGGGGTACGGCGCTCAGCTGGGTAACTAACTTCCTTACTGATCGTACACAAACCTTTAACCTTGGCCCTTTTCGCTCCACCACCGAGTGTCTGACCAAGGGTGTGCCACAGGGCTCTTGTTTGAGTCCTACGTTGTTCAACATCTATGTGGCCCCCCTTGCTTCTCTCCTAAGATCTCTTGGCTTCATCCCCATATCTTATGCGGATGATACCCAACTTATCTTCCCATTTGATAAATCCTCACTGACTGCCCAAACCTGCTTTTCCCAAGGTATGCTGGCCATCTCAGAGTGGATGAGTAGTAATTTCCTGCAGCTGAACGCCAGCAAAACAGAGATCATTCTCTTTGGAGATGCCTCTATTATGTGGTCACCAACCTGGTGGCCAATTGAGCTGGGGCCTGTTCCGTTGCCTAAGCTCACAGTAAAAAACCTTGGCGTTCGCTTCGATCAGGCTATGTCCATGAAGGATCATGTTTCTCACACCGTTAGTGCATGCTTCTTTACACTGCGCCTTTTGAAGAAAGCTCTTCCCTATCTCCCGGACTCCTTTCGCAAGACACTTGTCCAGGCATTGGTGTTAAATAAACTGGATTGCTGCAATGCACTAACGGTCGCTGCCAACGAATCCGCCTTTAACCGTCTGCAAGTGGTGCAAAACACCGCAGCACGACTGGTCACTAAAGCCCCTGGCAGATCTGCCTCTATCCCGTTGCTTCGGCAACTGCACTGGTTACCAGTGAGGAAACGAGTCAAGTTTAAACTTTGCTGCCTGACCCACAAAGCATTGTGGGGCCCCGGCCCTCCTTATCTGACTGATAGGCTCCATCAATACACTCCCAATCGCGACCTGAGGTCTGGCTCCAAATCGCTGTTACTTATTCCAAGGATTAAGAGAGCATGGGTGGGAGGTAGATCTTTCTCCTACCAAGCCCCATTGGTTTGGAATCAGCTGCCCCTTCCGCTCAGACAGTGCTCCGACTACCTTGGGTTCAGAAAGATACTAAAGACCACCCTTTTCTCAGAATGACACTGCCCCATCACCTCCGCATAGCTCTGCTAGCGCTGAGAGACCCCTTCGGGGGTGATTCATGCGCTCTACAAACTATTTAACATAACATAACATAACATGCATATTGCTAATATTATCTCGCCTAGAACAGAGCGAAGTTTACCAAAATCCGGCAAACACCCAAACAACCAATCCCACCATCCTTTTTCTACATCCTCCTTGACATCTTTATAAACTTTTGTAAAGCTTCAATGTGGGACTGAATTGTCTTTCGAATGATCTGAAAGATTAAAGCAACACATTCCCTCAAGGTCTGAACATCCATTTTTTTTTTTTTTTTTTGAAAACCTTTATTAACCGCAGTTGCATCAATTGACAATGTACAGTCCTTCGCCAAGGCATCGATTCAGCAATACTAGAATACACACGTTCAGATGGTGAGACACAGCCATTTAGCCGGCAACCCGGAGGTCCGGCGGCGGTAATCAGTTGAACATATGCATAGGAATCCGGTATGTACATTGCGTATAAGTGGGTCGATGGTGCTTTTCTGTATTTCGTCGTGTCTCATCTGAAGCGCATTGCCTGCAAGAGAGGAGGGCGCTGTGTGCCAGCCCGCAGTGCAGCGCCGTCAATTAGCCCCTAGGCTCATAGGAGGAATTGCGCTAGGCGCCGGGTTTTCCACCAAATGCCCTGGTCTCCGGGCAACAGAGCCCCGGTGGCCTGCTCTTGGCGTAAGCTGGAGCGCGACGAGGAGGTTGCAGTATAGCTCGAAAGGACGCTCATAGCAACTATTGCTGTGGTGGAACACGGGTCGGCCAGGGGGCGTAACCAGTCGCCGAACTGCTCCCCGTGTGTGCAACATGAACGTAGGGGTCAGGGCCAGGGTCGAAAACTCGGGTGGGGACTAGAGTAAGAGGGGTGGGGGGGGAGGTGGAGATCGTTCTGCAGCAGTGTAAGAGGAGACAGGAGCTGTCCAGCGGGGCATAGCCGGGCCGTATGGGAGGCGCGCCGAGTAGCAGGTCGTGAGGGGGGGGGGGAGAAGAAGGGGGGGAGGGCCAGAGGGCCATCAGAGGGGGGGCCAAGAGTCAGCCGCGCTTGCGTCCGCGGTCTGAGATTGTCCTTTCATGTGAAGGAGGTTTTCCTCCACGCCTAGTAAGGGGCATCTGAGCGGGGCGGAATGGTCATGTCTTTCCGGGTGTGCCCATGTCCCAGTAGTGGGCGCGCCCTCTCAAGCAGCAGCGGCAGCAAGCCCTGCGCGAAGGTCTGAACATCCATGATCATGTTTCAAGAGTAAATAATCGAATGCGGCTCTGTTCTGTACGATAGCTTTTCTTGACTCTGCACATCTAATAATAACTCTGCTAAAGCAATTGATGTATGATTAATATTTTTCACCATCAAACATGCTAATTCACTAACAGCCCTAGAATTAATAATGGTTAGGCCTGGAATTCCTACTAATAAAGCAACTAAACTGATATATTCAGACTTGGATAATAAATGAACTTCAGAATCACAATGTTCACTGAGTTGAACAGCTTCTCTCGTATTTCGGACATGTGATGTTGGATTTAATGGGAACATTATGAGGCCTAATCTAGTAAAGGCACACGGTCCACCTGTGATATTTGCTGGAATGTACGTGTATGTAACATTACCACAAGAGAATAACCACCCTACAGGCAATTTAACATGCCTAAAATGACTGGCAGCAGATACTACATTTTTACATGTCATATTGTTCTGCATAGTTTTACATGTACTTTCAATTCGAGTTTTGCATATAGTTTGCATAGAGTTTGTTGTTCCCACGTCATTTTTAACTCCGTTCCTTCGAGTCGTATTTGAGCACATTTACCAATGGTAATTGGGTCACAAATGTTGCCTTCAGGTAAAAAAACTTTATTTGCCTTTAAACGAGGCGCAAATCTAGGTGATATGTTAGTGCACATTAGACCCAGACAACGGAGTACAGATGTGCCTCGGGCCATCTGGACAGGACAGCCAGTACGTGGTCATTTTCCATGTGGTGCGTGTGTGGTATGCCATCTCACCACGCGTGCTACTCAACTGGATTTGGGGCTGAGAACACCGTGGATTTTGTCTCAACATACAAATTGTAACGCAGAGGCTTTGGTGTATCTTATCCAATGCCCATGTAAATTAAAGTATGTTGGGATGACTACACGGAAAGTGAAAACATGAATAATAAAACATAAAAGCTCCATTAAACGCAAAAAATCCAATACAAAATTGACACGTCATTTTTTAGACATGGGTCATACGGAGGAAGACATGAGATGGGTTGTTTTAGATAAACCACACTACCATAGAGATATGGGACCTCTGGAAACAATCATTTTGCCGCGAACAAAAATGGGTATTTCGACTGGCTGGTCACCATACTGGGTTGGATGATGAGATTCCCTGGTGCAGTGTAATATACCTATTGATTCAAGAGATTAAAGGATAGGATAAGAATAGAAATGCATATTGATATCTTTTTGACCATCTACTGTCTCCACGTCTTATATAGATCCATACAACTAAGGTGGCTGTAAATACAGACTGCAATTGTGCATGTAAGGCACTCTTTTGTATATGGTGGATTATGACATCACTTTTTATACCACTGCTGAGTATGATAGACGTACCTATTCGTGGGGAGATACTGAAATACTTTGGTCATGATATTCTACACCTACTAATGATGACGTTTGCGCTATGTTTATATGTTTTTACGGAGCGCAGCTTTGCCTTTAAAAAACGTTTTCTTCCCTGTTTTTCCGTTTGAAGTCTCGGCAAGTAGATTCCTACACACTTGTTGATTACTGATATTTTACATTGACACAAGAACAATTATTCATTCCATATTTTTAGTGGTGTTTGTTCAAGTACTCTTTATTCACCCCTCATGATTTATTTACCAATTTATTCAACAGGGATTTTGTAAAAATCACCATTTTGTTTTTAAGTCGCCATGGTTATCGTTTTCAACATACAATAGTGACAACATATGCGTTGCGTCCAGACGTTTTTGACGCATGCGCAGCACTGCCGAAAAACTCTACTTCCGTAGTTAAATAGCCGGCGTGGAGACTTGCACATTGCTCCCGTCCAGAGTCGAGAGAAGAAGTGAGTTGCACATATGCAGGTGAGAGAATATACTTGGAAACTCTATGCTACAACCGATAGTTAAGATTTTTTAAGTCGTCCTTTTGTTAATTGCTCTATTGAATTGTTGATCAGCACGTTCTTACGTCTATTTAAAGACAGGGAGGTATCATCTGGGTTATACACTTTGATTTTTCAAAATGGTGATTAGCCTGTGCTAAATACTTGAAAGTAGAGGTATAGATAATAATTTTGAAGCATGGAGATTTTCCATAATAACTCAAATAAGTGGGGTATTGCTTCGACCTTAAAGAATTGATATGTAGATAGCTTGTACTCTGTGTCGCCTTATCAAATACCAGTAAAACATGTCTTTTTATATATTCTTAAGATCGACACACGATGCGACTTAGGTAGAGTCAAAATACTAAACAGAAACATTAGGTAAGAAACGACACCTTTTGGGTGCAACACATTTGGTGGTGGTAGCCTTACATTGTATTGATTACATTTCTGTGTTTTGTTTTACTTTAGGACTTCTGACCTACCGAACTGAAGTACAATTGAAATGTATGCTTGGTCCAGAATATTTTCCTAAATGTTTATACTTTGTTATTACACACATGATTGAGCAGAGTGACTAGAGATTGGTCCTGATGAATGCCCCTGAACATTGGGTTGTCAACTAGGGCAGAAACATGTTGACCCACAGGGTAACATCCATAACCCTGTTTCACGTTGCCATTTTAAATTTCCCCAATAGGAAGTAAAAATAAAAAATTGGTTATTCCTATTGAGAGAATTTTATATTCCTGCACGTTTTCTTCTTTGTTTTTTTGCACTCTGCCCCTCACTGACACCCATTGAGGCTATTATAACAAACGTGCTTGTCTTGAGAACACTCCCGCTCCTTCCCGGCTGGGAAGTTGTAGCCCACATTGGGTACTTTGCGGTCTCTTTGTGTTGGAGGAACCCTATGATGAAGCATGTCACCCTTGGGTGAGTGAGGGTTTTTGTCCATATAAAGGCTATGCCCACCTATTTTCTTCTAGCTAAGCTGTCCTACACATAGTGTGAGCTGTAATATCTGAGATTTACAGACTTCCTTTTGGACCCCTGTTGTGTGATATATAACTAAATTTGTGTAGCATGAGGTACTAGAAATCACTCTAATAACTGTTTGTTTTAATATTTTGAGTCTGCAAATATTTAGTCGCTAGCGTGTCTGCTTCCAGTCCTTCAAGGAAAACAGTGTGTGCTTTTGTCTAATGTTATTCAGAAAACATGGAAGTCATTCAAATTGTACAAGGGCTTCACTCATTAAGCATAATGCGGCAAGTAAACCCTACCAAACTTGATAAATCCCATTAGATTTTTTCTTTTCGTAATTTTGTCAGTGTATTTGGAGGTTACAAAGTACCATACTTATGTAGGAAGTTGGATGCCAAACCCCAACCCCTAGCAAAGTCATTATTGTGTCCACGCTAGCTAAGCGTTCTGTCAAGTCATCCGTATATATATATATTTTTTTTTCTTCAGTATTTTTGTATAGCATGTGTGTGTGTATATGTACATTTGAGTTTCTGTAATCTGATATCTGTATGAGTATTATAACCGGATACTGTAGGGGATCTAATTTAGCTATTATATTGTGCTTATCTGCTGGATTCAACGGATATTGAGCCTGTATTTGTGGCTCCCTCATTAAAGGAATCACATGTGGAGCTGACTATTTGTCCAACTTGCCTAATTTCTGTACAATGGAGATGCCAATTTCAGAGCCCAATCGCATGCGTAGTTCTTTAGGTACCAAGGAGATAAATGCAGTCATTGTTACTTCCTCCCCCCAAGGTGTAGCTCTAAGAAAAGTCGGAGGGCAGTCTTCATCTGCAAAAATAATGTTGTAAGCATCCTTCAAATGCTGCCAGATTATAGCTTTCATTTTGTATGGTACATCCCCTTCAATCTGTATCTTTAACCGAACCCCATCTTGAGGGTTTATATGCCAGCAGTTTCTCACCTGTATATATTCTTTAGTTGGGGTCCCCACCAGATGCTCCCTGAAAGTCTGGGGAACTGTTGTCACTTATACTACACTCTCCAGAAGCGTAATCACCCAAGTCCCTTTCCACAGAAGGATCCGTAGTTCTCAGGGCATGTTTTTTTGCTAGACAAGCCCCCTTCTTCTTTTTAAAGTGAGTCCTCTTCACTTGCTAATTCACTTTTGCTTGATGTACTTGTCCTTTCTATACTACTCAGTCCGTACGCTTCTCCCTGCTCTTTTACCATTCTCACAGCCCTGAAAAGAACTGGAAGAACTGCTTTTACAATAACTGCCCGGCTTTTTAATTTTATCATGGTCACTCAAATTTTTATCCACTTTTGTTAGACTTCCAGGCCGGGGGACACCAGTCTTTTTTTAGGTTTCACGTTCTGCTTTTTTAAAATCTCTGGCACAGCTTTTACTTTGCCCAAACCCTCATTCTTGTTTTTAGCCTGAGATGTGGTTTAAGAGCCTGCAAACGTATCACATCCCACACAGGTAACTGGATTACAAGCAATTTAGATTTTTAATATTTTGTTAATTTTTTATCATAAAATTTTTGATTGCCACCACACTGTTATCAATTAGAACATGATTTGGATAGTTGTATTAAGGCAATCTTTCGATTATATGGGCCGGCAACTTTAATGCACGGATATGGATAAAACTCCCAAAATCGGTTTGCGGACTTGTAAATCCAAGCAGGGACAGACAGTTTCATTTTGGCCAGGAGCAATATGGCAAGGCACTTAATTCACTAATTATGAAATATAACCTTGTTTTTGCTTCATAAGTCTGCACCCTAGATCAGTTGTTGACCACAACCTTTGCAGGAGGAGGTAGTCCAAACAAAGTAGATCATATCCTATTGTAACAAATCAATGTAACTAACGCCAAACTGTGCCAGCGACCATAATTCGCTGTTGGTCTATTTAGTAGCTCATACAAAATTTAAAACCAAATTGGGTAAAATAATTGATGTTGAGCCAAATAAGAATAAGGGAATAATGTTGAGATGGAGTAAAGTAAACCCAACTTGTTTACGTACTGATTTGTTTGAGTTAAACAGGTTTGCTTGTTGTGGGTGTCTAGACAAGGATGATGATGCAGTGGTGGGGCTTGGAAAAAATGGCGGCCGCAGGTTAGGCGGTTCGCGCGTCAGTAGTTTCTGACCTTCCTGAGCCTCCGTCGGGACGCTCGTAGCTACCGGCGTTCTCTCTACGGAATGGAGGTCTTTGCGGATCCGCGTTAATTTGCGAGTATTTTTCGCTTTCATTTTTTGCCTCCCACTGTCCAGTCTTTGGTTTTTGTCTGGTTTGTTTCTCTACCTCAGCGCAAGGAACGGCAACGCTTAACATCTGGCCGGCGCCGATGTATGAGAGCTCCGGTCTGAAGCTCTCCCCCTCTTCTACCCTGCGGTGGAAGCAGGCAGCCGTGGAGCTCAGGCGTGGATGCAGGGCGGCGGCTCGCGGGCTCCTGAGGGGGAGTTGCCGGGGTTAGCAAGGTGAAGAGCACCCCAGGGAGCCAGAAGGAGACACGGCGGGTTCAGCAGCAGAGGCCAGAGAGCCGGCAGGCGCTGCAGGCGTGCCTTGCCCCTGCTCAGAGTAAAAAGTAGTGAGTAGTAAGGAGGGGACGCCAAGGGCCAAGAAACCTACTGGTGGGGTATCCTCAGAGAAAGGGGGCAAACCCAGAAGGAGGGGGAAAGGCCCCACGTATACTGCCCCAGGGGGTAAGCAAGGCGTTAGTCTTAAGGCCCCTCAACAATTCATGTCTGTGACTTCAAAGGCATTAGAAGCACCAGTGGAAAAAAGAGGCAAAGCAGCGATACCCCCCAAATCAATTGTTACCATCCACTCAGCTGGGAGGGAAGGTAAAAGAGAGATACGTAAAAGCTCGATCCGCATAACCCCCTCACTGCTCTCATACTTCAGGGTGCGGCCCCAAATCTTGGACATTCAACCTGGCTCAGAGGTTGTCAGTAATATGGCTGGAAACTTGGAGGGACCTATGAGTGATAAAAATAAGGCTGATACCTTCCATAGTGAGGATATACTTGGCGTGGCTGAGCCGCTTGGGGCTAGACCCATAATGGATGCCCTAGTGGAGGGTGCGACGTCCCCACCGGGCCCCGGGGGCCCTGGACCCCTTGCGGCTCACAATCTGGAAGCTGGGGGGACTACTAACGTAACCAACAGCGATCCCATTGGTGAGGGGGGTGAAATTGGTTGTGCTTTGGAGATGCTCTTGAATACTATGAGGGAGGAGATAAGGTGCGGTTTTGCGCAATCAAAAAACAACCAGAATGAGATCAGGGCGGTTTGCGAGACTCTCAAAAAGAAGGTGGCTGGTCTCTGTGAAAGAACAGAACTTTTGGTAAACTCAGTAGGGCGTTTGGAATCTAGTCTGGAGATGGCAGAGACCAAGATTCAATACCTGTTAAGGGAAAGTGAAGTCATGAAGGAGAGAGTGGAGTCCTTGGAAAACTACTCTAGAAAAAATAATCTCCGCCTATTAAAAATACCAGAGAAGAAGGAGGGTAGTGATATCAAGGCTTTTGTGGTGGCCCTAATAAAAAACTCATTCTCAATTGACGAAACGGCAGAAATTCTTGACAGGGACATTCAGAGGATCCATAGAGATCCGTTCCGCCTTAACCCCGGGAGAGTGAAACCAAGAAATATCCTGGTGAACTTTCTTACCTATTCCCTCAAGGAGAAAATTCTTAATCTAGCACTAAAAGCGAAGTCAGTGACTGCTACTGGTTTCTCTTTTGAGATCCGGTCAGACCTGTCTAAAACCACCTTAGATAGACAGTGGGAGCTAGGCCAAAAAGTTTAGAGCAGTAGGGGCAACCGTAGAGATGAGATTTCCTGCCTTCCTGAGGGTGATGTATAACAACAAAATGCATAATATCCGATCCCCTCAGGAGGCAGACGATCTAATAGCTTCCATTAGTCAGCACTCCTGAGAAGGGAAATTGATCAGGTTTCCGAGTTGGGGGGGTTGTTCTTGTCTTCCTTTTCTCTTTTTCTTCTTTCTCATAGGGGCTTTAGGGCTCTAGGCTCAATACTCGGGGGGGGAAAAGCAAAAAAAAAAAAAAAAATCTCAAAATGTTCAGTTTGACAGTGCCATCAGGTCAAATATGGGTATTTGTTCTGGGATACTCGATTATGAGATATTTAAGAAAAAGGGAAATAAGATTAGACAAGACAACTTAAATGAGATAGGGGGGAAAGGGTTACAGCATAGTCAGAAGGAGGGATTAAGGGGAGAACAGGGGAAAAGATAAAAGAACATATACAACAAAAAAAAATAATATAAAACAATATAAAAAAAATATATCTATTTTTCAAAAGTTAAGAAAAGGGGTGAATTTGGGTAGCAATGGGTGAGGTGCCCCCTCCCTTCTCTCTGACTCCATTTCGTCTTTACCACATTTCCTATGCCCTTCCTGCCATTTTCTTGGCCGTAGTAGCCAACTAGAAACTGAGGTGGAGGATAGCTGGTTCCTCTTCTTATTTGGTATTGTGGGGGCTTAGGGATGGTCTTTCTCTGACGCAAACTGGCGATATATCACGCCAGTATCAACAAGGGAGGGTTTTCCAGGGGGGGTATGGGGGGGGATAAAGTCAAAATGTCCTTATAGGTCTGTCTCAGCGTTCTTTAAATTTTATAAATTAGCCTTCGAAGAGGTTCAGGTTGGGAGATGTTATGTGGACTGTTTTAGAGAGATTGGTTCTATAGGTGGAAGGATAGGAAGGACAGGAAAGGTTAATGCATTATGATTGGGTTGCAGTTTATATCCTGGAATGTCAACGGCTTGCGGGTGAGGGCTAGAAGACATAGAATCTTACAATATCTAAAAGACTCTCCCGCGCAGGTAATTGTCATCCAGGAGACACATTTATTAAAACATGAGGTTAAGGATATGCTAAAAAATTTGAAGTGGGTGGACAAATTTATATGCACAGACCATAACGCCAACATACGAGGGATCCTTATAATATTTAAAAAGCAGATCTGTGCCCAAATTATGGATCAGAAAGAAGATCTTAGTGGCAGATGGCTACTGGTAAAAGTGCAGTTGGAAGGGCTAGTGTACACCCTAGTGGGGTATTACGGCCCGAATCAAGATGATCCGTCATTTCTGAATAAAATTCAGAATCACCTGATCTCATGCCAAGACCCCATTGTGTGGGTGGGAGATTTTAATATAGTCTTAAATCCCAAGCTGGACAAATCGTCCAACTCAAGAGAAACAACACCTTCTAAATCTAGGCAAACCCTTAAAACTATACTGTCGAATCTGGGGTTGGTGGATGAATGGAGGCAGAGAGCGGGCAATAATCCAGGGGTTTCCTTTCACAACTATAAGTACAAACATAAGTCAAGAATTGACTACGCCTTCTTCAGTCATAAGCTGAAGGAAGATCTGAAGGATATAATATATATTCCTTCTCACCTCTCTGACCACTCGGCCATCTTTTTCACCCTGTTATACCATCAGCAGAGCAGGCAAACCTCTTGGTCCTTTGATCGGACGATTCTGCTTGAAGAGGAGGAAATCTGCTTCCTAGTTGCTGAGGTATGCATATTTCTGGACATTAATTTAAATTCAGCATCAATAGTCATCATATGGGAAGCATTGAAAGCCTTCCTAAGAGGCTGCATAACAAACGGAGCCTCGTATAGATGTAAGGCCTATAGAACAGCCGTCACTAACATAGAGCAGGAACTCAGGCAGATAGAGCTGAAATATGGTACACTCTCAGTAGAGGACCAGGAGAAGCGGGCAGCGCTGAAGGTAAACCTTGAAAACCTACTTCAGGAAAGGGTGGCCAAGAGATGGGAGGCAAGTAAGCTGTCACACTTTGAGTACGGAGAGGCGGCTGGTAAAATCTTGGCTTGGAAAATAAAAGCAGACCAGGCCAAGAAATATATTAAGGAAATAAAACTGGTAGGGGAAGCCAAGGCCAGATCTACCACCACAGAAATAGGGATCGCCTTTCAGTAGTTCTTTCAAAACATCTACAAGGAAGACATTGTCGATGACCAAGTGGCTAGGGAGGTATGGTTAGATCAGGCCCACCTCCCCACCTTTTCGTCAGATCAGCGCGACCACTTGGAGACCAGAATAACAGAGGTTGAAGTTAGTAACACCATCAAGCAATTGAAGCGAGCGAAAGCCGCAGGCCCGGATGGCATTCCAGGGGAGGTGTACAGTGCATTGGGCTCAGTAATAGTTCCATCTTTGACTGCCCTTTTTAACGCTATATTCTTAGATGGTATGGCCCCGCCAGAATCGTGGAATGGGGCAACGATCGTGCTGATCCCTAAACCTGGCAAGGACCCGGCTGATTGTGGGTCCTACAGACCAATCTCACTCCTAAACAATGATTATAAGATTTTTGCGGCCCTTCTTGCGGGAAGGTTGGGGAGTGAGATCGGTTCAATAATCCACCAAGACCAGAAGGGATTTATAGGAGGGCGACAGCTAGCAGTTCTTACCCACGATCTGGTTGGAGCAATTGATATAGCCGCTTCATTTTGTCTTCCATTGGCCACCTTTACCCTGGATGCTACCAAAGCTTTTGACAGGGTCAATTGGCCCTATCTGGCTGCGGTTCTGAAAAGGTTCAATCTAGGAGATAACTTCCGTTGTGCTATCTCGCTTCTCTATAACGACCCAAGGGCTAGACTTCTGGTCAACGGGGTCCTTACCGATCAGTTCAAAATCACAAGGGGTACCAGGCAGGGTTGTCCGCTCTCTCCCCTCCTATTCAATATGTATATAGAACCCTTAGCCCAAATTCTGAGAGATGATAACAACATTCCTTCTTTTGAGTTTGGAGGATAGGCTAAGCGGATAGGACTATATGCGGACGACATAATAGTCTATACATCTGACCCTGTGCAGGCTCTCCCCGTTATTATTAAGAGAGCTAAAGAATTCGGGCTGATTTCGGGGTACAAAATCAACGAAGGAAAGACTGAGGTGATGACCTGGAACATCCAAAACCCGAAGTTGGCTGTTACTCCATCTATGCGCTATCTGGGAATTAGGATCACCCAGGAGATAGGTAAAATTGCTTATACCAACCTGGAACTGGTTTCACGAGAATGTCGGGCATTACTAAAAGCTTGGGCCTTTCTTCCACTGACAATACTGGGGAGAGTTAGTCCAGTAAAAATGTCCATCCTCCCCAAGTTTTCGTTTATTTTTAACACCATCCCTCTAGCTTTTGATCAGAAGCAAATCCAAAAATGTCAACAAGACATAAATTCTTTTGTTTGGAATTATAAAGCTACTAGACTGGCCTGGAAAAAACTGAGAAGGAGGAGGGAGAAGGGGGGGCTCACACTCCCAGACCTACAATACTATGCCTGGGCGTTTCAGTTATCATACTCCAGGATGCTGTTGAAGGCGCCATCAAGTGCACCGATTGGTAAAACGTTTAAGGCTATGCTGAATGGGGCTGATTTGCCCCTTGATGGTTTTCTTTTTAAATTTGGAGACCGGAAGTTCTTCAAGAAGGTGAGGTTAAAGATCTTACTATCAATGGCCAAAATGTGGAAACTGATTAGAGAAAGGGTGGGGTTGCCCTATTTTTCTAGGTTCGCCCCAATCTGGGACTCGCCGGGGCTCCCTCCGTGTTTGAGGGATAGTCTTGTAACACCTATTAGAGAGGCAGGGATAGTAAGTTGGGGACAGCTGCTAGTGGAGGGGGCATTGGTGGGGTGGGACGAGTTATATGAGAAGGTTGGCCCAACACTATCTAGATTCAAATACATGCAGCTTGCCAGCTGGTCCCGGGAATTGATCAGGAAAAAGATACACTTGGGGAGGAGTTGCCTCCTGGAGGAACAGTTGGTAGAGAGACAAGAGGGGGGGAAAGAGGTAGCTTTTTGGTATTGGGCCATTCTGGAGGAGGTAGATGGGGATTTCACTCTACCCGATGAACAGTGGGGAGGGCTCACGGGTATGCAGTGCGAGGACATATGGACAAGATCTTTCACTCTCCTGTATAAAGTGATTAAGCCGGCTTGGCTGAGGCGGAACCATCTGTTTACCCTCCACCGAGCTTATCTATCCCCTCAAAGTCTATCTAAATTTCAGTCCGGAAAATCATGTAATAAGTGTAATCTCCCTGCAGCCTCCGACGTCCACATGTTTATGGAATGTCCATTTATCAGCACCTTTTGGGAGGAAGTAAAGACCACTTTGGACTCTATCCTCAAGAAATCTATATCCGTTACACTGCCGTTAATTATATTTGGGGTGGACGATAATATCATAGGCCAGGCGAAGAGTTTTTTGTTTTATGCAATTCTGCTGGCTAGACGGCAGATTTGTAAATACTGGGTAGACCAGAAGGCACCATCACACGCAGGCTGGCTAGTGTCCTTATATGATACATCTAAGGTGGATATGGTCAGATCATGTCACCAACGTAACCTCTCTTTTTGGAACTTGCTGGTCCAGTGGAGATAAAAGGTTCCGTAGAGCCTCCAGGGTTTTTTTTTTTTTTTTTTCTTTTCCCCGGGTCCGATGATTATGCCATCATACTCCAGGTGCCTTGGTGGTTCCTTCCGAAAGGCTTATTAAGTCTAGATGGAGTAATGAGAGGTTGTGAGCCCTCTCATATTTCTCTTTCCTCCCACAACAATATCCTGGAGAACGTTTCTCGCCGGTTTATACTTCCTTGGTGTACTGTCTGGGATGGAATAACATCTAGTTCCAGACGACATCTAAGGTGATTGGCGCTTCTTTTTGGGTTGGTGGGGCAAGCAAATGAGGACAAAAAAAAAAGAAGAAAAAAAGGATGATGATGCAGTGGACATTTTGACTTTGCTTGAATCACGTTGTGACTCACTTAAGTATTTATTAAACTATCCCAGTGTGTGCTCAAAAGACAAAGCAGGTGGCCTGGCCAAGATGGCAGTGTGAGCAGACGTCTCCACTAGTCGCCCCGTCCTTGATATGTTCTTAGCTTAAATATAGTTCCCCATCTTCCTCGATTATCTCCCCCTGGAGCTGCTAGGGACAACGCCTACCTGCCCCGGTGTGCAGGAAGAGCTGATAGCCCGGACTGGGGCCGAACACAGGCACAGAGCTCCCATACAGGGGCTCCTTCAGCGGGCTTTGGACGGTGAATCGCACGCCTCCCCTGTGGCCTACCTTGGGCAGAGCGCTCCCTGGCTGGGCCCTGTGTTGCAGCGTAGTTGAGGGGCAGCCCTCTGTGAGGAGCCTGGAGATCGGCTGCTACACCGGAAACCTGGTTGCCCTGGTGAGGATCACAGCTGTCATTGGTGTGGGGCAGTGGTGGCAGACGGGGCCTGAGAGGTTGGAGTCCCTGGCACCCTGGGAGCCGATCTCGGCAGGCAGAGCCCTGCTGAATCGACAGCAGGTGACAGTGAAGATCGCTCAGGTAGGCAGGAGTGAAGCTTCCCCCCCCCCTCCTTATTTGACTCCTAGAAGGGTTCCTCGGCTCCCCTGGAGTAGGCAATGACCTGGCAGGGACTTGCTGAACGCTCACCGCCGGTCCCCCATTTGGTGGTGGAGCACCCAAGTATTACCTGGGGGAGACGGTCTGTGCGTGTGGCAGGACCCTGGAGGGGCTCTGGACTAGTGTGCAACATCCTTAGTTTTCACATGGATTTCCCCTAGAGGTTTGCCCTTCCTGTCTGGGTTGCCCTGCGGAAATGGGCCTCTCCTTCTGGACGCTAGTTTGATGGTGGACAGGACCCGTAGACCCAGATAGGAGGACACTGGCCTTCCACCCCTACTGAAGGAGATCTGGAGCCTGCTCTCTGAAGGGCTACTACAGGAACTTGCCTGGTGCAGTGGGTATACCTGAATATCTTTACGACTGCTCAACGAGACAGAAGCTTGGGATTGCCCCTTACTTGCCCCTTCATTTGGCCTACTGGGCGGCGCTGTCACTGAGACGCTGTGGTGGACCGGTGGAGCCTGCAAAATTGTAGATGGGCCCGGCTCTTGGATGTGGAAGAGTCGCTGCTGCTTCTGCAGTCGCTCCGACGTTGGTGATCATTGGGGTGCACTGGTGACATGCAGGGCTTCTCGCTTCGGCACTAGCTTTGTGGCTGGTGCCTGAAGCCCCTTGGCTTTTCCTGGGAGCATGGGAGGCCTGCGCCAGAGGTGGAGCCTGCGACGACATGGCCTCAGCTAAGTCCAAGAAAGACTGGACCTTGCGAGACATGCTCCTGAAGACCGCTGGGGAGACCCCCGGCGAGAAATCTGGACCAGCTGATTCAAGACCTGGGGGCAGTGGAGAGGCTCCTGAGAGCCCCGTAACCTGTGAAATCCTGGAATCCCTATTCGCCTCCCTGGGAGAGGACTTACAAGTGGTGAAGAAGGTACTTTCGGATCTGAGAGAGGTGCGAAGAGATGTAGATGAGGGGGGGGAATTGGTGGCTGCCCTGGAGAGCGGCTCCACGACTAGAGATGAAGAAATTGAGAGCCTTCAGCAAGACAAAGTACTCTGTCTCCAAGAACAACAGATGGATCTGCAGACACACACGCTTGAAAATAGGTCAAGGAGAAATAACATTTGTATAAGGGGGATCCCAACTACTGAAGAAGGCTCAGATTTGGAGGATTATGCCCATGCCTTGTTCCACACGATCTTGGGTTCCACAACGGAGGAGAAAATCTAATTCGCCAGATGCCACCGAGTTGGTCTGCCGTGCATGGCGAAGCAACCTCCAGCTGACATCGTGGACACAAACCAGGATTTCGAATCCCAAAAATAAATTCTCCATAAGGCTTGTGATGCTCAACCGCTGCAATTCTGGGGGACCTACACCCCAGCTCCGCCAAGACCTGGCAACGATCACCCTACAGAAAAGAAAGGAATTTCTCCCAGTCACGGCTCACCTGAAAACAATGGCATTCGGTATTCTTGGGGCCACCCCTTTTGCCTCATATTTCAAATCGAAGGAAAGACTTATCAGCTACGATCTTTGGCAGAAGCATGTAAAGTCCAAAACATTGACCTCGCATCACAGGGATCCCAACCCGCTTCAACACAAGACCGTCCTGATGGAAGGAACCGCTGCAGGACATGCCACAAATCCACACCGGAGGGCAACCACCCTGACTCGAACACCATTGCACGAGAGCGAGCAGCTGTTCTACACTCCTTGTCTGGAGATGGGGTGGACAACTCCGGATCTTCCCTTTGAAGTTATAATGTACTGTCCAAGTGCGGTGGGTGGTTTGCAGCAGCCGGGGGCCAGCGACGGTGTTTAAAAAGATGTCACTGATGCCTTCTCCTAATATCACCTCCACTATCTTGCTTCCATTTTTGATAGACTATTTACCAATGTGCTCTGTTTATTTTTCCTTGTTGGTGGTTTGGGGATTTTTGAAGGAGCTTCCTTCCAACACACACACTCACTCACATAAGGTATACCTCTGGTGGTGGGCATTACTCCATATGGCATGCTGGCTTGCTGTACCTTTTCCTCTGTCCTGGCAGATGGGATGGCCTGACCCAAGCGACTGTCCTTCATTTTCTTATAATGTAGATTAAACTGTTGAGCCTCAATGTCAGAAGTCTCAATAATTCAACGAAGAGATCAGCCATTCTCTCATTGCTTGAAAATTCGACTGGGGACATATGCCTCACCTCACCTGTTCCCCAAAAATGTTCACAGGAGGCAAACCAGGGAATTCCCACCGCAATACTTGTCTTCTGGTGCTGTGAAAAAAGGTGGGTCTGGGCACAGTAACGGAGATTAAAGGCTGACTTTTGACTCTTTGACTGCGTATAGACTCTTATCAATTCACTTTAGCTACATTCTCTGTGCCTAACGAGCACCAAGAACCCTTTCTGATTGACTCCCAGGCTAAAATCCTCCAATGATGGACTCTGAGATGGACTGCTTTGGGCATAGATCCGGTCAGACTGGGGCTTTTTTTCCCAAAGGCCTCTGTTGGCTTCCTGAACGCATGACTTGTGGTGCTACCCTGGGGCTAGAGACTATACCTTCTACTCCGCAGCTCACAAGACGTACGCCTGAATCGGCCTCCCCTTCTGTACTGGACCCAGTCATGGACACTACCATTGAGCCTTGTGCACTTCCCGATCATGCGCCTATCACTCTGACCTTACGCATGCCTCCCTCCGCCTCGCAGCCTCCTGGCGGGTGGGTTTGTGACACTATGTTTTATCACCCACAACAGTGAGCACACTCCGAAAAGTTCTCCTGGATTATTTGGCCCTTAATGATATTGGGTTGATTGCTTTACCGTCTTTATGGGAGACTATGAAGCTGGTTGCTCGTGGGGAATTCATTGCGCGTGTGGCGGATGAAAATGGTAGGCGACGTGATAAAAGAACGGCATTTGAAAAGAGCGTCTCTGAGCTGGACGCCATTCATAAATGAACGGGCACACCTTGAATGTGGAGAGAGTTGGAGAGGGAACGCTTGCAGCTAAGGCGACTTCACATGGATTGGGCTGAATGCTCTATGCTGCGCCTCAAACACAAATTCTAAGTGGTAACCTGGGGGATCTCATGTTGGCATACTGACTACGTAGCAAACAATACACAGGGTTGTTCAGGTCGATTTCAATGGATTCTGGGAGGGAGGTAAAGGATGATGAGGGTGTCGCCGCTGCCTTTCAGGCATTTGGGAATTTTATGCTGCACTGTACTCTTCAGCGGATGGTCCATCCGTCAACTGCCAGAATTACCTTAATGGTGCAACCCTCACTCCTCTTCCTCCTGGCAAAACCGAAGCCTTACATAGACTAATTTGCGTGAAGGAGGTGGTTTCGGCCGATGCCCGAACAAAACACCTGAAATCCCCAGGCTCAGATGGGTTTAGTGAAGCATTCTACAAGACCTTCTGCTCTAATCTGGCACCCTTGCTCAAGTGACTTTTTAATTCCTTCTCCGATTCGGGTACTCTATTTCGGAGTCTATGCTTGAGGTGTCCATTTCGGTGATTCCCAACCCAGTGTGGATCTTATAGACCCATCTAGTTGCTGAATATAGATGGGAAACTCTTTGCGAGCGTCTTGGCCCATCGCCTCAGCCCCCTTATGCCAGGGCTTATTGACCCAGACCAAGGGGGCTTTATTCCCCTCTTGTCAATGTGGCGATAATACAAAACTTATTTTTCATCTCATAGACAAGGCACACCGGTCAAGCAATGAGCACTCTTGCTTTCTCTCAATGCCGAGAAGGCATTTGACTGGGTCCATTGGCCCTGTCTTTTTGAGACCCTGAAGGTATTGCGGCATTGGGGAGAGATTTGGGTGATGGGTTCAATGTATTTATAGCGCTCCCCATGCAGCGTTAAGAGTCAACGGACTCCGATCCCATGGTTTCTCCATCCACTGGGGCACCCGTGAGGGCCGCCTGCTCTCCCCACTTCTTTTTACGCTCTATATGGAGCCTCTAGCCCAAATGTTACGGGACAACCCAGCAGCATCTGGCATCCCATTTGGCTCCGATAGCCATTTTGTCAGCTTATATGCCAATTATGTTATCTTTTTGGTTATGTAGCCCCTGACCTCGCTGCCGGCTATCATAGCATTCTTCAGACATTTGGGTTTGTCTCGGGTTTTCGGGTAAACATGCAAAAATCCCAAATCTTAAATCTTAGGGAAACGCAAGAGACCGAACACATTCTGGAGGCACGGTTTGCTTTCTAATGGGTCACCGAAGACCTTCCCTATCTTGGCCTTGCCTTGGCGCGTTCTCTCTCGAAGACTGCAGCGGCAAACTATGCGTCTCTGATTGCTCAAACCTGCAAGGATGTGGCTATCTAGCAACTAATAAAATTTGACAGAGAGCTTACCTAGAATATGTCTTACTTGAAAGGCTCAGTGCAGTTCCCTGTACTCTGTCTCTGCATTTTCAGAGGTGCGATGTTTTGTTGGTTTCCTCTATATTTAGTCTCTGCCAGAATTTTAGTGTAACTTATGCCCCCAAATAGCTCCAGGCAGTAAGCTGGCATTCAACGCTTATGGCATGGATCATGGATGAGGGTGGCAATGCGAGGAGCCTTTTCACACATTAACCACTTCCGGATTCCAATCCAACTTGCCACCTATAGTTAATACTTCCACCCCATATTGAAATTGGGGTCTGACTATTGCGTTAAAGGCAGACAATATGGGGCTTAGAGAGGGCCCTGCATATCTCCGGCTAAACTGTTTTAGATCCCATTCCGTGGACAGTGCTGTTGTTTTTAGCGATTCAACTTGAACATGCCAATTTATCTTGTAATAAAAACACATATCCAGGTATTTATATTTGTCGATCACATAAACTTTATTCCCGCCCAAGCACCAACTAAAACCCCTCCCCCTTCTTTCCCCCAAAATCATTATCTTAGTCTTAGGCCTTTGATTTTAGATCAAAGGCCCTTTATTTTCTTTTGAAATAGATCAGACAAGAATAAAGAGAATAATAGGGGAGCCAGGACACAGCCCTGTCATTGACCGTTCTTTATCTGAATGCTCTTTAATAGGGACCCTCTGGTGTCTAAGATCACTCAGGTCCAATTTTGACTGCTTAGCTCCTGAATAAGGGTGAGCAGTGCCTGGTTGATGCCGAGCCACCTCAGAATATCCCACAGTAGCTTATGGTCGACCAGGTCAAAAGTGGCCAGGAAATCAACAAAACAACAACATAATCAGCCTTTCAACTCAATAGACTTCTTCGTCATTGACCATAAACTGAGGCAGTGATAGATTATAAAAACCACCTTGCTCAACTGGAATTAAGTTGCTTTGCTCCATCCAGATTTTTATTTAACCTAGCAATACTTTGGAGAATACTTTTCTCCCACATCCAGTAGGCTGATTAGGCAGTAATTCTTGGGCTACATGGCATCATCCTTCTTATATATAGGCCTAATTATAGCGCCCTTCTAGCTCTCTGGAAAACTCCCAGATCTCAAGTCCTTTTGAAAGGTGGCATAAAAAAATCTTGCCCACCAATCCACATATTTTATTATAATTGCAGGGAGGTTGTCTGGGCCCTCAGCGTTACTTAGCTAAAGGTTCTGCATAGTTTCTTATATCTTCTGAAATAAAAAAAATGACCCAATATCCTCCTCAACCTTCACCTTAATCTTCTGGCTCTCATCCTCATTGTTCCTACCATAGACATTACTCAAGTCTTTGACCCATTCATCCTCTACTACTAGACACCTCATTTTCCCCCTGCCCATGCCCATCGCTCACCAAGTGCCAAAACTTCCTGTTATTTGTACATATCACTTCAAGCATAGTTAGCCAATTTCTACTTATAAATTCTATTTTTCTTTCCCTCAGATTATTCTTATATTTGAGTTTTGTCAGGAAACTTGTCGTAGATTTCCAAGTCATGCTTTTTCCTAAGCCGTCTCTCTCATTTTCGTACCTTTAATTTTAACCTCCTACAGTCCTCATTTAACCAACCATTTCTCTTACCCCCGTTTCATACTCTTCTGACTTATTATGGGCTCTTGATTTGAATATTATCCTCAAACAGTTTACAACCTGCTCTACCACTTGGATGTACCATATTAAGGCGTCACTCTAGCCGCATTGCACAGTAAGTAACGTGTAATCTATCATAAGGTCATCAAGCATCTTTAAGCTTTCCTCAGTTATACGGGTTTTTATACGTCCAGGGTATTCTACTTGCAGGGGTATGACTATATCTCTATGTTCACTTGGCTCCACATCAGCCCATACCTCTAAAGACCTATGATCGCTCCCCTCAGTGTGCAGCACTTAAAACCCCTTCACCGAGGAAAAGTGACAAGCATTAATAAAAATATATTCAATTGGGCCGATTCTGATTGCCTACCAAGACACTGCTGGCCCGCAGGGCGGTCTGTAGCCACCCATCCATGTACTCAGAACAACCCAATAGACCCTAGGAACTTAACTAGGCCTGCATATCATGCTGAGCAACATGATCTTAGGAAAATGGCCGGGGGTACCTGTGTGGCCTTTGTACATCTTATCACTGGAAGATGGATCTAACCTATGATTGAAATGCTCTCAAATCATTATCATTTGAGTTGCCTTTGCCTTACAGATGGTCTCCAGGTCTTCTTCTAACAGGCCCAGCTGCTCCACATAATCTGCTACATCCCATGGTGGGATGTGTATATTAATTGCAATTGTTTATCTTCTTACATGAGGGGCACTATACATCTCTATCTGGCCAACCAATAACCATCGCCATTTAACCTTCTACGTGGTTACTTTATTGGTTATTTTTGTCAAAACTAAGGTGAGCAGCCCGCCCAAAAGCAGACTTGGGCTCAACTGCCCAGTGCCTTTGGAAATCATTATAAAAAACATCTAATGGTTTGGGTGCTTCGCACAGAAAAGTCTCCTGTAGACACATCATTTCATACCTTCCTAACATTTCTTTGAAACTGTAATGGGATATCAGTTTACTATAACCTCCTATGTTCCTGTATAAAGCTGCTAAGCTGTGCAAAGCTTGTTACTGTGTCAGATAGGCACTCAAATTGATTTCTCAGCTCTATTTCTTTGTTTCTGCCTGCTGTGGTCACTTGCAGGTCGTCTTCGCTTAAGTCTGTAAATGTTCTTCTATGTTGGACCACTTGTGAATAGCTCCCTACTTGATCTATGCTTAAGCCCACATGGCAAGTCAGGGCCCCATGTTCTCTCCCCGCCTCCATTCCTAGTTCCCCCACCTATACCAGTCTTAAGCTTTCCTTTCCTAGTTCTTTTTCCGCCCTCACTACCATCTGAGTAGAAAAGGGCCTTTGTTACCTCTTTTCCCTCTCGGTTTGTTGTGGATCCTATTTGCCGTATGTCGCAAGATAAAATCTTACATAGGCTAGCTCATTAGGCCGGTACTTGCAATAGATACGAGCGGTCCAGGGGCTTGAGTTTCCTCTGGCATTTCCTACCTGTCCCACTTCCCTGGGGTTCTGGGTATGCCCATCGACAGTCCCCTACCTTGCTTCCCTCACTTTCAAATTCCCTGACTGGCGTTAGGGGTTCACTCTTCCCAACATGTTCAAGGGTGACCTCTCCTCAGTCACTCACATTTGGCAACACACACCCCAGAGTGCGTTTTTCTCTTCCTGTGGTGGCAGCACCCCTAACTCTAATATTTGTGGTACTTCGGGGTTGCATCTTTTTAGTCTGTCTGGGTGTCCCCTGTTCCTGATGCTTTTGCTCCCCTCACGGACTAATTTGCCCTCTTTTTTCCTCCCATTTCAATCTTCTGTCTGGGCTTGAACCTTGTTAGGGTTTATGTAGCCCTGAGCACCCCTCCTGGTACCTCCCCCATTTTATTACCAGCATAGGTTGTTTTGAGATGTATACTGTTGGTGATTTTACTGTGTTAGTAGGGTTTACCTCACCATCATCAATAAACGCGTAAAACTCCTGGTCTCTTTTGTCCGGTATGGGTCGCACTATGCTGGGCATACTCTTAATAATTTGATTTAATTCCTCTGTAATCTCATGTAGTTGATTTTTATGAGTTTTCCCCAGCCCATGATTCATCATCAGAGCTTCTAAGATTGCCTGAAGAGTTTTCTGCATTAAAAACATCACCTCTAACAATGATGAAGAGGGAGTTGCTGTAATATTTAAGCCCATGGAGGTCTGTGAAAAAACATAAGGGGTTGAATTCTCCCGAGGCTTATCCCTGCTTATCCCTTCCTATCTCTACCAACAGTCTATTCCCCCTTCTTTCCATTCCCTCCTCCGCTGGACTGCCCGCCTTGTGAGATGAGCACACGCTATCCACCGTGAGAATATTAACCACAAAGGGGGAGAGGCAGGGGTATGAGGACAACCTTGGTATGGGTAAAAGTATCCCTCCACTTTCTTTACTCAATTCACCCCCAAAAACACAGTCCAAGTCTGGTGCTGATTCCAGAATGAGTCACTTATTGCATTCCTCGGACCCCCTCTCCATTCTCCACTGTGGTTTTGTCGATGATGTTGGCTGCCCATGCGTTGCAGTTTTAATTTTGAAATACTTCCCCATAAACTGCTTTATGGATTGTCCCAGGGGCATTGCGCCCGTTTCCATAGGGTGCACCGGGGTACCTGTGAGATATTCCTCCCCTGATATACTAAGAGTCATAGCCAATAATAGTGCTCCCTATGGAATCACTATGTCGGGGCTCCTGTGGTGGGTGCCTTTTTACAGAAATGTCTCTCCACCCGGTCTTTGGACTGTGGCCACCTCGTGTTTTCACTTTTGCTTTAATTGGGGCCATTTCCCCTTTATAGCGTCCTTAAAAGCAGCCAATCGGCTAATAACTTAAAATGAACAAAATAGTGCAAACAAAATAGTAGTACAAAAAACTGGGGCTTCTCTCCGCCTCTGTTATCGCCGCCTCCACCTGCCTCGGTAATACACAGTCCGTTCCGTGTTTTAAGTTTAGCAAATTTGATTTTGGTGCTCCTCTCTTCACCTAGAGTGGCTGCCACTAGCTATTACAACTTTCCCTGCCCCAATCCCCCGGGACACTGTGCAACCTGCTCCACCATGCACCCTAACCCCCCTAGCTAGTGGCCAGTGGAGGGACATCCGAGTGGGGCAATGGGCACTAGTGCAATGGACATGCACCACTCCAGCTCTGGAACCCAGTAGTAGTGTGGTTGTCTGTTGTGCTGCAATACTGCAATGGAGCCTCCATGTATATGGTCCCAGCACTGCTACAATATCTAAAATACAACAAAAATAAAGATGGCTTAACACTTGGCTGCCCTATGTTGGAAGATTACATTGCGCTAAATGCTGACTCTGACGCTGTTACTGAAACCACATATCTGAAAGAAACACGTTAGTTAGATTCCTCACCTTAGAATATCCCCAGGTGTCAGGCTGGATCCGGAAAGATTTTTGTAGCAATACCCCTTGCGCGTCGCTAGGCGTCGTCTGCGGTTCCGCGTCCGTCGTTGGTGTCGTGCGCCGGAATGACGTCGTCGGAGTACTTTGACGCCGCACTCGCGCGCTGACGTCAGTTCTTCTTTTTTCCGCGTCAGACAGTGCCGATCCGGGAAGAGCTTACCCCTTAGTCAATTTTTGACTAAACTTTTTGACTCTTTTTGGTCTTCTGTCGACTCGACTCTGGTGCCGGTAGGATGCCTGGGTTTAGCCTGTGACTCCTGTCATCGACTGATTTCGGTGACGGACCACCATCGCCGGTGCCTTTACTTCCTGGGTGCCGACCACGACGCGGAGTTGTGCCCCAATTGTCAGGCCTTGACCTCGAAGGCTAGGCAGTCCCGTAAGCTTCTCGAGCTTCGGCACTCGGCTCCGCGCCGCTCACGGTCCCGGTCCAGGAGGAGGTCCAAGGACCGGTCGCGGAGCCGCAGTCACCATCATCGCTTGTCGGGCTCGAAGTCTTCGGGTAAGTCGAAGCGATCAAAGAAGTCCAAGAGGCGACACCGCTCTTCGGACTCTCCTCGCCAGTCGTGCGACTTGGCCGAGGGTCAGGGTGGTCCCACCCCCGCGGCTCCACCGGAGCCGCAGGAGCCGCGTCCGTCTCCATACCCGCCGGTCCCTGGGACTGACGCAACTCCGGCGGAGGTCAGTGCCTTCCTCCCGGCCATAAGGGACCTGGCTCCGCCGTCGACGCCTGCCGGTGCGCCTTCGGGCCCCGCGGGCTCGACTGGGCGACCTCGCGTGCCGGCGGCTCCGGCCCCGACGCCGTCGACGACTACGGTCCCGACGCCGCAGGTCCCTGAGGGATCCAGGCCTGGATCTCTGTCGGCGCCAGTCGACCTCACGACGCCTCCTCCGCCGGTGCCGACACCGGTTCCACCTCCGGCGCCGTTCCCGGGTTTAGCCCCTGTCCGGACCCGGTGCCGGTGCGGCGCCGCCCGGTGCCGCACCCGACGCCGATGGATGAGCGTTTCATCTACCGTCCGGCTCCGATCATTCCTCCTGTTTATCAGGAATCGGATGACGGGGCGACTGGGAGGGGTCTGGGGACCCTATGGCCATCCAGGGCCAACTTTCACAGGACTGGGCAGACGAACCGGGGGATGCCAGTGGTCTGGACACTTCACCGGACGCTGGTTTCATCTCTCCTCCGACTGTGGCCTCGGAGGAAGGTGCAGCTTTCTCAGTGGTGCTGCGCAAGGCGGCCGAAGCCCTGGGGCTCGAGTTGCCTGCGGTGGCCGTGAGGACTAATATCCTCACAGAGGTGCTTCAACCGTCAGCAAGCTCCACAGAGCTTCTGCTGCAGTTCAGTGAGGCCCTCATCGACGTTCTGCAGGGCACTTGGTCCAAGCCCTCCACAGTTCCTCCTGTGGATCGGAACGTGGCCCGGCGCCACCGCCCTGCTCCGGGCGACCCCAGTTTCCTGTCCCAACACCCCACCCCGAGAGCCTGGTTATCCAGGCCTCCACTTCCCAATCCTCCTTCCCGTCCGCTCCTCCGGATCGGGAATCCAAGAGGCTGGAACAGTTCGGAAAGAAACTGTTCTCTTCCCTGAGTTTTGGCCTGCGTTCTTTGAACACCGCTTGCGTCTTGGACCGTTTCTCCCACTCTCTGTGGGATGCGGTGGAGGACGTGCTGCCCCTGTGTCCGGAGGAGGCCCGGACACGTCTCTCCCAGGCACTTGCTGACGGGCGAGATGCAGCGCGACATGCCATACGGTGTGGACTTGACACCACGGGCTCGCTGGATAGGGCGATTTCCACCATGGTGAGGCTCCGGTGCCACGCCTGGCTGCGGTCCACGTCTTTTTCGGGGGATGTCCAGAGTACCCTCATGGATATGCTCTTTGATGGTGCTCGCCTTTTTGGTGAGAAGGCGGATAGTGCGCTGGCTCGTTTTAAGGACTCCCGGGCTACGACCACGTCCTTGGGTCTCTCGGCCCCACGGCTGCAAACTTCCGCCTTCCGCCCCTTTCGTGGCCAAGGAAGGGGCGCCTCCTCACGTCCGCCTAGCCACCGGCCTCAGAACCAACCTGCACGCGGTCGCGGATGTGGGTTCTGCCGTGGCGGTACTAGAGGACAACGTGCCGGTCAGTCCACATCCACCCCGGCAGCATCCGCCTCAAAGCCCTCCTAGTCCGAGCTTTCAGGCCCATTCCACACCAGTGGGCGGCAGAGTTCGTCATCACCTGCTCCACTGGTGCTCCACCACTTCGGACAGGTGGGTGCTGCAAATCGTCCGAAGGGGCTACTCCCTCCCCTTCGAGCGACCCCTCCAGCCATGCCACCGCAGTGCCACCGTATATCGGAGGATCACTTGAATCTTCAGCGGGAGGAAGTTACGGCCCTCTTGGCCAAATAGGCCATCGAGCGCGTTCCTGGTTCAGAAGTAGGCCGTGGTTGCTATTCCCACTACTTTCTGGTTCTCAAGAAGGGCAAAGGGGGCCTACGGCCTATCTTGGACCTCAGGAGCGTCAGCACCTTCCTCCGGAAGGAACGGTTCAAGATGCTAACTTTAGCTCATGTTCTGGCTGCCCTCAACCCTGGAGACTGGATGGTAGCATTGGATTTGCAGGACACCTATTTTCACATCCCTGTCCTGCCGGCCCACCGGCGTTACCTGCGGTTCACGGTGGGTCAGGAGCACTTTCAGTTCACCGTGCTCCCCTTTGGCCTCACCAGTGCCCCTCGGGTGTTCACGAAAGTGATGGCGGTGGTCGCAGCTCATCTGCGCAGATCTGGGGTTCCAGTCTTCCCCTATCTCGACGACTGGCTGTTGAAGGCGGGCTCGCTCCAGCAAGTCGTCTCCCACCTCCAGACTACGGCCGACCTCCTGCATTTGCTGGGGTTCTCCATCAATGTGCCGAAGTCACACCTGAGACCCTCCCAGAAGCTCCTCTTCATCGGAGCGGTTCTCGATTCGGCGCAGTTCCGGACTTATCCTCCGTAACAGCGGGTCCGGGATATTCAGGCTCTGATTCCCATCTTTCGGCCTCTATCCTGGGTTTCGGTCAGGTTGGTGCTGCGGCTTCTGGGGCTGATGGCCTCCTGCATCCTGTTGGTGCATTACGCCAGGACCTGAAGTTTCAGGGGGCCCAGCATCGAGGCAACCTGTGCGACCACGTCTTGAGGGCTCTGCGAACCAGTTGCAGTGGTGGCTCACGGACCTCGATTGGGTCAGCGATTGGGTCAGCGGCAGATGCCTCTCCCTACCCCAACCGGAGCACGTAGTAGTGACGGACGCGTCCCTCCTGGGATGCGGGGGCCATATGGGAGAGGCGGAGATCAGAGGACTCTGGTCTCCGGCGGAGTCTCGGCTCCATATCAACCTTTTGGAGCTGAGAGCAATCCGGCTTGCACTGAAAGCCTTCCTTCCCTCTGTCCGGGGAAGTGTCTTGCAGGTGTTCACGAACAACACCACCGCCATGTGGTATTGCAACAAGCAGGGCGGGGTGGGGTCGTGGACCCTTTGTCAGGAGGCTCTGCGCCTCTGGACATGGCTGGAACACCAGGGCATCACCCTGGTGGTTCAACATCTGGCGGGCTCTCTGAACGCCAGAGCAGACGAACTCAGCCGCCGGTGCATGATGGATCAAGAATGGCGTCTGAACTTGGACGTGGCGCAAGGTCTCTTTCTGCAGTGGGGAGAGCCTTGGTTAGATCTATTCGCCACCGAAGAGAACGCGCAATGTCAGCAGTTCTGCGCATTGGAATTTCCAAGGCAGGACTCGCTCGGAGACGCTTTTCGTCGCAAGTGGAGTTGCGGTCTGTTGTACGCCTTTCCGCCTATACCACTTCTGCCCAGAGTGCTGTAGAAGATCAGGCACGACCGGGCCCGAATCATCTTAATGGCTCCGGATTGGGCACGAAGGTTCTGGTATCCCGAGCTACTCAGTATGTCAATCGATCCCCCGATACGACTGCCTCTTCGGGAGGACCTTCTGTCGCAGCAGCAGGGGACGACCCTCCACCCAAACCTGTCCAGCCTCCACCTCCATGCGTGGAGATTGAGCGGCGGCAGTTGATGCCATTTGACTTGCCTCCTGAAGTCTGTGATGTCATTCTGGCAGCCAGGCGTCCCTCCACAAAGACGGTATACGCCTGCCGGTGGAAAGAATTTTTGGCATGATGCACAGTAAAGGCTGTGGATCCCCTTTCCGCCCCTCTTTCTGAAGTTCTCCTCTTTCTTCTTTCTGTGGCCCAGCAGGGCTCTGCTTTGTGCACCTTGAAAGGTTATCTTGATACAATCTCTGCCTTCTTATGGCTTCCTGATCAGCCTTCTCTTTTCAAGTACCCTGTTGTTTCACGTTTTCTCAAAGGCATTACTCACATGTTCCCTCCTGTCCCCTTCGTAATGCCTCAGTGGGACTTGAATCTTGTTCTGACCTTTCTGATGTGCGCTCCTTTTGAGCCTCTTCACAATTGTCCCATTCGTCTTCTGACCCTGAAAAATGCTTTCCTGGTAGCTATCACCTCGGCTAGACAAGTGAGTGAGCTCCAGGCTCTGTCATCTAAGCCTCCCTTTCTTTCTGTTCATCCGGACAAGGTTGTCCTCCGGACTCGTCCTTCTTTTCTACCAAAAGTGGTGACCCTCTCTCACATCGGGCAATCTGTCTCGTTGCCCACCTTCTTTCCGCCTCCGCATCCTTCAAAAGAGGAAGAGAGGCTCCACCGTCTGGACCCAAAACGGGCGCTGTCCTTTTGTTTGGACCGCACCAAACAGTTCCGGGTGGACGACCAACTTTTTGTTGGATACGTAGGAGCTAAGAAGGGGAAAGCGGTACACAAACGGACCATCTCACGGTGGGTCGTGTTGTGTTACTCCTTGGCAAAAAAGGACCCTCCTGTTGGGTTGAGGGCCCATTCCACCCGGGCCACAGCGGCTACTACTGCCCTGGGCCAGGGAGTTCCCTTGCAGGACATCCGTCAGGCTGCGACGTGGGCTTCACTGCACACATTTGCCAAGCACTATTGCCTGGACAGCCAAGTCCGGAGAGATGGCTACTTTGGCCGTTCTGTTCTCCAGGACTTTCTGGTGTGATCTTGGTTCGCAGACCCACCACTGGGGTTGGTATTGCTGGGGTATCTATTCTAAGGTGAGGAATCTAACTAACTTGTTTCTTTCAGATGAACAAGTTACTTACCTTCGGTAACGATGTATCTGTAAGAAACATTAGTTAGTTAGATTCCTCACCGCCCCACCCATCCTCCCCATTCTGCGAACTGACATCTAGGGTTAAGGCTATCCTTTTCAGGGCCCTAGATTTTTTGGCACCAGTGTCGGTCTCTTGCATGGCTCTGCGTTTCTTGCGCGGAAAGCTATGTACAAGAACTGACGTCAGCGCGCGAGGGCGGCGTCTAAGTACTCTGACGTCATTCAGGCGCACGACGCCAACGACGGATGCGGAGCCGCAGACGACACCTAGCGACGCGCAAGGGGTATTGCTACAAAAATCTTTCCGGATCCAGCCTGACGCCTGGGGTTATTCTAAGGTGAGGAATCTAACTAACTAATGTTTCTTACAGATACATCGTTACCGAAGGTAAGTAACTTGTTCTTTAGCATCCTCCGTCGGTTGTATGACAGTACAAAGCATTACGCTGCCTGTAGCACGCATGTGTTACAACATGAATACCTGTACCATGCATAACCTTTACAGCACATTTTTTATTATCAATATACCTTCACCACGCATGGCTTTACAAAATTTGTTGTTGTAAAGGCATTTATGGTAAAGCCCTATGCGTTATAAAGGTTTTCCCTGCCCCTCACCCTTAAACCGGTCCCCGTTGATCCCCCCCCCCTCCACCCTCTGCTCGCCCCCAGCCCTTGTTAAAATACCCCACTCCTGCTATGAGCCCTGCAAGTATACCCCAGCGCGCCTCTCCACCTCCTGGACCCCAGCACTTTTTAGAACTACCCGATCCCTGCCATAAGCCCTGAGATTATACCTAGCACAATACTCGTTCCCCAATCCCTTTTAATATTTAATCGACCCCTGTCACAAGACCAAAGACTAGACCCTAGCTTGACCCTTCCTCCCCCAAGCCCTTTTTAGAAATGCCAGACCCATGCCCTGAGCCCTAAAACAACCCCCCCCCCCCAGAAGTTTGTAGAAAAAAGAACCTGGGTCTAAAGCTCTAAATCGAGGCCCAATTCCCCTTACCTCTACAGGATGCTGAGGATCCTCTTCTCATGCGTGCCATGGAACAGCTCATCAAGAGGAAGTGGTAAGGCTCTCCATTTCCTCTGATGACGCCAACATAACAGTATCGTTACCACAACCACGCAGACAGCACAAGTCAGTTACCCGCATAGCCATTAGCACCTGGGCAACACATGCGTGGTAAAAGCATACACGTTGTAGAAAAATGCCTGGTAATGGCTATTCGTAGTAACAGTGCATGCATTGTAACACGTAAAGGTAATGCATGGTTACAGCCGTGTTGCAGTGGCTGTTTCCCTCCTCCATAACAGCTGAAACGAGGACAGCCTGTACAGCGATGTGACTACATACGAGAATGAGCTCAGCAGGCATGATTACAGTAGCAGCAGAGACCAGGAAGCTTGTGGAGAATTGCATGTGGCTGCTAACACTTGTGCTCCAAGGCGGTGACTTTGGCTAATGCCCACACTTTCACGAAGCATTATTGTCTTGATTCTTTGAGAAAGGCGGATGCCACTGTTGGGCAGGCAGCGTTACGTCGCCTGTTTCATTAATGTACACAATTTTGTTATCTTCATATACTGTATGTGTATAGAGTATTTTTGCATACATATATATTGATTATTTTACGCAATGCTTTTCACATCTTTATGGTATACTCCTACTAGTGAGGTTGAGCTTGAAGTTTGTTTTCTTTTATGGTGAAATGGATATGCCTTACCCACCGCCATTTTTACTTTGGTACTGCTTATTAGTCTGATTCAAGCATGTGAATCTATCACCTGTACACTGTGGTTCTCCAGTATTGATTTCTTTCATAGATTCACATGGGACCCCCCCTCCTCCTCATTAAGGTTCACCACTCTTTATACCTCTTATTTTCCTTAATTTGCACTTCTGCTTGAAATTTGAGGAAAGGTGGCTCTGCAGGGGATGAGTGCTTCTGGGTCTCTGATTGGTTGAAGTTTGGTTGCATTAAAACAATGTGAATTGGCTTAAAATGTCTAATATTCTCATTGGGATTCCTGATGCTTATGTAGTTGCACTGCTTTTGTTACTGTTACCATGGGACTCCCACCATAATGACCAGGAAGATTCAAGCATGTGAATCTATGAAAGATATCAATACTGGAGAATCACAGTTTACAGGTAAGTAACTTGTTTTTTACAATAAGTGATCCCAGGGCAAGGATTCCAGGCCGTTGTGTTGTACATGACTATAGTCATGAGCTCCCAGGGAGACCTACCAAGGTAGAGGATGGATGGGTAGGGCGTCACTTCAGCAGGGGTGTTTGGGGTGTGACACCCCTCTAATGCATTCTTGGTTTGGAAGTTGGGTCTAGGGGCCCGAGTCCGATTTGTTATGTCTGTGTTGTTTTTACTTGTCAATCCCATTTGACTTAGAGGTTTTAACTTGTTTATGTTTTGGATCGAGATCTTAAATATATATAGTGACCTGTTTAACAATAAAAATAGTTAACCTGCACCTATAGAAGTACTCCTTGAAAGGATGAATATGTACTACTTTTTGGAATTACAAACCTTGGCAGTCGTAGGCTTGTAAAGCTATTCCAGTCTTGAATTTCCAGGCAGTCAAACGCCCAAAAGATGATGGGATGAATGCTTGCAAATAGTCTACAATTATCTGCAATCGCTCGTGGTAGCATTAAAAACCATTGTTTTTCTCCCAGTGTGTTACTCTAGATAGAGGCCAACCTAATGCAAACAAGTTTTGACCCTGTTCCTCATCGATTGAAACAGGCCATCTCGAACCTTGGTCATTTCACCCCTCAACCCTGCAGCATATTGCTTTTTCAGTTGGGAAATTTGAAATTCACAACCCCTGAATCTCACAGACTAAGCTGCGCCCCTGGGAACTGGAGATATGTTGTACAACATGTCACAGTTTCGCCTAGCTCGAAGACTCCTCTCTGCCCTTCACCTTCCAGTGCTCGACTTTTGTAACATAATCTCATTCTTGGTAAAAACTCTTAGTGGAAACAACTGACAGAAATCCGCCGGAACTCCTTGCAATTTATTTAATTCCACGGGACTGTGTTGTTTTGAATATCAACAATAGCAAGACGTGTATTTATCAACCTTTTGGAAACTCTTAGAAATTATTAACAAGCTACTGTAAAGATTAAGCAGTCAGCATTTAGAGAAAACATTGTAGATATATTCACGCAGGCTTAATTATCACACTGCAGAGTATAGGTAAACAAACCAGAAGTGCGTTTCATAAATCATGCATGTTCATCTTTTTGATTAAATGCTACTACATGTAACTCAAGGAGTTGAATGCCCAGGATATAAAAAAGGAATATTTATGACAGTAAGAGATCACAGGAATAAAGTGTTTGCTTCTTTCTGAATGTGAGATGAAAAAGTCACTAAATTGGCTCAATGGTTCTAGTAGGGAGCCAGTCCCAGATACGATCGGACATCCTGGTGGTGGAAGAATGCCTTTGTGTATCTTTGGGGGCAAATAAAAGTATGGTATCTTAGGGGAAGTATTTATGAGAAAGCCCGACTCTTGTGTGGTAATCCATCCATGTGTCACTGCTTTTATGAGAAAGCCCGACTCTTGTGTGGTAATTCATCCATGTGTCACTGCCTCATTAACTGCAATCTTGATACGAGTGAGCAGAGTCTCAGTGGGGTCGGTTTCTAGTCTCTTGTAATACTTGGCATTAGCTAGCTGGCATAGACATTCTTGCTCATAGTCGCAGGTATTCATTATTACAGTGGAACCACTTTTGTCAGCTGGTTTTATGACGGTATTTTCATCTTCTCTGAGTGTAGATATGGCTTTCTCAGTTTGGTTGACAGATTGTTGTACGTTTTCTTCTGTTCGAGCCCATTAACCTCTTTCAAGACTGCCTTCTCAAAGGTAAGTACCTCGCTAGGTACCATGGCAGTCCTGGGTGTAAATTTGGATGGTGTTCTGAGTCCGGTGTCTCCTCTTTCAGCCATCACTTTGTCCTTGAAATAGGATTTTAGTCTTATTTTCCTGAAATGTTGATGTAATTTTCCGTTAAGTTTGAAAACTAGGGTTGTGGCCAGATTTGGGACACAATAACAGTTTTGTAAACCTGTGGCCTTCAGATTGGTGTCGTAAGAATTAGCACAGCTTATTGATTAGTGTACCTTTTCCACATGTTCTGTGATTTGTGGCTATGAAACGACAAATGAAGTCGGAAAAGGACTGCGGTAAACTAGCACTCTTTACTGTTGCACCGCTTTTGGACTATAAAGAGATGGATCAGTCAAGTAGAACTGCAGATGAGGTCTCAATAAAATCTGGTGGCTTAGTGGAAAGATTCTGCATCCCAATAAATACATCCACACAGAGGTGTACATTATGATGAAATATTTATTCCAGAACAGCTCTTTGGGTGTAGACCACAATTCCATGACCGTGCTTCTTGCTCACATCCAAATCTTTTTACAAGAATAGAAAACAACATTCTACATGATGCGCTAACCATTCTAATTTTAAAACAACATAGACTTAACAGGTAGCTGTAAAGGTGAAATAGCTAATGTATATTTGGATTTTAGAAAGTGTTTTGCGTGTTCAGGTTAATTCTGTAGAACTCCACCTAGATTCTGAATTTTAGGAGACAGTTATTGAGCTTCTGATCCCGGAGTGCAGCAGACTTTTATCAACAAGTTTCAAATGAGACTATGAAGGCATGACTGCTGGGACTCCTAACTTTACTACTCCTAAACTGAGAAAAATCCTAACTTTAAGACTTTCGGTATTCACAGAAGGCATTTAGGAGTCCTAAAGTTAGAACTCCTAACTTCTGTGAATACCAAAATGAGTAAGTGCCTTCTGAGAATACCAAAATGTAGGATTTTGTCTTGTTAGTTATGTGAATCGGGCCCATACTTCTCAATTATTCTTTCAACTAGGTATAGAATATCACTATAAAAGAACCTCAACAATAAAGTAAATAATTTGACAATTAACCTAAAGCTACAGGGTAGTTAGGCACAGAACCTGTTAAGGGTAGATTACATTACCGTGTGGTGGAAGGATGGGGAAAATAACACATGTGAATGAAGAAGAAATAACTTGGTTTTCAGCAAAGCCTCAACAATATACATGAGAATTAAAATATCATATCATATGATCTTCTCTAAATGAATGTAATGTTTAAAATGCACACTTTAAATGAACATATCCAATTAATAGCAAAGGATATACAGCTCATGGTTGAACTACTATGGTTACCCAAAACGATAAAAGCACAATAGTACCAAAGTCCTCCCACTGAAGTAACAGCTAAAAGTTACATTAATTCATTTACCCTAATCCGTCCCCATATGCACCCAGCTCTAACAAACATAAATTGCCACATACCTTCATAAAGGTGGCGGCTATCGGGTACAAAATGAAACACGATTTACTATTCTAACTTCAGTCTGGAAATAGATGGGCAAAGTGCTTCTGCTGGCACTTTTCTTCCATCAAAAAGGGTCACTCGGCAGGTTGAGAAAGAGGCAAAGTAGATTCAAAATCGTGGCAAAAATAATTTACCAAAAGACTCTCACTTGTTCTTTATATCATTAGATTGATTCAGAAAATGTAAATAAAATTACTGCAGAAATATAACCATCAAAAATAGTATGAATCAGAAAATGAGGGAACAGTAGACAAGCCGGATTAACAAGGCATAACCGACTCACTTTGAATATGTAACATAGAGAAAAATAAAATGTGTGTGTTCACAGAGAAAGAGCCTGTAAAATAGGATAACAGTGCAGGTCAGTTAAAACAAGCCTGCAGTCAGTAGAACTCTAAAACAATAACAAAGCAGACCTTCGGAATATGAGCAAATGTCCCAAAATTAAGTGACCGAGAAAAAAATCAAATGAATAAAAAAGCAGCACAGACCAACAGAGATTTGATTTGAATGAAGCCCAAATAAAAATGACCACTTGACAGTATGCCATGTCCATTTGACAGTATGTCATGTCCAATTATACTGTTTTAGACAGTGCACTTTGTACAAAACAATTTGTGAAATTTTTAAATGCATCATATTCAGTCAGCAACGGATTTAGGAAGCAAGATATGTCTAAATAAAAACATGTTTCTTACTTTCCGTCTGGATATTTGCATCATTAGAATGTATTTATGGTATGAATACGGGTGCAAACTTTAATTATTCATATAATCTTTTCTGCCAAAAGGAAAAGAATGACGTTAAAATACATGGCATGAATTAATTTCTTTTACATCGTCACATCCTTCTTTCTTCACTATTCTTCACATATCTTGGTGAAACAAACTTCACATAATAGAAAATGAAAACATTCACTTCTGCCAACAGGCTACATCCTTCAGCTTTGAAAAGTAACATCTTTTTAGAAGTAATGATACAGAGACCAACAGCAGGACCAGCAGATGAAAATTCTTTCACAATATTTTTGTTTTACAGACAGAAACCCAAGCACGTTTTTTGTTGTGCATGTTATTTAAAGTGTGCTCCTCCGTGGGGCCTACTTATCCACACTCTGGTAACTGAACTTACTCAGGTCCGGGAAGTATCCTTTTCACGATGCACAAACCCTTAACCACTGAAGAGGCATCTTCATTGTTGGGCTGTGCTCCTTGTTGGGTGGGGACTGCAATACCCTTCGGACACGGCGAGGGGGCTCTTTAGTATTGGAGAAATGGCAGATGGTACAAATATGCAAGAAGGGTTGTTCAACAAGAAACAATATTGGATATACAAACTAAAAACAGTTGAACAATGTCTGAATGATGAGATTCAAAAGTTTGAAGGTATTTTTAAACCCTTCTATTGGTTAGTAGTTTTGCAAAAACACATTTTGTCTCTCGTTCATGGGGTGATCCATGTGCAAATTTTCCCCCCCTTTTCTTTATGAGGCTTTCAGTGGCAGTCACCAAAAAGCTGGTGTGGTCTGTTTCATTGAGGGACCTGTTTCCTCTCCAGCTACTACTTCTTTTCTTTACAAAAAGTATGGCTTGCTATTGCCACACACCACATAGTTCCCACAGTATAAAGTGCTCACTCCAAGGGCCAACCATCTGGAATGTACTAATACTTCATAAAATCACAAGGAACACCTTTAGTTAGATTATGAGTCTACAGAAGACATTTCACACTGGGCATATTATCCCAAAGACGCAACAACAGGCAGATGTTTAGTTCGAAAACATATTAGGACACAAATAACCTTAATATTCTTTCTTTAATTCTTTGCTTCCATTTTTAAAAGGGAACCAGGACACAGCCAATGCGTTTCATCCTAAAACGTAGAGACTTCTTCAGGGCACAAGTATGTGAGACTTGTCTTAAGCCCATAGAGAATCTTTCCCGTTAGGATTCAGTGAGTAATACCACCAATGGTGTACTAACGGTACGAAGTATTCATCCAGTGTATGGATGCACTTGAAAATATATGAAGATATGAGCAACTACATGTATTCCACGAGTGGCCACTTAATATAGAGTGGCCACTCGTGGAATACACCTAGTGGCTAGTATCTTCTAATATTTTCAAGTAAATCCATACTCCTGCTGAACACTTCATACCGTTAGTACAGCAATGGTGGTATTACTCACTGAATCTACCCAAGTTGTCCAACCCAAGCTGCTTTTTTATTTAGACCTGTTTGGGAGGTGATAAGCTCTAGGGAAACCTTTTTGGGAAGATGTCATTACAGTATTCAAGAGTTGGCACTAGTGTGGTGCTACGCCACCATGTCTGGATGTGATCCACAAGTTTTCAGGTGATATGCTTGCATCCTTTATTGATCTGCTGCTTCAGGAAACCCGCCTACATGGCAAAAAATCTGGCTTTGTTTTAGAACACATTAAGGAGAGTCTGACCTCAAAGTGTTCTGTGGAACTCTCAACCCTTGCCAGTCAGATCCCCATTGTTTCAGCTTTTTCAAGGCTATGCCAGAGGGTTGGAATACAGATTCTTCAGGGATGTATGTTTGCTGATGGTCCAAAAACACTTGATCATCAGAGCCATTTACTGTGCTCCAGCTTGCAATAATTTCTCATTGTGCACCGACCATGCATCATTTCATTTTCTTTCTTTAACACAAACTTCATTACATTTTGTTGAGTCACCAAAGAAAACATACAGGACATGATAATATGGGTAATCTCCAGGCAGAAGGTCATGCATTGTACAGGTGTTATACATTTCCCCTAATGGGGAATGGTACTAGTCATTTAGTAACGGTCGATATAACAACGTTGAGAACAGATGGGAGTAAGGCTGATCACTAGGTCGAAGAATTGGACCGGTATACCATCTGGATGACACACAACAAAGCAGTTGTAACATAAGACCTCCCCCCGCCCCTAACCATGCATCATTTCATATTGATAACATCTAATGAATGAAAAATGGATATGAAGGAAACATATGCATTTGTTAAATGTGCCCAAAATGTGGAGTTTAGAAATTAAGGTTAGTCGCAAAACTCTGAATTTGGGATTACCCATATTATCTTGCAATTCAGAGGGTATTTTGCAAAATGTTTTCTCTTGCACACATGCCCCAGAATGCCCTACAAACTATCAACTATGGTCATGGCATGGTCACAGATTCGGTCTGTTCTTGTCTTGTGCAATAGGCTCACACACATGCGGGGTTCTGTTTTCATCTGGAGATGTTTAGGAACGCTGGATAGTCAGAATTTTATGGATCACTGCAGATTCTGGAACATCCCGCCATGGATATGAGACAAAACTGTATGATTTTAACCAATGTTTAACATTTGCAGTGTAATTTTGGTAAGAAAATGTGTATTGATCTATGCATACCAACCCTGACTCCCCTCAGTGTCCAGACATTTCCGAGGTAAATAATTTTCTCTGGGTGCTGACCGTCACTGAGCCTAAATAATCCAGTCACTCTACGTGAAATCATTATTAGCTGCATTTTGGTTCCTTGTCAAACTTTTCCATACCACAGAGAGAGCACATACATACCTGTCAGTATAATTGGAGACGTGAAAGAAGAATGAATGGTGCAACATTACTCAGTCACAGGCAACTTGAGACTTACATCACAGAAACTAAAATTCCAATAGTGGTGTTCTCATGAAATTTCCCCTCTTCATTTTGGTGTGTTGCTTTATTCTCTTGACTAGGAAATGAAACTTGTGCAGGAAGGAAAACGGTCACTCACATCGTGGGTCCTGCTTCATCATCGAATCCCCCAATCTAGCACTAGGAAACTTCCTTTTTGTGTTGTCTGGGATTTACATAGCACACAAGTACCATAAGCATGGAGAGTTTCCAGGTGGGTCTGTATGCTTAGTTAGAGAGGTGTGCATGTTTTGTATGGCCTATTTGAGTTGTGCTGAGTGTAGTGATGTGTGTCACTACTGCCATGACTATCTGAGTTCTATCTACACAACATCCTTATGCCATCAAGTCTAGGCTTAGTTTTGTCTATCTCTTCATGTCTCCTTCCACTACTTGGTAGTAAGTTGAAGGGTGTCCAAGGATGTCCTGCTACCCCATGCATCATTTGATGTGAGCATACCTGAATTTGAAAAATGTAAAATTCCTGGGGTAGACTCTCCTTAAAAGCATTTCCTGAAAGACTAAGGACCTTGGAGTTAGGCAGACAGAGTATTCGTCAAAACGCGATGATGTCCTGTCCACCGTTGGGTGCAGTGCTATTGACTATTTGACACTTGTAATACAGTAGATGGAATTTTCCGTCTGCGCTGGTGTCTGCCTGACAACCAGCTTCCCAGAGATGAGGGAACAGCACCTTTCTTCACTTTTTGCTGCAAGAACTGATTATCTGCCCTGAAGTGCCTAGAAGCCAGTTATGGGGGAGGATATGGGATGGTTGCGAGCCCACGATACCTGTGCAGAAATTGATTAGCAAGGGACACTGTTGGAAAGAGGAGACCCTCCTGATGAAAATGTTTGCCAGGAGAAAAATTGTCCTACCAGACGTGAATCTCAGTAGGTGCTTGATGCGGCCATGTTGACCAGCGGATTGATAAAGTCAGCATGCTTTTGGTGTGACATCAGTTCTCATGATAGAGCCTGGGGACGAACGCAGAAGCTTCCTCATCCACCTTCGATGAGAACATAATTGGAAGTAGCCTCCAATGCATATGTTCATGTCCTCCGTACTGAGAAGGTAGTACTGAGGCTGTGAACGTCTCATCCTTCGCACTATTGAGGACTTAACCCCTTCGCCGCGGCAGGAATTCCGCCGCGGCGCTGGGGGTGTTTGGGGGCAGTTGCGGGTCCGCTGTGCTCGTGACGGAACCACTCCGTCACGAGTCACGGTTGAGTGGTTCCGTCATGAGCGGGGAAGGGGTTAAATGGCATTGACCTGCAACTCTGAAATTAGTTCCCCATAAAATGATTTCCAAATTATGTATTCTATCCACTTTCTCTGGGTGAATTTGGAAGTGGTGAGGGGGTGTTAAATGTGTCTGGCAGCTTTGGAGAGTCGAATACCACTGTGTGTTTCTTACCTTTTAAAAGTGAAATTGGTTTGATATTTTTTAATGCAGAGTTTTTCAGTCTTAAATGAATATCTTTGTGTAGCAAATGGTGCTCTGACATTTACGTTAGCGTAAGAGACTAGAGCGAAATGCACTAGACAGGGACTGCACTACTCTTGAAACTCAAAGCTGAGTAAGGAGCAAATTGAGCGGCATTTATCTATTTAACAAAACAGTGAATTGTTTTCATCATCAAACCGTCAATAGTCATTTGTAAATGTGAGTAACAAATCATAACTTCTTCTTGTTAAAGTGTTATTTTATTCACACTTCTGCCAAGATCAACAAAAGAGAAAAAAATTCATGTTTACACAGTCCTATAACACATGTAATATAGCTTGATCTTCCCAATGCATTTCGGGCGCAGTGTTCGCCCTTCTTCAGGGGATATCTAGAGGTGAAACATCAATCAGTTATATTCGATATCATTAAATAATTCACAACGAAGAAGATTTGCGGAAGGCAATTCTGGCGTCACACGGACATTCAGACAAGGTGAAAGGTCGAAGATTGAGGCCACTGAGTTACGTCACCAACAGGTTGGTAAAGGATCTGACAAACATATACGGAAAGGGGGGGTGGTCCAAAGCAAGAGAGCAACACGAGTATCACCATGTGCGAGTGAAAGTTATCACGCGTGAAAAAATAGAGCCGGCACCAGACCAGGAGAGAAAATATAAATTACCTGAAAAAGCTAATGTTACTGAATACTATCCTGAATTGTAAACATTGAAGTGAGCAATCTACAAAAAATGTAAAATGAAACCTGTGTCTTAAAATATTGCAAAATGAATATATGAGGCAATTTAAGTCATCCGACAGACTTGAGTAGGCTTACCGAGTATTCTGAGAGCCCTAGCGAACACTGGATGACAGTCGTTGACTGTGTGTGCAGACGCGAAGGTCAGGCGGTGTGGTAAAGAAGACAAGAGCCTGCGGGTGATGGATACGGGGGGTTAAACACAACGCGGTGTGATGTAAGCTGAAAAATTAATGATTGAAATGAAGTGGACCATGGTACCTGGAGGTTTCTATCGGTTTCTGCAGAGTTAGTCCGTTGGTTAGCAGAGCAGCAAAAAGTCCCGCCCGTGGATACCGGTGAAGTACGAGTGCACGAGAGGAAATCACAATATAAGAAAAAGAAGAGGGACTTATAACAAGTGAGACCGGAAGTGGCCATCTTGGATTGGGAGGTGTATTCAATTAAATAGAAAACGAATCAGAGAGTGAAAGAGTCCAGTGTGTGGAAAGCGTGAAGGGACAAGATGTGGATGCAAAGTGAGAAACGCACCTGTGATTGAAAATATCAACATGAAGAAGTGCACACACAAATTTTACGTGAAATAGACAGCATCCTGCCTATTTACAATCTACTGAAAAATAATACTCCCTAAGTCATATCCTGCCTATTTACAATATAAATCCAAAAGAAGTGCTAACAATATGTCTGACGGTAAGAGCATCTCTAGTGGCATCCTGCCTATTTACAATCTAGATTGAAGTGGAGATTCTGACAATATATCTGACAAATGACACGATCACACATATGCAGTATGGCAAAAACATGGATGAATACAAATGTCTTTATTGATAAGTAAAGAGGTTATGTTGGCAAGTCTCCAACTGTAACATGATATGTTACCAATGATGTGAGATGATGTCCTTACTGTAACAAATTGTAAATGTAAGTATGGTTACTTCTTTGTTCAAAAAACCCACAGACCGCAATAACACGCTACTTTATGACAGTTTCCATCCGCAATCTCTGAAAAGACATCTTCCTTATTCTCAATTTTTGAGAATTAAACGCATCACCTCTGATAGCGCACAATTCCACACCACCCTTGAAGACACTAAAACTCAGTTCTTGGCACGTGGTTACCCTAAAAACTCATTGAATCTTCAGTTGAACGCCTGAATCAGGTGTCTAGACCAACACTCCTTGAGAAACGCATCAAACCTACTCTAGTCTCTTACGCTATTTTGAATTTAGGTGGCGGGTAGAACCACCTCAGGGTCAGCACACCAAGCCTAATATAAGTTTTTGAACATTGTTATAAATCTGGTATTACTTGTAAGAATTTGAGCGCACGCCAGCTGTTTGTCTTTCTCCCACATTTAGTGCTCTGACATTTACAGCATGATCAAAATGCACATGAAACATGCAGCTGCTTGAGAAAGTTGTGGGAAATTTAGCGAAAGTAGGGGATTTTCATACAATGAAATGGACCCAATGCAAAAGACTAAAAAAACATAAGGTGTCCCTCCGAGAATGTTATACATAATGCTGGGGCTATTGTTTGCTTGTCTATGTTATATAAAGTCCAAATTGGAAAGCTAGTGAGCACTGTCACTGCTAATGTCCTTTTTGGATCATTCTGTCAGTACCCTCGCAGTATGCCCAAGTATATGCTTCAGGATTTCGACCATAGGGACTGCTTCTGGGGTCTTCATTAAGACAGGGATCTCTGTAAACCTTTTCTCTAGTATTGGATCTTCCAAAGATTCACATGCTTGAATCATCCCCGTCGTCATAGTGGGAGTCCCACGGTATCCTTAGAAAAGCAGTAGATATTACTATCATAGGCTACAATGCAGTGAACAATCACTGCAATAGCCTACCTACTTTCTTTTGTAAAAAAAGAACCAAATTTAAGTAATAGCCAATCAGGCGACAGCACCCTGTAGAACACTCCAAAGAGAGGCTGAGTTCCTCAGATTTTCTACCGCACGTCGTCTGACCCTGAGCTCTGCTCAGTTTTTTCTTCAAAGCTACCAGATATCTTCTAGAAAATGTTGGAGTCTTCAAAGAAAGGTCTCTACAGGTCATGTGGAACATGCGGTAAGAAGAGGCTCCATTTTGAAGATCCCCATAAGAACTGTATGTTCGAGGCATATGAGCTGTGGATCACACACTGTGCATAGATCGCCATCTGGTGTTGGGCCCGGATGTTTTCACTTTGTTGTTGTCCTGGAAAGTCTTTTGAAGTCACAGGATAGGTGGCTCCTCCTTTGGACAATAGTGCACATGGGCATCGACTCCATCATCAGATTGTTTTTTTCCGCCATCGGGCTCGGATGTGTTCATCGCGCTCCAGTTCGGTGTCGTTACAGATCATCTTTTCGACGCGAAATCCTCACCCATACTTCGATATTGTTTCAATCGCGTTCCCCTTCAACGCGCATCTCTCCAGACCTTCAAATCTTCGATTCCGGTCGTCGACGCAGGCCTTCGGGCCTACCTGTGCCATTGGGCCTTCGGCTTATGGAAAGGACTGTCCTAAATGTGGATCCAAGTTTTCACACGCAGATCTTCATGAGGTGTGTAACCTCTGCCTTTCACCCGACTACGAGGCCAAAGACTGTCCAGCTTGTGCCTCTTTCCGCTCCAAGAATACGATCCGGGACCGTCGAGCTCTAAGAACAATGGCTCGATCATCGACATCCATTCCCGACGACATCTTCCAGGAAGGCATCAATGTACCGGAGCAGGAGCAGATCCAACACAGCGCCGTCAGCTCCTCCGAAGCTGACGACTCCGACGTTGAAGACATCACCCCGAGGCAGCGGGTCGTAAGTACTGACGGCGACCCCTCCCCACCCCCCCTTCCCAAAAAGGCTTCGGTCACACCTTCACCTTCAGGCCTAGGTGCACACCGGGACAAAACTTCTCTCGCCCAGCCTTCAGGCTTGGCAAAGAAGCCAATACAAAAGCCTTCAGGCCACTCGGGATCGAGCCAGCCTGCCCTCGGTGCCGAAACTCCATCCCCGGCACCGAAAAAGAAACCAATGCCTTACTCCACGCCAACGCCTATCTCCGCATCAATGCCTTCGGTGCCGTAATCCACTGGCACGGACGCCCTGGCTCCGAAAAAATCGTGGGAACCAAGCAAACACCCGGCTCAGCCTTCGGAGCACAGGCCTACGGATCCGAAAAGACCACCGGAACCGAAAAAACAGTCGGTACCAAAACCACTATCGGAATCGAAGAAAATTCCTGATTCCAGGCCTAAAGAACACAAATCATCTCCAAAACCCCTGACATACACACAATCAGACCCCAAAAAGTCAGCACCGAAAGAACACACGTCAGTGGAGGAGCTTTTTCGACAGGATCAGACCCAAAAAACACTTCAAAAAGACCCTAAAACAGGTCAACTCATACTTAGCCCTTCAAAGAAACAGAAAATGGACAAATCTGTACCAGCTTCACTTCCTTTGATAAAGAGAGACATTGCTACTTCTTCCTTAAGGATTCCTTCTCCTCCTCCCCCTCCACACAACTCTCCTATCCCATATTCACCTTCCTCACCATCTTCTCCACCTCCAGATGATGATGACACCTCTGACAACATGGGGGACGATCACCCTTTAGGGGAACCCAGTCCTCCTGGTGCCCAAAAGATCCATGGGAGGATTATGACATATCAGATGTCCCAGACACACCTCAGGACGACATCTACCCATCTAGGCCATCCCCTCCTGAGGACAATATAGGGTTCACTCAACTTATACACAGGAAAAAGAATATCGCGGGGTAAACCTACATACAGACCCTATAGAGGAAGATTTCCTCATGGACAACTTTCGAACCATCCCAAAGGTCCAGTGCCATTCTCCCCATGTTAAAAAGGGTAATCAAACTGAAGTGTTTAAGAATCCTGTAAGGGCCAGAGTCACTAACACCAGGGTAGGAAAAAAGTACAAATCTGACCCATCTGACCCTGTTTATATTAAAGGGCAAATACCCTTAGATTCCTTAGTGGTCTCCAACGTCAGGAAACGGGCCAATTCGCAAACCACAGGAGATGCCCCACCTCCTGATAAAGAATCAAAACTGCTGGACGCGTCAGGTAAAAGAACAGCGTCCCAAGCAGCTAACATGTGAAGGATTGCCAACACACAGGCTTTGCTTGCAAGATATAATAGGGTACACTACGACGAGCGAGAGACCCTACTACAACACCTTCAAGATCAATATAAGACACGAGCTAATGATCTCATCCAGGAAGGCAAGGTCATACCAAATACCTCCATTTGTTGTGCTCTCGATGCTGCAGACACAGCATCCCGGGCTATTAACACCAGCGTCCTTTTACGCAGACATGCATGGCTACGCATTTCCGGCTTCATGCCGGAGGTCCAAACCACTATATTAAACCAACCATTTGATCAAGAACACCTGTTTGGACCCAATGTATATTCATCTTTAGAAAAGATGAAAAAGGACACCGACACTGCCCAATCAATGGGAGCCTTGCAATCGCAAGCTCCCAGAAGTTTTTTTCGTTGCTCCTCTTACAAAGGCGCTTCTAGAGGTTTTTCCACCGAAAACCCCTCCACTTGGTACAAGAGTCCAACACAGACCTCATCTAACTCAGGCTATTACAGAGGAGGCTACAGGGGCAATAACAATAAGGGTAGAGGCAAAACTACCAACACTCGTACCGCCTTCACCCCTAAACAATGAGTTCGAGGCATATGAGCTGCAGATCACACACTTAGGATAAGATTGCCATCTGGTGTTGGGCTCGGATGATTGCAGGTTGTTGTTGTCTTCGGAAGAAGCCTCTTGGTCACGAGATAGGTGACTCCTCCTCTGGACAACAGTGCGCATGGGCATCCACTCCATCCTCAGATTTTTTTTTTCCGCCATTCGGTTCGGATGAACTTTTCCACTCCGGCTGAAAACTTCTGAAAATCCAGCTTTCGAAACCTAAAACCTTTACAACTCGACGTCGAAATCCAATCGGACCGGTTACGGATACGGCTCATGGAAAGGACACCCTTTAAAAAATGCCCCCAATGTGGAGCAAAGTTCCCCCACAGTGACCACGAGGTCTGCAACCTGTGCCTCTCGCAGGAACATAACGAATCCAGCTGTCCAGCCTGCGCCGCATTCCGTTCCAAGAAAACCATCCGGGACCGAAGAGCTCGACGCCATATCATGGCCAGACCAGCTCCAGAACCAGAGGACATCTTTGCCCAGGATGTCCCGGAAGACGATTCCGAAGACCTCCAAATCGTATCCGAAGCAGACGATTCTGATGACCTCATCACTCCGGGGCAACGAGTGAGTACCAGTGCCCCTACCCCAACCCCCCCAAAAAAGACATTGGTCAAGACTCCGCCAGCGGCCCCAGTCGCGACCGAAAATCGTCTTCAGAAGCCCCGCCCTCGGGCCCGGCTCCGAAGAAATATAAGCCTGCAGGTGGCTCGGGCTCGAGCAAACCACATGTTATGGTGCCCACAACACCTTCGGCACCGAAGACTCAACACCTCTCGGCACCGAAGCAGGCTCCGAAACCATCGAGGCCGAAATCTCCACCGGCACCGAAACGTTCTTTGGCACCGAAATCCCCACCGGCACCGAAAAGTTCTTCGGCACCGAAATCATCATCGGCACCGAAACCATCATCGGTACCGAAAAAAGTCCATAAAGACTCTACCGATCATCCGAAACATAGATCGGAACCAAAAAAGTCGGCTCCAAAGCCACTCTCGGACAATGAAGAACTTTTTCACCCTGATCCCACGCAAAAAAGGATTTATATCAATCCAAAAACCGGACATGTCACCACTGTGCCATACAAGAAAAGGAAGCTGGACACGAACACCTCCTCCAGCTCCCATAAAGAAGGACTTCGCCACCTCACCCATTCGTCCTTCCTCTCCTATCTCACCTCTCATCCCACCCCCCATACCCCCATCTCCTTCTCCTCTACCATCTCCTTCACATACACCACCTCCACAGGATGATGATGATGACTTAGGGGGAGGGGGTGATCCGGATGACCTTAATGATCCTAATGATCCTTTCACACTCCCGGATACGGCACCCTTAGATGACTGGGCTTACCCTTTACCTGATATTCCTCATCCCACTACATACCCCTCCAAACCCTCCCCTCCTGATGACCACCTAGGGTTTGTGCAGCTGATAAACAGGGCGGGGCTTTTCCTTGGCGTCACCATGCAATCAGATACACCCGAAGAGGACTTTCTTCTAGACACATTCGAACAGTCGCAAAAATCAGATCAGATCTTGCCCATGATTAAGGGAGTCTAAAACACGCCACAGAGGTTTTTAAAGACCCTGTTAGAGCTAGGGTTCTTAACCCCCGAATTGAAAAAAAATATAGACCTGCCCCACAGGATCCCACGTACATTAAAGCACAGCTCCCTCTAGACTCTTTAGTAGTTTCAAACGCAAGAAAGCGGGCTAACTCCCAAACAACAGGAGACACACCGCCCCCAGACAAAGAGTCGAAGCTATTAGAGGCCTCGGGTAAAAGGGTTGCAGCACAAGCTGCTAACCATTGGCGTATTGCCAACACACAAGACCTATTAGCCCGATATGATAGGGCTCATTATGATCAGTTAGAAGATCTTTTACAACACCTGCCAGATCAGTACAAATCCCAGGCCAATTACCTCATCCAAGAGGGAAAACTCATATCTAACGCATCAATCAAATGTGCACTAGACGCCGCGGACACTGCTTCTAGGGCGGTCAACACAAGCATACTACTTAGACGCCATGCATGGCTACGTATTTCAGGCTTTAAGCCGGAAGTACAAACAACAATACTTGGTCAACCATTCAACCAATAGCAACTATTTGGACCCGCAGTAGATACTGCACTAGAGAAGATGAAAAAAGATAACGAGACTGCTAAATCAATGGGAGCATTGCAGTCTCCACAACCGCGAGGCTCCTTTCGACGCTCCTTCTATAGGGGAGCCTCCAAAAATGTGGGAACAGACACCCCTTCCACTTTCAAAACCTCCGCACAAACATCCCCTAACAGAGGATATTTCAGAGGAGGATATAGGGGAAACAACACCAAGGGCCGAGGTCGGGGCAATACCAAAACCCGCACCTCTCCAGCCACTAAACAGTGACTTGCCCCCACTCCGCCCGGACCATTCCACTCCGGTCGGGGGAAGACTCCAACAGTTCCTACCTGTCTGGAACTCCATTACAACAGCCAAGTGGGTAAGACAAATTATCTAGTTTGGTTACTGCCTCGAACTCACAAACACCCCCCCCACACATGCCACCCAAACACCGTCCAATGTCACCACACCATCTTACACTCCTCCAACAGGAAATTCGGTCCTTGCTTCAAAAACACGCAATAGAACCAGTTCCACCCCAACATCAGGGTACAGGAGTATATTCTCTATACTTCCTAATTCCCAAAAAGGACGAGACCTTAAGACCCATACTCGACCTCAGACTACTAAATCAGTACATACACTCAGATCACTTCCATATGATCACTCTCCAACAAGTCCTCCCACTACTTCAACAAGACGACTTCCTTGCCACATTGGACCTCAAGGACGCATACTTTCACATCCCTATGCATCCTGCTCACAGGAAGTACCTAAGATTTGTGGTAGACGGACAGCACTATCAGTTTACAGTCCTCCCATTTGGAGTAACAACTGCACCCAGGGTATTCACCAAATGCTTAGCAGTAGTGGCAGCGCACCTCAGGAGACAACAAATCCATGTCTTCCCGTATCTCGACGATTGGCTCATAAAAGCCAATACTTTCCACAAGTGCGTTCTCCACACTTACCGCACTATTCAAACCCTACACGACTTGGGATTTACCATCAACTATCCCAAATCTCAACTGCAACCCTCCCACATACATCAATATCTGGGAGCCACCATAAATACTTCCAAGGCCATAGCTTATCCCAGCACAGCCAGGATAGCCAACATACAAAACCTCATCTTAAAATTTCAAACTCACCACTCTCTTCCAGCAAGAGTGTTTATGCAACTGTTAGGCATGATGGCGTCATGCATCTCCATTGTCCCTCACGCACGACTTCAAATGCGTCCCTTGCAAGAATGTCTAGCACAACAGTGGAACCAAGCTCAAGGACAACTTACCGATCTGGTGTTGGTGGACAGTCGCTCACTTCGCTCACTGAAATGATGGAACACCATCAACCTGTCCAAAGGGCAACCGTTCTTAGAGCCTCTTCCACAAGTAGTGCTGACGACCGACGCATCTCTCACAGGGTGGGGAGCCCATCTCCTTCAACACACCACTCAGGGCAGATGGACCACTCAACAAAAACTGCTCCATAACAATCACCTAGAACTTCTAGCGGTGTTCCTAGCACTGAAACCCTTTCAAGTACATCTAAGGAACAAAACTGTCCTCATCCGCACAGACAACATGATGACCATGTATTACATACAAAAACAGGGGGGGACACATTCTCTCCAACTGTCCCAACTCGCACAGAACATCTGGAGATAGGCAATTCCCCAAAACATCTACCTGCTAGCGGAACACCTTCCAGGGGTTCACAACCAGGTTGCCGATCTCCTAAGTCGACAGACACAACAAATCCACAAATGGGAATTACACCCCAAAGTCCTATTCCCATTCTTCCAAAAACGGGGCCAACCAGACATAGACCTCTTCGCCACACACAAACGCAAAATGCCCAACCTTCGCCGCCAGGTTTCCATACCCACAGTCGAAGGGCAATGCAATATGGATGAACTGGTCAGGCAGATTTGCGTACGCTTTTCCGCCTCTCCCACTCATTCCATTTGTGGTACGCAAGCTCAAACAACAGTCTCTAAAACTAATTCTAGTAGCTCCCACTTTGGCACGTCAACCCTGGTTCACGACACTTCTGGAACTATCGCTAGCTCCACATCAAAAACTGCGCCTTTCCCTGGCCTTATTAACCCAGAACCATGGAGAAATCAGACACCCAGATCCACAGCAACTGAACTTGGCGATCTGGCTCCTGAAGTCTTAGAGTTCGGTTACCTCAACCTCCCACCAGACTGTATGAATATCATAAAAGAAGCTAGAAGACCTACTACTAGGGCATGTTATGCTGCAAAATAGAAAAGATTTGCCATTTACTGCACTAACAATAATATACGTCCACTGGATGCTTCCATCCAAAACATTATTTGGTATTTACTACACTTGCAAAGATGCAATTTAGCGTATTCCTCCATACGTCTACACCCAAAATAGACAACACTTGTCACTATTTAAGGTACCTGCCATCAAAGCCTTCATGGAAGGTCTCAAAAGAATTATTCCTCCAAGATTACCACCTTCCCCAGTGTGGAATCTAAATATTGTTCTAACAAGGCTCATGGGCCCTCCATTTGAACCTATGCATAAATGCGAACTACAATTCCTTACATGGAAAGTGGCTTTCCTTATCGCAATCACATTCCTGCGAAGGGTAAGTGAGATACAGGCCTTAACTATTGAAGAACCATTCCTACAACTACATCGTAACAAAGTGGTTCTTAGGACAAACCCAAAATTCCTACCGAAAGTCATTTCCCCTTTCCATCTTAACAAATCAGTCGAGCTGCCAGTCTTCTTCCCTAATCCAGACTCAGTAGCTGAGAGAGCCCTTCTTACCTTAGATGTTAAAAGAGCCTTGCTTTATTACATCGACAGAACCAAACCTTTTCGCAACACCAAACAACTGATTGTTGCTTTCTCTCCACCACATAAAGGCAACCCCATTTCAAAATCAGGTATAGCCAGGTGGATAGACAAAAAAGATTCCCACAGCCGACTAACGTTGAGCACATCAATACCAAAGTCCCACAAGTCAGAAAGATCCCGTGCCAAGCGTCTCCAAAACCTGCTGCAGAAAGGTCTTACTGGAAAATCCAGAGATAAACTTATGAAGAAAAGTGGAGGCGGCACCAGGAATGAAGTCACATATCCGAAAGGTTCATCATTTTTCTAAGAAATCTTTTATTCATCTTCAAATAATAGTAGGTACACACAGGACAACAGCCAACGCGTTTCGTTCCAGTTAATAGAACTTCGTCAGGGCTGGAAACAACATAAAACACCATGTATAAGATCACAACAGTAACATAAAAATAACTCTAAACACATATAAACATATTTAACTCCTGCACAAAACAATAACCCTAGACAGACAAACCATAAATCACTTCACGGGTAAAACAACTCACAAAATCAAAAAGACATGTCACAACATCCATGATTCAGGACGAATCTAAAATCCTGGTTAAAAGTGGCAGATAACACAAAAAATATATAAATCGATATTAATCAATCATGTTGCCAGTCGGGTAATTATTAAAAAAACAACCATATTAACTAGATGTTTCAATAAACAATTTAGAAAAGAGGGGAAACTAAGTAAAGAAAGGGGGGAAAAAACAACAAAAGAAGCCAATCAGTGACAAAAAACATCAAATATACATTAAACATAAGGGGACCAAAGTGTATATCCCTAATGTAATACATTACCAAAAATAAGGGAACATAATTAAACAAAAATAAAAAATAAAGATAGAATAATCTCACCATCAAGTTGTACAGATTGAGAATATAAACGTGTATGTATAAATGTAGGTTCAGCAATGGTTACCTAGAAATGACAATAGTGAAATAACTTACAATTCAGATTGGCACAGTGATATCATTTACATAGATATTGTAGTTAAACTCTCCTATCACTTCAAAGAAGATTCTACTGACTCGTAAATCAATGCCACTCATAAAATAATCACATGTAATAGGATTTTTAGAGTACATAGTGATAGGCGATGTGTAAATAAGGCATGATAACAACAATAACTTGGCTACTACCAAGTTTACCTTAAGAGAGAAACCAATATAATATTCCCATATTACAGAGACGATCATATCTGTCATGTCCCAAGTGGATAGGACAGGATCATATACTGGTATCATATTTAGAATATAGATAAGAGAAAAGAGTGATGAATAAATAAAGAAAAGATACTAAAAACATATATAGTACTGCAATCTCATCACAGGAAAGAAACCACACATCATTGCACGACGTCATGTAAGCCATCTGAGTGTCAAATAGTCATGCCCATTTCATAAATAATATCCGTAGGAGTTATATTTGTTAGTATAATAACATAGCAAATAAATAGTCTTATATCCCATTGGAGGACTCCTATACGAGATAGTTTCTCAATAAGAATAAAACATTTTTTCATTACTAGGACAAAAAACCGCTCTGCCCTAACGTACCAGCTCGGAATAGGCACTCAGCAGGAAAAAAGCATATGCAGAGGTAATGTGATCCTATTTAACCGCCCTAATTAAACGTGTATGTATTCAAGTCATGGTACTATTTAAATAAATATCGCAGTCGGGCTAAGTTAATTTAAATACGATAGAGCTAATTCACAGAGAAACATTACAATACATATACTATCCGGACGCGAAATAAACGTCTTACATGTTTAAACAAGTAAGCCCATTGCATGTAATATGAGGAGTATACTCATATGGCACTTACTTAAATATTGCAGCGTTTCGATTGACACTGTGGTCATAATCGACCATACCCGTAGTGTACAACTCTACATGCCAACAACAGATGCATACTGGTAAGTAGCATTTCCCGTTCGAGGCATATGCAGTATATAGTTTCCCACTCGTGCTTGAAAATCTGAGGAACTCAGCCTCTCTTGGGAGTGTTCTACAGGGTGCTGTCGCTTGATTGGCCATTACTTAAGTTTGGTTCTTTTTTACAAAAGAATGTAGATAGGCTATTGCAGCGATTATTCAATTGCATTGTAGGCTATGGTAGTATTATCTAATGCTTTTATAAGGACACCGATGGACTCCCACTGCGACGACAGGGATGATTCAAGCATGTGAATCTATGACAGATACCAATACTGGAGTACTGTAGCCAGGTAACTCATTTTGTTCTGGGTTGCAAAATGTCTTCTAATTTGCATGGTAGGTATCTCGAAGATATGCAAAATACATTGTTTTTTATGCTGCTTGGATTACTTTTTTTGTAGACATGATCTTGTCCATCTCCGTGAAGCTAGCCAAAACCTGTCCAACCTTCCTTACTGATTTCTATTACAACAAGGTTAACAATCATTGATTTACAGACACCCTGAATCTCTGGCCATCAATGGTGAGGAAATCTCAGAATTCATGGATAAAGTATCCTTCCACATTCAGGGAAGTACAGGAATAGCTGTCAAAAGGAATGCTTTCGGTAGTGACAAAGCATGATAAGATCACACTTTTGGTCCTCAAGCACAACGTCAAAACAAAACCTATATGACAACACAGCCTTCCCACCATGGCACAGCCACAGAATAGCATGCTACCAATCTCCAAATGTACTTTGGCGACCCACAGAGGGCATGAAGCATTATATTCTACTGTGGCTCCGTTCTATGAGGATGGCTCTTGTTGGGCTCAGAAAAATGCTAAGCAGGCGCCATGTTTTCGCCCTTTGTATTCCTGTTTGTTGTGAGCAAAGACATTTCAAAAGTGGGACTTTTTTGTGTAAAACAGTCAATGCCACTGAGGCTGAAAGCTTCAGCCGGCAGGCCTGCTGGAATTCCGACACAGTGGAAACCCTGTGGATCTCCCATGTCTAAATGGGGGAAAAGGAACCGACAGTTCAACGAAACTGTGCATCCAGTTTTTTGTCAAATTCACCTTCCCCCCAAACTTTAAATGAGTCTGTCTGTCTCTTTATATTTATCCCTGTCTTCATCTATTTCTCAATATCTGTCTTGTTTTATCTTTCTTTAATGCCTCTCTATCTGCCTTTGATTCACTGTAGCTATTGCCTCCCACCCTTTCCGTCTGTCTCTATCTGTTTTTGTCTAGCTTTCTGTTTCCATTTCTGTTGTCACTATACTTGTCTATCTTTGCCTGTTCCTATCTGCCTGTATTTCTGTGTATCACTCTCTGTTTATTGATGTTTGTCTTTGTCTCTCTCTGTATCTTTGCCATTTTCTATCTTTCTGTGTGCTTGTCTCTATAACCTTTGTCTCTCTGCCTCTTAACTTTTTCTGTTCTTTATCTGTCTCTATCTCTTTATTTCTGCCTGTCTCTGTGTCTATCTTTATTTGTCGTTCTCAGTCTCTAGCATCTGTCTCTGTGTCTTTCTTCTCTGTGATGATTTTTCTCTATATCTCTATATTTTTCTGTCTCTTTAAGTCTGCATTTGTCTCTATCTCTAGTTGTCGGTCTCTGTCTCCATCACTCTCTATAACGATCAGTTTCTTTTTGTGTCTCTTTATATCTTTCTCTATGTGCCTACCTGCGCCTCTGTCTGTCTTGCATATCGGTCTGTCCTACCTACCTTTCGGTCTGTCTGTCTCTGTTGTATCTTTTTCATTTGTCTGCCTCTTCGTCTCATCTCTGTCTACCTATCTGTCTTTCTAATCTAGTCACTTTAAAATTTCATTTACTAACAATACCATTCTAGTTTTACAAAAATAATTACAATAGGTTACCAACACGTTTGCTTTATGCACTATATAAAATTGTAAACTCTACGTTTTATGTAGACGTTGGTATGTTTTACTAGATATTGGCAACATATTTAAACTATAAAAACACCTTTAAAAAGGGAAAACATTTGCAGATACATTTTTGCCATTTTAACTATTTATAATATCTATCAAAGATAGTCTTTTGTTACAAATAAAATGTAACTATAAAATGTATTACAACAAGTAAGACATGGCATTGATAATAACGGATTGTCCATTCCCTTCTAGGAGTGAGGATGCTGAGGCGTACGAAGTTCAGGATGGAGAGTTGAGCTCCGGAATCTTTATGAAGTATCTGAAGAAGCACATTCTAAAGGAGAAGAAAGTTAATCATGTGCTGGACGATGTTCTTGAAGGTACAACAATGAAGGTGTTGTATCTTTATGAGCCCGGATACCTAGGTTCTTGGACTATGTTATCCAGCATTAGCAGGGATCTTACTGATTAGACAGTATGAACCATTTCTGCTCTTCTTGAGTACTGAACTGCTCTTTTTCAAAAGAGGCTGTTGGTAAAATATATCTTCTATGTCTAATTGGGACCTGGGTCTGATGTGGAGATACCCTTCAAAAGGGTTGGTATCTTCGGAGGAAGATTGCTGTTTACCCTTGTGCTCCCCAGTGACTTCCAATGTCTTGGTGGGAAAGATTAGTGTTAGAAAGACTGTTAGAAAGACTAAAAAAAAGCTTTGGCATCCTGAGAACTCGTTCCTATCTTTCTCTGTTTCTTGCCCACTGCTCACATTTTCATTGTGCAAAAAGAACAATTGATGGACAGAATGCAGAACAAGTACAGAGAGCTGGGCCTAAATCCATTGTATATTTGCTCACCATGCCATTCCAGTTTGGACCCAGCCATATGCAAATCAGTCTTGACCCTGCGCCCAATGGGAACAGCCCAGCCTGAACTGCCAGGCCAGGTTCTCCCTAGACTGGAAACAAACATCCTAGGACCGGTTTCGGGCTTTCAGCCCTCATCAGCCATGATAGCTTGACTCCAGTGGCAAGGAGAGCACAGGACCCATGTCTGGGCATACCCATCCAACTCGGGGTGACAAATGCAAAAAAAAACAATTGATAAACAGAATGCAGAACAATGTCATACATTCACCCCAGTACAGAGATCTGGACCTAAATCCATCATTTTGTTGCTAACCCTGCCATTCCAGTTTGGAAACAGCCATATGCAAATCAGTCTTGACCCTGCGCAAAATGGGAACAGTCCAGCCCGTGTGTTTGCTTTGTTCGTCCTAAGTTGGCAGGGTATGCCCATACGTGGGTGCCTTGCTCACTTTGCCACTGGATTCAAGCTAGCCTGGCTGATGAGGGCTGTTAGCCCGGAACCGGTCCCAGGATGCTTGTTTCTGGTCTAGGGAAAACATGGCTTGGCAGTTCGGGCTGGACTGTTCCCATTAGGCACTGGGTCAAGTCTGATTTGCATATAGCTGTGTCTGAACTGGGGTGGCGAAATGAGCTAAAGAACGATGATGGATTCAACCCAGATCTGTGACTGGGGGTGTCTGAAAAGTTTCAGCGCTCCGTCCATCATCTCCTTGTGTTTGCTTTGTTCGCCCTAGGTTGGCAGGGTATGCCCAGACGTAGGTCCCCTGCTCACTTTGCCACTGGATTCAATCTAGCCTGGCTGATGAGGGCTGTTAGCATGAAACCGGTCCCAGAATGCTTGTTTCCGGTCCAGGGAAGACATGGCTTGGCAGTTTGGCCTGGACTGTTCCCATGAGGCACAGGGTCAAGACTGATTTGCATATAGCTGTGTCTTAACTGGGGTGGCGAAGTGAGCTGAAGAACAATGATGGATTCAACCCAGATCTATGACTGGGGGTGAGTGTCTGAAAAGTTTCAGCGCTCCATCCATCATCTCCTTGTGTTTGCTTTGTTCGCCCTTAGTTGGCAGGGTATGCCCAGACTTGGGTCCCTTGCTCACTTTGCCACTGGATTCAAGCTAGCCTAGCTGATGAGGGCTGTTAGCCCGAAACCGGTCCCAGGATGCTTGTTTCCGGTCCAGGGAAGACATGGCTTGGCAGTTCGGGCTGGACTCTTCCCATGAGGCACAGGGTCAAGACTGATTTGCATATAGCTGTATCTGAACTGGGGTGGCGAAGTGAGCTGAAGAACGATGATGGATTCAGCCCAGATCTGTGACTGGGGTTGAGTGTCTGAAAAGTTTCAGTGCTCCGTCCATCATCTCCTTGTGTTTGCCACATTTGCATTGTGGCGCCAGCACGAATTCAACATTTTGACAACCTCATTGAAATTGCATACACAGATGTCTATAAAGGACCAGCACAAAGTGTGCCTGTGGTGTGTGGGTTTGGGGCATGGCTTCAAGTTATCCGAAGAATGTGCCCTAATGTACCTGAATGCAATTAGATCCCATGAATCGAAGCAGTATATTGCCAAGCACTAAAAGTAGTCGGGACCCTGCTTAAGTCCCTCTCCAAGTCAAGGGTGTCCTCTTCGCAGTAAAATTCCAAGTCTAAGAAGCATAAGAAGTCAAAGCAGTATTCAACCCCAATCTGCCACTCTTTTCCAAGGAGAAGTGAGGAGGGTTTCAGGGTACCAATCTATTTCACACATGATTCCAGACCATAGAGCTGATTCCACAACTGGTCCCATTATGCCCCTAATTTCCAGGTAATCTGCAATACCACAGAAGGCCGAGGTCTTTATGGAGGCCATACTGCGTATTTTTTTTAGTCTTCCAGTTGCCTCTGCTGGGCTTCTGGTCGAGGTACTGCTTGCGGATCCGTTCACAGTGCCATCTGTGCGCCTAGATTAGAACCTGCTTCTGGGTCAGCACCAACCCCAGAGTTGATTTCTATTGTGGCTCCAAGGTTTGTCTTGGACCCATCTCCACCAACGCCAGTCCCAATGACGCTGGTGCCGGAAGACGAGACTCTGCTGGCTCCAGTGTCTGACCTCAAACTGAATCTGTTTTGATCCCAACCTAGATTGCGCCTTGCCTCCTCTACAGCGCACCCAGTTCTCGTATATGTTCCGATTCAGAAAACACTTCTTCTTCCACAAGGCCTTCCTCAGAGGTTTCATCATCTTTTTGTCTTGGATTCTGATCAACCTAACAATAACAGTGGTGATGATGGGCATAAGTTCCCCCACACTATGATAATATCTGCATGGACTTGTAACAGGCAAGTGGGCTGAATACCTCCCCTGACACTGAGTTGGTTTCACTCATTGGACCCCCAATGGAGGAGAGTGCTTTATTTGCCTTTGTGATTAGACGTACAGCTGAGGTTTTCGAACTACAGCTGCCTTCAGTTAAAGTCAACACCCTCAGCCATGAGTCCTTATTTCTGCTTTATGAAGCCCTTACTAGCACCCTTATAGTCACATGTGTGAAGTCATACTCTTGGCCACCAGTGAACAGGCAGGTGGTGAGGCGCTGGGTGACCCAGACTTTGACTCCTGAGAGTTTGGTAGTCCAAGCTTCCATCAGTAAAGTCCATCAGAATGCATTTTCCACAATCCCTCCACACAGGGAGTCAAAAAAGATTGAGGCATTCTGTAAGTATAAGATTTCTTATGCAGCTTGGTGTGAGTTCAGTTAATGTGCCGCCCATTGAGCTCTTATACACATGCCTTCTGGCACATGGCCATTGAGATCTTGCTGACAGATCTGGAGGAGTTTTGGGTGTCTTTGGCTCAAACCATTCACGAAGGTCAGGATGCAGCAAAATGTGTCATTAGAGACGGCCTGGAGACTACTTGCTGCTTGGGGCATGCAGGGCCGGACTGGCCGTAGCGGGCACCGGGCAATCCCTCGGTGCGCCGCAAGGGTGGGGGCCTGTTTTGGGCCCCTGGGGGCCGTTTTTGTTACAGGGCCGTTTTTGCAGCATAGCCGGTTTTGGGGCATGCCGTGTGCACTAGTATGTTGCTCCACCAACATGTGTTGAAACAATTAGCCTGTCTTTTCTTGGGATGTGCAGGCAATTCTAAGGAGTATGCCTTTTGATAGATCCCGTCTCTTTAGCAAAAAGGCTGATTCTGCTCTTGAGTGCTTTCTTAGGAGGCAGCGCCACAGCACATTCCTTGGATCTTTCAACCGCTGCCTTACAGTTTCTTTAGTAAACAAAAAACAATGGTTCTGTCGGGTTTACCGGATATTTCTTATGAGTACGCTTAGTGTCACATATATTATTCTGTATTCTTTAAACATTCGTATCTCAGCTGTCTAAACATATGGAACATATAGCAAATAGTAACACGTGACTCAAATTGCTGTCTACTGTTTTGTTTTATATAAATTAAATCATTCATATATATTTTCACATTTGTAAAGAAGTCTGTCAATACGAGGTGAGATTTGCAGGTAATAGGTGGTCAAGTGACATTTGGGCTCAGTGCAGGTGTTTTTAATGCGCAATCTATACAGAGTGGTTAAAATATGTACATGGGGAGGAAGTAGGCCAGAAAATAAGGGAAAAAGAATGACTCTGCTGAATATTAGTTATTATTTTATACGCAGAGCCTTGGTCAATCTGGACCATGCGAGGTCGTCGACATTTCAACCCAAACTATGCTCCATTAGGTAGACAAGACGGGTCTTCAGGTCTTCATCAGGACAGAACGGGGATAAGGGAGTGGCAGCCTATAAATGAAGAGAGTGCAGATTAGGCGTGTTCCGTTACTTGGTCTGAAGGAGATACGAATATGAAGAGAGGGTGACGAAACTCACCCACAAAGAACCAGAGTGAATCCTGGTTAAGCATTCATCTTGTGGAGCCTGGTGGTATAATCAAAATGGGCCCAGGCGATGTCTATCTAGAAGATAAAGGTGGCGTAAATTCAAACCCACTGGCGCTCGCATACACCCTGCTTGTAAATGTCACGCTCGCTTGAGTCTATCAATGCGGAATGCCTGTGTGCGCATGGACCCTGTTAGTGAGTGTAGCATGAAGGCGCACGGTCCCATTACAAACTCCTAGGAGGACGCGCGCTCTAAGGGGTAGATTTATGTTTCCTGGGGCATCCCTGCAAATCAGCAGGGATGCGCCAGGAAAGATGCGTCACGCAAGTTTACCCTTGCGCCACCACAGATGCGCCGCATTTACAATGCAGCGCATCGTGGCGCAAGGATAAACAGATGCGTGACACATCTGATGGCATAAGGGCGGCGCATTGCTGGAGTCGTGTCGCAAGCACGACGCAACTCCAGCAATGCTCAGGGGCGCCCTATGCCTAACATGCTGCGTCATGCCTTACGCCTGCTTCAAGCAGGCGCAGGGTTTTGACAGAGCAGCGTCGGAAAAAGTGACTCAGTGAAATCTTGTAGATTTCACTGCCTCACTTTTCCGAGGCTTTTTCCGACGGAACGCCCACCCTGCATACATTAAACCTGACGCAGGTTTAATGTAGCGCAGGGCTTTACAACGTGACGCATCTCCCTAGATGCGTCACGGTGTAAATAAGGCGCAACATGGCGCATGGTTTACGCCACCGCTTCGTCACAGAAGTGACGCAACGGCGGCGTAAATGTCTCGCAAGGGGCTTGTAAATCTGCCCCTAGGTTTAAAACTACCGGAGCTGTAGTTACCGGCATGTCCAGTCGGGATTTACAGTAAATGAAACCCACATAGTAGGGCAAATAGATGTGAAATTACATTGTGCCCGCTTAAAAGAGCCCCAACCCCTGCTTATGACTGTAGTGCAATGCACCAATGCGGGGTGAAGAATTAAAAGTTAACAGCGCGTTATGATACGAGCTGGAGCTAGAATTGCCTGCGTGTCAAAAATCATCAATGCGGGGAGAAGAGTTAAAATTATCTGCGCGATAAGACACGATACCGGAGCTGGAGTTGCCGGCGTGTCAAATGCATCAAATTGAGATCATTAGTTAACCGCGTGTTAGGGCATAACAGTGAGTCTGCAAATTGAACGAGAATCTGGTGTGGTGTGATTACAGGGCAGCTAAGTAACAAACAAGTACAAGTTTGAATTTAAGACCCTTTCTGCGTGGGCACAGGTGTGCGCTTACCTAAACGTCTTGTATCAAACAGCACGGGTGGACTCTATGCTGCCAAGCGAAAACAGGCACCTGTCCTGTATAATCGCAGCCGTCCGTCAGCAATCCTCCCTGGTGGCATAAAACCGGATTTATGACTAGCGCAAGCACGTAGTGAAAGCGTGCACGTTGCGCTCGGGATAACAGCATCTCGATTCTCACTGGCCTGGTTGCTAGGCAACGGAACGGGTCTGCCTAATCGATTGAGGAAGGGAGCACGAGACTAGCTTTGCGTGACTCATCACGTCATTAACAGTTGGCGGGGCAGTGCTAGTGATAAAACATACAAAGTGTCACAAGCATCTCATGAACAATAGTAACTGTACAATAAAAAGTAAAAAATTGACACAGTGCCATGAGCATTTCATGAACATTATGCGAAGGTGGAACACATAACCCACCCTGATGTTACAGTTTCTTCAGCAGCCCCATCCCTTTCAAGGCTACCCAGGGGACAGAAATATAATCACTTTAAGGCCCTACTACCACTGCAGAAGTGAACCCAGTCCTTTCGTTTCAGGGCTGGGATCAAGCAGACCTTGTGCAGGTCACCAAGGACACCATTCCACTTGGGCCCCCGCTCCTGCAGCATCAGCCTCCAAGCCGCTTTAGTTTGCTCTTAGCAGCACACAGCTTTCCTATGAAAGGCTGGATCTCCGATTTTCTTCCAAAGTGGCAGGCTATAGCATCCGACAGATGGGTCTTCCAGATTGTCCTTCCATTCCTTTTTCAACCCACTTTGGTATTCTCCTACATCAGAGGATCACCTATCCTTCTTGCTGCAAGAGATGCAGGCTTTTGTGGAGCAGGGCACTTCATGGGGGGGGCCGGCTGTGGAAGAAGGGACAGTTTGATACTTCCGCTATTTCTTTGTGTCAAAGAAGAATAAATGCCTTCCTCCTAGTTTACATGGTCACCCTCTCCATGCCTTCCTAAGGAAGGACAGATTCAAACTCTGGCCTAAGTTCTGACTGCCCTGGGTCTGAACAACTGCATGTTTGCCTTGGACCTGCAGAACGCATACCTTTATGTACCCTGTTGTCCCACAGACATCACCCGCTGTACATGGATGTACAGGAGCATTTTCAGTTTGCTGTGCTCCCCTTTGACCTTACCAGCGCCCCATGGATGTTCATAAAAGTGATAGCAGTAGTTGCCGTACTACTTCAGAGGTTGAAGTTACCAGTTTTTACATACCTCGATGGCTAGCTATTGAAGGTGTGTTTGCCACAGTCAGTCATAGACTCCAGGTGACGGCGAACCTTCGTGTATGTTAGGGCTTCTCGAATAACAAATGATTATCACACCGACTACTTTGCGGACAATTACTTTTATAAGATCGCTTCTGGACACAGTGCAGTTCTGGTCTCTTTCTCACTTACACACACACATTAGGACCCTGATCGTGATATGTTCCTGCAGTGAGAGCTGAAATCTCAGTGGGCCCAGCATCATGGAAACGTCTCGGATTTAATTTTGGTTTCAGAGGAGACTGCACAAGATCTGCAGTTGTGGCTGCTAGACAGCAACCTGACCAGCAATAGACCCTCCCCCTTCCACACCCAGAGCTGATGGTGGTGATAGATGTGTCGCTGCTGGGCTGGGAAGGTCATTGGGAGAGGTGGAGATCAGAAGACTCTGATATCTAGCGGAAACCTAGCTCCACATAAATCTGTGGGAGTTGCGTGCCATCCACCATGCGTCAAAGGCCTTCCTGCTGTCCCGAAAGCGAAGGTTCGTGCAGGTTCTCATGGACCACAATTCTGCCATGCTGTACAGCAACCAGCAGGGCAAAGTGGGGTCTTGGTTATTGTGAGTCAAAAGTAGTCTAGTGACCTTGAAATTGCTACACCATGAGTCATACATCAAGTCCAAATGTTAACACAAAGGAAACATATCACACTGGATATGTGTATGCATAAAGGATTCCCATCACCCACTAGAAGTGGCTCGCTTCATCATTTGGGAACCCAGGGACTTCCTAGAGAACCATCCACTACCAGATGAACGTAGATACAGGTTCAATGTGTGTCCCGGATGCATCTAACCCAATTCATTCTAGTGTCTCTGGATTGGGTAGCCAGCGCTTCTGGCATGAGCATCTGTCCCCTGATCAGGCTACGGCTTCAAGAGGATCTTCTGTCGCAGCAGCAGAGCAGAGTTTGGTACCCAAATCTGCAAGAGCTACACGTCCATATGTGGAGATTTAGCAGGTGCAGTTGACTGTTTCATCTTCCTCCTGAAGGTGTGGATGTCATGTTCGTGCCCTAACATTCCTCTACTTAATCTATTTATGCAGGGCACTGAAATTAATTTGTGGCCTGGTGTGTAGTCCACAACACAGATCCCCTACAAGCTAAACTGTCAGATGTTTTGTTCTTTTGGTTTATCTTTGGTCCAGCAAGGTCTTGCAGCGGACACCATTAAAGGTTATTTGTGAGTCTTTTAGGGTTTTCTGGACCAACCGTTCCTGTTTAAATAAACTGTTGTGACGCAGTTTATTGAAGGTTTGACATAGTGGGATCCTAATTTGATCTTGACCTTCCTTATGTGTACCCCCTTCGCACCAATGCATAGCTACTTGTTGCATCTTATGACTATCTAAAGCATCTTTCTTATTGCAATCACTTCAGCTTGTCACGTGAGTGAGCTCCAGGCTCTCTCAGTGCAGACACCCTACAACAGCTTTTTCTCAGGCAAACAGGTGTTGAGGACCAAGGCAACCTTTTTGCAAAAAGTAGTTACTCGTTTTCACATTAAGCACTCCATTACCCACCCAATGTTATTTGCCCACTCTTCACCCCTTGAAAGAACAGGATTACACCAACGACTGTTGGGTCGACGTTCAACTTTGTGGGGTTCTCTGAGGCAAAGACAGGGGAGTGTGGTGCATGAAAGGACTCTGCTCTTATTTAAATCCATAGCCAACGATAATTGAGACTCAGCGAGTTTCATAAACTTGTCAAACATTAAAAGAAATTATCTCAGCAATTAAAACATTTATTAATTGTGCTACAAGTGTTAAGGCTCAATATACGATATAACGGTATCAACGGTCTTAAAAATATTTCCCTTCATTGATTAAAGCAGGTCAATGAAAAAGAAAATTAACCATTTTGCAACTTCTAAAATTGCATATATTGCAAGTATCAGAATTTACCTTGTTTTTTCCATGTCTGACCAGTGTCATTAAAACTGAAGAACACAAAGCTGATTTTCAGAAAGTCAAACTTAAATTGCTTTTTATGTCGTACCTAAAAGAAGGCTGCCTGTCTGGCTCAGAGAATAAGTAGACTCCACCAGGTTTTACAGCTGTAGTCTGTCAGAATAGTTTTTGGCGTACCTCCTTTTTCAAAGTGCCTTTCGACATACTATAGAATGGCCCCTTATCAGAGTGTTGCTCCATTTCAAGACCTTTCAGTGACATAGTTGGGGGACAAGCTATTACATATCTCAATAGCGGTTTATTTCCACCCATAAAATGGCTTTTAGAAAACAAGGACTAACACTTTTATTCCTGTGCCAATGCCGGATTACAGCAGCTTTTCTCACACAATATTGCTTTAACATGCAACCTTCCAGCCTTATCCAAACATGAGGTGTTGAATAGGCTAAACGGCTAAAAAGACTAGATTATTCCAAATCTAACCGAGGGGGAAGCTCATTCAGAAATTCATCATTACCATAACTGATAGGTGGTAGAACTTTGGTGCAAATTATTTCTATAATGGGGTCTAACAAGGGACCAGTCAGATCACCAGTCAGAAGTCAGACAAGGCAAAGCCGAAAAAAAGATCGACTGTACGTTTAGGTTAACTAGGTGAACTCGGAGCCCATGTCGCTCATGAAGCCAAACACCCAGATACGTATTTGATGTGGCCCTAATAATCGGCTCTCCTGAATAGTCAACTACAAGTCATCTGGATGGTATTTATTTTTTTGCCAAATATTACTATGTTGTTGTTTGAGAGGTTTATTGTCAAGAAATTATTTTCCGGCCAGAGTAAATGTTGCAAACCAAAGCCCATCTTGCTAACCAGGCAGTGTTGTATGCTTACTGAAGGATTTGCTCTACTGACTCCAAACTTGAGAGCAGGATATTTGGTTCTTAAGGACAGGTACGCATTAACTCTACATACAAATTGAAGACCTGGGGATCGAACAGCACCTGTGAAAACTAATATTGCCTAGCCTAGTACAGAGCCTGATGTTAATATATAACTCATTTTTAAAAAATATATTTTTTTATTGATTTTGTTATCTGTAACAATAGTAATTAGCACATTGTACATTAGCATTTGATGGTATCAACTTTGTTACATCATTACATTTTGGTGATTACAACATCACAATTGCTTATACTATGGGCATGGTTTTGTTGTGGCGCCCATGAGTTGTGCATGACCAGGCTCATAGTGTGCATCCAAAACAACTAGACTGTCTTCATTTTATCATGTAATGAGTAACGTTTAAGGACTAGTACTGCTTAGGTGACCACAATGAGTAGTGTATTTGATAACTGGGGGAGAGGACATAAAGCTAGGAGCTGAGTTGGAGTATCCCATATGTCTGTGTGTGTGTGTGTGTGTATGTGTGGGGCCTATTGCGCCTACGCCTGTTGCCCTATTAGATGGCCCCTGGTGTGAGCGCACGCTGGAGCGCAGGTATTTGGCAGATGGTGACAGAGCAAGTGTATTCGGGTAGTATGGAAGTACAGGTCGCGTGCGTGGTGTCACTCAACTGGGTCAGACTCCTGTAGGATCTGGTCTGGCAGGTTTGCGCTCTGCTGTAGCGCTGTCAGGATTGCGTCCCAGTTTGCGGATATAGGTAGTTTCCTGAGGCCCATGGTTTCTTCACGCCGGATCGCTATGCTTTCTGCTCTGGCACATGCAAGTGTGTAGTGTCTCCATGCCTGTATGTACGGGGGGTCGGGCACCTTCCACTTTTTTGTGATTAGTCTTTTGGCCGTTACTATGCCTAGGTCTAGGAACCTGGAGGTTACCTTAGTGTTAGGCATCCTACAGAATTTGTTTAACAGGTATGTCGGCCAGTCATAGGGTATGTCTCTCTCTGTGCAGTTATGGAGCACATCCGCTACCTCCCTCCAATACGCGCTAGACTGGCACAACTCCAGAGCATATCTATAAGATGGGCATCTAGGGTGGCACATCTAGGACAGGCGGTGTCAACGCAGTGGAAATATCTGTTGATTTTGGCAGGCGTGAAGTACGCTTTGTGATGTAGTACTGTATTTGTCTGAATCTCATGTTCCTGGGGATCTTTACTGGGCTGGCCAGCACTTGCGCCCATTCTTTGTTTAAGAATTGCCAGCCCAGATTGTGTTCCCACTTGTGCCGAAGAAGGTCTAGACTTATCGCAGCATGCTGTCTCAGTGAGGCAGTGAACCACTGCCTAAGGTGGCGACCTTGCCCCATGATGTGCAAGTTTTGTATATTGAGGTGTGTTTGTGGCTCGGTGGTAAGATCGCCCCATTTCACCGTGAGTGTAGCTACCAATGAGCAATGTAGGAGGAATTGACCTGCATGGAGTACATTATCCGTTGCACTATAGATCCCCTAAAGTCTGAATTCCTGCGTCGTGCCAGTGTTGTAACTCGGCAGCTGTGAGTGCAGACTGGCCCCTGGGAGCGCCTTCTAAGGAGAGTGCCGGGGCGTAGTGCGTTGTACAATGGGTTATGTAGAGGCACCTTTGGTAGCATCTGTATTCTACGTTCAGCATCAGGGGTTCTGGGGGGTCGTGTCCTTGCGCTAGGGTGGAAAAGCCTGAGGAGCTGGGGTAGCGTGTATGGTGAGCATGTGGTCGTTGTGTCGTCATGTTGGCGGTCTACCATCCATCCAGTGATCCATTGGAGTTGGGCTGCCAAGTAGTAGTGTTCGAAACATGGTGCTGCTAGACCCCCCTGATCGGTGGGCAAATATAATTTCTTTGCCTCCACCCTGTGTCTGCTGGAGCCCCATATGAAGTCTCTAGTCATCTTCTCTAGAGTGGTGAAGAAGGAGGTGGGTATATATGTGGGTAAGTTGGCAAAGTAGTACAGGAACCTCGGCCGGGCCACCATTTTCATAAGTGCCACTCTGCCTGTAACTGCAAGCTGGAGTGTGGTCCAAAACTGTATCTCTGATCTGATGTCTGTTAGCGTACTGCCTAGGTTGCCGTCGAAGAGGTCCAGCGGCTGGCTATATATTTGTATGCTTAAGTAGCGGAATGTGTCTACACTCCCATTACACTCTCTCGCCATTAAGCACAAGGCCTGGGACGTGGTTTCCTTTGCCGAAGGCTTATAGTTTAGATTTGAGGATGTTCACCTTCAGTCCTGATATGGCTATAAAGTCCCGGAGGATCTGGGCCAGCTGTTCCAGCACGTCATTTATGTCCCTGAGATAGACCAGTAGGTCATCTGCGTATAATGACACTTTGTGTGTGCCATCACCTAGCGGGATGCCATTGTGCAGCTGCGTCGCTATCGACTCCGCAAGTGCCTCTATCGCAAGCTCGTAGAGGAGGGGGGAGGACAGTGGACAGCTCTGTCGCGTCCCTTGTCGCGCTAAGACTATGTCTGATATGTACGGTCCCATCTTCACCCTTACCACTGGGTTTGTGTAAAGCACTCGAGTCAGCTTCAGGAAAGTGGGGCCTAGTTTGTATCTTTTAAGGGTTGCAAACATATAGTCCCATTCTAGAGAGTCAAAAGCTTTCTCGAGATCAAGTATTAGGCAGGCCGCTCTTGCCCATGTGCATGTGGAATAAGCTGTGACCCGAAAGAAGCGGCGCAGGTTGAGTGAGGAGTTTCAGGATGGCACAAAGCCGTTTTGGTCTGTATGGACCAGGGTGGGGACCACTTGCGCTAGCCTGCCTGCCAAGACTTTTACTAACAATTTATAATCAGTGTTGAGTAGGGCGAGGGGCCTATAAGAGCTCATGTCCGTTGGGTCCCTATCAGGTTTGGGCAGTGATATCAAGTGTACCTGAAAGAGACACGTTAATGATAGATTCCTTACCTTAGAATTACCCCCAGGCGTCAGACTGGATCCGGAAAGTTTTCATCAGCAGTATCCCTGCACGTCTGAAGGTGGCGTTGTGCGGCTCCGCGTCTGTTGTAAGTGTCATGATCACCAGGATGACGTCGCGGCAGCTACTTTGACGCCGCCCTCGTGCGCTGATGTCAGTTTTCTTTTTCCGCGCCAGCAAGCGCAGATCCGGAGAGAGCGGGACTCCCAGTCAAGTTTTGACTGAGTTTCTTGGGACTTCTGTCTCTGTCTTTTTTTAGTCCTTGACTCCTGGTGTTATCGGGATGCCCGGTTTCAAGTCTTGTGAGGTTTATCCCCGCATGATGTCAGTGACGGACCCGCACCGTGAGTGTCTCTACTGCCTGGGGCGCAACCATGACCCCACGTCGTGCCCCGACTGCCAGGCCATGGCTCTGAAAACTTTGCGGGAGCGGTCCTGAAAGTTGCTTAAGGCCCGGGAGTTGGCTCTGTGCCGTTCCCGGTCCCGTGGGAGGTCGAGGGACCGGTCACAGAGCCGCCACCATTGTTCGATTAAGTCTTTGCACTCAGGGTCAGGTAAGACGAAGCACAAGAAGTCGAAGAAGCGGCGTCGCTCTTTGCCTCCCCCTAGCCTGTCGCGCGACATGGCTGAGGGTGTGGGTGGTGCCACCTCTGCGGCTCCAGCGGAGCCTGCACTGTTGCCGGCGGCCTACCCGCCTTTCCCGGGTCAGTCGGTGACTCCGGCCCAGCTGCAGAAATTTCTGTCAGCCATGGGCCGTCTCTTTAGCCCGTCGGGCCCCGCCGGCGCACCTTTGGGCACCGTGGTTTTGACTGGGGGTCCTCGCCCTTCTTCATCGATGGCTCAGGCTCCGACGTCATCCACAGCTCTGGCCTTGGACCCCCATGGATCCATGCATGGATCCCAGCCGATGTCGGTTGACCTCGTACGACCTCCACCGACATCGATGTCTACGTCACCGCCGCCGGCGTCGGCCGGCTCCTTGACGCCGATGGGATATATTTATCCCTTTCTCCATCCTCCTCCGGAGAGGACTGGGAGGGGTCTGAGGACCCTCTCGCAGCTCAATGCGAGTTAGACCCGGACTGGTCAGAGGATTTGGAGGATGCAGGTGATCTGGATTTCTGTCCAGAACCTGGCGCACTGTCTCCTTCTACCGTGGCTACAGAGGAGGGTGGTACTTATTCAGTGGTGTTGCGTAGGGCAGCAGAGGCTCTCCACCTCGAGCTCCCTACAGTGGCCGTCAGGAATAACCTCCTCACAGAAGTGTTTCGGCCGGCGGCTTCCTCTGCGGAGCCGCTGCTGCCCTTTAATGATGCACTTTTGGTCGTTCTTTTGGGCACCTGGTCCAGGCCCAACACGGGTTCCTGTGGATAGGAACGTGGCCCGATGCCGTCACCCGGCCCCGGGTGACCCCATTTTCCTCTACCAACACCCTACCCCTGAGAGCTTGGTTGTTCAAGCCTCTGCATCTCTGAGCACATTCCCTTCCACACCTCTGGACAGGGAATCCAGCCGCGTTCGATACCGTGAGTCATAAAATTCTGCTGGGACGGTTGATGGTGTTCGGTGTGGGAGGTCAGGCATTACAGTGGCTTCGCTCCTATCTAGCAGGGAGAGACCAAATGGTGACCATAGGTCCCTTTTCCTCAAAAAATACCCCCGTAGACTTTGGACTTCCACAGGGGTCCAGCATCAGCCCCATCCTGTTCAATATATATCTGCAGCCGTTATTCTCTATCATCAAGGCGTTCGGGTGGAGCTGATTAATTATACAGACGACACACAACTGGCCTTCTTCCTGGAAGGTAAACAGGCAGTCTCTCTGGAGCAGTTCCAAAGCTGCATGAGGCAGACTACGGACTGGCTACAGAGAAACTGCCTGCAGTTCAATGGAGACAAAACCGAGTTGCTGTACTATGTGCCAACAAGACGGATTCAACATCTACCAGTGGACTTTAGGCTCGCTCCGGACGCGGCCCCACTGGTACCAGCTGGCACAGTACGGAATCTCGGTGTGCTATTCGATAATAACCTCCAGTTGGACTCACAGGCGAATAAAACATTCAGCACCTGCTTTGGACTGCTGCGACTTTTACGCCGTATTCTTCCGTTGCTGCCTGCTGACTCTCGTAGCACGGTCGTCAGGAGCACAATACTTAGCAGAATGGATTACTGTAACTCTCTGTATCTCGGAGCCCCCCAATACATTCTGCAGGGGCTACAGAGAGTTCAGTCAGCCGCTGCTAAGTTGGCACTTGGCCGTAAGTTCGACTCTTCCTCCACTCAGGCACTAAGAGAACTACACTGGTTGCCTGCTAGAGAGAGGGTCCTCTTTAAGTCCCTCTGCCTGGTTCATAAGGCAATCCACGGAACAGATCCGGTCCCAATCCAGGAAAGATTCTCAAGGTACTCCCCTGCAAGGCAGCTGCGGTCATCCAATGCCAGCTTGCTGGCCCAGCCCAGGTTCAAACTGGCAAGATTGGGGGGGAGGGCCTTTAGTGTGGTTGGAGCCCGAAGCTGGAACGAGCTCCCACCTGAACTCAGACAGACGCAGTCGCTGATGGAATTCAGAAGGAGCCTCAAGACCTGGCTCTTTCCAGCAGCATGATGTCCCCGATTTTGCCTCCCTCAGTATTAAAACACCTCGTTTGGTCTGAGCGCCTGGATATCCGTAGGGTCACAGTCTTTCTGCGCTATATAAATATTTATACATTACATTACATTACATTCCTTTTGATGGCACTCGCCTTTTTGGCGACAAGGCAGACACTGCGTTAGAGCGTTTTAAGGACTCACTGGCTACGGCCAAGTCCATGGGCCTTTGGGCCACGTGCACGCCTTTGGCTTCTGCTTTTCGCTCATTTCGTGGCGAAGGAAGGGGCGCCCAAACACGTTCGTTTCAAAGCCACAGGCTTGTGCAGCAACAGTCGCAGCGCGGACGTGGGACCTGCCGAGGTGGGTCACGGGGCCAGCGGGCGGGTCAGTCCACCACCTCCCCTGCCACGACTGCCTACAAACCTTCCTAGTCTGGTGTTTCAAACTCACCAAATGCCAGTGGGCGGCAGGATTCGCGATCACCTCCCCCACTGGTGCACCATCACTTCGAGACTGCCCCTCCAGCCATGCCACCTCAGTACCACCGCATGTCAGGGAATAACTTGGCACTTCTCCAGCAGGAGGTTGTGGCCCTCTTGGCCAAGGGGGCCATCGAGCACGTTTCGACGCCAGAAGTAGGCCGTGGTTGTTACTCCCACTACTTTGGCTCCAAAGAAGGAAAAGGGCCTGCGTCCTATCTTAGACCTTTGGAACGTCAATCGTTTCCTCCGGAATGAGAAGTTCAAGATGCTCACACTTGCTCAGGTCTTGTCTGCCCTAGAACCGCAAGACTGAATGGAAGCGTTGGACTTGCAGGAAGCTTATTTTCATATACCCGTCCTGCCGGCCCACCGGCATTACCTGCGGTTCATGGTAGGCCACGAGCACTTTCAGTTCACTGTGCTCCCTTTTGGCCTTCCTCACCTCAAGCAGTTGTCTCCCACCTCCAGACTACGGCCGACCTCCTGCATTTGCTGGGGTTCTCCATAAACAAGCTGAAGTCGCACCTGATTCCCTCTCAGAAGCTCCTCTTTATCGGAGCAGTTCTGGACACGGGGCAGTTTCGGGTTTATCTTCCCGAACAGCGAGTCTGGGACATTCGGGCTACGATTACGATCTTTCTGCACTTGTCTTGGGTTTCGGTCAGGATGACCTTGAGGCTGCTGGGCCTCATGGCCTCCCGCATCCTGCTGACCAATCATGCCAGATGGCATATGCGGGCTCTACAGTGGGGCCTGAAGTTCCAGTGGGCGCATCATCAAGGGGACCTGTCCGAGTACGTCCAGATCTCGGAGGGCACTGCAAAACAGCTGCAGTGGTGGCTCATGAACCAGCATTGGGTCAGCAGCAGATCACTCTCCCTTCCCCAACCGGAGCACACAGTGGTGACGGATGCGTCCCTACTGGGATGGGGTGGCCACATGGGAGAGGCAGATATCAGAGGCTTCTGGTCTCCGGCGGAGTCCAGACTCCATATCAACCTTCTGAAGCTCCGGGCGATCCTACTTGCACTGATGGCATTCCTTCCCTCTGTCAAGGGGAGAGTAGTGCAGGTGTTCACAGACAACACCACCCTATGTCAGGAGGCTCTGCGTCTCTGGACATGGCTGGAGCGTCAAGGCATTTCCTTGGCTGTTCAACACTTGGCAGGTTCTTTGAACGCCAGGGCGAACAAACTCAGCCGCATGTGCATGATGGATCACGAATGGCGTCTTCACTCAGAGGTGGGCACAAGGTCTCTTTCAACAGTGGAGAAAGCCTTGGTTAGATCTATTCGCCACCGAAGAGAGCGCGCAATGTCAGCAGTTCTGCGTGTTGGAATTTCCAAGACGGCACTCGCTCGGAGACGCTTTTCGTCACGAGTCGAGTTGCGTTCTATTTTATGCCTTTCCGCCTACGCCACTTCTTCCCAGAGTGCTGAAGAAGATAAGGCTCGACCGGGCCCAAGTCATTCTTGTGGCCCCGGACTGGGCTTGAAGAGTTTGGTATCCCAAGCTACTCAGTATGAGTGTGGATCCCCCGATCCGACTGCCTTTTCTGGAGGATCTTCTGTCGCAGCAGCAGGGGACGGTCCTCCACCCGAACCTGTACAGCCTCCACCTCTTTGCGTGGAGATTGAGCGACGACAGTTGATTCCATTTGATTTGCCTCCTGAAGTCTGTGATATCATTCTGGCAGCCAGGCGTCCCTCCACTAAATCGGTATATGCCTGTAGGTGGAACAAATTTGTGGCATTGTGCACAGCAAAGGCTGTAAATCCCCTTTCTGCCCCTCTTTCAGAAGTCCTTTTGTTCGTTCTTTCTTTGGCCCGGCAGGGCTCTGCTCTGGGCACTATTAAGGGGTACCTTTCAGCAATTTCGGCCTTTCTCAGGCTCCCTGATCAGCCCTCTCTTTTCAAGTCCCCTGTCCTAAGCAGATTTCTCAAAGGCATTACTCACCTTTTCCCTCCCATTACATTTGTGATGCCGCAGTGGGACTTGTGAGGAAATATGAATTTTTATGGTCAATTGTGTCCCCTATCTTAGACCCCAACGGCTCCATGTACATGCTACAAGTACATGTATGTTCCCTCCAGTTCCAGCTATGAAGACGCAAATACAATTGTGTCCAACGTTAATATGTACTCTTTCAGATCCGCCATGAATGGGTCGAATATTCCATTCCTAAGTATGATTGGCCACCGACTTTATATGGTACACTTTTCACGTTTTACAGTTCAGGCGAGTAGGCCCTGAATTCTGCCATCAAGCCTTTTCCTTTTTCTGCCTCTGAAATGCTCCAGCCTGGACCTGCATCTGTATCCATGAACTTTGTCTTACCCCCTGCGCGGCTAACGGTGCCTGACGCGGCCTGTTGCCTGCCAAAAACTGTATTCAGCCTTCAAGTTATCTGCTCCGTTCCTCATCCAATGCATTCCTGTCTAAGTAGCTTAGGTAAACATCCCTCTAGCTGCAGAGCAAAGGGCCCGGCCTTACTGTCTCCGTGCAAGTAATTCATAGCCCCTGTTACCATGGAAGATTCCTGCCCCCTCGCATCTCATGTAGACACCTAGACGCTTGTACACGCACTAACAGTCAGTATAGAATAGGATTTGTCCGCAAAGACCTTTTCTTCCAGATAATATAGTTCCTTAAACACAAGATATTAGATATGATTTAGGACTAGGTTGTCCTGACACCCCAGACTTCTGTCTCCACATGTAGGGCTAAATGTCAAGTTCCCTTCACCCTCTAGTTGCACGTCAATCACACGTCATGCGGCTGCGCGCGCATCTCTGCCAAATATTTCTGCTGACACTGCAGGATTCTCTTATGGATCCACCCACTTGTGACATCATTTTAAATGACGTTTCTAGTATACGCCTATTATTACGCCTATTTTCATTACGTATGTGTATTCTTATCTGTATTATCAGCTGTTACGCCTCCTGCATCTGTCTTAATGTAATGCTTTTCATATATATATTGTTACTTGTCAATAATGTATTGCTGATCCCTTCCTGAACCTTCGTGGTGATGGAATATGATTGCCTGGTTCGAACCATAATTCCTTTGTAAGGAATAAAGTCCTTTTCAGAACCTCTAATACCACGGATTCTGCCTCTTATTTTGACTGAGTTATTCTTACTAGACTTTACCGCATAAAAAATAGTACAGGTAATTTAAATATTTACCACATAAATTGGCGCCCGAATAGGGACACTTTCTCATCTCACGCGCCGGAGGTGCGTTGCAGGCCCGGTCCCCTGCCACAGCTGAACGGACAAAAACGCGTACCCGCAGGATTTCCTGTATCTCCCTCCGGCCAAGCGGGGGTGACTGAGGCTGCGATCAACACCCAGACGAGGCGGTGAGAAGTGCGAAGTATCCCGACCAGAGCCTAGCTGAGAGAGCAAGATCCGAGGTATACAGAGGCCCACCAGGTTCCGAAGTTCCGAGTCGAGTCCAGTCGAGTCCAGTCCGGTCCAGTTCAGTCCAGTTCCGAGGCCTTCCGTTCCGTGCTACCCGGTGAGTACCGTTGCTGGGGAGGCATTTAGACGTGCACATTAATTTGTGCCGGTCATGACGGGTTTGGGTACACAGATCCGGTCTGCACTGTTTTAGCAGTGTATCTGTACTGTTTAGCAGCATATCTAGTATGCTCATGTATATAATTCAGTATTATCTAGTATTAGTATTATGTCAGTAACTAGTTTTCTTCTAATTATCATTGTTCGTTAAATGTTAAAGGATTAAATGTTAAATGTTTTACCGTGTTTAAAAATTGTGGTATGAATGAGTGTTCATTATTGTGTTTATCGTATTAATTGTGTTCAAGTTCAGTTCGAGTAAGAACCAAGTAGCAAGGTTTAAAGATGCCGTTCTTTTCAAAATTAAGACAGATCAAAACTAGAAAAGGAGTACTCGAAGAAGCTGTTCCCATTCCACCTAGGGACACTCCAGGGTACTTTATGTATCATAAACATGTCCTAGATGCCGTATTATATCTTGACTTATGGGTGGACTACACCAAGGATCTAGCAGAAAGTCAGAGGTGGCCCGCAGCTGGGACATGGGATGCAGATTGCATCATGAGAGTAGAAGAAGAATTATGGAAAAAGAAATCCAGACAGTCACAGAAAGATGCCATTGAACTATGGCGTAAAGAATCGCATAGGCGCACAGAGAAAGCGCTCAGACAGGAAGAGAAAAGTAGGGAGAACTCAAATAAAGCCCGAGAAAACGTATTAGTTGAGGAAGGTATCCGAGTAAAAACAGAACAAGTAGACAGACAACGGAACACTCTTATGAATGGTATGTATCCTCTTTTGGCCGAAGGTTTACCTAAGGCCACCCCGGAAATACCGAAAGATTTGACACCCCCATTACTCCCGATTAAAACACATCCCAAGACCGCAAAAGATATTTTCCTTTCCTCCTATTTAGACGATGTAGCTCCTGAATATGTTAATGTTCCACCACACACGCCACCTGTCGATGGTGCTCAACCCCGAGATCATCCGCCCCCACCTCCGCAACAACAAACTCCTCCGCACAATCCAACAGGTTCATCTGTTTCCCCCGCTTTTCCTGCAGCCACAGTTTCTACCTTACATCCCACAAATCCTTTCGTGCCTAGCACCTCAGAAGGTGCGACAGGAGGTGCAACAGCAATTTTTGCCACGCCACCGTCACGAAGTAAATCGTCTCTTAGAGATTTAGCAAACCAACGTACACCCCAAATAGCAACGTCCGACATGTTTAAGGAACATCTTGTGGATTGTAGATATGATCCAGTGCCCGGTAAAAATGACAGAATGCTGCTATCATCACTACGTATACGACGAGCTTCACTATATTTAACGACACTACCAGGAATGGTTAATCATCTAGACAATATATATCGCTTTGTCCAAACAGGGCAAGGCCCTGAAAGTATTGACGAAGCCATGGATTACCAGAAAGTGGATATACACAGATTACTGTTACGCTTCTTCATAAACTGCTTGATCAGAGACAAAGACAGGCCTTGGGTAGATCAGGATGAAATGCAAGTACTTACCAGATGGGGTCAGAATATATCAGAGGGAAAACATGAGAAACAGACGTGTATAGTAGCTATGTGCCGAAAGATCCGCAAAGAAATAGAACGAATACATAAAGCCAGAATGGAGGCAGACAAAACTGAATCAGAGGGAGAGGAGGAGGAAGAATCAGAAATGCCCACAGGGCAATTAGAAACGATAGCTTATGTAGGTAGGGGAAGACCTTGTAACAATACCAGATACTTTACTGATCCGATACGTCCGATACGTCCAGAATGTAATAGACATTTTCAAGCCCCTATGCTAAATACGAAGTCCCCTGAACACTTATTCCAGGCTGCTGATAAATTACTCCGAGACCGAAGGGGGTATCACATGCTCGATTCTATGGATGAACAAGAATTAGCCAGGTCAGCAGTACAATGGGCTGACAGTTCTGAAAAATACAGTGATGATGCGCTAGCACACACGTTTCTGAATCTTACCCCAGACGAACAGCGTTTAGCTGGTATATACATGATACAACACCTCCTTATATTATATAGAAGCCAACACTCCGATCCTGGTGCCCTACCTGATATACTGATAGAATTACTCACGAACAAATGGAGAGGTTCAGGTACTGATTTAATTAAAGAAATTCTAGAGTATCGACACCAGTACATTGTCTTCGTATGCCCAGAACATGTTTCAGTTCCCCCCAAAGAAAGAAAAACGTATCACATAGACAGACAGAATCCCTTACGCGAAGTGCACCCAGTCAGAGGTGATGACAATACTTTTAAACGCGTGTTTGTGTACACGCCCATAACTAAAATTGAACTATTAGAAATGAAGAAAGTAGTACCTAGCCATGACAAGGACCCAGCAGGTTTCCACCGTGAGATAAAAGACATGTTACTCATGGGAGAGTATACATACCCTGACATTATGAAAATATTAAAAGTCTTGTTACCTGCCGGTATTTACGAGAAACTCAAAGAAAAGGAATGGGAGGTGGGAGACCAAAAGATAGATTGGACAGCATTAGAAAACGAAGAAAAGGTCCGAGCTGCAGGTTCAGGGCTTGGGGAAAAGACTACAGCATTACCAGGATTATTAGTGCAGGTACTACCACGTTTATTAACTACGAAAAAGGAAGACTGGGGTGCAATTTCAGCCTGTAAACAAAAACAAGATGAAGACACTAGTGATTTCTATTCCCGATTTGAAAAATGTTTTGGTATTAATAGTGGCATAAAAGCAAGTAGTGAGTCGTATCCACATCTGTTTGTGACAAAATTAGTCGAAAATTCCTTGCCCCAAGTTAAGAGTAGAGTACTGAAATTCGAGAGTACTTGGCAAGGTAACACACCGTCACAGATGTTACAAATGTTACAATATCATCACAACAGAATTAGGGAAGAACAAGAACATGAACAAAGACGTATGAAAGACACGAAAATGAAAATGCTTGTTGCTCAGTCAGTTCCAGCTGACGGTCATAAAAAGGGTACGACGCAGTCCAATGATTCAGCGGGTCCTGTTAGAGGGACATGCAACTATTGTAAACAGCCAGGTCATTATATACACGATTGCGCAGTTCTGAAACATAATATCTCTACGGGTATAACGAAAGAGAGACCACGTCCGCCTAGACAGGATCAGATCCAACAACAAGTACCTCAGAATATACAGCCTATGCCAGCTGTACAACAGACTGCACCACAACAACAACAACAATCACAACAACAGCCACAGCCTATTGCTGCAACACAAAACACGACACAACAGATGTACCAGTATGCACAAAATGACTATCCAGAGTATCAGCGCTACACATGAAATAGCCTAGAGAGGGAAGTTGGCCTACCCCTTATTGAGGTTCCCGTAGATCAAGAGGGTCCTTACGTACAGAGTCAAGTATTAGGGAAAGACAGAAAGTTTCTACTCGATACAGGGGCAAGCAGAACCACTATCAGTCACAGCGAAGTCCCAGGGGCACCCCTCTCAGGCTCACAAAATATTTCCCTTGGTTTTTCAGGAAAGCCCACTATTAACGAAGTATTGCAACCACTTGCATTCACAGTTGGTCCATTGACACGGACTACAGATCTATTGCTTACGAAATCATGTCCAGAAAACCTGTTAGGTATAAAAACATTGAAAGCCCTAGGAGCTATAATATGCTGTTCTCCGGACGGAGTACGACTATTTTTGCGTGACTTTAAAGGTCACTACGTGTCTAGAGACATGGATCACCGGTTACAGAATCTACCTGCACATTTATGGGCACAAGGCCCCACTGATGTAGGTTGTATGCACATTACACCATATCGAGTCACACTCAAAACAGGAGTGGTACTACCACGAATGCGCCAATACAAATTACCACCAGATGCTGTAGTGGCTTTGCTGCAAATCATTGACGAGCTCATTGTACAAGGAGTGGTCGTGGAAACCGACTCCAATGTATGTAATTCCCCGATAATTCCGATTCTTAAACGAACTGATCCAAAAGCACCGCCAGTATATCGAGTAGTTATTGATCTGCGCGAATTAAATAAATGCATTGTACCACAATACCCCGTGGTCCCAGATATCTCTTCATTACTAACAGCCATAGATTCAGAAGCAACGTTCTTTACTGTAATTGACCTCAAGAACGCCTTCTTTAGCGTCCCAATCGATCCGGAAAGCCAATATTTGTTCGGATTCAGTTTAAATGGACGAAGTTTTAAATTCACACGCGCACCTCAAGGATTCACAGAAAGCCCCAGCATCTATAGCCAAGCACTGAAAAGAGAACTTGACAGTATCCACATGCCAGCTAACACTGCCCTGCTTCAATATGTCGATGATCTACTGATCACCGCCCGAAGCGAACCCGAATGTGAAAAAGCATCTCTGACGGTTTTACATTTCTTAGCCGACAAGGGGCACAAGGTGTCCCCTTCAAAGCTGCAATTTTGTGCCCAGCAAGTTGTGTACCTAGGGCACTTGCTGTCCAAATGGGGGAGACAGCTCACACCTGATCGCATCCAGTTAATTGTAAACATGCCACCACCCAAGACACAAAAGGAGGTACGGGCCTTCATAGGCCTCACTTCGTATTGCAGGCAGTGGATCCCCCAATATGCATTTTTAGCTAAACCACTCATTCAGTTGACAACACAGGAGGCAGCGACATCGACTGTCCTCCCTTGGACTCCAGAACATACACAAGCTTTTGAAGACTTAAAGAAAGCTTTATGCCAAGCACCTGTTTTAGCGACACCATGTTACAGTAAGCCTTTTACACTCTTTGTTACAGAACGTGAAGGTACTGCTTTGTCAGTACTCACGCAGGAACAAGCAGGATCACACAAGCCATGCGCTTACTTTTCTAGCACCTTAGATCCCGTAGCTCAGGCTCTTCCTGCGTGTCTGAAATCAGTCGCAGCAACAGCTTTAGCAATCAGACAAAGCGATGCCATAGTGTTAGGACATCAATTGACAGTACAAGTACCACACGCAGTAGAGGTTCTCTTGAACCGGACCCAAACACAACAATTGACTATAGCAAGACTGACGGGTTATGAATTGACATTGTTCCAGCCACACATAGAAATCAGACGTTGTAGTACATTAAATCCTGCCACACTTTTGCCATTAAATGGAACAGACCCATTGGCACATGATTGTATTGAAGTCATTACTATTACGACGAAACCCAGACAAGACTTGACAGATATTCCATTATCAGATCCAGACCTAACATTGTATGTAGATGGTTCATGCATGAGAACAAATACAGGAGAGTTAGTGGCCGCTTATGCAGTCACAACAGACACTGAAGTTATTGAAACAAATTGTATCGATACCTTGTCAGCTCAAGCAGCAGAGCTCATCGCTCTGACACACGCCTGTATTCAAGCCAAAAATAAGAAAGTCAACATATACACAGATTCACGTTATGCATTCGGAGTCGTCCATGACTTCGGCGTGCTTTGGCGAGAGAGAGGTTATTTAACTTCTCACGGTGCCCACATCCAGCACGGTCCCCTTATTCAAACTCTGTTAGACGCAATACATCTGCCTACTGCAATATCGATTATGAAATGCAAGGCCCATACGAAAGTGACTGACATTATTTCTCAGGGTAACGACCTAGCTGATAGAACAGCTAAACAAACTGCTCAGAATCAGACTCATACAACTAACACGACAAAAACAATAGTTCCGACACCAACACACTGCATGACAGTTAAGGATCCCGCCCTTGATGTAATTGATATACAGACACATGCCACACCAGAAGAAATAAAGAGATGGACTGAATTAGGAGGGATCCAAACGGATCAAGGATGGATGACGAAGGGAAAATCTATATGGTTTCTCCCCGACTCAATGGTTCAAGTCATCATTAACACAATACATAGTCCAGCGCACCTAGGAGAGAAAGCTATGCTAGACAGTATTCAACACATTTGGTTCAATAAACACTTGCGAGCAGCAGCTAAACAGAAAGTACGCACCTGCATGATTTGTTGTCAGTTCAATCCAGGAAAAGGCGTACCTGTAGAACAGGGTGGATTCCAACCCCCCGATCACCCTTTTGAAGTCCTCCAGATGGATTATATCCAGATGGAACGATGTCGAGGATTCAAATATGTCCTTGTAGTTGTATGCGCTCTTTCCCGGTGGACAGAGGCGTATCCCGTCTCAGATTACACTGCCCCGACTACTGCCAAACAGTTAGTTCGAGAATTCTTCCCACGATATGGTTTGCCCCGTGTCGTGTACTCAGATAATGGCCAGCCATTCTCATCCGAGCTAATGAAACATGTTTCACTTCTGTTAGGCTACCAATGGAAATTCCACTGTGTCCGACATCCCGAGGCAGCAGGTCTCGTGGAGCGACATAATCAAACTCTGAAAATTAGACTGTCCAAAGTATGTAGAGAAAAAGGTGTCGACTGGATAGTAGCTTTACCAGTTGCGCTCTTTTACATGAGAATGGTAGCACACTCTCGAACAGGGCTATCCCCGTATGAGGTGATCTTCGGTAGACCACCAAATATGTGGGGGACGCCTATACCTCGTAAAATCACTGATGTTGATTGTAATATGCTGACAGATTACCTGGCTTCCTTGATGTCTGCACTACAATCTTGTCGTTCACAGGTAGCTGCAGCTTTTCCCGATAACACTGAGGTGAAGCCCCATGACGTGGTTCCGGGAGACCTTGTACTTGTAAGGAACTTCGACAGAAGGAACCCGCTGGAGCCTCGCTGGCAGTCGCCTAAGCTCGTCTTATTGACCACAAGGACAGCTGTGAAGATTGAGGGACGTAAAGGGTGGTTGCACTCGAGCCATATCAAGAAATTTCATGGACTACCATCGGATTTAAACGTCCAGCCCTGCATTCCCTCACCGACTGACTCAAAACTTCCCTTGGTTGAAAAGACAGAAAAAGGGAACTATAAACTGAAACTAAGGTCTAGCAAGTCAGACAATTCGATTGTTTAAGTCCTCTCCAAGGTGAATCGGTTGAATTAAGTCTTTGACATGTATCCTCTAGACCGAATGAGAGAGAAAAATAGACAGAAACAGCTCAAGAAACATGCATACTGTAAATCACTTCATAGTCACTGTAGGAGAGTAGGGTCTGCAATCCTATGATCACCCAGATTTTTTGCTTCATTGGTTTACGACTTTCCCCGGCTGTGGGCCTGCCAATCAGACCCACAGCCTAGCTGTTCTCTCTCGAAATTATCACATGTACATTAGGTGCATCCACTAATTGGAACTGGGCCGCCTTGTCAGTCCCTGTCTCAGCATACCACAGGTATCCAGGGCATCGGTGTACCCAGGGCCTACCAGGGGCTGAAGCATGTATTATGCCACCCCTGGAATGGCCGCCCAAATCTGACACAACTGGCTGCACGACAGCTGGGGCCACGTGGTGTAATCACCCGTTGCTGTAGGTGTAGTATTCCTACACCTAAACCCTAAAAATGGACACATGGATTCCTATCAGTCACTCCTATAGCAGGCCTTATCAATCCTGAAGGCAGAGTGCAGGGAATCATGTGGCACGGTGCTCTGGCGCGAGCTGAGCCCGTCGACGGCTTGCGGAACCAAGTCCTAATAGCCGTTCCATGGTGACGCGGGCCAACTACTTTTAATGCAACTGCTAACTTTGGCCTCACCTCACCTATACATGTCGAGTAAGGTGTCATACGAATGGGAATACGAACCCCTCGCCAGCCCCGGCGACGGGGTTAGCATTCCCCCCTTTTAGAGGGACACGACATGGAAGTAACCTTGAACCCCGGTTAAAGTTGACTCAAGCCTCAGCATCACAAAATGGATGCTGCCACCAGACACAAGTCTGACCTCCTGCTGCTGGGGGACCTTCCAGCAAAGGGAGCTTGGACAAAGGGTTTCCTGTCGAGGGCGGTGTTAGCACCATCCCAGACAGGGTTTGTGTATCCCAGGTAGGCAGGGCTGAAAGGAAGGTGATTGCCAGAGGCACCCCGGTGCTCACTGTGCATAGCCCGGCTCAAACCAGTTTCGGGGGCACACCAGCCCCTGAGCTGGCGCGAAGCCGGACAAAGGACAGGGGTGTAACCACCCCCCTCCTGGCTCCACCCATAGGTAGAACCTAGTCACGGGCCAGCCCCTTTCTCTTAGAATAAAGGTAGGAGCGAGTCCCCTTCCCAAATTGGATAATCAGATAATCGGATAACTCCGAATCACGAACCCCTTTCCACGAAAGGAACTCTTGACTATTTCTGAAGACTCTCCCTTGTGGCTAAGGAGTAGCCACCCTGCACCAGCAGGCACCATCTAAGCGCTTGCGGTTTGTTGTAAGTCTCTCCTACGGATCAAGACTGCCCAGCTCGACGAGACCCGAGTCCCTGCCATCTCTGACCTTTTACCTCCCTCATCAGCTCAGCTGAGAGTCGTAGGTGTGACGAGACCTGCGGGACCGGCTATCTTCAGAACCTGCACGACGCTTATCTAGCACGCCCACCGAGGGACCCTCGAGTGAGTGCACCTAGGGTTTGAGAAGCCCTAACCCTGAGCAGCTCCAGCATCGAAGTCTGCCTCCCCAGCATCCCCGAGATCTGCGTGGGGGCCCTTCCGCTCCTTGTTGTTCACCGCGTTGTTCGACCACTTGCCGACCGGCTTGTGGCCCTCTTCACGACGCACCACGATTGTTTCATCACTAGTCTGGTTGCTCCAGACTGGCTCTTGCTCCCCTTCAACGGAGGAGTACCACGGACCCTCCTGGTCCACTCCCGACGCCATCTTGACTCCCCCGCTTGGGTGGCCACTGCCAAGATCCGCTGCCCCTTCCTGGGCCCAGCATCATCGACAGCAGACACCTTCGTGGGACAGCTCGCCCTCCATCCTGGTCGCCGCCGCGCCTCCTGGTCCGAGGAACAGCCGAGTCCGACGTCACCCACTCACCTGGTCGAGGTGACTTCAGCCGGTACCCTCCAGGTACCCACACGATCGCTGGCTAGCGGTTGAGAACTGAGTCCCCTCTGCTTTCAGGTTTTCCTTCACCACCGATCCAGGCTTGGATCGCTCTGAACATCGTCACTGGTCGCCTGCCAGCAACTTCTTCTTTCAGGCTCCTGAGACTACACGAGGACTCCCGACATCTTGACGAACTTCCCGCAGCCGCAGCCTCCGGGCTAGGTAACTCGAGCATCTCGGTGCTCCATCGCAGGTTCGCTCTACAAGTGTCCAGCTCCTTTCTCGTTTAGTCCCACTGATCGGATCACTCCGGAATCAGTATCTCCAGACTCTAACCATTCGCATTTCACTGTTAGTGTAGATGGTTTCTCGTGCCCCTCGGGCATTTGTGTAAATTGTGCAACTGAAGTATTTTCCTAAGAGTTTTGTAGTGTGCTTAGCTCCCTGACTCATAAAGAGCCAGGGTAGTCTTGTTAGAAATAAATATCCTTTTATTTTCATAACAACTTGTGTGGTGTCCTTTCACTTGGTGTTCAAGGGGTATATGTGATGGTAAACAGCTGGCTTAACACGCCCTCTAGAGTTTAGCCTAAGACTGCTCGTATCCACGCTACTAGGATAGCTGGTCTATAAGGTTGACTTACAACCAATCATCAATAAGGGTCGTTTGGAATGATACACAGTGATCACTAGAATAGTGAGCACTACATATCAGGCCAACTTCTCACAGTCACTGTATAGTGACATTGTTGATTATGTTTTTTCTAAGTCTTATTATTATTACTGTAAGTATGCTGTTACATATGTACTATCCTATTTTCAAGCGTGCTTACAATGCTACTGCCGAACATTCTTTTAGCGAATTACCTCCGCATGAGTTGTCCTATAGATTTGCGCTGCGCAACAACACATTCATTAGTATGTTACATCATTCTCATCAGACCAGCAATGCTACAAATTGTTGGATATGTGGCCGACTCCCTCCCTATCAGAAATACAGGGGAGTTCTGCCCCTCTTTCCGTATCCATTCACACACAATGGCTCCTGTGGAGCATGGTTTAGTTTGATTAATTCCCTAGATTCAAACTCAGTAGTTTATCAAGACAACTGGGTATGGGGAAACCTGAACCTAGTTTTACTTAAAGTCTGCTACCCTAACAAGGAGGTACTTCCCAAAAGAACAGGAACTGATCTAGAAAATGAAGTATATGGATTAGGTAACTTTACACTTAACCTCATGATCCTGAATGTTGAATCCGAAGTTACACCAATCTTGCCCGCTATGTCAGTATTTCCAGTTAGAGGCGAATTATGTGTAAGAAAGAATGGTTCAATACACATGGGCCATAGTAAATGTACCACTGTAATAGAATTCAGTGATCAAGGCAAGTCTACATTTAGAGCTTCCCGTCACTCCTACTTCATCTGTGGTCACACCGCATACATGCGCCTACCCCTAGATTGGGATGGTACCTGTTACATTGCATTCCTTCTGCCACCTGTTTTCCTAGCCCTGCCTGATTATCATAGGAATACCCATTTAGTACACAATAGACAGCAGAGAGATCTCCCGATTGTCGACTACACTGAAACAGCATGGGAGCAATATACAGATTTCAATAAAGGTTTCTTTCCCTACATAGGTACAGTCACTAATAGTAAGCTGATACGTAGATTAACTAGAACCCTTGAAGCAGTAGTGAATGAAACTACTTCCGCCTTAGGCAACTTAACAGAGGAGCAGTCTGCGATGCGGATTGTTGTTCTTCAAAATCGTCTTGTCCTTGACGTCATTCTGGCCGATAGGGGCGGAGCTTGTAGGGTCATCGGATCAAGTTGCTGTGTTTTCATACCAGAAAACGCGCCGTCAGTATATAAAGCCATAACTCGACTTCATAAAATCGTAAGCCAGATACATCAGAATCCAGGCACCTGGACTTGGTCCGGTTGGTTCTGGAGCATGTTGTCAGCCTGGGGATGGAGGATCCTATCCTTCCTAGGTATTGGTTTTCTCATACTATTCAGTTGCTGCTTGTGTCTACAATGTGGGCCAGCGATTTGTGGTCTGTGTGCCACATCGTGTATCCCGCCTTCAAATTTTCATTCAAGATCCCGGAAGAAGAAAGAAGAACAAATGATGCTATATGAACAGATTGATGGATTGATGAAGATGGATATTTCATGTGGGTCCGTAGGGGACAAGGAGGGAATGAGGAAATATGAATTTTTATGGTCAATTGTGTCCCCTATCTTAGACCCCAACGGCTCCATGTACATGCTACAAGTACATGTATGTTCCCTCCAGTTCCAGCTATGAAGACGCAAATACAATTGTGTCCAACGTTAATATGTACTCTTTCAGATCCGCCATGAATGGGTCGAATATTCCATTCCTAAGTATGATTGGCCACCGACTTTATATGGTACACTTTTCACGTTTTACAGTTCAGGCGAGTAGGCCCTGAATTCTGCCATCAAGCCTTTTCCTTTTTCTGCCTCTGAAATGCTCCAGCCTGGACCTGCATCTGTATCCATGAACTTTGTCTTACCCCCTGCGCGGCTAACGGTGCCTGACGCGGCCTGTTGCCTGCCAAAAACTGTATTCAGCCTTCAAGTTATCTGCTCCGTTCCTCATCCAATGCATTCCTCTCTAAGTAGCTTAGGTAAACATCCCTCTAGCTGCAGAGCAAAGGGCCCGGCCTTACTGTCTCCGTGCAAGTAATTCATAGCCCCTGTTACCATGGAAGATTCCTGCCCCCTCGCATCTCATGTAGATACCTAGACGCTTGTACACGCACTAACAGTCAGTATAGAATAGGATTTGTCCACAAAGACCTTTTCTTCCAGATAATATAGTTCCTTAAACACAAGATATTAGATATGATTTAGGACTAGGTTGTCCTGACACCCCAGACTTCTGTCTCCACATGTAGGGCTAAATGTCAAGTTCCCTTCACCCTCTAGTTGCACGTCAATCACACGTCATGCGGCTGCGCGCGCATCTCTGCCAAATATTTCTGCTGACACTGCAGGATTCTCTTATGGATCCACCCACTTGTGACATCATTTTAAATGACGTTTCTAGTATACGCCTATTATTACGCCTATTTTCATTACGTATGTGTATTCTTATCTGTATTATCAGCTGTTACGCCTCCTGCATTTGTCTTAATGTAATGCTTTTCATATATATATTGTTACTTGTCAATAATGTATTGCTGATCCCTTCCTGAACCTTCGTGGTGATGGAATATGATTGCCTGGTTCGAACCATAATTCCTTTGTAAGGAATAAAGTCCTTTTCAGAACCTCTAATACCACGGATTCTGCCTCTTATTTTGACTGAGTTATTCTTACTAGACTTTACCGCATAAAAAATAGTACAGGTAATTTAAATATTTACCACACTTCAATCTTGTTCTTACTTATTTGATGTATTTTGAGCCGCTTCACAACAGTCCTCTTCGTTTACTGACTCTAAAGACTGCTTTCCTGGTTGCCATCACCTCCGCTAGGTGTGTGAGTGAGCTCCAGGCTCTTTCCTGTAAACCTCCTTTTCTGTCTGTTCATCCGGACAAGGTTGTGCTCCGCACTAGTCCTTCCTTCTTTCCAGAGGTTGTTACTGCCTTCCACATCGGGCAAACTATCACCCTGCCCACTTTCTTTCTGCCTCCGCACCCTTCCAGAGAGGAAGAGAGGCTCCACCGTCTGGACCCAAAACGTGCGCTCTCATTTTACCTCAATCGCACACAACAGTTCGGGGTGGATGACCAGCTCTTTGTTGACTACATAGGTGCCAAGAAAGACCGGGCTGTACACAAGAGGACTATCTCACGCTGGGTCGTCTTGTGTATAAAAGCCTAGTATTCTCTTGCTAAAAATGAACCTCCGGTGGGACTACGTGCCCATTCTACCAGGGCGACAGCAGCTACTACTGCATCGGGATGTGGTGTCCCCCTGCAGGACATCTGTCAGGCAGCCACGTGGGCCTTGCTGCACATTTTTACTAAGCATTATTGCCTTGACAGCCAAGAGACGGCTTCTTTGGCCGTTCTGTTCTCCATGACTTTATGTTGTGATTTTGGTTCGCAGACCCACCACCAGGGTTGGTATTGCTGGGGTATCTATTCTAAGGTAAGGAATCTATCACTAACGTGTCTCTTTCAGATGCACAAGTTACTTACCTTCGGTAACGATATATCTGTAAGAGACATTAGTTAGTGATAGATTCCTTACCGCCCCACCCATCCTCCCCATTCTGCGAACTGATTTCTAGGGTTATAGTCACCCCTTTCAGGGCCCTAGTTTCAATACACCAGTGGTCAGTATCTTGCATGGCTCTGCGTTCCTGGCGCAGAAAGTCGTGTACAGAACTGATGTCAGCGCGCGAGGGCGGCGTCTAAGTAGCTGCCGCGACGTCATCCAGACGAACACTACACCTAATACTGACGCAGAGCCACACAACGCCACATTTCGACACGCAGGGGTACTGCTGCCGAAAACTTTCCGGATCCAGTCCGACGCCTGGTGGTAATTCTAAGGTAAGGAATCTATCACTAAGTTTAGGACACTAGGTCTATTCCATATATATCGTTGCCGAAGGTAAGTAACTTGTGTGCTTCGGGCAGGGAAAGAGGTAGCTGTCTTGCCTCTACGGCGGCTGCATAGAGGGTGTGTAACCGCAGAGCTGGCGATACCTGATACTCCTTGTAGTACTCTGCCGGGAGCCCGTCAGGCTCCGTAGTCTTTCTCTTTGCCAGGGGCGAAATTGCCTCTTTGATCTCATCTAGTGAGATCGGCTTGTTAAATGTCTCATTATGCGCCGGCATCACCTCGGGTAGTTGTATTCGGTCAAGGAAGGCTGTTAGGGCAACTGCTTTGGGATTGATACAGCTGGTTGTAGTGTTGTATCTTAGCTGTGTGAATGTTGCGCTGTGTGTGCACAAGGAGTCCTGTCTTAGTGCGCAGTGCGCCTATCGGTTTGCAAGCGTGTTCTTAACGAATTAGCTAGGACAAAAGTCACCCGCCCTATCAGCGTTGGCATGGCTGCAGGCCGTGTGTGCAGCGTAGTTGTGACAACGAAGGCGTTGTATCAGTTCAACGTGCTCTGTGCGCAGCATCCCCAGGTTAAGCATGTTTCTCCCCCCTCCCTCCCCATCGGTTTCGTATCACAGTAGCTGTGCTTCTATTTTGCTTAGGTCAGTGGTTAGTTGTCTGCGTATGTTCCAGGTTGTACCCATGCAGTGTCCCCTTGTTGTGACTTTAAAGGCTTCCCATTCCACTAGCGTGTCTCCTACTGTATCTTGGTTGACCTAAAAAAATTTGAGGTGTGCTGTTCCTGCAGTTTGGAGTCTCCCCGTGGGGGCTGTGGGGCGTTCAGGTTTCCGGGTGAGTTGCAGTATTTGGGGGTTATGGTCGGAGTGCGTCCGGCCTAGATATTATATCCGGTAGACCAGGAGGAGCAGCGTGGAGGATCCCACTATTCAGTCTAGGCGTACGTGCAGTTCATGCACTGCTGAGTAGTACGAATAGACTTAGGTACCAGGGTTGAGGGTGTGCATATATCAAAAAGTGCCCAGTGAGTTAGCCAGTCCATGGGGGCCTGTGCGTTGGCCGCTGCTGTGGTCCTGATCAGCAGTCGGAAAGGACTTGTCTAAATCTACACTAAGCACAGAATTAAAGTCCCCTCCAAGGAGTCAGGGGATTCCGTTCCATTTAGCTAATATCTTTGTTAGACTGTCTAAAAAGGAGGGCTGGCTGACATTCAGGGCATAGATGGAACCGATGAGTATCAGCTGGCTGTTGGGTCGCCCACTAACGAACATGTACCTTCCTTCGGGATCAATCAGTACGCACTCGCTTGTAAATGGGATACCAGCTCTCACCCAGATGAGGACACCCCGTGCATGGGCCTAGTAGTTTGCGCTGTACACTTGGCCTTTTCATCTACTGCGCAGGCGCTCTAATTCCGTTTGGGACATATGCGTCTCTTGAAGTAGTGCAATACCGGTAGACCTGCCCTGTAAGTAGGCATAAATTGAGTATCTACGTGTCAGTGTGGGTGTATGCCACGCACGTTCCATGTAACTACGTTGACCTGTACAATGTCTCGTCTTTAAGCTGACCAGGGTGGCGCCGTGAGGGCAAGGCGCAATGGCTCGTGGCGTCTATGGGTGTTCTCCAATTCAGTAATGTTAAAAACAAGGCATTAGAGCTAACAAAACTTTGCATAACTATAAAGGGCGAGTTCCAATTTGATGCTAGTCCAAACTAGGGTGCCCGACTTATGGCATTAACTGTGTCAATCTGACATATGGTATAGGTATGTGTATGTGTGGCGTGTGACTGGGTGGGGTTGTTTTGTCCCTCAGTGCAACGTTCCGATTGCATGCCACCCCTAGCCAATACTTCGCACAGGGGACGCGCGTGTGTTGCGTGTCCTTTATCCCGGCGTTTGGCAAGTGCTGCGGCGTGGCACTGTTCTTTAAGGCAGATGCGTAGATAACATGCTGATTACTACATAACATTTTGCTATGTTGGCAGGTGCTTGCATGTGCTGTTTTCTATAGGGCACAGTAGTTCATGAAAGTCATATGATGACATCCGCCATCTTCGGGCGACCTCTGGCAGCTGGTATTCTTCAGGGTCATCGATCCAGGAGGGCGTCCAGGCACTAGTGTCTGAGGATCTGGTCACGCTCGGCTGTCGGGCCAGGTGTTGTACCGCAGCTTCAAGTGTTGCTGCCATGTGTATCGCCTCCTGACTCTCCATTCTTCTCTGTTCTAAGTTGGGGGCAGTGGAAGTTGCTGTGGCGTCTGTTCAGGGCCTGTTACACGCGCCCGTTGTCGTCTCCCTCAGCTGAGTTTCCTTGGCCTTTCTTCCACTTGCGGCCTAGGCCCTGTCCATGTCCCTGACTCTTCCAGCCAGTCCCAGACTTCGGAAGTTGAATTGAATAAGCGCACCACACCTTTTGCGACCACTCGTAGCCTGGCGGGGAATAGTAGCGAGTAGTTGAGGTCAAGGCCACATAGATGCCGCTTCACTGCGGTGTATGCAGTCCTACGCCGCTGTACGTGCGCCGTGTACTCCAGAAATATCATGACCTGACAGTTGTTTATCTTTGTCTGCCAACTTGCGGGTTTCTCGTAGGATCATCTCCCTGTCCCTATAGTTGAGGACTTTGAACAGGAATGGGTGCGGTAGGACTCCTGGTGGGGGTTTCTGCACATGTACTCAATGCGCTCTTTCAACTAGTGGAGCGACCGTGTGCCAGTGGACAGTAGTTCTCTGATCCAGCACTTGGCTCACTCTTCAGGATCACGTCCTTCTTCACCCTCCGGGAGGCCTACAACACGGATGTTATTTCAGCGCGTGCGCCCTTCTGCGTCTTCTACTTTATCTTCCAGCTTATGCACATGATCTATTACATCTTGTAGGGCTGCGGTGTGGCTTTGTGTAATGGGGTCCAGCTCCGAGAGTAATTTCTCCTGTAGTCGTACTTTTTCCCCTAGTTTGTGATGATCGGCTCGTAGCAGGGTGAAATCCAAGGTGATCTTGTCGATTTTGGATTACAGCGAGGAGCGGGTTTGGTCTAAAGCAGATCCGATCTTCTCTACCGACGCCAGTACTGTGTCTAACTTGGTGGCGAGCGCGGTATGTGATGCCTCTGTGGTAGGACCGCCTTCCGTGGTTACTGGTTCTGAGCTGCCTTTATGTGCGTTGAGCTGTTGCGTATTTGTGCGTAGTCGGCCCATTGCTAGTTGTTGTGCTGTCGGCATCCGTTATCAGTTCGTAGAAGTAGCACCGATTACTTGGGCCGTAGTCTCTTGAGTGTAGTCGTCTCGATCTGTGGGTTCGCGGCATACTCACAGCAGCGGGCGAATAGCTGTGATGGTGGATGTGTGCGCCTCTCACCTGTCCTCGCGCTGTGATTCCGCGTCTCAAGGTGCGCGGCTTCGGTGGGAGAGGAAACAATGGACCCCTCCTTAACTGTATCAACACATTCTGCTGCGTGCTTGCAGTCTTTGCCGAACTTCACCGTGCTTTCTTGATATGGCTGCAAGGTATGCTGTTGCGTTGTGAGGTTCTCGTCGCCCGTATGCATGAGGGGGCGAAGTGGTGGGGGTGGAGGGATGCATCCTGTCTCAACGTCAGCACCTCAGCTCGTTGTAAAGTGTGCCTTCCACCACGGAGCTGGGCCCGGGCCTTGGTTGACCCACAGTCTCAATCTTCTCAATAGGGATACCGTAATGTTAGGGTTGATAATGTTGGCAGCGCCTTCTACGCTCACTCCTCAATCATTGTTGGTGCTTCCTATCCTTCCTTTGCCTGGGCCCGATCCGACCCCCGTGTTCAGCGTGAGTTGGGCCTACAACGCTTCCCTGCTTCACCTAGACACTATGCCCAGCTGCTTGCATGCTTGTAGGTGCCTTGGGCTGCTGATTGCCCGCTCACCGTTTTTGACCGTTGCCACACCGACGAGTCGGTTCGCTTGCCTTATGGCGTTCAGGGGCCTTCAGGGCCGGTCGCGCATTTCGCCCGTGCTCACTACCTCTTAGTTGCTGTCTCTGCCTCGCGCTGCCGTCGCCTGGGCCCAATCCGACCCCCATGCCTAGAGCGGGGCCGGACTGCACCGACTCCTCGCTTCCTTGCAGCTCTGTTGTGGGTTTGCTTGCGTTTGTGTGGGTACCTCAAGCCTCTACCTGGTGCTTCAGGGCGTGCAGGGCCAGTCTCGCCTTCCGCGCTTACTCACCTCTCCCTATATGCCTCCACTACCCCTTGTCATCTTGGCCCGGGCATGGTCATGCCCAGTGCAGGGTGGGTCTCCGCAATCCCTCACTTCCCTTCAGTGTTACTTTGGGTTTACTTGCTTCCCAGCAGTTTGTCGAACTACGCTTGTCCCCGGACAGGCGGGGGGAGTCGCTCATTCTGCTCACTCGTGGCTGCTGCCTATGCCCAATTTGGCCTCCGGGCCCGGTGCAGGGTGAGTCTGTGTCTCTCTGGCACTAGTGCCTTTTAGTGATCTTGTGTATGCGCGTCCTCCCCATTGCCCCCGCATCCCGGCCCGGCCACTCACACCCTGCCGGATGAGAGAGCGAGGGGGTGGGGGGTGCGGGGAGATGCCTCTCACCCTGTGTTCAATTCGGTGCTGTCTGCTGTTGCAGGGAAGCCGCTCTGTCGCCCGGCGCTATCTTGTGCTGTCCCCTTTTGAAAGTGATGGCCCGTCTGGAGATTAGGAGTGTAGGGCAGTGACTTCCCCAGCGGCGCGCAAGTGCTCTGGGCGCACGCGGTTAGCGATCGTCCGCCGCTCCGCTTTGGCGGCAACTTTGACAGTTCTTGGGTGGGGGTTACTGGTGCCTCTGCTGCGATTGCCCCTGTGCAGTGCGCGCCGTATCTTGGCGGCTTCTGGGCTGCGCTTGCAGGTTCTGGCGCCTTGCCGCTTACAATTATTCTGCAGCCGGGCCCTGGGGCGTCTGTAGATGCGGTTCTCCATGCCTCTTCCGCTCGTTTTCTGGTTGCAATTTTGGATCACTGCGGTCCAGGTTCGTTTTCGTACCCTGGATGTGCTAGTATGGCGGGGGATACAGGGGTTAGGCAGGATAATCGAGGGTTCGTATACAGAGATCTAACAGCTCACGTCTGCCATGTTTGGCTGGCTAGCCACCTGTTATGATATAATTCATATGAAGAAGCAAGGGGGTATTCCCGAGTAATGTAACTTACTCCACAGCAATTTTCTATTGACGTAACAAAATGCTGTTTGAAAATCTACAAAACTGGCATATAATAGAGTACAACCTGAAACATGAGTTTCGCTTAACATCACTAGTATTATGCTGGGTCACGCGGCAGTAATAGGGACAAACAATGGGAGCACAACCACACGGTATAAGGCCAGTGTGGGCCGGAAGTCCCGAGCGACTCCGGCCTGTTTATTTATGCTCTCTGGCCACGCCTGGCCAGAGAGTGTTACAGTGTGCAAAGACCCTTCCGCGCCATAAGTCTGGGGTGTGGGGTCTGTTGAAACAGTAGACCGCTACAACTAGTATGCCATCATTCGCCCTGTGGTCACCTCAAAAGTGTAGTAGATGTTCATTGACGTAGCTTTGTAAATCCTGTAACAGCTGAGTAACATGATACCTCATCAACCTTATTCTAGAACTCCCAGGGTCACATGGCAGCCCTTCTTAACTAATGGTGCAAAATAGACCTCTGCTAGGAATCTGGAATCTTTACTGACCTACAACAGCTTTTATACAGAGAGCTTAGTCACTGCGACTAAAAAGAGGTGGCCTGTTTAAAAATGAAGGAAAGGCTGTTCGGGCCTAAGAAATCATAGTATTAACAAGTCAACTTCTGGGGTTTCAGGACCTTCTACAGATTTTACATACAGCAGCAATATATTTTTTTCATAGCTCAATCCCAACTTTATTGCCTGATTCTATGTTGTAACTTCGATCTAGCTGCGTATGGTTTTTGAATCTTTTTGTAGTTATTATTGGATTCATTTTAAACCATGTTTTATCTTCAGCTTGCCCTTTAGCTTCACATACTGCTCTCTTACAATCACCCATAAATAACCTGGTTTCCTGTAAATACTGTGGATGGAGAACTATTTTTTTGAGCCCTTACAAATTCCCTTTAGTTTGTGTTTAAATATATTTTTAATGCCCTTTGGGTAGAATGGTACAGTAATACATAAGAGTGAGACTTATTACATTGTACACTGAGCTAGTCAATTAGAATAACAATTTGCCACCGTGCCAGCGCAACAGTTAACAGAAAAAACATGGCATCATATTGTTGTGCTTGAGTATATATTAAGCATTTGCTGATGTAAACATTGAGTGTTTGTTGTTGCTCTTCCATTGTACTTCCCACACTTCGCAAACTCAGCGTGAACATGTTTAACCCATGATACTGGACAGGTAGTTATCTGTTGTGTGTTTATTCTCTTGTCTTTGACAATGCATCACCCAGTGTATCTGTGAGCTAACGGGAGCTGTAGGACTAAGCTCAACACTGCCATTTTATCTAATGAAGTTCATTAATATGAACTACAAGGAACCTAAAGTAAAACAAAAGGAGAGAAAAAAGAGAGAAGACCAAACAAAAGAAGGAACTTTAACGACCATGAAAAGACTGCAACAGATTCAGAACTCGGCTTCCAACTACTCTTACATTAAAAAAACTTAAGATCACATCTCCCCTGCCTTGAAAACCCTGCCTTGGTTACCCGTTGCCAGAAGATCCACTTTCAAGCTGCTTTGTATCACCCTCAAAGAGATACATGGAACAGGACAGCTCTTCATCAGGAATATAATCACCAAACACATTCAATAAAGGAACCTTCTCTCTAGAGTGCCACCTCGCCTCAAAATCCCGAGATACAAGAAAAAAAGACGATGGGTGGCACATCCATTTCTGTTCAAGCAGCCAAACTATGGAACTCTTTATCCCCCAACATAAGATCCGCAGATAACCACTTTGTCTTCAGAAAACTAATCAAGAATTGGCTCTTCCCCACCTAAGCACCATACGCAAACAGAAATATAAAGCATATCCCTCTGTATGTAAGCATTTTTTGTACTATAGATATGTACCTATGTATGTGCATTGCTTTGTATAAATATGTCGAATCATTTTTAAAAAAAATAATTAAAAGAATATATAGATATTCATTAGTTCTGCAAAACAAATGTACTTATTACTGATAGTTACATTATTCTATGTTTTTAACTTGAATATAAGTGATGGCATAAATAAGTAAATCTTTTATCATAATTATTTATCTACAATTGCTTCACTATTGAATTGAATTTTATATATATATATATATATATATCATTAATTTTAGGTACAACAACACTTGAAAGTCGGAGTTTATTTACTGCATCTTTAATCTACATATACTTCCTTTATGCATCTATATACCTGTCCCCCACGGAGCTGGGGGGCTCTGAAACATGTTAGGCCGAAAATAAGCTCAGCAATGCAACTGCCGGTTCCCCTAATGAAAAGGACTTTGTGAGTTCGCCTGTGATGGAGTGCATCCCCGAGCACGGGACACACTTTGAAGGATGTTTTACACGGCGGTCCAGGCCGTGGGGGACAGCACCACCCAAGAAGGAAAATGGGGCGCAAGGTAAAGACCAGACTGTTACCTGTATGCGACATCACTGTGCTTTAAATTAAACCGTGCATTTGAGCAGCTGGGGCCCACTGGAGGGTTGAAAAACTTGGAATAATTTCCCCAGTCGTGCAACACCCACTGGAGGGTTAAAATTAATGCAATGTGCACTACGGATACCAGAATCCTTAGCAAAATGGGATACCAGAATCCTTAGCAAAATGGCTCACCTGCAACCTATTAAAGGTACTTAAATGAAGAAAAAAACGAGTGCACGTTGTTTGTTTGCGCGAGGCTGAGGACTGCCTTTGAGAAAGGAGCTGGGGGCTCTGAAACATGTTAGGCCGAAAATAAGCTCAGCAATGCAACTGCCGGTTCCCCTAATGAAAAGGACTTTGTGAGTTCGCCTGTGATGGAGTGCATCCCCGAGCACGGGACACACTTTGAAGGATATATATATATATATATATATATATATATATATTACTTTTCTTCAAATTCAGCATATCCAATGCACTACCCTATTTCTCACCCTATACCTTTCTCAATATATCCTCTACCTCAACTCTCTTGACTCATCTCAAATCTCTTTCTCCTACTCTTTCCAAAGCACTACCCTATTTCTCACCCTATACCTCTATTAATATATCCTCTACCTCCACTCTCATTCATCCCATACCACTACTATGAAACCCCCAAAAAACCTTTCTAGAATCTTTCCTACTCTACCCCTCCTTGCATCATCTCATACCCCTTTTACTATTCTGATCCCCCAAAGCAAGCCTTTATAAACCCTTCCCTCTGACTCTTCCCTCTCCACATCTCTTTTACTCATCCCAAGCCGCCTCCTACTGCTATGATCTCCAAAACAAAAAAAGTCTAAATTCTCTCTCTTCTATCCCTCCACTATCCGTTCCAATCCAAATAACAGGCTAACATAACAGGCTAACATGTCCACCTCTCAAACTAATTTCATATTTCACTATACTAACACCACTAATCCTTTATGGGTTCCGGAGTAGCGTGCTCCTCGCCGAAAAAGCGCTTTGACTCCTCGTCAGTGGTAGTAAGCACTATATAAATGCAATTACAGTACAATACAAGGGGAACAAACAGCAAAAAGAGAAAACTGCCCGGAGGGTTGTCAGGAAAGCACGCAGTGACTCGTCACAGCTCCTACGGTCCCTGTAGTCTCTGGTTATGCACTATAGCATGTCAGCTAAAGGGGGCAGGGGCGGAGGGGCACCCAAGGGAACCCATCCATTGAAATAATCTGTCTGCCATTCAGAACAATCAATGAAGCCGAAATATCTGAAAGAGACACGTTAATGATAGATTCCTTACCTTGGAATATCCCCAAGCATCAGACTGGATCCGGAAAGTTTTCGTAAGCAGTACCCCTGCGCGTTGGAAGGTGGCGTTGTGCGGCTCTGCGTCCGTCGGTGGCGTCGTAAGCGCCGAGACAACGTCTCAGAGACAACTCAGGCGCCACCCAGGCGCGCTGACGTCAGTTCTTTTTTTTTTCCGCACCAGCCAGCGCAGATCCGGTTAGAGCACGTACCCTAGTCACTTTTTGACTAAACTTTGAGACTTTTTGTCTTCTATTTTTGAGTCTTTGACTCCTGGATGCCTGGATTTAAATCCTGCGGGGCCTGTCGCCGTACGATGTCGGTGGCTGACCACCATGGCATCTGTGTCTACTGTCTGGAGCGCGACCATGACTCCCGGCCATGTTCTGACTGTCTGGCCATGGCTCCGAAGGTCTTGCGGGAGTAGTCCCGTAAGCTACTGGAGGCCCGGCAGTCATCTCCGTACCGTTCGAGGTCCAGGGGTCGCTCGAGGAATCACTCGCGGAGCCATCGTCGTCGTTCCCCAGGGTCGAAGTCTTCCCATTCGGATTCGAGTAAGATGTCATAAGAAGAAGTCGAAGAAGCGTTTCCGCTCTCGGACGTCCCTCCGTCGGTCTCCGGACGAGGGGGCCAGGGGTACCACCCCCGTGGCTCCTTTGGAGCCTGTGAGTCCCTCGGCCTACCCACCTTATCCGGGTCCGTCGGCGACTCCTGCCCAGGTGCAAGATTTTCTTGCAGCCATGGACCGCCTCTTCAGGCCCCGGGCTTCCGCCGGCACGCCTTCGGGCCCTGCGGTCCCAGTTGAGAGCCCTCCCTTGCCACCGGCTCCACTGCCGGCACAGCCGGCGGCTCTGGCCCCGGTGCCGCAGGGACTTCCGGCGGCTCCGGCCCTGGCGCCACCCGTGGCTCCGATCCCGGCACCGCAGTGGGTTCCATTCGTTCCACCACCGCCCTTGCCCGGGTTCCCGGACAATTTTGCTCCTAGTTGGGACCCTAATTTAGACACGGAGCCAGACCGGCATCGACTGGCGCCGTTCCCGGCATCATTCATCCATTTGTATTCCCCTGTCCCCCCCACCACCGCAGCCTGTTCCACGGGCAGTGGAGCAAGGGGACGACTGGGAGGGGTCTGAGGACCCCTCGCACGGCAGTGCGGGTCATAACAGGAATGGACAGAAGAGCTAGAGGATGCTGGTGGCCTTGACCTCTCCTCTGACCCTGGTTTTCTTTCTCCTCCTACTGTGGCTATGGAGAAGAGTGCCACATACACTGTGGTTCTCCGTAGAGCAGCTTAGGCCCTTGACCTGCCTACAGTGACCCTCAAGACTAATCTCCTCACTGAAGTACTTCAGCCGGCGACAAGCTCTTCGGAGCCCCTGCTTCCGTTCAATGAGGCATTAACTGACGTCTTGATGGACACCTGGTCTAGATTGGCCACGGGGTTCCCGTAGATAAGAATGTGGCCCGGGGCCATCGCCCGGCCCCGGGTAACCCAGCTTTTCTGTCCACCCACCCAACCCGGGAGAGTCTGGTCATCCAGGCCTCCACTTCCCAAAGCGCATTCCCTACCGCTCCGCCGGATAAGGAATCCAAAAAGCTGGAACAGTTTGGCAAGAAACTGTTTTTATCTGCCAGCTTAGGGCTGCGGTCGGTGAACACCGCATGCCTCTTAGGCCGTTATTCCCATGCTGTGTGGGACACGGTTGCGCAGGTGCTGCCTCAGTGTCCGGAGGAGGCTTTGACAGTGCTTTCCCAAGCTGTTGCTGAGGGGAAAGATGCAGCAAAGTTCACCATTAGGTGTGGACTGGACACCGCGGACTCACTGGGTAGGGCGATTTCCACAATGGTGGCCCTCCGTAGCCACGCCTGGTTGCGGTCCACTGGTTTTTTGGGGGATGTTCAAAGTTCTCTTATGGACACGCCCTTTGATGGTACTCGCCTATTTGGCGATAAGGCAGCTAGTGCGCTGGAGCGTTTTAAGGACTCCCGGGCTACAGCCAAGTCCTTAGGTCTCTCCACCACGCGCCCGGCCACGTCTGCTTTTCGTTCCTTTTGTGCCCACAGAAGGGGCACCCGACACGTTTGTTCAGCCAGAAGCCTGCGAAGAACAGACCTCTGCACGGACGTGGTTCCCGCAGGGGGCCAGCGTGCGGGTCAGTCCACCTCCGCTTCCGTCTCAAAGCCTTCCTAGTCCAAGCTTTGGAGCACACCCCACGCCAGTGGACGGCAGGATTCGCCATCACCTTCCTCACTGGCGTTCCGTTACCTCGGACACGTGGGTGCTGCAAATTGTCCGGAGGGGCTACTCCCTCCCCTTTGAGACTACACCTCCAACCATGCCACCTCCGTTCCACTGCATGTCGGGGGACCATTTTGCGCTTCTCCAACAGGAAGTTGCGGCCCTCTTGGCCAAGGGGGCCACTGAGCGCGTTCCTGGGCCAGAAGTAGGACATGGTTGTTATTCCCACTACTTTCTGGTCCCCAAGAAAGAGAAAGGGGGCCTGCGTCCCATCTTGAACCTCAGGAACGTCAACCTCTTTCTCCGGAAGGAGAAGTTCAAGATGTTGACTCTAGCTTAGGTCTTGGCTGACCCTGGAGACTGGATTGTAGCGTTGGACTTGCAGGAGGCTTATTTTCACAACCCTATCCTGCCGGCCCACCGGCGTTACCTGCGGTTCACGGTGGGCCAAGAGCACTTTCAGTTTGCTGTGCTCCCCTTCGACCTTACCAGTGCCCCTCGGGTGTTCACGAAGGTGATGGCGGTGGTCCCAGCTCATCTGCGCAGATCAGGGGTTTCAGTCTTCCCCCTATCTTGACGACTGGTTGTTGAAGGCGGGCTCGCCCCAGACAGTCGTCTCCCACCTCCAGACTACGGCCGACCTCCTGCATTTGCTGGAGTTCTCCATCAACGTGCCGAAGTCGCACCTGAGTCCCATTCAGAAGGTTCCCTTCATCGCAGCGATTCTGGATTCGACGCAGTTTCGGGTTTATCCTCCCGAGCAGCGAGTCCGGGATATTCAGGCTATGATTCTGATCTTTCAGCCTCTATCCCGGGTTTCAGTCAGGATGACCCTCCGGCTCCTGGGCCTCATGGCCTCCTGCATCCTGCTAGTGCAACATGCCAGATGGCATAAGCGGGCTCTGCAGTGGGACCTGAAGTTCCAGTGGGCGCAGCATCAGGGCAACCTGTCCGATCACGTCCAGATCTCGGAGGGCACTGCACACGACTTGCAGTGGTGGCTCACGAATCTTGATTGGGTCAAGGGCAGATCCCTCTCCCTTCCCCAACTGGAGCACACAGTGGTGATGGATGCGTCCCTCCTGGGATGGGGCGGCCACATGGTAGAGGCGTTGATCAGGGGCCTCTGGTCTCCGGCGGAGTCCCGGCTCCATATCAACCTTTTGGAGCTTCGGGCGATCCAACTTGCACTGAAAGCATTCCTTCCCTCTGTCCGGGGAAGTGTAGTGCAAGTGTTCATGGACAACACCACCGCCATGTGGTATTGCAACAAAGAGGACGGGTGGGGTCGTGGACCCTATGTCAGGAGGCTCTCCTCCTCTGGACATGGCTGGAACATCAAGGCATTACCTTGGTGGTTCAACACCAGCAGGTTCTCTGAACGCCAGAGCGGACGAACTCTGCCGCCGGTGCATGATGGATCACGAATGGCGTCTTCACTCGGAGGTGGCGCAAGGTCTTTCTGCAGTGGGAAGAGCCTTGGTTAGATCTATTCGCCACTGAAGAGAACGCGCAATGTCATCAATTCTGCGTGTTGGAGTAAGGCAGCACTCGCTCGGCGACGCTTTTCGTCAGGAGTGGAGCTGCGGTCTGTTGTACGCCTTCTGCCTATACCACTTCTGCCCAGAATGCTGAAGAAGATTCGGCGCGACCGGGCCCAAGTCATCCTTGTGGCTCCGGATTGGGCACGAAGATACTGGTATCCCGAGCTACTCAGCATGGCGATCGCTTCCTCGATCCGACTGCCTCTTCGGAAGGATCTTCTGTCGCAGCAACAGAGAATGGTCCTCCACCCGAACCTGCCCAGCCTCCACCTCCATGCATGGAGATTGAGCGGCGACAGTTGACGGCTTTCGACCTTCCTTCACTAAGACGGTATACATCTGCAGGTGGAACAAATCTGTGACATGGTGCACAGCAAAGGCTATGGATTCCCTTGCTGCCCCTCTTTCCGAGGTCCTTCTGTTCCTTCTCTCTTTGGCCCAGCATGGCTCTGCTCTGGGCACTATCAAAGGTTATCTCTCGGCTATTTCCGCCTTTCTACCACTTCCAGATCAGCCTTCTCTTTCTAATTCCCCAATTGGTAATCGCTTCCTGAAAGGCATTACACACACGTTTCCTCCCGTGCCCTTCATAATGTCTCAATGGGACTTAAATCTTGTCTTGACTTATCTGATGTGTGCTCCCTTTGAGCCACTTCATAACTGTCCTTTACGTCTTCTCACTCTAAAGAAGGCTTTCCTGGTAGCTATCACCTCTGCCAGAAGAGTGAGTGAGCTCCAGGCTCTTTCTTCTAAACCTCCTTTTCTTACTGTTCATCCGGACAAAGTGGGTTTAAGGACTCGTCCTTCTTTCTTGCCAAAGGTTGTCACGCCACATCGGGCAGACCATCACTTTGCCCACCTTCTTTCCGCCTCCTTCAAAAGAAGAAGAGAGGCTCCATCGTCTGGACCCAAAACATGCGCTCTCGTTCTATCTGAAGCGCACACAACAGTTCCGGGTGGATGACCAACTTTTCGTTGGCTACGTGGGCGCTAAAAAAGGTCGGGCCGTGCACAAATGGACCATCTTTCGGTGGGTCATTCTCTGCATCAAAGCCTGTTACTCGTTGGCTAAGAAGGAGCCTCCTTTGGGGCCGCGTGTCCATTCAACCAGGGCAACGGCAGCCACTACTGCTTTGAGAGGCGGCGTTCCCTTACAGGACATTTGTCAGGCAGCTACATGGGCCTCGCTGCACACTTTTACCAAGCACTACTGCCTAGACAGCCAAGTCCGGAGAGACGGCTTCTTTGGCCGTTCAGTTCTCCGGGACTTTCTGCTGTGATTTTGGACCGCAGATCCACCACCCGGGTAGGTATTGCTGGGGTATCTATTCTAAGGTAAGGAATCTATCACTAACGTGTCTCTTTCAGATGCACAAGTTACTACTTGTGTAACGATATATCTGTCAGAGATGTTAGTTGGTGATAGATTCCTTTCCGCCCCACCCATCCTCCCCGTTCTGCGAACTGGTTTCTAGGGTTAAGGTCATCCTTTTCAGGGCCCTAGTTTCATGGCACCAGTGGTCAGTTTCTTGCATGGCTCTGCGTTCCTGGTGTGGAAAGTTGTGTACAGAACTGACGTCAGCGTGCATGGGTGGCGCCTAAGTAGTCTCCATGACGTGATTTCGGTGCTTACGACGCCAGCAAAGGACGCGGAGCCGCACGACGCCACCTTCCGATGTGCAGGGGTACTGCTGACGAAAACTTTCTGGATCAATTCTGTCGCCTGGGGATATTCTAAGGTAAGGAATCTATCACTAACTAATGTCTCTTACAGATATATCGTTACACAAGCAGTAACTTGTGCATCAAGGGGGTTTGGGGGCAGCCACCACTTCTTACCTCAGCACGGTGGTTCACATCCTATAGGGGCCTCAGGTAGTGTCTCCATGATCGTCTTTGTAGCATTACAGTCCAGGGGTGTTTATTGATCATTTATGTTGGTGTAAGGGGACCAAGCTGTACCCCCATCCTGCATGGGGGGCCGTCTCCGGTCTCTTTCCGATGATCTACTTCCCTGTAATCCCAAGCCTTAAGGACCTCCATCCAGAGGCCCTTTAATGAGCGTCGCTGTGCGTCTTCTCAAATCAGTGCTCGCTCCTCCGCCCTGACCCGTACATCAACAATCTTTTCCCACACCACATCCCGTCAGGCCTATCCTAGCCCGCCACTGCATCGCTATCTACCTCCAAGCTAATACTAGGGCCAGATCCACAAACTCCTTGGGTATAGGAAACAATCCCAAGAGGCATACTTCTGTTGTGCAGGGGAGTGTATGGTTTAGTACTCTGTTGATCGTTGCAACCATTTTACCCCAAAATACTTGCAGCCTTGGGCAATTCCATGTCATATGTCCATAGTCTGCTTCCGGCTCCATACACCTGAGGCAGGCCCATGGCCCTCCTCCATTATTGACCTGCATGCTATGGGGGGTCAAGTGTAATAAATTGTATATACTGGAACCTACTATTCCTGGAAATATGCCTAGGGCTCGCTACAATCTTATCCCTTTCCAGGTCTAGCAGGTCTCTACCCAATAATGCTCCCTACTTCTCCCAGGTCTTCCCCAGTGGTGTCGTATTCATCACCATTTGTGCTCTATAGAGCCACTTCACCACGTGGCGGGCAGAGCCCAGGGACACCAGCATCTAGAGCACCGCATAAGTGTAGGAAGGTGGATATCTGACTATGGTTACCCCCTAGTGTCTAGCTGGTTTTTCGACTTAGTTGGCCTGAGATCCTGCCATTCAGGGTCTCAGGCTGTCTGCTCTCTCTTTAAAATGGACTCCACGTACCCTAGGTACATACCCAATTGGTAAGGATCACCTTATTGGACCATGTACAGTGTACCCTAGGTACCCAGGGCATAGGTGTACCCTAGGCCTCCCAGGGGCTGCAGCATGTATTATGCCACCCCTGGTCTGGCCTTCCAATCAGACACAACTGGCTGATCACTCAGCTGGGGCAAGGTCGTGTAATCACCCCTTGCTTAGATATAGTATACCTATATCTACCCTTAAAATAGACACATGTGTACCTATCAGCCACTCCTATGGCAGGCCTTAACAATCCTGGAGGCAGAGTGCTTGGTAACATGTGAGATGGTGCTCTAGCATGAGCTGAGCCTGTCTGCAGCTTTCGGAACCATGTCCTTATAGCTGTTCTATGATATAGCCTACCATATACTCTTAAAGTACCTTATAATCTTAAACGGTTATGGTAACTATGGTTTGGCTTTATCAAAACATGTCGTGTAAGGTATCTAACACTTTGGAATAGTACCCCCATACCATTTCTGGTGATGAGGATATTATTCCTCCCTTCTAGAGGGAGAGACATGTTAAAATCCTACTTTGCTGTTTAACTCTGACCAAAGCCTCAGCATCACAAAATGGATGCTGCTGCCACAGACACAAGTCTGACCTCCTGCTGCTGGGAGTCCTTCCAGCGAGGGAGGCTTGGACAATAGGTTTCCTGCCTTGGGTGGTGCGAGCCCCACCCCAGACAGGACTTAGTGTATTGGGGCAGGGAGGGATGAAAGAAACTAGACACTGCCTGGGGCACACAAGGTGTCCCATGCATAGTCCAGTTCAAACCGGCGCTGGGGCACTCCAGCCCCAGCTCTGGCGTGAAACTGGACAAAGGAAAGGGGGTGTAACCACTCCCATTCCTGGTCCCACCCATAGGAGGGACCTTGCAGGTAGCCCAGCCCACTAGCCCAGTATATCAGTAGGTAGCTGAGCCCTGCAGAAACGAGATTATCCTGAATCTGCAACTTGAATAGAAACTCTGGACCTTCGACATTCGACCTCAGGAAGAAGACTGAAGAATTTCCCTTGTGGCCAAGGAGTGACCACCCTGGGCAACCAGGCACCATCCAGCGACCGCTGCTTGCTTTGCGACTGATCCTACGAGGGACGACTGCAGAGACTGACCAGCGCCGAGACTTCCAGACACCTCTGAACCAGATCCACCTCGACAGCGAAGCTGAGACCCGTGGAGGCGACGAGGGACGTGGGACCGGCGACTTGGGAAAAGTGGCTAGTAACTGACTAGCGCGACTTCTGAGGCTTCCTCGAGGCTGTGCTTGGGGAATTGAGAAGCCCCATCCCGAGCACCATCTGCAAAGAAGATCAGCTCCCCACACTTCACGTGTTCTGCGTGGGGCCCTTCTGCACCTGAGTTGCTCGACGTGTTGTCCGGTTGCTGGCCCGTTGGCTAGTGACCTCTGCGACGACGAACCTTTGATTTCATCTTGCTGGTCCGGCTCCTCCAGACTGGCACTCGCTCCTCTGTGAAAGAGAAGCACCCCAGACCTTCCTGGTCTGCACTAGAAGCAAGTCCTCCATTCTGCGTGGGTTCCGCTTGCCAAGGCTTGTTGGGTCCTAACTCGACATCGACGCCGCCGACAGCAAGAGCCTTCGTGGGACAGCTCGCCTCCTGGTCCTGGTCGTCCTCGACGTCTCCTGGTACCCGTGGCTGCTGCGACAAGCTTCACCTCTTCACCTGCATCTGCACGACATCGCCTGGTTCCTTCGTGGTTCCTTCCCGGCTCCTGGCTGGTGACCTAGACTCTGTCCCTTCTGCTTCCAGGTATCCTTCCTTCTTGATTCCATCCTTGGGATCCACTGGACACTCTTCACTGACTGCCTGTCAGCAACTTTCCTTCAGGCATCCATAGGAGTCAACGACGAAACCCGACGCGAGTTCACACCTATGCACCCCCAGCCCGTGGGCTAGGTAACTTGAGTACTCCAGTGCTCACAAGGGTATTGACTATCCTAGGGTCTAGTTTCCAAGTCTCGAACTCCTAGCTATTCCAGAAGTATCCTAAAACTGTTAATTTCTAAAATAACTACTATTTCTATCGACTTTTACGCATTACGCGTGAGTGTTTCCACTCTGCACCTGAATCCTGTGGGCCTCCCACTTCCTAACCTTCGGTAATATAGTGTAGCCCCAGCGATTCCCTAGACCTAGGCCTATCCTGTGTTCGTGATAGTGGTTCTTATACCACTTACTTAGTATATGGTTTGCGTGGCCCCTAGGGCCTAACTGTATTACTTACCTGTGTGACTTAATGTATGCTTAAATAAGACTGTGTTGTACTTACCTCGAATCTCATAAAGAGTGCTGAGGGTTTGACTAGAATAAATACATTCTATTTTTATATATATCTGTTGTGGTGTCCTTTCATTTGGTATTCAAGGGATTACATATGGTATAACTGCTGGCTTCACATGCCATACAGAGTTTAGCCTAAGACTGCTCTTGTCCATGCTACCACTAGGATGGACAAGGTTGACTTTACAACCAATCACCATAAGGGTTGTTTGGACTGATACAAGGTGTACACTAGAATTAGTGACATCATATATCAGGCCAATTTCTCACAATAAGTCCTAGCCTCCTGTTGGGCATCAGACCACAGGTCTCTTAACGTCTGTCCTAGAGCATGGCAGGTCAAAAACTAGCCAATGGGTAGCTCAGATTGTGTCATCAAGTCATCCAGCGAAGTAGGTACTCCGAGCTGGTAACAGTCACCCGCCGTGATCAGGCCAGGTGTCGTCCAAGCAAATAATTGTAGTCCTGTTAAGGAAGAGGGAGGGTCCTCATGTGGCAGCCCTACCAACAGCAATGCCGACGCACACAGAGGGGTCTGGGCTGTTCTTCGCAGGCATCTCTGCCAGCTCTGTAATGCCACTCTCAGTAACCCTTTTGGTCTTGGAATAGCCACTTTCGAGTCCAGGAGCTTAGCCAGTAGGGTCCCCTGATTTGCCAGACAACCCAATGCGTCCCAGTATCTCGAGGCTATCACTATCCAGCCATTGAGCTATCTACTGAAGCTGGGCCGCCAAATTGTATAATTCAAAATCAGGGGCACCCAGTCCTGGGTCTCCAGTGAATCACGAGGGAAACCCTATTGCGCCCACCATCTAAATAGGTTCTCGGTGCAGTGTGTCTAGATGGTTAAACAAGGAGTGTGGTATTTTGACAGGGAGATTAACAAAAAATTGCAACAGTCTAGGCAGCATAATCATCTTGGAGAGGGATATTCGAGCCATTACTAGCAACTTCAGGGAATGCCAGAGGTGAACACTGGACTCAAGGGAACGAATCGCCGGCCCCATATAACTCTGTTTCAGGTCATCTAGTGTATCAAACACCTGAATTTCCAAGTAGCTGAAGGACTGTGATAAACATATGAGCACCAAGGGCACACCAAGTGGCCACATCGCATCTGCCCTCACGGGGAATAGGTATGTTCTAGCTGTGTTAACAAGGAGACCAGCGAGTACCGCAAATTCACCCAGGAGCATCGGCGCGTTCTCAACTCCCTGTTGGCCATCCAACAAGTACAGTGGCAGGTCATCGCCCTATAAAGATATTATATGCTCCCTACCCTCTATGACCACCCCGTGGCCCGTGCACTTCTGCCGGAAGAGTTCCATCAGCAGTTCAATGGCCAAGGCAAACATTAGAGGAGACTTAGGGCACCCCTGTCTGGTGCCTCTATGAACTCCGTACTAGGCAAAGACAACACCACCAGTCTTAAACCTCGCTGTGTGATTAGTGTATAGCAGGCAAACCCAGCCAATTCCAATCCCCATCATTACCATAACACCATAAAGGAAGTCCCATCGCACCAAGTCAAAGGCCTTCTCTAGGTACACCGACATAATAAGGGCATCTTGACAGAGGCCAATAGCCTGATGGTATAATATATGGTATATACAACTGAGGTTGTTTGACGTGGTTCTATTTGTAATGAACCTGTTCTGGTCATCATGAATGAGACGAGGCATGTGAGGATGTAACCTCATTGCTAACACTTTACTAAGGATCTTAAACTCCATGTTCAACATGGACAGGAGGCAAAATTTAGATTTGTATATGTCCGTGGCTTTGTCTTGGTAAGTGGAACTATCAATGCAGCTCTGGATGAGTCAGGCAGTGTAGTGTGTCCAGGTAGAGCAAATTGGCTTATAAAGTCTCTTGTCTAGGAGCCAGGCTGGAAACAAATGTGGCATAAAATTAAGCCTGCTAACCCATTGGGGCTAGGGGTTTTCTCAGTTGCCATATCCTTGATGTTCTGTCACAGGGCCCAAATCCTCTCAAAGCGGGGTCAAGGGTGCACAAGGGCAATGGTGCCAGGAACCTAGGACTCTGGGAAAAACCACCTCTGGACGCCGAAATAGTATTGTTCGAGGCATATGAGCTGCAGATTGTACACTTAGCATAGATCGCCATCTGGTGTTGGGCCCGGATGTTTGCAGTTTGTTTTTGTTCTTTGGACAGTCTTTGGAAGTCACGAGTTCGGTGACTCCTCCTTCGGTCCGTACTGCGCATGGGCTTCGGCTCCATCCTCAGATTGTTTTTTTCCGCCATCGGGCTCGGATGTGATACTTCGTGCTCCGGCTTCGAACTGCTACGGTTCCAGCCTCGACGGAAAATCCTCGTTCTTCGAGTTTCTTCATCATATCTTCATCTCTCGAAGCGGCACTTTTCTCCATCCCGTACATCGGCACCGGCCTTCGGGCCCTCCTCGACTCCGGTCCCGGCCGATGGAAAGGACTCCGTTCAAAAAGTGCCCAAAATGTGGGTCTAAATTTCCCCACACCGACCTCCATCAGGTGTGTAACCTTTGCCTCTCTCCAGAACACGAGGCCAGAGACTGCCCCGCCTGTAAGTCTTTTCGATCAAAAAAGACCCCCCGGGATCGAAGAGCTCGACGCACCATGGCGCACTCCTCGACCGCGGCTCCACCGGACATCTTCGGAGACGACGCCAAAGCTTCGGGGCAACTACACACCCAGCAGGAGGACGACGTCGTCAGCGCTTCCGAGGCCGACGACTCCGACGTGGAGGACATCACACCGGTGCAGCGGGTCGTGAGTACTGTACCCCCTCCGACCCCCGCGCCCAAGACCAAAGAGACTCAGGTTACACCCTCGCCTGCAGGCCTGGGCAAAACCAAGCACACAGCTTCTATCACCCCACCTTCGGGCCCGGTGTCGAAGTCTCAGAAGTCTCACGGCAGCTCGGGCTCGAGCCAGCCGACGCCTGGTGCCGAAAAACACCATTCGGCACCGAAGAAAGGGATACCCAGCTCGACTCCGAAGCCACCGGTGCCGAAGCCTGGACTCTCGGTGCCGACCAAACACAAATCTGTCGGCACCGACGCTCCGGCGCTGAAAACTCCTTCGACGCCGAAAAAACCGGAGGCTCCAAAAAAGCATGGCGCACAGAAACCATCGAAGCCCTCGGCTCTGAAACCATCGGCGCCAGCGGACGATTCGGCGCCACTGGCTCTGTTCACACCAGACCCTTTGCAAAAGACTCTATCTAAAGATCCAAAGACTGGGCTATTGACTTTAATTATCAAGAAAAGACGCCTTGACACACCGGCTCCTCCTCCACCACCCAAACGGAAGGACTCTGCTACTTCTCCCCTCAGAGTGCCCTCCCCACTACCTCCTCCTCTGCCTCCTCCACCTCCTCCACCCCCTCCCCCTCCCAGGTCTCCGCCACCTTTACCTCATCACTCCCCGACCCCGTCCCCAGATCCTGATGACGGGGATCCGGATTATGACCCGGCGGACGCCCCAATGGACCCCACTCCACCGGGGACCCCAGACCCATGGGAAGACTACCACAACCCTGACATACCTGATATGCCTCAGGACGACCTATACCCATCCAGGCCGTCCCCTCCAGAGGACTCCTTAGGGTTTCATCACTTAGTGCAGAGAGCAGCACACTACCATGGGGTGGACATGCACAGCGAACCAGTGGAAGACGACTTCCTACTAGACACGTTTGACATTCAGGACAAATCCACGTCTATCTTGCCCATGCTTAAAGGTGTCACCAAGCATGCTGCAGAGGTATTCAGAGACCCTGTCAGGGCCAGGGTACTGAACCCTAGAATAGAAAAAAAGTACAAGGCGGCACCCACAGACCCTGCATACATTAAGGGCCCTGCTCCCTTAGATTCCCTAGTTGTCTCCACAGCTAGAAAGCGGGCTAACTCCCAGTCCTCAGGAGAAGCCCCGCCGCCAGACAAGGAATCCAAACTTTTAGATGCGTCTGGCAAACGCACCGCCTCCCAAGCTGCAAACATGTGGCGCATTGCGAATACACAAGCGCTACTTGCGCGCTATGACAGAGCAAACTACGACGAACTTGAGGCTCTTATGCAGCACCTCCCTGAAAAACACAAGCGCAAGGCTCATGACCTGATACAGGAGGGTAAACTAATCACAAACACCTCCATTAAGTGTGCCCTCGATGCAGCCGACACTGCTTCTAGAGCCATAAATACCAGTGTCCTGCTTCGTCGTCATGCCTGGCTCAGGATCTCAGGGTTCAAGCCTGAAGTCCAGGCGTCCATACTAAATCACCCTTTTGACCAACAAACTCTCTTTGGGCCAAAGGTGGACGAAGCGTTGGAAAAGATGAAAAAGGACACAGACACAGCAAAGTCTATGGGGGCACTCCAAACACAGGCCCCTAAACGTTCCTTTCGATGCTCATCCTTTCGTGGCACAGGCAGAGGCTTCTCCACCGATAGCGCCTCTACCTCCTACAAGTCCCCTCTCAAAATACCTTTTCAAAGGGCAACCAAAGGGGTGGTTACAGAGGCAACAACAATAAGGGCAGGGGCAAAACTAACACCACCCGTTCTGCCACCCCGCCCGCACAATGACTTCCCTCCGCTCCCCCCAGACCATCCCACTCCGGTCGGGGGCAGACTACAAAACTTTATCCACGCATGGGAATCCATAACATCGGACAAATGGGTGACCCAAATTATTCGGTCAGGGTACTGTCTCGAGTTAACATCTACCCCACCCAATATCCCACCAAGGCACCGTCCAATGTCTCAAGAACATTCCACACTGCTCAAACAGGAGGTGCTCTCCCTCCTCCAAAAACATGCTATAGAGCAAGTCCCCGTCAATCAGCAAAATCTAGGGGTCTACTCTCTGTATTTCCTAATACCGAAGAAAGACGGGACCCTGAGGCCCATTCTGGACCTCCGGCCTCTAAATGCATACATACATTCAGACCATTTCCACATGGTCACCCTACAACAGGTCCTCCCGCTCCTCTGTCAGGGAGACTTTCTCACTACCTTGGATCTGAAAGACGCATACTTTCACATTCCAATACACCCTTCTCACAGGAAGTACCTCAGGTTCGTGGTGGACGGTCAGCATTACCAATTCACGGTTCTCCCCTTCGGGGTCACCACCGCACCACGAGTATTTACCAAATGCCTAGCGGTAGTAGCAGCACACCTCAGGCGTCAACACGTTCACGTCTTCCCTTACTTAGACGACTGGCTCATAAAAGCCGCGTCCTACCACCAATGTGTGCAACATACAAACAGCACCATCCAGCTGCTCCACCAACTAGGCTTCACGGTGAACTACCAAAAGTCCCACCTTGTACCATCTCACACAAAGCAATATCTCGGGGCCACTATAGACACCTCCAAAGGTATTGCCTATCCAAACTCAGCCAGGATCGCAAGCATACAAGCTTTGCGCAAAACATTCCTTCCTCAACACTCTCTTCCAGCAAGAGTGTTTATGAAGCTCATAGGAATGATGGCGTCTTGCATTTTCATAGTGCCCCATGCAAGACTCCACATGCGTCCACTTCAAGAGTGCCTAGCGCAACAGTGGAACCAGGCCCAGGGTCAGCTAACGGATCTGGTGTTGGTGGACGGCCGCACCCATCACTCTCTGCAGTGGTGGAACACCACAAACCTTTCCAAAGGGCGGCCGTTCCTGGACCCGGTTCCTCAGGTGATTCTAACAGCGGACGCATCACTCTCCGGCTGGGGAGCGCACCTCCTACACCTCACAATGCAAGGTCTATGGACGCCACAGCAAAAATCGCTCCACATCAACCATCTGGAGCTCTTGGCGATCTTTCTAGCCCTAAAATCTTTCCAAAAACAGATTTCGGGCAAAGCAGTCCTCATTCGCACAGACAACATGACTGCAATGTATTATATCCAAAAACAGGGGGGGACACACTCTCCCCAGCTCTCCCGCTCAGCCCAGAGCATATGGAGATGGGCAATTCCCCAAAACATCTTTCTCCTGGCACAGCACGTTCCAGGCGTACAAAACACCATGGCAGATCTGCTCAGCAGACAAACGCAACAACTACACGAATGGGAACTGCATCCACAAGTTCTTCACCCATTCTTCCAACAGTGGGGTCATCCTCAGATAGACCTCTTCGCCACCCACGAAAACAAAAAATGCCCAAGCTTCGCCGCCAGATACCCACACCCATTGTCCAAGGGCAATGCGATATGGATGAACTGGTCAGGCAGATTTGCATACGCCTTTCCACCTCTCCCACTAATTCCATTAGTGGTAAGGAAGCTACAACAGCACTCCCTCACACTCTTTCTAGTAGCTCCAACGTGGGCCAGGCAGCCGTGGTACACCACACTACTACAACTATCAGTGGTACCACATCAAAAACTGCACCTGTCCCCATGCCTCCTAACCCAGAACCATGGAGAAATCAGGCACCCGGACCCAGCTCAGCTCAACCTTGCGATCTGGCTCCTGAAATCTTAGAATTTGGATACCTTAACCTTCCCCCTGATTGCATGAACATCATCATGGAAGCCAGACGTCCTACCACTAGAGCATGCTATGCCGCAAAGTGGAAAAGATTTCTAATTTACTGCCGTAACAATACAATCAACCCTTTAGATGCATCCATACAGCACATTATATGCTATCTGCTCCATCTTCACAGGTGTAACCTGGCATATTCATCCATACGCCTACACCTAGCAGCGATCGCTGCTTATCTACAAAACAGACAGCATTTATCACTGTTCAGAGTGCCCGCTATTAAAGCCTTTATGGAAGGCCTTAAACGAGTAATTCCTCCCAGGGCACCACCTTCCCCTGTATGGAATCTAAATGTAGTTCTTACACGGCTAATGGGTCCGCCCTTCGAACCAATGCATAAATGTGAGCTACAGTTTCTCACCTGGAAAACAGCTTTTCTCGTAGCTATCACTTCCCTTAGAAGGGTTGGTGAAATACAAGCGTTCACTATACAGGAACCCTTCCTACAAATACATCACAGCAAGGTCATACTTCGTACAAATCCGAAGTTTCTGCCCAAGGTCATTTCCCCCTTCCATCTCAATCAATCGGTGGAATTACCTGTCTTCTTCTCGCAACCTCAATCTGTTGCAGAAAGGGCTTTACACACACTTGATGTTAACAGGGCTTTGCTGTACTACATACAGAGAACGCAACCTTTCAGGAAGACTAAACAATTGTTCGTCTCCTTCTCTCCACCACATAAAGGCAACCCCATCTCTAAATCAGGGATAGCTAGGTGGATTGTAAAGTGCATACAAATTTGCTATCAAAAGGCAAAAAGAACATTATCTGTTCCACCTAAAGCCCACTCTACTAGAAAGTTAGGGGCTTCTATGGCCTTTCTAGGGAACATACCCTTAGATGACATCTGCAAAGCAGCCACATGGTCAACACCGCACACCTTCACAAAACATTACTGTGTAGATGTGCATTCCAAGCAGCAAGCTAGTGTGGGCCAGGCTGTACTAAAGACACTTTTTCAAACTACTGCAACGGATACCGGTGGTCGCCGCTAAGGTTGGGTACTGCTATATAATCTATGCTAAGTGTACAATCTGCAGCTCATATGCCTCGAACGGAATATGCTACTTACCAGTATGCATCTGTTCTTGGCATGTAGAGCTGCAGAGTTGTACACGCCCACCCGCCTCCCCGGCTACCTGTATCCGTTCCAGTCCATCTTATTTAGATACAACACACATGGGTTTCTCACTGTTATTACTACGCTCCATCATTTCCCTGTTGGCGAAAAACAATCTGAGGATGGAGCCGAAGCCCATGCGCAGTACGGACCGAAGGAGGAGTCACCGAACTCGTGACTTCCAAAGACTGTCCAAAGAACAAAAACAACTGCAAACATCCGGGCCCAACACCAGATGGCGATCTATGCTAAGTGTACAACTCTGCAGCTCTACATGCCAAGAACAGATGCATACTGGTAAGTAGCATATTCCTTATAATATTCATGGGATGCTACATTAATAGCCCTAGGAGAATAGAGCAATGTGATCTAACCACCCTCGTCATGGACTCTAGCTAGGTAATACCTGAAATCATGACATAAGAGGCGGTTGAGTGTGGTGTTGTATTGGCCCTTGACAGATTGCCCCAAGCAGTGACCTCGAACAACTACTTTAAAAGCTTCTCACTCAACGTGGGGACCAGTAGCAGTGCCCTGGTTAAATTGAAAATATTTAGTTATGGCCATCTGCAAGGAGTCTCTGAAGCAGCTGTCTTCTAACAGTGAGGGATTGGTAGACCAAGTAGGTATCACCCTGCGTGTGGCAATGGGACGAAACGTCTGTAGCAGCAGGCCTTGATCCAACAGAGTGTGCGGGCTGAGGGAAGATGAGCATACAAACATGTCAAGCCTCGTGTATAATCTGTATGGAGAACAGTAATAAGAGTAATCACTGACAAGCCCATGATGTAGTCTCCAAATACCTGACAAGTTCCAATGCCCCTACTACTCCCGAAACCCCTCTGAAATCTTGCACGCTGCTGCCCCGGACAGGGGAGGTGTAGACCTATCCAAAGTAACATAATTTTAAAAAATCTCCCAGACTGAGGTCGTCCACCACCAAGGAGGACAGAGGGACAGACAGCAGCCGAATAAAAGAGACCTCGTCCCGTTTTGGAGCATACATACTTTCCAAATTTGACCTCCCTGCCCAACAGTCTACCCTTGAACAGAACATATCAGCCCTCTAGATCAGTAATAGAGTGCTTGTGTTTTTAACCCCTTCACTGCCAGGCCTTTTCCCCTCCTGTGCTACGCCCTTTTTTGGCTATTTGGGGTAGTGCGCGCTGAGGCCCCTGTAACTTTTTGACCACATAAGGTATCCACGCCAACTTTGCGTCCTTTTCTTCCAACATCATGGGGATTCTGAAGGTACTCAGGGTTGGTGGATTCCCCTGGAGGGGTCTTCTGTGACCCCTCCAGGGGAATCCACCAACCCTGAGTACCTTCAAAATACAGCAAAATTTAGTTTTTTGGGGGGAAAATGGGAAAAACTGGCTGCAAATGAAAGCTTCTGGGTTTTTCCCTGCAAGCGTTATCAAAAAAGGGTTTGTCGAGCTGAAATCACCATTTTCCCAGCTTTTAGGGGATACCAGACTTTTGTCAGAAACCCAACATTTTTTACACATTTTTGGCATTTTTCTGGGACATAGCCCATTTTTGCTATTTTTTGTGCTTTCGACCTCCTTCCAGTTAATGGTAGAAATGGATACAAATGCAATAATGGATCCTGGAAAGCTATACATTTTTGATAAGTAGACAAAATTCTGAATTCAGCAAGGGGTCATTTGTGTAGATCCATCAAGGTTTTTTTTTATAGAAACTAACAGTTAAATGTAGGATAAATTGAAAATGTGTTGAATAAAAAAGCCTTCTGTGTCAACGTTTTCACCTGTAACTTCTTATAATTATGACAGCTCTTTCAAAGCAATATTATACCGTTACATCCGCTGGACATTACTGGTTGTGGGGATATATAGGACTTGTAGTTTCACCAAGAACCCGACGAACCCAGAGCCAAAAACTGAGCAGCAACTTGCAATGTTTTTTTATTATGTACCGGGTATATAGTAATTATTCTGTAAAAATGTGTACATGGAAAAATCGGTATGAAAGACACCTATGTATTTCTGAAATGGGAACAAAATACAGAGTTTAGAAACAGTAGATATTTGCACATTTCCGAAATTGGGAATACTCATTCTATCATGAGAATTATCAGTCATTTTTTAGAATGACTTCTTTTGTCTTTCATTTGGAAGGCAGAAATGCATCGAAAGTCAATAGGTAATAACAGTTCCTTTACAAATCTGAATTACCCTAAGTCTCCCGATAAAAACGGTACCTCACTTGTAGGGGTAGGCATAGTGCCCACGACAGGAAATGGCTCAAAACCCAACGTGAACACACCACATTTTCACAATGCAAAATTACCCTTTTTTAGCAAAGTGCCTAGCTGTAGTTTTTGAACCATAGCTCTGCCGGCACCTAGGGAAACCTAGCAAATCTATACATTTTTGAAAACTAGACACCCAGGGGAATCCAGGATGGGGTGACTTGACTGCCTCCCACCAGGTTCTGTTACCCAGAATCCCTTGCAAACCTAATAAATTGCCAAAAAAACGCATTTTCCCTACATTTCTCTGGTGGAAAGTTCTGGAAACTGCGTGGATCCACAAATTTCCACCCACCCCGCGTTCCCCAAAGTCTTCCGAGAAAAATGGTACCTCACTTGTGTGGGTCAGCCTAGTGCCCGCGACAGGAAACGGCGCAAAACGTAACGTGGACACACCTCAATTTTGTAGCGAAAAATGACCCTTTTTTGGCAAAGTGCCTAGCTGTAGTTTTTGAACCATATCTCTGCCAGCACTTAGGGAAACCTAGCAAACCTATACATTTTTGAAAACTAGACACCCAGGGGAATCCAGGATGGGGTGACTTGACTGCCTCCCACCAGGTTCTGTTACCCAGAATCCCTTGCAAACCTAACAAATTGCCCAAAAAAACACATTTTCCCCACATTTCTCTAGTGGAAAGTTCTGGAATCTGCATGAATCCACGAATTTCCACCCACCCCGCGTTCCCCAAAGTCTTCCGAGAAAAATGGTACCTCACTTGTGTGGGTCGGCCTAGTGCCCGCGACAGGAAACGGCGCAAAACGTAACGTGGACACACCTCAATTTCACAGCGAAAAATGACCCTTATTTGGCAAAGTGCCTAGCTGTAGTTTTTAAACCATAGCTCTGCCGGCACCTAGGGAAACCTAGCAAGCCTATATATTTTTGAAAACTAGACACCCAGGGGAATCTAAGATGGGGTGACTTGACTGCCTCCCACCAGGTTCTGTTACCCAGAATCCCTTGCAAACCTAAAAAATTGCCAAAAAATACAAATTTTCCCCACATTTCTGTGGTGGAAAGTTCTGGAATCTGTGTGGATCCACAAATTTCCACCCACCCCGTGTTCCCCAAAGTCTTCCGAGAAAAATGGTACCTCACTTGTGTGGGTCGGCCTAGTGCACGCGACAGGTAACGGCGCAAAACGCATCGTGGACACACCTCAATTTCACAGTGAAAAGTGAACTCTTTTTGGCAAAGTGCCTAGTTGTAGTTTTTGAACCCTAGCTCTGCCGGCACCTAGGGAAACCTACTAAACCCACACATTTCTGAAAACTAGACACCCTGGGGATTCCAGGGAGGTATGGCTTGCGTGGATCCCCCAACGTTTCCTTACCCAGAATGCCCTGCAAACCTCAAATTTAGCTGAAAAAATCACCTTTATCACACATTTTTGTGTTGGAAAGTTGTGGCATCACCGGGCTGACACAAATTTCCTACCACCCAGCGTTCCCCCGGGTCTCCCGATAAAAACGGTGCCTCACTCGTGTGGGAGGCCCAAGTACCCGCGACAGGCAAGGGCCCAAAACGTAGTGAGGCGACATGAAAATTGCCTACCTCAAAACGACCTGGTTTTGCAAGGGGGGTCACTTGGGTTTTTGGCCCGGTGCTCGGCGGCCACCTAGGGAAACCTACCAAACCCACACATTTCTGAAAACTAGACACCCGGGGGATTCCAGGGAGGTATGGCTTGCGTGGATCCCCCAACGTTTCATTACCCAGAATGTCCTGCAAACCTCATATTTAGCTGAAAAAATCACCTTTTTCACACATTTTTGTGTGGGAAAGTTGTGGCATCACCGGGCTGACACAAATTCCCCACCACCCAGCGTTCCCCCGGGTCTCCCGCTAAAAACAGTGCCTCACTCGTGTGGGAGGCCCAAGTACCCGCGACAGGCAAGGGTCCAAAACGTAGTGCGCCTCAACAGGCAAGGGTCCTAAACGTAGTGCACCTCACTACGTTTTGGACCCTTGCCCGTGGCGGGTCCTCAGGCCTCCCACACGAGTGAAGCACCGTTTTTATCGGGAGAAAAATTCCTTGGTGTCTAGTGGGCTTTTTGCCCCCCGGGGGGGCAGATTGGGGGCTAATGCCCCCATCTCCCCCCCAGGGGGGGCAAAAAGACTCAAATGCGGGAAAATAACCAGGGGGGAGCAAAGGCCCTTGCCCAAGGGGCCGCTCCCCCCTCCCTGGTGTCTAGTGGGTGGATCCCTGCTTGGGGATCGCCTTCCTGTGGCGGAAATTCTCCCCTTTCCAACGATACCTCTCCCGTCTTTCTACGTGCTCAGGGGGCTGAGATAGCCCCCTGAGCACATAGAAAGTGAAACTGAAATGAGCCTCTTGGCTCATTTCAGTTTCACTTTCACTGTAATGACGTCGGCGCGACGTGCGTGCCGATCGTCATTACAGTGAAAGGGGGCGGGGGGCCTCGGGAGCTGGGGAAGCTCTTCCCCAGCTCCCTAGGCTATTTGCAGTAAAAGGGAATCCCTCTGGTGCCCGCACCAGAGGGATTCCCCAGGGAATGCCTCATGACGAGCTGGACTCGTCATGGGCACAGCGCGACTGTGCTCCATGACGAGTCCAGCTCGTCATGGGCACACAAGGGGTTAAAAGGAGTCCCTGCTCATATCCACAACAATGCTACCTGGGAATAGGTAGATTAGGAGGTTACATATAGTTGCCACCCCCCCACCGGCACCTCAAATGGGCTGCCTCCTCCGCAGTGAGATGAGTCTCCTGTAACATTACAATCTGGGCTCCCCGCTGGTGTAGAATATACTAATGAGGATCTCCCATGACACAGGTTTAGGCAGCCTGTCCACTCAGGTGGTACCCACCATCTCCACCCGCTCCCCATCCAGCTTATTGTGCTTCACCTTCAAGAGGCCTAGGCCCACGGACACTGTACTAATGTCTTGTAGAAAGGTGGCCTTCGTGTCAATGGCAGCTAGCACCCTGTCCAAATGTAGCTGTATTGAGGTGTCTGAAGCTCTGTCATCTCCTCTCAGTCACAATGGGGGGAGCAAGGAATCTCCCATCTCTTGTCATGCAGCTCCCTCTTTGGCTTTCAGTTTACCCATGGTGGCCACTGTCTCCCCACAAGGCCTGGAGTGGGGTCCAGTCCCAGAGGATTCACTTGATGAGGGAGTGCCTTCAGTAAACTAGACCTCGAGTACTGCTTCTCAGTTCAGGGCCCAGTATCCCTCAGGCCTCGACCTCCCTTGCCATGTCCCACCTTCAACTGTGTCCAATGAGGGCTCACACCACTAGGTTCCACCTCTCCCCACCACAATCAGGGGTACGATGTCATGGGAGATAGTAATCCGATTCCCCCTGTCAAGGCAGAATTGTACACCACAGCCTCAACACGATGTCCATGGCAGGTCCTCATGCCCTGCCCAACTTCCAGCAGGGCCAAGACACTCACGTTTCTGCATCGGCTACCAATCACACGAGTTTCTCCAGGTGATTAGTGGTGCTGTCGGTTCGGGGCCTCGGTCCTGGCTGCAGTCCGTCACATGTACAGGAGCCACAGGGTCCTGACTCAGGCCCTACCTTCTCCGTTGGGCCGGACGTGTTCTACATGGCCTGTTCAGCTCTTGGAGCCCCGTGTCGACCGCAGCAGCCCCTTGTGGCCAACATGCATGAGACTATCCCCTCACCTGCTTCCATTGTCCGGTCTAATGCGCATGTGGCTGGTCCTCATTGAACCCTCCTCATCAGCCGCTCCCTAGATAGGGTGACCAATTGGTATGTGTGCAAATTCAGGACGGTGAGTGTAAAAATTCAGGACAAAATATCAAAATTCAGGACAAAAGGTCAAAATTCAGGACAAAACTTTGAAACAAGAGGTAAGTTTTAAAGACACAGCAGACGAGATTGCGCAATAATATATAAGTAAATAGGCAACCAACATAACATATGCCACAATCAGCCGGCAGACAGAAGGACAATGGGTCCATCACAGTCTGTGAGAGGCTGGGGAGGAGCTGCTCTTTTGCACTGAGGAGTGTGAGGCGGCCCCAGCAGAGAGTTCTCAGAAAACTGAGGTATTTCAAAGGTGTGCAGTGCAGTTCGCTGTAACCCCCAAAATTACAGACAGAGGCGTCTGTAAGAGGGATCGTCACAGACAACGGACGTGACTTCCAATTAACGAATGGTCCATGAAATTTACGGACGGTTGGTCACCCTATCCCTAGATAGGCGGCGGCACACTGAACAGTCTGAAGCTGCGGGCCTCACCACAACCCTCTGATTCGGCAACAGCACAGCTAACGGGTCACCGAGGCCTTCCACACGTTTCAGGCAGTCTCCTTGCCGCCAAACTCAGCGGCACACACCTCCTGCACCGAGCATCTCAATCTCCAGCCGTTTCCTGGTGCCGGACTAGGCCCTGAGGTCTGCATCAAGACTTCACTCTGCACAGGTAGAGGTTGTGGCCTACCCACACCATATTACATTGGGCTAGTCGCACTCAGCACAAAGCCCCGGGCCAGACTATGTCAGTACAACCACCCCCACTAATTAATGGGGCATGGGGGCAGTATTATAATGGAGGCCCCCCGGGATCACTAGTAGCCCCTCTGCCATCCGGGTATAGCAGGATTAAGGTCGAGCTGGTGCGGAGCAACAGGCTCACGCGTTTGCCATCTTCCAAGTCCAATCCATGCCCCTTCCCTATTTTATCTCTTATAGATTTATTGTGCTACTTTGAAATATTCCTGAATTTTAGATTTATTGTGCTACTTTGAAATATTCCTGAATTTTAGGCGACTAGGATTAGTTATTCAACTCCCTCCTTTATATAAACCTTTGTAACTGAATGCCCTCATGAGCGAAAGCAAATGGAATACAGAGATTTGTTTTTGTCTGAAATCAATGTACTGGACTGGAAACGAGTTTAGTGTTTTTCTGCTATGGCGATTTACTGTATACAACGCGTCAATGCTGATTTGCTAAGCACTAAATCAACTCAGCCTTGGTTAAACAAGAGACTTTCCTACAGTAGTGGTTGACCAATGATTTTTGGTTCGATTAGTGGGTCTAAATGATAAAGAATTAATGTCTATGGTATTCTCTCATTGCAATAATATGAATTCTTACTGTTGGCTTTTGGAATGACTTATTTGATTTTAGAATAATTCTGGTGTGGACTTTGTATTTGCATATACAACAGTTTGTTTTGCACAAATGTATTGTAATATTGAGTGTATAAAAATGTTTTAATGATATTTTTAACTGGTTTTTAAGAATAAAACTATACACTGGATTATGTAATTGATTAGTATTTCTTGGTGATATTGGTTGTATTTGAGATGAATGGTGTATGATTTATAATCAGGTTTTTTTCAATATATCCAAAGGGAAATTTTTTACTTTTGACTGATTGTCAATTTGGCGTCCTATCCCCTTTCTTAAGGGGGGGGTGTTATTCTGCATTTATGTCTTTTTCATCTCTACCATGTGATTTGCAATCTTTCTTTGTTCAGGTTGCTAGGTTGTGTTCTAATGAAGTACCCCCTTCCTAGAAACAGAATGTTGTTCTTTAAAAGCTTATGTCAGTCAGTTGACCTCGACGGTTGTTGGCTAAGGTCCCTTGAATAAGATGTACAATAAATTTTCCCTATTTCTTCAACTACACATGGTCTCCTGCCTGCTACTTTTCTATTGGAGAACCCTTCGTTTTAGCGCCGAGCGACTCCTGAACCTACTTCTCTTCTAAAAGGGACCTTAACACAATTCAGCTCATCTTAAAAAGCCGCTTTCAAAGACTTTCCCGGTGCTGAAGTGATACAAGGTTACACCACCTTACCTCTGTTGTTCACCCCCCCCCCCGGTGTGCTGCCTTCGACTTCTGTTGACTACACCTTGTTCCATCTATTGCGAGGAATCCCCACAGGTGACTTCTTGGTTACGCCGCCCCTGACCTGCTGAGGAGCGCTCAGGTGTGCTGCATCCTGGAGTCTAATGGTAGGGTCTCGTTTTTTCCTGTTTGTGGCGAGTGCCCATTTCTGCCTGATGCTATTTAACGTGCTGCCTTCCGCTGCCTTGGAGCTCCTCACACCCATTTGCCTGACGTTGCCTGACCTTTGTTATCTTCGAGGCCTGCCGGTAAACGTGCTGCCTGACAGCCTTGCCTGTGCGTCCAGACGTAATTTTACCTAGCCCTGCCTCACTCTTGTTTGCCTGCTGCTATTGGACGCTACGTGGGTGCCATCTTACTATTCTGCCTGACTTTGCCTGGAGGCTTATATTTGTCTGGCACCCTCCCATGCAACGCAAGCGCCATTTTATCGTTCTGCCTGATTTTGCCTGGAGGCCCAGCCCCATCTGACTCTTGTGTTTATAGCGCTCCTTGACGCAAAGCAGACGCCATTTTTTGCCCTGCCTGAATTTGCCTGGAGGCCTTCGCCTGACCTTGCCTGGAGGCCTGTTGGAGCAGACCAATTTCTGCATCTTCGGCGCTGATGCGCACTGTTATTAAACCTTTTATTTGTATACTTGCGCCGATGCGCACAGCTATTTTACTATTTTCGTTCTCTTGTTTAATTTTTCTTCGCAAAGTGCATCAAGCTCACAAGCTTCAATTTTCTGATTGAATTCAGCTGGAATTACATTATTTTCAAGGTCAACACTTACGTACAAGGCTTCCATTCATTGATTTTACTCCTGCGCTGATGCGCACAGCTTTTCAATCTCATTAATTTTTCTGCGTTGATGTGCACAGTTGTAATTTATTATGATAATTTCATTACTGTAGGAGTGGCGTCTGGCAAGGCTCCTGGCTCGGACGGTGTTCCTGCGGATGTCTTCCTATATGACAAGCTAAAATGGGGGAGATATATACAGCTGATCGCTAATGCGATGGCACATGGTGCCCCTATTCCAAGCTCATGGAAAGCGGCGGAAATAATTCCGGTGTACAAAAAGGGAGACCGCTCGCTTCCTGAGAGTTATCGGCCTATCAGCTTGATTGACGCTATCCAGAAGATTACTGGTAGACTGATCTTAAATCGTGTCCATCTCTGGATTGCGTCAAATAATATTTTATCCCCATTTCAAGCAGGATTCCGCCAGCACATTAGCACTGTTGACCAAGTCTTCCGTTTTATCCTCCTTTATTGGAAGACTGTGGTCTTGGGTAAGGGAAATTTGTATGCAGTGTTTGTGGATTTAAGGGCCGCCTTTGATTTAGTCCCTCGTTCGAAACTATGGCAGACTCTAAAAGATCTGGGGCTTCATGGCGGATTGTTGTCCTTAATCCAGAGGCTTCACGCAGATAATTCGGCTAGAATCAGATGGGGTGGCCAGGGCACGTTGACTGAGGATTTTCCGGTCCAGAGAGGTGTCAGGCAAGGTTGTGCAATGGCCCCCACTTTATTTTCCCTATATATCAACGACATAGCGGATCGTCTTTTGAAAGCTCACGTTGATGCTCCCATTCTTGGCAACACTAAGGTCCCTATTCTAATGTTCGCTGACGACACGCTTCTAATTGCTAAAACACCTGGCGGACTTCAGCGTTCATTAAATATTTTTGAGTCCTTTTGTGTTGATCGTGGCCTGGAGGTCAATATTAAAAAAACTAAGCTTATGGTATTCAGGCCACATAAATCTTTTAGAAATCAATTTGTTTTGTTCAATAATCCACTAGAACAAGTATAGGCTTTTAATTATCTTGGAGTCAATATCCAAAACAATTTTGCATGGAAGCTACAGAGAGATCTGTCTACTCTAAAACATAGGCAGCTTTCTGGAGTATTAGCTGCTGAATTTAAAAAGTCTCCTTCGAAGCCTATTAGACCTGTGTTACAGGTCTATAGTGCTAAAGCAGTGAGCTCGGCTCTTTATGATGCGGAACTGTGGGGGTACGAGAACTTGTCTTCCTTAACCATCTCGGAAAACAAGTTCCTGTGTAGTATCACTTCTCTCCCGCAGAGCACACCTATAGTTCCCTTAAGGTACGACCTTGGGAAGAACTCTATAGCTGATGTAGCCAGGCTTCGACCTATCCTTTATTGGCGTCGCCTATGGACCACTCCGGCGTTGGCACAGTATGCAGAGGGTTTTCTTGATATAATGTCGCTGGTGGGCTCCCGGAAGATTGCTTGGCTTAATGAAACTAGAAAATCCCTTGAGGCTCTGGGGTTGAGCGATCTTTGGGAGAACCCTACGGTAGCTACTTTCCCATCTAAAGCTCTCTTGAAGGAGAAATATTGGGAGTTGATCAACACAAAGGTATTTCTTGCCACTAAACCCCTTTCGCTTTCTGACGAATTCATGAACATCAAATCTGTCCCTAGGCTAGAACATTTTTGGGATCTTGTAACCAAAGTTTTAGATAGGAAATTATTTTTCCAGATGCGGGTGGGAGCGTTGTCCTTAAATTCATTTGTAGCCCGGTGGGAACCTAAGAAAAGTAATTTATGCTTCTTCTGCAAATCCCAGGTGGAAACATTAGCGCATATGTTTTTTGTATGCCCTGCCTATTTGGCCCCGAGGCGTGTATGGTTGAAACCCGTTTGCCAACTATTGGGTACTAGACAGAGTGCTGAAGCAGGAAGACTTCTTCGCACCTGCAATGACCCGGTAATTGTTGTGGCTGTTGCTAAATTCCTGGGGTGGGCATGGATTATAAGAACCAAGAGTAACAGTTAGTAAAGTCAGATGTCCGGTATGTTACACCCAATGATTTTTTATCATATGCATTTTTAAAACTTGTAAATATTTTAAACAGTATCGTTTTTATATTGTCTTTCTGCTAAATTATTTGTGTATTCTGTACCTGTACTTGTTTTGTCTCGCTTTTATGACTTTTGTCGAATAAAGCTTTTTGGATTGGATTGGTCATTACTGTCTTCAACGGTGATGTGCACAGCTACAATTAATTAAGCTTACTAATGTTTGATGTGGCACACAGGGGACAACGCTGAATTTCACAGTTAATTATGTTAGATCTATACACAGCTGTTTTGCTCAAAATACTCACAATTGTTTACGTCTGTGCCAAATACATTCACTAATCTTTAAACATGCAAAATGTTACTACTTCTCCATTTTTTTTAGCTGCACCTGGTAATCCTTTAATTCCATGGATTAAATGGAAGAAAGTGTTTGCGAATTATGCTAGGGTCTGTGGCACTTCTTTAAGTGCAGAAAGGAAAGCATCTTTGTTAATGCATTGTCTAGATTTGGAGGGTCAGGAGGTCTTCGAACATCTCCCTGATCTTCAAGACAGTGAAACTGCCGTTTTAAATAAATACGAAATTTGTGAGAGAAAAATTGACTTGCATTATCTTCCCAGAGTAAGTATGGTTCTTGAGCGTTTTGAGAAAATTAGCTCCCACGTGTTGTTTTGGTGCAACTTTGGAGGAGAGGTTGAGGGACCAACTTATGCTTGGATGTTTTATTGATAAGGCCAATGACAGTTTATGGCAGAAAGATAATCCCTCTTTACAAGATGTTATTACTACCTTAAAGTTACATGAGCATTCTAAAGCCTGTGTCGACACCATTAGAAAAGGGTGTTCAATAAATGGTGTTGTAGAGAAAAAAGAAAATGATGTGTTTAAAGAAGGTCGTATTAGATCTACCTCCAAGAGTGGTTCTGAGAAGCCTTTACTCTCAACCAAACCTTCTAAGAGTTTCCCACCTTCTAAGGGCACTGCATTCCAAGGTAAATATTTTAGGCGTGGTAATCCTGGTCACATGGGCAACTTTAAAGACTGTCTTGGGTGGAAGGTTACCTGTTCCAATTGTGGCAAGAATGGTCACTTTTCATGTTGCTGTAGATCCAAGAGAGAGCAGAAGAAAGTTAGGGAAGTTGATGTTTATGAGCTAGATGGTGAGGTTGTAGAGATTTTTCAAGTTGTTAATTCAAGGAATGAGGGACCTTTTGAGAATGTGTTGTTACACGCTCATCCCTAAGAGTTTTTATGATGAACAGTTGCGTTATAAGGTCAAATTGGTCAAGCCGGACATCAAAACCAGAGGTTATGGAGGGGAGGTTATTGACCTTTAGGGGTATTTCTGGGGCACCATTGAATTCAAAAGTAGGATTGTTCCTGGGAAAATGTATATCTCCATGAGAGGGGATTCTTTAATTAGTTGGTTCCACCAGAGGGATCAATATGTGTATTTAGACCCCAATCAAACAACTTCTGTGTGTTTGAAAGATATGCCAGCTGTTAAAGCTGTGAGTGATGGTGCTGGTGTCTGTATTGCGAAATATCCGGAAGTTTTTAGCAAAGAATTAGGTTGTCTCAAGAACTACGTTCACCACATTAAGATTAAACCAGGTGCTGTACCCAAAGTAGCAAACGTCCGGGGTGTTCCTTTATTAGTGAAAAATGACATGAAGAATGAATTGGATAAGCTTGTCAAAAATAGGATAATTCAAGAAGTAGAAGCAACTGGGTGGATCTCGCCAGTTATGGCTCGCAAAGCCAATGGGGAGGCTAGACTGCATAGATTTGAGGGAGTTGAATAAGGAAGTCATTGTGGATCATTATACTCTCCCTAACATCACTAAAATGTCTTCTTTGTCTGGAGCCAAACATCAGTTCTTTCATCAGTGTACCATCAGGTTACACTTCATCAAACTTACCAAGATCTTACCACCTTCATCACGCCTTTTGGTACTTTCATATGTCTCAGGATGCCATTTGGTCTCATCTCAGCGGCCTCTGTTTTCCAGAGGGTGATGGAGAGAGTTCTCAGGGTTGTTACTGGATTTAAAGTGTATCAAGATGACATTTTTATCCATGGTGCTAATCTTGAAGAACATGATAAAAGATTAACCCTGGTTTTGGAAAGGCTCTTCTCTGCTTGGTCTCACTCTAAAGTCCGAAAAATGCAAGTTCAATGTTGGGGAAATCGAGCACATAGGTCATTTAATTTCTGGTTTTGGTATCGAGCCCAAACCCTCTTTGGTACAAGCCATTTCCAATTTGGATTACCCTAGGGACCAAGAGGAATTGGTAAAGTTCTTAGGTATGGCGGAATTTTACAATAAGTTTGTTCCCAATTTTTCATAAAAGACTGAAGTTTTACGTAATTTGTTTTTAAAAAAAAGAGTTCTGAGTTTGTGTGGAGTCATGCCTGTTGTGAAAAGTTTGATGTCATCAATCTATGTCTCAATAATGCTCCTTCCTTATCCAGCTTTGACCCTTTATCGGAGTCTTATCTCATGACGGATGCTAGTTCTAAAGGTTTGGATGCCGTTTTGGTACAGGAAGCTGGTGGTTCTGAAAGAACTATTCTTTTTATTTCTAGACCCTTAAGAGGTGCTGAGTGTAATTACTTGGTGGTGGAGAAAGAGGCTCTGGGAGTCTACTGGCCCATCCGCAAGCTGAGAAAGTTTTTGTGGGGCAATCTGTTTCAATTTGTGCCTGATCATAAACCTCTTAGAGGTGTTTTCTGCAAAGAAGGGGTTGACTTTGTCTCACACAGGATAAGGAAGTGGTTTGTTGCCTTGCAAGAGTTTCAATTTGATGTTTCTTATCTTCCCTGCTCTAAAAACATTTTGGCAGATTGCCTCTCCAGGCTTTGCAGTCAAAAAGATGTTTCTGATGCACCTGAGGAATCTGAGTTCTTTTCTGACGAGGAGTTTGAGGAGGAGGTGAGTGTTTGGATTATCCCTGAGGGTTTCTTTTCAGAGGAACTATGGAGAGAAAGTGTTGATCAGGATAATGTCTTTAAACTTGTGTTGGTGAAAGTTTGTGATGGCTAGGGCAACTAGCATGATTGTGATGAAGATCTTAAGGGCTTTTGGAATGTCAAAGATGAGTTGACATTGGTGAATGGTATCTTGATGCGAGGCAGTAAGTTGGTAGTTCCTGATGCTTTAAAATGTAGGCTGCTAGACAATGCCCACGTGAGTCACATGGGAATAGCAAACACCAAAGAAAGGGTTAGGGAGGCTTACTGATGGCCAGCAATGAATGTTTTTATAGAAAGAGTTGTCCGCGATTGTCCTCAGTGTGCTGGGATTGACAAAGTGCTGAAGTGTAGGACCCAACCCATGCTTCTTCAGGAACAGTCTTCAGATCCCTGGGTTGATATTGCCATTGATTGTGCAAATGTAGGTCGCACACTGCTCGTCACACCAGCAAGTTGCCCCAAAGGACTGTGGGAAATGTAGTGGCGACGGCGGGTACGCCTATGCCACGATGTGTAAAAAGAACAGTATGTGTTGCGTTAGCCATCCCTGGACACGTGTTTCGAGGTAGTTGCCTCTCGTCAGCAGGGAGCAGGTCAGTGTAAGGGGGTGCCGTGTGGACTGCCAAAATGTAATTAAAAACAGGTCAAGTACCTCTCATGGCGCGCAGGTGCAGATCCAAGGCTCGTCAGCCCGTTGGCTCAAGGGAGCCGTAATAAATTGTGCAAAAGTAGGTCGCACACTGCTCGTCACACCAGCAAGTTGCCCCAAAGGACTGTGGGAAATGTAGTGGCGACGGCGGGTACGCCTATGCCGCGATGTGTAAAAAGAACAGTATGTGTTGCGTTAGCCATCCCTGGACACGTGTTTCGAGGTAGTTGCCTCTCGTCAGCAGGGAGCAGGTCAGTGTAAGGGGGTGCCGTGTGGACTGCCAAAATGTAATTAAAAACAGGTCAAGTACCTCTCATGGCGCGCAGGTGCAGATCCAAGGCTCGTCAGCCCGTTGGCTCAAGGGAGCCGTAATAAATTGTGCAAAAGTAGGTCGCACACTGCTCGTCACACCAGCAAGTTGCCCCAAAGGACTGTGGGAAATGTAGTGGCGACGGCGGGTACGCCTATGCCACGATGTGTAAAAAGAACAGTATGTGTTGCGTTAGCCATCCCTGGACACGTGTTTCGAGGTAGTTGCCTCTCGTCAGCAGGGAGCAGGTCAGTGTAAGGGGGTGCCGTGTGGACTGCCAAAATGTAATTAAAAACAGGTCAAGTACCTCTCATGGCGCGCAGGTGCAGATCCAAGGCTCGTCAGCCCGTTGGCTCAAGGGAGCCGTAATAAATTGTGCAAAAGTAGGTCGCACACTGCTCGTCACACCAGCAAGTTGCCCCAAAGGACTGTGGGAAATGTAGTGGCGACGGCGGGTACGCCTATGCCACGATGTGTAAAAAGAACAGTATGTGTTGCGTTAGCCATCCCTGGACACGTGTTTCGAGGTAGTTGCCTCTCGTCAGCAGGGAGCAGGTCAGTGTAAGGGGGTGCCGTGTGGACTGCCAAAATGTAATTAAAAACAGGTCAAGTACCTCTCATGGCGCGCAGGTGCAGATCCAAGGCTCGTCAGCCCGTTGGCTCAAGGGAGCCGTAATAAATTGTGCAAAAGTAGGTCGCACACTGCTCGTCACACCAGCAAGTTGCCCCAAAGGACTGTGGGAAATGTAGTGGCGACGGCGGGTACGCCTATGCCACGATGTGTAAAAAGAACAGTATGTGTTGCGTTAGCCATCCCTGGACACGTGTTTCGAGGTAGTTGCCTCTCGTCAGCAGGGAGCAGGTCAGTGTAAGGGGGTGCCGTGTGGACTGCCAAAATGTAATTAAAAACAGGTCAAGTACCTCTCATGGCGCGCAGGTGCAGATCCAAGGCTCGTCAGCCCGTTGGCTCAAGGGAGCCGTAATAAATTGTGCAAAAGTAGGTCGCACACTGCTCGTCACACCAGCAAGTTGCCCCAAAGGACTGTGGGAAATGTAGTGGCGACGGCGGGTACGCCTATGCCACGATGTGTAAAAAGAACAGTATGTGTTGCGTTAGCCATCCCTGGACACGTGTTTCGAGGTAGTTGCCTCTCGTCAGCAGGGAGCAGGTCAGTGTAAGGGGGTGCCGTGTGGACTGCCAAAATGTAATTAAAAACAGGTCAAGTACCTCTCATGGCGCGCAGGTGCAGATCCAAGGCTCGTCAGCCCGTTGGCTCAAGGGAGCCGTAATAAATTGTGCAAAAGTAGGTCGCACACTGCTCGTCACACCAGCAAGTTGCCCCAAAGGACTGTGGGAAATGTAGTGGCGACGGCGGGTACGCCTATGCCACGATGTGTAAAAAGAACAGTATGTGTTGCGTTAGCCATCCCTGGACACGTGTTTCGAGGTAGTTGCCTCTCGTCAGCAGGGAGCAGGTCAGTGTAAGGGGGTGCCGTGTGGACTGCCAAAATGTAATTAAAAACAGGTCAAGTACCTCTCATGGCGCGCAGGTGCAGATCCAAGGCTCGTCAGCCCGTTGGCTCAAGGGAGCCGTAATAAATTGTGCAAAAGTAGGTCGCACACTGCTCGTCACACCAGCAAGTTGCCCCAAAGGACTGTGGGAAATGTAGTGGCGACGGCGGGTACGCCTATGCCACGATGTGTAAAAAGAACAGTATGTGTTGCGTTAGCCATCCCTGGACACGTGTTTCGAGGTAGTTGCCTCTCGTCAGCAGGGAGCAGGTCAGTGTAAGGGGGTGCCGTGTGGACTGCCAAAATGTAATTAAAAACAGGTCAAGTACCTCTCATGGCGCGCAGGTGCAGATCCAAGGCTCGTCAGCCCGTTGGCTCAAGGGAGCCGTAATAAATTGTGCAAAAGTAGGTCGCACACTGCTCGTCACACCAGCAAGTTGCCCCAAAGGACTGTGGGAAATGTAGTGGCGACGGCGGGTACGCCTATGCCACGATGTGTAAAAAGAACAGTATGTGTTGCGTTAGCCATCCCTGGACACGTGTTTCGAGGTAGTTGCCTCTCGTCAGCAGGGAGCAGGTCAGTGTAAGGGGGTGCCGTGTGGACTGCCAAAATGTAATTAAAAACAGGTCAAGTACCTCTCATGGCGCGCAGGTGCAGATCCAAGGCTCGTCAGCCCGTTGGCTCAAGGGAGCCGTAATAAATTGTGCAAAAGTAGGTCGCACACTGCTCGTCACACCAGCAAGTTGCCCCAAAGGACTGTGGGAAATGTAGTGGCGACGGCGGGTACGCCTATGCCACGATGTGTAAAAAGAACAGTATGTGTTGCGTTAGCCATCCCTGGACACGTGTTTCGAGGTAGTTGCCTCTCGTCAGCAGGGAGCAGGTCAGTGTAAGGGGGTGCCGTGTGGACTGCCAAAATGTAATTAAAAACAGGTCAAGTACCTCTCATGGCGCGCAGGTGCAGATCCAAGGCTCGTCAGCCCGTTGGCTCAAGGGAGCCGTAATAAATTGTGCAAAAGTAGGTCGCACACTGCTCGTCACACCAGCAAGTTGCCCCAAAGGACTGTGGGAAATGTAGTGGCGACGGCGGGTACGCCTATGCCACGATGTGTAAAAAGAACAGTATGTGTTGCGTTAGCCATCCCTGGACACGTGTTTCGAGGTAGTTGCCTCTCGTCAGCAGGGAGCAGGTCAGTGTAAGGGGGTGCCGTGTGGACTGCCAAAATGTAATTAAAAACAGGTCAAGTACCTCTCATGGCGCGCAGGTGCAGATCCAAGGCTCGTCAGCCCGTTGGCTCAAGGGAGCCGTAATAAATTGTGCAAAAGTAGGTCGCACACTGCTCGTCACACCAGCAAGTTGCCCCAAAGGACTGTGGGAAATGTAGTGGCGACGGCGGGTACGCCTATGCCACGATGTGTAAAAAGAACAGTATGTGTTGCGTTAGCCATCCCTGGACACGTGTTTCGAGGTAGTTGCCTCTCGTCAGCAGGGAGCAGGTCAGTGTAAGGGGGTGCCGTGTGGACTGCCAAAATGTAATTAAATACAGGTCAAGTACCTCTCATGGCGCGCAGGTGCAGATCCAAGGCTCGTCAGCCCGTTGGCTCAAGGGAGCCGTAATAAATTGTGCAAAAGTAGGTCGCACACTGCTCGTCACACCAGCAAGTTGCCCCAAAGGACTGTGGGAAATGTAGTGGCGACGGCGGGTACGCCTATGCCACGATGTGTAAAAAGAACAGTATGTGTTGCGTTAGCCATCCCTGGACACGTGTTTCGTGGTAGTTGCCTCTCGTCAGCAGGGAGCAGGTCAGTGTAAGGGGGTGCCGTGTGGACTGCCAAAATGTAATTAAAAACAGGTCAAGTACCTCTCATGGCGCGCAGGTGCAGATCCAAGGCTCGTCAGCCCGTTGGCTCAAGGGAGCCGTAATAAATTGTGCAAAAGTAGGTCGCACACTGCTCGTCACACCAGCAAGTTGCCCCAAAGGACTGTGGGAAATGTAGTGGCGACGGCGGGTACGCCTATGCCACGATGTGTAAAAAGAACAGTATGTGTTGCGTTAGCCATCCCTGGACACGTGTTTCGAGGTAGTTGCCTCTCGTCAGCAGGGAGCAGGTCAGTGTAAGGGGGTGCCGTGTGGACTGCCAAAATGTAATTAAAAACAGGTCAAGTACCTCTCATGGCGCGCAGGTGCAGATCCAAGGCTCGTCAGCCCGTTGGCTCAAGGGAGCCGTAATAAATTGTGCAAAAGTAGGTCGCACACTGCTCGTCACACCAGCAAGTTGCCCCAAAGGACTGTGGGAAATGTAGTGGCGACGGCGGGTACGCCTATGCCACGATGTGTAAAAAGAACAGTATGTGTTGCGTTAGCCATCCCTGGACACGTGTTTCGAGGTAGTTGCCTCTCGTCAGCAGGGAGCAGGTCAGTGTAAGGGGGTGCCGTGTGGACTGCCAAAATGTAATTAAAAACAGGTCAAGTACCTCTCATGGCGCGCAGGTGCAGATCCAAGGCTCGTCAGCCCGTTGGCTCAAGGGAGCCGTAATAAATTGTGCAAAAGTAGGTCGCACACTGCTCGTCACACCAGCAAGTTGCCCCAAAGGACTGTGGGAAATGTAGTGGCGACGGCGGGTACGCCTATGCCACGATGTGTAAAAAGAACAGTATGTGTTGCGTTAGCCATCCCTGGACACGTGTTTCGAGGTAGTTGCCTCTCGTCAGCAGGGAGCAGGTCAGTGTAAGGGGGTGCCGTGTGGACTGCCAAAATGTAATTAAAAACAGGTCAAGTACCTCTCATGGCGCGCAGGTGCAGATCCAAGGCTCGTCAGCCCGTTGGCTCAAGGGAGCCGTAATAAATTGTGCAAAAGTAGGTCGCACACTGCTCGTCACACCAGCAAGTTGCCCCAAAGGACTGTGGGAAATGTAGTGGCGACGGCGGGTACGCCTATGCCACGATGTGTAAAAAGAACAGTATGTGTTGCGTTAGCCATCCCTGGACACGTGTTTCGAGGTAGTTGCCTCTCGTCAGCAGGGAGCAGGTCAGTGTAAGGGGGTGCCGTGTGGACTGCCAAAATGTAATTAAAAACAGGTCAAGTACCTCTCATGGCGCGCAGGTGCAGATCCAAGGCTCGTCAGCCCGTTGGCTCAAGGGAGCCGTAATAAATTGTGCAAAAGTAGGTCGCACACTCCTCGTCACAATCGGATTTTTGTTTATATTCAGGCTCCCTTGAGCCGGTGGGGCTGACGAGCCCATGGCTACGCACCTGCGCGCCTTGAGTGGTACTTTACCTGAGAATATTTTTTGGCAGCCTACGCAGCAACCCTACACACATACCTACTCCCTGCTGACGAGAGGCAACTACCTCGAAACACGTGTCCAGGGATGGCTAACGCGACACTCATTTTCATTTTAAACTTTTGGCATAGGCGTACCCGCCGACGCTACTTCATGGACCACAATTCTTTGGGGTAACACGCTGGTAGGACTAGCAGAGTGCGGCCAATCGGATTTTTGTTGATATTGCCATTGAACATTTTAGGGCCTGTGAAGTTAAGGTTTCAGGATCGCTTTGTTTTGGTTTGTGTGGACTTATATTCTAGATGGCCTGAGAATAAGATTGTCAGTGCTCTCGAATCTCAGGGTGTTGTGGAATTTTTGGGAGATCTCTTTGAGCGAGAAGGGTTTTCCTTGTCTTTATTATCTAACAACGGAGTTCAGTTTACTTCTCATTTCTTTGAGGAATTTTTGGAGGAATGGTCATAAAACACAAAAAGGCTGCTTTATAACATCCAGAGTGTAATGGCGCCGTGGAGAGGTTTGTCAAAGTGCTAAAGGATGCCATGCAACTAGCAGTTGTTTCTGGCGATAATTAGGAGTCAGCCATCAGAGGAAAGGTTTGTGAATATAGGTTTACACCTCATTCATCCGTGGGGGTAGCCCCCTTTAGGTTATTTAAGGGTAGGGCGGCCATTACCTATATAATTCCATCTTGGGTGGCCTCCTACAGGAAAAAGTCTAACTGTGAGTCTGAAAACACTGCTAGTTGGAGGGAAAAGGAGTTGGGGTGTATGCAGAGGAGGAAAGGTTTGTTTGATGTAAGGAAGGCTGTCAAGAAGACTTCTGTAAGTGTTGGTGACTGGGTCAGAGTGAAACTGCCAAGGAAGTGCGCTACTGGTAATCCTTTGCAAATAAATTATTCAACAATGCAGACCACATGATTTGAAACCTTGGTAGGGTTGCCAAGTGTTCCCCTTGTGATTCTTATGGTCCTGGGACTTCTGCTGCTTGCTCTACTCCTCAAGTACCCAGGAGGTGTTCTTCCTGTTTGAGGACCTTACATGATTGTGTTCGCTAAGTTGCTTACAATAATGTGTTCGCTAAAGTGTTTTAACTTAATGTTTTTTTTGTTTTTTACTATTTTATGTTTATGCCATAAGGGGGAAGGTATGTGGTATTCTGCATTTATGTCTTTTTCATCTCTACCTTGTGCTTTGCAAGAATGGCTTTGAGAAGGGAAATCCAGAGAGAAAATGGCTCTTTAAAGGATTTCAATAACATGAGGCAAAAAAACTGTTGCATGAATACAAGGCGCACTTTTCACAAGCCCATTAGTGGCATTATGCTTTCTGCAATTATTTAAAAAAAATATTTAGTATAATGCACAGTTTTCACAAATAAAATCTTCAAAACATATCTCCAGTGGACTCCCACAAACAATAAAATCCACCAAATTTCTCAAAATTAAGGATGCATAAACTTCTTTTTTATTATGCACTAAGTCTATATGCACATGCAATCTTCAGATCCAGACTCCATATGGTGTTTCATGTCCCATGTAGTGTTACATATCCCAATGCATTTCGGGAAGACCCTTCGTCAGTGGAACACTAAAAATAACAAAAATGAATTTTCTTAAACAACTTTGTTTTTTAACAAACGTACTTGTGTAACATGGCAATAAATGCTTATCAAGAATGACCCGCGACCCGCAGGTTGTTGAGGTGGTAATAAGAAGAATGCATATGGAAATTGTAAACAAAAGAATATGCGAAATGCACCTCAGATTGTGTTTGTATAGTGCAACAACAAAATGCACCAATAATGAGTCAACCACTGTGACCACTATTGTGATGAGTGAAAGGCTCCTTATAACCCAAAGCGTACTGGGTACCTCACCAAATTCCCAACTGACTCACTTATTTGGAAGTGAGACAATCCTATATTAAACTTGCTACAAGAAACAAACGAGAGGAAAAGAAAAAGAGCACATGAATAAGTCTACCACATTCAAATGCTTCATGCCATCTCACTGCTATCACAACTCCTATTGCTTTAATTTCCTTCACATTATAACTCACATGAAGAGGAGACGATCCCACTGATGTGTGCAATCCGGTTTCCTGATGGCAGCTACCACCACATGGAATTAGTTTCAAAAATCCAGTTGCTTACTGAGTCGCTCAAAAGCTATAAACAATAATAATAAGGCTCCTATCAATGATCAATACTATACTGCCTCTGCCCTTCAATTTATAGCCACCCGAGTCACAGGTTACCTTAAATCCTGTGTGCTGGTGTAACCGGAGCTTCAGTATCAACTCCCAACTACAGATAAGGGCATGAAGCATTTGAATGTGGTAGACTTATTCATTAAGAAATGACTTGTGTTTCTACAGTTATGTGAGCAACACTAGAAATGGGCTTTGGCCCGCCCATATTTTGAGAGCCAGGAGTACATGGTTTGATCGGGTAGAAGTAGTAGTGCGCATCCACAAAAAAGTGCGTGCCCTCCACGCAGCCGTTAATTGTATGTATGCAGCTGCCTACACTTGAACTTTCAGGGGCACACACATGCTATTAAATGTTTTAAATTACTAGATAATATATGGTGTTTGTCTCACAGATGGCAAGAGGGTATTCATTAACCTACGTGGATTTTTAGGTCTAGCTGGACAGTGCAACTTTCACCTGACCGTTTATCTTACTCCAGTATTATTCTTCAATTCTTTGCTTCCACAGAAATACATGTCTAATGCCATGCTATTCACTTTCAATGCTTCACATTACCATACAGCATTCCTTTCAAGCCAGACCTATTGGCATTGTCAATGCTTATTTAAGTGTGGCCCCACGGCCTGGCTGGTAAGGCAGTAACCCTTTAGGAGGACACGCGCCTCCTGAATTAAAGACATGGGGGCTTATTTACAAGCTCCTTGCGCCGCCTGTGCGTCACTTTTAATATGGGAAAAAGTGACGCACCGGTGGCGCAAGAGGCTTGTAAATAAGCCCCATGGTGCGCTTCTCAACCCCGTTTGGAGATGTGCCCGTAACAACAACAACGTTAAATGAGAATGTTGCTGCCCTCTGAAGTCCCGCACCTCATGCACCGCGTGGTATAAAGAATCACTGGTGGTTCTATTGTACACGTTTACTGCGCCGATGTTCAAGTGCAAGGGCGAGTGATGAAAGGCTTGCGCTGACGTCACTGGTCATCCATGAAAATTGTTTACCAACAGCACTGTTCTCAGAAAGTTCCTGTGTTCTCTCGTCAGGCCGCGGCTGACGCATGCACCTCCCTCCCCCCCCCCCCCCCCCCCCTCCCGTCGGAGAGCTCGTTCGCCAGGGCTTCCCGGCAGGGTCGGGTTACCGCGCCCATGGAAAACATTCCCCCATGCTGCTGACAGCCGAACATCACTCTCTGCTTCTCCGCCCTCTTGAAGAGCCTCGGCGGCGGATTGAAGCTGATACTGCCCCCCCCCCCTACACCCTCCCCCCCCCCCCCCCCACACAACCCCCACAGAACGCCCAAAACAGAACTGGAACATCGAACATGAGCCGCTCTTTGGTCGACACTGCTCTACGTATTTCGGAAAATTCGCGCAGCACATAATATTCCCTCATTGCCAACTCTCACGCAGAGGAAAACAGCCATGACGTGCTGTCAGGTCTGGTCTAGCTTTTTACATTTCAGGTTGAGGCCCCGGATCGTGATGCTTTTAGACAACCCTTTTAACATTTAAATAATCTGCCCCAATCAAAGGGCAAAGGTTTGGCATAAGTGTAGCGTCAGTTTATGATTTCTGAATCCACACCTTACTGGCTAATAATTTATAGTCACTGCTGCTCGCCGAGCTCTGATGTAACCGCGTTGACTGACGAGACAGGAATTGTTGTGTCCATTGAGACCCAGCGTCGTTTCTACCAGACGTAGAACGCCGCCCTAGGCCAAGAGTCCATATCATCACAGTGTTAACTACAAACATCGGCAAAGCCAATAGGTGTCGCCTATGCACTGACGCCCACCTTCTCAGGAACATTGTTTTGTCCAGACCAGAATGCATTGCTACACTTGCAAACAAAAGGTATGGATTACAAACCCTTATTTCCTCCCTGTTCACTTCGTGTGATCTTAGGCAAGTCGTTTCGTTTCCCAGTGCCCTGCTTGTTTGCTTCCAAAACTAGCACCCTTGAAAATAGTTTTAAGAGTTAAATTGGAGACGAGGCATTTACTTTTGCTGTTCTGGCGCTTCGTGGTCTGCTGTAAAAGAACTAGGAGCTACACGTGATGTTCACTATGCATAACTGAGCCGAGATCCTCTCATGCAAACAGTGCGAGGCACCAGCATGTTCTGCCTACACAGAACACCCAGCAGGGTCTCTATCCACATTCACCGCACCTCAGAATATCTTTAAATAAGAATGCATACCATGGAGACAGCCCATCCATCCGTGCCTCACTGCAAGCAAGGGCTAGTATGGAGGAGATGCCATTAAAACGCACAAATATTTCGACATTCTGCAAAGCCTATGGTAACTATCTAGTGATATTTATTTCCGTACTTGGCACTGAGCCTGCAACCTATGTCTAGCAATAAAGGCAGACGAGAAAACCGAAGAACAGGTGATCTGCCCAAGATCACATCATTTGTCGAAGTGGAGAAGCCAGGATTAATACTGAAGTTTACCAGATCCAGGGCAACAACTTTACAGCTATTCCAGATCACCGCACTCTGCTGTCTATTTTTATAAATGGTGGATTGTTTTAGCTTGGATGTAGGCACAGGACAAATAACAGTGTTATGCTAACTCATTTTAACGACAATAATAACACATCACTTACTACGAACAACAATTATGCAATATCAATGAGGCCACATCCCTCGCTAGTACTCCTACTAATGAGATGTATAATAGCAACATTGTTATCAATTGGAACAACATATAATTCTTATACCTAGCTCCCTGACACAGCTCCCACATCTGAAGCGCTGTGAGCACCATATTTTGACAGCGAATGCATTCACTGCAAGGATTGTCTGTACAACCAATCAGCCAGCTTTAGAGATCTCAATCCGGTGGGACTGGCACGACCTTTCATCCCTCCGAGGTCGATAAAATACTCCCTCCATTCAACGGGCTACTGATGAGGGTGCCTAATGTGCTTCTGTGAGGCAGCAAGCCCATGGCAGGAAGTGTCACATAGGACCGTGATTTTAAAACTGCCATTGAGGAGCGCGTATCCCTTTACTCGCTTCCAGCACCCAGCAGCAACCCCCCAGGACACATATGCTGCCTACACATGTCACTACGATGAGCAGTGACAACAAGGCTAGCACGCTCCCAAACACAAAAGTAAACACAGCAGCCTGCACTCTAACTCTTGGCGCTTTAAATAGTGCACCATTACATTAGCCCAAGTCACAACCTATGCAGGGGACAAAAGCCCTCTTCCCCAGGGCCGTACTGGCCGTAGCGGGCACCGGGCGATCCCCAGGTGGGCCACTAGTGTGGGGGCCGGTTTTGGGTCCCTGGGGGGCTGTTTTTAGGTCTCGTCTGAGCCAGCGCTTTAGCGCTGCTCTCGCGAGAGCTTTTGTAAAAGGGGGATCTGGAAGTGCAAACAGTGCTTTTCAGGCCTCCAAATACAGTGCATGTGCGCCGGGCGCGCGCACCATTTGGCAGCCTGAAAAGCACTGCGTGATCACTTTCGCGGTCGCTTTGATGTCCTCAGGACATCAAAGCATCCGCGAAAGTGCACACCATTTGCCACCCCTTCCTGCTTGTTAAGATATCAATAAAACTGTCAAATCACCGAGCTAAATAATAATTGGGGGTGGCGTCTTTATTTTTTGGTATTCAGCTGACATTTTTGGAAGCAAATAAATGCATTTCGTAAACTTCTGCGTAAGATTTGATTCTGTAGCTGGGTGGGTGGACTGATGGATACAAATCTAGTCAGTGTCTCGCCTCCACGGTCCAGTTCTTACCCTCATGGCATCCGTCCTTGTTCATTGCAATAGCTCACAAAACGCTTCCCTCATTTCGAAAACAGAACATTTCTGTAATATGTAAATATAAAATCGCGAGCTCATTAGCACTCCTGCTCGATAGCATGCAGCGTTTTTTAAGTTCCTTTAGTTTGCCGCACCATATCAAAATACGTTTCAAGTTTCAACTCTGTGCGTCGCTGACAATCGAAATCCCACCAGAGGGGATAGCAAATCTGTAGCTTATCACAATTATGGACACTACTCAGCACTATCACAACAGAAATTATATTCTTACTTGCAGGCGCGTGTACAATAGATTTCATCACTATAACAGCTTTCATTTGGAATTATCAGCGCTGTGTCTCGAGAACACTGTGCTCGCCGTGTATTTTAAAGATGAACTGGGGAAACGCAAAAATGTGCATGAAGAGCTGTTTACAATTAAAACAATAACAGACACTCACAGCGCACCTCCGGACAGCGAGCGTAGCCAATCAAATGGATTACCTAATCATGGACACTAAATAGTGAGATCAGTTCTAAAGCAAAACAAATAATGTGACCACCAGTGACACTGTGTCACCGACATGCCTGTGCATTGAGGAGTGACATCACGTATCATTTGAACACCACGCCCTCTAATGGCATCAACGGAAGAGGCCCTGAATAACCACTGAGCCTCTCTGATGGCATCACATGAAATTAACTTAAACAACCTTTGACCTTTTGACATAATAGGAAGTGGCACCACACAAGCTGAGCCAGCGCCGTCACTATGATGACATGGACCGCAGAATAAAAGTGAAGCAGGTGTTAATTCCATGCACAGAAAATGATCGCCCGAATTTTTGGTGATAAATAACCCCAAACAATGTCCATTATTAGCAAGGGTATCTGTGAGAAATAGTTATTCTCGACTCAAATCTTGCATGGTTCAATAACATTAATGTATCGATTGAAAATGACTGAAAAGAAATTTAAAAAACTCCGCTGCGACCTTTTGTAACATATTGCAACAGCAATGTTTTTGAGGGATGCCCGAGATAATATATATTTTTTTTAATCAGCCGTAGTGAGGATTTTGCAATAACGAGGTGAAACTGATAGGCTGATATTGGGGTAATGGCTCCAGGTACAATACATTGAATCCTTTAGGGGAAACAGAACTTTGATAGTAGAGCAGAGGTGATAAAGTGACCCGACTCTTCTGATGGTCCACACAGGGAAATCTAGAAGAATTGTTCACCCTTGCTTACTCTCATAAACAATTCATCCCACCCTCATTTTTACATTATTTTATTTGATGCCAGTGGTGAATAGAGAACAGATTGGTGCACATTTCATCATGTATTCTATGTGCTTGGCAAGTTGTTCTTCGTTCCCATATTTTGACACAACACTCCATCATACTTTTGGGCATCTGTTAAACGAAACGACTTACTGTGCTCACTGGCACAGATGAAGTGACAACCCACGTCTACCCCACCAATTACATCTCAGGAGGTAACCTCACATGAGCTGGACGTCCAGGCTTATAATACCAGAAATTACACCACACAGCCTTTGACTATGGTCAAATCGAAGCTACTGCTTCAAATCTCTACAATAAACATACAAACAAGCATTTGCAATGCAATAGGTCTCGCAGTTATACGAGTTTGAGCTATTGGCATTGTAAATGACAGTGCCTTTTATTTATGTTTAAAAAAAAAAAAACTTAAATAAAAAGCATTGTCATTTACAATGCCAATAGCTCAAACTCGTATAAATGCGAGACCTATTGCATTGCAAATGCTTGTTGTTACCAGGAGCATGCAATATCAGCCCCCGTAACAAAATCGGCTGAAACCGGCACTGGCAAACAGCTCGGCCGCACCCCCTCAGCCTCCTCCCCCCTGCCCCCCAGGGAGGCTGGACGAGCAGTTTGCCAGGGCCAGTTTCGGTTTTCAGTCCGGCCCTGCCTCTCCCACAGCACATCAATTCTTCCCACAAACCAAGACTCCACATATGGAGATGTCATGGTCCACAGACCACATCAGTGCTTGTGAATCGGAGAAATCTGGGGTTTAAAGCACAGGGCTCTTCTGAAACAAGCAGGGACGGCATCGCTGCTGCAATATCCTGTAATTCTGGGTATATCACGTATATCCCCTGCCTAAACAAATCTGTCATCCGCATGTTACATGATGTGCTGTTTAAGGGTTATGATACAGCCTCGTAAATGGAGCATAGAAGGGGCACCAGCGGGCTCCTTGCGGAGACTAATCTGCATTAATCTTTCCTATAAGGGCTCTCACTTGGAAGTCAGCCGAAAACACAGAGCCCTCTGACACAGCTTGACGTTTGACCTCTGTCTTTGAATGCACAGCAAATGTGATCAGATAAGAACAAGATTTACAGGCCATTTTACAGAAAGGGTGCTCCGGGAAGGATACTGGTAAATAAGGTCTTTTGCATGAGAGGAAGGCCAAGCCAGCAAATGAAATGCCAGAAAATGTGATTTACAAACCACAAAGCCAATGGCAAGCAACGGGCAAAATGCATTCCCAGGTCAACTTTCTGAAACTCCACAAGATGTCTTCCGAATAATAGATAGCTGCACTGTCTGGTAGGCTGCAACTGATAACAAGCATTGGCTTTAACAAAAACAGAACGGTGGTAGGGAAATTCTGCGCAGGGAAGTGACAATCGTGATAGCAATAAATGTCCTCCTAAATGCCACTGCTCCAGGTTTACCTTACAATGACCACCTAACGTCGTAATTGTAGGCAAAGTCCACCAAATGCAATATAAATAATAGGGAGTCCGAGCAAAAAGCATATAAATCAGAGCAACAAATAGAGTCCAAATGTCAATCTTGAGTATATTCTTCTTGATTTATTTCAAGCTTGCCAGATATTTTCCAGTTGTTTTCCTGCGTCTCAAACAAATGCCTTCAAGCCACAGAACTTGCCAACACGTGTTTCGTCCAACAGACTATTAGTCATGGACTTCAGCAGGGCGATACTTCAAAACTCAGTATCGAAGTAAAGGTCAAGAAAATTACTCTGTGATCCTAGAATAGTAGTTCTTATATCTTCCTTATTTCCAGTAAAATCATACGTTCCAAGTCTCAATGTTTCAAATATAAGTTCATTAATTCCAGCCACGTATCCTGAAACTGACTACTAGAGATCCGCCATCAGAACCTCGTGCATGAAAGTCGGCTATGCCAATGCTTGGTTTTTTTAGGCACCAGGAGAGTGATTGCTCAGTATCACAGGAGCCAGGACTCAACCCTGGTTCACTAGCTCCAACGTGGCAGCTCTGACCATAGCGCCACATCCTCCCCCAGATGTTCGACCATGCAGCCCATGCCAATGTCTGAAACTGAACCCAGAAATCGAACACACTAACACGTGGTGTGAACACAAAGGCCGCAGTGACCTCTCAAGGACGCGGTTCTGTGACCTTGGCCTCAGCATCACCAGGTGTCAGTTGTGTCACATGGAAGCCGTTTCATCCCGCCTCCACTTCCAGGGCAGTATTTAACGGGGATCGGAGCTTTCCGCTCCTTGGAAGGCTCACTTCCCAGTCTCATGCTAAGCTCTCGGCCACATGCGTGGGGGTTCCGCACACGCCTCACACAGAAAACAAGCAGCGAATCACGTCCTCCTTTTCAAACAAACCCCCCTTGACAGCAGCCATCCCCCTCGTCCCTCCCTGCAAGAATCCAAGGTGTAAAGCCCAATTAACGATGAGCGGCATACAGTCCATCAAGCGCCGCCCGCGGGAGGGCGCCATCCTGCGCGCCCCCGGCAGGTGCGCCATCCTCCATAATTAGCCTACAGGAAGGGATGTCCTCAACCCCGCGCTGGAGCCGGTGTGCGGTCTCCTCCTGGCTTCATTACCCCTCTGTATCAAGCTCCATCAATGAGCCATGCTGGTGTCAGTCACTGGCGGACAGGACTAGGAATATCCGACTCGTGGCGACTGCACTGGGCCCCATGATGACATATTCCCAAAAACATCAGGGCACACAAATTTAAAGACGTGGGGATCGTTTTTCAAAAATAATAAACTTAAAACATATTTCTAGACAAACTGTAAAAATAAGAAATAAAAACTTTTTGTAAAAGGCATTTAAATAAATAAAGGACTACTAAAACAAGCACGGCTACAGCAAATAGGACTCACCTTTTGGACCCAGTGGTTTTGCCAATGCTGTGCCGCATTAACAAAAATAAACTACCTTTTGCCAGTGAAGTACAGCACCAACAAAAAGAAAACAAGCGCGTGCGTCTCGGCTGAAAGTAAAAAAAAAATTGACGAGGAGAGGAGGAGGCAGCAGGGGAAGGGGAGAGAGGAGGGGACTGCGCCTGTTTCTTTTGCGGGAGCAAGCAGGAACCATCTGTTAATTACAAACAGATGGTTTCAAAGCTCGCTCCCGCAAGGGATTCGCCAGACGTGCACGCGTTGCCATTGAAAACAATGCAAAGCGTGCACGTTTTTGGCAGAAAAAGGGAATCGATTACTAAAGGTCTCCTCCTATGCAGCGCATGCGTGCTGCGTAGGCGAGACCTAAAAATAAAATACAAGTTCCTGTACATACAGGGGAAAAAATAGAGGAAAGACATTATGCCGGTGCGAAAACTGGTTTCCTTTAATAACATTCAGAGAAAACATCTTGAGTGAAAACATTTCTACTTGCAGTTTTTTTCTGTTTCCAAATACCACGTAATTCGGCTACATCAACCCTAGAAATAAAACCTCAGAAGAGTGTGCCAATATGTAACTAGCATTGGCAATTCCCATAGGTCTGGCTAGTATAGAATAGAACACTAACCGTCTCTGTAAACAACAGGGAGCGACAAATCTTGGACTTCACCCAAAAAAACCTTAGGTCTCAGCCCCATAATCTCTCTTGGTCTTGGATATCTAAAAATCTGAATAGCCATTAACTGGGCAAGACAAACAAGCTTCCCTTTTAGCAGATCCTTAAGTATCGCATTGTGGAACATAGCTGGGAAAGACCCTGGAAATCTAGCGCTGATCTTAAAAACTCCCCATCAATGTGACCTTGCAAGAAACATGGGCGCTAGCACCCTTCGATCGAAAAGATTACATTATATACGATCTTCCGACAGAGGCAGTGAGAAGGGGACACGCAAAAGGAGGCCTTGCAATACTACTGTTGGAAGACCTATTCGGGGATCAGGAAATAGTCAATATGTGTCTGCCAAATATCCAGTGTATAAACATTAAGTATAAGAAAGAGACTGCATACTCTGCACAATCTCCTCATTTTTAATGTTTACATCCTCTGGGGCCTGCGAACGACCATTTAATGATCACAGTATTTGCTAAAATTGATTCCATCATAGACTCCAAAGGAGTTCCTTCGTTACTGATAACGGGGGACTTCAATGGAAAAATCTCAAATATTTATTGTCTGAATAGAGTACTTACGCATATGAGGAAATGTTGTTAATTCCATCACCGCTATTCCCTTCAAAAGCCAAGGCTGACAAAAGAGGGAAAATGCTTGTCACCTCGGTGACGGCCTTAAATGGGCTAATACTAAACAGAAGACTAGAAGAGGACATACCCATGGCTTACACCAGAAATGGCCCATTTAGAACCTTCACTATTGACTATGTAATCTATAGTCTGGATCTCTCGGGGCGATGAAAACCCTGACGGTTAAAATTACAAAAGTAAGCGATCATGCAATTTTGTCTTTGGCAACCGAGATCCTGTTGCAACCCTCTGATGCATGGTCCCTGTCTCAACAATATGAAATTATAGAAATCCATCCAAAGAACGGGCAAATAAAATGGAACTCTAAATCAATTGCAAGAACAAACTCCGCTATAATTTCTTCATTATTGACTAATGGAAGCACAGTTGCTGACCCGATAACAGCTTATGAGGATACGATTGCTAAGATAGTGGCCCCCTTGACCGCCCGCACAGTCAGGTGTGTAAGCGTAAGGGTCATTTAGCTCCAAACCACCCAGACTCCGTAACCTCTAAGTTAAACAAATTGATTAGAATGCAATTTTTAAAATATTCTGGAGCCAGACAGAAAGAGATTGCAAAGTTGAAAAAAGCACGCCAATGGCAGAAGGAGAAAACCAGATGTGTACAAACGGATAAAAACTGGGTGGATATTCAAACAGCAGTGAACCAAAACAAGCATTGAAGATGCAATATGTCTCGCCTTTAATTAAGTTAAAGCTATTTGCTTTGCTAATGGTATTGTATAGCAAAGCAAATGGCTTTAACTTAATGAAAGGCGAGACCTATTGCATTTTTAATGCTTGTTAGTGATGGAGTCAAATAATTGTTTTACCCTTAGCAACTGCTCGCGAGGGCCCAATTTGAGGGTCAATATTTATTGGACCTGATCATATCTGGCTCACCAGTTTGGAGTTTACCGTGTGCAATAAATATCACTTAAAATTCCCAAAATGTGGGAATTTCAGAAGCATTTTGGTGTGTTGCATATACCGGCATTTACTGGGCATTCTTCCCCTTGTATATTTTTGCTAGTTTGACCAGCTGAAACTGATTAGGGAAAATTGTGCCGGTCTGATTTTTAATGCGCTTGGCAAGTTCCCCATGCTGGAAAGACCACATATATCGGAATTCGATATGTGTGTAACAGGAGTGAATCATAAAATAATAACACATTGCAAATTCAGTCAAAATGAATCCTCTACTATGATTTTCAGGGGGGTGATAATATGTTTTAATAAAACAACTCTTGCCTGGGATTGCAATTTAAATGTCATTGATCATCACCTCTCTGACATTCACAAAATTTTGAATTTCCAGAAAGTCTGTCCACGATAAACAGAATTGTGAAATGTTCACTAGGCATTCCAATATCCCTTTTTCAAATGGCATACTCCGCCCCCAAGTTTCCCAGGCCTTTACATAGTTTCTAATCCAGGTTTTGCGTTGCCTTCTGGGACTTGCACTTTTGATTTTACAATGGGCTGTATAGAAAGCAAAAATCCTGATGAGGGGAGCTATCACCTTGTACGCGGGACTCTTGACCGGGTTGTTTTGAGCCACAAATCCTAAAACTTTTGAGCAGGAAACTTGCGTTAATCCTGGGGAAGGAGAAAAATCTAACACTCAAGCTCAATTGGGTGCATTTAACAAATGCTACCTATAGGGGCAGCAGAGAATGATTTCTTTTTACACGTATTTAGTTCCTGAATCAAATCTCGCTTCCAGTTTCAAGCTTTCAAAGTTTTTGGTAAGAAGGAAAATGTAAGAGCCCGAGTCCCCCATGCTGAGAGGGGGAATTGATTTTTTGGCTTGAGTTGCCAGAGAATAGGCACAACTCCCACTTTCTGCGGTGAGTAAAACAAAAACCCTAAGAAGTATTGGTTTGTGTTTTTGGTTTTTTTTGTGGACGAGCGGAAGTCAAACTGATTGTAAGTAGTGCACGAGGAATAGTAGTGGTGGCGCTAAGCTCCCTGGTGGGCAAAATAGGAAACAGGAACACAGACAACGAGAAGGGGGTGGGGGATGGAGAACACAGCCAACGGGAGATGGGTCGGAACAGGAAACTAACGTGATGAAGCTTCTGATAAGAAGCTTGGTTGCCATGGACAACGGGAAGGGGGCGGGGGATGGAGAACACAGCCAACGGGAGGGGGGTGGGAACAGGAACTAACGTGGCAAAGCTTTGATAAGAAGCTTGGTTGCCATGACAATAGAAAGCTATTGTCACAAGATGGTGTCGGACTGTCCACAGTCCCTACGTACACGCGCATGCTGTTAGGTTTGGACAAATGGCGATAGCAGCCATCTTTGTCCATCCCTACGCGTGCATGTAAGGCTTTCGGAGAATCGATTGCAAAAGGCACTCGCATGGCGAGGGCAACGCATGCGCTGCTATCGCCAGGCGAGACCTAAAAACAGTAAGGAGTTCTGGAGGATAGTAGCAGAAGCAACAGGCACACAGAAAGCTATTTATTCTTCTCCAGTTCCACCATTGGAGTGGGAAAAGTATCTCCTTGAGCTCTAGAAACCAAACCTTAATGGCCTGGCAAAATCAATACAACCTGGGTACAGAAAGGAGGAAAAACTCCAAGATATGATGGCACCATCAGCGAAAGAAATAGCAGTATATATGAAGGCAGCAAGATCAACTGCAGCAACAGGCCCAGATAAAATCCCCATTTAAGTTCTTCAAAGCAGTCCTGAAGACTTTAGCAAGTTTTTGGCGCTCGCATTTTCCCATTGTCTCTCCACTGGGAGAATTCCAAAATCATGGAAAGTGAGTATCTTGGTTCCCATCCTGAAAAAAAGGATGCAGTCTGTTGTCCAATAACTACCGACGGATAGCCCTACTGGATGCTACTGGGAAGATCTTTGGAACATGCGTGCTGGAACATCTGAAAGATTGGGCATTCTCTTCAGGAGTGATACCAACGACTCAGGCTGGCTTTTGACCAAAGCACTCTGTGATGGTTAACATTGCAGTTTTGCAAACAGTCATATGTAGTAATGAAGCAGCAAACGGTTTATTGTGTGTTTGTTGATTTTGCCACTGCCTTTGACTGTGTAGACAGGCCAACCCTTTGGACTAAGCTAAGGAAGCTTGGAATACCTAACGATCTGCTCACTATAATCATGGCATTACATTCTGCAACATGGTGCAAAGTTCTACTGGGGGTCGGAAAAGGTTTGACGGGGCCTATTGTTGCGAGGAATGGCCTGAAGCAAGGCTGTGTCCTAGCCCCTAATCTATTTTCCTCGTATATAAGTGACCTCCCAGAGTGTTTACACACAATTAATTATTTTCCACCAAAGATAGGCTCCAGCGATATGCACATTTTAATGTATGCTGACGATGTAGCAATTGTGGATCCTACTCCGGTAGGTTTACAAAGAAATCTTAACGCTTTGGACCAGTATGCCAAAGACAATTACCTCTAAAACTAAAGTCCTTCCCTTCAGAGGGAGAAACCACTATCACCATTATAACTGGACATTAGATAAGAAACCTCTAGAGATTGTTAAGGAATATGTTTACTTGGGGAGAACTTTCACCCAGACCTTAGAAAATTCGTCCCATCTTGGGCATATCAGCCTTAAGGCTGAAGCCCACGTTCGTGGACAACTGAGATCTTATTCCTCCTCAGGTAACAGACATTTTGCTCCTATGCTTGAGGTCTACCGCTCAATGATACCACCAATTTTACTATAATCTCTGGAATATATCCCGATTAAGGCATGTCACCGACTAAATGTAAAAGAAGGGCCTCTATTACGTAAACTGCTAAGAGTCAATCAGTCAGTCCCTGTCCAAGCAATCCGCCTTGAGTTAACCATAGTCAGCGTGTATGCATAAGCTATCATAAATATACTTTGCTGGGCCTATAATCTCTTACACGCATAACAAGGGACCATAAGGCACATCGTGAAATTGGAGATTTTTAGAGACCAGGCATCTCATTATACTTTCAATAAGAACTTAAGAACATCTCGCTGACAGTCTACAATATAAAACTCCACAATGGTGCATACGTTATTCATTAGAGCATAGGGTCAGGGGTACCATAATTTTAATGAGGCTGGGGATACTCCCCTTAAAGACCGTTACTTTTAAATGGGATAAACTGGACAGTTCTACAGAAACTTGTGATTTATATAATGGAGGTTGGCAGGATCTTGTGCACGTACTATTAATCTGTCCAAACTCGACTCTGGTGCATGCCCGGCGCCGGCATATAAAGCCTATATGTTTTAGACTTAATCATAGATCTGCAAAAAGTTTAATTGAGTTTGTAAATCTCCGCTTGATGAATTTGCTTGTTATAATCTGTATAAATATTTTAAATGTTTTTAAAAATTGTTTTAATGTCTGAATAATATAACTGTTTTAGCACTTTTTAATCATGTATTTGTTGAACTCATTTGAGGTGTAAATCAAATGTAATAACATTCTATTCTATTCTAATTCTATACTATTCTATTCTCTACTAAGGTCTGGCTTAACCCGTTGTGTGCTCATGACAAGCTCAGCTCGTCATGAGTCACAGTGGAGCTGTGTTCATGACGAGCTGAGCTCGTCATAACGGCCGCGGCCCGCCCACGCGCGATTAATTCCCCGCCTGTGCGGGAGAATTAATCAGTGGGCGGGGTCGTGACGAGCTCAGCTCGTCATGAGCACAGCTCCACTGTGAGTCATGACGAGCTGAGCTCGTCACGAGGACAGCGGCGCCGCGGCCCTCCCCCGCACATCTTTCAGTTACACAACAAATACGCAGCTCAACCTGCATGTACAACTCTGCATTCAAGCACGCTCACCCTGCACAAAAGCAGGCATGCTCCTCACCGTGCACTCTAACTGACACCCTGTAGTCGCACAGTGCACTGCTTCCCACACACCCACTCAGGCACACCTCTCTACATTCACAGACATCATTCAAGCATCCCCTCAGTCTCAACTTTCACTCGGGCACACCCATCACCCAGGCGCATATCCCACTCTGCGCATATCCCGCTCTGCACATGCAGACTGGCACGTCCTTAACCCTGCATGCACACATACAGGCCTGCACTCACACAAGAAGTACCTTCATCCTGCACATACATAGGCACAAGGCTCACCCTTCACTCCTCACAGTACATTTACACAGGCAACAGTAGGCACACCCTTCTCTCATACTTACATAGGCACACTGCTCACCCTGCACTCAGGTTTAAGACTTGCCGGCATGCACACTGGCAGAAGACTCTGCACGCACACAAGCACAAGACTCATCCGCATGCATAACTCACTCTAGACTTACATAGTAGACACACCATTCAAACCCGCAAAGTAAAGTACGCCGAAACCATAGTAGGTTTCCTGTGCAAAGCAACATGTTTTGGAGAATACAGGTACATAGTCCCTCTGAAATGCAGTGGGTATTTTGTGAAGAGACCCTGGGAAGGGATATGCAGTTCTGCACCACTTGCTCTGCAAACATGGCGGTAGGTGAAATTTGAAAAAGAAGTGATTGATTGACGTTGAGGTTTAGCAGTAGAGCCAGAGTATGTACCTATACTGCACTTTGTTATGCCTCCCACTGTGCCACACTGAATGAACAGTTGAAAAAATGGCTGAACTGTGGGTTTGTGAAAATATGGGTAGTTGTATGGACGGTGATTGTGTGAAAAAGCAGGTGGGGGGATAGTTGGAAAGCCTAATTATTGAATATATTGATAAAAGAGGAATGTTTCAATGATGCATGGTCAATGTGTAAAGAAAGGAATGGATGTATGTGTGAAAGAAAGGTGGATAGATTTGGTAGTGTGATTGGATAGATCAATGTAGGCATGAATGTAATATGAGCGTCACTGAATAGATGAATAGTTGGATGTGGATGTGAAGACATGAGAAAGGCACAAGAGATGGGTGGGGTTTGCCAGGAGAGAAGGTGCAGTTACTAGTAGTGTAATGTAGATGGATAGCTGGATTGAGATTGTTTCCCGTGTAGTGCGGATTGGTAATTTAATAGTGTGGAGTGGTAATGTGGAGTGGTAATGTGGTGTGTGAGGCGAGCATACAGCGGACTCAGTCTGGGCTGCTAGTATGGTGCTGTGAATGTGGTGTTAGGGATGTATAAATGGCTGATGTTTAGTAGTGTGGAGTTGTATAGGTGACAAGTCAGTGAGGTGGTCATCAGCCGGGTGCTTCTGGTATGCAAAGGTATTGTGTTGGTAGTATGTTGAAGAAATAGTAATGATGTGGTCAATCAATCAATCAAAGACATTTATAGAGCGCACTACTCACCCGTAGGGTCTCAAGGCTCTGGGGGGAGGGGGGTGCCGTTACTGCTCGAACAGCCAGGTCTTCAGCTTCTTCCTGAAGGAGAGGTGGTCTTGGGTCAGGCGCAGGTCGGTCGGGAGGGAGTTCCAGGTCTTGGCAGCCAGGTAGGAGAAGGACCTTCCTCCTGTTGTTGCTCTTCGGATGCGGGGGACGGCGGCGAGGGCGTGGTTGGCTGATCGGAGGTGGCGTTTGGGAGCGTAGAAGTTGATTCGGTTGTTGAGGTAGCTCGGGCCTTGGTCGTGTAGGGCTTTGTGTGCGTGGGTGAGGAGGCGGAAGGTGATCCTTTTGTTGACGGGGAGCCAATGCAGGTCCCTCAGATGTCCGGAGATGTGGCTGGTTCGTGGGATGTCGAGGATGAGTCTGGCTGAGGCGTTCTGGATCCGCTGGAGTCTCTTCTGAAGCTTGGCGGTGGTACCGGCATAGAGGGCGTTGCCGTAGTCCAGTCGATGTGGTGTTGCGGTTGGAGTCCAGTGCTGTGGAGAGTTATAGCGATACTTGATAGTGGCAGTGTGATGTGAAGCATAGAAGTTTAAAACTGGATGAGGTAATACAGTGCGATGATGCTGTAATGTTTTGGTACTCCTGCAGTAGTGTTGAGGGTAGTGTAGTGTTTTAAGGCAGTAGTGTGGGGAAAGAGGTAGTGCATTGCAGTAATATGACAGTAGTGAAGTGATGAAGATGGTGCCATGAGTTGGTAGCGTGGTAAGGGTAATATTGTGGTCATGGTAATGCTGCAATAGTTAACCGGAGGATGGTGGTTGGATTGCTCTTATGGAGGCAGTACGCACCCCAGGGAGTGGTCTGTACGTTTTGGTGTCCGGCCTGTGGACTAGTCATAAAAGTGTTTGCTGGATTGCTGTTGGCACCCATGTCTGCTGCCCCATAGCTAATGCACTGGACTGGAGCATTTGTTTGTATAACATCCAAACACACCAGTTAGACTTGATGTTGCAATGAATGCGAAGTTATTTTTTTTAATACTCATCAGAGCATGTTACACTTCCAGTCACAGTCAACATGCTATATTTAACACAATCAAGCAATTAAAGGTATTCTGGGGATTTAAAAGAAAAAGTAACATCCCCTCAAGGATTACCATATTAAGGTATGTAAAAATGCATGCAGATTAGTGTAGCCCTATGTATTTCATACCAACCTCAAACACACTCCTGCAGGCAGTCTGAAGTAGATGCTGCTGCCAGAGAAGATTCTATAGGTAGGAAGCATTGTTTAACAGCATTGCTGGGTTAGGTGTGTGCCCTAAAGATCAAGCTCCACACCATTGTAACATAATAGCTTGACTTGATAGTTTATTCATGATAGTGAGCCTTCACTAGTGAAAACAATGGAAGAACCAGCCGTACCACTGCTGGCTCACAGCTGGACAGATAAATCTAATTATCACATCAGGTCCTGCAACAGCTGCACTGTCAAGCCAGCCCTAGAAAGTACAACCGAAAACAAAGCAGTGAAGACAAAGTGGTCATGATCTTTAGCTGCTGAGGCTTTTCCTGTTTAGTGCTGAGCTTTTGCATTTGATGATTGGGGCACTTTGTGCTTAAGACTTCAGACTCAGTTTTCCATATAAGGTATCTAGGCTAAATCTGCATCCTCCCCCCACACATATATTTGAAATTCTAAAGGTACCCAGTGTTTTGTGTATTCCCTTGGAGGAAACATAAAATAGCAAAAATATAGTTTTTTTTATTGAAAAAAGTGCTGTGCAGAAAGCATTTTTCCACCCAAAATGGCATCAACAAAAGGTTTGCTGTACTAACATCACATTCTTTCCAGCATTCAGAAACTAGCAAAACTATTATTAAAAAAAAGTAACATTTTATTAATCACAGTTTTTGCATTTTTCTTGCAGTTTGTGGTAGAAACCTGTACAATTCAGAAAACTAGACAGGGCCTGATTTAGAAAGGATTTCATATCCTCCTTATTACACGTGCCATAGGATGTAATGCACTTGTATAAGGTGTCACGATTTAAGTCACAGATGTGACGCAGTAACTTGCCTGCAAAATTGAAAATCAGGCCTAAAAATCAGAATTCAGCAAGGAGTCATTTGTGTAGATCGATTTTTATTTTCTCCAAGAAACTTATTGAAAAAAAATATATATTTCGGGTGGGGGTGGGTTATAGGGAGGATAGAAATGGATGATAATGTATTCATCTGTAATTTTTGCCCAGAATGCAGATTCATAAAAATAATGTATGTTACGTTCGCCAGACCCCTCTGAATGCAGGGATATGTAGTGGTTGTTGGTTGTCAAAATATGATTGTTCATTGTGTACTGATGGCTTCAATTCATATGGTAAAATCCAATGAAAAATGGGTACGAAGGAAACCTATGTATTGTTTTTAAATGTGTCAAAGATAATGAGTTCAGAATTAGGGTTTATTTGTACAAGTTTGAATTTGGGGTTACCCATACTGTTATGGATTTTTAAGGGCATTTTTTTAATTTGTTCTTTCTTGCACATTCGCTTTCAGTTGGAACACAAAAATGAATGACACATGTTATACTATTCAATATTCCCACAGTTCTGATACAAACAGCACCTCACTTATATGGTTATGCCTATCGCTCGTGACAGGAAAGGCCTCAAAACTCAATAGGGAGACTTCACATTTTTAATTGTAGTGATACAGGTAGCTGCTGTACTTGGTTCTAGGCACGGCTGCAACATTGGGAAACCTATCTAACCCAGACATTTCTGAAAACTCGACACCTAGGGCACACAGGTGGTGTGACTTGGATGCATTCCACAACATTTGTTTACGCAGAATGCCCTGCAAATCTAAACCTTTGACTAAAATCACACATTTGAAACATATTTCTATGATCCACAAAATTCCGACCATCGAGCATTCCCACATGTCTTCTGATAAAAACGAATCTGCACTTGTGTTCCTGTGCCTAGTGCCCATGAGACGAGCGCCCCCAAAATGCTACACAAAGACCTCAAGTTCTCATCATGAAAAGTAATATCGGCGCTATTTTGGCCCAGGATCAGCTGCCACCCACAGAATGCAGCCACACCCAGACATTTCTAAAAACAAGAAGTAGGGAAATGTCTTGAGTATACCACAAGTGCAATTATGGTATTTGATGTAAATTCTCATGTTGCCTACCTATGAGGAATATTACATCATTCATTCCTGTCTGACTTCTTCCAACTACAATTATACTGGCAGATATATGTGCTCCTCCTATGGGGAGGAAAGGTTTGACACAGCACCCAAATGCAATCAATGATGACTTCTCTCAGTGTGTGACTTGAGTTTCTGATAGAGACTTCTAAACACAGACTCCTCACCTTAGAATATTTCCCAGGCATCAGATTGGATCTGAAAAATCTTGAGCAGTACCTTTGTGCAGCGGTAGGTGGCATCACTCAGCTCTGGTTCGACATATTCTATTTCGAAAGTGACTTCACAGTGCCTATTTATGCACTACGCAGGCGTGCTGAAATCAGTTCCTTTCTTTTCTAGCCAATAGCGCAGATCCAGAGCGCTGCCCCATCACTTTTTGACCACTTTCTTCAACTATTGTCAACCTTTATTTTTTTGCAGCAGTTGCTCCCAGTGCAAGTGATATGTCCCATAAAAAACCTAACCATTGTCACCGACAAATGTTTTGTGAATGATCCCCAGTTGGTCTCACTCTGGTGCTTGGGGTCAGGCCATGACCCAATGTCTACGCCAAGTGCAACTCAGTGAACCCCAAGGTGTTCCGCTAGTAGGAGATGAAGCTCCTGGCGGAGCGGCAGAAGGAGGCTCTGTGTCTTTCCAGGTCCTACTCCCTAGGAAGATCTCCGGCAGCTCTCATCTTCTCACTCCAAGGCCTCTTTCTCAAAGTCAGATAAATCCAAAAAGCACAAGAAGTCATTGTTGTAGCGATCTTCGGCTTCCCCACCCAAATGCCATGCTTCAAGGCCAAGCTCTCGCACTCCACTTGTGGAGCCAGTGAATGAATCCGCTCCATGCTTCCTCTGGAGATGGAGCCACCCTTGCCTAACTCAAAGACTTCTATGACGCCATGCATGCCTTGTTAGGACCACATACTCACTCTAGCGCACCTTCAGGCCCCAAGGAGCCAAGAGATGCCCCAGCTGTGAAACTACTAGGGGATTAACACCTGATGCCAGCAGAGCCCTCTGGATCCATCCCTGGATCTGGTAAGATGCCGCCCCTGGTGCGTCCACCCATCCTGGCCCAAGTTTTCCTGCCACAGTTCCTGACATCTCCGGTGCTGCTGGACGACGAGCCTATTCCTGATCTGTAACTCTGAGATGGCGCCGCCCCAATGCCACTTGATGTTGATCCAGCTTTTCTCACTCAGTATCCCTCCTCTGAGAGCCTGGTGGTGTTAACACCTAAGGTCAACCCAAGAGCATTCCCATCCACCCCATCGAATAGGGAATCTAAGTGGCTGGATACTTTTGGGAAGTGAATCTTCTCTTTCACCACCTTGTGGCTGGTGAACACCTAATACCTCATGGACTGATATTCCCTTGCTCTATGAAATATGGTTGCACAGCTGCTGCCCATGCCTGAAAAGGGCCGAGCCATCCTGAACCAAGCATTGGTTGACTGCTGGAACGCAGCTAAGTTCCCCATCAGGTGTGGAGTTGACACCATGGACTAGCTCATCAAGGCCTTGGCCTCTACAATGGTGCTTCGCTGCCTTTCTGGCTTCCTGATACAGCAACAGTTCTTTTGTCCCTTCCGTGGTTGCAGCCGGGGCTTCTATGGACATCTGTAATACCAGCCTTACCACTCAGCCTAGCAGGATTCCCTGTTTTTTTGTAGCTGGGGTCGCGGATCCTACAGAGGGCTCTGGATCAATGCCCAGCGCACTGTCCATTCCCCAGCCCCTCCAGGTGCTGCAGCCTCTAAAAGCCTCTTTAGTGAGCCCATCACCCAGCATGACTATCCTGTTTTGCAGCAGGATCAGGCATTACTTGCCCCAATGGAGCAAAATAACCTTCAACAAGTGTGTGCTCCAAATTGTGCAAAGGGGTTATGCCCTCCCATTCGTGCAAACCCCACCACATTTTCCACTTTCCAGAACGGCTGACGTAGGACCGTCACTCCTTGTTCTATCAGAAAGTACAGGCTTGTTGACCAAAGGGGCCATTAAGAGGGTGTTGGCACCAGAAGTAAGATGCAGTTTTTATTCCTCCTCTTTTCTTGTGCTAAAAAATGGCGGAGGCCTCTGTCCCATACTAAACTGCGCCCTCTTAGCTCCTTTCTGCGGAAAGAGAAATTCAGGAGGCTCACCATGGCTTAGGTTCTGTCTGCCCTGGACCATGGAGACTGGATGGATGCATTCGACTTTAAAAATGCGTATTTCCACATCCCAGTCCTGCAAGCTCACAGGTGTTGCCTGTGGTTCACAGTAGGCCACCAGCATGTCCAGTACGCTGTGCCTCCTCAGGTGTTCACAAAAGTGATGGCGATGATTTCAACACACATTTGGAGGTCAGTGGTTCCAATCTTCCACTACCTTGATGACTGGCTGCTGCAGGTGGGCTTGCCTAAGGCATTGGTTGCTCACCTCCAGACTACAGCAAACCTCCTGCACTCACAGGGGTTCACTAACAACATTTCAAAGTCACACCTGACTTATTTTCAGATGCTTCCTTTTATCAGATGCGTTCTAGCCACTCCAGTTTCACGCCTACCCTCCGGAGTGGAGGGTCCCAGCATTTGGCCTTTGATCTTAATGTTTCAACTTCAGTCCTGGATTTCATTGAGGCTGACTGTGAGGTTGCTGGGTCAGATGGCCTTCTGCGTCGATGGCACATGCAGGCTCTGCAGTGGCATGTGAAATCCCTGTGTGTGCAACATAAGGGGAATTCATCTCGCTGACTTGGTCTAGATTTTGAAGGAGACTGCAAAAGATCTCCAGAGGTAGTTGTTAAACTACAATTGGGTCAGTGGCAGACCCCTTACCCTTCAACGGAGCAGACAGTGGTGACTGATACATTACTACCAGGTTGTGGTGGCCATCTGGGAGTAGTGGAGACCCAAGTATTCTGGTCTCTGGCAGAGTCTCAGCTCCACATCAGTCTCCTGGAGCTGAGGGTTTTCTGCTTGGCATTGAAAGCCTTCCTCCCATCTATCAAGGGAAGGCTGGTGCAGCTATTCATGGACAACACCACAGCCATGTCGTATTGCAGCAAACAGGTGGGGTTATGGACCCCTTGCCAGGTGGCTCTGCGCCTCTGGGCATGGCTCGGGCACCTGGATATCTTCCTGGTCATACAGTACTTGGTGGGATATTTGAACGGCAGGCAAGACAAACTCCGATGTCAATGCCTTGCGAATTACGCAAGGTGATTGCACCCGGAGGTGGAGCAAGGTCCCTTCCTAGAATTGGTAGAACCTTGGCTCGATTTGTTCGATATGACTGAGAACGCTCAATGTCAATACATCTGTGTGTTGGAGTTTCCAAAGCAACTCACTCTGAGGGTCGTTCTGCTGAGACTTGAACATGGGACATCTATAAGCCTTTCGTGCGATACCACTCCTGCCTGAGGTTCTGAAGAAAATCAGGACCTATCAGGCCCTGGTTGGGCATAGAGTGTATGGTATCTTTCACTTATGAGCATCCATCCTCCAATCAGGCTGCTCCTTCGGGAGGATCTTCTGAAGAGTCAGGAGGGCTGGGTCCTGAAACCTAGCTTGTTCACTCTCCACCTTCATGCATGGAGATTGAGCTGCGACAGTTGAGAGTTTTTGATCTTGCTCCCAAACTCTGTGATATAATCCTGGCAGCCAAGCGTCCCTCAATAAAAACTGTATATGCCTGCCATTGGGACAAATTTGTGGTTTGGTGCGCCTCATGACAAGTGGACCCCCTTTCTGCATCTCTGTCAGAGGTGCTGCTGTTTTTTCTGCTTTTAGCCCGCCATTGCCTTGCCCAGGGCACTGTTAAGGGTTACCTTCTGGCCCTTTTGGCATTCGGATCAACCCTTCCTGCTCGTCATTGGTTGTGACACATTTTCTAATGGGATTGCAACATTGGTTTCCTCTTACCCCTTTTGATATGCCCCAATGTGATCTCAATTTGAGCACTTACACAGCTGTCCTCTGAGGCTGCTCACAAACCAGTCTTCCTAGTGGCCTTCACATCGGTCAGGATGGATAGCAGGCATCAAACTCTGATTCACCCTCCATACACCAACTGTTACCAGGACACAGTGGTTCTTTGGACATGTGCCTCTTTTCTGCAGAAGGTGATCACTCCCTTTCGTGTTGGCCAGAACATCACGCTGCCAACATGTTTTTCTTCACTTTATCTTTCTAAGTAGAAAGAGACTCCACTGCCAAGACCCAAGGAGGCTCGATGATCAGCGCTTTGTTGGGTTCACTGGAGCATAAAAAGGGTAAGGTGGTGCAGAAAGGAACCATCTCTCGTTGGATGGTACTCTGTATCAAGATCTGATACGCATTAGCTAAAAAGCATCCTCTTGAGTGCTTGTGGGCCAATGCCACCAGGGCCAAAGCTGCTAGTACTGTTAGCCCGTTGGGCGAAACACGCGTCGGCTGGCTGTGAATTGGAAATGGCTGTTTTTATATGAATTTGGAATAAAAGCCAATTATTAACAACTCAACGTGAATCAAATGAACTTGATGATATCAAATCAATAACTTCTTGCGGTGTGCTACAGTGTTCTTGGTTTTGAATTGATTTTGAGAGTCAATCGTGATCTCAATGTTTGAGATACTTGAGGTGGATAAGTATCAAACACTGTATTAGCACCCGATACGCAATATCTCAAATACTATTTGTGATGAACCATGCTTTAGAACTTATGATGATGTGCAAGTCAATATAGCATATCCACCTTGTTCTTTTTATGTATAAGTACTGTTAGCATGCAAGGCACCTGCCCTGAACATCTGCCAGGTTGCCACGTGGACATCACTCAACACATTCACGAGGTACTATTGCTAGGACAGTCAGGTCCTTCGGGAAGGGCACTTTGCCCATTAGGCCCTGCTGGATTTTTTGGTTTGAACTAGTTTGCAGACCCACCTCTGGGGAGGTATTGCTTTGGTTTCTATTCTAAGGTGAGGATTCTGCAGTTAAAAGTCTCTAACAGAAGAACAAGTTACTTACCTTTGGTATCTCTTTTTTTGGTAGAGACTCTTTCTACCCGCAGATTCCTCACCAAGCCTCCCGTCCTCCCCAGTCTGTGAACTGATCTCTTTCACCCAAAAAGATTACAAAGTAGGAATCTGCACACTGGTCTCAACCAATTTGATTTTAGCTCCATGTCTGCAGGCATGGACGGCTCATGAAAGCAACTGATGTCAGCGAGCATGGATGGCACCTGTATAGGCCTGTGCAAGTCACATTTAGTGCAGACGATGTTGGAATGGAGCCGCAGTCGCCACCTTCTGGCGCACAATGGGCACTGCTTCAAAATTTCCAGATCCAGTGTGACGATTGGGGAGTATTCTAAGGTGAGGAATCTGCGGTTAGGTAGGATCTCTACCCGAAAAGGCGTTCTCAAAGTTAAGTAACTTGTTCTTCAAACAATTACTATGCAACTCTTCACTGCTATTTCTTCTTAACAAATTAGTGCTGAAAACTCAGGCTTCCTTTCTGCCAAAGGTTTTCTTGTCCTTCCATGTGGCTAGGTACATAACATTTTCTGCCGTTTTTCGGTCCTATGGGACTTTTTGCTTTGAACTAGTTGGCCGGCCCACCTCTGGAGAGGTATTACTTTGGTATCTATTCTAAGGTGAGGATTCTGCAGTTAGAAGTCACTATCAGAAAAACAGGTTACTTACCTTTGGTAACACCTTTTCTGGTAGACACTCTATCTAACCTCCTATTCCTCACCGAACTTGTTCCTTTGGGCCCAGCGTCAGTGGGCACACTGGGAAACCTACCTATCCCAGACATGTCTGAAAAATTGACACTGGGTGGGTATTGTGCCTTGCATAGACCCTGGCACGTTTTCTTACCCAGATTACACAGCAAATGTCAAACATTGGCTAAAAGGACACATTTTCCTCACATTTCTGTGAGGGAAATTCTGGAATCTATGGGGAGCCACAAAAATCCTATCACCCAGCATTTCCACCTGTCTCCCAATAAAAGCATTGCTCCATTTGTGTGGCTGGCCTATCGCCCACAATAGGAATGGCTGGAAACTGAGACTATATGAAGTCAATATGGTCTACATGTGGTCCCTGGTCCGATCAGTTCTTGTCCCAGGTAACCAGATCAGCCTCTCAACTGAGCAATGTTTTGAATCCATAGAAGTGCGAAAATGCTGGGTGGTAGGAATTTTATGAATCCCTTTAGATTCCAAAACTTTACCTCAGAGAAACGTGAGTAAAACACATTGTTAGCCAGAGCTTGAGGTTTGCATGGCATTCTTGGTTAGAAATGGGTAAGAAAACCTAGTGGGACTCATGCAAACCACACAACCCTGTACTTGCCTGGCTGTCTAGGTTTTAGTTCCCTGGTTGCCGGCTGACCCACAGCCCAAATAGTGTGGTCATTCACAATGGAAAGTGAAAGGAAATGAACCGCCTTTCTCCCAGCCCATATGTCAGAACTGCACTCGAGAATTAAAATTTCTTCTCGATAGCCGGCAGGCTGTCCTCATCTGAAAAATCCTCATCATCCAAGAGATGTGCTGGCAACAAGGGTTGGACTCTGTTTGGTGATGTTAAGGAGGGTGTTAGCTTCACCTGTTGAAATTTTAGATGAAAAATCATTTTTCTTGATTTTGACGTTGGGGTCGTTGACGAGGTCATCGACACCGTTGTCATCACCGAAATATTCGCCTTCGATGATGAGTCGTTGACAGAGGTAAGTGGCGTTGTCAATGACAGTGAAACCTCCACAGGTGTCGATGAAAGATTCACCGTCGTCGAATCATCCCTCATCAACGAGGCAGTCGACGGAGTAATGGGTGAGATCGTCGACGAGAGGGTTGTCCACAGGCAGTTCTTCATAATCTTTACCGTCGATGACAAAGGCGCCTGGCTTGTCGACTATGTCATCGACGAGGAAATCTACGCTGATGACACCGCGGCAACGGTGGTCGTCGGTGATATTACCCCAGTAGTATCTAATGAAGGCTGCCGTCGACGAGCTCTCTGTTGGCGGGGCTGAGGTAGGCTTTTTAAAAGTATGTTTAACCATCACAGGTGGAGTAGAAGGGTCTAAAGCCGGTTGTTTGGTGGATTTTTTCACAGAAACTGAACTCTGTTCTGAAGGAGGCAACTTGGAAGATGGTTCCTGTTTTCCAATGTCTCCTAAGACTTTTTATGTGTCTTCTTTGGAGGGTGCTGCGAGGAGTGAACTGGAGAGTCATTCAGTGGTCTTTGTAGAGTCGTTTTGGAGGAGGATTTTGAGGAAACATCACTCTTCTCATCAGAAACAGGGTCCTCTCTGTCTTTAAGCCTCTGCAGCCATAATAAACGCCTCCCCTCACGATTTTTCAAAGTCTTTGAAGAAAACGTGCGACATACCTTGCAGTCCTTAGGTTTATGGTCAGGGTACAGACAATAAAGGCAGTCCTTATGGGGGTCATCAACATGCAGTCTCTTCTTCCTGCAGGTGAAAAGGCCTTTTTTAGTTGTGTCTTAAATGGAGAAGTCAGCTTATTCCACCTAAGAACATAGATTGACCTAAGAACAAGTAACAGAATCTGTAAAATATGTAAATATAAGAGAAAACCTGAAGATCAGGTGATTTCAAAGAGTTTTGAGAGCTCAGTGGAGTCTCCCTAGCACGACGTGAAGTAGAAAATCTGAGGGACTAGAACTCCTCTCTGGAAGGTTCCACAGGGTGGGTTCATCTGATTGGTTGCTTTCTAAGTTTGGTCCTTTTTTATATAAGGACATAGATATGTTACTAAATAGTGAGGGTTTAGACCTTTAAGTCCTATGTCTATTGTGACTACTATTTTAATTACACCGGGGACTCCCATCTCGATGACGGGGAATGATTCAAGCATGTGAATCTATGAAAGTTCTAGTACTGGAGTAAACAGCAATAAGTTATTATGGCAATACAACAGTGTGAGGTGTGCCATGTGGCCCGCAGAAAGCACCATACCTTCATGGGGGAGTCTCAGAATCTTCCTGTATGTCCATCCACCTGCACCTTTCCTCACAGCTCACTCAGTTTCCAACTGCTTTCAGAGAACTGTGCCTGAAGATGCACATTCAGCACACTCACTAACTGCCTTGCTCTCCAGACCTCCACTAATCATTAGTCCACAAATCAAGCAATTGGCAGTCTGTGCTTTGGTGCAGTTCCAGTTAATGTCCTTGAAGGATGAGATCCAGCCAGGTTAGCTTCCTGGGCAGACTGGACAACTACTTGCAGGCATCGTATGGGAGAGGCCCAAAACCAGGGAATACTCACACTAGATTCAAAGTCCCCATGTGGTACCTAAATGCAGTTTTCCTGCTACTTACTTCATCATTCTAACAGTCCTAGGGGAGTTTACCACCAAACTTCTCGGAGCAGAGAGGCCAAAAATCTCAATCGACACCAGGACAAATCACTGAAAAAAACCCAGAAGGATTGGTATTGGAAATTTGCCCCCTCTGCAACTAATAACACAATTTCTTACATTTGGCAACGCCTTACCAGGCAATGGGTCATACCCCAACCTGTCATAGCCCCAGCAGTCTAGACCACCAGGGTTAAAGTTTAAAATAAAATAATCGTTTTTTTAAAAAGGGTGTGGTGTGTGTGACCCACCTTGGCATCAAGATGTGCACAAAATTGTTTTTCACCCACCTCTGTAAAGCATATTGTGAGGGTTTACCCCTAATCTGATACCCAGGAGGGTGAGAAGGCAGAAGCCCACTAGACTACTAGAGATAAAGCTTTAAAAGAAAAGAATGAACGAAGTTGGCCCACCCTGGTATTGGACCATGCGTACACCGCAAAAGGGATAAAACTGTCTTTTTGCCTCTCTGGGGACTAATTGGAGTTTCTACCTCCTATTCCTCCCCTCGGGCGGGAAGAAAGCTCATTAGACATAGCAGCAAATAATTATTTTTATTTTACAATCAAATTGGGGAGGGAGATGCTCACCAAGGAATGCTCTGCCCCACCCTATACCTGGCTAACAGTCTGTCTGCCACCCTGGGGGAGAGACTAGGGGGTTTACCCCCCCCACCTGTCACCATAAGGGGGCAGAAAGAGCACTACATACCACAGCTATTATTTAACCCCTTCAGCGCGGCGCGGATTTCCGCGCCGCGCTGAAGATTCCGTGCGCGGGCGGGGCCATGACGGAGCGGTTCCGTCATGCGCACAGCGCAACCGACGCACGTGACGGAACCGCTCCGTCACAAGCGTCGAACGGGTTAATAAAACATTTTTAGGTCTCGCCTGAGCCAGCTCATGCACTGCTCAGAGAGACATTTAGTATACAGGTTTCCAAAGTGTTACCAGACCTCCCTGGCCTAACGCTTGCGTTCACGCGAGCGTGCAAGCGCGCAGCCGCCAATCACTGCTGCGTGCGCACCACTCGCGTGCTTGCCACACAGCGCGTCCCATCTTCGCGATCGCGATCAATTTCGCTTTGATCGCGATTACTTTGGCTATCACGGCTGCGCGGCCGTTACTTTTACGGCCGTGCGGCCAATGCTTGTTTTTAACAATGGCCACAGCGCTTTTATTTTCATAATGTGCAGGTCGCCCCTCTTGCACCTTTGCAGAAACAAATTTGGTGACCGCGGTAACGACTCACAAATGTCTTTCAGTCATTGGCGCAGCAAGGTTGCCATGGGCCAATTGTGTGAGCAAGGGCAATGGTTATCACGAGGCCCCCCTCTCTTCCTGGAGTCAGAATGTGTTCTCGGTCACTCCTAGCTTGCTTCCACGTTTTGCTTTCAGGACACGGGGTTAACGGCCATCAATGACCCCTTGCTTAGAGAAGGGCTGCTGCTTTGAAATGATGCAGGTTGCGGCAGTCTCTCACCAGATCTTGAGGCTCTACCAGCTCCCATTGAGTCCACTGCCTCTGAAGTGGCCGACAGGAAAAACAGCTTTGTGGGGCAATCAGATTCATTTTAATTGTAATGACCATCAGCCATGTTGACTGTCTGTTTGTGGACAACTTGGATACTGAATACAAATACTTATTCCGAATGTACTAAACATCAACTCATGGAAGCCTGTCTGGTGCCTTTTTATAACACAACAACCTCAAAAACTACTCGAGGGATGTGCACCAATGCCCAAAAAATCTATTCTGGATGAACTTTTGTTCTCGTGCTAACTACAGAGCAATTCTGTTCAGAAGATTTTACTATGGCAAAGAGCAAGAACTCCGAAATACTACTTTGGCCTCACCTCTTAAACCATGCCCCTTCCCTCCCCGTAACCAGAGTGCACAGAATTTGAAATTGAGCCACTAGCTTGAACCATCTATCTGCAAACTTCATTAAGATTACTCACACAGGTGCCAACGTCGATTAGCACCCATAACGGGGTGTTCTTTTTTTATTTTGACATTTTATACAGCGCTAACTCGGCCCGAAGGTATTGGAACGCTTTACATTACACAAGTAGACATTATTTTTTGGTAGGCACGGGGAGGTTGCCCAGAATAATAGGATGTGGAGCCGACAATGAGACACGAACCTGCTTCCCCTCTCCAAACTCAGCTGCTGTGGCCGTTACGGCACATCCCCTCTAGTTGCGCTAGTACAGACTTCTGTATTCATCAATCTAGCTACGGAGGTATCTATCTGTAGCCCTCTCTCGCTCACTGTTGCGCACTCTGTTACTCTCTCACCGACTCACCATTCGCTTCTTCCTCTTGTCGTCTGTGTAACTGGATATATGTTTAGAGCGTGCCGGCAGAATATGGCTAAATCTGGTGAAGTATAGTTTAAACAAAAGGAAAAGCGACACCCATTCTCGTGTGAAAAATAGTGTGACGAAACGGCACCCTATTTTGTTGTCTAACTTTACAAAAGGCAGCAGGCTGTGTGCATGCTTAATTTCGGTTTAAGCCAAAACAGCCACGTTCTAAACCATGCAGGCCAGTCGGGCACACTGCGCATCAGAGGGGCCCTTGGGAAGATACAATGTCGTGCTGAGGCGTGTGGAACCTGCTCTGCAGACCATCATTCCCAGCAGGCAGCTGTCTGCACATGTGTGCCACGGTGCTTAATAATACACCAAATAAACTGTAAGTCTTACATTAAATATGCTCCTCCTGTGACAATGAAAACGAAAAAGGAATAACTGATGGAGTTTCTAGGTAATACATCATAGTATGAATCAATTAAAAAATGATGATTCCCATCACCCACAACAAGTGGCTTGCTTCATCATCTGGGAACCAAGAACGGTGCTTAACCTCTTCACCCCCTTCTCTTCCTGAAACGGTGTGCTGCGCATATTTTAGGGATTAGGGCCTCAATCTGAGGTCCCCTTTAATCCTGTATCGAGATTATGCAATCCATGGTAACTCGGCTGCCCTGCGGTGTTTCACTCGAGGACTCTGCCTCAGGAGTGTAAAATGAAATACCAGGGAAAATTGAGACCCAAATTACGGATTCCTCCGGGTAGTTCATGTTTCTCAGGGCTGCTCTTAGCGTTCTTTCTGAAAGAGAAGCATGGCCTGCAGTGCTTGTTTTGGAGAAGATGGACCTTTGATTGGTGACTAGTGTCTGGTGTAACTGCCAGTGATTGATTGTTTGGGAGCATTAGTGGTGCCTCTGTGTATTTTCTTGCTGCTTAGAAAGCCAAACGAAGAGTGTGCTGAAAGTGAACTGTCTGCTGGGATTTGACTTTCAAACGCGTTGTGTCTGGAAGGAAAACAAGCATTCGCCAATAAGTCTCGCCTTTGGGACCTTATAAGGGTTTAACCATGCAACAGTTGATGTTGTTGCACCAAGGATATTGTGCTGCATAACTAAATACTTATAAGGTCCCAAAAGCGAGACCTATTGGCTATGCCAATGCTTGTTTAAAAGGGTGTGGCGCCAACTCACTCTGCCCTGTTTGAGGAAAGACATGGTGGGGAGGAGTTAACCTCAACCTGCCCTGCCAGTGGGAGGCGGGGGAAGCAGAAACCCACTTGCCACCAAAGGAAAAAAAAGACATTGTTTCGGCAGCCTCTCCTGACATCGGGCCTATACAACCCGACCCCCCCCCCCCACCACCACCACCCGCCTCATCATTATGGGGCACAGCAGTATTTCCGCAATTTGAGGGATCCTAACCTCTATCTGTCTACCCAGGAGGGCAGAGATAGAAAGACCATCATGCACCAGGGCTATTTAAAAATAAAAAGGGATGGGGCAGCTGACCCAGGTATTGAGCTGTGCCCCCATCTCATACGGGCCAAAAAGTCTGTCTGCCCTAAATCTGCCCGTAGGGCGGAGGCCAGAAAGCCCACTCGATGCCAGAAATATTGACAAAAATAGAAAGTATTTCTGCTACCCTGTGGCCTATAGCATTCCCATCCCCATGGCAAGCGAGATGAAATTTGAATTCTCAAGTGCAGTTTTGACATATTGGCTGGGAGAAAAGCAGTACATTTCCTTTCACTTTCCATTATGAATGACCACACTATTTGGGCTCTGGGTCAGCTGGCAACCAGGGAACTGAAACCTCGAGTGCCAGGCAAGTACAGGGTGGTGTAGTTTGCAGAATCCCACTAGGTTTTCTTACCCATTTCTTACCTAGGATGCCATGCAAACCTCAAAATCTGGGTAACATAATGTGTTTTTCTCACATTAATCTGAGGTAAAGTTTGGGAATCTGAAGGGATTCATAAAATTCCTACCACCCAGCATGTTCGCACTGCTAGGGATTAAAAACATTGCTCAGTTGAGAGGCTGAGCTGGTTACCTGAGACAAGAATTGATCGGACCAGGGACCACATGTAGACCATAATGACTTCATAGGTCTCAGTTTCCATCCATTCCTATTGTGGGCGAGGGGCCAGCCACACAGGTGCGGCACTGTTGAATGCTTCAAGCATGTGAATATATGAAAGATTCCAGTACTGGAGAACTACAGTTACAGGTAAGTAACTTATTTGCTTATCCTCTTTAATGAGGGGGACAATCCGATCACATACGCCAAAAAAACGGAGGTGATGATCTTTGGGAAGCGGACGGACCTATGGGGAGATACTTGGTGGCCCTCTGAGCTGGGGCCGACCCCCACTCCGGTTGCGGAGATCAAAAATCTTGGTGTTTGGCTGGACCCTTCCCTCAACTTTGTTGGCCACACCAAAAGGACGGCGGCTTGCTGCTTCGGCATCCTGCGCAATCTGCGCCCTGCCCTTAAATACTTCGATGCCGCAACTCGTCAATTGGTGGTGCAAGCAACGGTTTTGGCACGGTTGGACTATGCCAGCTCCCTTTTTATAGGATTAAACCAGGCTGAGTTAACCCGACTTCAAAGAGTGCAGAACGCTGCGGCCAGAGCGATCATAGGTCTTCCTAGGTTTTGCTCGGCCGGTCAATCTTTGCGAGCCTTGCATTGGTTACCCGTTAGGCAGCGGATCCACTTTAAAGTTTTGTGCCTCTCCTTCAAAATTCTGAAGGGCCTATCACCTCCCTTACTGCACCAACTCTTGTGCCCTTACATCCCGGGCCGCACTCTGCGCTCGCTAGACCAAGAATTAGCGGTAGCCCCTCGGTTCAAACTCAGTCGGGTGGGGGGTCGCTCTTTTAAGGTGCGGGCAGCCGCACTCTGGAACGCTCTCCCTTTGAAACTCCGGACCTTTGGTGACCTGCTCTCCTTCCGCAAGGCCGCTAAAACTCATTTATTTTCTGAGCTTTGTTAAATCCTTCACTCCCCAATTTCTTAATAATTATTTCTGTTCCCCAGTTGTGTTGTGTTCGCCACCTTGTCGGTGCGCCGGGACGCTCCTTCGCTGGAGCAGCCGTGCGCAATACAAATAGCACTAACATAACATAACATTCACAGCATTATCTCTGTAGTGCCTTGGAAGTGAATGGTTATTCCATCACTCTATAGAATAAAGCCCATCTGGTGCATACAGAAGAAAATCTAGTTTCCCTTCCAGGGGAAACTTTTAAAAAAATGTTTCCTCTCAAAACTATTTTATTACTCCAATTTATTTTCGAGCGCTTCTAGACTGAATTTTCCTTCTCCAAATTAATCCCGTTCTCAATTAACAGAAACTTTAAAAAAAAAAAATTCCTCTCAAAACAATTTTATTTCCCCAATTTGTTATTTTCAAGCGCTTCTAGACTGCTTCCCTTTGAACTCTGTTTAGGTGTTTTGTCTATATACTACGACCTTACCAAGGGGAGGGTGTCATATGGCTGTCAGGGTCATTGTCGACATTGCTAAGTTAGCATGAGCTCTGCTGCCATGATGCTGCTTTTGCGCACATTACTACATGACTTTATTTTGATAGACTCTGTTTGTGCCTTTCACATGACAATCGTCTGCTTCCTGCATTCTCTGCCTGTTCCTGGAGTTTAGTCTAAACATGATGTGCAAGGTCGATAAACAGTGCCTCTTGTTGTTCTGTTCTTATCAGTCCCTAGCACCTAGACTAAACATGCTAACACAGCTGCCACTGCTGGAAACTCGTGCTTTGATATTATGGAGATGCATGTTTTTCTAAAACACACTTGGAGAGGGACCTTTCCAGGGAGAAGTGCTAAGCTGTTCCTATGATGTAGAAATACCATCTTGGCACTAAGGTATGGGGTCTGCTGACAAAGCCCAGAGATCTTCTTTTATACAATAGAACTTCTTCTAGCCAATGGCAGGGTGGTTATGCCTTATAGTCCTTTATCCATTGTCTGCATACGATGACATCCCCCTTTATAATCTATGTGGAATTGCAACAATGCTAACTGTTTTAGGTTTATGCGTTTTGCTGCTGGTAGTGGCTCGTATATTGCATTATAGAGCCCTATAGTTAAAATAAACATTTTGAACTAGAACAGTGACTCTGTCAAGTCTTATTGTGGACAAGTACGAGTGAGTAAGAAAAAAAGTATATCTTGCTACAACGATTCCTGAGAGAGTCGGAAGTATTGTGTTCTGGGTTGTCTAATCATTTGTAGCTTCGTGATTATGTAGGAGAGCAAATGAGACACAATAGCTAGTGGGTTATGGGATTTTGGGTACCGAGGCTGTAGGAAGGCTTAGCCCCTACACACCGAGGTCCTGTTTTCCTGCGCATAGATGTGTGTATGTGCAGAATCTCTGCAACAAGTCCTGTAATGTTATCCATGTTGTGGCTAGCCAATTAATGGGGGGATGTTCCTTTGGGTCCTATCCCCCAGCTCTTGCTCTTGGGGGGTGAGGGTGTGTTCACTTTGTCCTTTTGTTAATGACAGAGTAGCTATTGTCCAATCGAAAAACAAAACTACTGTCTTCTTTGGGAACTGAAACAGTCAATTCTGAAATTAGTAAATATGATTTAGTAACGTTATGGGTATTTGTAGAGTGCATAACTAACCGAGGCAGTATCCTGGTGGTAATAAGCAGTTACTACATGAACTGTGTCCGGATCAAGTCTTGTTGAAGATCAAGGTCGTCACTTTCTTGTGGAACTCAAGTACTGAGAGGGCGACTGATGTGAAGGAGCAGGATATTCAAGGCTTTGAGAGCAAGGAAGAGCACGGTATGGTATCCAGCTCTTGTTCTACATATGCAGGGAGTGTGAGCGAGTAGGAATACAGCTGAGTGTAGGTGTCTGGTGGATGTGTGGAAGGTGTTGCGTTTGTTGAGGTAGCTGGGGCCAGGGTTGAGCTGGGCTTTGTATGTGAATTTGTGGAGGCTCAAGAGTGTAAATTTGAAGACGGGTTGGCATTGAAGGTCTTTGAGGTGCGTGGGGATTGGAGTTGCAAGATGGTAGTCTTCCAGTGGAGGGTTGTATGGTCTGAAGTCTTCTGATCAGTTGGGAATCGATTCTGACAAAGAGTTGATGAGGTCCTGGGGGGCGGTTTTCTGTATGTTGGCCGGAAGCCACGTGAAGACTTTTATGGGCATTTTTAAGGTGTGGAAGCAGGAGATGAAGACTGTCTTCACTTGGCCAGTCGGAGCGAGCTGGTTGTCGACCACTATGCCGAGGTTCTTGGCTTATGTTGCAGGGCCGGGTGTGGGTCTGAGTTCTACAGGTGACCAGATGAAATTCCATAAAGAGGTGCCTGTCAGACAGCACTACTTCTGCCTTGTCTGTGTTGCATTTAAAACAGTTGGTTTTCATCCATCTGGGTACTTCAGACATGCAGGAAGTGAAGTTGTTCCAGGTGCTTGTTTTTTTGTCGGAGAGGGAGAGGATGCGTTGGATGTCATCTGCTTAAGAGGTTACGTTGATACAGTGACTGCAGAGATAATATTAGTAAATGGGGCCATGTAAGTGTCGAAAAGTATGGGGCTGAGCGATCCTTGGGGAAGTCTGCAGATGAGTTTGACCGTCACTGAGGTGAAAGGAGTCAGTGGTGTCTCCTCTGTCCATTTTCTGTTGGATATAGTCTGGCAGTGATGAAGGCGGTCTCATTGCTATGGTTTGGCCTGAATCCGGATTGATGTTGAGGATGTTGTCATAGAGGTGAGTTACTAGGTGCTTGTTGTTGATGATTTTCGCCGGTTGAGGTGGCAGGGAGAGTAGCTGAGGGTTTCTTTAGAAAAGGTAGTACTGTGACGTGCTTCCAGGCGAGCAGGAAGATGGCTGTGTTGACTTAGTGTTTCAGTATCAGTGTAGAGGTTGCGCTGATGGTGTCCAGTTCTTTGAGGAAGATGTGGTGAGGCATGAGTCCAAAGGTGCTCTCGAGTGGATGGTTCTCGCGGTTGTTGCAGTTTCTTATGTGGTGATGGTGGACGAGGTCGACTTTAGAGCAATAGTCATGACTGGGCTGTGAGGGATGATGTGTCCATCTGGGGTTCAAACTTATTGTAGATGTTGCCGATCTAGTTGCTGAAGAAGAGGGACATCTGTGTGCAGTGGCCTTGTGAGGGGGTAATACTAGTGGAGCTAGCTGCTGGTGAGGTAAATCCGTATTTGTAAAGCGCAAACTACTCACCCTTATGGGTCTCAAGGTGCTGGGGGCCGTCGTGGAAATTAAGTGAGCTATTGCCCAGAGTCACATGGTGCTGGGCTGAGCTGCCGCCGGGGATCGAACTGTGAACCCTGGGCTCCGAAGACAGCTGCCTAGGCCGCTGCACCACACCTCTCCACTAGGAGATGTCCTTCACTATGGCAAAGATTTCCTAGGCTTTGTCTATGCTGTTTTCGATGCTGCCATGGGCGGACCGTTTGGTGGCTCTGATTTGCTGTTGGTGGCATCGGAAGACTGACCTGTTGGTGCTCTTGTCTTTGTGGACCTTCCTCCATCTGCATGCGAGTTGCTTGCAGTGATGTTTGGTGGCTCTGAGTTCCTCTATAAACCAACTTGATTGCAGCCAGATTCTGGCAGTCTAAGTGGTTTTGAGTGGAGGACTGCACAAGACATAATCCAGTCATTGAAGTTGGAGATCTAGAGATATTGTTGTGATGTTGAGGTAGGCGATCTAGGCGTTTTGAGGATCAGGTTTCTTCTAGGATGTTGTTCCTGTTTCATTGTAGAGATTTGGCTGGAATAGTCCTGTGGTGATGCAGGATGGAAGTGCTCTAAGCAGGTGCGCGGTGTGGGCCATTCCACTGTGATGTTGTTGAAGCTGCTGAAAATGAGTTCCAGTAGGTGTCTAACAGCGTGGTGGAGCCATCCTCGCGCTGGGTGAGTCCATGGGTCGCCACGTCCACCAAGAAGTAGGTTGAGTTTAGGTTGGTGTGGTCTTCCAGGTTGGTGTTGTGCTCACCGAGGAGGATGAAGATGCTGTAGTAGAGTACGAAATCCACAGCTGTGTTACAGACATCTGGGGTGGTTGTTAGATAAGGTTGCTATTCATGGTATAGTTCTTGGAAATGCAGAACTTGGAGATCCTGTTCTCCATGTTGTTGATGGTGTTCATGGAGGTGGTGGAGCAGAGGATGCACTCTTTAAAAATGATGGATAGTTCTCCTCCAGGTCTATTTGTTCTGTTCTGTCTTATGATCTTGTATCGGGGGTAGAGATGGATTGCCATGCCAAGGACAGGGCCAACGTGCGGGTCAGACAGGTTTTAGTCAGATAAAGTAGGTGCGGTGAGAGGTCGGTAAGGCCAAGCAGCAGTTGGGCAGTTGGGATGCAGGCCAAGGATGATTGCGGCACAGTAGTGACAGGGTGACAATTAGGAGGACGAGAGTTTCTGTCACTGGGCATGGGCCTTGTGCAGACAGGTTTGTCTTTGGTGCACCAGCAGTGTATGAGCTGCGCATCCTAGCTGCCATGAGGTAGGAGGGGGGAGGAGGTCCTGGGATGGTGGGCGGGGCTGGTGGGAGCAATGGGAAATCACGTGAGAGAAATAGGCAGAAAAGGCCATGGCGGAGGAAATGGGCAAAAGGGGGGGCAAAGAACTGGACAACGAGAGGAGGTAGAGGAGCAGCATCAAATATGTAAAAGCTGGCAAGCAGAGACAAGTGGAAAGACAGAGATAAGAAAGCGGAACAGGAGCTGCAAAGGCGCCTAAATTGGGGAAAGAAGGTTAAAGTGCCAGAATGACAAGAGAACGAGTGAGATGTTAAAGTGGCAAGAGGCAAAAAAGGCCAAGAGCGAGTGAGAGAAAAGTGGCAAAAAGCCAAAAGCGAGTGGGAAAAAAGAGGTCAAAGTGGCGGAGTGGCAAAGAGGTCAAGAGCGTGTATAGCATAGAGAGCAAGTAGGAAAGCAATAAGAGCCGTGAAAAACAAAGGTCAAAGGGGCAAGAAAGCAGGGAAGAGGAGACACGAGTAACAAAGCAAGAGAGAGCTCAGTAAGAAAGGTTTGAGAGGAAGGAGAGAGCTAGATGTGGGCTCTTCACTGCACAGTCGGAGGTCAGTCCGGAAGGGTTTGTCCTTGTCAGCGGACCAGACAGACACAGGTAGGTGCCACAAGCAGGGCCAGGTAGAGCCTGCTAAATGATTTAGGTAGCTTGTGTTACTATCTCGGGCATACAGAGCGGTTCTGGACTGAGTCCTGGATCATTCTTCTCTGGGATTCCCACATACTTGCAAAAGGTATAGAAGACAAACTCAAGGATGGGAAGACCTGGTCTGTGGAATGAATACCCGTAGCCACCAACCCCATCCGCAGTTGTAAAGTTTAGAGGTTTAGGGATATGACATTGTCTCCGAGGAGAGGTACAGAGGGTCTTTTCAATGGCCTCAGGGGGTAAGAACACAGAACTCTTGCTTCAGGTACAGTTCAAATGTTTGTGGTTTCCTATACATTGAGGAAACTTCAAGACGGGATTCACAGTAGGCTACTATTTGTAGTTTTCTGAGAGATGACAATGTTCCTCTGTTTTGCCTCTGCTTCGCCGTCCTACTCACCGGTCCACCTCGGGTTTTCCCGCAGTAGTGGAGGGAGTATCGGCAATTCATTTCACTTCCCTCTTCCGGATTACAGACCGGAGGGGGAGGAGTCTCGATATCTTTTTAAACCCATGCTTTTTCTTCCGCGCAGCGGGCGCCCCAAAGGTGCGCCAAAGGAAACCCATCTGCGCCCGGCCGGGACCAGGGGCAACTCCCCCTGGCAGTCTACATGGGGAAACAACATCTCTAATCTATGGGGCACACTATCTTTACTCTCTCAGATCTGCTCCTACAGATGGATGCCGTCACATGCTTAATGTATTTAATGGTGACACACAGTGCAAAAAAAGATTTTTCCCTCCAACGAGTCTCTGAACGGAAAGTAACTAAGGACGCTTCACCCTCTTTAAAGATGTTTCTACTAAATTGTAGATCTTTTCCAAAACATACTACTGAACTGTCCTTCCTAATGTCAGATCTTAAACCCGATGTTCTCTTTTTGACAGAGACATGGTTACATACTGAATCAGAGCCTATTATTGCTCAAACCCTCCCCCCTAGCTACTCAATTTATAGGGTAGACCGCAAGACTGGGAGAGGTGGGGGTATAACTATTTTAGTTAATAATAAATTTAATTGGCGCATTACAGCAGATCCTATACCAGGTTGTGAAAGTCTTATCTTTGCCATTGAAGTATCCCCGACCAATACCTTCTCAGGTCTCCTTATCTATCGCCCTCCTGGCAACCCAAGACAATTTGTTGATGCAATTCCGACTATGGTAGCTAGTCTGGCTGCTATCCCCTCTAACTTCACGGTACTTGGTGATCTTAATCTTCATTTAGATGATCCTTCCGATACATCGGCTATTGAGCTGACTAAGAATCTTTTGGCGCTTCAGCTAAGGGAGAAAGTACTGACCCCCACTCACACCAAAGGCCACTTGCTGGACCCTGTCTTTAGTAATTGCATGGAGGTGAGGGCAGGTATCCCCATTCCTCGTCCATGGACCGACCATTTTCTGATCCCTGTTCTCTGGGAAATACCTACTCTATCTCTCCCTCTTAACATAACTTCGGTACAGGAACGCAATTGGACGAAACTTCCTATGGAAGCAAGTCCTTGGAAGCACTAAGCCTGTTAATGACCCCAACCCCATCCAGGCCCATGAGAATTTCAATCTCTGGATCCAGGGGTCACTGGATGCAGTACTACCTAAAAAATTAAAACATATAACCAACAGACAAAAGACTGCCCCTTGGTTCTCCCCCAAATTAAGGGGGATGAAGCAATCCTGCAGAAGGATAGAGTGGCAATGGAGGAAAGATTATTCGGTTACCATTAAAAATGAATGCAGAGGAGCTATTAGAAGCTATAAGGCTGAGCTCAAGGCAGCCCAAGCCACGTTTTATGAAAACAAGATCATGCTCTCTGCAAACTCCTCCAAGGAAATTTTCTGTATTGTTAAGTCCCTTACAAAAGTACCTGTTAAACTACCTACACCAGATGGCTCCCTTACTTGCTGTAATAGTTTGGCCATTTTTTTTGCCCAGAAAATTCAAAACATTTATCAGTCCTTTTCCAACTCACCTAACCCCATCCCGAGTGCAACCACACCAGAGTCATTATCCCCTACTCAATCCTCCCTGGTTAAATTTCCTCTGATTGACACTACTAGGTTGGACTCCATCATAATAAAACTTAAATCTGGCACCCCCACAGACCCTGCCCCTCCTCAGATTCTTTCATCAGTCATTGAAATTATTTCCCCCACGATCCTTGACATGGCGAATTCTTCCATTGCCTATGGCATAATTCCTTTAACTTGGAAATGCGCCATGGTCAAAGCCCTGCTGAAAAAAAGCAATTCAAATCCGGATGATTTTTCTAATTACCGCCCAATTTCTCTTCTACCCTGGGTGAGCAAGATTGTGGAGAAGCACATAAATTCCACATTGGTGGACTTTCTGGAACACAACTATCTTCTCCATCCCTCCCAAACCGGTTTCCGCCCCAATTCGGGACTGAGACCGCTCTGCTTGTAGCAATGGAGGAGGCGAGGAGGATCCTGGATCAAGGAGGTAATGCTGCCATCATCCTCCTTGATCTCAGTGCCGCCTTCGACACTGTAAACCATAACATCTTGATTTGCAGACTAAGAGATCTGGGAGTGTCTGGTTTAGCTCTCCACTGGTTGCAATCTTTTTTGACTGAACAATCATTTAGGGTCTTTGAAGGGAAGGTAGTTTCCAGCCAGATGACGTAAAACTGTTGAGTTCCTCAGGGTTCCTCCCTGAGCCCCATATTGTTTAATGTTTACATGAGGCCACTGGCAGATGTTGTCCATCCATTTGGCATAAAAATGGTCACCTACGCAGACGACACTCAGTTAGTGGTGGCGTTAAACCACCTCGAGCGATCACCCAGCGCTCTAGGCTATTGCCTAGAAGAGCTAGCCAGATGGATGGACCACTCGTGCCTTTAGCTCCAGCTCCTAAAGAGCAAATTAAGAGTCTGGGAATATGGCTGGACCGCTCTCTCACCTTTAGCCACAAAGCGGTAAAACTTTCCGCCTCCTGCTTTGGCATACTTAGAATGCTTTGAAAGGTCCTCCCTCTCCTCCCTTTTCAAGCCAGAAGGATCATGGCCCAGGCGCTTATTCTCTCTCGCCTCGACTATGGCAATGTTCTTTATCTGGGTGCCCCTCATTCAACCATCAATAGGCTCCAGATTGTTCAAAACTGCGCTGCTCGCCTCCTTTTACAGATCCTGCGGTGGCAGTCGGCAAAACCTGCCATTAAGACCTTACACTGGCTGCCAATCAAAGAGAGGATTCAGTTTAAAGCCATGTGTCTTGCCCAGGAAACTTCCTGGAAGACTGGCCCTTCCATTATCCAATCTTTAATCACTCCCTATCAACCGAGAAGGGTTCTCCGATCCACCACCGCCTTCCTCTCTCTCCCCCCCAGAAAAAAGAGAGCTAGAAGTGGTGGATGGTCCTTCACGTATAATGCATCAATTCTTTGGAATACTCTCCATATCTCTCTTCGACAGGAGTCTAATCTGCTTGTCTTCCGGAGGCTTTTAAAAACTTGGCTCTATAAAAACTGGCACTAACTTGCATCCTACTGGTTCTGGTTGTGCTGTCCGTAGCGCTGGGAGGCCTCAGGGTAGCCATCACGCTTTATAAATTCAAAATTCAATTCAAATTCATGTAAAACAGCAATCGATTTTGTTTACTGTCTGTTGAACACAACAATTATAAAACAATTTACTTCTAATACGCTATTTAAAAATAGCAGAGTAACAGTGTTTCAAAACGTTTCCCATTTTGCATTAATTTGCATTCTAAATTATATTTACCAGTATCCATACAGAATTATTAATTTTGACCAAATGTGATTTTGATAATCAATTATAAACAAGAATTTGTAATGTTCGTAGCTGTCCTTTCTCAATTTGCGAACAGTGTACTATAACTGCTTGGTATTAAACATATATTTCCATTTCCTTTATTCTTAGATATTGGTCGGGATCCCCTAGTGACTGGAAAACAGGCCATGGAAATAAAGCACACACTAATAGAACCTCGATCGCTGTGTGACAAAATATGCACGACTGGGCACACACATGAGTTCCACGCCCGAAACAAGCTTTGGGTTCCCTCCTGTGGTAAGTGATCGATCAACGAATATAATTTGTTATGAGAAAAACCTGTTTCTTGCAGTTCACTTTCACTAAGTCATTGGCTCTTTAATAGGAATTATGTAATTTAAAATAAGTCAATCCTAAAGAAAACTGTCTTGAAGAAAATGTGTACAGTCAAAGAATTGTCGGCAGTTATGTTTCGTTGTAAATGGATTTTTTAAAGGTAGTGGAATCTTAACAATGTTAATGTTTCTTTGTGTTTATCGTATTCAGTTGTAGTTAATAACCAATGCACATATCTGTGATCTAATATAATTTATATACATTTTTCCAAAGTTCTCTAAATGCATTTCCTCTGCTGCGTCTTAAATTAGGGAACAGTGGTTTTGATGAATGATTTCCTTTTAGATGAATGAATTATATAACATTTGATCCATGGTATCTCTGTGATGTATGTCTAGAATTAATCACATGGCAGCTTGTGTTATGAATAAACCTTTGTAGGGAACACTAAGTATAATCCCAGGAGTTGGTATGATAGGTGATTTCATCCAAGGAACATGGTAAAATTACCAACACAACATGGCATAATGACTATAAGGTTTTTTTTTATAAACAAGGGTGATTGTTTTCCAAGCACCAATAAAATACAATCAGTGTCACAGATAATACCACATTTCATGTACCTAAAATATCCAGTCATCCAGATCCAGTCTGTGATATTCTCACCATTTATCCTGTGTTTTTGTGAGCACCCTCTAGTAACATAATTGTGTTTTTCTTGTTGAACACACCAGTGCACTCCTGCCTTCCATTCGGCCACTGAGGGAGAGTTTGTGGATTTCCACTTAATTTTTGTTATCATGTCCATTGACTCTACTTTGAGGTTTTTCTTTCCTCTAAAATATTTCTTAAGGAAAGTGTTCATTAGTATGATGCGCTTGGGTATTTTCTAGACAGGAGGTAGGTGTTCTTTTCAGGATTTTTGACAGTGTTTTTTTAGTGTTCACGTCTCAGACAATTAAACATAGTTGGTAGACTCCTTATTTTGACCCCAAGTAACAAGAACTTAGGTTGATGTGGGAGTCGTTCCATTTCTTCTTGTGGTTGTTTAGTGAGAGGACATATACTGTAACTACTATAAATGGTTATCTCACCTCTGAGAGCCAAATGTGATAGATATGTTTGAACTATCTCCTGTCTATCAAAGATTCTTTGCCAGGTAGGGTTGCTCTTGCCATAGTGAATATGATTCCCTAATCTGATATGGTGCCTGCAATAAAGATTTTAAAAGGTGCAGTCATTGCCCCTTGTGCCACTTGTGCCCCTTATAGGTTGGACAGAATTTTCTCCTTGGGAAGACCGAGTTTTGCAGATTCCCGACCAATGAAAGACCTACTCGAAGAAAGGTTAGCAGACAAGTGATTAATATGGAGAACTTCATGCTAGCAGGCATTCATCGAAAATAATTCAACCGTTTTTAGCTTCTTTGCTGTGTTATAATCAGTCCACACAAGAGAAGCTTGGAATTTCCGCGGTCTAGTAATATAATTGATGTGTTCCTATAGTCTTATCCCTGTGATGGAGACAGGATCTCTGTGGATGTCTGGGTCCAATATCAGCATGTATCCATTCAGTTGATAGGAGCCTGATACTGGTGGCACAAGCAGATAAAACAGTTTCTGATGGATAGATTTATCCTCAGATTCCTCAATTTTTTTAATATACCAATACGCCAACTTAAACAGGAAACATTTCAATTGCTCTTCCATGCCAGTAGGGGGTGCCGGCTTCAGGACGGCTTCACACTCTGCCCTGCATGAAGTCACTGGAGCCATAAAGCGCCCCCGTCGGCATAATGACATCAGTTCCCTATTTTTCTGCGCCTTCAATGAGACACAGAGCTTTTCAACTATCCTCAGGAGATCAGTCCAATTTTCAATGTTTTCTTTCAAAATAAAGCTCTTTGGTGCAGTTTTCTCAAAACATATCACCGCCGAGTAAGTCTGGATTTGAGCAGTGTTGAGATTGTGAGGGTCAAATGTCCATCACTAACCCTCACAAAATCTTTTTAGTGCCTGGGATCAGACCATGACATCAACGCCTGTAGACACCACCAACAAATGAATCCAAAACCCTTAATTAAAGGAAAAAGGAGCCAAATTTTTCATGACCATGGCCCGAAATGAAAAAAGAGGTTGATGAAAATCCCGACCAAGATCGAAATCACCATCACCTCATTCCTCACAATCTTCGAAGAAAAAACATAAGAGACAGCACCATGAATCCCATCATAGATCTTCTAAAGACAAGTCTCCAATGTTGATAACCCCATAGCCAGTTTCAGATGAATATCAATAAGAGGTTCCCCCAGCGCTGATTCTGACAACTCCACCTCGATCTGTGGCACAAGCTCTAGTGCCGTCTGTTTTCTCAACTCCATGATGATACAATGTGCACTACATTTCCAACTCAGAGTACGTATCTAAGCCGATTTTTCAGTGCCATGCTTTACATCTTCTATAAAGGAGGAGGTCCCCCGTAAAGGTACTTTGAGGTCTAAGAGGAGGGGGGGGGGAAAGTTATACAAGTATAAGACCTCTATTCTGACCTATATTTCTTTTAAACAGACCTGTAAAGGTTCTACCCTGCCACCAGACTGATCATAAATCACTAGTACATTAGAGAAACTCTAACAAATAGTGATTTCATTTTCGTAATTTTCTTTTCTTTGCAAAACGCATTGATTTTATTTATTATTATCATTTAATATTGTTTAAATAGAAAACATTTATACAAAACACAAAACTTAAATTAGAAATAGTGCAAAAAACTTCTGAAACGGACTTTGAAATAGGCATCCCACAACTACAGCAACCATTCTATCCACTCATACTGATTCATACCTTCTACAATCATCCTAGTGCTTGATAAAACCAGCAAATGAGATTCAGTCCTATGAGGGTCTAAATGTGTACTGGAGAAGAAATAGCAGCAAATGTTGATCTGTCTATGATGACAATGTTTCCCCAGGGACCACTCCTTTTTAAAGATGACACTTGATCTTGGCCTTGGTCTACGCGCGTTTCGGTGGAATGCCACCTTCCCCAGGACCAGATTAAGTAGGAAAGGGATCTCATACCCAATAAAAAAAACATAGGAAGTCTTGAACTATGCAGCACTTGCATGAGGCTTGTTTTTGTCATCTTGGCTGAGAAAAGTCAGAGCGAAGACGTATACAGCTTAGACCGGCTATTAAACTGTGACCCTGTAAGCTGGCTATCGTCTGGGCTATTATAAAACACAAAGTTGGTATACTTCAAATATTTGGCCTATTTTCAATCTTTACATTAGTGAGGTCATCATTCCAATTTATTCGATGATACAAAGCTGCCAACTGTGAGGAGCAGCTTTTGACAAAGTCTGTATATCGTCTGCAGCAAACGTTCCAACAGCAATATAGGTCAGAATAGAGGTCTTATACTTGTATGGTTTACATCTTCAACAGAGCTATGATGCCTTCTGGTGAGACTTCAGGCCCCATGGCGCCACTGGCCTACTCATTGGGAGGCTTTTCTGTGCCATACCAGCCAGCACTGTTCTTGCCCTTTATGCCGCCAACCCAGGATCCCTTGCCAACTCTGTCTTTGGCGCTGTTAGAAATGGGGGGTCTCTAGTTGACAGAGGTAGGTACCTTCGTCTAGATAGGTACCCTTGCTTCTAGTCAGGGTAAGGGGGATACACTCCTAAAATAACCCCTGCTCACCCCCTTGGTAGCTTGGCACGAGCAGACAGGCTTATCTCAGGGCAGTGTGTAAAGCATTTGTGAACACATACAGTAATACAATGAAAACACTACAAATGGACACCACACCAGTTTAGAAAAATAAGTAATCTTCATCTAAACCAAACAAGACCAAAACGACAAAAATACACAATACGGTAATAAAATATGACATTCAAATGGTAGAAATAGTTCAGTTCAAAGCAAATTGCAGATGCGACACTTTTCACACAAAGTACCTTGGATGCGTCGCACACACAAACAAAAAGGGCCGCAGGGAAGGTGATGCGTCGGTTGCTTACTCTCAGGGAAGGTGATGCGTCGGTTCCTTACCGAAGAGGAGGTGATGAGTCGTATTCTTACTGCGTCGGGAGGTGATGCGTCGGTTTCTTACTGCGTCTTCCAATGATGCGACAGACTTGGCACTATGATGCAATGGGATGATCCGGGATGATGCGTGGGTTTGTGCACCCGTACAGCAGGGCTTGCGTCTGAATCGGTGTGGTGAGCTCAGACTTCGGAGATCCGTGCCCTCGATGCGGCATGTGTCCATTTATCGAGTCGCGGGCAGACACTGTAACAATTTCTTCACCGATTCATTGGAAACAGGTGCGGATGCTTCATGCTTCTCATTGTTGCGTTGTTTTTGCAGCTCCCAACAGCCAGAACAACCTCCAGAGGCCCAGAACAGCTACAGGCACCTTTTGGTAGGTCAGAGCTCCCAGCAAGGACGTTCAGGGGAGCTGGGGGTGAAGTATTTGTGTTCCTGAGACTTTAGACAGGAGGCAAGTTCAGTTTCATGCCCTTGGAGATCTTCCTCAAGCAGGCGACACAGCAAACATCAAAGTCCTTTTCCCTCTCCTTGGCAGAAAGTAACCACTGCAGGCCAACCCCATTCAGAAAACAGCACAGGGGTCAGTATTCCTCCTCAGTTTCTCCAGCTCTTCTCCTTCGCAAAGGTTTCTCTTGATTTCCCAGAAGTGATCTAAAAGTCTGGAGTCTGGGCCCCTCTTTTTATACAGTAAATCTTTGTTCTCTCCTGGCCCAGGGCTCTGAGCCCAGTCCAAACCAGTTCTGGGTGGCACTTTGCAAGTGCACAGCAAGCTTCATTGTCAGTGTGAGCCCTTGCTCCATACACATCATAGGGGGGTGGAGCCATCATTGTGGAAGGCAGGCACACCCCTATTCGGGTGCAGAGGCTACTCCTTTCACCACTCCAAATGCAGACTAGGCCTATTCAGCCTAGTGCTGACTCATCCAGACTCCATGGAGCCACTGCACATTCCCAGCCCCTGTCACTCCAAAGCCAGACCGTCAATACACATCCTAGCAGAGGCACACTGGAAGGATAAGCAACAAAATACCTACTTTCTAAAAGCGGTATTGTCAAACATAGAATGTAAAAGTCATCCTCACTAAAAGATGCATTTTAACATTCTGAGTTCAGGCATACTAATCTTTATTTTTCTACCTTGTTCCCAGGGGTAGTTATGTTTATGAGATGTTATAGGCAAACTCCCCATTCTATCCTATGGGAATAGATAGCCTTGCAATAGTGAAAACGAAATTGGCAGTATTTCACTTTCAGGACATCCCACACACACCAGGGCATGTCCTAACTTTCACATTTACTGCACCCTACCCACAGCAGAACCTTAGGCCTACCTTAGGGGTGACTAACATGTAAGAAAAGGGATGGTCAGGTACTGGCATGTGTGTGCACTTGCCAAGTCGACATGGCAGTACCAGACTGCACACAGGCTCTGCAATGGCAGGCCTGAGTTACATTTACAGGCTGCTTATGTGGGTTGCACAATTAATGCTGCAGGCCCACTAGCAGCATGTGATTTACAGGCCCTGGGCACACACAGTGCACTGTACTAGAGCTGACTAGTAAATCAAATCAGCCAATTATGGAAACACCAATCCATATATACAATTTAGGATGAGCATATGCACTTTAGAACTGATCAGCAGTGGTAAAGTGCCCAGAGCCATAAAACTAACAAAACGGGTCAGAAACAGAAGGCCACAAAGCAAAACATCTGGGGATAAACCTGCTGTAAAAGCCATGTCTAACAGGCGCCCACGTCTCTGACCTCGCAAACAACGCTGTCTCAGCTGGTTCTTCCTTTGTCTTCAGAGGGAAACCCTCCACCAGAGTACCACAACCACTCACCCTGTTGCTGACACCACCGTACTAGATGCTATCTGTGCGGCAACCTTCTCCACAGACGCCTTTGTTGTCACTATCTGAAAGAAACAGTTAGTTATAGATACCTTACCTTAGAATTACCCCCAGGCGTCAGACTGGATCTGGAAAGTTTTTCGTCAGCAGTACCTCTGTGCGTTGGACGGTGGCATCGGTCGGCTCCGCGTTCGTCATTGGCATCGTGGTCGCCGGGATGATGTCCCGGTAGCTACTTAGATGCCGCCCTCGCGTGCTGACGTCAGTTCTTTCTTTTTCCGCGCCAGCCAGCGCAGATCCGGAGAAAGCGGTACCTCCAGTCACTTTTTGACTGAACTTTTTGAGCGACTTTTGTTCACGTCTTTTTGAGTCCTACCGACTCCTGGTGCACGTAGGGATGCTCAGCTTCAAGGCTTGCGGTTCCTGTACCCGACTGATGTCGGTGACTGATCTGCACCGCGTTTGCCTCTTTTGCCTGGAGCACGACCACGACCCCCAGTCGTGCTCTGACTGCCGGACCATGGCTCCAAAGTCTTTGCGGGAGCAGTCCCAAAAGCTTCTTGAGCGCCGGCAGTCGACTCCTTGCCGTTCAAGATCCCGGTTGCGAGGAAGGTTGAGGGACAGGTCGCGGAGCCATCACCACTCGTCATCCAAGTCGTCGCTCTTCGAATTCTCCCCGTCGGTTGGCTGACGCGATGAGGGATGTGGGCGATGCCCTTTCCGTGGCTCCATGTGCGGAGCCTGAAGAGTCGACTCCGAGTTTCCCTCCCTTCCCGGGACCCGGAGCGACTCCTGCCCAGCTTCGTCAGTTTTACGAGGCGATGCATGCCATCTTTGGGTAGCCCGACTCTGCCGGCAAGCCTCCGGACTCTGTTGGGGGTCCTAGGTTTCCCTGCTGACAGCTCCGGCCCCGGCGCAGCAGGGCCCCCATGGATCCAGGCCTGGATCCGGATCGGTGCCGGTTGACCTCACTACGCCTTCCCCGGCACTGATTCCTTCGGCACTTCAACCACACTCGTCGCCGGTTGTGCCCCCAGCCGGCGTCGACTCCGGCCTCCATCCTGATTTGGACACAGAGCCGGACCGGCGTTGACTGACGCCGGATCCAGTGCTGAGTGGTGTCTTTGTGCCCCTGTTCACTCCGGAGGTCCCTTTCAGGCCAGATTGGCACCCAGAGGACGAGGAGGAGGACTAGGAAGGGTCAGGTGACCCTCTAACCGACCTGTTGGATTATGATCCGGACTGGAGAGAGGACCTGGGGGATGCCAGTGGTCTCAATACCTCCCCAGACCTTGGCATGTTGTCTCCTCCTACCGTGGCTACGGAGGAGGGAGCTTCCTATGCAGTGGTGTTGCGCAAGACGGCCGAGGCTCTCCACCTCGAGCTACCTATGGTGGCAGTCAGGACTAACCTCCTGACAGAGGTGCTTCAACCGGCGGCGAGCTCTTCGGAGCCCCTGCTTCCGTTTAATGAAGCCCTTACCGACATCCTTTTGGGCACCTGGTCCAGGCCCAACACGGGAGCGGGATAGGATGATTGCCCAATGCCACCGCCCGGCCCCGGGCGACCCCACTTTCCTCTCTCAACACCCCACCCCGGAGAGCTTAGTGGTCCAAGCCTCTACTTCCAAGAGTACATTCCCTAACGCACCACCAGATAGGGATTCCAAGAAGCTGGATCATCTTGGAAAAAATATTTTTTCTTCCGCCAGCTTGGGACTGCGGTCGGTAAACACCGCATGTCTATTGGGCCGTTATTCCCACTCTGTTTGGGACATGGTCGCGCAAGTGCTGCCTCAGTGTCCGGAGGAGGCCCCGACTGTACTCTCCCAGGCTGTTGCCGCAGGGAGAGACGCGGCGAAGTTTACCATCCGCTGTGGGCTGGATACCGCTGACTCTTTAGGCAGGACAATTTCTACGTCGGTAGCCCTTCGACGCTACGCCTGGATGAGATCGACTGGCTTTTCTGGGGATGTCCAGAGCACTCAAATGGACATGCCCCTTGATGGCCGTCGCCTTTTTGGCGACAAAGCAGACAATGCTTTAGAGCGTTTCAAGGACTCACGGGCTACGGCCAAGTCCTTGGGCCTAACCAACTGCCCTGCGCTGTCTTCTTTTCGCCCCTTTCGTGGCTACGGAAGGGGTGCCCAACTATGTCCCGCCCTGAGCCACAGGCCGGCACAAGCTGCACAATCTTCACGCGGCCGGGGACCTGGAAACCACCGCCTTGGTTATGTGGGCCAGCAAGCTGGCCAGTCCACGAACCCCCCCTTCTGCTTCAGCCTACAAACCTTCCTAGTCCGATGTGAGAAGTTGGCCCGGCATATGCTGGTCACTAGTTATAGTGGCCACCTTGCACCAGTCCAATTCGACTCTTATGGTAGATAGGTTTAAGACAACCTTTTAAAGAAAGCAATCCTAGTGGTAGCTGTGGAGAGCAGCCTTCAGGCTCCTCATAATCTCTTGAATTACCAAATGAAAGGACACCACACAGGTATATATATCAAATATATATGTATTCATTACTAGAAACACTCTACTAATCTCTTTATGAGATTAGAAGTCAGGAACATATGCAAATATCAACGTTTCACAATAAGTTAAGCACAAATATGGCTGGGGCTCTAGGGGCGTACCAGACCATATACTAAAAAAGAGGTTTAGGAATGTCGACTTGCAAGGGGACAAGGCCTACGGCCTGTAGAATTGCTGGGGCCTCACTAATCCACCCAAGGCAGGTAAGTAAAGGACCCATGGGAGACGCGTGCAGTGTGAGAACACAGACGTGGGTTTCCTATTGATTTCAATGGAGCAAGTCGCGGTTGCAATTTTAAAGTTTTAGGGTACTTCTAGAGAGTCTACAAGCAAGCCACTTACAAGGTAAGTAGTTCGAGGGCCAACACCCACAGGAGCACTGGAGTGCACAAGTTACCTCACCCAGGCAAGCCGGGTGCATAGGTGTCTTTTGGTGTCGGGTCGCGTCGTCGTTTTCAATAGAAGCCGAAGAAGATTTGCTGCTTGTGAAGACTGGAGAAGTGTCCGGTGGAATCCAAGGCTGGATTCAGGATGAAGAAGACCTGAAAGCAGAAGGGACAGTGTTCACAGTCACTTGTCAGTGACCCGGGGCCAGGCAGATGGGATGCCTACGGAAGGCGGGTGATTTCAGGTGATCAAGGGTGTTATGACTCTTCAGCCACGAGGTCCAGGAGGCGTCGACGACGACCAGGAGCTGGATTTGGAGTGTCCCACGAAGTCTGCAGCTTACTGAGGTGTCGGCAACCGGATTGGAGCCAACAAGCCTTGGCAACAGTAAGTCTCGTGGAAAGTGAAGAAAGTCAGGGGTGCAGACCAGCAAGGTCTGAGGGACTCACCCAGCGAGGGTAAGTCAGGGCAGGCCTGGAGCAACCAGGGGAGCCCTTTGGTTCGATGAGAAAGTCTTTAGGGGACCCACCAGCCAGCCGGCAAGGGATCTCGAAGACGCCTCGTGAGGATTCGCTTCACAGGAGCCCACGGTCACTCAGGACGAGGTAGGCCTCTGATTTTCCATGGAAATCCTGCTGGAGGCAAATTTGTAGAACATCGTGAAGGGGTTGCACTCGACAATATTGCACAGTACCCGGGTATTGCTGTTCCACGTCACTTGTGGGGTCCACTCGCCTCAGCTTTGCTGGAGACTCACAATGGCCGTCGAGAAGTCAGGAAATCCACTTCTGGGGCTGCAGGGACTTCGGACTCCAGCGGGAAGGGCGGAAGTTTGCGACCGTTGATTCAAGTGTTTGTAGCCTGCCAAGCAGGGGAGTCACTCCTTGACTCCAAGGGAGAGTCTTCAGTCTTCCAAAGGTAGTGGAACGTCGAAGGGCCAGGATTGTTCTTGTAGAGCGTCGTCCAGGGATATCTGATTTGCCATGGCAAGGTTTCTCTATCTTCTACTAAAGGAAAGGGAGGGACTAGCTCTATGACCACTTCTATGGGAGGGTCAGGGGAATGGGTGGTTACACCCACTTCCCTTTGTCCAGTTTCGCGCCAGAGCAGGGACAGGTAGCCCCTGAACCGGTTTGAGCTGGCATATGCACAGAGGAGCCTACTGCTTCCCCAGTGCAGGCTTTCAAAGCACTCTAGGAGTGCACCCACCCAGCCCCAATACACTAAATCCTGTCTGGAAGGTGGTTACACCTCCCTGTGACAGGATGCCTATTGTTGGGCCTCCTCCACTGCGAGTTTCAGTCAGCAGCAGGAGGGCAGCCCAGTGTCTGTGCTGGTGACATCCATTTTGTGATGCCAGGGCTATTTCAGATTTCTACCGTGTTTCCACAGTAGGTACATGTCTTCCCCTATAGAAGGGTGGGATCATACTCCCACACCAGTTACTGGTGTGGGGGTATGATTCCAAGTTGTTTGACCCCAAACACTAAATGTTTTGATGCAGTCATTCCAAAGTTAGCATTTACCGGTAGTTTATAATGCAAGAGTATATGGTTTAACTGAATCCACAAACAGCCACAGAGAATAGACTCTGCCAGCTGCAGAGGGGACCTGCTCATGCAGAGGCACCCCCTCACATTGTAAACCAGCACCCGCCCTCAGGATTGACAGGGCCTGCCTTTGGGGTGACTGATAGGTTTATATGTGTGTGTATGGTGAGATATAGGGAACCTATACCTCAGTGAGGAGTGCTAACACTTCCTCACCCAGGCTTCAGTAGCAGGCCTGTGGTGTCAGATTTAGTCTGCTTCCCAGGGGTGGCATAATACATGCTTCAGCCCCTGGTAGGCCTGTGAAGTACCTATGCCCTTGGTACCTAAGGTACCATATACTAGGAGCTCATAAGGTACCACAGTATCCAATCACTAGTGCATCTAATATGCACTCCAAGTTGTTTAGAGAGAACAGAGAGACTGGGGCCCTGATTAGCAGGGATCCAGCCAGACTATAGCCAGAAACCAGTGATAACATCAGAAAAAAAGTGGGGGCAATATAAGTGCAGATCCTACTCTCCTACATCCGACCTTTCAGGCCCATCAATCGCCAGTGGGCGGCAGGATCCTCCATCACCTCCCCCACCTCCCCCACTAGCGCACCATCACATCAGACAGGTGTGTTTTGCAGATAGTCCGAAGGGGCTACTCCCTCCCCATTGAGGCTATGCCCCCAGCCATGCCACATCAGTACAATCGCTCTCTTGGCCAAGGGCACCATCGAACGCTTTCCTACCCCAGAAGTAGGTCGTGGTTGCTATTCCCACTACTTTCTGGTACCCAAGAAGGGCAAGGGCCTGCATCCTATCTTGGACCTCAGGAACGTCAACCGCTTCCTCCGGAAGGAGACGTTCAAAATGTTGATGTTAGCTCAGGTCTTCAATCAATCAATCAGAAAATTTGTAGAGCGCACTACATACCCGCAAGGGTTCCAAGGCGCTGAGGGAGGGGAGAAGGGGAGGAGCTGTAGCTACTGATCGAACAGCCAGGTCTTGAGTTGTCTCCTGAAGGTTAGTAGGTCTTCGGTTTGTCGTAGGATGAGGGGGAGGGTGTTCCAGGTAGTGGCGGTGCGGTGGGAGAAGGATCTGCCTCCGGCTGTGGTTCTACGGATGCGTGGGACGGTCGCCAGAGAGAGGTCTGCGGAGCGGAGTTTCCTGTTGGGTACGTGGAAGGAGAGTCGGCTGTTGAGGTAGGCTGGGCCGGTCTTGTGGAGTGCCTTGTGTGCGTGGATCAGGAGCTTGAAGGAGATTCTTTTGTTGACAGGGAGCCAGTGCAGGTTCCTGAGGTGAGGGGCGATGTGGTCGCGGCGCTGGACGTCTTGGATCAGGCGTGCAGAGGCATTCTGGATTCTTTGCAGTCTGTTGATGAGTTTGGTTGGGGCGCCGGCGTAGAGGGCGTTTCCGTAGTCGAGTCTGCTGCTAACTAGGGCCTGGGTGACTGTTTTTCTTGTGTCAGTCGGGATCCATTTGTAGATCTTGCGGAGCATACGGAGGGTGTTGAAGCAGGTGGAGGAGACGGCGTTGACTTGTTTGTTCATGGTGAGTTTCGAGTCAAGGATGACTCCCAGGTTGCGTGCGTGGTTGGTGGGTGCGGGGGGTGTCCCCAGTGACGCGGGCCACCAAGAGTTGTCCCATGCTGAGGGGTTGGACCCGAGGATGAGGATCTCCATCTTGTCTGTGTTCAGCTTAAGGTGGCTATCCTCCATCCATTCGGCGACGGCCTTCATTCCCTGGTAGAGGTTGGATTTGGCAGTGAGAGGGTCCTTGGTGAGGGAGAGGATGAGTTGCGTGTCGTCGGTGTAGGAGATTATGTTGAGGTCGTGGTGTTGGGCGATGCGTGTGAGGGGCGCCATGTAGACGTTGAACAGCGTCGGGCTGAGGGAGGATCCCTGCGGGATGCCGCAGATGATCTCGGAGGCTTTGGATCGGAACAGGGGTAGGCGGACTCTCGGGGTTCTGTCGGAGAGGAAGGAAGAGGTCCAGTCCAGGGCCTTGTCTCGGATCCCGGCGTCGTGGAGTCATGTGCGTAGTGTGCGGTGGCAGACGGTGTCGAAGGCGGCGGAGAGGTCCAGGAGGATGAGGGCCGCCGTCTCGCCATTGTCCAGTAGGGGCCTGATGTTGTCTGTGGCGGCAATGAGGGCGGTCTCGGTGCTGTGGTTGCTGCGGAATCCTGATTGGGAGGGTTCCAGGATGCTGTTGTCTTCGAGGTAGCGGGTGAGCTGGATGTTGACTATTTTCTCGATGGCTTTAGCTGGGAACGGAAGCAGGGAGATGGGCCGGAAGTTTTTGAGTTCGCTCGGGTCCGCCTTGGGTTTCTTCGGTAGGGCGTTAATTTCAGTGTGCTTCCAGCTCTCCGGGAAGGTCGCGGTCTCGAAGGAGAGGTTGATGATGTTGCGCAGGTGGGGTGCAATCGAGCTGCTGGCTTTGTTGAAGATGTGGTGTGGAAAGGGGTCAGACGGTGAGCCGGAGTGGATCGTGCTCATGGTCTTGATTCTGTTTTCGATGCACTCGTTGGCCCAGGTTGTCAGGGGGTCATGGTTGGTGGGGTGCGGTGGGTCTAGCGTGTTGGTGCCTGATGGGGTCGTCCGGGAGTTGAAGCTGTCGTGGATGTCGGTGATCTTGCGGTGGAAGAAGGTGACGAGGGAGTCGCACAGGGCTTGCGACGGCAGGATGTCGTTGGCGTTTGAGCTTGGGCTGGAGAGTTCTTTAACGACTTTGAAGAGCTCCTTGCTGTTGTGTGCGTTGTTGTCGAGGTGGTTTTTGAAGGAGGTTCTTTTGGCGGTTCTGATGAGGTGGTGGTGGTTGCGGATGTGTTTTTGTGGGCTGTGCGGCTGTCAGGTGACTTCTCGCTGAGCCATATGTTCTCCAGCTTCCGGCTGCCCTCGACCCTGGAAACTGGATGGTAGCGTTGGACTTGCAGGACGCCTATTTTCACATACCCGTCCTGCCGGCCCACCGGTGCTACCAGCAGTTCATAGTAGGCCACGAGCATTTTCAGTTTACTCTGCTCCCCTTCAGCCTTGCCAGCACCCCTCGGGTGTTCACGAAAGTGATGGGGGTTGTTGCAGCTCTTCTGAGCAGATCAGGGGCCCCAGTCTCCCCTATCTCGACAACTGGTTGTTGAAGGCGGGCTCACCCCAGACAGTCATCTCCCACCTCCAGACTACGGCCAACCTCCTGCATTCGCTGGGGATCTCCATCAATGTGCCAAAGTTACACCAGATTCCCTCTCAGAAGTTCCTCTTTATCGGAGCGGTTCTGGACACAACGCGGTTTCGGGTCTATCCTCACGAGAAGCGAGTCCGGGATATTCAGGCTATGATTTCGATCTTTCAGTCCTTATGCTGGGTTTCGATCAGGATGACCCTCCGGTTGCTGGGCCTGACGGCCTCCTGCATCCTGGTGGCGGATCATGCCAGGTGGCATATGCGGGCTCTTCAGTGGGACCGGATATTCCAGTGGGCGCCACATCAGGGGAATCTGTCTGATAGCGTCCAGATCTCAGAGGGCACTGCACACCAACTGCAGTGGTGGCTCACAAACCAGCCTTGGTTCAAGGGCAGATCCCTGTCCCTTCCTCAACCATTGTTCACAGTGGTGACCGATGCCTCAATACTGGGATGGGGCGGCCACATGGGGGAGGCGGAGATCATAGGCCTCTAGTCTCTGGCGGAGTCCAGGCTCCACATCAACCTTCTACAGCTGCGGGCGACCTGTCTTGCGCTGAAAGCATTCCTTTCCTCTCCCCAGGGAAGAGTAGTGCAGCTGTTCACGGACAACACCATCGCCCTGTGGTACTGCAACAAACAAGACTGGGTGGGGTCGTGGACCCTATGTCAAGAGGCCCTCCGCCTCTGGACATGGCTGGAACATCAGGGCATATCCCTAATGGTTCAACACTTAGCAGGTTCTCTGAAAGCCAGGGCAGACGAACTCAGCTGCAGGTGCATGATGGAACACAAATTGTGTCTTCACTCTGAGATGGTGCAAGGTCTCTTTCAGCAGTGGGGAGAGCCTTGGTTAGATCTAGTCGCCACCGAAGAGAACGCGCAATGTCAGCAATTCTGTGCGTTGGAATTTCCAAGGAGGCACTTGCTAGGCGACGCTTTTCGTTAAGAGTGGAGATGCGGTCTGTTGTACATGTTTCCGCCTATACCACTTCTGCCAAGAGTGCTGAAGAAGATCATGCGCAACCGGGCCCAAGTCATTCTTGTGACTCCGGATTAAGCATGAAGAGTCTGGTATCCCGTGCTACTCAACATAGCCATCGATCCTCCGATCAGACTGCCTCGTCGGGGGATCTTCTCTCACAGCAGCAGGGGACGGTTCTCCACCCGATTCTGTCCAGCCTCCACCTCCTTGCGTGGAGATTTGAGCGGCGACAGTTGACATCATTCGACTTGCCTCCCGAAGTCTGTGATGTAATCTTTGCAGCCAGACGTCCCTCCACTAAGACGATATATGCCTGTCTATGGAACAAATTTGTGGCATTGTGCACAGCAAAGGATCCACTTTCTGCCCCTCTTTCTGAGGTTCTCTTGTTCCTCCTGTCTTTGGCCCAGCAGTGCTCTGCTCTGGGCACTATCAAGGGCTATCTTTCTGTCATTTATGCCTTTCTTAGGCTGCCTAATCAGCCTTCTCTCCAAGTCCCCGGTTGTAAATTGTTTCTAGAATGGCATTACTCATCTCTTTCCTCCTATCCCCTTCGTAATGCATCTGTGGGACTTGAATCTGGTCTTTATCTATTTGATGTGCGTTCCCTTTGAGCCGCTTCACAACTGTCCTCACAAACTCTTAACTCTTAAAACTGCATTCCTGGTAGCCATCACATCTGCCAGAGGAGTGAGTGAGCTCCAGGCTCTTTCATCCAAGCCTCATTTTCTGTCTGTACATCCAGACAAAGTTGTCCTCAGAACTCGTTCATCCTTCCATCCCAAGGTGGTCACCTCCTTTCATATTGGGCAAACCATCCCTTTTCCCACCTACTTTCCGCATCCTTAGGAAGAGAGGCTCCACCGTCGGGACCCAAAACGTGCGCTTTCCTTTTATCTGTATCGCACCAGACAGTTCCGGGTGGATGTCCAGCTCTTAGTTGGCTACTTGGGCGCCAAGAAAGGTCGGGCCGTACGCAAGAAGACTATCTCCAGATGGGTCGTTTTGTGTATCAAAGCCTGCTGTTCTCTAGCAAAGAACCATCAGGGCGACGGCACCCACTACGGCTTGGGGATGAGGAGTCCCTCTAAATGAAATCTGTCTGGCAGCTACGTGGGCATCGCTGCACACGTTTACGAGACACTACTGCCTGGACAGCCAAGTCCGGAGAGATGGCTTCTTTGGCCGTTCTGTTCTCCAGGACTTTCTGGTGTGAACTTGGTTCGCAGACCCACCTCCGGGGTTGGTATTGCTGGAGTATCTATTCTAAGGTAAGGAATCTATAACTAACTGTTTCTTCCAGATGAACAAGTTACTTACCTTCGGTAACGATATAACTGTAAAAAGCATAGGTTAGTTATAGATTCCTTACCGCCCCACCGATCCTTCCCGTTCTGCGAACTGACTTCTAGGGTTAAGGACATCCTTTCAGGGCTCTAGTTTTGTGCACCAGTGGTCAGTGTCTTGCATGGCTCTGTGTTTCTGGCACGGAAAGTTGTGTACAGAACTGACATCAGCATGCAAGTTCAGCATCTAATTAGCTACCGCGACGTCATCCCGGCGACCACTGCTACAGCTGTCTCCAGATCAATAGCAAGACGTTACAAAGCAGTTCCTGGAGACCCAGTTCTACTACTGTCACATCTGTCGCCATAGAGCTTGGTAGCTCAAACCTCTTGCTCATCAAAGCTTATAACTGGTTCCTTTTCGTTTACGCCCTCTGACAGGGAATCCAAGAAAATGGAACAGCCTGCAAAAAAGACCTTCTCATCTTGTAGCATGACGCTTAAATCTTTGACTGCGACCTGCCTCCTAGGCAGAAATATTCATGCATTGCTAGATTTAGTACAAAATATCTTTCCAACACTGTCTATGGAATACCACCTTAATTTCTCCAAACTAATTAATGATGGTCAAGCAGCGGCTAGACAAGTCATACAAATGCGGCTTGACACTGCTAACTCAGTTGCAAGGGCTATAGGCACATTAATATCAGTTTACAGCCATTCCTGGCTGAGAAACTCTGGATTTTCACAAGATGTGCAGAATACTCATATGGATTTGCCATTTAATGGTTTAAAACATTTTGGAGTAAAATCAGATTTTGCTTTAGAATGGTTTAAAGAGAATAGACATCATTTGTGAATGGGGTGTCATCTCGCCCCACCCAGTAGCACTGCTGATTATGCCACCTTGGCAATGCAATATTCATCCACATTACTCTATGTACTCCTTGTATTCCAAACTTATTTCACTTTTCTCCAACTGTATGACCACACGTAGAGTGTTAATGCTATTTCCCAAATTTCTAATGTTCCACCTGTGTCCATCCGGACCTCTTGAAAGAACACGGCTGAAGCAAAATACATTTCTGGCAGCGTTTATTCGTGAAGTTTATTCGTTAAAGAGAATAGAGCCACCGCATGATCACTTGGCCTTCAATCACAGACCAAAGACTACAAACAATTTAAAAGATGTTGAGCCTTCAGCAGGGCGTTCTCATTTCATGGGCATCGGCAATATTCATCTCAACAACCACAACAACGGTCATCAGATCCCCTTTACAAAAGTTAGAGAGTGTACTAGATGAGAACAGCGAGCCCTGATTCTTCCTATTTCTTCCTCCTGCTCCTGTTCCTCAGCCAACACAGGAAAGCAGCCCTAGTTTCCCCTTTTTGGATCACACTTGACCAGTGGGAGGAAGGGTGTCTTAGTTTCGACTTTGATGGAGGTCCATAACATCAGGGTATTACAAAATGTGGAAAAGGGGTATACCCTACCCTTCTGTAGGAAGATGGCTCTGCATATGGTATGCCACTAAGTGGTTATACCGTGCACAGAGTTCAGAGGTTCCACAAAAGTGTACAGGGCTCAGTGTAATGCTCTATTAGTAGTAGTGTGGGCAAACAGCCTTAGGCTAACACAGAGTAGTGTTTGTATTTCATTTCAAGACCAAGATCTTTGCAATAAGGTAAGTATGTTTTAAAATAAAAATACTTTTCCACTTTTAAAAATCAAGCATATTTTTAGAACAGTTCAGTGTTATCATATGGGGAAAATAATATCGCGGTTAAACAGTTAAGTATCACTCTTACAATTCCAGTCTTCGGGACCAAGTGTCAGCAAGGGGCAAGTGTCAGGTGAGTACCAAACTGTACCACCAGCGGCACAGGGACGACCGGTTGCAGAGGTCAGAATCGGAGTTTGGCCCAATGCGTTTCAATGGGGACTGGGGGTGCTCAAAGACACACTGCTTGAAGGTAGGTAATTCAGTTGCAGGGGCCAAGCTTTGGGGGTTAGCTTAGGCACAGGGGGGGAGGGGTGCAGAAAGCTACACCAAACCTACACCACTAGCTTAGGGGTGGAGTTGGTAGAGGTGTGCACACCACCTATTCTCCTAAGTTTTCCCACCCAAATTGGGGGTGTAAACTGGGGTCTGCCATTTGCTGCTAGCAGCAAAGGCTAGGGATCACGTTACAAAGGTGGCAGGCCTTTGAATATTCCCCTTCGAGCACTGGCCCATCCTGGGGGAGGAAGTGTGACACCTCTGCCCAGAATTTGCATTTTTTTTGGTCCCAGAGAGCAGGGGCTCTCCCCCCAGGGGGTCCAGAAACATGTCTTGTGGTGGCTGGCTGCCTACAGCCGATCAAAGACCACACCAGGGTTGGTAGGTTTTCAGGTGGCACCTCTGAGGTGCCCTCCTAGTGCATGGTACAATAAATCTCACACTGGCATCATTGTGGATTTATTGAGAGGAGTAGTTTGGTTCAGTGAAGACATGCCGTGGAACTTGAGTTGTTGAGTTTCCAGCCCATGTACTATCTTTTAATAGCTTAACTGGCACTTACAACATTAAGGAATAGATCCTAATATTGTAGGAGCATAGCTGCTCATGCAGCTATACCCTTACCTGTGGTTTAGTGCACTCAGCCTTAGGCCTGTAAGGCCTGCTAGAGGAGTGACTTACCTAAACCTTCAGACAGTGCTGACTGGCATGACACCCAGGCAGAGAGCCATGTCCTCTTTATCATTTTCTACCTCACAAGGGGCGTGCAAACTGCAAGGGCAGTAGCATGGTCCCAGTGGGCGAATTCCAGGGGGCCCTCTTCAGCTCCCAGACCCTACGTACCCAGGATACCACTAACTAGGGAGTTACAGGGGGTAGAAGTACTAATTGTAGATATGTTTTTTCGGAAGAAGTACTGGCACAGGGGACCTGGTTGGCAAGGACCTTGTGCACTACAATTGAAACTACATTAAAACCAGGCAAAATGTGGGAACTAACCATGTAAAACGAGGTACTTTCTCACACCTTCCAACAATTCCCACCATTCTCGTGTCCGATCACACCCACTGCCTCAGGAACACCTACACCTTCTCCAACAGCAGGTCCAGTCCCTACTCTTAAAGGGTACAGTAAAGTTGGTGGCAGAGCAGGAACTCGGGCAGCAATGCTCCTCACGGTATTTCCTGCTCCCGAAAAAGGATGGCGGTTTGCGTCTGATCCTAGAACTCAGGATTCTGACCAAGTTCCTCAGACAGGAAAAGTTCAAACTACTGTCCCTGGCTCAGGTTCTTCCAGCACGACAAGCGGAAAACTGGATGTTGTCTGCCAACTTGCAGCATGCCTACTTCCTCATTCCCATTCTGCAGTCACACAGGAAGTATCCTGCTTCACGGTAGGATCCCAACGTTACCAGTCAGCAGTCCTGTTTGGCCTCACTTCCACCCCTCGAGTCTTCACGAATACGATGGCAGTGGTAGCGGCACATCTCAGAAGATCAGGAATCGCTGTATTCCCTTTTCTGGATTACTGGCTCATCAAGGACAATTCTCCAGAGATAGCTTCTCACCACTTGCGAGTAACAAGTGTTGTTTGACCTGAGCTTTTCAATCAACAAACCCAAATCTCATCTGGTGCCTTCTCAGCGCATCCTGTTCATAGGGGCAGTACTGGATTCCACCTTGATCAAGCCTGCCTTACTCCACAGAGGCTATGATACCGATGTTTCAGAATGCAATGACCATTTCCGTCCTGAAGGTTCTCTACCTCCTTGGTCTTCTAGCCTTCTGCACTCTGTTACTGGCATATGTGGACCCTCCAGTAGTGCCTACGAAGGCAGTGGTTCTAACACAAGGGAGATCTACAAGCATCCATCCAGATCTCCAGGGACACTGCAGCAGATTTACAATGGCGGATGGAAAACAGCAACCTTTCTCAAGGAAAGCCATTTCAACCTCCTCCACCGGAGACAAGGGATTATGGATGCTTCCACTGTATGGTTGGGAGCTCATCTAGAGGGACTGGAGATCAGAGGCCTGTGGTCTCTAGATGAACATATTTTACACATCAGTCTGTTGGAATTAAGGGCAATACATCTACCTCTAAGGGCTTTTCTCCCTACACTTTGCAGTACGTCTGTACAGGTTGTAATGGACAACACAACTGTGATATGATACATCAACGAACAAGAGGGAGTCTAGTTGCCTCTTCTCTGCACAAAAGCTCTACAACTCTGGTTCTGGGCTCATGACCACCAGATTTGGGTAGCGTCAAATCATCTAGCTGAAGTGCTCAATGTATGTTCAGACAGTTTGTTGACATTATGTAGCTGATCATGTGTGGTGTCTCCATCTTGTAGTGGTACTAAATATCTTCTGTATATAGGGAACTTCTCGATAGACCTCTTTGCCTCTCAGGAGAATGTGCACTATCTGACATTCTGCACCCTCCAGTATCCAATGCGGGGAGCATTGGGGGACACGTTTCAATTGATTCCTCAGGCACTGAGGAAAATTCATCTTTGCTGGGCCCAAGTGACCTTGATTGCACCTGACTGGCCATGAAGGGTGTAGTATGCATACCTTATTCAACTCTCCCTTGCCCACTGTTATGTCTCCTGAGAAGGGGAGACCTCTCACAAATGCAGGTTTAATACCTCCACCTCCAGACCACTTGCATGCTTGAACTGGGCACCCCGAGTTCCTATTCACTTTCCCCAGAAGTGTTGGATGTTATTTTATGTTCCAGAAAACACTCCACCAAATCAATTCATGCAAACAGAGGGGCTACATTTGTCAAATGGTGTGAGAATAATCCCATAGATCCACTTTAAACTCATCTGCTGATATTCTTCAGTTTGCTCTTTCATTAGCCCGACAGGGCTGTGCTGTTGCTATGGGTAAAGGGTATTTGTGGCCCTTTTTGCTTATATATGTTTGCCAAATCAACTGTCCCTACTCAAATCTCCTATTGTTGAGAGATTCATTGAAGAGCTTACAAACAAATGGCATCCCACACCATTTATTATGCCTCGATGGGATCTTAACTTATTCCTTACATTTCTTAAGTATTCACCATTTGAACTCCTTCACAGGTGCACAGCTGTCCTTTATGGCTGCTCACTTTAAGACCATTTTCTTAGTGGCGATTACCCCAGCCAGACAAGTTAGTAAACTACAAGCCTTGAATGTAAAACCTCCATTCACCTCGTTTTTCCCTGCGATGTTGGTGTTAAGAACCAGAAGTGGTTACTCAATTCCACTTAGGTCAGTCTATCACTCTGACCACATTTTTTACCCTCCTCCACATTCTACTAACAAATAGGATAGACTTCATTGTCTCGAGCCCAAGAGAGCTGTATGCTACTACTTGGATAGAACATGCAAATTCAGGCTTGATGATAAACTCTTCATTGGTTACATTGGAAAAATGAAAGGAAAGGCAATCCACAAGCGAACTATATCCCGACTGATTAGTCTTTACATTGAGATCTGCTATGCCATGGCCTACAAGGAATCTCTGGGAGGTATTCGTGAGGAATTTGCAGATAGATGTATCCATCAGAAAAAATAATTACTTGACTTTGGTAATACTTTTTCTGGTGCATACAGTATCTATTTGCAGATTCCTCACCAACCCACCCTCTTCCTCGTTGCATGTCTGGAAATACCCAAATAATCCTGTTTATCTATTTATCTGTTCATATGTATAGATTTTGTCTCCAATGAAAACTGCACCTACACTTTTGATGTTATGTTCATCTGGTCATTTCGAAGACACTTTTTAAAAAATGAATGGAAACTGGCATAGTCGCGCTGACAAGGTGCTTTATGGCTCCAGTGACTGCACATGCGGGAGCCTGCGGAGCATTCTTCAAGCCGGCGCCCCCATCCGTGTGGAAGAGTTATTAAAAAGTTTTGAGTCCAAGAAGGTGCCGGGGGATATTCAGAAGGTGAGGAATCTGCAAGTAGATACCGTATCCACCAGAAAAAGCGTTAACGAAGGTAAGTAACTTTACATCTCTTTCTTAATGGTTTTCCTACAGGACGAAGTTCTCAGTTTCTATTTTTTATCACAGTTCACCAGGTCATGTTCTTTAACTGACGTCTGTTTGGTTTGATTTGCAGTATTTTCACACTGTTTAATGAGTTTTTGCAATACATTTTGTATTCTTATGAGAAGCAGTCAGTAGTTGGCATGTAAGGGTATGGGTGCTTTTATTTGTCTCAATTTGAGGATATCGTTAATGTGTGACCTCTAATATACTGGCAAAGTCACTGTTAAACAAGAGTTTGGAAACGTATTTTTTTTTTTTTTTTCTTTTTTAGAAGTTTTTACTAGTTCCTGAGTTGGCCCAGTAGTTCTACCAAAGTTGTTGAATCAGGTAGGGAAATGAGTTGAGTCTAGAGTCTATTTCTGTTAAAGTGAAGGCAGATACAGCATAAAGTTTTTCTTGTGTCATACTGTAGGAACAGCTGATTATTAACAAAGGTCTGGTCAGCGGTGACCAGGCCAGGACAGAATCTTTCTTGCCAGGGTGATATGGCCTTCATGTCTTCAATCCTGTCCTTCACGTTCCATAGGATAACCTTTATTAAATATTCTCCATCAGTTAAATTGGTAGGTTAGTACTGCTTGTGGTCCAGTGGTTTACACTTCAGTGTATAGCAATACTTACCAATTAAAACAAAAAGAGAGGAGACTGGAGGGCCACCAGTGTGCAACACCCAAGGTGACTTAGTGCTAAACATGTCCCTTGGTGCACAGCATTATCCTGTAGTAGAAACAATATATTTATGTGATGCTGCAGACCTTGCTGTGACTAAAATTATGAGCCAAGCCCCTCGCAAACCGGCAACTGCAGACTTGCTGTGCATGGACATGCTGGGTGTTGCAGAAGCTGGATTGGAAGAATGTCCTAATTGATGAGCCTGTTCTATCCTTCTACCTGTGGAAACTCCATGCATTTCACCCCGTCAGAGGGACATGTGATGAAGCTAGCAGATCGGAGTGTGGCTAATCGAGCAGTTGGAGTAGCAGTGTCTGCTTGTGGCAGATTAGTGAGCGCCCAACCCTGGATGTGTGCTAATGTGCTGCTTCTCTCTGTCCTCCCCTCAGCTGCTTACATCATGAGAAAGAGGTATTGTGCGGTAAACTCTGTACTGGAGTGGCTGGCAGTAAGGCAAACTAGTGCTGGCCCATAGAGGGCTAGTGTCAGTTGCAGCTGCAGTATGAGTGACACTTCATTTTCCTGGCTGTGCTGTTATTACTCCTTGCCACTGTGCCTAGTCATTTGGTCATTTCTACTCACCTGGGAGATGCATGGTTGGGGGCACTGTGGATGCTAGATCCAGGGGACTGTGTGGCCTGTTGACTAAGCTATATTCCGTCTGCCTGAAACTCTCTGCCTTCAGGATGTTTATGAAGTGAGACTGGTGGCCATATTGGATGTCTTCATGATTGTTAGCAGTGAAGGAGCGGCCCTGGTTAGGCATGCAAAAGATGCTCATTTTGTAAAGTAAGCCCTGTAAGTCTGCTTCTTAATCAAATACTGTTTCCTATGTAGTTTGGCTTGAGGGGAATTGTCAAAAGTGGTATTTTCATTATATTGAGAAAATAACTAAACGAAGCAAGGACTACTTACTTTGCAACACGCAAGACCACCTGTAATGAACCTGGCATCACTCAATTGCAAAGCATTGTGGACCTTAATGAGTTCTCATTTTAATCTTTTGTCAGTTTTACTAGAAATTAAAACTAATGTCATGGAGATAATTTCCCCTCTGGCTGGCCCCGATGTGAGGGGGATGCCATGTAGCTCAAATTTGAGAAACCTGTCGAACAATCGGGTAGGACTGAGAAACAAGTGAGTCAGCTGAAAGATACCATGAAACCCATACCAGCAATCATCCATATATTAAATGCTACCATTAAATATCTCCAAGTCTAAAATGGGGATCTTAAATCTATATCACAGCACAATAATCTTTGCATGACCGGAATAGTGGGGTACACACTTGGGGCCTCATGTAGGAAGCCAAATACCGGTCGGTAACGGCCGATTTTCGGTAATTATACCGTTACCGACCGGTATTTTGGATTTTGAGATGTAGGGGGAGAATTTCATGATTCGGTATTTATCGAATCGGTAAAATTACCGAATCGGTAATAGTTCGAGGCATGTGGGCTGCTGAATTCATATCTGTGCATAGATCGCCGCCTAGTGTTGGGTCCGGATGTTTGCACGTTGTTGTCCTGGAAGAGTCTTCGAAGTTTCCTGGGATAGGTGACTCCTCCCCTGGACTACAGTGCGCATGGGCATCCTCTCCATCCTCAGATTGTTTTTTTCCGCCGTTGGGTTCGGATGTGCTTATCTTGACTCAAGTTAGGAAAAACTTTTTACAGGCCAAAAGGCCTTTAGTTCGCGTCGGTACTGTTCCCGATCGGTATCGATAGTTATTTGTTAGTTTACTAACTTCCAGAAACCAACTTTTTCGCATCATACCCGACCATCGACCCGATATCGACGATGGAATCGAGAACGCCCTTCAAGCGGTGCCCTGTATGCAATGCGAAATATCCCCATGTCGACGTCCACCCGGTGTGCAACAAATGCCTTTCACCGGATCACGACGAGTCCACATGTATGGCCTGTGCCCGATTCCGATCCAAGAAGACTCTCCGGAATCGTCGAGCAGCGAGGCTCGAAGCGCAGCAAGCGGTACCGGCCCCGACTGACATCTTCAACGCCGAGGACGAAGATGTGCAAGACGTGGAGAACCTACCCTCCAGCCCCGCTTCCGAACACGACTCTGGATCGGAAGACGTCGAATGACAACTATTCCAAAGAGACGAAGCCGACACCGAGGTAGGAGACTACAATGAGGCCTTAGGGGCCGAAGAGAGTAGCTCCGGTGACGAGCAAGGCCTACCCGAACAGACTTTGGATATCCCAGTGCGTCAGTCTGTGGCTCCGGTCGAGGGATCGCCTTCGGGCTTTACCCAAGACCTATCCCGCATCCATTCGGCCCCGCCCTCTGGCCCGGCCTCGGACATTAAGCGGCAGCTTATACTACCCAAAACGGCTGGTTTCCCTTCATCGAAACCGAAAGCCGTCTCGGTTCCGCAGAAACCGAAACTAAAAGTCACACTGGTCGTATCGAAGCCCACCACGCCTTCGACGCCAGCCAAACCCGTCGGCACCGACCGCACCAAACGGGACTTCGGTGCCGAGCTTGCAGCAGCCGACGTCAGCGCCGACGCACGGAAAAAGACCATCGGTACCGCCAAGCCGCCTCGGCTCCCGGCACCGAAACAATCGGCTCCGACCACAAAGGTCAAAATGGCTGCTGGATCTCACACCACTTCCAAAACAGCACCAAAGGCACAATCATCAACGCCGTCGACAGCTACTACCTCTCCTCGACTCGATGACCCCGTGGCACCGAAGACGTCCACGCCTGCCTCAACGGAACCGGTCGGCGCCAAAGAACCGTCGGCGTTCCAGGTGCGGCAAGTTTCAGCGTCCTTGCAACGCATCAAAGATAAGGCAGCCCTCCAGGACACATCAAGCTCCGAGCCGAAAAAGGCTCAAAAAGCTTCTCCGGCACCGGCCAACATCACTTTTGGCCTGCCACCATCCACGGCGCCAAAACTGTTCGAAATCAGAACACGTGTCACCCACACCAGGATCACACCTGCAGAACACTCTCCTACGGAGACGTCGCCTTCACACATCATCGATGCCGCAACAGGCAGAATGATGCTTCACAAAAGGAGGATAACTTCTGAGCCAGCTTTGGACTCCTACCGGATCCCACTAAAGAAAAAGCTGCCAGTGGATTCGGAACCACTTCTTTACGAGCCTCTCCATGCCTCTTACCAAGATCCACAGTCCTTCTCTCCGACACACTCCGACACAGACGTTTTGGAGGACTACATGGGTGACCACGTCCCCTACCCCGGAGAGATGGACCCTCAAGGCCAACAGGACCCTGACCAAGCTTGGGATGACCCTGTAGACTCGGGTGCACCTATGGATACACAGGACCCGCAACTCTATAGAGCAAAAACGTCTCCCACAGAGGACACTGCCGCATTCAACGCCCTCATTGAACGTGCTGCGGCCAAGCATGGTGTTCAACTCCACTCTGACACCATCGAGGACGATTTTCTCATGGACACTTTCGCATCCTCAGAAAAACATGTTAAAACTCTACCCATGTTGAAAGGTGTCCTCAAACCAGCAAAGGACATTTTCAAAGAACCCACCAGGGCCAGAGTAATAAACCCCAGAATCGACAAAAAATATAGGTCAGCGCCTGGGGATCCTACCTATATTAGAGGACAGTTGCCTCTAGATTCCATAGTAGTCGCGAATGCTCGTAAACGGGCGCACTCGCAGACGACTGGGGATGCCCCTCTCCCGGACAAAGAGTCCAAGGTGTTAGAGACCTCCGGCAAACGGGTTGCGGCCCAAGCAGCTAACATATGGCGTATTGCCAATACTCAAGCGCTCCTGGCTCGCTACGACCGAGCGCATTATGACACACTAGAAACATTACTACTACATCTCCCTGACCAATACAAAGAGGGAGCAGAGATCCTCATCAGAGAGGGACAACTCCTCACAAACGCATCCATCACGTGTGCACTGGATGCCACAGATACAGCTGCCAGAGCCATAAACACTAGCGTCATGTTACGACGACACGCCTGGTTACGAATCTCCGGATTAAAACCCGAGGTGCAAAATAACATCCTCAACCAGCCGGTCAACCCAGACTACTTATTCGGGCCAGAGGTTGACACCACACTAGAAAAACTAAAAAAGGACACAGACACTGCAAAGTCCATGGGGGCTCTCCAAACGCAGACCTTTCGGAGTGGCTCCTTTCGTCGCCCCGGTAATAGAGGAGCAGGTAGAGGACAGGGGTCACAGCAAACCTACAACAAGGGCAACACCCAAAGTACCTACGATAAAAACACCAGGGGTGGATATCGTGGTTCAAGCACAAAGGGCAGAGGACGCGGATACGGCAATACCAGATCCTCTCCCAAACACAAACAGTGACGCCCTCTCCCTTCCTCCCGACCACACAACACCTGTCGGGGAAAAGTTGCAAAAGTTCCTGGACACGTGGAACTCCATCACCACGGACAGGTGGGTCAAAGATATTATCAAACACGGTTACTGCCTAGAATTAACCTCTACTCCACCCACAATACCCCCAAAACACCGTCCTATGTCCTCAGAGCACTTAGCGCTATTACAGCAGGAAGTGCTAAGCATGATGCAAAAAGGCGCAATAGAGGTCGTACCCGTCCACGAGCAAGGTACAGGGGTGTACTCCCTGTACTTTTTAATACCAAAAAAGGACGGGTCACTCAGACCTATACTAGACCTGAGACCCCTCAACCGCTATATTCTTTCGGAGCATTTCCACATGCTCACCCTGCAACAAGTCCTCCCACTGCTCAAACAGGGAGACTTCCTGGCCACACTAGACCTCAAAGATGCGTATTTCCACATACCCATTCACCCATCACACAGGAAATATCTCAGGTTCACTATTCAAGGGCAGCACTACCAATTCAAGGTTCTTCCCTTCGGCGTCACAACAGCACCCAGAGTTTTCACAAAGTGCCTAGCTACTGTGGCGGCACATCTACGGAGGCAGCACATACACGTCTACCCTTACCTGGACGACTGGCTTGTTCAAGCAAAGTCAGCCCAGCAATGTGCCAGCCACATGTCCCGCACCATTCACCTCCTTCACAGTCTGGGGTTCTCACTAAATTACCCAAAATCACATCTCCAACCCGCACACGTACAACAGTACCTAGGTGCGACCATAGACACTCTGGCGGCCACAGCTCAGCCAAATTTAGTGAGAATCAACAGCATGCAAATGCTGATTTCCAAGTTCAAACCACAACACTCCCTTCCCGCACGAGTGTTCATGCAGTTGATAGGCATGATGGCCTCCTGCATTTTCATAGTCCCACACGCGAGACTACATATGCGCCCGCTTCAGGAGTGCTTAGCACGTCAATGGAACCAGGCCCACGGACAACTAAAAGACCTAGTGTTGGTGAGCGGTCGGGCATACAACTCTCTGCATTGGTGGAATCCACAAAACCTTTGCAAAGGCCGACCGTTCCAAGAGCCTGTTCCACAAATAATACTGACAGCGGACGCGTCTCTCCAGGGATGGGGAGCTCATGTACTCAACTACACAGTGCAGGGACTATGGACAACACAACAAAAGAAGATGCACATCAACCTTCTAGAACTGATGGCAATCTTCCTGGCTATGAAAGCATTCAAAGTACACTTGTGCAACAAAGTCGTGTTGATCCGGACGGACAACATGACTGCCATGTACTACATACAGAAGCAGGGAGGAACACACTCTCCACAGTTGTCTCATCTGGCTCAGAGCATGTGGAAGTGGGCCATTCAGAGGAACATGTTCCTCATGGCGGAACACCTCCCCGGCAAGGACAACCAGATGGCGGATCTGCTCAGCCGACACAGCCACCAGATGCACGAGTGGGAGTTACACCCATCAGTACTCCAACCGTACTTCCAGCAATGGGGTCATCCAGAGATAGACCTATTCGCCACAAGCGAAAACGCAAAATGCCAAAGCTTTGCCGCCAGGTTCCCACATCCACAGTCGCAGGGCAATGCGATATGGATGAACTGGTCCGGCAGATTTGCGTACGCTTTTCCCCCAGCACCGTTGATACCGCTGGTGGCTCGCAAACTCAGACAACACTCACTGACACTCGTCCTGGTTGCTCCAACGTGGGCACGCCAGCCATGGTACACCACTTTTCTCGAACTTTCCGTGGTGCCAAATCAAAGGCTGCGGATCAAACCCGCGCATTTAACGCAGAACCATGGAGAGATTCAGCACCCAGATCCGCAACAGCTGAACCTGGCAATCTGGCTCCTGAAGTCCTAGAGTTTGGCTACCTAAACCTGCCACCTGACTGTATGGACATCATTAAGGAAGCTAGAAGACCCACTACCAGAGCTTGCTATGCAGCCAAATGGAAAAGATTTGTCATCTATTGCAATAATAATGACATTAACCCGCTAGACGCATCCATCCAAAACATAATTTGTTACCTCTTGCACCTATACCGATGCAATCTGGCGTACACCTCGATACGTGTCCATTTAACCGCAATATCAGCCTATCTCCAGAACAGGCAGCACCTCTCTTTATTCAGAGTGCCTGCCATCAAAGCATTCTTGGAAGGTCTCAAACGAGTAATTCCTCCAAGCCACCCACCGGCTCCGATGTGGAACCTCAACTTGGTCCTCACACGCCTGATGGGTCCACCCTTTGAACCTCTACACTCATGCGAGATTCAATTCCTTACCTGGAAAGTAGCTTTCCTAGTAGCGATCACTTCTTTAAGAAGAGTTAGTGAACTCCAGGCACTAACCGTTCAAGAGCCATTTATACAGGTTCACGCCAACAGGGTCGTACTACGTACCAACCCCAAATTCATGCCCAAGGTGATATCGCAGTTCCACATGAATCAAACTATTGAACTGCCCGTTTTCTTTCAAAACCCACAAACTGTCGCAGAAAGAGCACTCCATACACTAGATGTGAAGAGAGCCCTCATGTACTATATCGACAGGACTAAGATCTTTAGGAAGACTAAACAACTTTTCGTTGCCTTTGCCCCACACCACAAAGGTAACGCTATCTCCAAAGCAGGTATAGCCAGATGGATCGTTAAATGTATTCAAATTTGCTATCAAAAGGCTAAACGCACATTAACGATTCCCCCACGAGCCCACTCAACACGCAAGTTAGGGGCCTCCATGGCTTTCCTGGGAAACATCCCTTTGCATGATATATGTAGAGCAGCCACCTGGTCCACTACACACACATTTACCAAACACTATTGTGTAGATGTGCAATCAAAACAGCAGGCAGCTGTAGGACAGGCTGTTCTCAAAACTCTTTTTCAGACTGCTGCAGCTGGCACTGGTAGCCGCCGCTAATAGGAGGTACTGCTATGTATTCTATGCACAGATATGAATTCAGCAGCCCACATGCCTCGAACTGAATATGCTACTTACCAGTATGCATCTGTTCTTGGCATGTAGGGCTGCTGACATTCATATCGCCCTCCCTCCTCCCCTGCGCCTGTAGCAGCTGCAGCTCTCAGAATTACTGTAACCATGGTCATCACTTTCTGTATCTACTCCATCACTGCCACAATGGCGAAAAACAATCTGAGGATGGAGAGGATGCCCATGCGCACTGTAGTCCAGGGGAGGAGTCACCTATCCCAGGATACTTCGAAGACTCTTCCAGGACAACAACGTGCAAACATCCGGACCCAACACTAGGCGGCGATCTATGCACAGATATGAATGTCAGCAGCCCTACATGCCAAGAACAGATGCATACTGGTAAGTAGCATATTCATTACCGATTCGGTACATTTACCGATTCGGTAAATACCGAATCATGAAATGAGATGTGTGTGGTGGGTGTGGGGATTCGTTATTTACCACCAACTAAAGGTTGGTGGTAAATGACGAGTAGGTGACAAAAAGCATTTTTGTGCACGTTTAAGTGTGCAATGTGGCAGACATACATGCCCTTAGGGCATGTATGTGCGCCACATGTGCACACATGGCCGAATCAGGGGTGCAACAGGGTGTCAATGTGACACCCTGCCACCCTTGCATGTGCTCCCCCATTACCGAATCGGTATTTACCGATTCGGTAATGAGGCATACCTTCCCATCAATGGGAAGGTATGCCTCATTACCGAATCGGTAAATACCGATTCGGTAATTACCGAATTTTTCCGATTCGGTAATATTTACCGACTCATTACTACATTGCATTTACCACTTCATAAATACCGAATCGGTATGATTCGGTATTTATGAAGTGGTAAATGCCAGCCCACCTACATAAGGCCCTATCAGCCTCATGCATCAAGCCAAAATCCAGTCGGTAAAATACCGAATCGTTATTAGCTCCCGGTAGCGAGTCCCAAATACCCAATCCCAATGCATCAACCCAAAACGTGAGCAAATAACGAATCGCTAAATAAATATCCGATAACATACCGAATCGCTAATACCCAAAATGCTAAGTTACCGAATCGCTATATACTGAATTAGCAGTTACCCAAATCACTATTAGCTCCCGGAAAGTGCCAATAGCAAATAACGAATCGCACCCCAATGCAACAAAACTCGCTAATAACGAAAATACCAAAAATCGCTATTTTGCAAGAGCTAAATAAGGGGAATCAAAACCTGGAGGTAAAGTAAAAAAAAAAAAAAAAAAGATAATGCAAAAAAAAATTCTACATGTGCAAATGATTGAGGCAATCACTAAACCCTTAAATGTGGCCCAGGAGACCCTGTTGGCTCCCACAAAATGGCTGCCCTCTACGTGCTTGCAAGGAGGATGCGGATCAATGCAGCAGGACAGCGCAGGAGAAGGGTCCACGAGCAAGTTTTCAGACTGCGCATAACCTTGCTCGGGCAGAATGAGGACGAGGTGTACCAGAAGTATCGCCTCAATCGTGCTATGATCATGCGCCTGATTGCAGACCTGGAACCATTACTGCAGCACCAGACACACCGGACAAATGCAATCCCTGCGCACGTTCAGGTCCTATGCAGCCTGCACCTACTGGCCTCAGGGAGTTTCCAGGGGGTAATTGCGGTGGCCGGAGGTGTTTCGCAAAGCGCACTGTCACGCTTCTTCAAGAAATTCCTAGATGCCATGCTGACAATGTTCCACACACACATCAGCTTCCCCACAACCCCACAGCAGTTGGACCGCACCAAATAGGCTTTCTACCAGGTGGCACAATTCCCACATGTGATTGGATGCATCGACTGCACGCATATCCCCATATGTCCTCCCGCAGCAAATGAGTACATATTCCGGAACCGCAAGTCATACCACTCGATCAACGTGCAGGTTGTGTGCGATGCCAATAACATCATAACGGACCTAGTGGCACAATTCCCAGGGAGCACACACGACTCCTACATCTTCCGCCACAGTGGAATGCACAGGCGACTAATCAACGGAGAATTTGGAGAGGGACTCCTGCTAGGTACGTAGAAATACGCTTCCCCACACCAACACCACACATGTATGTACATCACCAATGCTAAGTCTATGCTTCTATCTTCTATGTGACAGTGCCTACGCCCTGCGTGAATACATACTCACCCCATACTTAAATCCAGCAACCCCGCAGGAACATCGCTACAACGCTGCACACATCAGCACTAGGAATGTGATAGAGAGGACTTTTGGGATTCTCAAGAGCCGCTTCCGAATCCTCCACAAGACTGGTGGTGCCATGCTATACCAACCTGAAACATGCTGTCGGATAATTGCTGTATGTGCAATGCTGCACAACTTTGCCACCAGAAGGGGGATACCCATAGAGGTGGACAGGGATGACGACCACCGGGCTGACCAACCACCCGCCCAACAACGACAGGCACACATCCCAAACACAGCAGAGGGCCATAGGAGGCGGACATACATAATGCAAAATCATTTTTGAAACATGGGAAAATGAGACATTACAAGTTAGTTTGGGGTGCAACTGTTTAATGCACAGTAGCACTGAGGATTGTGCAACAAAACTAGCATTGTAAATCATGCTCCAATTGCATTATTGTAAATAAAAGGTGCCTTAAAGTCACGCCTGTGCATACACAGTGATTGGATGGCCATGGTTGCCCCACCATGGTCCTGCATGCATGTCCAACTGTCTAGTGGCGCTTCCCACGTACCCCAAGCCTCCGCTCAGGTGTATCCAATGCCTCACCACGGCCTGGCCCCGCGGAGGCACGCGAACTGCGGCGCCTGGTGCTGGCCTCTGGCAGTGACACGCTGCTGACACTGGAGGCAGCCTCACTTGTGTCATCCCCTCCCAATGCAGCAGCACTGCATGTGCTGCTCTGAAGGTGTTCCACAGCAGTGGTGATGTGTCCTAGTGACTTCGCGACATCCCCGCAGAAGTGCCCAAGGTCCACCTGCAGGGAGACTGAGCGGCGTGCCAACACTGCGGTGCTGTTGCTGTGCCGTGTTATGGCCTTGGTAGCGGCGGCGGAATGCAACATTTGCTGCCGGTGACTCCTCTTATGGCACTCATGGCCCTCCCTCGTGGCACGGGTGAGCTCATGTACCTCCTCCCTGAGCTGAGCATTGCCCTCTGCAACCGCAGTGGTCATGTCCCTGACCGCCGTGCTCATGTCCGTGACTGCTGCAGTCATGGCGCGCATCTCCCTAGCAAGGCGCACGATATTGCAGCTAATGTTAGCCACATGTCGTCCCTGCATGCGCTGTGTACGCAGCATCCTCTCCTCGATTGCAGAGGTTGTTGGGACATCCTGTTCGGCTGAGGAGACGGAACTGCGACGAGCCCTGTGCCGCCGTGAGTGTCTTGCACCTCCAGGTGGTGCATCAGGTGGTGTGTATGTGCGCTTCCTGGGTGCCAATTGCGAGGTGGGTGTTTCCATCTCCTGCAAGGGCGCAACTTGGGACCTGCGCCTCTGCGCTATTGTGGCTGTAGTAGCTGCAGCCTGTTTGGCTGGTGCCGTTGCTTGTGGCGCTGGCGCTGGTGCTGGTGCCGTAGCTTGTGGCGCTGGTGGAGGTGCCGTAGCTTGTGGCACTGGTGGTGGTGGTGCTGTTGGGGTGGCAGGTGTTGGCGATGCATGCGCGTCCTGCGCTGTCTCTTGGTCTGACTCGACGGGTGTTTCCGAGATGATCAGCTGGCCGCTGTCGTCCGAATCCCCAGGTGATGCATCTGTGTGTGAAACAGTGCATGGTTAGTGGGATAATTACAACTACATAGTGTTGTACACATAAATGTCCCTCTGTGGTCCACTAAATGAACAGTCTCCATCCATGTTCAACTGATGTGGTGTATGGTCATTGGATTTACGCCTGTACATGCACACTGGGCTGACTAGACTACAACTCCCAAGATGCACTAGTGTCATGTGTAAAGCTGTCTGTGCCAGAGCTGCATGGGGCATGGAAATGGATTTACGCTATGCTGGGTGTGGGCACAGGCATGCATCTTACCTTGGGCACTTGTGGCTGCGCCGGACGTGTCCATCTGGGTCACCCCCACGACGGCTTCCCGCTCTATCGTCCCTTCCACAAGGTCCTCCAGGGCTGTGTTGGCTGGTGCTGTAGATGGTCCGCCTCCAGTCCTGCTCGCCTCCCGGAGCCTCTCCGCAATCCTCTCTTTGGCACGCTTCCGCAGGTCGTACCACCTTTTTTTGAGGTCGTCGATGCTGCGGGTCGTGACGCCAACTGTATTCACCCTCTCACGGATGCGCAGCCATATGCGCCGCTTCTCCTGCTCAGGCACCTTGAGGGACAGCTTGCCAAAGAGGCGGTCGTGTTTGCTGGAGACTCCCTCGATAAGGTACTCGAGCTCCCTGTCAGAAAATTTCCGCTTTCGCTTGCGTGCTGACTCAGCGCTGGATGGCACTTCCTGCGCCATGATGTGTGTATCTTTGGATTTGCAGAGTCGGTGTGGCCTCACTCTGCACAGGCAGTCTTCCTTCCCAGCTCCTGTCTGCTCCTCTGTCGAGGCTATGTGGGTGGGGCTGCAGTATTTCCTGGTTGGTGATGTCATCTGCACGTTCCCGGAGCGACGCGGCAAATTGCGATTTCGCTATTACCGAAAAGGTAATAGCTAACTCGGTATTACCGAACTCGCTATTAGCTAATTCGGTATCACCGAACTCGCAATTTGCTAATGGGAGTTTGCATGCCCCGCTATAGAGAAATCGGTAAATTTAGCGATTTTTAAGGAATCGCTAAATTTTACCGAATCTGTTGATGCATGCCATATACCGATTCCTTAATGGCGATTCCTTATTTTTCGCTATTAAGGAATCGGTATTCGTTTGGTTGATGCATATGCCCCTATGTCTTTATAAATGTGTTTGTAACTGGTGGAGATATGTCCTCGGTGTTCAGGTGAAACTGTAAGTATTGAATGTATGTGAATTGAATTGTCCGAGAAAGGCCAGATATGTGATGGCATGGTGTTAAAATTGTAGTGTTGCAGCACACGCATGTTACACCCGGTACATATCAACTTTGGTAAAGAATGGGTATGTCATCCCTGTTTTATTTTTTATTTTTCACACACTCCAGGGAGTACTCATGTCAGATTTTAGTAGGCTCAATATTTCTGCTGATGAAGGCCAATATAGATACATTAACGGGGTCATGTTCACATTAATCATTATTTTTGCCCATAACCTGAATTCCCCGGTTGGCTAGGAGAATGTGTTGGACTTGTGTACAGATTCTGTAGACACACACTTTATAAGGCCTGTGAACTTTAATACTGTGCTGCAGTTTTCTCTTGACAGGTCCATCGCTATTGGCTGATCTGTTTCGAAATATGTTGTAAGCATTCAAAAACTAAGGCAGTTACGTAAAATGATTCATGCCTGAAGATACTCTAAATTCAGAGTGAGGTACCTAGTTTACGTATTAGTCATCCACACAAGTGGCATCTTCCTGCATATGTTTAATATTGGTGTCCAAAGGGCTAACGCACTGGTTGGAGAAGGCAGAAGCCTATCCCTGGTATTGGTTTGATCATTCAGCGGTGGTGGCTAATTTGAAGATTCCAAGTGTTAGATATCTATAATTTTTTTTTTTAATTTCAAATCGTTTTCATTGAAAAAGAAATAGAAAAAGACAAGACATACAATAAATGACATATGAAATCCCAGTACAAAACAGACAGCTAGTACCTGAGAACTGGCAAGTCTATAGATGGGTCACACCCATCACGGACATATATGGATACAAATTCCTCACACACATAGCAGTAAAATCAATAGGTCGGGACAGTAATTCAGGCCCTCACGTCCGAGAACATGGACTAGCTTATACCAAGTTAAATTAAATTAATGTAAAGAAAATTAAACTAAGATATGTCATGAAACCACGCTCAGCACACCAAGATCCGATTGCGCTATGTTGATTGGGCGCCCTAATTGCCAGTGCCTTATTTCATGTGTGTTGCCTTTCCAAGTCCGCCACGCCCGTTACTCTATAGCTTAAACGGCACATTTCCGTATCTTCCATTCAGGGTGGGTCAAATGAGAACGAAGATCTATCTAGGGCCTTCCATAACCTCTTGTGAGGAGCACGCCATGGGGAGGAATGCAGAGCTGGATTGTCAGCTCCTCTTAAAAACGAGAGCCACTCCTGCCAAACCCTGAATGATACCTAGGAGGCGCTTTTCCATTTACACAGCACCACCTTACAGGCTAGAGTAAGCAATACATCTATAATTTATAATGTTCCTATTTAATTAATAACAAAAGATGCTAGTGTTGCTGCTTTTTATCTTTTGTGATTTACTAGCTAATACGTTATTGTGATTTATGTCATTATAATCTTGTGTATGATTCCAGAACTACCAAAGCAATCATTAAAGTTCCCATGCGGCGTGGAAGTAGAACTCACTTTCCACACTGTCTTCTCTAACATAATGCACGTGTATGCCAAACTGAAGTGGCTACCCCCTCAAATGGCTGACGTCCGGGTTCTTCTTTGCAAACCATTGGTAAGTTAACAATGTCTTTATTATTTCATCATTATTCATGTATTTTAATATTTTAACAATAGTATGCCAGCAAGCAGCCACAGGTTTTATCTTTGTCTCCCTCACTGTTTGGGGTTGAATAGGGATCTTTGTATCTATCTATAGATCAGGAAGTGATAACTTCCCTTAAAAGATAGAACATGGATGTTGGAAAGTGGTTCATTAATTGGAGTGGACAAGTGACCACTTAAAAGGATAAGAGCACCACCTGCTAGAGTTCACACACATTGAATAAAAGAAAAAGCTGTGCTCAATCCAAGGTAACATGATACGAAGCAGTCAGGCTTAAATCAAAAACAATGTGTAAGGTATTTAAGCAGAGCATATGCAGTAGAAAAGGTCACATAAAACACAATAAAATTCAACAACCAATTTGAAAATAAAGAGACTATATTTATTAATTATGAATAAAGTAAGACCAAAACAATAAAAATACAATTATGAGAAACAGAGATATGAATTTTTAAATATTTTTGTGAAAACAGTTTAAAAAAGCACAAAGTTCCAATGACATTCTATGGACATGGAAGGCCAAGTCTATGCCTGATTTTAGGCTAACCACGATGATGCCCCAGTCAATTACAGGAAAAAAGTTCTCTCCGCAGGACAAATCTGAAATTGTAGTCTTTGCTGTGGAACTGCTGGTCGGATACCTACTGCAGGTTGAGTCCACCTAATTCTTTGGAGATTTTGAGATTTTTGCTTGAAAATGTTTTTGTCCTAAAACAGAACATGACTTTGTGTTTGTTTTTCAGAAATGTTGGAGACTTTCAGGGGGACAAATCTAATAGTCAATGCGAAGTCATGGAACTGACATCAGAGTAGTTTTTCACAGTAGGTCCCCTTGCCTCTGGAGCAAATGTTTTCAGAAGTTTCCAAACTTTTTCCAGGTGCAAAGTCCAGTTCATGTTCCAGTTGCCACTGGTCAGGTCTGGATTGTATCAAAAGACCTCTTGCAGCTTGTTGTGTCCCCGTAGCCACTGAAGAGGTCAGTGATCTGACCCTTGGAGTCCACTTTGTCCTGGGTATAAAGGGGGGCAGCTCCAGTCCTTCAGAGCTCCTCCCAGGTCACAGAGGGCTGTTCTTCTACAAGTCCAGAAAGTGTTCTGAGGAAGGCGAAATGAGGGTCCCAATTTGTGGGGTTCATCTGGCTATGGGGGCGAGGGGGATGACTCCTGACCACCTCCTAACCAATGGGGTAAAAGGTCCCAGGGGAAACCCAACCAACTTTTTAAGTAGTTCTTGTCTGCCCCTCTGCAAAATTCCCACAGACGTGGAACCCCTTCTCCCCTTATTCGGAGCCTGTGCGCCAAGTAGCTTTCCTCCCTTTGGGTTTGGTGCAAGCCTGCCTAAAGGAGAAATTTTGGGGCTTTCCAAGTGCAACCTAACATTTAATTGTGACAGGTCAGGCCCCTTTGAAATTAAGTTCCTGAGGCCACTCCAACTGGTCTTCCTTTCAGGTGAAGTAAGTCCCCTCCCACGCCATCGAATGTGCTCTAGGAGCAGGTTTAACAACTCTTTCACACCTAATTCAGGCCAAGATCAGCTAGGCAGTTGCTGGAGAGCTAGTGAAAATTAACCTCCAGCAGGTTCAGGCATGTTAAAGGCAACTTTTTAAAATATACACTTCCAATATATTAAATACATATCCAACCATTATATTTAAATTGTATTAAATATAGGTCTTTGAAAGAAGCCTGTAGCTGGTACAGGTCAAAATGTATAGATTAAAGTGTATAATCTATACATTAACTTTTCCTATGTACCAGCTACAGCCTGCCCAATGACAGTGTCGTTGTGGGCCTAGTCACTGAGACAACATTCCATTTCTAATGTCACACAAGTTTCTCTCTTTAATATTGTGCACCCTACCTTGTGGGCAGCAACATGTCCTTAGTGGTGACTTATTTAATATTTATAATCCGGTTATCCTACCTGACAAAAGGGTAATTTTGACAGATATCTGCAGCATGGTTCAAACTGCTGCAGCCAACCTGCTTAGGGTAGGCCTGAAGGCATGTTGCCACTGTAGTGGATGCCACTGGTGTATTTCTGCACCATATACCATGGCATTATGTATAATTTAAATGTGCCAATCTGGTTTTAAGCCATTTTCTACATGTTTTAGATGTTAGGCCACATCGCTGGGCACTAGATAGTAGTGTCTCGGTGTTGGCGGTCAAGATTAACAGCAGGTGAGTCCAAGAAAACTGGGGATGACCACCTAAAAAGGAATCACTTTGCAAAAGCACTAACAAATGGGACCACACTGGAAGAGCTAAGAAAGGGCCTCATGACTGGGCTGTATTCCTTTTTTAAATTGTCAAAGACAGTGTGGCCCCACACTGCAATCATGATCGGACCTTTTTAACACACAATGCATTACTTTATCTTAGCAACTATTTGAACTGGAACCAAAATCTGGTAAACTACTTACCAATGAATCTTAAGGTCCCACACCAGCCCACTTTCAGTACAAAGGGACTATATTGATGGAAAAATGAAGTTGAGAGGGATGTGGGAAGAGTCTTTTAAACACAAATGCGATGCTTCTAGATGCCAAGAAAAAAAATATTTAGGAAAATGTCAGTTGATTCCAAAGGCCTAGTGGATACCAAAATTCATAGGCCCCTCACTCATATGTCGGTGATAGAGCTAATTAATCAGTGTTCCTCCCACCCCAACTGCTGCAACTTCTTCCTCACAGCGAGAGACCCTTTAAAAGAGGGACCGGACCAGAGGAACTACTTTAAGGACCCTGAACTCAAAGCATCCCTGCTAGCTGTATGGAAAGTATTACAAAAGGCAAAGAGCTCCATAGCAGTGGGTCGAAGCAGCTTTAGCATAATTCTGTGTAACAGTAACATGCTATAGTGGGTCAGTACACTCTCATGGCTATGTATGGCTATGAATTTCAAAAGGAGCAATTCTGAAGAACTGGAAAGGAGCACCCCTATTTGGTGCTCTTGATGAACCAGATTCTTAGGTGTGGCGCCACGGCCAGGGTGACTGACTCCGGAATCTGGGGATCATGGTTCGATCCCCGGCGCCAGAGGCAGATTAGTCCAGCTCCATGTGACTCTGGGCAATAGCTTGGTTAATCTTCCCAACGGCCCCCAGCGCCTAGAGACCCTTACGTGTGATTGTTCACGCATTACAAATGTGGATTATCATTATTATTATTACAAGATGATTGCACTTCAGGATAATGCTGGTAAACCTTTTACACACGTTTTGATTACTGGTGATGCTAATCATCCTCGTTAGTAAGGCATTCCAGGCATTCCAGCAGGTGTATTTCGTGGCTTCAGCTGTGGCATTCCTTATTTCAAGTCTATCCTAACCTAACAAGGAACCCAGCAGTTTCGTGGGAGAGACCGAGGAGCTCATCGCCCCTGTGGTCAAGGTCAGTGTGCTGCTCAGTCCACACACCACCCCAACCCACACCCCCACCTTGAAAGCCTCTTTAGTGCACCCTTTGTGTCGCAGCCACTCGGTGGGAGGCAGAATCCACTGATACTATCCAGACAGGCAAGCAGTCACATAAGATAGGTGGGTCCTCCAAATTGTTTGCAAAGGCTATGCCTTACCCTTCCTTTCATCCCCACCTTCCACCATCTACCCAACGTCTGACGGAGGGCCCTATCTCCATTTTATGGCAGGAGGTGCCAGCCTGTTTTTTCCTAACAGTTTTATATAGCTTTAACTCGACCCAAAGGTATTGGAGCACTTTACATGAGCACCAGATACATTACACAGGATGCTTTCTTTAGGCCAAAGGGGCTATTGAGCAGAAGTAGGATGTGGTTGTTGTTCCTGCTTCTTTCTGGTGCCCAAGAAGGACAGAGGTCTTCGGTCTATTCTAGATCTGCACCCTCTCAATTTCTTCCACTGCAAGGAGAAGTTTCAGGGCTTTTCGAGACTAGATAGTGCCGTTGGACGTGCAGGATCCCTATTTCCATATTCCTATCTGTGTGGAAACAGATGTTTGCAGGTTCAACCCCTCCCTTTTTGCCCCATTTTGACGACTAGGCCCCTTCCCTTGGTTTTGTGGCTGCACACTGTGCTCGTGCCAGTCCACAGGGAATTTTGAGGAACCTTCATGACTGCCAACGGCCCTTGGCAAAAGATTGCTGTAATGCAACTATGATAGTTGTTTTCCCTCGCGCTCCATCCTGTGCGGCTTATAAGGGAGGCAGCTCCTCCTTATTGCTTCCCGCTCCTGGTCTCTCATTTGTTGCTGAGAGCCACTGCTCCATCACTGTGCTTTGGTCCTGGGGAGCTGGGCGCAGCATACAGCAGGGAGGTCAGTCACTGCTAGGCGGTGCCGGTGTCAAGCTTGGGTGTTCGTTTGGAGGATAAGCAGAGGAGGAGGCTAGGAGGAAGCACCACGTCTCTTTCCTGGTGATTGCAGTTTATTTTTCAGGAATTCTTTGGGAATCCCAGGATGTCCTCCGGATCTTCTGGGTCTTCTGCTTCTTTTACCAACTGCTGCTAGTGAGAAGTACTTAATTACCAGAGCGAACAAGTGGACATTACTCAGAGGATGGTGGGGGCAGCTGAAGTTTCCTTTACGAAGGGGAGGTGAGCAAATGTATTAAGTAATACCCCTTTGAGGGGTCCAGAATCCCAGGACGAGTGCTGCACTTGTCCGGGGGGAAGCTCCGGTCAAGTGTGGGGCTCGTCCAAACCCAGAGGAGGCTGGGCTGGTCCACCCCCTCTGGTTGTTCACTGGAAGGTGCTTGATATGAAATATTTTATATTGGACCCCATTGACAGGTTGGCCAATTTGATCATCCATCATGGTAAAAAAGAAAATCATCGGGCAGTAACCAAGACTAATTTTTCAGTAAATCGCACTTCCATTGACACAGTGTGTGCAAAGGGCTGTGAGGGTAATAAGCACTGAAATAGCATTGATAGAATGATTTTCCAGAAGTGTAGATAACATTCCAACCCTTCCCTAGCCTACGCCTCAGTTTCTGTACCAGCAATTGCTTCGACGTCGGCTGTGGAGGGTAACATCAACAGTCCTTATTGTTCAACCTGTAAGAGGACAAAACGGGGGGCCCATGCCAGGCAAAGTGAGGGTTCTAGTTAGACTTCATCCTCCGACCCCACCCCTACCCCTTTCCTAATTTTGCCAGGAGATTCAGTTATCACCACCCTATCTCCTCTTCATATAAAAAGCCTTGTGGATGCCTGTTGCACCACGTTTAAAGTATTTTTGCAGCAGAGCTTTTACCTTCACTCGAGCGACTAAAAAGTATTAAATCACAGCTTGTAGCCATTTCTCTGCAGCAGTAACCTGTTGCTACAGCATCAAATGCTACCGAGGTGATTCATTTGTAAGCACGTCCTCAAACCAGCTTTTTGTGCTTAGGCTTTACCAGGGGAAAGCATGGCTCCACTGCTTAGCACAAGTTGTGCTAATTCCTTCTCCAAGACATCTGGGTGCAGTTTGTACTCTAGGTTACACATTTCACTACCAAGAGTGGGCACATTTGGCCAAAGGGGTGTACATGAATCTTTAAAACCCATTAGGGCAGAGCAAAATGAGAGGGAAGCCGGTTCTGAACCCCATGCATGTTTTCATCAACCTACTTTCTGCTGACTGTCTCTATGTGGCAGTCAGCAGAAAGGTGATCCCTTGGCAAAACTACAGTCACTAGACAGTGTCCAATGTATCTGGCCTTTATGGGCCTTTAAACAGGTTTTGATTCTGTTAATCACACTAAGCTGTGGTTGAAGTTGTTAGAGCTGGAGTAGAGGAAGCTCTGGTAAAATTCCTGTACATTTTGCACGACAACCTAGCTTCTAAAGTAAGATTAGGCCCATAAGGAGAAATGTCACTCTTTCACGTTGGCTAGAGGAGTGTGCCAAGGTTGCATTTTGGCCCCGCAAACCATGGCAAAGCCCAAGCCTTCCTTTTTAATATTTGTAAGTCCCCCCTAAAGCAGGCCTAATGAGCCATTAAGGCAGGGTGCATTATTTTAAAAGTTGCCCCTGTAGTTTTATGTTTTAAAGGTCCTGACAGTAAACTCCAACATTGTCGTTTCTACTGTTAAAAGACTAGTAGCCCCATTTGTGAGTGCAGGTTGACCACTGAGAAGCATTTTTCAGTTTGCTGCGCTCCTTTTTGGTTTCTCCAGTGCCCTGTGGGTGTTCACGAAAGTGATGGCAGTGGAGGCAACCCCCCTTCGGGGGTCAGGAGTGCCAGATTTCCCCTACCTAGACAACTGGCTGATGAAAGCAGACTCCACCCAGGCAGTCATCCAACACCTCCAGGTGACAGTGAACCTACTTCCATCTTTAGGGTTAGTTATCACCGTGCCATTGTCATACCAGACTTTCCCAGACACTCACTTTCATCAGAGCCATTCTGGACACAGGACTGTTTTGTGCCTTTCCTCCGGGGAAGAGTGTCCAGGACATTCAGCTACTATGCCCATTTTACAGCGTCAGTCCTGGATTTAAGTGAGGTCGACTCTGAGGCTACTGGGACTAATGGTCTCCAGCATCCTGCTGGTCAAGTGTATGAGGTAGCATATGCCGGCACTGCAGTGGGATCTGAAGTCCCAGTAGGCTCATCATCAAGTGGACCTCTCCAAAAACATTCAGAACTCGGAGGAGACTGCAAAAGATCTACAGCAGAACCCTTTCCCTTCCCCACCCAAAACTGTCAGTGGTGACTGATTCATTGCTTTTGGGTTGGAGTGGCCATCTGGAAGAAGTGGAGATCAGAGGCCCAGCTCCATATCAACCTTCGAGAGCTGTGGGCCATCTGGTTGGTGCCGAAAAACCTTCCTTCCATCCATCAAGTGGATATTGGTGCTAACTTACAACACTGCGATGGGGTGGAGGGGTCACGGACTGTGTGCTAGGAGTGCTTGCACCTCTGGAAATGACTGGACCACCACAGTATCTTCCTGGTGTCGAACCACCTGGTGGGCTCTCTGAAACGCCCAAGTGGATGAACTCCACTGTCTGCACAAGTGGCAGTGACACCCATAGGTGGCTCAAGGTTTCTTCTGCGAATAGGCAGAACCTTGGCTTGATCTATTGCCGCCAATAAGAATGCGCAATGTCAGCACTTCTGCACATGGAGTTTCAAAGGGGTACCCTAAGGAAAGGGAGTGGAACTCTGAAATCCAGTGTGCCTTTCTGCCAATACCACTTCTGCCCTGCGATCTCAAAAACATCAGGACAGATCTGGCCCAAGTCATCCTAGTAGCTCCGGACTGGGCACAGAGTATGGTATTCAGAACTTCTGGGCTTGAACATCTGTCCTCCAATCAGTCTGCCCCTCAGGGAGAATCGCAGCAGAACGATCAGGGTCTCCACCCCAGGCTCCGCAATCTCCACCTTCATGCGTCAAGATTGAGCAGCCACAGCTCAACATTTTTTACCTTCCTGTGGAGGTGGTTTTTAGCAGCCAGGCCTCCCTTGACAAAAACTGTATATGCCTGTCGTTGTGTCAAATTTGTGGTTTGGTGCTGTGCTTCCCTGATTGAATTCCTCCAGGTTGAACTGACTGATGTTTTATTATTTGTGCTGTCTTTTCGCTGCAAGGCCTTACTCTGGGCATAGTTAGAGGTTATCTTTGAACCTGCTCAGCTTCTTATAGTTGCCTGATCAGCCCTCTTTATTTAAATCACCAGTTGTGATGGGTTTTTGAAAGGGCTGCAACATGTTTCCCCATCTCCGATTGCAATGCCCTATTGGAACCTCAATCTTGCCCTTGCAAATATGATGCATACTCCATTCGGGCCACTCCACAGTTGTCCTTTATGGCTTCTCACTACTAAAACTGTGTTCCTAGTCGCCATCACCTCGGCATGGCGTTCAAATGAGCTTGAAGCTTTGTGTGTTCATCCTCCATATATCACCTTCTTCCCAACAGGCTGGCTCTGTGTACAAGGGAATCCTTTCTCCTGAAAATTGTGAGGCTGTTCTGCGTTCTATGCTTCATCTCACCCCTGTAAGTAGGAGAATTGCTTGGACCCTAAAATAATGCTCAACTTTTACATTGATGGCACCAAAGAGTACCGAGTGGGCAATCAGTTCTTTGTGGGGTTCGCCGAATTGAAAAGAAGCAAGGCGGGCTGAAGAATACCATCTCATGCTCGATCGTGCTCTTCAATCAGATCTGTTATGCACTGGCGAGGACATAACTACAGGAAAGACTAACAGGCACATGCTTCAATGTTGGCTTTTGCGATTTCTTAATTGCGATTTTTAAGGAATCGCAATAGCCTATGCATATAGAAATCGCTTTAAAAATAGCAATTTCTAAACATTCCTTAATTGCGACTCGGAATACCTCCCCATTCATTCCTATGGGCCTAGAAGCCCATAGGAATGAATGGGAAGACATTCTCAGTTTGCGATTCTCAATTAGAGAATCACAAATTGAGAATGCAATTTCAAGGGTGCCAGGGTGTCAAAAGAACACCCTGTTGCACCCCTGAAATCTGCATATGAGTACATCTTGCACACACACATGCCCCAAGGGCATGTGTGTGTGTAAAATGGAACTTTGAAAAATGCACTTTAGTTCAACTTCAGATACTGGCGTGCTCTCTCCACCGACTGTGGCTATGGAGAAGGGGGCATCTTAGGCCCTGGTGGTCAAGAGGGCAGCGGATGTCCTTGGACTGATGCTGCCCTCAGTGGAGGTCAGGACTAATCTCCTGACTGTAGTGCTTCAGCCTGGGGCTTCCACCTCAGAACCCCTTTTGCCCTATAATGTAGCACTTACTGATGTCTTTCTAGGCATATGGTCCAAGCCTAGCACAGGGGCTCCTTTGAATAGGACAATTGCACGCTGCTATCGCCCAGCTCTGGGCAACCCAAAGTTCCTCAGCCAGCACCCAACTCCAGAAAGTTTGGTGGTGCAGGCCTCTAAATCACTGGATGCATTCCCATCCGCCCACCCTTGATAGGGAATCCAAGAGGATTGATTCATTTGGGAGGAAAATGTTTTCTTCCTCCAGTCAGGCATTGCGGTCTGTGAATTCCGCATGCTAATTGGGCCGTTTCTCCCTCTCCCTTTGGAAGACGATTGTGCAAGTGCCTCCACAAGTCCCAGAGGTGGTCCGGGCTGTGCTCTCTCAGGCAGTTAAGGACTGGAGAGATGCAGCAAAATTCACCATAAGGTGTGGCCTTTATACGACGGATTTGCCGGGTAGAATGATTTCCACAACAGTGGCCTGGAGGCGCCATGCCTGGCTTAGGGCAACTGGCTTCTGTGGTTATGTCCAAGCAAATTTAATGGACGTGCCCTTTGATGGAACCCACATTTTTGGGGAAAAGGCAGATTTGGCCCTAGTGAGGTTCAAGGACTCTCAAGCTATGGCCAGATCCTTGGACCTTTCTTTTACTCCTCGTGGGCAATCTACCTTTTGCCCCTTTCCTGGCAATGGAAGGGGTTTCCAGCCGCATCAGCCCTATCCCAGCCACCATCCTACACAGGCTTCACAAGCTGTGCCAGGAAGTGGATGCGGTTCATTCTGACCCAGGAATGGAAGCCAGAAGTAGGCGGCCACCCTGCCCTCGGCAGCCTCCAAGCACTCCTAGCCTGACTCTGCATGACCACACCACTCCAGGTAGTGGAATAATCTATCATCTCCCCCACTGGAGGTCCATAACATCGTACAAGTGGTTCTTGCAGATCATTCAGGAGGGCTATTCTCTGCTTTTCCTCCTCCCAAATTAGGAACGGCTGACGGAGGAGCATTTAAAATTGCTCCAGGAGGAAGTTACAGTGCTCAAGGCCAAGAGAGCTATTGAAAGGGTCCCGGTTTCAGAAGTAGACAGTGGCTGTTATTCCCACTACTTTCTGATTCCGAAGAAGAACAAAGTGTTGCGGCCCATTTTAGACCACCTTCGGACTGTCAATCTCTTCCTCAAGAAGAAGAAATTCAAGATGCTCCCTCTAACTCAGGTCCCTTGTCTGCCTTGGACCAAGAAGACTGGACAGTAGCATTGGGCCTGCAGGATGCGTATTTTCGCATTCCCATCCTGCCGGGTCACAGGCCTTTCCTGCAGTTCAAGGTAGTCCTTAACCACTTTCAGTTTACTGTGCTCCCCATCGGCCTTAGCAGTGCCCTTCGGATGTTTACCAAGGTGATGGCAGTGGTCGCAGCTTATCTGCGCAGGTTAGGAGTGTCAGTCTTCCCCTACCTCGACGACTGGTTGCTGAAGGCGTCCTGGCCCCAGGCAGTCGTCTCCCACCTTCAGACTACGGCAGACCTCCTGCATTCGCTGGGGTTCTCTATAAACATGCTGAAGTCACACCTGACTCCTTCTCAGACGCTCCCTTTCATTTGAGCTATTCTGGATAAAGCGGAGTTTTGGGTCTATCCTCTCAAGCAGGGAGTCAAGGATAATCAGGTTATGATTCTGATGTTCTATCCTGGATTTCTTTGAGACCGACTCTGATGCTGTTGGGCCTCATGGCCTCCTGCATCCTGTTAGTAAAGCATACCACGTGGCGTATGCGGGCTCTGCAGTGGGACTTGAAGTTCCAGTGGACACAGCATCATGGAAATCTCACCGATTTGGTTCAGATGTCAGAAGGAACTACGAAAGATCTGCATTGGTGGTTGACGAACCGTAATTGGGTCACGGCAGACCCCTCTCCCTTTCCCAACCAGATCTCACAGTAGTGACAGATGCGTCACTTCTAGGATGGGGCAGCCATCTGGGAGTGGTGGAGATCAGGGGACTCTGGTCTCCGGCGGAGTCGGGCCCCACATAAATTTGTTGGAGCTCCGACCGATTCGTTTGGCATTGAAAGCTTTTTTTACCTCTGTCAACTGGAAGTTGGTGCAGGTGTTCACAGACAACACCACCGCCATGTGGTATTGCAACAAGCAGGGCGGGGTCATGGACCCTTTGCAGGGAGGTCCTGCATCTCTGGACATGGCTGGAACAGCAGGGCATAACCCTGGTGGTTCAACACCTGCCAGGTTTTCTGAACTCTAGTTCGTACATACTCCGCCGTCGATGCCTAGCAGATCACAAATGCCGTCTCCAGTCTGAGGTGGCATGAGGTCTCTTACAGCAGTGGGAGAACCTTGGTTAGATTTGTTCGCCTCTAAAGAGAACGCGCAGTGTCAGCAGTACTGCGTGCTGGAGTTTCCAAGATGTCTATCGCTCTGCGACACTTTTCGTCGCATGTGGAGCTCAGGCCTGCTGTACACCTTTCTGCCCATACCACTTCTGCCAAGAGTTCTGACGAAGATCAGGAGCGACCGAGCCCAAATCATTCTTGTGGCTCCGGACTGGGCGAGGAGAGTCTGATATCCAGAGCTTCTGAAGATGAGCATTGATCCTCCAATCAGGCTGCCATCGCTCTCAACTCTGTGCCTACATGCGTGGAGATTGATCGGCGGCACTTCATGCCTTTTGACCTTCCTCCCGAAGTATGTAAGGTTATTTTGGCGGCGAGGTGGCCCTCTGCTAAGACAGCATATGCCTGCCATTGGCCGAAATTTGTATTATACTGTGCAGAAAGGTCTATTGAGCCTATTACTGCCTCTCTTTCCACTGTTCTTTTATTCATTCTGACCCTTGCCTAGCAGGGCTCTGCTTTGGGAACTCTCAAGGGCTACCTTTCTGCTCCGTCTGCTTCTTTGCCGCTGCCAGACCGCCCTCTCTCTTTAAGTCTCCTATTGTACATAGGTTTCTAAAAGGGCTGGCTCACTTGTTTCCACCCACGCCCTTGCCCTTTGTTTTGCCACAGTGGGACCTTAATTTGGTACTCACCTTCCTCATGTGTGCTCCCTTTGAGCCTTTAAATAACTGTCTCCTCCAGCTGTTGACCATAAAAACAGCCTTTTTAGTGCCAATTACATCTGCACGGTGGGTGAGTGAGTTGTACGTGTTATCGTGCACTCCTCCCTATATGATATATTTTCCAGACAAAGTGGTGCTTCAAACCTGGGCTTCTTTTTTACCAAAGATCGTGACCCCATTCTCTCTGGGTCAATCCATCACGTTGCCCACATTCTCTGCTCCCCCTCATCCCTCTAAAGAGGAAGAGCGTCTTCAACGTCTGGACCCAAAAAGAGCATTGTCGTTCTACCTTGACCGCACAAAAGAGTTCCAGGTGGACAACCAACTCTTTGTGGGGTACGTGGGAGCTAAGAAGGGAAGAGCAGTGTAGAAAAGGACCGTCTCTCACTTGGTCGTTCTCTGCATTAAGATCTGCTATGCCCTGGTTAAAAAGCAGCCCCCTGAGGGATTAAGGGCCCATTCCACCAGGGGAAAGGCAGTGACTACGGCCTTGGCTCGGGGTGTTCCAGTCATTGACATCTATCAGGCAGCTACTTGGGCATCTTTGCACAGGTTTGTCAAACACTACTGCCTGGACAGTCAGGTCCGCAGGAAGGGGCATTTTGGCCGTTCGGTCCTGCAGGACTTCCTAGTTTGAGGTATTGGTCCGCAACCCATCACCGGGATGGTATGGCCTGGGTATCTAATTCAAAGGTAATAAATCTGCAGCTAGAAGTCTCTATCAGATGAACAAGTTAATTACCTTTGATAATGCATTATCTGATAGAGACTCTATCTAGTTGCAGATTCCTTACAGCCCCACCCATGCCTCCCCCCTTGCAGACTATGCCGTAGGGCTAGGTTTACTACCCTTTTCAGGGCCCTAGTTTTGCACACGACTAAGTCAGTTTCTTAATGGCTCTGTGCTTCTGGAGTAGAAAAATCAAAAAGTATTGACGTCCACGTGCCTGAGTGGCGCCCATATACGTATCGCAACGTCATAAGTGATGCTAACGAGGCCGATGACGTCACGCAGAGCGGAATGGAGCCACCCAACTGCGCACACAAGGGGTATTGCCCAGATCCCGCCTGATGGCTGGGAAATTCAAATGTAAGGAACCTGCAGCTAGATAGTCTCTACAAGAAAACGCGTTACCGAAGGTAAGTAACTTGTTTGTCTGTGCCTGTCCAAGCTCGGACCGCGCTCAGCGCCAGCCCTCCTTCCAGTTTGGAGCCAGACCCATCAAACTCACAAACTGTTCTTCGATACATGAGGGCCTTCCTTCTGGGGCCTATTCACAAGGTAAGAACTGTGCGAGCCCATGCATAGATCCACAGGTTTCCGATAGCCTATCTGTGTGCTCCCTGTGTGAATTTACTCTTACAAATCTCCCAGCCAAGGCCTTACAAACCCATGCTACGACCTCCCAATTTCCCAACTATGTCTTAGAGTCTCAGGAACACTAATCAATGCAAGGCCACTGATAAAAAATTCACTAGCATTTTGTGAGTTTTTAGAAACATAAGCTCGATACGACCTTTGCCACAGAAACCTAGCCAGATGCTTCCTCAGACCCAGATTGACTCCAGGCCCTACCAATCGGATTTAAAATCCACAGAACAGATAGAGTAGGGAAAAAAGGCGGGGCATAGCTGTTATTCTTAGAAGCAGCCTTAAATCTCATTTCGAAGTTATCCCTGAAGTCTTAGACTGTGAGGCCTCAGTCTTTAAGATTGAACTTAACAGCCATCATTCCTTTAAAGGGATGTTACTCTACTCTCCCCCTGAAACAAAAACATCTTTTATCAATAATATCGGCCATCTCCTGGAGCAGAAAGTCGATCTCCCCAACTTTTCCACTTTAGCAGATTTCAATTTCCATCTCGAAAATTGTATGGATTTGGACTCAGTAATTCTTCTAGATGAAATGACCAGTGCTGGCCTCACCCAGATATTTCAGAGCCTCACTTATTAAGCCTTCCACTGTCTCAATGGACTCATCACCGACAATTCCAACTTAGAATGCCTGAACTCGCTTCTGTTAGTCTGGTCTGCCCATAACGCCATTATGTTCGAAATTAAAGACCTGCTCAATCCTCCTTCCAAGCATATTGAAAAAACTGTATCCAGCTGCCCATGGAACAGGATCAAGACAAACCAACTTAATGTTTTACTCGGCCAGTTAATGCCCGATGTCCCCTTAAACCTCGACCTTGATGTCTCCAATTACCACTCTTGGCTGGAGTCCACAATAAATCAACTAGTCCCATAAATGAACAACCATTATCGCTCAAAATCTATCCCACCTGAGCCATGGTTTAATGACACATTTAGATCCCAGAAACGAATATGTTGCAGGCTCGAAAGAAAATAAAGGCTGGACTTTATGCGGATGACTAAGACAAATACAAAGGTTCCATACAAACTTATAAAAAGATGATTCTAACAGAAAAAACACAATACTTCTCAGCAAAAAGTAAAGCTGCTAAAGGTTGTCCCAAAGAACTATTCGCCACATTAAACAAAATTGTCTAAATTTACTGAAACAAAAAATCCCTCGACAAGCCAACAATTCTGTAACATCTTGGCTATCTCTCTTCAAGACAAGGTGAAATCTGTATATGACACCTTTGTATAATGTGGCGATCACTCCGCCATGGCCTCTAATCAACATCCATGTGTACCCAAAGGTAGCAATTGCAATAAAGATCCTGCTACTACAAGCACGAACACCCTCTTGACCTTCTCCACATTGCCAAAATATCAGATTCTACTGACCCTTGCCAAGTATGGTTTCCCATGGGATCCTTGCCCCCCAAAAATCTTACACATGGCCTGAGATCATAGCTACCTATCTTACCCTTCTCTTTAACAGGATGTTCACCTCTGGATCTTTCCCTAATGAGTGGAAGAAAGCCTCAATATAAAAAAAAAACATGGGCATTGCCGATCTTCTTAGTTACAGACTTAAACGGTGGACAATGGGGGAAACACGGCCCTGATCCTATTGGATCACCGGGCCGCATTTGATATGGTCAACCACGAACTATTGGTTGACCACCTTGCCTCCCTCGGGATTAAAGATAAAGCACTGGCCTTACTAACCTTCTTTCTCGCTGACCGAATTCAGTCGGTGGCCCTGTGCGACTATGTATCACTGTCTCTCTTTTCCCTGTGGGGTTCCCCATGGATCATCATTCAGCCCTACCCTTTTTAACCTTTATGTTCTCCCTCTGACTGAACTGATCAGATCCTACGGATTTGCCTCGGTGTCATACCCTGAAGACACCCTATAATGATATCAGTAGCCAGCAAACCGAATTCAACAGCTGTCAGGTTCTATAACTGTATGATTCACATTGGCAAATGGATGCTGAACAACTGTTTAAAACTGAATTCTTCTAAAACAGAGGTATTCTTGTTTGTTAACAACCCTTTCTTTTGGGCGGCAAATTGATGGCCACACCAACTTGGCCACCGTCCTGTCACAATTGAAAAAGCAAAAAATCAAGTATTGATATTTAACACCAGACTTTCATTTGAGGGGTACATCAATCACATCACCTCCTCCTGCTTCTTCATACTCAAAATTCTAAGAAATGTCCTCCCCTTCCTCTCCTCTGACCTCCAGAAAACGGTTGTCACTTCACTCATTTCGTCGAGACTTGTTTACTACATTGCACTTTTTACCAGCACCCAGAAAAGCTCTCTAAACAAGCTGTAGATTTTACAGAATTCTGTAGCCCAACTACTTATGGGCATTCCCCGATACAAGTCGGCGTCCCAAGCTCTGGTGCAACTACACTGGCACTACACTAGCAAAACTAATCGAGTTCAAGGCCTTATGCATAGCTTTCAAGCCAGGGTCCTATTCAGCTATCTCACTATCTTAGACCATACACCCCCAACCCCAAGATCCCTCAGGTCAGCTGCCAGTGTAAACCTTGTTGTTCCCAGGTTCAAAAAGGTGGGATGGGGGGCAGGAGCTATGTCACCACCACAGCCAGGCTTTGGAACTCCCTTCCCTTAACCCTTAAGAAAGAATCAAACCTTCTAAGATTCAGGAAAGGACTGAAAACTTGCCTATTCAGTCAGTAGCCTACGCTCTCACTGTCACGGACTACCCCACGCTGTTTCTTAGGAGGTAGCACCTAGACAACCCATTATATTAGTAGTGCTTAATAAATCCTCATTTCAATTCAATGTGGAGCTCACCAAAGCACATGTAAAGACATTTCCAACTATAAAAAACTTGAAAAAGAGTTATGTTAATTTCCTGTGTATCAGCATTATTTATACACCACAAACCAAGAATTAGGACCAATCTGGAGGAGTCAATAAAGACCAGAGGTAGGAAAAGCTTTCCTTAGAGCACAATAAACAGACCGACCACCCTGGAGGACATGGAAGAAAAGCTTATGGCGGCTTGCAAAGATCTCATTCCCGACGAGGATGAGACCACCTGTTAATTTACCTAAAAAAAGAGCTAAAAACTGGAATGACCCCAGGACTAATTTCTAGCGGCTGAAATTAATTCTATCATTCCATCCATCATGTTTTTGTATTCTTTATTGTGATACCCAAAGTGTGAAGGGTATGGCCAGATGAGGGTCCCATAGTCTTAAGTTGGCCTTGGGATGTTTATGTTCAGGTACAGAGAGGATTTGGCTTGGCAGTTCTGTTAGGAGTGCTCCTACTGCGGCAAGACCAAAGCTGATTTGCATATGGCTGCGTCTAATCTGAGGTGGCACAGTGAGCACAAAAACGCAAGCTGAGTAATTACTAGTAGTTAAGAATAATTCAAACATTCTATCCATCATGTTTTTGTTTCCCTTATTGTTACGCCCCATTTGTGATGGGTATGCCCAGAAACGAGTCCCTCTGTGCCTCTGAAACCAAGTTGCACCCTGCTGAAGAGGCCAGAAATAGGTCAAAAACAGTCTTGTGCTTCAACGCCTCGACTGAATGAGGTTCACTGACTTCTCTAGAAATGTTGAGGCTTTCTTAGTTGACATGCCTTTTGGCAATTCCCTCCTTGTTTGGTGAGAAGGCGGATTCAGTACTACAGCGTTTTGAGGAGAGCTGTGCTGCAGGACGCTTTTTGGACTTCAACTCTATTCAGGAAATCACTCCCAGCCGTTTTGCCCATTTATGAAAATGCCAGGGGCTTGGCTTATTAATAATATTAAGCTCCACCCACACACAGCAGGCTTCTCTGTCCTTTTAAGGTCAGGGCTAATGGTCCAATAGACAGTGACCTGGCCACTATGGGCAGTACTTGCCTCAAACTTCCGTCCCTCTGGCCCCATTTCCAAGCCTCTTAAGTGTGCGTCCTTACAGGTGCACAGCTATCCGGTAGGAGGCGGGATCAACCATTTCATGCAGGGGTGGCAACACATTATACCCGACGAATGGGTCCTGCATATTCTCCAACAGGACTACACCTTGCTGGGTTTTTTTGTTTTTTTGTTTTTCAGCCACCGCATTTGTCCCCTACATCAGACCGCTTCTTGGAGGACCATATGGCCGTTTTATGTCAGGAAGTGGAGGCTCGTTTGGCCAAAAGACCCCTATGGTGGGTACAGGCCTCCGAAGTAGGGTCTGCCTCCTTATTGCAAAGGACTGAGGAAAAATTCTAAATTCTCACCTAAGCCCAGGTTCTCTGTACTGCCCATCTTTGGAGTTTAGGGGGCCCATTTTTCACCTGCCTTGACTCATTGTTGAAGGTTTACTCACCACTGTTCGTCACTGACCACCTCCAGACGAAGGCAAACCTCTTCATTTCAGGTTCTCAGTCAACCTGCCAAGTCACAGCTGACTCCATCGCAGAAGATCACTTTCATCTGAGCCATCCTGGATATGGTGCAAGTTTGAGTCTTTCCTCTGGACCAGCAAGTCCATGACATATGGGCTATCATCCTGATGTTTCAGCCGCAGTCCTGGGTCTCAGTGAGGATGGCTCTGCGGCTTCTTGGCCTACTTCCCACCTGCATCCTGTTTGCTGCCATGCCAGATGGCACATACAAGCTTTGCAGTAGGACTTGAAGTCTCAGTCGGCCCAGCACCAAGAGAACCTCTCAGAATCAATCCAGGGTTTGGAGGAGACTGCAAAAGACCTGCAGTGGTGCCTGCTTGACCACAATTGGACCATTGGCAGACCCCTCTCCCTGCTCCACTCAGAGTTGACGATTGTGACTGATTCCTCACTACTGGGGATGTCATCTGGAAGACTCTGGTATCTGCCGGAACCCCCATCCACATCCATGTTTCTGGAGTTTGATTTACTTGGCGTTGGAGGTTTTCCTGCCCTCCATCAAGGGATAGCTATTGCAGGTACTTATGGACAACACTACCACCATGTGGTACTGCAACAAGCGGTGTGAGGTCCTCTGTTCAGTGCCAATAGATTTTACACCTCTGAAGCTGGCTGAATTGTCGGGGGATTTCCCAGGTGGTGCACCACCTGGTGGGCTCTTTAAATGCAAGGGGTGGACAAACTCAGCTAGCTGATCAGGAATGTCAGTTAGACCAGGAGGTGGCACAAGGCATCATGCGACAACTGGGAGAACCCTTGCTCAATCTCTTTGCCACTATAGAGAAAGTGCACTGTCAGCACTTTTGCGCTCCGGATATTCCAAGAAGTCTATCTCTGAGACTCAGTCCATCTAGAGTGAAGCACAGGATTCTAGTATTCCCTCTTTCCCCACCTCACCTCACCTGCCCGGAGTTCTAGTCATTCTAGTGGCTCCAAGTTGGGCTCGGAGAGTGCGGTGCCCAGAACATCTGGGCTTGAGCATCAGTCCTCCATTTAGGCTCCAACTCTTGTCAAAGCAGCAGGGCAGGGTCCCAACACTGAGCCTGTGCAACCTGCACCTCAGTGTGTGGAGATTGAACAGTGACAGTTGATTTCCTTTGATCTTCCTCCAGAGGTCATTGATGTCATTTTGACAGCCAGGCATCCTTCAAAGAAATCTTTGGATGTGGGGCACAGGGACAAATAAGTTGCTTGTTGCAGTACCCACCGGTTGTACCTGAGTGAGGAAAAACTGTTGGATGTTTTTGGCCCAGCAAGGTTTTGCTATGGGCACAGTTAAAGCTTACCAGTCGGACATATCGGTCTTTTTATGTTTAGCAGAACCATCCTTCAAATCACCAGTTGTGATTTTTCCTAAGAAGTTTTATGCTTCCACCTAAGCTGTTCATGATGCCACAGTGGGATCTAAATGTGGTTCTCACATTTCTAATATGTACTCCTTTTGAACCACTGCACATTGGGCCTACTCACTCTAAAAACAGTCTTCCTGGTTGCAATAACATCTGTACACTTTGTGAGTGAACTTCAGCCTTTTGGTCCAGCCTCCCTCTATCACCTTTTTTCTAGACAAACTGGTGTTAAGGACTTGAGCTGTGTTCCTTCCAAAGTTGAAAACCCATTTCATGTTGGGCAAGCCATCAATCACCCTCTCGACTTTTTTTGCTCCTCCTTATTCCTCGAAAGAGGAGTAGAGACTCCATATTTTGGGCCCCAAGAGAGCATTTACATTGGACATCAGTTGGATGATTAGATTTGTGGGGTTCTCTGAGGCAAAGAAGGGCAAGGCAGTGCAGAAACGGACCATCTGTTGATGGATTGCCTTCTGCATGGAGATCTTCTGAGCATTGGCTAAAAAGGAGTCTCCAGGAGGCCTACAAGCTCACTCCTCCAGGGCCAAGGCTACTGCAACTGCACTGGTATGCAGAGGGCATGTCTTCGATATCTGCGGTAGCTGGATGTGCATCAGTGCACGTAAATGAAGCACTTCTGCCTCGACAATCAGGATTGCTGGGACGGGCGTTTTGCCCTCTTGGCCCTGCAGGACTTTTTAGACTGAGCCATTCTCAGAGCCTAGGGAGGTGTTGCTTTGTTATCTTTTCAAAAGGTGAGGAATCTGCGGTTAGAAGTATCCATCAGATGAACAAGTTACTTACATTTGGTAACATTCTTTCGGGTGGGCACTCCAAATTCAGATTCCTCACTGCCATCCAACCTCCCATTTTATAGTATGGTCTCTTCCATCTAAAAAGATCCCAATCTAGCAATCTGCACACTGGTTCTTTCAATCCATTGATGTTCTCTGTCCCCAAAAATAATAAAAACATTTAATTTTTTTTAGTTTAGGTTGAAATTTATTTTTTTCATTTAAACTTGAAAACAATATTTCGAATTTAACTTAATATATTTAAATAAATAAAAGATTTAATTTAAAATTAGGTTAATAGTGTAGTGACTTTTTTCTGTTTTTTTAAAAGTTAAAATAACTATGTAAAACTAATTTTCATTTGTATTCAACAAACCGAGGGAAGTAGTACATTCATATACTGTTATGTGACTTTGTGAATAGGCTCCGAAAAGCTCCCTACTAGTAAAAGTGCGGCCCAAGATCCCATGTGCTACACACTCACAGAAAGCAACAGGACAATTCTAACTGAACAGCCACATGTTCAATCTTTTCTTACATGGAGTTCCAAAGGGGCCTGTCAGACAGAAAGAGGTAGCGAATTCCAAAGTTTCCTGGCTAAAAAGCTAAGAAAGCTGCCACCAAGGCGCACTCTTCTCACTTTCAGAATACAGACCCAGCTAGCCCCCGAGGATCTGAGATTCCTCAGAGGAGCATAGGGTTGAATTAAAGGTTGTATGTACAGAGGGCCACTATTTGTCAATGCTTTATAGCAGCAGCACAACGCCTTGAATGAGAGTCTCTGCTTCACAGGAAATCAGTGTAACTTGGTAAGTGAAGATCTAATTTCGGAAGACTTAGTAACAGACAAGCCACCGCATTCTGCATTTGTTGAAGACGAATCATGCAAGGATGTGACACCCCCAGGTATAATAATACGTTACAATAGTCCAGCCCTGTGATCATGAAGGCCTGGACCACAGTTTTTCTCAGTTTCTGGTAGCAGTAGCAAATCCAGTGTCTTTTTCAAGGTCTTGAGGATTCCAAAGCATTTTCCAGCCGGTCAAGGGACAGCTTCTGGTCAAACCAGATACCCAGGTTTTCAACGTTGGGCTTGGGGCTAAGTAACAGGGTGAGGGTTTCAGGCAGCCAAGATATCTTCCAAATATTGGGTTGTTTGCCCAGGATCCAGACCTCCGTGTTCCCTTCATTCAGCTCTAAATAGTCTTGCTCCATCCACCCCACAACCTCCTCTAGACATGACCTTAGTGAAGTAGCAGCAGTTGCAGCATCCTGGAAGAGGGTGATGATCAACTGAGTATCTTCAGCATAGTTAATTACTGTGAACCCATGATGTTCAATGATCTTAGCCAGGGGGAGCATGTATAAATTAATTAAGGTTGGACTCAAGGAGGAGCCCTGAGTACTCCAAGCTGCAGATTGACCATTTTAGAGTTATTTGTGACACACCTGGAAGGCGCGTCCCCAAAGAAAGGTAGTAACCCACCGTTAGGCCATATTGCCGAAATCACATCTCCACAGACGCTCAGTGAGCAGATTATGTGATACTGTGTTGAACACCGCACTGAGGTCCAGCATCAAGAGAGCGACAGTGCCTCTTGCGTCCAGGATTTGGTGAATGGATTCTAAGGCTAACAGCAGGGTCGACTCCGTGCTACTGTACGTGCGAAACCCTGACTGTGTCCTATGAAGAAGATCATTTGACTCAATAAACTGAGAAATCTGTCTACATGCTTCTTAGTGACTTTAGCCAACAGTGGCAGCAATGAAACAGGTCAGTAGTTTTCTGGATTATTAGGATCCAACAGTGGCTTTTTGAGCAGAGGAACTGCCATCGCATGCTACCACGTTTTCGGTACCTGGCCCACCGCCAGGGAACTGTTAAACAGCTAATGGACCAAGCCAACAAAGCTTCCACTCCTCGTTCCTGAGTAGAGGGCAAAACTGGATCAAGCGGAGAACCCGACTTGACAGGCATACGCAAAGCAGGCATCTCCTCAAATTCTAGAGGTTTGAAATGCTGTAGCCGAGAGCTCTCTTCCGTAGGTTCGAACAATGAATTCAGGCATGCAAATTCTCTAGATTCCACTGATTAATTTTAGATTAACTTTATGTAGTGGTTTTGGGGCTTTTTCACAAAGGCTTTAAACGGACTTTTTTACATACTCCAAAATGCCTTTGTGAAATGCCCCCCAATGAATTTTCTTCTAAGATCCCAGTCCAAGGACACCTGCCACCTCAGAAAAAGACAGCTAACAAAGAAACTATTAGATCAAATCTAGCTCCTTATATCATGACCTCAGTCACCATTACCCACAGCATTCGGTACACCCCTCTGGGTCCTGTTATTCCTAGATAGCTTCACCCAGCAGAAAATATGTAGCTCTGATTCATCCTCGTCCTTCCTGGCTTCAGCTCCAAAAAGGTCACTTGCCAGTGGTACTTATTTTACCCTTCATCACACTCTGGGTCAGGTTGCTGCTCCCTTCAGAAAACTGAGCCTCCTTGAGATCAACACCTCTGGTATGCTTAACATGTCTTTTGAGCTCTCTATCACTTTTGCACACCTTCACCTGCACGGCCACCATGTCGCAAACTGGGGTACAGTGCAGAATGTCATTAAGTCTACCAGACTCTTCTAGAATCCACATAGAAACCACCATCTTTTCCTTAATGTTCTCCACGGATAGCAGGACGGTCGCACAGCACTTATTTTCAAGTCTTGACTTCAGAGTGCTCACCTCGAACAACCACGGGAAACACCACTAAGCTGGCCACCTACAGAAAGACTCCAGAAACTTTCCAAAAGTGGCATTTCTAAAATATTAATTCAAAATACAAATTTATCATAACCGAGGATATTAAATCACAATCAAAATGAGTGGAAGAAGTATTTCTCTAACTGTTCCTAAACTGAATTTATTATTTATTAAATGTAATAGTGTAAACCAGTGTTAGTCTATGGAAGGCTAGCCTTGCCACAGTGGAAAACGACTTTTGAGGTTTTTCACTGCCAGGACATGTAAAACATTATAGATGCAAGTTCTACGTTTTAAATACCATTCACGCTGCTCTATGAGCATTTAGGGCCTACCTTAGGGGTGACTTGTAAGTATTAAAGAAGGTTTGGGACTGGCAAAAGGTTTATTTTGCTAGTTCGAAATGGCAGTGTAAATCTGAGCTGACGGTTACAATGGCAGGCCCTCCTGAGACATGTTTTAGGGAACCACTTTACTGGCTGGCTCAATGAGTGCTGCAGTGCATTATTAGCATTTAATTGACAGATTCGTGGTACAGGTAGTACTTCATACTAGGGACTTATTAGTAAATTAAATGTGACAAATTTCTCATGTTTTAAAGAAAAGAGCACACAAACGTTATTGCTGGTTGGCAGGGTTAAAGTGGGCAGCCCTAATGGCAACAAAAACGGGATCAGCTATAGAAGGCAAAACCCTGGGGTGACTCTGCAAACAGGGCAAATTCCTTACACACTCATGTCCTTGAGGCCACTTCGATTTCTGGCTGTTTAAGCCCAGTTGGTTGAGCTGAAGTTGGAGTGGCCCAGGGAGACTCTTCTCTGGGGCTCGACTGCATCTCTTTCTACTGATAACAGTTTGGGTGTTTGTGAATGTTAAATGAACTGTGAGCTCATTTGTAGACTAGACTAAGTTTGAAAAACTGTCTACTCTTTAGCGTATTCTTCCCCACAATGCTAGCTTTTAATGGCCTTATAAATGCACATGTGCATTTCTCTTCTGGACCTTTTTTAGTGTTTTGAAATGCGGTGTTCAATTTGTAATATGTGCCATTATATTATTTGCTTTTTCTCTTCCATAGGAAATGACTGATTTATTCAGACACAATGTCACCCAATCAAAAAGGATAGACTCCTTGTTGGTATCTGCTAACAACCGAGTGGAGTCAGACTGCATGGTCAGACTTTGTGGATTGCAGAAATGCAAGGTAAATAAGATAATTCAACAGTCAACGAGAACCACTCTCTTTTGCATTTCCACTCTTTCCTTTTACACACAGATTAAGATAACGTAGTAGTACTGTAGTGGAGGATGTTGAGCAATGATGAATGTCTGACAGAATATCGACGGACAGAAAATCGACCTACAAAAATATCAATACAAAAATATAAATGTCAAAAATATCGAAGTCCTTTCTACATAATGGTAAGTACAAAAATATCGGAAAACAAAATATTGTTGTCAAAAATGTCATTTTTTAAAATGTTTTATTAATAATATAAAATTAAGTAAATAATACATATAAATAAAAGAAACATAGTTAAAGAAACATAGTTAAAAATATTATAACGTGTTTAAAAAATAATAACTAATACATATAATGTTAATATAAATTAAACATATACATATAAATTAATATATATACAGGAGAGACAAGATGGCGGTCGAGTGAGACCGTAGCTCGCACCATACCAAAGCCGGTGATTATCGTCTCGGATGCGGACTATTGAGCAAAAGTTGTGGGGCTGTTAAAAACTATGTTGTCAGACCTTACTTGGACATCGCGGATTTCACAGGAGCGATATTTCCAACTGATGGGGACTTGTATTGGTTTAGCCCTGTTTGGATACTGCCAGAGTCTAAGGAAGGCGTTCCTGGCGTCCTCGCTATCTTTGACCTCAGTTGCTAGGACCCAACCTATGCTGGACGTGGGTGTAGGGGCGGATCGTTGCCTGGCGGACACAGCGCTGGATCGGACGGCGGCGGTATCGGAAGAGGCTGAGGCTGAGGCTGTTGCACGGGTGACTGCCCCGGATGCAGACGAGCTCACGAAGGCTGGTAACGCTGATAACGCCGATAACGTTGCGGAAATGGCTCCAAAATCGGCAGCACTCTCAAAAGCTAAGGCGAGGCTTGCCTTGAAGAACCCCACAGCGCCCACAGTGTCTACAGATCTGGGTCAAGTTGAGGCTCCAGTCACAACGCCCATGCGTAGGGCAGAAGGAACAGCCTCCGGGAGGAAGAAAACAACCGCAGGAACAATAGCAAAACTAACTTGTCCCACTGTAGTGGAACTGATGAAAGGGGGAGGAAAAACGGTGAAAGAACTCTTACCCATCCAGGATGTAGAAGATCCCCTTGAGACTCACATGAGGGGCCAGAGTGGGTCAGGAGAGGTAGGCGGAGGGGGGGGGGGGGGGTGAAGGAGTTGTGAGTGGTATAAGACTCCCCCTTGTTGAGAACTATTTCTTTTTTGGTGCTAAAAATGCTAACAAGGGTGATAACAGTGCCGGGGAGGCCCAAACGGCTGCCGAAGCAACTACTATATCACTGCACCCCCCGCTAGTAGAAACAGAGAGCCAAGGTGCAGAGGGAGGGGGAGGGTAGGGAGACCTGAAAAAGATTCAGAAAAGGATCTGGACTTTTTCTCTGTTTCGGATGGGGGCGATTGGTCGGAAGTGGGGACAGATAGTAGTAACCCTGACCTAAGCGATAGCGAAATTGACCTTTCAGACACTGCTAAAGCTGGGACAATCCAGAGGAGAAGGAAAATACGAGAGAGAGATCTCACGTGGGACTATTCTCCGTCAGTACAACTTACAGGCGTTCCGGCAAAGGAACCAGTTAAGGAACCAGTAAAGGAACTAGAGGGGGGAGAGGGAGGAGACCCCAGTCCACCTACACTCGAGACTATCCTCCAAGCAATATCTACCCATCGAGAAGAGACGCGGCAGGATGGGCGCAAGGCTCAAGCTGCACTACAGAAAGTACAAGGAGTGGTCCGAAAATTGTCAAAAACTTGTAGTACATTTGGGGAGCGGATGACAGACTTGGAGTCAAGAATCTGTACCACAGAGTCAGATTTGGCAGGCACCCAAGAGCAGGCTAAGTCACATTAGGTACAGATAGTAGATATCCAATGGAAACTAGAGGAGCAGGAGAACCGCCAACGGCGGAATAATCTCCGCATTCTAGGAGTGCCAGAGGGACTGGAGGGGGAGGATGTTCGTAGGTATATCATTGATCTGTTTAGGGAGTCGCTCCCTGAGCTTACAGACTGGAATTGGTCACTAGAGGTTCAGCGGGCACATAGGGTCCCCTTCGTGCGAAAACAGCCAGTAAAGGTAGGGTCACTCTCACGAGCTATTTTAGTTTATTTTGGCAGCTTTTTGCTTCGTCAAGCCATTTTTGAAAAAGCAAGACCTGAGGCTAGACGTGTTAGGAATTAGGTAACTTATTTTGTTCGTCCAGACTTCTATCATACTACTGTTGAGAGACGGTGGAGGTTGAGACAACTGATAAGACCTTTTCAGGATAAGAAAGCTTAGGCTTTTCTAAATAATCCTGCTAAGCTAAAAGTCATATGAAATGGACAGACGCGGTTTTTTATGTCTGAGATAAAAGCTAAGGAGTATCTGGATAGTTTGATAGGATGAGTAGGATGAGCAGGAGGACAAGACATTAGGTATTAGAAAACCTTTCTTTCCCTCCTTCTCACTCTGGGGGGGGCAGGGGTTTTTGTTTTCTTCTGCTCAGTAGTATTATCTTTTTTTTTCTTTTCTCTTTTTTGGCTCCCTTTTTTTTCATGATTGCTAATTTACTCGAAAACCTGAAGTGAGGGCTGGTATAGCAACTACACCGCATCTGTTAATTAATATTATGGTTTACTTTTGGGCTTTTGTGTAATGTGCGACGCATTCATCACACACAGACTATGTCTGAGTGTCTCTCAGAGAGGATGGGGGTTGGGGTGGGGGGGCTCGGAGCTGGGTGGGGGGTAGAGGGGAAAAAATGTAAAAATAACTTATCCAGAGTAGAAGATGAAATAAGCAGAAATTTAAAAAACATATATGTAAGCAAGAGAAATGTGCTATGTGATTTGTATAGTGGTAAAGAAAAGGGATGGAGAGGGGGGGGAAGGGGAAGGGACAAAGGGAATTGTTTTTCATGCAAAGAACTCTCAAAACAGATTTAAATGGGGAGACTAAACATCTGCTCGATAAATATTGCGGGATTGAACGATGCGATTAAGAGAGGTAAACTGGGGGAGCTGGTAAAATTATAGTCTTTTGATGTTGTATGCTTGCTAGAGACCCATCTCCCCTGGGATAAAAGACATTGGCTCTTAATTCAGGGCTATAATTTATTGACATCTACATCCCAAACTTCAAACATTCGAGGGGTAGCCATTCTTGCTAAAACATCCTTGGGTCAACCCAAGAGGAAGCTAGCTGATCCATTAGGTAGATGGGCGATAGTTGAACTCGGGATGGGACTTACTATATGTTCAATTTATGGGTCAAATTATGATGACCCCCAGATTTTTGAGGATCTTGAATTAGAATTGGCAATGTGGCCGATGCCCCTAATTGTTTGTGGAGATTTTAACATTGCCTTAGATTTACAGCCAGGGCATAACAAACAAGGGGGTATCAGGGGCGGAAACCAAGGGTTTATAGGGCACTAACGTCACTCAATAAGAGCCATGGCTTAACGGATATGTGGCTGGCCAAAAATACATCGCAGAATACAGGAAGTACATACTATTCATTTCCGCATAAAAAATATGTTAGAATCGATTATTTTTTTGGATCAACAATCCTTCTTAATAAAGCTAGCATTAGGATCATGCCTAAGATCATATCGGACCATAACCCATTAATCTTTGAGGTGGAAATTCCGGGCTTTACAAAAAAAATGGCGAGATTGTCATTTGATAAAAAACTGCTTGTTAATATAGATTATGTCGAGCATATTAAAAAATGGACAACTGACTATTTTGATATAAACAGATATAGTACCTCCAGAATAGTTGTCTGGGATGCGTTTAAGGCGGGCTTGAGAGGGGAAACTATTAGCTATGTTGCCAAGGTACGAGCATTACGTATGGGGGAGAATCAAGAGTTAATGAGTAGACTAAGAATGGCAGAAGAGGAGCACTCTCTACTTATAAAACATGGAAAGGATACAACCATAAGCAGGAACAAATATTGGTTCTTAAGTCAGAAATTAATGGATGGCTAGCGCAAAAATCTGTGGAATTCCAGTCCCGGCGTGGTGGTTTATATGAGAGTGGAGAATCCGTTGGGAAGAGATTAGCTCTTCGTACTAGACAAAAGTCTGCACAGAATCAAATCTTAGCTATCAATGTGGGGGGGGGGGGTGGTATACACGGACCCCGATGATATAGTTCAAACTTTTCAACAGTATTATCAAATACTATATTCGGAAGAGGGGGCTAGGGAGGAAAGGTTAATACTGGAAGATATTATCCAGATAACAGGGGATATGGGAGAGATCTTGGATAAAGAGACAAAGCAAGAGCTAGAATCAGAGATCTCACAGGAAGAGACTCTATTGGCTCTACAGAGTTTGGCCTCAGGAAAAGCCACCGGCCCCGATGCTATACCCGTTGAGGTATATAAAATATTGGGAACATCAATTATACCATTCTTATTGGATCTCTTTAGAGGGATCCAGTATGATGGGAAAACACCCGAGTCATGGAGGGAGACACGTATTGTCATCTTCCCAAAAAAGGGCAAACCCCCAGATAATCCAGGGTCTTATAAACCAATATCTTTAATTAATACAGACACGAAGATATACTCTAAGGTTTTAGCTACTCGGTTGAGAAGGGTCATTGGTCGTCTGGTTTCCCCATGGCAACATGGTTTTATACCAGGGAGAGAAACAACAGACCATGTACGAAGAGCAATTTCATTATTTGATATTGTATCCGAGACGGGGGGGGGGGGGGGCAGATGGCCATGATCCTTCTCGACGCTGAGAAGGCATTTGATCGCGTGAAGTGGGAATTCCTGTGGGTTATCCTGGAGTTAAAGGGGTTTGGCCAGGGATTTATCAGAACAATTAAAGCTATGTATCAAAATCCGAAAGCTTGGATACAAGTGATGGGAATGGAGTCAGGGGAGGTCTTTGTCTCCAGGGGAACCCGGCAGGGATGTCCCTGCTCACCTATTTTATTTGCGTTTTACATTAATTCATTAGTTGAGAAGCTCTTACGGTCAGGCAAAATTAAACCTATATATTCTAACGGGTATCAGACTAAAATATTGGTCTATGCTGATGACCTGGCAATTTTGACATCAGATCCTAAAGAGGCCTTAGACGAAATCAACTGTATAACTGAGAGGTTTGGTATGTTATCTGGATACCGTTTGAATAGAGAGAAAACCATTATTGTTTGTACGGAGAATGTGGAGCTCGATGATCCCAGGCGAACAGAATCGGCAGTCTATTTGGGGGTGCGTATTACGGCAAAAGTGGAAAATATAATTAAATTGAACTATGGTCCACTCATTAAGACCATAGCTCCAGAATTAAAGAGGGTTAATGGATTGCATTTATCAATCATTGGAAGGGGAAATTTTCTAAAAATGACTGTTTTACCCAAGTTTTTATACCTATTCAGGTCAATTCCGCTTGCTTTGGAGGATCAAATACTTAAAAGCATTAATTGTATGTTTTCAAATTTTATGTGGCAATACGGGAAGGTGAGGAGATCTATGAAGTTTCTGTCATTGACACAGGATCGAGGAGGGCTAGCTGCCCCAAACATTACATTATATTATTGGGCCGCACTATTACACCAATTAGCTTTCTTACTAAAGATAGATATAAATAGTGACGAGGATACAATGGAGAGGATCCCAACAGTTTTTGAGTTGGCAGTAGGAGATAAGGCTTCTGGGCGTCTTTTAAAAGAATTGGAGCAAAGTTATTATAAGAAAGTCGGGTTTAAAATTATAAAGAGTGCATGAAGGATCTGGAAGCAGATATCAAAATTCTTGGAAATTCCTAAGGTTACGCAATATACCCCTTTATGGCATATATCGTTTTTACCAAAAGATGCTTATGATTCTACTGGGCGGGAATGGGAGAATAAAGGGGTTACTACTATTGGAGCATTTTATGATGGAAAACAACAACCCCAATTCTCTGAACTACAATATCACTTTGGGGTATGCCCTAAACAGTTTTTCAAATGTATTCAGATTAGGAGTATACTTATGGCTTACAGACCAAGGGTGACGAATGAGAGGATTCCTCTGATGGATTTGATCGGAAGCATCTCTTGTGGAATTCGAGGCATATATAGTCTCTTACTAGCAGCATTGCCGGATGACCTGGAAAAAAATGAGTTATTATGGGCAGCAAAACTGAATAATCCGGACGTAGATATCTATAGGAGCTTAGAACTTTCTGCCGAAAGTTTTATATCCTCTAATTTAAAAGCTCAGCTATATAAAACTATATTTAATCTTTATTTTACGCCAGCAAAGCTTTTTTTATGGGGGGAAAAGGTTGGACGATAAGTGTCCTAGATGTGGGGTGGGCCCTGCTACTTTGATGCATGTGCTTTACGATTGTGGGAAATTGGCCCTTCTAAAGTCTAGGATTCTTGGCTTTTGAAAACATTTGTTAGGTAGGAATTTTGACCTCACCCCTACGCTAGTAATCTTAGGGTATGATAGCAAGCTCGAGTGTAATAAGGAGCAGGAATATTGCCTTTTTGTAGGCATAGCTATTCTTAGAATAATGTTAACAGCTCGCTGGAAGGATAAAGATCCACCCACTTATCAGATGTGGTTAGCGAGATTATTAGGGATATGGAAACACGAGGCAGCCCTGTATGCTTGCAAAGGGAGGAAAGCCAGGAGTCGTGGATTAAAAATCTGGGCATATATTGCGAAATGGAGTGGGGAAATTGGAGGCTTATGAGTAATAGGAACATGGATAGTGAGACAAAATTATCTATAAAAGGAAGTCTAAATCAGTAGGAATAACCTTGGTTTGTACAATGTATAACAACACCTGTTCTTTTCTCCTTCTTTTCTGTATACTGCTTTTGTACAGTCTTTGGAATATTTTTAAGGTTTTTTTCTTTTTGTTTTCTTTTGTTGATGTTCTTTTTTTTATTTATTTGTACATGGAATCTGATCTGATATGACGATATGTATTATGGCCAAGTTTATATGAACTATGTTTTGATTTTCTGCTTACTCTGGGTATGAATAAAAAAAAAAAAAAAAAAAAAAATAATATATATACTTACTCCACATAGTGCAACAGTAGGGAAAGCGTTGAATAGCGTAGGGGTATAACTTACTATTACCACTCCAGAGAGTGCAACAGTAGGGAAAGCGTTGGATAGCGTAGGGGTAAAATGTACTATTCCCACTCCAGAGAGTGCAACAGTAGGGAAAGCGTTGGATAGCGTAGGGGTTAAAATTACTATTCACACTCCAGTGAGTGCAACAGTAGGGAAAGCGATGGATAGCGTAGGGGTAAAAATTACTAGTCCCACTCCAGGGAGTGCAACAGTAGGATTACTCCCCACCCTATTCCCCTATAAACACACAACCCACAACACATAAAAAATAACACAATTAATTTATACATCAATTAATAAAAAATGATTACCAATTACTAATAAATTAACAATAAATTAATTAAGAATAACAATAAATAAAAAAATAACAGATTAATTATAATTATCATAAATTAATCAATTAATATAAATTAATTACCAATTAATTAATTAACAATAAATTAGTAATCAATAACAATAAATAAAAACATATTAATTCATTAATTCTAATTAAATTACTTCCCACCCTATTCCCCTATAAACCCAAAACCCGCTATACATAAAAATTAACAATTATTTTAAATATCAATTAATCAATTAATAAAAATTAATCACCAATTAATAATCAATTAACAATACATTAATTAACAACAATAAACACTAATACGTTAATTATAATTCATATAATGATAAATTAATCAATTAATAAACATTAATTATCAATTGATAATTAACAATAAATTAATAATCACTAACAATAAATAAAAACATATTAATTAATTATAATTAAATTACTTTCCAACTGATTCCCCTATAAACCCACAACCCGCTCAGATACTAAAACGCAAAATGTACTCAATTACTAATTTCTAATTATTTATTAGATATATTTAAAAATAATAAAAATACATTACAAAATATGTTGAACATACATATAAAATACATATTAAAATACATAATACTAATATAAATATCGATATTAACGATATATTTGCTAACGATATTTCTTACTTTGATATTTAAAAAAACTATATTACTTACCTTAAGGTCGATATTCTGGTCACCGATATTCTTGACATCGATATTCTGTCCCTACGATATTAAAATCTCGATATTATTGTAGGTCGATATTAAAAAATCGATATTTTGACTGCGTACCGCAATGATAAGATGGGTTGGAGTGTTTTTTGTATTTTGTAGAGCTTGAAGGTGGAGGTTGAGAAGTGTTGCTAGGTAATCTTGCCTACAGCAACCTTGCCGTGTTGAGGTCAGGTTGTACCAAACACCAAAAGGATAATTAACAGGTGGACATACACCTTCACCCCCTAGAGTGCCTGCTCACTCCTCTGGTGCTGCTTCTGCCCCTCTTTAAACTGCCATGTCGCTCACTTAACATTTGAAGTGCATGGCGGAGAGTGTGTCTGTGACATACAGTTCTGTCACCATTGTTTCAGTACAAATTCTCCTGCAGTGCATGCACTCTGCCCTTGTTATTCAAAACCACAGGGCAAGTCTCCTCTCCTTCACCATCATTCACACTTGTGCCAAAGCTTACATGCATGAGAAAAATGTTAAGCTTATCCACAGCCTTTACAGTTTTTGCTGTGTTCCGGACAGCCCCTTCAAATAAACTATATATGATGTATAGTTCTAACCTCAGATTCCTCTGGAATTCATAGCATTAGCTCCTGCGTGGCAGCATGTGGTACTACAGGACTCTGCAACAAAATGTTTTTGTTTTCAGAAGGACACTCTAAAGCTGTGTTTAGGCAACAACACCGTACAATTACATCAATTCTTTTTTTAGGACCCTTCAATGCAGATGTGGAGCCTTTCTCCAAACTTTCTCAATTTCCACCAACATCATATTTACAGAATAGACATTGAGCTAGCAAAATGTCCCTTCCAAAAACTGCATGTTTGATTCGATTGCAGGAAGCAGATGTCAGTCATGGATCCACATGAAGTCTGCTTATTAAGAATTTATATTTCCACACCTGGCCGGTGTAATATTGTTCAAAAGAGTTAAACCATCCCGGATCTAACTACATATGGTTAAGGCTTCATTTGGACTGAACCACATACTATTAACATCTTTATTTTCTGAATATAAAATGCATTGAATATTGTCAAGATTGTTTTTGTTTCACCATTTTTTGTATCACTTATTATGTCTAATAAAATAGTGTTTGGAACAGGCATTTTGGTGCCGATCACGATCCGGTAAAAAATGTCCCCGTACGACTCGTATCGGGTCTTTTTACCGTACGAATCGTACAAGTGCCATACGAACTGGCAATCACGATTCGCATGGTAAAAAGTCCATACGAACCGCACTGGGAAACATTCCCCACACGTCCTCGGGTTGGAAAATGTGTCCGACACGTCCTCGGACGATTTACCTTACAAACGTGAAAAGCCAAGTCCGACCGAGGAATCACGATCCATCCCGTGCGTCCGAGCGTACAACCGTATGGAAAAAACACCGTCCGCACCGAACTCCTATAGCAACCATGAAGACATGTGCCCGCATACGCGCCCAACACTCCCCCCAGCCCCCGTACGTCCGACACGTACCCCCCGTGTATGTATACCCCCACCCGTCTAGGTACACCCCAGTACGTTCAAGTCGTACCCCCACCCCAGTACGTGTCGTACCACCGTCTATGTACACCCCAGTACGTTCGAGCTCCACCCCCACCCCAGTACGTGTCATACCCCCGTGTACCTACACCCCAGTACGTTCCAGTCGTACCCCCACCCCAGTACGTGTCGTACCACCGTGTACCTACACCCCAGTACGTTCGAGCCCCACCCCCACCCCAGTACGTGTCATACCCCCCGTGTACCTACACCCCAGTACGTTCCAGTCGTACCCCCACCCCAGTACGTGTCATACCACCGTGTACCTACACCCCAGTACGTTCCAGTCGTACCCCCACCCCAGTACGTGTCGTACCACCGTGTACCTACACCCCAGTACGTTCGAGCCCCACCCCCCCCCCAGTACGTGTCATACCCCCGTGTACCTACATCCCAGTACGTTCCAGTCGTACCCCCACCCCAGTACGTGTCGTACCACCCTCTATGTACACCCCAGTACGTTCGAGCCCCACCCCCACCCCAGTACGTGTCATACCCCCCGTGTACCTACACCCCAGTACGTTCCAGTCGTACCCCCACCCCAGTACGTGTCGTACCACCGTGTACCTAGACCCCAGTACATTCGAGCCCCACCCCCACCCCAGTACGTGTCATACCCCCGTGTACCTACACCCCAGTACGTTCCAGTCGTACCCCCACCCCAGTACGTGTCATACCCCCGTGTACCTACATCCCAGTACGTTCCAGTCGTACCCCCACCCCAGTACGTGTCGTACCACCCTCTATGTACACCCCAGTACGTTCGAGCCCCACCCCCACCCCAGTACGTGTCATACCCCCCGTGTACCTACACCCCAGTACGTTCCAGTCGTACCCCCACCCCAGTACATGTCGTACCACCGTGTACCTACACCCCAGTACGTTCGAGCCCCACCCCCACCCCAGTACGTGTCATACCCCCCGTGTACCTACACCCCAGTACGTTCCAGTCGTACCCCCACCCCAGTACGTGTCATACCCCCCGTGTACCTACATCCCAGTACGTTCCAGTCGTACCCCCACCCCAGTACGTGTCATACCACCGTCCATGTACACCCCAGTACGTTCGAGTCCTACCCCCACCCCTGTACGTGTCGTACCACCGTGTACCTACACCCCAGTATGTTCGAGCCCCACCCCCACCCCAGTACGTGTCATACCCCCCGTGTACCTACACCCCAGTACGTTCGAGCCCCACCCCCACCCCAGTACGTGTCGTACCACCGTGTACCTACACCCCAGTATGTTCGAGCCCCACCCCCACCCCAGTACGTGTCATACCTCCCGTGTACCTACATCCCAGTATGTTCCAGTCGTACCCCCACCCCAGTACGTGTCATACCACCGTCCATGTACACCTCAGTACGTTCGAGTCCTACCCCCACCCCTGTATGTGTCGTACCACCGTGTACCTACACCCCAGTATGTTCGAGCCCCACCCCCACCCCAGTACGTGTCATACCCCCCGTGTACCTACACCCCAGTACGTTCGAGCCCCACCCCCACCCCAGTACGTGTCGTACCACCGTGTACCTACACCCCAGTATGTTCGAGCCCCACCCCCACCCCAGTACGTGTCATATTGGAATATTGGATGGGTATTTATAGAGCGCAAACGTTCGCTCCGAAGGGAGCATCTTGGCGCTGTGAAAACCTGGGACCAGATCAGTGGAAGGGCGGTGGAGTGTTAAATGGCTGCTTTAGTCCAGTCGTCAGAGAGATTAAAAATCCACGTTTTAAGGTGCTTCCTAAATGGTTTCTCATGCGTCTGAAGTCTAAGATGCCTTGGCGTACTGTTCCAGGCTCTAATAGCCAGGGTGCTGAGAGTTTTTCCGCCTTTGGACTTCAGGTTGAATTTAGGGGGGGTCATGAGGTTTTCTTGAGAGGATCTGAGAATGCGACCCGGGAAGTAATGAGGGAAGCGTTTCGACAGGTAGACTGGGCCGGATTTGTGGAAGGCTCGGAAGGCTACAACGAGAATTTTGAAGAGTATTCTCTTGTGCAAGGGGAGCCAATGAAGGAATCTGAGGGCAGTGGAAATAGAAGATTTGCGTGGGAGTTTTAAGACAAGACGCGCGGCAGTGTGCAGGACACTTTGCAGTTTCAATCGGGTGGATTTCTTGGTCCCTGCCAAAAGGCCATTACAGTAGTCCACTCGAGAGAGAATGAGGGCTACCGCAATGGTCTTTCTGGAATCGAGCGGGAGAAAGTCAAAGAACTTTCTCATGGATTTTATAATGCCAAAGCATTTACCTGCTACAGTTGTGACATGGGAATCGAAAGAAAGATCGGAATCGAAGATGACTCCGAGGTTTCTGGCCGATGAAACTGTCTGGGGTGGGGCAGCAGAGTTATCAGGCCACCACAGAGCGGGACAGAAGGATGCGTTCTTTCCAATGGGCAGGATCTCGGTTTTGCTGGAGTTACAGCGAAGATGGTTGGTGTCCATCCATTGAAAGACCGCTGTGAGGCAGCATTTGAGGTTAAGTTCGACCGAGTTGGAATTGTCGTCGAGAGGGATGACAAGCTGAGTATCGTCGGCATAAGACGTGACAATTATGCCGAACGATTCTATGAGTGAGAGCAGGGGGATGAGATATATATTGAATAGGAGGGGACTTAGAATGGAGCCCTGGGGGACTCCACACGAGATCTTTTTTTCTTTGGATTGGAAAGGGCCCAGTGAGATGGTTTGAGACCTGTCACTGAGGAAGGAACTGATCCAGGCTAGGGCTGAGTTGGTGATGCCAATGTCCATAAGTCTGTTGAGCAGTATGGAGTGGGAAATAGTGTCGAATGCCGCCGTGAGGTCAAGAAGGATCAGGATGGCCTTCTTCCTCTGATCTTGGAGGTTTTTAATGGTGTCGGTCAGCTCGATCAGGGCGGTCTCGGTAGAATGTCTAGACCGGAAACCGGATTGCTGGGGGTGAAGTAGGTTGTGGGCATCAAGGAAGGACTTGAGCTCTTTGTGGACTAATTGTTCCGTGATTTTGCCCAGTGCAGGTAGCAGGGTGATGGGACGAAGGTTAGTTAAATCAGAGGGGGGTTTGTTTGCCTTTTTCATCAGAGGTTTGACCACACCTTTTTTCCAGGCGAGCGGGACAGAGCCAGATTTGAGGGAGAGGTTAATTATTTCGTTAATGATGGGGTTTATTTCATCAATGATGGTGTGGAGGATCTTGGGGGGACAAGGGTCAGAGGGAGAGCCCGATTTGCATGAGAGGATCGCTTCTCTGGTTTGAGTTAGGGTTACCGGAGAGAAATGATTGAGGCAGTTTGTAGTCGGGCGAGATTTGTCTAGCTCCGAAAATGAGAACACCGGAGGGGAAGGGGGGAAGTTGATGTGGATAGAACTAATTTTTTCCTCAAAGTAGTCGGAGATCTTATCACACAGCTCTTGGGACGGGGGGATCTCTGGTTGAAGGGCTTTTGGTTTAGTAAAAGACTTTACTATGGAGAAGAGGATTTGTTGTTTTTGACTGGCATCATTAATGGCGTTTACATAGTAGGTTCTTTTTGCTGATTTTATAGTTGAGAGGTAATTTTTTCTCTGGAGAATGTAGTTGCTACGGTCGTCATTGTCGTATGATCTACGCCATTTGCGTTCTGCTTTCCTGCAGAGTAGGTGAGCGGCGGTAAGGTCAGGCGTATACCAAGGGGCTTTGATTTTCGTTTTTTTAAGGGTGTTATCTTTTTTATTAGGTGGACATCGTTCAGAGATTTCTTGAGAAAGCCAGTTGTTAAAGGAGACTGCATCTTTATCGATGTTGCCAGAGGAAGGGGGGGCGTTAGAAGGGGAAAAGGGATGAGAGATAAGACTTGCCTGCACAGTTTTCCAATTTATGGAGTGAGTGTGTTGGCGGATTGGTTTTTTACAGTTAGGAGGGGGAACATTGAGGATATGGAAAGGGATCAAGCTGTGATCCGACCAAATTTGGGGAATGGGAGGTGAGGTGGAGATGGATGGGAAATTAGAACAGACACCGTCCAGGGTGTGACCAAGGGAATGTGTGGGCAGCTTGACGCTTTGTTGCAGGTCAAAGGTATCCAATGTCTGCAGCAGGTTACTGGTGGAGGGGTCAACAGGTATTTCCAGATGCAGGTTAAAATCGCCCAAGAGGGTGAAATGAGGGTATCGGAGTAGGAAGTGTCCAAGTGCGTCATTGAGGGAGCCGAGGAATTTCGCAGCATTTCCAGGAGGGCGGTAGATCAGACCACCTGAAAAGGAGAGGGTTTGGCTAAGTTTGATGGAGAAACCTAGTCCCTCGGCATCAGTGAGGGGGTCGAGGCAGAAGGTGTGGCAGCTGAAGGAGTTCCTTACAATGACCGCGACACCTCCTCCTCTACCTTTCAGTCTATCCTGTCTGTGAAAGGAGTACCCTGGGGGGAGGGCGATGGCTATGTCAGGATTACTGTCTTCAGTAAGCCAGGTCTCGGTGATCATAAGGCAGTCCAAGTTGTGGTCGATAATGAGGTCGTGGATGTCCTGACTGTGTTTGCACATGGACCTGGCGTTAATCAGACCTCCGGTGAAGTGAGGTTGTTTAAGAGGAGTTGGCTGCTTGGTGGCGAAGTTGAGAATCCAACGACAATTGTTACAACTGGTGGGACCGAATACATTAGAGAGATCAAGTTTGCAGGGGCAGTCAGATCTGCCTTGAAGTTTGCGAAGGTAGTTGGGTGCATACCTGATGTTTGGAGGATGTTGGGCAGGGGTTCCTGCGCCGGGCGCGGTCTTGGCGCGGACGGGCGCAGACGGGCTTCCCTTAGGCGCGCTTTCGGCGCGCAAACGGCGCTCCCGCTGCGCTCGTCCGCTGCGCGTCCTATGCAAACACATTTATGTTGAAAGGTGGGGGCGTGGCCTGAAAAAGGGGCGGAGTCTGCGCACACGCCTGTGTCTAAGGCGGCTGCAGTTGATTAGCAAAGAAGGGCGCGATGCAGCCCGAGTGATCAGCTGAGCGCGAGTGAGCGCTACGTAGTGCTTTGGTTAAAAAGCATTCAATAATGTGACAACACACGAAAATACAAGTTTTTTTTAAAATATGCAGCAGAGTACCACCAGTTCCCGGCTTCCGCCTCAGGACTGGGACCAGTTTTACACGTTGCCGCTGATGTCAGCGGTTTAAGTAGTCAGGGTAAGGGGGCGTGGCCTGAAAAGGGGCGGAGTCTGCGCGCACGCCGGTGTCTAAGGCGGCTGCAGTTGATTAGCAAAGAAGGGCGCGATGCAGCCCGAGTGATCAGCTGAGCGCGAGTGAGCGCTACGTAGTGCTTTGGTTAAAAAGCATTCAATAATGTGACAACACACGAAAATACAAGTTTTTTTAAAATATGCAGCAGAGTACCACCAGTTCCCGGCTTCCACCTCAGGACTGGGACCAGTTTTACACGTTGCCGCTGATGTCAGCGGTTTAAGTAGTCAGGATAAGGGGGCGTGGCCTGAAAAAGGGGCGGAGTCTGCGCGCACGCCGGTGTCTAAGGCGGCTGCAGTTGATTAGCAAAGAAGGGCGCGATGCAGCCCGAGTGATCAGCTGAGCGCGAGTGAGCGCTACGTAGTGCTTTGGTTAAAAAGCATTCAATAATGTGACAACACACGAAAATACAAGTTTTTTTTAAAATATGCAGCAGAGTACCACCAGTTCCCGGCTTCCGCCTCAGGACTGGGACCAGTTTTACACGTTGCCGCTGATGTCAGCGGTTTAAGTAGTCAGGATAAGGGGGCGTGGCCTGAAAAAGGGGCGGAGTCTGCGCGCACGCCGGTGTCTAAGGCGGCTGCAGTTGATTAGCAAAGAAGGGCGCGATGCAGCCCGAGTGATCAGCTGAGCGCGAGTGAGCGCTACGTAGTGCTTTGGTTAAAAAGCATTCAATAATGTGACAACACACGAAAATACAAGTTTTTTTAAAATATGCAGCAGAGTACCACCAGTTCCCGGCTTCCGCCTCAGGACTGGGACCAGTTTTACACGTTGCCGCTGATGTCAGCGGTTTAAGTAGTCAGGATAAGGGGGCGTGGCCTGAAAAAGGGGCGGAGTCTGCGCGCACGCCGGTGTCTAAGGCGGCTGCAGTTGATTAGCAAAGAAGGGCGCGATGCAGCCCGAGTGATCAGCTGAGCGCGAGTGAGCGCTACGTAGTGCTTTGGTTAAAAAGCATTCAATAATGTGACAACACACGAAAATACAAGTTTTTTTAAAAATATGCAGCAGAGTACCACCAGTGTACCTACATCCCAGTACGTTCCAGTCGTACCCCCACCCCAGTACGTGTCGTACCACCCTCTATGTACACCCCAGTACGTTCGAGCCCCACCCCCACCCCAGTACGTGTCATACCCCCCGTGTACCTACACCCCAGTACGTTCGAGCCCCACCCCCACCCCAGTACGTGTCATACCCCCCGTGTACCTACACCCCAGTACGTTCCAGTCGTACCCCCACCCCAGTACGTGTCGTACCCCCCGTGTACCTACATCCCAGTACGTTCCAGTCGTACCCCCACCCCAGTACGTGTCATACCACCGTCCATGTACACCCCAGTACGTTCGAGTCCTACCCCCACCCCTGTACGTGTCGTACCACCGTGTACCTACACCCCAGTATGTTCGAGCCCCACCCCCACCCCAGTACGTGTCATACCCCCCGTGTACCTACACCCCAGTACGTTCGAGCCCCACCCCCACCCCAGTACGTGTCGTACCACCGTGTACCTACATCCCAGTACGTTCCAGTCGTACCCCCACCCCAGTACGTGTCGTACCACCCTCTATGTACACCCCAGTACGTTCGAGCCCCACCCCCACCCCAGTACGTGTCATACCCCCCGTGTACCTACACCCCAGTACGTTTGAGCCCCACCCCCACCCCAGTACGTGTCATACCCCCCGTGTACCTACACCCCAGTACGTTCCAGTCGTACCCCCACCCCAGTACGTGTCGTACCACCGTGTACCTACATCCCAGTACGTTCCAGTCGTACCCCCACCCCAGTACGTGTCATACCACCGTCCATGTACACCCCAGTACGTTCGAGTCCTACCCCCACCCCTGTACGTGTCGTACCACCGTGTACCCAGTACGTTCGAGTCCTACCCCCACCCCTGTACGTGTCGAACCACCGTGTATGTACATCCCAGTACGTTCGAGTCCTACCCCCACCCCTGTACGTGTCGTACCACCGTGTACACAGTACGTTCGAGTCCTACCCCCACCCCTGTACGTGTCGAACCACCGTGTATGTACATCCCAGTACGTTCGAGTCCTACCCCCAACACAACCTCCTAACTACGGAGCGCACCCCAGGCCCCAACATCACAACCGCATGTACGAGTCGTACCAAGCCACACACAAGGACAGCACCGTACAACCAAATGGCCCATGTACACACCGTACACACGCTCAAAACGCACGGACACAACCAGGACAAAACAAAACAACACAACAATACACCATTCGAATGGCACAAAGCCACTAAACATAGCCAAAAAACACCAAAATAACACCTTCACTGACCTGCAACTGCCAAAAACAAACAGAGGCCCAATACACCACCACTCCTTATAACCAACCCACCCACAATTCAAACACAGCCACACCCACCAATGGACCAATAAAAAGGGCCCACACACACAAACCATGAGCCTTTGCAACAGACCCACTGCTGCCAGACCCCACAGACAACCCACAGCACCAGACCTCAACCTTTACTACACCTTACACTTGCACACCTTCACACAACCACCTTCACAAACACACCCTCATCACATTCACACACACACGCACCTGCACAACCACACCCACACACCCACAACCATCCACACACCACCCCCACCATCCACACCCCCCCCACCATCCACACCCCTCATCATGCCCACTACCAAGAATCCAAAGTTCAGTAACCGAGAGTTGGAGGTTCTTGTTGATCAAATCCTCAGAGTCGAGCCACAGATCTTTGGAACATTGGTCAGAAACACCAGCCAGGCAGCAAAAACAGCCATGTGGCAGACCATCGTCGATGCTGTGAATGCTGTTGCGGACACCAGACGGACCAGGCAGGAATGCCAGAACAGGTGGTACGATCTGCGGAGGAGGGTCCGAGCCAAGAGGCAGGATGAACACGACCAGGCCAACGCCACCGGAGGAGGGCCCTCCCGCAGACCCGTACACTACCATCCCTGGGAGGAGAGGGTGATGGCCATACTGCCGGTGGAGGCAGTCGAAGGATTAGAAGGACTCCGAGACCCGGGTGAGTACACAAACAACGCACCTCACATGGGGGGAACGGCATCCACAACCAACATCACTAACAGGCACGCAACCACCACAAGCCATCGCATGACTCAACCACACTCCATGAGCACGCACATGCCACTGCTGCCACCATGCCCCATGCACCCAGCTGGACAATGTCAAGTCACAGGCCACAGAAGACAACAACACATGACACGGTAACCCGGATGGCGGGAGGCTGGGCCCAAAAAAGCACATAGTGCAACTCAGAAGCAGACAACAATTCACTCTACCCATATGGCCTAGGTCACAGCCAGACAAACAGTGTGTCCCAACACAGGAATGACTTGCCAGCAAATGGCGGACGCCTTGCATCAACACATGGGGGTGAAGGCACTGTTTTGCACATGACAGCAGCTAATGAACAGCCAACATTGTGAAAGAGTGGCAGCACACACCACCACAGCAGCAGCGCACAGACACACATCACACCCAATGGGTGCCTGGAGATCAGAAACAAACTCACATCAACAAGCCAAGGGCCACTCAAAGATCTGCTAACAGTGTGTGCCCAGGAAGCTGGGCCGAGGTGACAGAGGGTGACACACGGAGGGAGGGAGAGGGGGACAGAGAGGGAGGGAGAGGGGGACAGAGGGAGGGAGAGGGGGACAGAGAGGGAGGGAGACGGACAGAGGGAGGAGGCTGACACACGGAGGGAGGGAGAGGGGGACACAGAGGGAGGGAGAGGGGGACAGAGAGGGAGGTAGAGGGGGACAGAGATGGAGGGAGAGGGGGACAGAGAGGGAGGGAGAGGGGGACAGAGAGGGAGGGAGAGGGGGACAGAGAGGGAGGGAGACGGACAGAGGGAGGAGGCTGACACACGGAGGGAGGGAGAGGGGGACACAGAGGGAGGGAGAGGGGGACAGAGAGGGAGGTAGAGGGGGACAGAGATGGAGGGAGAGGGGGACAGAGAGGGAGGGAGAGGGGGACAGAGAGGGAGGGAGAGGGGGACAGAGAGGGAGGGAGACGGACAGAGGGAGGAGGCTGACACACGGAGGGAGGGAGAGGGGGACACAGAGGGAGCGAGACACAGGGAGAGCTAATCAGCCGTGTTGCGTGTGTGAATGTCTGCTCGTCAGCAGGTAGACTGCGTGCATGTAGACAAGGGTGGCCAGTGCCAGAACCCCCCCTCTTCACCATGGCAAAACACAGGGCCATGTCACAACCTGTACACGGGAACAAGGACAGCTACCTGGATCATATAAGTGTGTGGATCCCCTCCATGTGCGCATGTACAGTGCTACACGGAAGGCGCCAATGCATGGCTCGCCACACCTGCCCACTCCACTGCTGACTGCAGTCACACTTGACGCAGCAAGTAAGACTGTGCCACACATAGTTAAAGGGGCCAAAGTGGTGGCCAAGGGACACACCCATGCACAAGTGCACTGTGAGTGGAATGCAAGACAGATCCTAATTCCAAGAGGAAATGTGCCAACTTTGAAACGGATGAAACATGGATGTTGCATGGACCAAAATTAACATTGTCTCTCTCACACACAGGTCAACGTCGTGGTGCACCCCCCAACACTGGGGGGGAACACTCACAGGACCTGGATCTGCAGGAGCCCGATCCCACCGGCAGCGACCACTCTCACCACTCTGCGGACGACCCCGACCGACCTGGCCCCTCTGGTGTCCAACCACCTGCAGCACCTGCGTCAGGTACAACTGTGCCAACCACCACCCCCACTCCTGCCACATCCCAGGAGACACCCAGGATCCCTGCCCCAACACCACAATGCAGCCAGGCTCGCCAGGAGGGACACGGTGTCCCGGGCACCCAGGAGGAGGCAGGCGACAACGCCAATGCCACCCCTCAGGGGTCCAGGCGCAAGTGGGCAGGGGTGGTGGGAGTGGAGGACGGCGGAGGCGCGAGCCTGACCAGTTGGCTGGGGATCCGGTATTTTCCCATGTCCGTAACATCCTGGACTCATACCGGCAGGACACCACGGGCATGGCCCAGGTTGTGTCCGTCCTCGAGGGGATCAAGGCCCAGCAGGCCCAGCAACATGCGGAGCTAATTGCCTGTCTACTGGTACACCAACGGAGGATGGAGGACAGACAGGCTGAGCAAGTGACGGCATTCCAGGGGATTCACGCTACACTCCGTCGGATGGCCGACACCATGGCCGACCCTCCCTGTGCCAGAAGGTGGAGAACATCACCACCCACAGGGAGGGATCAGGAGGAGGAGGAGGAAACATCCGACGGAGCATCCCAGACGTCGTCACGGCCTGCTGGTGAGGTTCCCCGCAGGAGGCGGGGTCGTCCACGGAAAGGACCGTGAGGGTGGCTGCTACATCACCATCTCCCAGGACACCTGACCTGGCACCTGGCCCACTGGAGCAACAGCATCACAGCATCAAGAGACATTCTCTGCCACATGGCCCTGCTGGTCACTGGCTGACCAATGTTGACAAAGACTGTGGCATGGACTCTGAGGATTTCCAATGGCAAGGACACCAACTCCCCTACTGAACTTTGGATTCCCTAATCCCGGAAAGCCCCTCACTTTGTCCCCCCCCCCCCCCCCCCAATAATAAATCACACTATGAAGAGTAGATGCCTGCTGGTAGCATTATTACCTAACATGTGTCTTGTAAAGTCTAAACATGCCTGAGTCATCTTTTCTCTTCAACCATCCACACCCTGGGGCCTGAGTCTGGCACAGGACACATGGGTCACAGTTTATTAGGCAAGACAGACATGGAGCACCATACACACCCGTGATGGGCACAACCAGCTGAGGGGGTGGCCGAACAACCGTGCTGACACACACATTGAGTACACCAACAGTCATGCGCAGAGGTCAGGGATCCAGTCCAGTGTCCTGGGTGGCACCCAGGTATGTGTAGACAGGTGGCAGAACCATGTCCTGCAAGCTTGAGTCCGGTGGATGCAGAGAATGGGGGCCTGGCCAACGTTGGATGCATGGGGATGGCACATGTCACAATACCCACGCAGTCATGGACATCATGCCCAATACACAGTCTCAGCCCACACACACAGCTTGCATCTTGCGACTCGACACATTGACACATAGCCACAATCAGGGAATACCATGCCAGACATGCAGGATGCACCGTGCCAACACACCAGCATTGACTGAGAAGAGGCACCTTGGAGGCATAGGGACACCTTTATTAGTCATGTATTCGGGTTTGCAGAGGCAACTCGAAGTACACATGAACACATCATGTGGAGTGACATGTGGGTCCAACACTGGCACCCCCCTTCTGCAGCACAAATGCGTGATAGCCATGGTACTGGCACACAAGCGTCGGCTAACAGCTAAATACCCACAGCTGCACACGGAGAGCCTGCCATACACCATAGATCCGCTGATGTGGAAGTCCCACACCATGTCAAGCCAATGCTAACCGTATGTGTCCGAGGGCAGTGTCACACACATTGATGCCATCATCACAATCCCCTATCCCATCACTGATGACTGTCAACCAGGCAGATCATCTATTCAGGTGTACACAGCTGCATGTCGTGTCCCATGGGGATGCGACATGGCTGCAGAGGAACCAAACCCCGACAGGGGCAGTGTGCACACATCGTGAACAACTGCCACACCCAATACACCCCAGATGCATCCCTTACCCCATGGAGACTTCCAAACGTGTCCGTGCCTGTAACGCTGAGTCAGCCCACGATGTCATGTCCATGAGGAATAGCAGTGCCACAACAATGCAACCAGCAAACGGCATGCGCAGGTACCTGGGGAAGAGAGACACACAAGAAGTCAGCCACAAAAAGCACAGCCACTTGCATGTGCATTTACTCGACACATGTATGGATGACAACATGCTAGGTCACAATTATGACTGGGGAAATACTACCATCACTGCCACCATCACTCCAGTGACACACCCACACACACCTCTGACCCACGTGCCATACATGCAGGTGGAGACACACATCACAACGCATGCCACACGGGGACCAATGCGTGCACACTCAGACACTGGTACTCACCACTAAGCAAAGAAGTCGCGTATGAGCCGAGTCCGGATGTCCTCTTGCGGCTCCACATCCTCCACATCACTAGCCCCATTTCCAATCCCTTCGTCCTCCACGGGTGGATGGTCCTCGTCATGTTGATTCAGGATGAGTGGCACAGCTCTTTCAACTGCCATGTTGTGCAGCATGCAGCAGACCATGAAGATCTTGCAGACCTTCGCCGGGGCATAAGGGAGTGCACCGCCGGTCTTGTGGAGGCACCGGAATCGGCTCTTCAGCATGCCAAACGTCCTCTCTATCACTCGCCTTGTCCGGCCATGGGCGGTGTTATAGCGGAGCTGGGCCGGCGTGATGGGGTTGCGGAGAGGTGTCAGCAGCCAAGGCATGTTGGGATAGCCAGCGTCCCCTACATGGGAAGCACATGGACATCGTTAGAACTGGTGAAGCGGTCATGCTGGTCGGCTATACAGAATACAGGACAGACAGACTGTACCCACCAACAACACATGCCCGTTCGTTGCGCAGCTGCATCATCATATCAGGCATCCCGCTACGCCTCATGATGTAGGCATCGTGTGCTGATCCTGGGAAACGAGCACAGACATGTGAAATCACCATATTGGACAGACACACCACAAGGGCATTGATGGAGTGGTAGTGCTTCCGATTGCGGTACGCCTCCTCCCGTGCGTGTGGTGGTACCAAAGCTACATGTGTCCCATCTATGGACCCAATGACATGGGGCATCCCTCCCAGGGCATAGAATCCACGCTTGACCTCAGTCATCTGTTCAGGGGTTGGGAACTTGATGAAGTCATCCAGGTGAATCAACATGGCCTCCAAGAAATCATGCAGCACACCGCTGAACATGCTCTGGGACATGCCACCAACATGAGCTATGGTATTTTGGAAGGTACCCGTGGCAAGAAAATGTAGGGCAGCCATTACCTTCAGCTGGGGTGTCAGTGCCGTAGGATACCTGTGCTGCGGTTGCAGGTGTGGTGCCAGTCTCGCCGTCAGCTCCAGGATCAACGGTTGGGTGAAGCGGTAGAGCCGGATCCTGTCATTCTCCTGCATGGCAGCCAAGTCTGGAATTCTTCGGGCAAGAGGCGGCGCTCTGCAGTAATTTGGAAGTGACAAGGAAGAGTGAGTGCACTACGACAACAACTCATGTCTACTGAGCACATGTAAATCTGGCAATACACACATGCTACATAGGGAGTCAGGTATGTGCTACATGCCCAGGACACGTATGGATGCAAGGTGACACTCCTTCCAAGACCCAGCTACACACGGAGATTGAGAACCTCCCCATGCCACGCCATGGGAATAGCTGTGTCCCAGTGCAAGTGAACAGCCCGACGCAAGACAGGAGTGACATACACCCACACATCAGCAGAAGTGGGATGCCGATTGCAGAGACTGGTTGCGGAACACCGGAGCCACAGGTCACATGACATTACACTAGGCCTGCCCACACACCTTGCCATGAAGGTGCACATGTCATGACTCACCACACATTCCTTGTGAGGATGCTGACATGGCCTTGTCACGCTACTCCGTGTCCCATGCATACATGTGCACCTCACATCCGATAACACATGTGGCATGGTGTGCGGAACAGTGTGCAATGACAATCTACACACAGACACATGTTGGTTGCTGCAACGGCTGCAGCTTTTGAGGGTGCTACAACATCAACCTGATGAAAATCCCGGACACATAAATGACATAGTCACATTGTGCACTGTGGGTAGTGACAAGTCATGTGTCATGACCCCTGTACCGGGCATCATGGGACACTTCCGTGTGTTGGTGTCCGTGCCATGCCAGTGACGCTCACCCCAAGTGCTCAGTCCGACATGCACACATGTCAAAGGAGTCCAGGGCATGCCTGGCACACATTGCACCGTCACACAGTACACCTATACACATCTCATCATACATCTGGTGCCTTCTCCACTCAGGAGGCATGTTCCACATCACAGCCTGTCACACCTGTGCCCCACACATGTAGTAATGCACAGACGATGCCTTGATGTCCATTCCTGGACAAGTATGTCCATCCATGGACAAGTATGTCCATCCATGGACAAGTATGTCTGCCCTATTCCTACCTGTGTGTCGCCTATCACCACTGTGATGTGTAAAAACCGCCGTACTGCTGCTAAGAGGGCCTGTGTATGTTCCCAAATCAGTGTGGGAGTGCTGACGTATGTGTACCCATCGTGATGGCGAGCGTACAGGCATTTGTACGGTCCGTACCACTACGGGTACGCATACGCGTGCAGACCCATAGTGATAGTGAGCGTAGATGCGTGTGTACGGTCCGTACCACTACGAGTACGCATACGCGTGCAGACCCATAGTGATAGTGAGCGTAGATGCGTGTGTACGGTCCGTACCACTACGGGTACGCATACGCGTGCAGACCCATAGTGATAGTGAGCGTAGATGCGTGTGTACGGCCCTATCACTATGGGTCTGCACGCGTATGCGTACTCGTAGTGGTACGGACCGTACACACGCATCTACGCTCACTATCACTATGGGTCTGCACGCGTATGCGTACCCGTAGTGGTACGGACCGTACACACGCATCTACGCTCACTATCACTATGGGTCTGCACGCGTATGCGTACTCGTAGTGATAGTGAGCGTACATGCGAGTGTACGGCCCGTACCACTACGAGTACGCATACGCATGCAGACCCATAGTGATAGTGAACGTAGGCATGCATTTACGGGCCGTTGCCATGCATTTGGGGTGCCCTAGGGCCCCGAAACGCACCGTACCTGTGTGTGATGCTCCAAATTACATAGGGGACAAGTATTAAGGCCTACATGCATGCTGGTTGTCATGGAGACCAAGTTCAAATTTCGAAATTGTTCTGGAAGGTGCACAGCAGAAGTCAGTTGGAATTCTTCTACTTTGTTGCAATGTGTTTGTGGGGCTGACATCATGCAGGAGAATGAAACCGATAGAGAACCCACAGACTGCTAGGTTTGAAGGGATTGGTGGAAACATAGGATGCAAATGTGAGTGACCAATCACTCTGTACTCCTGTGCATGAGACTGGGCAGAAGGGCACATATAAGGCAGCCAGGTCCCATGAGGGAGTACTTGCCTGCACATCTTTGCATTCGTCGACCCAGCTGCTGCTACTGATTCCCTGGAACCATGTCAAGGGCTGTGGAGAGGACACAGCCATTCACCCTGGAGGAGAACATGGCTCTGCTGGATGTGATCCTCCCACAGTACTCCATGCTGTATGGGCGACCAGGGTATCAGGTGAGTGCATAGGCCACTGCCACAGACTGTCCCTATGTTGTGACTGTGACTTCAGGCATTGTGTCCTGGTGTGACACACATGCCATGTACTGTCGGGGGGGTCCCAGGGGGGGGGTGCCTGATGTCTCCCAGCAGTGCCCTGAGACAGGAGGGGTGGGGGCCTATCACTCACAGCAGTGCCCTGAGACAGGAGGGGTGGGGGCCTATCACTCACAGCAGTGCCCTGAGACAGGAGGGGTGGGGGCCTATCACTCACAGCAGTGCCCTGAGACAGGAGGGGTGGGGGCCTATCACTAACAGCAGTGCCCTGAGACAGGAGGGGTGGGGGCCTATCACTAACAGCAGTGCCCTGAGACAGGAGGGGTGGGGGCCTATCACTAACAGCAGTGCCCTGAGACAGGAGGGGTGGGGGCCTATCACTAACAGCAGTGCCCTGAGACAGGAGGGGTGGGTGTGATGCACAGTGTGAGCCTTGATCATTGATTGTGACATTGCCATCATTCCACCTGTGTACCCACTGTGGCATGTACTGCTTTTTCCCTCACCAGGGGATGATGTCCCTATGACAAAGGTGCAATGCGTTGACTGCATGACATGCCTTGTTGTAACCAGCTAATTTGTACCCATATGTCTCTCTGTGACATGTGGCTGGTGTATTGATGTGGTGTCACTTGTTCCTCCTCACAGGTAGGCGCCACTGCCAAGGAGCAGATCTGGCTGACCGCCGTCAGTGCCGTGAGGGGTGTGGATGGTCGGAGGCGGAGCCTGCCCCAGGTGAGGAAACGCTGGCAGGATATCCGGTGCTGGACGCGGAGGATTGCACGGCTCCTGCTGGGGGACTCACCTGAGAGCCACAAGAACCGCGGCCGCCGCCGTCTGAGCCACCTCCACAGGCGTGTGTTCTGCCGGTGGTCTTTCCAGACCTGGAGAGGCGCTTACAGGCGATGCAGCAGCCGGAAGGGGGTAGGTACATGTGTGTTTGTTGTGTGTCACCGGCATTTGTAAGGGCACAGTAGCATGAATTCACTGGCAGGGTTTAAAGGTGCTGTGCAGATCCTGTTTGCCCCAGTATAGCGCTGCGCCCCTGCCACCCTTCCCCTCCTTGCAATGTGTTCCCTGGTCTGTGTGTAGTCACTCCTTCACAAGGTAATGTAGGCTGGCGCTTTGTCCACGAGAACAATGACTGTAGCATCATGTGTGGGGGTGGTGTGTAACAGGTTGTGGGACCTTGCCTGTGCACTGTCAAGTTCACTGCATGTGGGTTCCATGTCAGTTGGCACTGATGCTGACTCCAGACATGGGAGTTGGTCTCTCATGTGTCATGCCTTACAGCGCGCATGTCCTATGTAGTGGCCTGTGACATGATGTGCATGAGTGTGCGATACGCATAGTGCAGGGATGGTGACGTGTGTTGCAGTCATTACCATTCAGTAGCATGTAGTTGCGTGCCCACTACTGTCCCCTGGGGCACCTTTTCCTCAGTGGTGTATGTGTCATCATAAACGTGGACACTCTCAGTGTCTACAGCGTAGGTTGTGCTCTGTGCCATTGTCCCCTGTCACCATGTATATAGACGTGCTATTTTGTACAGGTGTCCACTGTGCAGCCTGACCTGATTGTCCTTCTTCATACTCACAGTTGCCAGTGCCTGTGTGTCTTGTTATACTCATCTGAGGATGGGCACTGGTACCTCATTATTTGTACAGGCGCACCTTGGCTGTTTGGCGTCCAATCTTGCATTTTGCCTGCCCCTGTGTGTATCACCCAGACTATGAGATGTTGGTGCCACCTGTGTCTCAACAATTTGCCTCGTTGTCACGAGGCGAGCGGGGACACCGGACGGCATGGGGCGGACTGGTGGGAGGTGTCGGAGGTCACGGACAGTGTTGTTTGTGATTTACAGGAAGACGACTGGAGAGTGACAGCCACGGAAGAAACATCCTCAGACGTCTTCCCCTTTAACGGGGATCAGCTCCCTGGTGCGCACGCCCACAACTGTGACGTGGTCGACGAACATCCAATAAGATCGGAGGCAGACAGACCCGTGGTGTGTGGCTACACCGGAGCGGAAGCAGGAGAGCGAAGGAGAACAGAGTCGAGAGAGACTACAGCAACGGAGAGGTCGGAGACGAGAGAGGCTACAGCGACGGAGAGGTCGGAGACGGGAGAGACTACGTCGAAGGAGAAGTCGGAGAAGGGAGGACTCCGCACCCACGTTTCGCCGAGCCGCGCCCACGGAGGAGCGTGGCTGACCCAGGTGCGTGAACGTTTCACGGGCTGGGTCGGGAGGAGGGAGAAGGCTGAAAAAGAACCTAAATGCCTCTCGCCGCCGCACTTGTAAATACTTCAAGCACTATCCCCTTTCTGCCCCCCCCCCCCTTCACTTGCACTACCTTTTCTGAGCACCCCGGTCGTTTACAGAGGTTAGGAGAGTGACACGAGAGCACCGGAGTGTACCCTTCACGTCCTGGGCCCTGTTCTGTCCTTCGCATAACCACCCTACTGATCACAGTCTTTGTTGGTTTTGTCTCCCCTATATCGGTGAGGCCGGCATCGGGAGTCCTCTGACGTCCACCACCGGGACCCGTCCTCTGGCCACTCCACGCCTAGACGAACTGGAAAGCCGACCCCTTGGGGAAGAGACGCCAGAACCTGGAAAGAAAGCACAGAATCGTACTTCCGCAAATAAAACCCTCTCTAACTAGACGCCGTGTCCTGAGTCGTCTGTCCGAACCGTCCACAGTGGTGGAGAATGCGGGCACTGACCCGACCATCTGTACGGTGAAGATGGATGCATTGATTCAACATATGATCAAAGGACAAGAGAAGTTAGAAGGGGCGGTGGAACGACAAATGGCCTCCGCTACTGCGGATCGTGAGGTGTTCAAGGACACGATATCAGCCCAGATTGAAGGACTGCAAAAAGCGATAACCGAACCTCAGGCGGGTGTTGTACGGGAATCCAGGGGTCCTAGCCACCATACCCCTTCCGGGCTGTCCTTGCAGAAATACATTCCCGGCGAGGACCCTGATGCCTTCCTCACTAACTTCGAGAGGGTGGCCCGTGCATGTAGTTGGCCCCTGGAAAAATGGCCTTTCTTCCTGGCTCCGCTCCTGATAGGTGAAGCCCAGTCGGCATATCAGGTGGCTAACGCCAACGGGGACACACCTTATGGGACCATTAAGGGGATCATATTGGATCATCTGGGACTGGATGCGGAGGCGTATAGGGTGCGATTCCGGAAGGAGAAAGGGGCTCCCGGGGAAAATCCCAAAACGCTCTTCTTCCGGCTCAAAATGGCGGCCGATAAATGGTTGACACCCGGAGTAAGTTCCAAGGAGGAGATCATGGAAAAGATCTACTTGGAACAATATCTCGAGGCTCTACCGTATCACACCCAAAGGTGGTTAAGGCAACATAGCCACCTGACCATACAACAGGCAGTGGAAATGGCTACCACCTTTTCCAGAGCGCAACCTAAGGGATTCGGAACAGAAGGGGAAAAGACTCGTAGTACTCCCTACCGAATGGAACGGAGACCCAAAACCCTGGAGCCGCCGAAGACCCGACAGCTACGGCTCGAAATGCCCGGGTTGAAGGGTCCTCAATGCTTCGAGTGCGGGGAGTGGGGTCATATAGCCCGGGTGTGCCAAAAAAAGAGACCAACGGAAGAACCGATGGAGGTGGGGTACATACCCAAGTCCATTCTCTATACGGCGGAGATGGGGACGGCTTTCCACGTGAGTGTGCAGGTAAACGGTAACCCCCTAAAGGCCCTCTTAGACTCAGGCTGTAAGCAATCGGTGATACAGGGAACATGGGTATCTCCTAAACAACTAGTCCCCGAGGCAACAGTGCACATTAGGTGTGTGCATGGCGATGTAAAGCCTTACCCAGTCGCTGTTATCTCCCTCGTACATCCAGGGAAGGGGTGGAAAACACACATAAGGGTGGGGGTTATGGACAACCTTCCCGAAGACCTCATTATAGGCACTGACAACCCCGATTTTCTGGAGATGTTCCGACGGGTCCTCCATACCCCAGGGCAAGGCAGACCAAAAAGCGAAGAGCAGTCCCCACCATCATCGGCCTTGTTAACCCCCGAACCATGGCTTACGGACCGTAGTTTTAAGTTCGCCCAAGCAAATGACGCTACTCTATACAATGCATGGGAACAAGCCCACAGCTCAGCAGATATAGATTCTCCGGGGTACCCCAGATTCATCATTAAGTCAGGGCTCTTATACAGACAGGCATCTCCATCAGACACCCACCAGCTACTGGTGCCTATTCCCTTTAGGGAACAGATAATGTTCTTTTCCCATGCACATCTTCTGGCAGGACACACAGGGACAGAAAAGACAACCCAAACCATACTACGTCATTTTTACTGGCCAGGGATATACCAGGACGTTAAAAACCATTGTCAGTCGTGTGAGATTTGCCAGAGAAGGAACACCCACAGACCACCGGGTGTCCCCTTACAGCCCTTACCCATAATAGGGACTCCATTTGAGAGGGTCGGGATGGATCTCATCGGCCCTCTACCCCGGACAAAAAAAGGCCACTTATACGTGTTGGTGATAGTGGATTACGCCACTCGCTTCCCCGAGGCCTTCCCCTTAAGGACCCCCAACACTCGCAACATCGCCGACTGTTTCCTGGAGCTGTTTTCCAGAGTGGGGTTCCCAAAGGAAATATTGACGGATCAGGGAACCCCTTTCATCTCTAGACTCATGAAAGAGGTATGTCGCCTACTGGATCTACGCCACATCCGTACGTCGGTTTACCACCCCCAGACGGACGGACTAGTCGAGCGGTATAACGGCACTCTGAAGAACACGCTCAAGAAAATGTTGGAGGTGGAAGGACCAGAGTGGGACAGGCTATTACCCTTGGCCTTATACGTCATCCGAAGCCAGGTACAGAGTAGCCTCGGATGCTCTGCCTTTGAGTTGTTGTACGGACGTAGACCTCGCAGTCTCCTAGAGATGACCAAGGAGGCCTGGGAAAAGGAGGAGATGCTGGATACAAGAGAGATGTTAGAGTATACCCAAACCTTAAAAACAAAACTCGGGAAACTCAGAGATTTGGCATATTCAAACCTGGCCAAAAGTCAAGAAAAACAGGCCGCCTATTACAATCGAGGGAAGAAGTGGCGGACCTTGACAGTGAACGATTGGGCCCTGGTCTTACTTCCCAACAGCATGAACAAATTGAAGAATGAATGGAAAGGTCCATTCCGAGTCATTGAAGCCATTGGGAAGACTACTTACAAGTTACAGCTGTCACCCAGTCGGACTCAGGTGTATCATATGAACATGTTGAAGAAGTGGATAGGACCTCCTCCGAAGACCGCCTCCCTATCCCTTCCCACCAAGGGAAAAGAAGGGGATACGTTACACCAGCTCCCGATCAGCGACGAATTAAGCCCAAAGGAGAAGACCGAGCTCATGAAGGTCCTACAAACCCACGCTCCCATTTTTTCGGACCTACCGGGTCGCACCCATCTCGCTGAACATAAAATAGAGACCACCCCGGGAAAGGTCGTCAAACTAGGCCTTATAGGATTCCCGCGGCAAGGAGACAAGCAGTACAGCAGGAAATCCAGGAGATGCTGCGGTTGGGGGTGGTCAGACCCTCCAGGAGTGAGTGGTCCTCACCCATAGTGATGGTGCCTAAACCCGATGGCAGCATAAGATTCTGCATGGACTTCCGTGCACTGAATAATATCTCCTCATTCGACGCCTATCCCATTCCTCGCATCGATGAGCTGATTGAGAAACTAGGAAATGCCAGGTACATCTCGACCATCGACCTAACGAAAGGGTACTGGCAAGTACCCTTAAGAGAGGAGGATCGGAAAAAAACGGCGTTCTCGACACCCGATGGCTTGTTTGAATTTACGGTTCTACCCTTCGGGTTGCATGGCGCCCCGGCCACCTTTCAGAGACTCATGAATACTGTCCTGCAAACTTACCAGTCCTTTTCGTCAGCCTACCTTGACGACATTGTGATATTCAGCCCGGACTGGAACACACATCTCAAACATCTACACACCATCTTTTTGGCACTACGAAACGCCGGACTACATATCAATGCCAAAAAGTCCCGGATGGCGTTCCACAAAGTGAAGTATTTAGGGTACGTCTTAGGTCATGGCCTTATAGCCCCACAAAGCGAAAAGGTTAAAGCCATCACGGACACCCCCTTCCCTTCCACAAAAAAGGAGATGAGAGCCTTTCTGGGGTTGATAGGGTATTATCGGCGCTTCATACCCAGCTTCGCTGAAGTGGCTAGCCCTCTTACAGATACCCTGCAGAAACATGTAAGCCCCCAGGTCTTCCACCGACCCACCACCCAGATGGTACAGGCCTTTGACTCGCTGAAGCAGACCATCACCTCGAGTCCAGTGTTAGCCTCCCCTGACTTCTCTCGCCCCTTTATTTTGCACACTGATGCGTCAGATCACGGGGTGGGAGCAGTGTTATCTCAGGAAACGGAGGAGGGGGTAGAGCATCCAGTGGTTTTTATCAGCAGGAAACTATTCCCTAGGGAGGTTCGGTACCCCACCATTGAACGCGAATGTCTGGCGATCAAGTGGGCTACCGACAAGTTGCGTTACTACTTAGAGGGCCGTCCCTTCCTCCTCTATTCTGACCATGCACCCCTCCAGTGGATGAGCCGGAACCTCTCCAACAATCCCAGGGTTCTCCGTTGGTTTCTATCCCTCCAGCCCTTTTCCTTCACCTTGAAACATCGTAAGGGGAAGGAGAACGCTAGTGCGGACTACTTGTCCCGGACCTTTCCTCTCCCCGATCGGGAGAAACCGGTGGTGGAGGAGTGTCACGAGGCGAGCGGGGACACCGGACGGCATGGGGCGGACTGGTGGGAGGTGCCGGAGGTCACGGACAGTGTTGTTTGTGATTTACAGGAAGACGACTGGAGAGTGACAGCCACGGAAGAAACATCCTCAGACGTCTTCCCCTTTAACGGGGATCAGCTCCCTGGTGCGCACGCCCACAACTGTGACGTGGTCGACGAACATCCAATAAGATCGGAGGCAGACAGACCCGTGGTGTGTGGCTACACCGGAGCGGAAGCAGGAGAGCGAAGGAGAACAGAGTCGAGAGAGACTACAGCAACGGAGAGGTCGGAGACGAGAGAGGCTACAGCGACGGAGAGGTCGGAGACGGGAGAGACTACGTCGAAGGAGAAGTCGGAGAAGGGAGGACTCCGCACCCACGTTTCGCCGAGCCGCGCCCACGGAGGAGCGTGGCTGACCCAGGTGTGTGAACGTTTCACGGGCTGGGTCGGGAGGAGGGAGAAGGCTGAAAAAGAACCTAAATGCCTCTCGCCGCCGCACTTGTAAATACTTCAAGCACTATCCCCTTTCTGCCCCCCCCCCTTCACTTGCACTACCTTTTCTGAGCACCCCGGTCGTTTACAGAGGTTAGGAGAGTGACACGAGAGCACCGGAGTGTACCCTTCACGTCCTGGGCCCTGTTCTGTCCTTCGCATAACCACCCTACTGATCACAGTCTTTGTTGGTTTTGTCTCCCCTATATCGGTGAGGCCGGCATCGGGAGTCCTCTGACGTCCACCACCGGGACCCGTCCTCTGGCCACTCCACGCCTAGACGAACTGGAAAGCCGACCCCTTGGGGAAGAGACGCCAGAACCTGGAAAGAAAGCACAGAATCGTACTTCCGCAAATAAAACCCTCTCTAACTAGACGCCGTGTCCTGAGTCGTCTGTCCGAACCGTCCACACTCGTGTAGGGTCTTGTTGGGGCGGGCAATGCCTATGTGTCAAATCCTGATTTCTACTTGCTGGGTCTGGGCAGTGTGTGATGTTTCTGGACACACACGCAATGTGCAGTGACCGAGTCATGTTGGGCATGTTTTCAGCATTACCTATGCAGCATGTGTCTCAAGTTCATGGATATGGTCCCTGGTCATCGGTATTTTCGCCAACGCTGTGTGGTGCAGATGCAGTGCTGGATTGTCCCCAGGGCCTGGGTGCTATGTCAGACTCCGTTTCCTGTGTTTAGCTATTGTCTCATGCTCTCCATGGTATTTCAGTGGCATGGTGGCTCAACCAACTGTGTGTTTCATGCCCTACATCGGTACCTTGTTTAGTAGATGTTAGGGATCTTCCTTTTCAGGCTATGCAGTGTTACCTATGTCGATTGGACTCATGTGACTGATGTGTACAGCTGTCTGATTAATTTCTGTCTCTCCACCCTGCCCACAGCATCGTCGGGGGACACAGAGGGAGACATGGACACAGGCAAGGCGGAGGGACCGAGCACCAGTGCCAGCTGTGACATCGGGGCTGGCACATCGAGTGGGACAGAGGTAGAGGATAGTGCGGCCGAGGACCTGTCGACTGGCACGTCAGAATACGAAGCTGACAGGTCCGAGGAGGATGTCTCCGAGTGGGCGGTGGCTGCACCAGCAGCTGACAGCGGAACAACACCTCGCACCGCCCCCTCAGTTCCCATCAGCCGCCTCCCACTTGCTCGTGTCCCTTCCCAGCGTGCCCGGTCACAGCATGTCTCCTTCCTGCCAGGCACCGCACCCCCTGCCCCTGTCTCCACTGCTGCCGCCAATGCAGAGTCTGTGGACATCCAGCGGCAACTGCAGGTTGGTCAGGCTGCGATCCTTAATGTCCTCCATGCCCACGGCAAAATCCTCACCAACATCGAGCCTTTCTTGGAGGGCATTCATTCATCGCAGGCTGACCAACGCAACTTGCTGAGGTCCATAGACTCCACACTGACTGCAGCAGTGGGTCTCCTGCAGCGCGACCTCCCCCCACCTACCCCTGCCCCATCCACACTTCCCACTCCCATGCCTGTCCCACGTACACCCAGACGTCGGCATGCACCCACATCAACGGACACGGGCACCACACCAGCAGGGAAGGTCCACCGCACTCCTCCTGACACGCACACACAGGGTGAGGTAGGCACACCCACTGGGTCGGGGGGCAAACGTGTGACACGCAGCCATAGTGGGAGTCCGCATTCCACCCAGTCCACTCCCTCCAAATCCCCTCCCCTCAGCTCTCCTGGCCACATCTCCCCCAAGGACTCCTTCATGGCCGCTCTGTCCCTGAGCCCCACAGTTACACCACCACGCAAGCGGTCAAGGAGGTCCCCGGTCAGGGTGGTTGAGTCTCCCCCCCTGTCTCCACCCTCCCCCGGTGGCGCTGCGACCCATCCCTCTGACCCCCCCCCTCCTTGGGGCCTGAGGTCCCTTCGGGTGCAGGGGACTCCCTGGAGGACCTTGCAAAGGTGTGTAGTGCCATCCTGGCCTCCGCCTTTGGCACTGACCCACCCCCTGTGGTGGAGTCCTCCATCCCTGCACCCACAACGCCGCCCCTTTGCCCTGATGTCCCTGCGGTGCCTGTTGCTTCCCCCCCCCCCCCCTGATGCCCTCACCAGTGTGGAAGACTATGCCATTTGACTGTGCAGGCAAGGTAGGGGACACGCATCCCACTGTGTCCCCTATCCAGCTGAGAATCATTGACTGCCCTATGGGCTTTGTGAATATTGAACTGCCTGCGATCCACGGACATTGTGCTCATGCTGAATAAAGCTTAATTTTGTTTTCATTATCACACTACTGCTATGCTGGTATTGGTGTTGGTGGGGCTGCTACATGGTTTTGGGTGGTGTTTAAGGGTTTGGGTGTGTGGGATATGTAGTAGTGTACTGCTCATTGGTGGGACCCTGGGATCTGTGTGCCATCACAAGGTGTTGGCTAACTTTCTTTGTTCATGTAAGCAGTTACTGCATGGTGCACTTGTCCCAGGGTGTATTCCTTCCTCTGTGTACCCAGCTTTCTTCCCTGCAGGGTGTTCCCAATGTTTAGCGCAGAGCTGTGTCTACATGAGCTGTGTGTGTGACGGAGCCCTTCTACTTTGGCCATGCATGCAGGGCCATGTCTCCACCTGCAACAATCGTGGCATCCTTGGTGATCACTGTACTTGTGTGTGGAGTCTGTTGACATGAGTTCATGGGGACATGTTCCCTTGTAGGCAGTATGCATGTGGATAATTCTGGCCTCACACACATGTGTTACACCCCTCCTGTCTCAGGGCACTGCTGGGAGTGATAGGCACCCACCCCTCCTGTCTCAGGGCACTGCTGGGAGTGATAGGCACCCACCCCTCCTGTCTCTGGGCACTGCTGGGAGGACTCTGCACACACCCCTCCTGGCTCAGGGCACTGCTGGGAGGACTCCACAGCCACCCCTCCTGTCTCAGGGCACTGCTGGGAGGACTCCACACCCACCCCTCCTGTCTCAGGGCACTGCTGGGTGGACTCTGCACACACACCTCCGATTTCAGGATATGTACGCTTGGAACATACACGGTGGGGGTACGCTCAATGCATTCGAGGTGAGGGTACGAGTCTACTTACACTGGTGTGGTGGGGGTACGCTCCATGCATACGCGGGTGAGGGTACGGGTCGTACTTACACTGTTGGGGTGTGGGGTACGCTCCTTGCATACGCGGGTGAGGGTACGGGTCGTACTTACACTGTTGGGCTGGGGGGTACGCTCCTTGCATACGCGGGTGGGGGTACGGGTCGTACTTACACTGTTGGGGTGGGGGGTACGCTCCTTGCATACGCGGGTGGGGGTACGGGTCGTACTTACACTGTTGGCATGGGGGGTACGCTCCATGCATACGCGGGTGGGGGTACGGGTCGTACTTACACTGTTGGGCTGGGGGGTACGCTCCATGCATACGCGGGTGGGGGTACGGGTCGTACTTACACTGTTGGGGTGGGGGTACGGTCCGTGAGTCCGCGGGTGGGGGTAGGAGTCGTACTTACACTGGTGGGGGTGGGGGTACGGTCCGTACGTCCGCGGGTGAGGGTTCGAGTCGTACTTACACTGTTGGCATGGGGGGTACGCTCCATGCATAAGCGGGTGGGGGTACGGGTCGTACTTACACTGTTGGCATGGGGGTACGCTCCATGCATACGCGGGTGGGGGTACGGGTCGTACTTACACTGTTGGCATGGGGGTACGCTCCATGCATACGCGGGTGGGGGTACGGGTCGTACTTACACTGTTGGGCTGGGGGGTACGCTCCATGCATACGCGGGTGGGGGCACGGGTCGTACTTACACTGTTGGGGTGGGGGGTACGCTCCTTGCATACGCGGGTGAGGGTACGCGTCGTACTTACACTGTTGGGGTGGGGGGTACGCTCCATGCATACGCGGGTGAGGGTACGGGTCGTACTTACACTGTTGGGGTGGGGGTACGCTCCATGCATACGCGGGTGGGGGTACGGGTCATACTTTCACTGTTGGGGTGGGGGGTGCGCTCCTTGCATACGGGGTGGGGGTAGGGTCCGTACATATACGTCCCCACGCTATGTGATGCTTGTGCGGCCCGTACCCAGGCCTTTGCCACATGGGTGCGATCCGTCCCGCCATTGTTGGGGTGACGTGTGTGGGCGTGGTACGACTCGTACCCACGCTCTTCAGGCGTGGGTACGGGACGTACCTGTCTGGTTGTGTTGCCGGTTCGCGTGGTGACGGACTTCCGTTGTGGCGGTCGCTGGCTTATCAGGACACGCCCCCACCCCCTCGTGGTGACCAGGGCATGGGAGTCAGGTATGTCCAGGCCATGTGTGGTGTGTGACTTATGTGGTTGTTTTGTGGCCTGCCCTGGTCCTGCCACCCCCACCCCACTTTCCCCCCTCCCTTAGTTATTCTGACCTTCTGCGGCGTCTGCGTCGTAACCTGTAGAGGAGGTGGACTGCTATGAGGGCAGGGATGACTCGTAGGTTCGGGTCCATGTCTGTCCGTCGCGTACTGGTACTCCTTGATCGCGTCGTCCTGTCGCGTACGGGTCCTCCTTGATCGCGTCGTCCTGTCGCGTACGGGTCCTCCTTGGTCGCGTGGTCCTGTGTGTCCGTCGCGTACTGGTCCTCCTTGTTCGCGTCGTCGTCTGTCCGTCGCGTACTGGTGGTCCTTGTTCGTGTCGTCCTGATTTCCCGGCAGTTTTTGGCTGCCGCAAAATATTCACCGTGCGGGGTGACGTCGGTGCGAATCGTGATTCCTGGGTCGTGAATGGCTGGCTGCGAGCGTCCCGACGTCAGGTCGGCGCTTTTCCGGATCGCATTGGTAGGTTTTTTTTGGTCGGTCGGGCTTTTTTACGATTCGTACGGTACTGGTGTACCCGTGCGAATCGTAATTCCTTGTTTGTAAAAATTGACGACCGGGTACGCGTCGGACGGAGATTATGCTCCGTCCGACGGTTCGTACCCGGTTCTTGCCGGATCGTGATCGGCACCTTTGACTACAGAAAGTTCCGGTTTCGTAATTTAAATTGTTTTGTGCTCCAGACTTGTATTGAAGGGTAAGCTATCCCCTCACATCCACACACCTATAATTTTCCACTCACGTTTGTGCATCTTGAGCAGATTATGCCTCCATTCCTGAGCAGGAAGTGCAGTTGCTCCTGGACAAAGAGACGATATTGAGAGTCTCAGAGGCGAAGAAAGGCACAGAGTGCTACCCCTACTATTTCATAGTACCCACAAAAAAATGTAGTTACCCGGCTGATTCTGGATCTTCGGCTTTTGAACATCTTACATTGCAAGGACCAGTTCAAAATGTTGACTTTTGCCTCGGTTCTTTCCACTGTAGATCAAAGGGACTAACTAGATGGTGTTTCAGGACATGCATTTTTATGTGCCTGCAATTCAATCACGGAGGTGCTTCCTGCAGTTCATGGTGGGGTGGGGCATTACCAATTTACTGCTCCACCCTTTAACCTCAACTCTGTCTCTCAAATGTTGAAAGTGAGGGTCTTAGCCCATCTCTAAAGGGCAGCAATACGTGTTTTCCCATACTTTCAGGACTGGCTTCTAAAGATGGGCTGGTGCAGCTCGACAGAAAAGACTTGGAAGCAGATGGTATCTCCTTTTATATTTTTATGAAATGTACCTGGTGTCCTTGGTGTCCCTGGGGACCAACGCAGAGGAGAAAAGAACACCAAGCACGGTCCTGGCATGGTGTTTGTGGGCCTGCACCTAGCCTCAGGTTCCTGCCCAGGTGGAATACGGGCAGGAAAAAGAATAGAGGAGCTGACTCCTGCGATGCTCTTCACAGCCATGCTGGCATGGTTGGCTGCTTGCTGCCACAGGGGCTCTGGGCCTCCTTCACAGCCCCCAACTTAAAAATATGGCTGCTTGCTGACTTGTTACTTGTGAAGGGCTTGCATCTTCCCAGCTAATGGCCCACTTTCTTACAGGAGCCATCCTGAACATGGTGCTCAAGGTCTTTTCACACCTGCTGCATGTCTGGGACATTCAGGTTAGGGTCCCAATATTTTGACTCAACCCTGTTTTTCAGTGAGACAGGTTCTGAGGCTTCTTGACATTTTGTATCCTGCTTGTCCCATGTGCATGTTGGCACATGAGGGCCTTGCTGTGGAAACGTCCATCTGCAGTGGACTCAGCACTGGGGCCGCCTTGGATGACATCCACATTTTGGAGGTGGCAAAGTGGACACTTCAGTAGTGGCTGTCAGACACCAATCTGATGTGCAGCAGACCATTTTCTCCTCCCTCACCGCAGCGCACTGTAGCAATGGATGCATTGTCTTCGAGTTGAGGCAGTCATCTAGGAGATGTGGTGATCCGGGACCTTTGTTTCCAAATGAAGCAAAGGCACCTCTTCAACCTTCCGGCTCCCTTCTACCAAATCTGTTTATTACAGTGGGCTTGCGAAATTTGTGGCCTGGGGCAGAGATCGCCAACCTAACCCTCTGCAGGCTAAACTGTTGGACATTTTGTTATTTGTTTTACCTAGGGCCCAGCAAGGCTTTGTGGTGGGCACTACTGAAAGTTATTTGTCTGCCCTCTCAGCCTTTTTAGGATGCCATATCATTATTCATTATTCAAGTCACCAGTTATTATGCTTTTTTGAAGGATCTTGCATATATTTTTCCCTGAGCTCTTCTTTATGCCTCATTGGATTTTAATTCAGGCCTTGCATTTTTAATGTCCACACCCTTAAAGACCATGCACCGGTGGTCCCTGAGATTTCTGACCATCAAGGAGGTATTACTCTTTGCATTTAATTCTGTGTGCTATTTCAGGAATCTACAGGTACTGTGAGTGCAACCTCCATACACCACCTTTTCGCCCGGATAAATTGTTGCTTCAAAATTATTCTTCCATTTTGCTGTAAGTGGTGCTTCCTTTCTTGTGGTACAGTCCATCACTCTCCCTGCTTTTTTTCACGCCGTCTCACCCCTTGAAAGAGGAGAGGCAGAGAGGCTTCATAGACTGTGTACTAAAAGAGCTCTTATTTTTTAAATGGAGTGCAGGAATTAACACTGAGGGGTCGATTCCGATCCGGGTCGGACAGCTCTCCGAGAGCTGTCCGTAGCCTTACCGTGCGACCGACACGTACCCGTAGCCGGTCCGTCCTGTAGATGAAGTACGATGCGCATAACTGCCAAAAACACGACCGACACGTAGGCTGTGATTCAAGCTCCATTCTCCGTCCGAGCCGTACATCTGATCGCCGAACCGAGTCGCCCGGAAGCAGTATCCATAGCAGTTTCCGTCTTGACAAGTACGATGCGTACTTCCAACGCGCCGGACGGATCGCCACGTACGGCATCCCGAAAACAAGCATATCAGCTACGATTCGCGCTACAACTCAATCCACGGCTACGAGCCGGACCAGCTTGCAACGGGTACGAGATGGAGCAACAAGCAGCGTGTACGACACAAACACATCATGAATTCCATCGCGTAGGTCATACCAGTATGACCGGATCAGGAACCGACGCCGACGGCGCAGACGGTAAGTCAGACACCTACCACACAAACAAACGACAAGTACCTGCAAAATGGCACACACACAGGGGATCCACATCCTGGCCACTAACAGCCCACCATAGGGGTTGTATGGCCAGCACCACTACCACCCCCACTCATAGGGGACCTGTTGCCCATCACTACTGCCACCCCCACCCATAGGGCTTATGTTGCCCATCACCCCTGCCACCCCCACTCATAGGGGACCTGTTGCCCATCACTACTGCCACCCCCACCCATAGGGGACCTGTTGCCCAGCACTACTGCCACCCCCACCCATAGGGGACCTGTTGCCCATCACTACTGCCACCCCCACCCCTAGGGCTTATGTTGCCCATCACCCCTGCCACCCCCACTCCTAGGGCTTATGTTGCCCATCACCCCTGCCACCCCCACTCATAGGGGACCTGTTGCCCATCACTACTGCCACCCCCACCCATAGGGGACCTGTTGCCCATCACTACTGCCACCCCCAACCATAGGGGACCTGTTGCCCATCACCCCTGCCACCCCCACTCATAGGCGACCTGTTGCCCAGCACTACTGCCACCCCCACCCATAGGGAACCTGTTGCCCATCACCCCTGCCACCCCCACTCATAGGGGACCTGTTGCCCATCACCACTGCCACCCCCACCCATAGGGACTATGTTGCCCATCACCCCTGCCACCCCCACCCATAGGGCTTATGTTGCCCATCACCCCTGCCACCCCCACTCATAGGGGACCTGTTACCCATCACTACTGCCACCCCCACCCCTAGGGCTTATGTTGCCCATCACCCCTGCCACCCCCACTCCTAGGGCTTATGTTGCCCATCACCCCTGCCACCCCCACTCATAGGGGACCTGTTGCCCATCACTACTGCCACCCCCACCCATAGGGGACCTGTTGCCCATCACTACTGCCACCCCCAACCATAGGGGACCTGTTGCCCATCACCCCTGCCATCCCCACTCATAGGGGACCTGTTGCCCAGCACTACTGCCACCCCCACCCATAGGGAACCTGTTGCCCATCACCCCTGCCACCCCCACTCATAGGGGACCTGTTGCCCATCACCACTGCCACCCCCACCCATAGGGACTATGTTGCCCATCACCCCTGCCACCCCCACCCATAGGGCTTATGTTGCCCATCACCCCTGCCACCCCCACTCATAGGGAACCTGTTGCCCATCACTACTGCCACCCCCACCCATAGGGGACCTGTTGCCCATCACTACTGCCACCCCCAACCATAGGGGACCTGTTGCCCAGCACTACTGCCACCCCCACCCATAGGGGACCTGTTGCCCATCACCCCTGCCACCCCCACTCATAGGGGACCTGTTGCCCAGCACTACTGCCACCCCCACCCATAGGATGGGTGATGCGCCACACATCCATCATACTCCAACATTATGGATGTCAGCAAAATACATCCCCCTAACATCATAACAATAGTGTGTAGTCTGTGACAAATGCCCACAACAGTGATTATGACTTCGAACATACAATGTAACTAACAGCACATGTGTGACCAACAAATGAGTGTGCCCTACACAAGGCAAGTATCACTATAGCACTGTGTCAATGTAAAACTAACACCCCCTCACTGTGTAGAACAAAGGTTAAGTGTGGGGTTCCAAACTGCAGCAAATGTTGAGCATTGTGGTGATGGGGTCTAAACCCCCCCTCATCACAGTGACCAAAAGGAAAGTGTCATCATGGTCAAAGCTGCAAATAACTATCACAAAGCATACACACATCTCGTAAATAGACAGTCAAATCAAAACAACCTGTGTACACTGTAGGTGTCAGGTCACAAACTCCCATTCCATACCAGCAATGCCACCTAACAACCAGGATGAATGTGCAGAATTGTGTGATATGACTCACAGGGACAGTAGTGAAAATCACAAAAACAACATCCAGACAATGGCCCCCAACAGCAATACCAATGCACTGGTGCAGATGCACAAACACAAACAGGTAACCTCACACTGCACATCTGACACAACGTGTGTGTGTGTCTCAGTATCCCCAGGCAAATACACAACACATGAGGGGGGCTGAACCACAGTGACACAGATGTGAGATGAGAGGGAGCACAACAGACACATGTGACACAAGCTGGAATGAACAGCAACTAACACAGCAAGAGACTGACACACAACAGCACTACCCCCAGGGTCCAGACATTGGGGTGACACAAGCATGCATGACACCTCCACTGTAATGACAAAGGTAGATGTCGTACAAACTGGGAAACCCAGACATGTGTCCTGTGCCACAAACGTACATCACAACTACACAAACACAAATCAGTCAGCATGGCCCGTCATCCATGGACAAACGGGCGCTAGGGGCCCATCCATGCAAACATTTACATCAGTCCACCCTCAACACCACACACCCTGAACTGCAACAATGTGCATCTGTGAAGCCCACATGGACAGGTGACATTGCACATGCATCCATGACAAACACAGGAATGTTGGGAGGAACTAAGGTGCACAGACTCATCACACAAGTACAGTTTACAACCCTGGTAAATGACAGACATACTGCACAGTATGCGGTACATGGCCATGACGTCAAAGCTCACGTAACCTTCCGAATACCTGCCACAGTCCCAGGGCAATGCAGAACCACAAGGCACACATGCTGACACCTGCAAACATTACAGCCCTGAACCCGACAAGTGGGAGCAGTCACATACACATCCACATGTCTCAATCACTGAAAGGTACCACTTAGGGACAACTACATGATATTGCGAACAAACATGTGCCTTGGGGAACCCTGACTGTGTCCCATCTGTATCTGACCACATCATCACCACTCAGAACAGACAAATCCCAATGATGAAACACCAATTAACAGTAGTGTGTCATGTACCCACACATCTGGTAGCCCATGGCAAAGTTGTGGGATGAACACAGTTCCAATCAGCAAGCATCAACAACAGCAACATATCAAGGGAACACTGCCTGTGTATGAAAAGGAATGTGGACACACACATGCTCATACAACACACACCATGGGCCCAGGCTATGTCACGGGACAACACATCCGTGACATAGCCTGAGGGGACCCAACTCCTGTTTAAGTCCAGCTGTGCCAAACATAGTCACAGCACGTCCAACTCATGTCAGCAGAACACTTGGTCAGTCAGCCATCAGTTACCACACAATGAAGGCTCTGGTCACAACAGCCTGGGTACGTGAGTCTCCCCTAAGTCATCTGCACATACTCAACACATATGTACAGCAAGTTGCACAGAGGACACAGTTGCTCCTATACCAATGATGCCCACACCTGTAGGTCCAGTGGAGATGCGCCCAAAGTCAGGGAAATAGGCAAATTGGACAATGGGAAGCACATCATATGTGCATGGGTGCAAGCCACAGATGTGACCATGCAAATGAAATGTTCACAGGGATGTTCTCAAATTGTTAATCATGACACACCCAGTTAGCTACAAAGGATGACATGGATACCGACCAGAATAGAATACTTATCTCATGGACCACATGGAATACCGCACATCAAGACCTCAGTATTCAACATTGGAACCCAAGCATTACAGGTGCAAGGGCATGCTAAACATCATCAGCCTAATGTACAGCTAAATCAAGTTCACAAGGATAAAGAAAAAAGCTTTATTCAGCAGATGAAAATTTAAACGTCCGTTCAAACAAAAGGCCAATGGCCAGTGCATCATCAAATTACGAGGAGTGAACTCGAGTGACAACTGTCACACGTTGTTTGCCTGCACTGGAAGGACAGGGGACATCACCTCGGAGGGGCATACATGGGGGCAGGCCAGGCACCGCAGGGACGGGATCAGGGCGCAGCAGAAGGAAGCAGTGAAGGGGTGGTGGATGCAGGAGAGTCACTTGCAACTGCAGTGGAGCTGACTGAAGTGGTGGGTGCAATCACAACTGTGGGGCACAATTCAGATGGGGTGGGTGCCGGCACAACTTCAGTGGGCAGGTCAGATGGAGTGGATTGGGTCCCCATTGCAGTGCCCAAGTCAGACGGGGTGGTCGTGGACTCCACTGCAGTGCCTAAATCCATGTGAGCGGAATGGGGTGCAGGTGAAGTCGGCAGGACAGAGGGGGGGGACACGGTCCTCTCATCAGTGGCACTAACCGTCTGACCGGGTGTGGAGGAGCAAGTGGTAGGGGGGGAGGGCCTCAGCATTTTGTGGATGGTGTATCTGTGGCTGGGGGAACCCGAGGCAAGGTGTGGCGGGGGAACCTTTGGAGTGGTGGCCTGGGGGATGGAGGACTGAGACTTTGCCTAGGAGCTGCGTGGCGGCGGTGGGGTCTTGCTCTTCCGGCTCCGGGGGGACTTGCAGGTGGGGGTCTCAGTCTGACTGCGCCTAGGGGAGGGTGTCCGTGTGTGAGGGGCACTTCCCTCTGTGTGTGGGGACTTCCTCTTCCCCTTGTAATGTGGATCTGCTGGGTCGGTGGGGAAGAGGCCAAGGTCACAGAGGAAGAGCTTCTGGGGAGATGGGGTTGCAGGTGAGGCAAGGGAAGGGGGTTGGGAGGGAGAGGTTTCGGAGAACTGCGGAGTGGTTGTGGATGACTGTGTGTGTGTCTGTAAATCATCCCCTGTGAGTGTGGTATCAGTCCCCTGCGCTTGCTTGTGTGCATGTCTAGCCCTTGGTTTGGGTGTTTGTGTGCTGCCCGTGTCTGTGGCTTTGTGAGAATGTACAGGTGTGTGTGTGCTTGGGATAGGTAGGCTTCTAGGAATCGTGGGTGGTGCAGGGGTAGGAGGGGTGCAGGACTGTTGGAGGAGGGACACTACTGCCGTCAGGGAGGAGGCCACGGACTGATTGGTCCTCTGTAGGCCAGACATGCCCGATGAAATGCCCTCCATGAACGACACCAGTTGCATCAAAAGAGTGGTGGGTGCATGGTGGACACTCAGCATCGATGTCTGCCCTACATGGATCTGTCTAAGTAAGTCCACAGACTCCTCACTCAGGGCAGCAGGGGACACAGGGGCAGGGGGTGTGGTGCCTGGCACAAAGGAGACATGCTCCCGAACCCAGGAGCCTCCCCGGACCTCTGGGATGGGAGCCGATGGGAGGGTGGTGATAGTGGTGGTGGGGGCGGTGGCGGGGACAGCCTCACTAGCTGGGGTTTGTTGGCTGCTGACACCCGCCTGCACAAGGGAGTCATCCTTTGAGCTGCTGTGGCCCTCAGCCGGGGGGGGATGGTGCTGACGACTCCTCGGTGAGGCTCCACTCGCCCTCTGTGCCACTGGGTTCCCCAACTCCGCTCCTTCTGTCCCTGTCAGGCTCTGTGGGTCCTCCTGGTCCATGGAGCTGTCCCCTCCTGTGGATGTGGATGTATCTGGATAGGAATAGGAAGAAAGAGAACAACATCAGTCACCTGCACTGACTGTACACACCACAGTGAGTACATCACATCACATCACAGGGCAAGCCCTGGCATCATCAGCTGAACACTGCTTAAAGTGCCAACACTGTTTAGAATAAGCCAGTTGTCATTCTCAACATCAACCATGGCACACATATCCCTCCTTGACTTGCACCCATATGTCTGTTGCATGTTGGATGCTAATACCCCAATGTCCCGACATGCACCACCCACACATCAGTTGGACATGCAAGTGAACATGTAGGAGTATGTCACTATACACACGGCACATCTCTTGCCACTGACTCAGTACAGGTGTCTGGATGTGGGGATGGGCAGAGACTCATTTCAAATGCTTGTGATGCATGCCAGCAACACACACTATGATGTTCTCATGTCCTGATAGTCAATGCCACAATGGGGTGCATGGTACACACTTGAACACAATGCAGGATCACTCATAGCAAATTAAATGCCATGGCACTGGCATGCCTGGAAAGTCAGTCAACACTGTCGCCTTTCACAGGGGCAGGGCATCCAGACAACAACAGTATGCACTGTGTCACAATCATAGCTCAGGGGTAAAGCAAACTCTGCAGCTGACAAGTGCACTTGCCCATCCCCTGCAAACAACATATCCAGGACCCAGAAGACCCCACATCATGCTAATCAGACATATGAGTCTCTGCAAACACAACTCCATGTACATTAGCACATCACAGTCTGCCGTGCATGTAACCCAGCTGCCTGAAGTACACAGTTGCATACACCATTGTGCGCTGTCAGATGATCACACACCTATATGTCACACAGGTCTTGTCTCTCACAGTCACATCTCAGATGTCCTGCTGACCCTCAAAATCATGGACACCCAGTTGTACGTAACAGGAAGCCACACCATAATGACACAGAGGCAGACTCTTGAAGGCACATGTCACAAAGTACAACCTGTAAGTTGATACACAGGAGTGGGATTACAGAGTGTTTCTAAATGCCCTTGAGGAGGCATGACTGCTCAGGTCTGCGTGAAACAGTGTTTGGCCCTGGACAGTAGTCAGGAGGCTAAGCAAGTGTGACATACTTGATATACATACTCCTGAGGCCCCCAAATTGGAGTCCCCTGCTGCATGGGTTTGTTTGAGATACCCCAGCCACATGTGGCGAGTCAGACCAGCAATTGGAACACATATCAAGGGCACACACAGATCACAGGCATTGGGCAAACAATTGAACCACCCATGAAACACACAACAGAGTCACGGGAACAGATGCTGTCCGGTAGCTGAAGCATAGCTGACTGCAGGGACACAGTGCCCTAGTGACACAAGCAACAGACTGTAGGGGACACACCTGTGGAACAGATGAGGAGGGTGCATCACACAATTGAGGGACCTGAGTATTGGACTACAAGACCTACGTAATGTGGAAATGTGACCAGGCCAAAAGACTGCAATTAGCATGTCAGACATAGTACACAGATTAGGCATGGACTTACCCCCTTCTTGCTGCTGTCTGGCCATCAGCTGCCTATCTAGGTCCGGGAAGACCACTGCCAGGATCCGAAGCATGTGGGGGGTCAGGGTCCGGTGTCCGCCCCTCCTGCATGGAGGTGACCGCTTCAGCTGGACTCTAGCGATCCTCCGGGTCCAGCCTGAAGGTCCAGCCACCTTCTGCCAGTTGCGGATCCGGTGCTTGCAGACCCCCACCGAACGAACTGCCCGGGCGATGGTCAGCCATATCTCCTGCTTCTGGTGGGCATCAACGTGTGAGGATGACAAAGTTAAAAGTACATTAACACACATGCCCCATATTTGTGCTGCACACATTTGGATATACATGTCATCATCACAAAGGGAAATGAGTTACACAGGTAGTGCAACCATGGGGAAGGACAAATCACCTGCATGTCTGACATGTTAACAATGCCTGAGAACTTTAAGCCTGCACTAATGCACTTTAGCAGGAGAACACCTGTTCATTACATATACCTACACACTTTGGGTGATGAAAGTAGTCAGACATCATGCACAATTAGGAGGTCAGTGGACTGCACACTCACCGGCTCCCCTGGTTTCCCATACAGCTTGCTGTACTGTGGAAGGAGCCCGTCCAGCAGGGCCTGGTTCTCCTCCTCAGTGTCAGGCTGGGGCCCTCTCCAGAGTACGTGCCATAGCAGGAGCCAGAGGATGCAGAGACAACAGCAGTGGTAGCAGGGATGTGGGTCAGGAGCATGTAGTGCAGGCAAGTGAGCTCCCTGGGGGCCAGTCAGCCTTATATCTGTGCTGCAGAGGCAGAATCTGTGCAATGTGTCCCAAGTGATAGGTCCAACACGGATGCATTCTATGAATCTGGCCAATCCATGGAAATGTACGACTCGTACACGCCTTCCTCATCGTTCAAATCTTCACCTTCATGAAACACTAGTAATTGCAATATCGTTGTAGGCATCCAACTGAATTTCCAGCGCACAACTCATACAAGTTTTGAATCTGCATCCGTCTCCATGACAGTCCAGAGCCAATGGGTGCGTCCAACTCGGTCAACTGACTGTACAACGCGTATTTTGAAAATACACATGCACCCGTCTCCATACGATTCAATGGCCAAGGTGTATGCCTGTGTCAGTCATGAACCGTGCAATGTGTACGCATTGTCACCCGCGTCGGACCTCATTGCAGTCAATGGCAAAGCGTATGCACGGCTCGGTCATGAACCGTGCAATGCGTACGCATTGTCACCCGCGTCGGACCTCATTGCAGTCAATGGCAAATCGTACACACGGCTCGGTCGTGAACCGTGCAATACGTACGCATTGTCACCCACGTCGGACCTCATTAGTGTGACTATTCAACGGATTCAACACACAATTACTTGCCAAGGACTCCTGTGCACACCTACCACACTACAGCATTGGCCACACAGTGTCCCATGGCATGTAAGGCTGCATTCCCTGTGTGTTGGGGGGGCCACATTTGGTTTGTTGGGTGGCACTTTTGTTCAGCCACTCCCAGGCTGTGCACGTGTACATGGGGGCAGAATCCTTTGTGTGTCATGCACATTACCAATGTGATGTGCAAATGTACAGTAATGGGCATGAGTCACGGACACAGTTTCATGTTGGATATGTTTAGGACATGTCACATACACCCTGAGTCCTGGGGGTGATGGCATGTACGTCACAGTGAGACCTGTAGCCACAATTCTGATGTGCACCCACAGTCTGTGTGCATGTTGTGTCTCAGATGTGGCTGATCAAATGTGCCCAATGGGAGACAGTCTCACATCCATGTGGTATATGCATCTACCTTGATGGTGTGTGTGTGTGTCTAAGAGACGTACATGTAGTTCCTGCAGGGACAACAGTGGCCACTACCTGTGGGACTCACGCTTGCCTTGTGGTGTGTACGTGATACGCCATGTCCATGGCATTGTCGATGTGGCAATACAGGAATCCTGGGAGACATCAGGCCTCTCTTGTCACTGTGGTGTTTGTTTGTAACGTCACAGCAGTACATAGGTCGGGTGACACAGCCAGATGATTGGCCATTGCACTACATGGGACTCATGTGGATATGTGGAATTGAGATGTGAGGTGATGGTCATGTAGGTGACATATGTGTCCATGCCCAACAGCACACACCTCAGTACATTGTGTAATGTCATTATGTATCATGTGATATTGAGCCTGGTCATGGCCACATGGGTGGATGAAACGGCAATCTTCCTTTGTTCATCTCTGTTCTGCAGGGCACCAGCTGTCCATCGACCGTTCCCAGACCTTGTAACCATGCAGGAAAGCGACTGCATCCGACGGTACCTTTACACCAGGTCACTGATTGAGGTGTTGGCGGAGCAGTTGGCGCCACATCTGCTACCTGGCTGGACATACCCTACAGCGAAGGTGATGGCAGCCCTGCACTTCTTTGCTACTGGTACCTTCCAGTACACTGTGGCTACAGCAGGTGGTATGTCGCAAACTATGTTTAGTCGTGTGCTACGCGATGTCTTGGAGGAAATGTTGCATTTCCTTGTCCTGTACATCAAGTTCCCTAGCCCAGCTGAACTCCCAGAAATAAAGGATGCCTTTTATACACTGGTGAGGATGCCGAACGTCATCGGATCTATTGATGGGACACATATGGCCCTGATACCACCACAGGCACATGAGCAGGCATACCGTAGCAGGAAACATTTCCACTCGATCAATGCTCTGGTGGTATGTCTTGCAGACATGTGTATCACACGTGTGTGCACGGTTCCCTGGTTCTGCGCACAATGCCAACATAATGAGGAGTAGTCGCATTGCAACGCTGATGTCACAGATGCTAGCTCAGCATTCCTGGCTTGTCGGTGTGTACTGACTGTTTATTATTGTGTGTGTTTGTCAATGTTGTATTCCGCACTCCTACAAAACTCAGCTACTTGTTCATTTTTGTGTGTGTAGGTGACACCGGATACCCCAACATGCCGTGGTTGCTGACACCCCTCAGGCACCCTGTGATACCAGCCGAGATGCGCTACAATGAGGCACATGGTCGGAGCAGGAGGGTGATTAAGCGGACATTCGGCCTCCTGAAAATCCGCTTTCGCTGCCTGGACAAGACCGGAGGGGCCCTCCCATATGAACCTGCAAAGGTGTGCAAAATAATCCTTGTATGCTGCATGCTACATAACAACCTCCGGCACCTGTGGAGGATCCCGGCCTGGGCCAAGATGCCAGTGATGATGAGGATGAGGGTGATGTCCGCTCACAGCTCTTCAACAACTTCTTCACCTGAATGTGAGTTTCCAGGGTTGTTATGTCAATGTATCGAGTTAGCCTGGAATGTGTTGTGGCTGCTCTGTTGCTGTCTGAGTGTGTCTGTGTGCCACTTGACTGGATACGTGCAGTGATGTGTCCATTCAGGTGGTGTGTACTCCACAATAGGGTAGTACTGCTAACTTGTTTTTGTGTAGGTTTATTGTGACATGTTTTGTGCATGTGTATTGCATTTCTCTCCTGTTTTGCTGTGTTTTTGACTGTGTTTTTGACTGTGTCTTGTGTCTGTCTTTCCCAGGGTAATTTGCCTGTTGTTTGTTCAACACTGACCCCCAACACTCAGAATCCGACACCAGTGTGGGAGTAGTTAATTGACATTAAGTGATGTGCCACACACTACAATTCTCAGACACTCTGTGACCGTGTGTCCAACGTAACATACAATTGCCTTGCAACTACTTTTGAATAAACATGTTGCTGATGTGTAATGAACCTGTGCTATGCTTTATTAGGTGCGTTGTCTGTCTTCCCACATCTGAGTGACATTTGCTAACCTCACCTGTGGACTTGTTACCACTGACTGTGGATAGGTGTTGTGGTTGTGCATACCTATGTGTTTCAGGTCAACATCATTGTGTGTGATGGGTAACATGGCCATGGTGAGTATGTGTTGAGTTGCCATGGTGGTGTGTCTCCCTCACATGTGTCACATCACCATGACTCACCTAACGTTGGTCACATTATTGCAGTATTTGGCATGCACTGTGTTGTGTAGCAGATCGACATCTCCATGACACATAAAATTTGGAATCACAACAGAGGCAAGTATGGTGTACTGGTGAGTTTATTTTCAAACATGTGTGAGGAAAGTGTACAGGATGGTAGGTGCTGTACATTGCTTTTGGAATCCAAAGTTCACATTAGAGTTGGAAGTGCTGATAGATGAAATGTCCAGAGTAAAGTCCACAGTCATCTGCTACATTGGCCCAACATGGACCCTCCATGTCATGTGGGCGAGTTGTGTACGATTGAACAAGGTGAATGGGTTGTGCATAAAGAACATTGTCCAGAACAGGTTTAGAGGCCCTGGGGGATGTACTGGGACATCTGCCTCTCACATGTCCTTCTTCGGACGACCCCTCTTCTTCCTGGGGGGTGGAGATCCTCAGGTGCAGGCCTCTGCGGTGCAGGGGACTCTCCGCCAGAGTCCTCCTCCCTCCCTGTGGCACTGGCTGATCGTGTTGCAACAGTTATTGTCGCCACACAGGGAGGTGTGGACAGGTTTGTGTTGATCTGGCGGAGGCATTGGAGTATGTCCCAATGCACCACAGTAAGGGCATCCCACTTGGCCTCCATGCGGGCATGGTGGGCAGTCTGCTCCTGTTGCATTTCCTTGAGGATCCCCACTACCTGGCCAAAACCTCTGGTGCTATCCTGGTACGCATCTATGATGCGTGCCAGTTGGGGGTCATCATGGAGTCCCGACCCCTCTGCAAGGAGCGCCCGCTGCCTCCCACCCCTCCTATCCACACGGGCAGGACCAGCGGCGGGACGCACAGGTGACATTGGGACCCCTTGGGTGGTGTGACTGGTGGTGTTTGCTGTAGCTTCCGGGGGGTCCTGTGTCCCTGTGCTGTGGGTGTTCAGTGGCCTTGGACTGTCCGTGTTGGCTGGGGTGCCCTGTCGGTGCCCAGATGCTGGAGGCGTGGGTACAGGGGGTGCAGATGTTGATGCTGCTGGTGCTGCATGATGACTCACATCGGAGGGGCCAGGTTGGTCGGCGTCATCCGAAGAGGACAGAGACAGAGTCAAACCAGAGAGCTCAGTGTCCACCAGAGTCTTGGCCTGGGAATCCTCTTCATTTGGTGCTGGGTCCCCAGCACCACCTGTGTTTGGAAGAGACACGCAATGTGAGTTATGTTTCTATAGGCATCAGTGGTTCACAAACATGACATTTTCTACTGTACGAACAGATGCCTGCCTGTACACTGCTTTTTTTCAGCTTGTCACGGACAGAGTTTGATATTGTTGTTGCCCAATTCCCAGCAGGGCCTTTTGCTCCCCACAACAGAGCCCAGTGTCAGACATCTTGTCAGTCCCTTCCCACTCCCTGTGAGGCGAGCATGGTTCAGTGTATGCTTGCTGGGCCATGTGGGTGGGTGTAGATTGTCTGTGACTGCGACTCCCATCATACTCTTGGCTACACCCCCCTTCCCAGCATGCCCATACTTCCTCCCTCTTGACTCTGCTTCCCTGTGAGAGGGTGTGACGGCAATGGCAAGATGGCTGACTGTGGAATCCTGGTGTTTGTCTGGCGACAAGTCCAAAGAGAGCCCCTGTGCTTCAAACAGCAACACCCAGTACGGGGTATCTTTTGATGATATTTCACAGAGGTGTGGGTCAATGCATTCTACCCGGTGAGTTGTGTGGAGTTTGTGATGAGGGGGGGGGGGGGTTTCTCCACATGCTGGTAAGTATGGTCAGAGCTGTCAGTCCTCCTTCCCACCCGGCCATATATCCCATCATGAAACATGCTTCCATTGTAGGGCGTGCAAGTTGTCTTTCAGGATGTCAGTCAGTGGTGTCCTGCTTCTGATTTGTGCACATGCCCTACCAGGGCCTTGTGCTCCCCACAGCAGGACCCAGTGTCAGCCATCTTGTCAGTCATTTTCCTCTCCCTGTGATGTGGGCATGTTTCAGAGAGGTCTTGATGGGCCAATCAGGAGGGGCAGCATTATCTGTGACAACAGACCCCATCATGCTTTTGGATACACTTACTTCACCTGCATCCCATCTATTCCTTCCTGTCAGTCAGCTGCACTGTAAGGTAGTGTGTTTGTGGTGGCAAATTGTCTGGCAGTGTCGATTTAGCTTTGTGCCACTGCCTTGCTCTATTTGTTTGTAGGTTGGTGCATGTCATGACACAGTTCCAAGTCACTATGAGATGGCAGGTATTGTGTTTGTCTGACTGGCATACAGATCTTGGGATGATTATCTATTGGTTACTGTAGCTTTGCTTGCGGTGCATGGTTTCACTGTCCCCTTGCCACACAATCTTGGGTATGTTTGTGTACTCACCAGGCTCTGGTATGTCTGTTAGCCCATGGACGCTCTCTGGTGGTAGGATGTCCCGCACCTTCTCCTCCCAGGTCCTGAAGTAGACTGGTTTGGCAGGAGGGCCACCACCAGTGCACTGACTCAGGGCGTGATCTCTTTCGATGAGTTTCTTGACCCTCCTGTGCATGTCATGCCACCTGTTCTGGATATCGTCCTTTGTGCGCCTTGCTGGTGCTTGAGCGTTCACCTTGTCCACAATCCTCGCCCACATCTTGGTTTTCTGTGACATGGGAGTCCTTTGGACCAATGTACCAAACAAATGTGGCTCTACTTTGATGATCTCGTCTACCAGCACTTCTAACTCACTATCTGTGAACTTTGGATTCTTCTTTGGGGGCATGGTGATGGGTGGTGGTGGTGAGGGATGTGTGTGTGAGGGTGCAAGTGAGGGTGGGTTGGTGTTGGCTTTGCTGGCTGTATGTGTGTGTGCTTTTGGATGAGGTGCTGATGGTGTGTGAGTTGTGTGATGGGCGAGTTGTGAGTGTGTCTGTGTTTGCTGTGTAATGGTGTTTGCTGCTGGCTGTGTCTCCTGTTTGCAAGGGATCATGGTAGTGATTGTAGTCCTTTATATATTTGGAGTTATGGGTGTGTCTTTGTCCCAGGTTTTTTTTATTTGATATTTATTGGCTTTGTCATTGCTTGTTTGGTCCTTTTTTTAAATCTTTTTTCCTTTGGATTTTGTAGGCATGAAGGAAACGTTCATCTGACGGAAACGGACGCTGATGTTGGCTCGTGCGGTCTTCTCCTCCTCGTTCACGCTGCCTATCTTCTGTGTTTCATACGCGTCGGTCGCGGAGATCTGTATTACTTGTGGGCCCGGTTTTCTGTGCGTGTCGGTAGTGCGACTTGTTCTACGTGCGAGTCGGTCTGGTTTTACACGCATTGCATCGTACTGCGCGGGTTGGACATCGCGGGTACGGGTCGGTCGGGTTCATTCCGGGTACGTGTCGGTCGCTGAAAATCGCGTCGATTTTCCGTCCGGTGTACTATTTTCTCTATAGCTCGGTCATATGGCTTGTATTCCGTACGTGTCGGTTGTAATTCACACGCGTTGCATCGTACTGCACGGGTCGTACGACGCTGGTCCGTGTCGGTCGGTATCCGGTCCGGGTCCGTGTCGGTCGGTACGATTTGCGACTGGAATCGGCCCCTGAGTAGATGTCCTGCTTTTTATTGACTCTGCTAAGTAGCTAAAGGGGGTCAAGAAGCAAACCATGCCCACGTGGGGCTATGGCCTGGCCAAAGAGGTCCTCCTGAGGGATTTCAGCCCATTCCTCCAGAGCTAAGCTGCTACAACGGCACTGGTAAGAGGGGATGAAGTGTTAAAGTAGGCTGCTATACGGATGTCCGTAGACACCTTCACCATGCATTATTGTCTCAACAAGGAAGTCCACAAGGTGGTCCATTCCGCCACCTCGGTCCAGTAGGACTTCCTGGTAAGTCCATTCCCCAACCCTCAACTATTTGGGAAGTACTGCTTTGGTATCTATTCAAAAGTTGAGGAATTAGTGGGTAGAAGAATCCATCATAATAACTAGCTAATGCCCTTTCTGGTGGATAATCTTGCTAACTATAGACTCCTCAATGCTCTCCACTTCATTGTGTGAAATTGACTTTTTGGCATCTAACAAGGTCCCAAATTAGATCTCACTTCCATTTTGTCACCGATGATCCTCTTTTGAGGGGATTGACGAGTTCAAAGGTAGACTGGCATAATCGCACCAGGGTGGCGTCTTATAGTTATCAATGCCGTCTCTTTAGGAGACAGAACAAGGTCACAGAGGAGTTCATGGGGGCCACATGCCAGTGTGTAGGAGCTACTGTTACTATAAAGTTACAGGTCCAGCCTGGCACCCGAGGAACTCAAAAGGTGAGATATAAGAAGCTAAGGAATCAACAGTTAAGAGTATACATTAAAAAGAGTAAATAACTTGTTCAGCACTCACAGTTAAACACTTTTTGTGCCAAGGTTTGGAGCTGTGCCACATCTCGCATTCACTAGCACACATTTCTTTTTTTTTTAAAACACATTTTATTTGTCAATTGCATAAACATCGCAGGGCTCTGCACACCAGAGACATCTGCCGAATCAAACCATACAGTGTCACAGGAGCAACTGACTTTTGTGAGTGACAGCTAAATAGATAATGAAAATAAACAAAGTAATACAACCAACCCCCCCCCCCCCCCCCTCCCAACTCCCACCTCCCTCTCCCTTACCCCTGAAGTCGCACAGAGTCTGCATAGTCCTGGCCACAGCCTTTATATACAACAGAGTCTTAGCACGATAACACACACACACACCCGAATCTCCCCCCTGTCCTGCACCACCACATCCCTGTGTACATCAGAAATCATCCCAATTGATGAGCTTCTACAGCCGCTGGCGGCTCCAGCCACATACCCCGGTAATCCGCCCATCTTTTCCATATTATATAATGTTTACGCTGACATCCCCTTGCCACAAAGACAGGCTTTTCCAGCCCCATGCAAAAGTCTAAGCCATTCTTCCATGCGGCCACCGATGGGGCCCGCGGCGCCTTCCACGCCTTGGCAATATCTCGCTTTGCCAATGTGAAGCCTAGTTGCATGAGGTGTCTTTTGTAGATGTCCCCCTATTCCTTCCATAACATGGAGCAGAGCTAGCCGCGGCGTCCGCGGGAGCTCCCACCCCAGGACCTCCGATAGGCAGGAGAACACCCCCCTCCAAAAGCGATCCAGGGAGAGGCACTGCCAGAAAGTATGCATGAATGTGCCTTCCTCCCGACCACATCTTAAACACTCCGGAGAGGCAACCAATCCCGCTCGGTACAGTCGAGCCCGGGTAAAATAGACGCTGTGCAGGTATTTAAATTGGATGAGGCGAAGGCGCATTGCTATAGCCGCCCCCCGTGGAGCCGCCAGGGCCTCCCTCCAGTCCTCCTCCTTCAGTGCACCCACATCATTCTCCCAGTCCCCTCGCAGCTACTGAAGTGTGGTAGAGCAATGTGTAACTAGGGATTGATAGATCCGGGGGATCTTTTTGGTCTAGGGATCCCCCATAAAGACCCTCGCCTCCAGTGGACTAAATTCAGGGAGGGATTCCAAACCCTCCAGACTAGGAGACAGTGCATGGCGAAACTGGAGGTACCTGTAGAATTGTGACTGGGGCATAAGAAATTCCCTCTGTGTGTCCCGGAAAGACTTGAGTGTCATGCCCCTCATAGCATCTCCCAGAGTCGAGATACCAATATCATCCCATCCCCGGAAGCCCTGTAAGGCTGCCACTTCTGGCAGGCGCCCGTTGTTCCAAAGGGGGGTCTCCCTAGTCAAGGTATTCCACCAACCCATGCGGCGCGACGCCTGCCTCCATACCAGGAATACCACCCGCGTGGCCGACGGCATCCCACTCCGCAGCGGCGCTAAATACAAAATAGTATATAGTGTATTGGACCCCATAAGTCGTCGTTCTAGCACATATGCTGGGTCCCTCCTGTCGCCGTACCACCATTCATTGAGGATAAGTAGGTGTGAGGCCTGGTAATACGAGAGGATGTCTGAGGACGCAAGTCCTCCACAATAAGTGGATAGTAAGCATGTTCGCAGAGCCACACGCACGTTACCCCCCTCCCACAGAAACGGCCCAAGCACAGAATTCACCAGCCGGAACCATCTAGGTGGGATCAGGTACGGGTGATTCTGTAGCTGGTAGAGCAGCCAAGGAAGCGCCACCATCTTGAAAACTGCTGATCTGCTGTTCAGTGTCAAAGGCATAGACGCCCAGGACTTAAGATCTGCACGGACTCGCTCCCATACCGGGGCCAGGTTCCGCTCCCAGGAGATGGCTGGCACATTGAAAGGAACACCCCTAAGTATTTCAGACCCCAACTGCTAGCTGTATCGTGGTCGCCCAATCGCCCACCCTCGGTCGATCTCCCAGAACCCACAGTGTAGATTTGAGTGGGTTCATATATAGTCCCGAAGTCTCTCCAAAGATCTGCATGATCTGCAGGAGGCGCGGCCACGTCCTGTCCAACGCTGTGAGAAAAACAGGACATCGTCTGCGTATAGCGCAATCCTGTCGGACAGACCCAGAGCCCACTCGAAGCCCCGAACCTGCGCATCAATGCGGACCCATGCCACCAACGGCTCCATGGCTAGGGCAAATAAATACGTAGATGGGGGCATCCCTGCCTAGTACCCCTCTGGATCGGGAATGTGGAAGAGACCCCACCCGCACCGTCGCCATCAGATCTGTATAAAGGAGCATTAGTTAGGAAAAGAAGCATGGACCAAGGTTAAGTCTGCGCAGTAATGCAAATAAGTATACCCAACTGAGGGAATCAAATGCCCTGTCCATGTCAGCTAAAAGGAGTGCTGCTGATTCCCCCGTCTGTCGAGCAGCCGCCACCGCGATATTCGCCCGCCTTATGTTATGTCCCGTTGCCCTCTGGGGCATGAACCCCACTTGATCGGGATGTATAAGTGTCGAGATGTGAGGCCAGAGGCGATTGGCCAATGCCTTGGCCACGATTTTAGCCTCTACGTTTAGGAGAGAGATGGGGTGATATGAGCCCTATTGTTACGGAGGCCGGCCGGGCTTAAGAAACACCACCACCTCTGCATGCCTCCAATCCGGCAGAAGCAGGTTCTGTTCCCGAGCCTCCTCGACCACCGCCCGATAATAAGGGGCCAGCTGCGTATTATAGCATCTGAAGAACTCACTCGGGAACCCATTGGGTCCAGGAGCCTTTCCGGAATTGAGCTCACCCAGAGCCGTGCCCAGCTGCTCGTCAGTCAGGGTAGCTCCAATTGGTCACGCACCTCGTCCGACACCGCTTTGGGCGGTAGATTGGCTAAGAATTTATCAACAGTGGACGCTGGCAAACACTCCCGGTGGGCATATAGATCTGCATAGTATGCGGCGAAGCGCTCTGCTATAGCGGCGGGGTCAGTAATCGCCACTCCCGCCTCGTCCCGAATACCCGGAAGGGCCTGGGAATGGAAGGTGCCCTGACAAAGCCGATGCAGCATCTTACCGGACTTGTCTCCCCATTGATATACCCTGCTACGAGTCGCCAACCAGACCTGGCGTGCCTCATCCATCAGGAGGGCGGCACAGGACTGTTGAGCCAGAAGTAGTTGTCTCACATGCCGTCCATCTCCTTCCTCCTGAGTCCGGCGCTCAAGAGCCTCTATGTCGGCCTCCGCCCGAGTCAATTCCTCCTTACGCTTCCTACGGGCCGCCGCGCACCAGGATATGTCCACTCCTCGCAGGGTAGGCTTCAGAGCCTCCTATAGAGTCTCGGTGCTAGGCGCCGACCCCTCATTTAAGGTTAGGTATTGATCAATGGCCTCTCTCAGATGCGTATCATATTCTTCATTCTGCAGATGACACACCAAGAGGCGCCACCGAAAGGGTTGTCGCTCCCTGCCCATATAAAGCTCAAAAGACACCGGGGAGTGATCCGAGAGGCCTCGGGGTAGAATCTCAGCCAACACCACCCTACTAACCTTCACTCGAGGAATAAAGAAGTAATCGAGCCTGGAGAAGGACTTATGAACCGCCGAGAGGTACGTGTACTCTTGCCTGTCGCCATGGACACACCGCCACACGTCCACCCAGTCAAGGCCTGTCACCAGCGAGTGTAATTTCGTAGGATGTTCACTCCCTGAGCCATCCCTGCTCTTGTCCCTGGCTAACTCCATAACATCGTTCCAGTCCCCGCCCACCACGGAGAGCACATCAGGCATATCCGCCCATAAGGCATGTAACCGCTCCACGAGAGTCCACTGTAAGGGGGGGGAGCATATACACAGCCTAGAACCAAGGGGTCCTCCCCAATCTTGCCCCGGATGAACAGGTACCGTCCCTGTGTGTCGGTCCACTGTTGCGCATGTATATAAGGGACCCTGCGGTGAACCAGAATCGCCACTCCCCTGGAGCCCCTCGTGAACCCCGCATGAAAGACTTGCTGAAATCCACACCTCTGCAAGCAGAGTGACTTCGTCCCGATGAGGTGTGTCTCCTGCAACATAAGAATATCGGCCCTAGCCCTCTTTGCCTGATGTAGTATAGCCCCACGTTTAATTTTGTCTAAAGCCCCGCGTACGCTCCAGCTTATAATGCGAAGGACACCCGTGGTCGCCTGATCTCTATGTAGCACACTAGGGAAGGGAATTGTCCTGCAGCACCGTTAGAAGACTGTGGCGACGTGTGTGCATAGAATAGCGGACCCAAAGCAGAAATGTGACTCGGAACCTCAAACAACACTCCCCCAACAAACCCCCCACCCCATACCTCAAGAACACTGAAGTATCTGTCGCGGCAGGGCTAGGTCCCGATCCCCAACGGGGGAACAAGTACCGCTCCAACCAATGGATCCCCAACTTACAGCCCATGGTCCTCGGACATGACCCCGACCAGCACGAGACTGGCAGAGTTCCAGCCCACATTAGGATTCCCCCAACCAGTATGCGTCAGAGTACATGTTGAACCAGAGGGCTCTCCACAGCACTATATCCACCTCGAATGTCAGGGTTTCAAAGCCTTGCACCCAGGAGTCGGGCCCCCCACGAGGAGGCCCCGCAGGCCAAGGAGCGCCTCCGGGATCGTGACAGTCTAGTGTCCCTCCGCTGCTGTCCCGGGGGACCCCTCTTGGCCACCTCACTGGAGGAGTTATCGGATTCCCTCCTGGGCGGCGTGTGCGCTCGCACTCGTACTGTTTCATCTGTCCATCTGAAGACTTCCTCCAGGGTGTCAAAGAAGTGGGTGCGGGATCGGTATACCACCCGCAGGCGAGCGGGAAACAAGAGGGCGTATGGAAGCTTGAGTTCTCTCAGACGGGCCTTCGTGGCCATGAACGATTGGCGCTGTTGTTGCACCTGTCGCGTGTAGTCAGGAAAAATTAAGATGCGCACATTGTCATAGAGCAGTGGTTCCTTGGCCCGGGCCTGCTTCAGTATGGCATCTCGGTCATGATAGTTCAGGAGCTTTGCTATCACTGGCCCCCGGCGGTTTTTTCTGCATGAGGGCTCTGTGGACCCGCTCCACGACAAAGCACCCTGACATAGCTTCTGGGGGAAGCCAACTTTCCAGCCACCGCGTGAGGAAGCGTTCCATATTACCCTCTAAACAGCCCTCCGGAAATCTTACAAATCTTAGGTTATTACATCGGGCGCGCCCCTCTGCATCTTCGACACGGAGTGCCAGACCCTTCTGAGCCATCTCCATATTCGCCATTTTCTGCTTTAGGATTGCAACATCGTCTTCTACTCCCGAGATGCGGGTTTCAGTTTCGGTGATACGGGACACTGCATTGTGCAGGTCCTGCCGCAGCAGCATGACGTCCGACCCCACTGCCCCAATTTTGGCATCTAGCATGTCCCTAGATTGGGTGACAGCCGCGATGAGGGCTGCGTTGTCTGGAACAGACTCCGGTTGACCCCCGGTAGCGCCAGCCGCTGCACCCAGTCTGGTGAATTGGTCAATGGGCCCATGCTTGGTCGAGCCGCTGCCACTCTTATCCCTCGTCATAGCTGCCTCTGAGGTCCCCGGCAGACCCGGGAAGAGCTGGGTCAGGTTCACACACAAAGGTCCTCCTCTAGGCGGGCCCACACATTTCGATTAGAATCCTCGATAGGCGTCTATGAGGGCTGCAGCTGCACCAGGGCCGGTGAATCGCCCCCAGAGCCCGAGTCCACCAGGGTCCCCCCAAAATATGCACGCGGTCCGATCAACCGCCAATGGTAGTATGCTTGCGAGATGATGGGGAAAGGGGGACCCAAGCATGTCCCAGGCTGAGTGCCTCAACTGATTGCAGCAATAACCAACTTCTAGGGCTCTGCGGACCAGTTGGCCACTAATGCTGGCGTCCCCACGGCGGGACAACAGAGCACCCAGTCACTCCCTCCGCAGCCCGACTGTGCCGCCAATCCCCTGTTACTGCCCTGCGTATGGGGGAGCTGTCACGATGAGTCGTCCCTTCACCTACACCAAGAGACTCCACCATGGGCTAGAGCGCTCGATGCACCCCCGCTCTCTTCACCTGTGCGGCCCGACTTGACCGCCGTGTCACTCTCTCTGACCCCGCTCAGGCCGTTTTGCAGAGCCAAGATGGGGCAGCCCACACCAGATTCCGCCTCCGCCTCCCCACAACGTCTCCAGGGCCTCATGGGTGATCCACCACACACTCAGGCGGGGGGCCAGGGTCTTGCAGGCCACCACCGCGAGCGCTCGAGAAAAGGGAGGGGCCCAAAACCAATCACATAGTCTTCCCCCACGCGGCCCGGCAGTGCCGCCGATCCCACACTGCAGCCCCAGGTGGGGGGGGGGGGGAAGGTTCCCTCGTATGCTGCCCCAATACCCATGTCACTGGTCTCGTCCTCACGGAGGCGCCCACCGCTGAGACGCGCTCCGCCGGTCAGGGGTCCAGACCGCCACCGCTGCGCCGGGCCTCGCTGCAACTCTCCTCACCAGCACGGCCCGAATCGGCCACCGTCCGATCTCTTGCCGTCTCGCCGCCGGTCCCACTGCGAGGTAACAGGACTGCTGACAATTGTCCCGTCAACGCTGCTGTCCCCCACAGTCTTCAGGCTCACCAGGCAGTCGACTCCGCCTGCGGGCGGGACCCAGAGAGGCACTCGGCACCTCCGGAGAGGACCACGCAAAACCCCGGCTCCTCCACAGCAACCAGGCCGCGTCTCACACACGGCGCGATCTCGCCGGCGATAACCTGCTTAGGCGCCGCAGACGCACATCGGGCGCCTGCTAGGGTAAGTCAGCGCTGTGGAGACTCATCCAGGATCATTTGGGGGTCAGAGGAACCAGGAGAAATGTAGGATGAAAAGCTGGCTGGACGGAGCTCTCTCAGCATACATCCGCCATGATGGCCTGCTAAGCCACTAGCACACATTTCGAATCCTTTATCCGCTTCCGCCATGTGCCAGAGAGAACAAAAAGGGAGCTTTTTTTCTTAAAAAGGGGACCTTCTTGACACAATAATTGCATCTTGCATGGAGTATTTTAACACTGTGCATGTTGGCCTGTCAGGCAAGCAAATTAAGCAAGGACTTCTCATGCATAAGCTACATATATACTTCCATTAAATATTTTGATATAGTTTCATCCTCTGTAATAAAACAACTGTGTAGGCCTCCTTTTCTATTAAAAATCAGTTAATTTTACTTTGCATTATTCACAGAACTGTTTAGAATACTTTCTGATTTTCCTAATCTATGAATATAAATCTGTGAACATATTCTCAATTGTAATAGCCAGGTGAAAGAGTTGCTGTTTCACATTGATATTTTGTTTCAACTTTCATTTATCTGTAATTTTAAGTATTACTGGTGTCTGCGAAGATGTTGCATTTAGACAATTTTCAAAACTCAGAGGCACTTATGGAGGTTAGATTTCAGAGCAAACCAGCAAAACATTCTGTCTGTTCTACACACTCCTTTACCTGTCAATTTTAAAAACAACCCCATGTACTTAAACAAAGTCACATTTGTAGTTGTACTGTTAGTTATTGCAATAACAAGACTAAGGTATGAACAGAGTGTATAATCAAAAACATTTAGTCAAGCGTCTGCAAAGCCCATAGAACTGACTTTAATGTGCTAACACAGTCTTACACGATTTCCTACAGACAATTTGTATCATGTCTCCATGAAACCTATTTGTTTCTGTGCACCAACCACATATATATACATTGATGCATGCCAGTACAGTTCTAACAATTCAGGTCCTGTCATGAGAGGAACACTTTTTCATAGTGGCAAGGACTCTTCCTTTTTTCCTAATAAAGGTAGTTCCAGACTTTTATTTGAATCAGTCCATAAATTCACCTACTTTATTTAAGAATTCTGATACCAACACAAATAGACAGACATCTCTCACAAGTCTGTTTCAGTAGGAGCATTGATGTTACATAGTGTGGTTTTTATGTAAGGCTTTTAATCTAGGGACTATCACCTTTCTAGCAAATGAAAAGGTACTTAACTATAAAAATAATTCTTCAGCTAGGGTATTTACCCACAATTTGTAATTTATTATTTTAGACTAAACATAAACTGCTCTAAAATGTTCCCTTTTTCGCAAACTACCTGGGATGACAAAAGCACTCCTGTCGGTATAGCAAATAGAGGAGATACCCAGGGGCAGATGTACAAGCCCCTTGTGACACTTTTACGCCATGTTGTGTCACTTTTGTGATGCAGCGACGTTGTAAACAATACGCCATGTTGCGTCACATTTACAACGTGACACATCTAGGGAGATGCGTCACTTTGTAAAGCCCTGCGCTACATTATACCTGCATGAGGTATAATGTATTCATGGTGGGTGTTCCGACGTAAGAAAGCCTTGTAAAAGTGACGCAGTGAAATCCACAATATTTCACTGCGTCACTTCTAGGACGCCACTGCGTCAAAACCTTATGCGTGCTTGAAGCAGGCGTAAGGAGTGACGCAGCATAATAGGAATAGACATTCCTGAGTATTGCTGGAGTTGCGTTGTGCTTGCGACACGACTCCATTAGTGCGTTGCCTTTACGGCAACAGATGCGTCACGCATCTGTCAATCCTTGTCCCAAGAGTGCGCCGCATTGTAAATGAGACGCATCCAGGGTGGCGCGAGGGTTTGTTTTGTGTGACGCAAATTAACTGACGCATCTCTGCTGATATGCAGAGATGGGTCAGTTCTTGTAAATCTGCCAGTTCATAGGGTTGTTTCATTTTAAAACGGTCTATTTCTAGGTGTTTTTTTAGTAACACTACGTTTATATATTTCTTAGACCTGGCTTTGCAGTGTAGAATTTTAATAAGGACTATTGTTATGGACTTTTCCTTGATGCATTTTCTACTATTAGCTAATACTTTTTGGTTACGTCTCATCATTTTACCCTATTCTCTTTTTCTAAACAGGATGACATGATTGTACGGATTGATTTGCATTACACGAGGCTGGACACTAAACAAAGAGTCCATGAGAGATTGCATCACAACCTGAAAAGACCCCATGTAGCACAACTGTTCAATCAGAAAACCTCTGCGATGGGACCTTCAACCTGTGCCGAAGCTGCTTCCTGCTATGCCACTACATCCTCTTCTGCCAGCCCGTGTTCCTCTGCAACTGTGTCCTCTTACTCAAACTCATGTGCCAATGTGTCCTCCTCCTCCTCTTCTATCTGTAAGGACAGAGGGGCAGTGTCCATGTACCACGTAGACCTGTGTCCGTCACTTGTGAACACTGAGCTTACTGCCCCAGAAAATGTAAGTGTTGATCACAGCCCCAAGTTACTCTCTACTAGGCAGTCCAAACTGTTCAGTGAGCCTGAAGAAAATGATGAAGGTGAAACATAGTACTTCTCACAGCCCTGGCAAAGCAGAGAAAAATACTCTGAACAACTTGCTCAGTGGGGAAGGAATTAATGCTCTGCTTTATCTTTATAAATACATTTCAGCCATACCATTTCTCCTAGAGGACTTACTGTGATATCCTCTTGAGTGGAGAAAACCTGCATCGTCAAGCCCATTTACCATCTCAATCAATACAATTGCATTTGAAGATGCAGGGATGGAAGGGAATGAGAGGACATCTTTGGGCTTATTGCCAAGGTCACAAAAATCGCACTCATCATGTGGAATGCACTTCCAATGGCAGAAGCACAATAAATATGCCATGAAAGGGAAGATACAGTACTCAACTCTTCATTGTTATTGAGTAATGGGAAGAATAGGAAGAACCAGAACTGCTCTGCGATCAGTAACAAAAATATTATTCTAACTTGAAGGGAATTAGAGCGCAATGTCCTTGGAAATATTGTTTTGTGTTGTTAAGAATAAGATGTTCTCACACAAGTGTGTAGCCTTAAAGTTTAGAGCATCCAAGCATTCTGAAGAAAATATACAGACAGTAATTGCCACGAAAAAGTATAAATAATTTCAGTATTAAATGTTCACTTGATTGGAAAGAGACTATTAATGCCTTACTGTATCATAAGTGTTCGAGGCATATGAGCTGCAGATTACACACTTGTGCATAGATCGCCATCTGGTGTTGGGCCTGGATGTTTGCAGTTGTTTTTCCTCTTGGAAAGTCTTTGGAAGTCACGAGGTCGGTGACTCCTCCTTTGGATCGCATTGCGCATGGGCACCATCTTCGGCACCGACAATAACACACAAGGCCACCGGCACCGACACTTCGAAGCCGAAATCCACCTCGGGCCGACCAAACAATCAGACTTTTCCAAGCATAGTTCTAAACAACGAACCAGCGTGGAAAAAAACAAAAAAACAATGGCCCGACGCCTTCGGCGCCGGCGGACCAACCAACATCACCAGAACTTTTTACACCGGATCCATTACAAAAAACACTAACCAAGGATCCCAAAACCGGACATTTGATGCTCTCCATCAAAAAGAGACAGCTGGATAGACCTGCTCTGCCTCCACCTCCAAAGAGGAAGGACTCTGCTACCTCTCCTTTCAGAATGCCTTCCCCACCTCCACCACCTCCTCCACCTTCCCCTCCTCCACCATCTCCGCCCCCACCTCATCATTCCCCAACACCCTCTCCAGATGATGATGATCAGGGGGATCCATATGATGACATAGACGTGCCCCAAGGTTTACCTACAGGGGGCTCCACTCCCACAGGCTCCCCAGACCCATGGGACGATATAATATCCCTGACATCCCTAACGTCCCACAGGATGATCTCAACCCTTCCAGATCTTCCCTGCCAGAAGACTCACTGGGGTTCAACCATCTACTACAAAGGGCGGCACACTATCACGGGGTAGATCTCCATACCGACCCCGTGGAGGAGGATTTCCTCCTCGATACGTTTGACACCACACATAGGACTACCTCCATATTGCCTATGCTCAAGGGAGTTGTAAAACATGCGCCAGAGGTCTTTAAAGACCCAGTCAGAGCCAGGGTCATTAACCCGCGCATTGAAAAGAAATATAAATCCGCCCCTACAGATCCCTCCTCAGAGGGCCAGCACCACTAGATTCTCTGGTAGTGTCCACAGCACGTAAAAGGGCCAACTCCCAAGCTTCAGGCGAAGCACCACCACCTGACAAAGAGTCTAAACTCTTGGACGCATCAGGCAAGCGTACTGCATCCCAAGCTGCCAACATATGGCATATCGCTAATACACAAGCGCTACTAGCCAGGTATGACAGGGCCCATTATGACTAATTAGAAGCCATAATGCAACATCTCACTGATAAATACAAACCTAGGGCCAACAAGTTGATTCAGGAGGGAAAAACCATTACTAACACCTCCATACGTTGTGCCCTAGATGCAGCAGAGTCAGCCTCCAGGGCCATCAATACTAGTGTCCTCCTCCGTCGCCATGCCTGGCTAAGAATCTCAGGTTTTAAACCGGAGGTACAGGCCTCCATCCTCAACCATCCCTTTGACCGGGAACATCTGTTTGGCCCCAAAGTGGATGAGGCCCTAGAAAAGATGAAAAAAGTCACTGATACGGCAAAATCCATGGGAGCTTTACAATCACACACTCCCAGGCGCTCCTTTCGCCGCTCTTCCTTTCAGAGCATATCCAGAGGCTACTCCTCCGACACCGCTTCCACTTCATATAAGGCCCCTACCCAGTCCACCTTTACAAAGGGCTACCAAAGAGGCGGCTACAGGGGCAACAATAACAAAGGCAGAGGCAAAACAAACACCGCCCGCTCTGCCACCGCACACCTACCCAGTGACTTCCCTCCACTCCCCCCAGACCATCCCACTCCGGTCGGGGGCAGACTCCAAAATTTCCTCCCTGGGCCACCATCACCTCAGACAAATATGTAACACAAATAATTCGGTCAGGCTACTGCCTAGAACTAATAACTACCCCCCAAACATCCCACCCAGACAACGCCCAATGTCACAAGAACATCTGACACTACTAAAGCAGGAGGTAATCTCCCTCCTACAGAAAAGGCCGAAAGAACACGTTCCTACCAACCAACAAAATATGGGGGTTTACTCCCTATATTTTCTCATACCAAAAAGGGATGAGACTCTACGGCCTATCCTAGACCTCAGGCCCCTAAACAAATACATACACTCAGACCATTTTCACATGGTAACACTTCAGCAGGTACTTCCACTGCTTTCCCAAAACGACTTCCTGACCACTTTAGACCTAAAAGGCGCTTAATTCCACATTCCAGTGCACAACGCACACAGGAGAAGTTCCTCAGATTCGTAGTGGACGGCTAACACTACCAATTCAAAGTACTCCCGTTCGGAGTCACAACAGCACCACGTGTATTCTCCAAGTGCCTAGCAGTAGTGGCAGCACACCTAAGGAGACAACACATCCATGCCTTCCCATACCTAGACGACTGGCTAATAAAAGCCAGTTCATACAGCCAGTGTGTACAACACACGCATGCCACCATCCAGCTTCTTCACCAACTTGGCTTCACAGTAAACCACGCAATGTCCCATCTACATCCATCCCACATAAAACAATACCTCGGTGCCACCATAGACACCTCAAAAGCGCTAGCCTACCCCAATCCTGCCAGGATTACAAGCATTCATGCTCTACGCGCAAAATTCATAGCACAACACTCCCTTCCAGCTCGAGTGTTTATGCAACTAATAGGGATGATGGCCTCTTGCATCTTCATAGTACCTCACGCAAGACTCCAGATGCGTCCTCTCCAAGAGTGCTTAGCGCGCCAATGGAACCAGGCCCAGGGTCAATTAACAGATCTGGTGTTGGTAGACGGTCGCACCCATCGCTCTCTGCAGTGGTGGACCACCACAAACCTTTCCCCACGTCGACCGTTCCTGGACCCGGTTCCCCAGATAGTACTAACCACAGACGCATTGCTCTCCGGCTGGGGAGCTCATCTATTACATCTCACCGTGTAGGGCACATGGACACCTCAACAAAAGTTACTCCACATCAACCATCTGGAGTTACTAGCAATCTTCTTAGCCCTAAAATATTTCAAACACAGATTTCAGGCAAGGCAGTCCTAATCCGCACAGACAACATGACAGCCATGTACTATATTCAAAAACAAGGCGGCACAACTCTCCACAGCTCTCTCAGCCAGCACAGAGCATATGGAGATGGGCCATAGCCCAGAAAATCTTTCTCCTAGCTCAGCATGTTCCAGGAGTCCAAAACACTATGGCAGATCTGCTCAGCAGACAAACACAACAAATACACCAGTGGGAACTCCACCCACAAGTTCTACACCCGTACTTTCAGATGTGGGGGCATCCACAGATAGACCGCTTCGCCGCCAGATATCCACACCCATTGTCCAAAGGGAATGCGATATGGATGAACTGGTCAGGCAGATTTGCATACGCTTTTCCGCCTCTCCCACTCATTCCACTAGTGGTGCGCAAACTACAGCAACACTCCCTAACACTAATCCTAGTAGCTCCTACTTGGGCCAGACAACCGTGTTACACCACACTGCTGGAACTATCTGTAATACCGCACCAAAAAATTGCACCTCTCTCCTCACCTCTTAACCCAGAACCATGGAGAGATCAGACACCCGGACCCAGCTCAGCTCAACCTTGCGATCTTGCTCCTGAAGTCCTAGAATTCGGTTATCTAAATCTTCCCCCTGACTGTATGAACGTCATTAAGAAAGCTAGGCGACCCAGCACTAGAGCGTGCTACGCCGCCAAGTGGAAACGTTTTGTTGTCTATTGTCACAACAACACCATCAATCCCCTAGACGTCTCTATTCAACACATCATAGGCTACTGACTCCACCTACAAAGGTGTAATCTAGCCTATACGTCCATTCGCCTGCACCTCGCAGCTATAGCAGCTTACTTACAAAACAGGCAACATCTATCACTCTTTAGAGTACCTGCCATTAAAGCCTTCATGGAAGGCCTTAAAAGAATAATTCCCCCCAGAGTGCCACCCTCACCTGTGTGGAACCTAAATATCGTTCTCACCAGGCTAATGGGGCCTCCCTTCAAACCATTGCACAAATGTGAACTCCAATTTTTAACCTGGAAAACCGCTTTTGACATAGCCATCACTTCCCTCAGAAGGGTCAGTGAGATACAAGCATTTACCATTCAAGAACCTTTTCTACAAATGCACCATAACAAAGTTGTTCTCTGTACCAACCCAGAATTCCTCCCTAAAGTCATTTCGCCTTTTCACCTAAACCAATCTGTAGAACTACCAGTATTTTTCTCGCAACCACAAACTGTTGCAGAAAGAGCTCTACACACACTAGATGTCAAACGAGCCTTACTCTACTACATCGAGAGAACACAACCTTTCCGTAAGACCAAACAACTGTTTGTCTCTTTCTGTCCACCACACAAGGGCAACCCCATCTCCAAGTCGGGGATAGCTAGGTGGATTGTCAAATGCATTCAGATTTGCTACCACAAAGCAAAACGAACTCTATCCGTTCCCCCTAAAGCCCATTCTACACGTAAAATAGGGACTTCAATGGCTTTTCTAGGAAACATCCCATTAGATGATATCTGCAAAGCAGCTACATGGTCAACACCGCACACTTTCACTAAACACTATTGTGTAGATGTGCAAACTAAGCAACAGGCTAGTGTGGGCCAGGCTGTACTAAAAACATTATTTAAAACCACTGCAACAGATACGGGTGGTCGCCGCTAACGGTGTGTACTGCTATATAATCTATGCACAAGTGTGTAATCTGCAGCTCATATGCCTCGAACGGAATATGCTACTTACCGGTGTGCATCTGTTCTTGGCATGTAGAGCTGCAGATCTACACACGCCCACCCGCCTCCCCGGCTACCTTTATCTGTTCCAGTTTATCTTATTTAGATACAACACACATGGGCATCTTCACTGTTTATTACTACGCTCCATCATTTCCCTGCTGGCGAAAATCAATCTGAGGATGGAGCCGAAGCCCATGCGCAATACGATCCAAAGGAGGAGTCACCGACCTCGTGACTTCCAAAGACTTTCCAAGAGGAAAAACAACTGCAAACATCCGGGCCCAACACCAGATGGGGATCTATGCACAAGTGTGTAGATCTGCAGCTCTACATGCCAAGAACAGATGCACACTGGTAAGTAGCATATTTCTTACTAGGCCATCTGGGAAGCTCATAAAATATTGAGTCTGAATAATTCACTCTGCTCACACTTCCCTGGAGAAAAGGTTATGAGAATCAATTTTTCTGCTTTAACTAAGATTTTCTGTTTAGGAGTGAAGATAATCGGTAGCTGGAAAATACCAGTGTGGCCTAAATGCATGTTCAACCCAGTCTTGTTTTACTACGGGATGTGAAAAATGTGTATTGACACTCTTACCCAATTACTTAACCATGTCTGTGTAATAGACCAGTTAATGTGATGTCTGAAGTGTTTCATTATTATAAGCATTTTTAGAAGTGACCAGTAATTGCAGCTGGACTAGTAGATGTAGTCTCGTATTCAGTTTTGAGAATGTACTACATATCTGTCAGTTCAAATTTTTCTGATGAACATATCTAACCGCAGATTCCGTTCTTGTGAATATATCCCCCATGTGCCAGACTTGACCTGGATAGTCAAAAGCAGTACTCTTGTATGGGTAGGTGGCTTTATGCAGCTGTGCTCCGAAGTTATGCCACTCCAAAAGTAACAAGCAGGGCCGCTCATAAGCGCCACCAAGGTGCACTGACATTAGTTCCTTCCTTTAGATGTGGATTCAGAGCTCTACTCCTCTTGTCTTTTCCAAAATCTTTTCTTTTTACCAGTGTTCAAGGAAAATATGCCTCTTCCCATAGGAACTGGGTTTAAACCTTGTAGGGATTGCTGCAGACAAATGTCTGTGACTGATCCACCGTGAGGTATGCCTGTGGTTGGAAAACAACTCCATGGCCTGCAAAGACTGCGCCCAAATGAACCCGAAAACCATATGGGATAGCGAGGTGAAACTCTAGGTTACCAAACATCGGAAGACTCTGCACGATGACCAGTCGAAAGGAAGATCTTGTTCCCATGCCTGAAGTCATTCCTATGGCAGAAGCACAAAAAGTTCAAGCAGGAATCCACCCAGTCCCGTCACTCTCAAACTGTGCCACTCGGTCTTTTCTGAATATGAATCTTGTCCTGATGCAACCGGAAATTCCGGATCCATTGGTGGCAGCGAAGCAGGTCAAGACCTTTAGGAAGGCCAGGTTGCACATATTTGCCACCCTTCTTTTTCCCTCTGGTGCTTCTTTGGGACACAAGGATATGTAGTTCTCTCCAGTTATGGTCTTGCTGGCGTATCCACCCTCTACAACAGCGTGTTTGACGACGAATCACGTCTGTTTTGCGCCTTTTGAACACACTTCATGGTTTTGCATTGGCTTCGATGCCAACTTCGGTTTCAGCGACACTCCATGCTCCAGTTCCCTTGACATCGGGGCTGGTGCCGATACCGCCAGGAAGAGGATCCACGAGCTATAGGGTGTCTCAACAAAGGTGGCTTTTAGATCCCGCTGGAGCGCAGCCAAAAGCCAACCCTCGGACTCAGACACATTGCCTTTACCATGCGGCAGAGCTCATACATTAGACCATCTTTATGGTTCTGACTCCCACAATAATGACTTGGAAAAAGGGGGCGAATAAGCTCCACAATATGAGAAGGACAATTGGTACGCAGAATTACAGGATGACTGTGATCTAGACACCCCCTGAGACACTGAACTTGTCTCTCCCCATATTCCTGTGACAGATGAGTGCTTCTTTCGCCATTTTAATGTGATGGACTGAGAAGGTCCTTTACCTGCAGTATCATGGAAGTAAAGGCAAACATCCTGAAGGAGGTTCTCTAGCCTGGCCAGGTGCCTACTGAACCTCCGCTGCTATTAAACAAAGCCCTTACATATACCCTCTTGGGCATTTGGGCAAAGCCATGTTCTGGACCCCCACTTAATAGGCAGTAAGCTCGTCACCACAGGAAAGCATCTGGCTTCCCTGACTTCTTGGCTCAACATCCAATGCTGAACAATTTTGATTTTTCACAGCCTGCTGGGCAGAAAATCTGGATTTTATTAAGGATACGGAGGCTAATATTATGCTCAGAAAGATAAGTACTCCTCAACTTGTACCTGATGTTTTCTCTAAATATGTGCTTATTCAAGTGTTTATATAGTTTAATACCCTATACTGTTCTCTGGATTGCCTTTCTCTACCTTCTATCCTTGTTAGGATCTACTTTCTTGTAAGGCTTTACAATGCGCTCTTTCAAAGATTAATGTGGTATTTCTTCAGAGATCAGCCCTTATTCGATAACCTTTCCCCCTCCGATCCCACTCTGGATCGGATTCACTCGTTTTTTCTGTCTCCCTTTAGCTGCTTTCCGTTCATTTTTCTCGCGCTCGCTGTTTCCCCAGCTCGCTCGTTACTATTGTTATGTTTTAATTTCTAGCCTCGCGGCGATCACGCTCGCACTTATACAACTCCCCGCTCGTGAAGCTCACCTAATGTCCCCGTAGACGTTGAGGCTCGTAAGCTCGCATAATGTCCCCGTACACCCATTCACGCCTTCGTTGAGGCTCCATTCCCGCGCCCGCACAGTCCTCCGACCCGGCCGCTTCAAGACGTCTCTCTCGCATCTGAGGCAGTCGGAACTTAGATGAAAGACCATTAGCGGCCAGCCACGCTCGCGTTTGCGGGCGTGGCAACCATTTTAGCTTGTTGGGATCAGTTCACCAACATAATGATGCGTCCATTTTGCTGCCTTGGGAACAATTCAAGTTTATCTATTCCCCAACTGCCGCATTATCATCTAATCGCCAGAGCATCCGCCAGAGCGCCTGAGACTCGTTATTTAGCAGCCAATTGCTCCAACCTTGATAGGACTTAAATAATTAAAAAAAAAAAAAAAAAGGGGGGGAAAGAAAAAGGATTATCCTTAGTCACTCAATATTAATTTTAATCTTAATATAGTCATAATGTCCACTCCTCAACCATCTATTGATGACAGACTGGAAGACCTCATCAATAAAGCAGTGGAGAAGGTAATTGGCTCAATTGACGACAAAATTAACGAAAAATTAGAATCCTTCTCCCTTATTACGTCCCGACCTTCCACTTCTACACAAAATGAAGGAGCAAGTAAGGCTCCAAAAAAGAGGTCGCATGGAGATAAAGAAAGACCTGCTTTTAAAAAAGCTAAAACCAGCGCACCTTTTTCACGCTTGCAAGGCGGTGACAAGACTGGTGCCTCGGGCACCCAATGTGGGCAAGATATAGGCCCTGAGCTTCCAATTATTATCAATAATGAGGACAAATCCGACACTGAAATCGATTTGTCTTGCTCCTCTGGCTTCAATACTGATGCCGAAGAGACACCAAGGGGGACGGGAAGCCGTGGAGGGAGATATAACTCAAACTTCGGGAGTCAACAATTCTATCCCCAAAGACAGAGAAGTCGAGGACGTCCCTTCAGAGGAGAACGCAGACAACGCTCCTTCTCATCAGGTAGGAATCTTGAAAGACCTTTCAGATATCCCTCCAAAGGTGGGTGGGAGACTACGTCAATTCGCAAACAACTGGAATTTAGTAACCAAGGATCCTTGGGTCTTAAACACAGTGAGAGGTTACAAGATAGACTTCACCCATACACCATTCCGAAATCATCCTCGAGAAATTACTTTCTCACACACAGACAAACTTCTGGTTTCCCAAGAAGTAAGAGATCTTTTAAGCAAAGGTGCGATTGTAGAATCAAATTTCATAGGTTTTATCAGCAATATATTTCTAGTAGAGAAGAAAAACAAAGAACAGAGACCCGTCATAAACTTAAAAGAGTTAAACCAATGGGTAGTATACCAACATTTCAAAATGGAAGGGATACACCTCCTAAGAGACATTCTTCGGAAGAGAGACTGGTTAACCAGACTAGACCTAAAGGACGCTTACTTAACAATTCCTATCTGGGGACCTCACCAGAGATTCCTTCAGTTCTTCTGGGAAGGGAAATTATTCCAGTTTCGCAGCCTTCCCTTCGGTCTTTCATCCGCCCCTTGGTGTTTTACCAAGGTTCTCCGACCCGTCACCGCTTGGCTCAGACAGAGGGGAGTCAGACTGATTATATATCTCGACGACATCCTCATTATGGCACAATCAAAACAAACCGTATCCCTTCACACAGATCTTACAATTCGCCTCCTACAGCATCTTGGCTTCATCATAAACATGAAGAAATCTTGTATAATCCCAAGTCAACAGACACAATTTCTGGGCTTCTTAGTAGATACTATAAAAGCAGAACTGAAACTTCCTTCGGACAAAGTAAGGAAAGTGAGGAAAGAACTCAGGAATTTACTCAAACTAGACCAATTCCCCTTAAGGTACTTAGCAAAGATACTAGGCCTTCTCTCTTCAACAATTCAAGCGATCTTTCCGGGCCCATTACACTATCGAGCCCTTCAAAGACTCAAAGCCAGATCACTGAGAATGACCTTCTCCTACTCCCATTTGATTTCCCTCGACCAAGACTCGAAGAGCGAGATTCTTTGGTGGTTGAAGAACGAAGAGGCATGGAATGGCAGAGCCATTTTTGGGGAGGAACCAGACCTTATAATAGAATCGGACGCGAGTTTGGAAGGATGGGGAGCCAGATGTGGGAACTCATCCACAGGGGGTCGTTGGACTCTTCAAGAGAAGAAATTGCATATCAACTGCTTAGAATTATTAGCAGGTTCATTCGCGATTCGTTGTTCACCCAGAATTCTGCGAAATGCTGTGTAACGTTACGGATGGACAACGTTTCCGCAGTACGTTATGTCAGCAAACTAGGGGGTCCTCACTCGAAGGGTCTGTCAGACCTAGCGAAAGGTTTCTGGGACTTTTGCTTGAACAAAGGAATATCAGTCGTAGCAGAACATATTCCTGGTCTGAACAATGGTGTAGCAGACTGGTTCTCGAGGAATTTCAAGGATTCCAGCAACTGGAGACTAGACAGACAGATTTTCTTAGCCATACAGGGCAGATGGGGTCCTTTCCACACGGACCTATTTGCAGATCGTCTGAATACCCAGTTGAAGAACTTCTTCAGTTGGAGACCGGACCCTCAAGCTCAGAAAGTAGACGCATTCCTCCAAGATTGGAGAGGTCTGGCCCCTTATGCTTTCCCACCCTTTGCCTTGCTTCCCCGTCTTCTTCTTCATGAGAGATTCATCCCCTGGTAGAGCAGGGTCTTCTGGTTCTGACGGCTTGGAAGATTTCAGGAGGCAGTGGCGAATCCCAGGTCTTTCGTCAAATGCTTTCACACTCATTTCCGAATCATGGGCACCCGGTACAAGGAAAGCTTATCGATTGGCATGGAATAAATGGGTTCGCTGGTGCCTTCAACGAAGTTATGATCCCGTTTCAACTGATCTAGTTCATGCGGTCAATTACCTTTCTGATTTATTTACTTCTGGTCTATCTTATAGAACCGTTAATGTTTATAGATCTGCTATCTCTGCTGGCCATTGTTTAATTAACGGAATTTCCGTTGGGCAAAGTTTATTAACTAAAAAATAATGAGAAGTATGAGAATTCTCAACCCTCCTTCCGCTAAGTACACCGCCATGTGGGATGTCACTCTTATTCTTAGAACCCTATCCTCTTGGGGAGATAACTCTTCTCTTTCTCTTAAACACATTTCTTATAAACTTACAGTTTTACTTTGTCTAGTATCTTTTAGAAGAACCTCAGACGTTAAAGCTTTAGAAATCTCTAGCAGGGCTTTTCAACCTGAGGGAGCTTGTTTCTTCCTCAAGAAGAGAACCAAGACTATGTCTTCCTCCATCTTTTATCCCTTTTTTCCTCAAAACGAAAGACTCTGTGTTGTTAAGTGTCTGAAAGAGTATGAGAAAAGAACAGAATATCTGAGAATGAACGAACAGCAACTCCTCATTTCTTATAGGTCCCCTCATAAAGCAGTTTCTTCTCCAACCCTGGCAAGATGGGTGAAAGATGTTATGCATGAAAGCGGAGTGGATGTATCTGTTTTTGGAGCACATTCCCTTAGAGGTGCTTCGGCTTCAAAGGCCTTTTTTATGGGTGGTGGTCATCAAGATATCCTTAGGGCAGCAGATTGGTCAAATGATACTATGTTTAAGGCTTGTTATTTTAGACCAATCCCTAATGTGATTGATAATGTTCTTAATTCACTTTAAACTTGCATAATATGGCCTCCGTGTCGTGCCATAAAATTTTGATTTTTCACAGCCTGCTGGGCAGAAAATCTGGATTTTATTAAGGACACGGAGGCTAATATTATCCCACCACTAATGATGTATATCCCTCCCTATGTGGATACTTTTTATTACGTGGTATTATTCTTTTCTTTCAGAATGAAAAAAATTGCTTCCTTCGGACCACTCCTTACAAGCTTTCCTTCAATCATTTTTGGCTGTTTCTTCTCGTTGATGGATCTTTCATCGCAACTTTGACAAAGAAGGAAGATGGCTGGTCGCGAAGGGACTATATAGTTACTTGGAATGTTCATTGAAGTTCTGTATTCTTCAATTGTTGCTGCTGAGCTGTGGCAATAAAGGAGATTTGCATAATATGGCCTCCGTGTCGTGCCATAAAATTCGGTAGTATAGGCATCCACCAGCAGAGTAAATTCAAGCGCCTTTCCCACAACCCCTCCTGACCTCAAATGCAACCTCATGAAGACCTTCGGCAAGCGCAAGGTCTCTTCTGCTAGCCCTGCTTTGCTATCTGTCATGGCCAGGTACTTCCTTGGTCGCTACACCCATGCTTTGTGGAAGATGGTAGGTCCAATCCTACTGGCAGTTCCGGAAGTCTAATGGATGTCTTTAGCTCAAACCGTCAAGGACGGCAGGGATGCGGCAAAATTTGCTTTGGTCGGGCAATGGACACAAGTGTGGTGCTTCTGCGCCATGCATGCATGAGGTCTATAGGCTTCTCAGGGAATGTACAGGCATCCTTGATGGATATGCCATTCGATGGCTTTCGCCTCTTCAGTGGGAAAGTGAATTTGGCCCTTCAATGCTTTAAAGAAAGTTATGCCACAGCACATTAATTTCCTCAACAATGTGTAGCTCAGTCCCCTGCTCCTCCAACGGCCACAACCACAAGAGAGTCCTTTTCAACATGCCCACCCTGTAGTAGACAGGATCAGACATTACTTAGGATGCATGGGTTCTCCAAATTGTCCAACAGGTCGGTGGGGATGCCATCCCATATCTTTCCACCCTGCCGGACATTCCAACCCATCAGCGTATTTGAGGGAGGATCAAATCTGTTTTGCAAGCTTTTTGGCCAAAGCAGACATAGAGAGGGTACCGGCCTTGGCAGTAGAAACTGTGGGGCATTATTTCCAAGCCCCTATCACCACCAGAATGTCACTTTTCTAACGTTGTGGTGGCGATATGGTCTTCACTTTATTTACAAGGCAATGTTAAGCCACCTAACGTGGCTTAATGCAGCCTTGTAAATAAGGCACCCTTTCATGCTATACTAACATTATAGGGGTGGGCAATGGGGGTTGAAGGTTAGGTGTGCCAAGCTTCCCCCTATGCTGATGACTGGCTGTTGAAGACAGGCTCGCACTCTGCGCCTCAGAAAGTGGTTGACTCACCAGGGCATTTCTCAGTTCGTGAACCACCTGATGGCACCTCTAAACGTCAGGGCAGCTTAACTTGATCGCCGACACCTAGCGGAACACGAATGACAGTTACATCCACGGTGCCACAGGGCGATATTCACCAACAAGAACTCGCAGTGTCAGTGGTTTTGCACGCTAGAGTTCCTGAGTAGCCTTTCTTGGGGACACATTGTGCCTAGAGCAGAGCTTGGGATTCCTTTACACCTTCCTACCTCTATCCCTCCCGGCTTAAGTTTTAAACAAGATCAAGACTGACTAGACAAAGTAATCCTAGTAGTTCTTGATTGGACCAACAGGGTGTGGTACCCAAAACATCTGGGCATGAACATCTGTCCCCTAATCAAGCTGCAGCTTTGGAAGGATTTACTGTTGCATCAACAGGGCTGAGTTCTTCACCCAGGCCTCTGCAAACTGCACTTCCATACGTGGAGCTAGAACAGTGGCAGCTAGCTTCCTTAGGTCTTCCTCCCAAGGTTGTTTGTTATTTTGGCAGCCGGGTGTTAATCTCAGAAATAGGTGTCTGCCAGGTGCTGGGACAAGTTTGTGGCACTAGTGCAAAACCCACCAGAGTAACCTGCTACAAGGTAAATAATCTCAATTGTTATTGTTTGGTTTGTCATTGGCTTGGCAAGGACTTGGGTTGAGCACTGCATATTTGTCAGCTTTTACAGGTTTAATAAGGTTGCTGGATCAGCCTTTTTTGTTTACATCCCCCGTTAAGATATTTCTTAAAGGTTTGCAATATATCGTTAACAAAGTTGTTTGTGATGCCAAAGTGGGACTTGAATTTGATTCTCATTTGAGCCAATGTACAGTTATGCACTGTGTCTGTTAGCCATGAAAATGATAACTTCAGCTCGTCACTTTAGTGAACTGCATGCACATTCGATCCAGCTGCTTTACACTATATTTTTTCCAGACAAACTGCCGTTGAGAACATAAGATGCATTTCTACCGAAAGTAGTCATACCTTTCCATTTCAGGCATGCTATAACAGGCTGGCCTTCTTTGGCCCTCCTCAGCCCTCTAAAAAGGAGAGAAGATTCCATTGTTTGGATCCTAAGAGAGCCCTCAGTTTCTACATTAATCGTACCATGGACCATCGGGTGGACAGTCAACTCTTGGTAGTCTTCCCAGGAGCAACGAAAGGCGAGGTAGTGTAGAAAAAAAATCTCTAGATGGTCTTCAGCATTAATATCTGCTGTGCGCCTGTTAAGAAGAAGGTTTAAGGGTTCGTTCCATTCGAGCCATGGCTGCTACTACTTCAGTGGCACCTGGAGTTCATGAAGCACTTGTTTCTTGGCAGTGGGATCCATCGGGCTGGGCATTTTGCCCATTCGATCCTGCAGGATTTTTTGTCTGATTCATTCTACAGACCTACCACCAGGGGAGGCAATGCTTTTGGTATCTAACTATAAGGTGAGGAAACTCTGATTAAAAGTATCAATCCGAAAATTTAATTCTTACTTTTGTTATGCTGTTTCTGGTGGATACTCTATGGAGGCATAGATTCTTCACTGTCCTTCCTCCTCCCCATTATGTGGAGTCAACTCTTTTCCATTCGAAAAGGTCCCAAACTAGAGATCTGTACAATGGTCAAGACCATCTGCTAATGGGCACTGCGTCTGAGGACGCAGGCAAGTCTTTGAAAAGAACTGACATCAGTGTGCCTGGATGGCAATTAAATACGGCCCCAGTCGTCACTTCAGAGTGGAATGACATTGGTGCAGAGCCTGACGACACAAACCAACCGGTGTGCAGCAGTACTGATTTTCTGTTTCCGGATCTGGTCTGACAGGAAGAAACCTTCAGAAGATTAGGAATCTGCTGTTAGGTAGAGTATCCAAGGGAAAGAGTGCTACTGACAATAGTTGACTTTTTTGTTGCGTGAAACACACAACCGTGTGGTGTTACTAATGGGGCACTTTTGAAAAATAGAGTATTGCAAATGCCATGCTGTTAATGAATGTCTTTTGTATTTTATTGCAGTTGTAAAGTTAATGATGGCAGATAGGTTGTCACCACACTTGGCCAGAAATAGAAACAAAATAGAGGCATATTCCAATGATAACAATATCAGGCTATCTTTAACAGGATTCACACAGTACAACATTGACAATATATTGTTGTAAGGTGAAGAAGTCGGAAATTAAGATTTCACTGTGGATGAGTTACTGTCTTGGTAATCTAAAGTAAAATGCTATTTTTTGCATTTATAAATTATTGAATGAAATGTGTATGATGGTGAACATGATTTGCACCACATAACTGACATGTTTATGAATGGAAGTGTTTGTGAAACCTACTCAAGGTACATTTTTGTATAATAATGTATTATTTTGTTAAAACAGTATTGTTGAAACAATAAATGGAAAATAAATCAGGAATAAGAATATTAATTTTATGCGCTTCTTTAGATAGCGTTAAAATATAAAAATGTAATAAGAACAATGGATTGACTCGCAACACATTTTGTGCAACTAAGCTCAATTTAGGTGGGAAAAACTGTCATCTAGAGGCACAAGCAGGAGTGCCTAATTCATGCAATTAATGATCTGCATTTATACCACTGTGGAAACAATTTGTGTTAAAATGTGCAGCTGTAAAAATGTGCAGCTGGCTGTTTGATAAGACACGTGTGGCAGGGTCAGTTCTTGACGTAGAGAACCTGTAAAGGAGGTGATTCAGATTATAAACAACCTTAAACTCGCAAAATGCTCAGTGGATCCTGTGCATCCAAATTCATAAAGAGTGTTTTTGAAACTTGCCATCAGTAATGAAACTGGTAGTTATACTTTTGCTTAAAACAAGAGAGGCATCTATGCATCTAAAGAATGCCAGCCTTCGGGGCCTACAGTGAAAAAAGCCTTGTGCGACTCGAACAATCTGTAGCCTCAGTACTAATATTACTTTTATTCTTGAAATAATGGCTTGGATGAGTAGCATTCTTTGGCTGCCATCCTGTAGGCAGCCAGCGATGGGGAGATGTGAGACTGTTGGAAGTCACTTAGAAATTGTTTGTAGCTCATTGAGAGGGCTGCCAGAGCTTGTATGGGTGACCAAGTCACTTCTAGAAGATGTCATGTTCGGTGTTGCTCAGTGGTCAAGGCTTTTGCTCATGCTCTTTAATGAGTATGCAGAGTACCTGCCCAAGTTGTTGGAGGTATTGAAATTTCTGACGCCAATAGGTGTTTATTCAACTTTTTAGGACGTAATAGAAAGACCGCAAAATGGTTCTGGAGATATTTGTGTTTAATGAAGACTGGATGAATATCATCTATCTGGCTTTTAACTCGGACAAAACAGAGTTCCTAATCACAGGCTTTCCCTGTGCAGAAAGCTCAAGACCCATAATCTCAGATTTGAGGCGGGACATAATATCATAGTGCCTCAAGATCAAACTTAGATCCTTGTTTGGGAGAGGAGTTGGCCTAACAGCTAGGGCGGTCAACCTCAAATCTGGAGAACTGGGTTTGAGTCTTGGCAATGCGCTGAACATCCTGTTCTTCTGGGCAAATCACTTAATCTCCTCGTGCCTAACAAAAAAAGGAACGTGTCCTCATGTAATGCAACTGGTGCTACGTAAAGCGCTCGGACACCTGATTCGGGTCAAGTTCACGCTATATAAAACTCTGTAAAATAAATCGTTCATGATTTTCCTATTTTTTTTTTTATTGGTTTCATTATGGAACAAGGTACATACAATGTAGGTCCAATGTAGGTCACAGTTGCATCATAGATAGGCATATCAGTACAACAGATCACAACAGTACAAAAGATCATTAATTCTCGAAAGCATAAATCGGGCATTCAGGGAATTCCAATAATACAATTACTTCTTTAGTCAGTATTGCATCCCATGTGGTTTTGTCGTGCCACTATACTGACCAGTGTCCCATGTCAGGTCCGCTCCGTACTCAGTGACCCCGCTGGTGTGGCCCAACCTCCACCCATGAGCCCCTCAACTGTCTATGTTCCTGCCTCCTGTGACAATGCCTCATTGGCAGCAGTCTGCGGATCTAAGACTGCGCCATCAGGTTTACTTAAGAGGTGTGTTTGGTATGGTCCCCAGTAGTTCCTTGGACGGCTTCTGAGAGGGAGCAATCAGCTATATGTATCGGCCTGCGTATTGCAATACAAAATGTCAGCATGCCACTCTTTAATTTGTGGAAGTGGGCCTCTCACCCGGCACTTAGCCAGTAAAAGTCCAAAAGCCAGCAATGGACGCACCTTCTTGTCAACAGAGAGATCCCAACCAAGGAGTGCCATCTTAGGGTCTGGTTCCAAATCCTTACTAATAATGGTTCCCAACTCCTGGAACACCTTACCCCAGTATGTATAAATCCCTAGGCATTCCCAAACTAAATGCCAGAATCCCGCGCCTTCCGCCCCACATTTGTGACAGCTGGAGTTTTCCGCTAGCCCACACCGAAATTGGCACTCAGGGGTGCAGTTAGCCCTGTGTAAGAATTTAAAGTGGATAAGTCTGTGTTTCCCGTTAAGAGAAACCGACCGGGTGCGGGTGCAGCAATACTGCCACTCTTTGTCACTGAGAGGAGTGCCAAAGTCACGCTGCCAATCGAACCTAACTCTTAGAACTTCAGTCTTGCGAGTGTCCTACAGACTAGTGTAGAATTTAATGATTAGCTTAAGAGGTTCCTCAACCTTGATAAGTGTCGTAAGTGACCCCTGGCCTGCAGTTCCAGCAGATCATCGCCAATAAGGGTGCGCCAAGTGTGCCTGGCTCTAAAAAAGTGGAATAATGCTGTGCCCACCAGTTGCCTGTCAGGTTGCTGTAAAGCTAATGTGCCATCCTTGAAGAAATCTCCCATGGTATTAATGCCTATAGTTTGCAGTGCCTGTCTCGCCCCCACATCTTGGCCCAGCGGGAACCACAAACACCACTGGAGGGGCATTTCCGGAGCATATAGGAAGGCCCCTGCCTGCCTATGTAATAGTGTTTGCCAGGCTTGTTTAATAACGGCTAAGGAATCAAAGACTTGCAGTCTCCTGGGGGCGGGATGGGTGAGCATTTGGGGTAGAGAGAGAGGTTCTGGCACGATTCTTTCCAGATACAAAAAAGGTGTATCTTGTGGGCCATGTATCCAGTAGTTGATGAATATGCCATTCGCGGCTCTATAATACTTCTTTCAGTCACGAGCTCCTAACCCACCTAATTCGTAGGGCAAAGTGAGTGAATCCCACCGTATGCGAGGCTGTTTACCTGCCCAGGTGAGCCGTATCAGCTGTGTATGCCAGTCTTTGAATAGATGTTTCGGCAGAAGAATAGGTATGTTTTGGAATAAAAAGAGGAATCGTGGTAGAATCACCATTTTCATAGGAGAAATTCTCCCCATCAATGAAAGTGGAAGTCTAATCCACTTATTTATATTTTCCGTTAGCTGTTGAGTAGCCCTGCCATAATTTTCCCGCATCACTATTGCAAGGTCTGTGTGGAATTGAATGCCAAAGTATCGAACCGCCTCTGTGGTCAAGCGCAGTGGAAACTCCATAGTCTGCTCCGTGGTACTGGGAGTATTGGGGAATATGATGGACTTATCCCAATTTATTCGCAGCCCAGAGTGACCCCCAAACCGTCGCAGTATTGGAGACAGAATTACCTCTGGATTATAAATGTATAATAAAGTATCGTCTGCGTAGGCAGAAATGTTTAGTGTGTACTCGGGGAATCTCAGCCCTCTGTGTGCATGGTACTCGCGGATGGCACAGGCCAGTGGTTCGGCAACTATCGCATACAGTAGTGGGGAAAGGGGTCAGCCCTGGCGTGTTCCCCGGGTGATGTTGAATGACTGGGAAACCTCATCTCCAATCCTCATTCTAGCTGTGGTTATGTGTATAATACTGACACCAACTGGAGGAATATATCCCCAACTCCTATCTTGCGTAGCACTGCAAGCATAAAACTCCACTCCACAGAGTCTAATGCCTTCTCGGCATCGAGAAAGACCGCCACTGCCTTGATTTCTGGATTCAAGCTCTGTACCGTACCAAACAAAGTCCTCATATTGTGAGACAGGTTACGACTAGGAATAAACCCCGTCTGTTCTGGTCAAATAATACCTGGTACAAGAAGAGCCAGTCTGTAAGCCAAAATTTTAGCATAGAGCTTGACATCGACATTAAGCAGGGATAAGGGACTGTATGAGGAGCAAGTACTCGGTGACTTTCCTGGTTTTAACAAAGTAACAATGACCACTTCACGCATAGAGGATGGCATGATGCCAGGCTCCGCCATCTCCTCATAAAGCGTTTTAAGATCGGGAATCAATAGATCTTGAAATTCTTTGTAAAAGGCTACTGTGAGACCGTCCGCCTCCGGGGCCTTTTGAGCTGTCATTCCGCGTAGCGCCACTCGTATCTCATCAGATGCTAGAGGTGCCATCAGATGTTCCCTATGCTCAGTCACCAGCCACGGCATCTTAATGTATGACAAGTATTCCTCTAACTCTGTCCTGTCTGTAGGGATTTGGGAGGTGTACAACTTTTGATAATAAGATCGAAAATGGGCAGCCATTTTCTCTGGGGTCCGTAATGGGTTCCCGTTCTCATCCATCATGCCTAACATGTTATCTAATTCCCTCTTGGGACTCAATATTCCTGCCAGAGTGGCACCTGGTCTTTCTGGTTCACCATAGCAGCGTGCCGTTGCATATTTCCCCATGTGTTTAACTTCATCAAGGAATTCTGCCAATTTTTGTTTGAGGTCTGCGGTAATTTGTGCGGTTCCCGCCCGTTCAAGTCCTGTTCCAGGCAACCTATTTCCCGTTCTAGTGTCTCTAATCTGCTTTAAATAGAGCGCCTTACACCCGCATGTGTGGAGATCACCACCCCCCTGACATAGACTTTAAATGTTTCCCACACTGTGGTAAATGATTATAAATGTATAATAAAGTATCGTCTGCGTAGGCAGAAATGTTTAGTGTGTACTCGGGGAATCTCAGCCCTCTGTGTGCATGGTACTCGCGGATGGCACAGGCCAGTGGTTCGGCAACTATCGCATACAGTAGTGGGGAAAGGGGTCAGCCCTGGCGTGTTCCCCGGGTGATGTTGAATGACTGGGAAACCTCATCTCCAATCCTCATTCTAGCTGTGGTTATGTGTATAATACTGACACCAACTGGAGGAATATATCCCCAACTCCTATCTTGCGTAGCACTGCAAGCATAAAACTCCACTCCACAGAGTCTAATGCCTTCTCGGCATCGAGAAAGACCGCCACTGCCTTGATTTCTGGATTCAAGCTCTGTACCGTACCAAACAAAGTCCTCATATTGTGAGACAGGTTACGACTAGGAATAAACCCCGTCTGTTCTGGTCAAATAATACCTGGTACTAGAAGAGCCAGTCTGTAAGCCAAAATTTTAGCATAGAGCTTGACATCGACATTAAGCAGGGATAAGGGACTGTATGAGGAGCAAGTACTCGGTGACTTTCCTGGTTTTAACAAAGTAACAATGACCACTTCACGCATAGAGGATGGCATGATGCCAGGCTCCGCCATCTCCTCATAAAGCGTTTTAAGATAGGGAATCAATAGATCTTGAAATTCTTTGTAAAAGGCTACTGTGAGACCGTCCGCCTCCGGGGCCTTTTGAGCTGTCATTCCGCGTAGCGCCACTCGTATCTCATCAGATGCTAGAGGTGCCATCAGATGTTCCCTATGCTCAGTCACCAGCCACGGCATCTTAATGTATGACAAGTATTCCTCTAACTCTGTCCTGTCTGTAGGGATTTGGGAGGTGTACAACTTTTGATAATAAGATCGAAAATGGGCAGCCATTTTCTCTGGGGTCCGTAATGGGTTCCCGTTCTCATCCATCATGCCTAACATGTTATCTAATTCCCTCTTGGGACTCAATATTCTTGCCAGAGTGGCACCTGGTCTTTCTGGTTCACCATAGCAGCGTGCCGTTGCATATTTCCCCATGTGTTTAACTTCATCAAGGAATTCTGCCAATTTTTGTTTGAGGTCTGCGGTAATTTGTGCGGTTCCCGCCCCGTTCAAGTCCTGTTCCAGGCAACCTATTTCCCGTTCTAGTGTCTCTAATCTGCTTTAAATAGAGCGCCTTACACCCGCATGTGTGGAGATCACCACCCCCCTGACATAGACTTTAAATGTTTCCCACACTGTGGTAAATGATTATAAATGTATAATAAAGTATCGTCTGCGTAGGCAGAAATGTTTAGTGTGTACTCGGGGAATCTCAGCCCTCTGTGTGCATGGTACTCGCGGATGGCACAGGCCAGTGGTTCGGCAACTATCGCATACAGTAGTGGGGAAAGGGGTCAGCCCTGGCGTGTTCCCCGGGTGATGTTGAATGACTGGGAAACCTCATCTCCAATCCTCATTCTAGCTGTGGTTATGTGTATAATACTGACACCAACTGGAGGAATATATCCCCAACTCCTATCTTGCGTAGCACTGCAAGCATAAAACTCCACTCCACAGAGTCTAATGCCTTCTCGGCATCGAGAAAGACCGCCACTGCCTTGATTTCTGGATTCAAGCTCTGTACCGTACCAAACAAAGTCCTCATATTGTGAGACAGGTTACGACTAGGAATAAACCCCGTCTGTTCTGGTCAAATAATACCTGGTACTAGAAGAGCCAGTCTGTAAGCCAAAATTTTAGCATAGAGCTTGACATCGACATTAAGCAGGGATAAGGGACTGTATGAGGAGCAAGTACTCGGTGACTTTCCTGGTTTTAACAAAGTAACAATGACCACTTCACGCATAGAGGATGGCATGATGCCAGGCTCCGCCATCTCCTCATAAAGCGTTTTAAGATAGGGAATCAATAGATCTTGAAATTCTTTGTAAAAGGCTACTGTGAGACCGTCCGCCTCCGGGGCCTTTTGAGCTGTCATTCCGCGTAGCGCCACTCGTATCTCATCAGATGCTAGAGGTGCCATCAGATGTTCCCTATGCTCAGTCACCAGCCACGGCATCTTAATGTATGACAAGTATTCCTCTAACTCTGTCCTGTCTGTAGGGATTTGGGAGGTGTACAACTTTTGATAATAAGATCGAAAATGGGCAGCCATTTTCTCTGGGGTCCGTAATGGGTTCCCGTTCTCATCCATCATGCCTAACATGTTATCTAATTCCCTCTTGGGACTCAATATTCTTGCCAGAGTGGCACCTGGTCTTTCTGGTTCACCATAGCAGCGTGCCGTTGCATATTTCCCCATGTGTTTAACTTCATCAAGGAATTCTGCCAATTTTTGTTTGAGGTCTGCGGTAATTTGTGCGGTTCCCGCCCCGTTCAAGTCCTGTTCCAGGCAACCTATTTCCCGTTCTAGTGTCTCTAATCTGCTTTAAATAGAGCGCCTTACACCCGCATGTGTGGAGATCACCACCCCCCTGACATAGACTTTAAATGTTTCCCACACTGTGGTAAATGATTATACCGACCCTATGTTATCAGTGAAGAAGTTTTCTATTGCTGTTGCTAATCCCTCTTTGAATACAGGGTCCAATAGCGAATAAGGTGGGAAACGCCATACGAATGCCGGAAGTTGTGGCGCCCTGTATCGCAAGACAAGCTGGACAGGGGAGTGGTCAGAATATGTTCGTGGAAGGTGTGCACATGCCACAACTCTGGAATGCAATCCCCCAGATAATACCAAAAAATATATTCGAGTGTGAGTGTCATAGACAGAGGAGTAATGTGTATAACCTCTCTCAACGGGTGATCTATGCCTCCAAATATCTATGAGGCCTTCTGCATGCATTATATCTTGTAAGGCTACTGCGGCAGCCGCTGGACGCCTGGGCGGGCCCTGGGATCTGTCTATATTTGGGTGTAATATGCTATTGAATCGCCTCCCCACACATGTGAGACACCCTTCCACTGTACTAATTTGGCCACCAGTGAAGTATAGAATTGGGGATCATCATAGTATGGGCCATACACCCCCACCAGGAGGAACCTCAAGTCACCCCGTTTGCAAAGGGTTACCACGAACCTACCCTAAGGGTCCTCTAACAAGCCGTCACCTCTCCCCCTGCTTTCTTATCAATCCAAATCAGGACCCCCCTGGCAAGGGAAGTGTAGTCCGCAGAGTAGAAAATCCCCTGCAATTTACAATGTACTTACACACTGCGCTCCGGGGTGAGGTGTGTCTCCTGCAGGATTGCAATAGCCACGGAGTGTCTTTTCATGTAGGCGCACACTCTTCTAACCTTTTGGTTATCATTGAAACCTCGCACATTCCAGGTCATGAGCTGGAGGAACTGCGCAGTCTCACCTTCCGCATCCACTTGGTATAATTGACCACTTCAGTGAACGAACCCCCTTGCCTGTGGTATGTATTGTATGTAACTGTTGTTGCATGTTTACATCAATGCACGCACCCTTACTGATATAACAAACATACCCGCCCACGCCACGAGAACCCGCAACAGTTGTGGCTATCTGATTCCCCCCTCCCCAATCCCTGAAAACAAAAAAGAACCCCAAAGAAAACAGTGCTATTAGTGTGATACACTTGGGGGCAGATGTTGCCATCATTCCTAACTCCCTACACCACCCTATTTAAACTTATAGTCACATTCAACTTTAGACAAGTATCACTGTGAGCGGCTACACTCTGCGCTCTATACGCCCAGTAAGCCCATGTTTATATCGAGCAGTCCGATGTGTTACCCTATAGTGTTTTCCTAGTCGTACCCAGCCCATGCATTCACGACGCAGCAAAGCCTACGAGTGTCCCCCATCTCCATGCTATTGTACACCCATGTAACCATCATTGTCTCTTTCCGTACCGTATGCTATCCATCTTGGTTCTGCCCAGACAGTCACTCATCCGACTCTTGCTCTTCAAGGACCCTTGGGGAGCCCTCCATGTGCGATAGAGAGGCGCCTGGTGAACCTTGGCATTTCAAGCGCTGTTCTTTATCTTTGATGAAGCGTAGCACAGCTTTAGGGTCAGTGAAGAGATGTGTTTTGCCGTCCATTTTGACGCTTAAATTAGCAGGGTACAGCATGCTGTACTCCAGGTATAGGACCCGAAGTTTCTTTTTCACTAGGATGAAAAGCATACGCGCTTCTTGCACTTGCATGGTGAAGTTCCCTGTTCTTGAGCTTTTTGCAAAGCTGCATCTCGATCCCTATAATTTAATAGTCAAGCTATTATAGGCCGGGGGGCAGCTCCTAGTATCGGCCTGGGCGCCAGGGAACAATGCGCTCGTTCTACTACCAGTATTTCAGAGGAGGTGTTCCAGCCCAGTAAGTCGACAAGTAGCTTCTCTACATACTGCTCCATATTGCCGATATTAGACGATTCAGCAACTCTCAAAATGTGGACATTGTTTTGCCTAGATCTCGCTTCGAGATCTTCAGCCTTTGCCTGTAGAGCTTGTAGGATTTTGTCCCTCTCTTTATCCGTCTCTGCGTCTGCTCAGACAACGTCCTCCATGTCGGATATGAACATGCTTGCCCAGCCTCTCTGACATCCTGTCCATGCAGAACGATAGCCCATCAATTTTGCTGTCTATCTTTGAGAGGCTTTGTTGAATAGTACGAAACGCCTGTTTCATGTCTATATCTTCTCCTGCGTCCTGATCTTCCGAGGTGGAATCTTGCTCAACAGGCGTTGACTCTTTCGACCTAGGGGTTTTACGTAGGTCAAACTTCGGTTTGGGCTGGAGCTTGTCAGTTTTACCCATAATGCCAGTGTTTGTGCGATGTGGGTGCGCCAGTCAGAGTGCCTAACCAATGCGAATCAGTGTTTGCCCAGGTGCCTAGTATTGCCAGAAGATCAGATTCAGGCCAGGTTCTCTCTCTTGCACACTTTGATTACCTTCCTCCGAATGTCCCCCGTGCACATCAGTGGGGGGCGAGGGGTGTGTTTATCTCCTCGTCTCTTTTAGCTGACCACACTGCAACCTTCTCCCACACTCAAGGGCATAATGGTCGTGCAGGCCAGCAATGAACTATCATGTCCCCACACCAGTGCCTCTCTTGGGTGTGTTCTCTGTGCTCCCCAAGGCTCAAGCTGTGCCCAACAGAAGCATCCGCTCTCCCAGGGGTCCCAAACAGCAGTCCTGGTCGCCGCGTTCTATCGTACGCGGGCCTGCGCCAGCTCGGGTCTTGATTACGTATGTTCCACGAGGCCGCCTTAACCTGCTCTACTGATGACCTCGGGGGCACACGCCGGCTCAGCACTGTTGGAAGATCTTCTCTCCGGCGGTCCTGTATAGAACTAGAGCAGGCCGCTTGCTGAGTGATCTAAGCTTTTTGCTGTGCAATTTCGCTTACCGCATTAGCGGATGTTGCTGCGGGATCTCCCGGTCCAGACTCACGATTTCTGTCGTCACCCTGTTGCACCGGGTACGTCTCCCTCGATACGGCAGCACGCAGCTATCTAATATCAGCCCCTCCGCCGCGGTCTCTCGTTGGGCTTTCCATGCCTCACCGCGGGACCATTCGCCCAGTGATCTCTTGTCTGCCTGGGGTGCGGTAGCCATCTGCGTAGCCGGAGGGCCTCACACACCTCTGCGCCCGAAGTGCGTCACAGCCGGTATCTTCAGTTAGGCTGCATCAATTTGGAAGGCGACGGGTGCACTGAGTAGCTCTTAACAGCAGCAAGATGACTCCCCCTCACAGTGTTGGCGCTATTAGGGTTTATGTAAGGATTATGGAGGAATATTGGTGGCCAACGGGGAGAGTTGCCCTAAATCCCGGCCATCTTGAAGTCCAACAAGCTCCGCCCGTTCATGATTACAAAAGTTTTGAATAGCCAACGTAAAACTGATATTACAGCTATCAACTCATACTATTGCATAGACCAGCGGTTCTTAACCTTTTCTCTCCTGGGACATATACTGAATCACTACTGGAAACCAGAGACCAGGGTCTAAGCAATTTCTACAATTTCAACCTCAAAACACCACACAAAATATAGAAAGAAGCATATAAAATACAAATATACCAATTCTAAAATATTTTATTTAATCTACAAACAAAAATTGAAATCTTATTTTTAGTAGGAAGGTTGGAGCTTTTCAGAATTTGAATGTATTTGTAAAAGATGAAACAGTATTCTGGGTTGAAAGGATGTAGTTTGTCTGTGGTTGCATGGATAGATTGATCTTTGGTTGCTTTTAGGATGATTGACTCTCATGACTGGTTCGAAGATGTTTTGTATTATATGCAATCACAGAATATTAAAGTTTGTGGACTTAATTAAAAGCAGTTTTGGTTGAGGAATTCTCCAATCAGTTGTTGGAATGTATGTGGGCAGTGCAGGAGTAAGTGTATCCAGTGAAGTGTAATCATACTTGGGTAGGGTCCAAAAGATTAGTCCCTGGGAGGAGGGTGCTGAGTGTGAGAGATGCATTGTGCTCTGGTCAATAGTAAGGAGGTGAGCAATCACAGAACTGGCGTCATTCATGCCTATGGGTGGTTTAGTCCTTCTGTGGAGAGCCAGTTTGATTGCCGTTTGTTTTCGCCATACCAAGTAGCTGTATGCCATGGGGATGCTCTTTTGAGGAGGGCTGTTGGTAGCTATGCAGGGGACTTTGGAGTTGGTACTTTATAGTATTTCGGACTGTGTCAGCAGTAGGGTAGATTTGTTGAAGAAGTTTATGAGCCTGAACACCTTAATTTATGCAGGCATTGTCCTGTCTAGTTTTACTCCTCATGGGTCGAGTGGGTAATAAGGGCGAGATTGTGGAGCTAGTGTTGCCGTGGTCAGTTGAAATGGTAGGCATAGCAGCAGGGTTAACATCCCGGGCATGGAAAAATCTTTTAGCGTATCAAACGATGTAGTTGAGATATGGGGATATTTTCTGAGCATTATCGCACAGGCAGCATTCCTCTAGTTTGGCCTGATGCATTTTACCAAGGAAAAATTGAGATACAACACTCATTGGATTTCACCACCACACTTGTAATCAGAGCCTAATAAGAAAAAACATAGTGTATCTGCAACACAAGGATGTCCTTATATATAACAAAGGTTTGCATAGGTTGTGCATCATCTATAAATGACCCATGATTACTTCTCTAACAGTTACAAACTGTACACAGCCTATTCACCATAGTAATCATTATAGTATTACTGCTGGAACTGGTAATACCACTGTGCTAGCCATCTTTCAGAAGTGGGACAGCGTAAGTTTATGCAGTTGTTGTAAAGGGAGTGTGTGTGTGTTTTTTTGAAGAGTACTCGTTTGTGGATTAAGAGCCAGTGGATCTCTTTGAGGTGCGGGGTGATATGAGTGTCAGGTGGGAGGTTAAGGGTGAGCCTGGACACTTAGTTTTGTATGGTCTGGAGTCCTCTGGTCAGGATGCCTTACCGTAGTTTAGCTTGCTGGTGATGAGGGCTTGAGACGGCTCTCTGAGTGTTGGTGGGGAGCCTTTTAAAGATCTTCTTGAGCTTCTTTCGTGTGTGGAAACAGGAGCTGGCGATGGCATTCAGTTGGCCATCATGGTAAGTGGGTATTGACTACATTTCCTAGGTTCTTTGCATGGGTTGCAGAGAGGGGCATTGGACTAGGTTTGGCAGGCCACTAGGCGGAGTCCCAGAGTAAGGTGTCTGCCAAAGAATACTACTTCAGTCTTGTCTGTGTTGAGCTTGAGGCAGTTGGTTTTCATCCATCTTGTGACTTCGGTCATGTAGGTAGAGAAATTGGTCTAGGTGTTTGGATTCCTGTCAGAGAGGGAGAGTATGAGCGTGTGTCATAAGCATAGGATATGATGCGGATTCTGTGGATGATGCTGGCAAGTTGGGGCATGTGGGCATTGAACAGAATGGGGCTGAGTGAGGATCCTTATGAAACTCTGCAGATGAGGTTGATGGCGTCCGAGGTGAACGGGCCAGGCTGACCAACCGGGTAAGACCTTTCAGGAAAGAAAATCCAGCAGAGTGCAGGATTTTGGATGCCGGCTTTATGCAGTCATAAAGACAAGGTGAGAGATGGTGTTGAAAATTGTAGAAATATACAGTAGGATGAGAGCAGTGGTGCCATCTTATCCGTGGCGGCGATGAGGGTGGTCACTGTACTGTGGTTGGGCCTAACTTCAGACTAAGGGGTGTGTAGGAGGAGGTTGTCAGTGAGGCAGGTGGGAAGACGTTTATCATCTTTTCAATGATTTTTGCCAAGTGGTGTACTAGCGGTACACATATAGTAGGCTAGCAACTTGGGAGTCTGTTGAAGGTTTCTGAGGTTGTCACGGGGCGAGTACTGTGACGTATTTCCAGGAGTCTAGGTAGGTGGCAATGATGATTGAGTCATTCAAGATAAGGGTGAGGGCTGCACTAATAGTGTCCAGTCCTTTGATGAAGGTGTGGTGCTGCAGGGGTCTAAGGGTGCTCTGGAGTATATTGACTGCATGGTTGTTGCAAATTCTTGAGTGGCAATGCTGGACTAAGTGGGTTAGGGTGGTTCTCTGGCTGTTGGAAGAGATGGGAAAGAGGACTGACAGTGGAAGTGTCTGGATGGGGTATAAACTTTTTGTAGATGCTGGTTATCTTGATCCCGAATAGTAGGGGGAGCTGGGTGCAGAGGTCAGGGGGATGGGGGAGTTACGCTGGTGGAGCTTGGTGCCAGAGAGGTGAAGTCTATCACTATAGCAAAGATTTCCTTGGAATTGTTGGTGTTGCTTTCGATGCGGTCATTGTGTGTGGAGCGTTTGGTGCCCTTAATTTTCTGATGGTAGAGTCTGCATGTGGATTTGTAGATGCTCTTGTTGGTGTCATTCTGACTTTGTCTCCATCTGCTTTCAAGTTGCTTACAGTGGCATTTGGTGAACCAGAGCTCTTCCTATACCAGCTTGCTTGTGGTCTGGTTCTCATGGTAATGAGAGGATCCTGGGTGTGTGCAGGCAATGGTCCAGGCCACGAAGATTAATTCGGGGAGGTGGTTGTTGGGCTGAGGCTGGTGGAGTAGCAGTTCAGAAGACCAGGATACCTATAAGATTTCGTTTCAGACCCATTGTAAAGATTTGGTGATGGTATTTCTGCAGTAGGTGTGGGATAAGTATGCTGAAGCTGAGGGTGTGGTAAGACCAGGTTATATTTTGCTGGTGGTGCTTACGGAGGTAGTGGAGCATTGGATGGATTCTTTGATGGCGATTCCGCTTTCTGTTGGTTTGTCATGTCCTTTCTTGCGATCTTGTATCCGGAGGGGATTGCTGTGGCAATAACTGGAGCCATGGAGGGAATCAGTCTAGTTTTGATCAGGAAGAGCAGGGTCCGGTGAGTAGTTGTGTAGTAGATCCCAAATTTCTGTGGTGTGTTTAGTGAGGGAGCAAGTGTTGAGTAAGCAAGACAGGAAGGGGCGTAGTAGGGTTGGGTGTGTATGGTGATAGGTGTGTGGGTTGTTAGGTGGTAGTAGGAGGGTGCATGCTAAACGGCAGGTGGCACAGGAGAAGGCGCCTTCAGTGCTGGGCGGTGCGGCAGCAGTAGCTCGGGGTGAGGTGACCAGGGTTTAAGGTGCAGAGGATAACAGTGGAGTAATGATAGGGAGGGCCCAAGCAGTGGGAGGTATTCTAAAGGTACATAATGGGTTCACATCCAAAATTGTGGGACCTCCAGTAGAAATCTATAAAGCACAAGCAAGAGGTGGGGCGCTCTATGGTGTAGAGCTATGGGGCCACGCCAATGCCTCCTCGCTCTCCATCTCTGAGAATAGTTTCATAAGGCGTCTGCTGAGACTCCCACAGAGCACACCGCTGATCCCGCTACGCCTTGACTTAGGTCTGGTCCCCATACATGAAGTTATCCCTAACCGTCCTCTATTGTACTGGAGGAGACTCTGGTCCAGATCTGAGCTCTTAAGTTATCAGGAGGAACTTAGTCATCTATTGACACTAAGGGGTGTGGGAAAAATCCCTTGGTTAAAGCATGTTAAAGATCTATGCCTGGCCCTGGGGAAGGGAGATCTGTGGCTTGCCCCCACACTCTCCTCTGTTATGACTCCCAAGAGGGCGCTGGTCAAAGCACTCAACTATTTCCGATTGGAACAGATGGCACTAAGACCATTGTTGGGTAGGTTGTCCAGTAGCTTTCTCGAAGTCAAGGACAGGTACCAATTTGAGAAACTCTTGGACGACATTCAGCCCCCACTGGCGAAGTAATTGTATGTCCAATTTAGACATGGATCTCTCCCAGTGAGGGCAGTAACAAACAAGTGGTCAATGGCTCATTATACATCTAGCCTATGTCCGGGGTGTGAATACGCCGAAGAGACAGATCTGCACGTTGTGCTCTTCTGCCCCTCATACTCCACGGCTAGAGCCAAATGGATCTTACAGTTATGCAAGTCCAGGGGCTTCAGGGATTACAGGGTTGTGTTTAGATTGCTGAAATATGACTCTACCCCGTTGACTGTGTTTGCGACCTCCAGATTCTTGTTCTCTATGTTGTGCTCTAGAGGAGCCAAACTTAAGGAGAAAGCTGCAATAACTGTTTAACTGTCAGTACCCTTCTGCATTTACTAGAGAATTTTAATACCACTTTCAGTGGCCTGTTTTTATCTGTTTTTATTATTTTAAATACTATTTATTGTTCTAGGTGTATTGTTTAATCATGTACACTTTGTATTGCTGCTCATTGGTGATCAATTGGTTGTCTTATGTAATTATGTATTCTTCGCTTTTATGGTTTTTAACCGATAATAAAGCTTTTTGACTGACTGACTGATAGGGAGTGAGGTGGGTGAAAGGAGGTCAGGGGGTCCTGATGCTAGTGGGGCACAGACAGGCTTGCCTGGCACATCTGTGGCACGTCTGCGCTGTAGCCTCCATTAAGTAAACCTAGTTTAGCTGGAAACCAGTGATGTCTCTTCCTGTTCAGATGGATGAGGAGAAATGAGTCTTTTTGCTTGGCTTCTTAAAGATAGTTTTGGCAAGGAAACCTAGTGATATCACTACCTGTGCAGATGAGTACATAGTAAAGATTAAAATAAATTCCAGCGTCTTGTGAACAAAGTGAAAACTGCTTTTGGCCAACGGCATTGTAGATCGCTCAGTGTTACATTCAATCAGCTGGGGTACTTAAAATAAAGTTTCAAGGTGCGCGATTCATAAACAGTTCCAACCATACTGTAACCGATTTGGATTTTCGTTGTTCTCGGAAGACTAGCTGTTGTATGCTGCACTGCAGAGAGAGGGAGGCGGTTCCTGATGGCAGTGATAGCCACTGCAGCACAGAAAGAGGCAGGAGGCGCTTCAGCAGTGATCACTGCCTCGCACGGAGAGGCAGGGGGCGTTAGAGGATACGACACATCCGGGATCGGTACTGCAGCGTGTGGAGAGGGAGGGGGCAGAACTCTAAGGACCTCTACAGTGCTGAGATACGGAGGGGCTGTGTGTGGGTCAGTAAGAAGACCAACAGAGGGAACTAAAACGTATTTTGAGTAGGATACAAGTAAACGTACATCAAGATTTGTCACAGTTTTTTCCCCAAATCTTATATTTTTGTGCTCAGAAAATACAAATTAACAAAATGCATGATTGAAGCCAACCACAAAACAGGGCTGGTGAAAGATAAATACTCCTCGTTCACCTAATCATACTTTAAGCAAGCATTTGGTTATAATACACAATGCTCTTTTCGAGCAGGAAGTTTTCGTTTCAAGATGGCGTCTGTGTTAATCAAATAGTCCGGTAGAAGCAGTGAGGGTGACGTCAAGAAACAGAGGGGACACAGCTGGGAAACCTCAAGAAAAGCAACTATATCAAAGCCATTTTCCACAACGCCCTACTATGTAAAGGTACCGTGGCCACACAGGTTTTCAAAGCCCCGGAATGTAACTGCAACATTTCCTGCTCAGTAGTCCAGTAGGTAAAGGCACCATCATCATGTGGGTTAAGAACCTCAGTATGTAAGTACCAACCCCTCTAAAGCTCCCTGTAGTACCTAGCTGAAATGTACAACTGACACCTTGAGAACTTATAGTAGGGCCGATCTACTGGCCCTTCGGGACCGATGTACACCCTGCGAGTTTTCGCCTGTAGTCCCGCTGTGTGGCCCATATCATTGTAGGTGTGGTGCTTGGTCATTGGAATCCCCCTCTCTTATACGCCCCTTGGGGCCTGTTATAAAGAGGGTAGGACAACGGGACCTGAGTATCTGGAGCTTAAACGTCAGATCTGTGGTAAAGCACCATCAGGTGGTTTACGACCTTCTTATTGATGGTTCGCCGGATGCCCTCTTTCTGACGGAAACGTGGCTCCAGGACTCTGACTCCTCGATAATTAACCTAGCCTTTCCCCCAGAGTATGCTATTTTCACTTTACATCGGACGACTAGAGGTGGAGGTATTGCGATGGCCACCAAACGGTGTTATCCCTGCGAGTGGAAAGCCGCTGAACTTTTGGGGTGTGAGGGTGCCCTATTTAAAATAGCGTTTAGTCACCAGTTTACCTTCTCTGGGCTATTAATTTACCGGCCTCCGGACTGTGACTGTTTTTAGGGCTGGTCTTCCTGAGTATATTAGCATAGAGGCACTAGGATGTGCAAATTTTAATGTTGTGGGAGATCTTAATCTCCATTTGGACTGCCCTTCTTTACCCTCTATTAGGAGCTTTCTGGCGGATCTTGAGGCTCTACAGCTCTCGCAGATGATTACTTTCCCCACACATAAAGGTGGTCATATTCTTGACCCGTTCTTCACAAATCTAGAAGGATTCAGAGTTCTTGGTTCCTCCCAGTTGGTTTGGACAGACCACATGCTGGTGAAAACGGCATGCTCTTTGTCTGACTCTCCTTTTCTATCTCAGGATAGACTTGTTCTTAAACGACTCTGGAACAAATTAAGACTGGAGGACTTTTACCATCAGCTCGAGAAGGTTCCTTTAGGTCCGCTCACCGAGGTTGATTGTGGATACGACTCCTTCTGTGAGTGGATATCTGGTGCCCTCGACTCTCTGATTCCTATGTGTTGGTCCAAGTGTCACCGGAAGGAGCCGAGCCCTTGGTATGACACTTCCTTGGCATCTCTTAAGAGGGCCTGTAAACAGGCCGAAAGATTATGGAGGAAGTCGTACGACCCAGATCTGAAAATATGTTATCTGGCCAAGGTCAAGATTTATCACAGGGTAGTGTGTCAAACTCGCGCTTCCTTTTATGCTCAACAGTTTCAGAACTCTGCCAATCCATCGAAACTTATTTTTAAAGTATTAAAGGACTTGATGGCGAAGAGAGCAACTGCAGTGGAAATATGCTCGAACTCACATTGTGAGGGTTTGGCCTCTTTCTTCCATGAAAAAGTGCAAGCCATCTATCGCACTTTCCCAACGGGTTCCCTGATGCTAGAGCAGGTTGGTCGCACCTTAGGTGAGGGGGAATGTCTTTCCATCTTACCCCCCTTATCTCTGGAGGTGTTTGACTTTCTCAGCGCCAAAATCAAGTCTGGATCTCCGGCAGACCCGCTGAAACCGGCCCAACTCAAGACCCTGGCACCGGTTTGCCGTACCCCGGTGCTGTCCTTGATCAACCTGTCTCTCTCTTCTGGGGTGGTTCCCGTTAGATGGAAGCAGGCAGTAGTCACGCCAATTCTGAAGAAGGCGACCCCTAACCCCCTTAAACCTGAAAGCTACCGCCCTATCTCCCTTCTCCCTTGGGCCACGAAAATAGCGGAGGCCCATGTGAATGCCACTCTTACAGACCATCTTGGTAGGCTTAACATTCTCGACCCTACCCAGAACGGGTTCCGTGCGGGTCACAGCACGGAGACGGCCCTTCTCTCGATGGTCGAGCATCTGCGTTCCGTGCTGGATTCCGGTCGGACGGCGGCACTACTGTTATTAGATCTTAGTGCCGCCTTCGACACGGTCTCGCACGGGATTCTGATTCGGCGTCTTGAGGAGGTGGGCGTTTCTGGCTCCGCCTTGCACTGGTTTTGTTCCTTCCTTACGGATAGGTCATTCCAGGTGGCGATCCCGCCCGGTAAGTCGTCATCCTACCCGCTAGACCAGGGAGTCCCACAGGGGTCTTCACTGAGTCCCACCCTTTTCAATCTGCATGCGAGACCGTTGGCTGCGGTCGTCAAGCGGTGGGGCCTGACCATGGTCTCTTACGCAGATGACACGCAGCTGGCGGTCACACTGAATGGGGACCCAGACCTGGAGGCTCCCAGGTTCTGTGATGGTCTGCGGGAAGTGGCTAACTGGATGAATTCCAACTGTCTCCAGTTAAACACCAAGAAGACGGAGATTATGGTGGTTGGTAAACAGGTGGCTTTGTGAGATGACAAATGGTGGCCTTCGGAGTTGGGTGTGACTCCCCTCCCAGCGGCAGAGATAAAAAACTTGGGGGTGTGGCTTGATCCTTCTCTGAGTTTCATCTGTCATACCAAGAAGGTGGCGGCTTCTTGTTATGGCATCATCAGAGGACTTTGACCCATCCTCAAGTTATTTGATGCACCCACAAGACAGCTGGTGGTCCAAGCATCAGTGCTGTCCAGGCTGTACTATGCCAGCTCCCTACTGGCGGGGATAAACCAGTCAGAATCTCTGCGGCTCCAGCGGGTTCAAAACGCTGCGGCCCGATTGGTGACAGGTCTGCCTAGGCGATGCTCGGTGTCCAATACTCTGCGCTCTCTCCACTGGCTCCCTGTGCAGCAGAGGATTAGATTTAAGGTTCTCTGCTTTGCATTTAAAATCCTAAAGGGTACTCCCCCACAAATCTTGGAGAAATTGCTGATCCCCTATGTCCCCTCTCGCACTCTTAGATCGCTAGGCCAGAACTTAGCAGTGGTCCCGCGTTTTAAGTTGAGCAGAATTGGTGGCCGCTCCTTTCGAGTCCTGGCAGCGAGTTGGTGGAATTCTCTTCCTCCACAAATTCGGGCCATCGATGAGCTCCTTCAGTTTAGATGGGCTATCAAGACCTTTTTATTTGTTTAGCTCATCTGTTGTGTCTCGTCTCCTTTTGTCCGCTTTTAGTGCTGTGTTGTGTTCACCTTCTCAAAGCGCCAGGACGCCCCTTTGCTGGGGCAGCTGTGCGCGGTATAAATAAAAATAACATAACGCACAAAGACCGATGGAATCTCTACTGTGTTTACTGTAAGGCATCCAATTTGAGTGCAGCATTTTCTCTTCCTCCGCCCTAGGCCACTGCAGAGCACCATAGGATGCAGAGAGACCCCACCAGTGATGAAGGTAGTGAAATACCCACAAAAACACTGCATTAGAACTATCTCTCCCACCAGCCCAGTTCTCCACAATGGTTCCCAGCCTTCCAAGTAAAATCCTCCTAGCCACTGGTCCTCCTGCTCCCTCGGGTCAAGTATCACAGTTGGATGTTATCTTTTCAAAACATTTTGTCAATTAATAAGCTAGATCAATATAAATATTTTTTGAGGTAACCAGCCCTGTGTTGTGTGGTTACATAAGCTCTGGGTACACACACTTCTATTGTACATGCTAACATTTAAAGTGGACATCTTTTTAGACTATGACTTTTAACCCGCATTTGCTTGCACGGCATCATATGATAAAGTACTCAGAAATGGTTTTGTTTACACTTACAGTTCTCCGTAGGCACATTATCAGGTCTTAGAACATTCAGTTCAAGGACTTAGTACACAGAGCAAAATGTTGTTGTTTGTTGTTGTTGCCTTTGGCGACAGCCCTGGGTGAATAGACTAAACAATTGCAACAGGACTGGGACTCAGGCAAGGAACGAATGGGTCGAGTTTGTTATATAAACGGTGGCATCCTTTGTTTCTGGAAGAGGAGCATTTTGAGGCATTGTCGATGGTTGACCCATGCAGGAATTCTAGACCAGCTGAATTACAACACCATACTGAAGGGAAAGGCGGTCTGCTCTACACCAAGTCTGAATGCCTGATGTCACACACCCACAGGAAAAAGGGAGTTAGACCACTCTAAGGTATTTTGGCAGACCCACACATCCTATGCTTCATAGAATAGGAAGAGCTAGTTAGGAATGCAATTATATGCATGCATATAATCTAATGCAAAGGCACTTAGGTTGAATTATTAATTCTGTTCACCATTCTTATAATGCTGATAACGTTGTTTTGCTCCATTTTATTAATCATTGCAGTGCACGTAACTTACACAAGAGTGCAGTTTCTTCAATAAATGTTTGAAATGGTAATTTGCCTACTTCTTGTGGCTCCTTTTGGGCATCTGAGTTACTAACGAAAAGGTGGGATCTGTTTCCATGATTTCCTTAGGGGAATTAGAGTTGTATGTTCTGAGGTTGTGGACACCATCCATTGCCCTGTGATTAAGGCAGAGCGGGCTTTAGCACTGGTGGTGCCCTGTGCGACAGTGTTTTTTGCTGCCCCCCCATGACCACTCCGCAACGGATTCTCGCACTACCACCCTTTCACAGTCTCCATAACCACTCTCTCTCAGATGCATTTAATTAGTTTTATAGTGTCACTCATAAAAGTGAAGGCTGTCAGAGCATTTTACATTGCACACACATTACAGAGACAAACAATCATATATGGGTAAATCAATGTATAGGAAACATTACATAAGACAGAGGTTTACAAGGGGTAGGATTTATATGTCATCCATACTGGTAGGCCGTATAGTTAAGGAGAGCTTGATCTGGAGAAGCACAAACTCAGAATTTGAAACGTAACACTATGGTTGGGAGTTCTCTTTAATAATCAGTCATTATTTCTACCCAAATGAACCCTTTGTGAAACATTAGAATAATCAAAGTCTGGGGGAAAAAATCAATCCGCTCTAATCTATACTTGAAGTCTGCATTTCAGTTCTTTGCTGACAGTTAATAGCTCACTGTTTTACATTGGGAGTTTAACTTGTACACTGCAAGTAGCAAAAGGAAGTCTCTGACGAAAGCAGTAGCCCACTGACCTATTCATGTTATATTCACTAGTGATTTGCATAAAACACATTCTTTGCAGCAGGTACATTAACCCTCCGCATTACCTTATGAGGAATCAAAACTTCCACCAGTCAAAACTTCCACTAGACAAAACTACAGTCTCTGTCCAGGAAGAACATTAATCACCGGAGTTAACTTGACATTTTTATTACTGGCTGAAAATTGCTGGTGGCCAGGAACATGGCAGCGGGTGCTTTAAAAAACAATATAAACTAGCAAACGGGGGGACCCCACACGAAGTCTGCACTAGTGCAGTGGCACCGCCCGAGAGCCTAACTTGGGTGTAGGGGCCAGAATGTGCACTGTGAGCTAGCCAACATATTCTGATGGTATGCGTGTACTCAGTCCCACATAGTTATGAAGCTTATGTTGCCTAAACATGCAGTCTTCCTGAGAAAGTAGGAACCGTACTACAGCCCCTTTAATATGAAGAATGAATATACAGTGCTTTTAGGTTTGCCACCAGATGCCACACCACAGCGCTTGCTGCACCAAACCTCCTCACATGGTGAGACAGCAGCCAAGACCTTTGTGTAAAACCTCAGTTGCCTCCCCTTGCAAAGGGGAGGCAACTGGGGAACCTCAAGACAGTGGGTGGGAGGCATGGACATTGGTGGATCTTGAGAGGGCAAGAATATGAGAGGTGGAAGGGGTTAGCAGGGATCATTAGGAGCAAAGTGTCGCAAGCGCAATCGTTGAAGAGATTTGTTTGAAAACTAAAGCAACAATTAACATCCTGAGCCCCCACCGGCAAAATAAAAGTCTGCATCAGCGATGAGCGCTTTGATCCACTCAAGGCACCTTCTATACTAAACATTGCCAACGTAAAAGAACCAGAGTTATCATTCGAATGGCATAAAATGCTCAGTCCTTGAGAGACAGCAGACCACAAGTCAAACTCAAGAGGCCCGGAAAACCATGCTACACAAAACCGCCATGCTGAGACCTCACCCAGCATAGCAATTGCATAAGCCTAGCGCCCATACAAAAGAAACACATACCAGGCCACACAACTGACAGGTTATCGAGGATTACACAGCATAGCCACAAAAGTAGGCAAAAGCTTAAATAGCAAAACTAATGTCACTTCTTGCAGGCGTCACCCCATGAGCCTATTTTTTGGTCTGGATTTTGACAGTACAGGTGTCAAGCGGCCCTATTGCTTACAATATACACAGGGTGGGCTTTGGTTCTTCCCACTGGTTTTCTTCGACCAACCTCTTGCTGTCCTAAGGAATTGCCTCGCCTGACTACAAACCAGGATGACAAAGAGCTTTCTTCCTCTGACACCACAGAAATAATTTCTCCTTATGTCGACTTGCCTCAAGGAAAGATGCATCCCTATCCATTCTAGACCCACTGAATCTAGAGTTGCTCTCCGTCCCCTGCCTTCTCTTGCCTCTCACTCATTTTAATCCCACACATCAGTAAAATGGTCAAGGCAGTCAAAATTCACCTTAATGCCATAAAGTCCACACCAGCATCTTGAGCGATTACCTCATAACGGCCATACATCTGCTGATCACCTCCATGCAGGACTTTGTGAACTACACCACTCGAAGCATTCCCCCCACTCGGCATCTAGGCCCGATCACAGAGCATCAAATTATGAGCACACCACTCCCATCCTGACTGGCCTACCTTAGCTACCCATCCCGACCAGTGTGAAATTAAAAATATGCTGCTTAGTTTGCATGAGTAAGCAACACCTGGTTCGTCAGAACAAAAGCTTATTTGCAAAGGGAATGAATTCCTAAGGTGAATAAGCTGCTGCAATAAAACTAAATTTTATGATAAGAAAGAAATAGGTGAGAAACATTAATTGTATTTTATACTTCAGTTGTATGCATACTGCCCACAGTGAAGAAAGTGCAAAAAAGAAAGAGCTACACGCATAGAATCGTGCAGAGAAAACAATCTATAAACTAAGTATATCTTGGCCTTGAATATGTTATTCAGTATTAGTGTCAACGTTCATTTAAGGTCGGGGACTTGAATCAATATTGATTCCGACATCCATTCTATAAATGATACCCCATAAATACCAGTCGACATTTTTGACCCTTTCGCCAGTTGCCATCTCAGTGTGGCATCTGTGCCGGTAGTGATGTGTGGGGGTGCCTAGATAGGCAGCGTGCTGTCAGTTTGATCGTGACTTGACACACCAGGAGTTCGGAGCCATGAAGAACACGGACCATTGGTGTGGAAAACTAAGGCCCAGAAAGGGGAACAGCCCTGTTCCTAGCAATCCGTTCGCAGAGCGGGAAGGATGGGTGGGTTGGTAAGGAATAAACGCCTAGATGGAGTCTCTTACAGATAAGGCTTACCAAAGGTAAGAGACTTGTTCATCTGATAAAAACTTTTAGACACAGATTCCTTATCCTTAGAATAGATACCCAAGCAATACCTCCCCGGAGGTGAGTATTCGAAACTGCTTGCTCAGTACTGCAGGACTTTCTAGTATAAACCAAAGTGCCTGTCCTGACAGACCTGACTGTCCAGGGAGTAGTGCTGCTACATGAATGAATGTAAAGAAACCCATGTTATTGCCTGGCAGATATCCAGGACCAGAACAACGCGTACTAACGCAGTAGTCGCAGCCTTAACTCTGGTGGAATGAGCACGCAAACCCTCAGGAGGTTGTTTGTTGGCCAATGTGTAATAGATCTAAATACAGAGTACAATCCATCAGGAGAGGGTCCGCTTCTACACAGCTTTTCACTTCTTCGCTCTGACATATACCACAAAGAGCTGTTCGTCCACCCAGAACTCTCTCCTGTGGTCAAGGTAGCACCACAATGCTCTTTTTGGGTCCAGTCGGTGAAGTCGATCCTCTTCTTTAGAGGTATGTGGCGTGGTAAATGTAGTCAGGGTAATGGACTGGCCTACATGAAAGGGTGGGATGACTTTTGGCAGAAAGGAAGACCTAGTTCGTAGAATTGGCTTTTCTGGGTAGATGTGTTTAAGTATGGAGGCTTTGCTGACAAAGCCTGAAGTTCACTGACCCTCCGGGCAGATGCTACTGCCACCAGGAAGGCCATCTTGATGATAAGGAGCCTGAGAGGACAGTTGTGCAAGCGCTCAATAGGAGCACACAACAGGAACATTAGGATTAGATTAAAGTCCCACTGAGGCATGATGAAGGAGGAAGCATATGCTGCAAAGCTTTTAAAAATATATGTACAATGGGGGATTTGAAGAGGGATGGCAGGTCAGGCAACTGCAGAAAGGGCGATCTATCAGTAAGTTAGTCCTTTAAAATGCCTAGAGCAGAGTCCCCTCTGGGCAAGGGAATGAATAAACAGAAGAACATGAGAAAGGGAGGCAGAAAGGGGGTCAACCTCTCTTTCTGCACACGGAGCCACAAACTTACTCCAACCGCTGGCATATAACATTTTGGTGGAGGGACGCCTACCTGCCAAGATAACAATACAGACTTCGAGCTGAAAGCTGCCATCTGTCTCTGCTCAATCTCCACACATGTAGGCGGAGCATTGACCAGTTCAGGTGGAGAACCCTCCCCTGCTGCTCTGACAGAAGATCCCCCTGAAGGAGCAGCGTGATTGAAGGACCGATGGCCATACTCAACAGTTCAGGATACCAAATTCTCGGAACCTAGTCCGGATGCACGAGGATGACTTGGGCCCAGTTGTTCCTGATCTTCTTGAGAACTCTGGGCAGGAGTGGTTTAAGCAGAAAGGCCTGAGCTCCACTTGAGACAAAAAGTGGCTCTGAGCAAAAGCCGCTTGGAAACTACAGTTTGCAGAACTGCTGACATTGCGCATTTTCAGCAGTGGTGAACAGATTATATCTAGGCTCGCCCCACTGCAGGAAGACACCTTGCACCACCTCCGGATGGAGATGCCATTCCTGGTACGCTAGGCATCTTCAGAGGAGTTTTTCTGCCCTGGCATTTGAAGAGCCTTTCAGGTGTTGAACCACCAGGGATATGCTCTGCTGTTCCAGCCATGTCTAGAGACGTAGGGCCTCTTGATATTGTCCACGACCCCACACCGCACTGTGTGTTGCCGTACCACATGGCGGTGGTGTTGTCCATTAAACACCTGCACTAGCCCTCCCTTGAAGGAGGGTAGAAAGGCTTTCAATGGCAGCTGGGTTGCCTGGAGTTGCAGTAGGCTGATGTGGTCTGGATGCCGCCGGAGACCGGAGGCCTCTGATCTCCACCTCTCGCAGATGGCCGCCCCATCCCAGGAGTGACAAATCTGTCACCACTGTGAGATCTGGTTGGGGAAGGGAGTGGGGTTGTCAGCGGACCCAATCACATTTCGTTAACCACCACTGAAGAACTTTTGCAGTTCTCTACGAGATCTGGACCGTGTCGGAGAGATTCCTCTGATGCTGCGCCCACTGGAACTTCAGGTCCCACTGCAGAGCCGGCATATCCCAGTGGGCATGTGTCACAAGCAAGAGGCCATGAGCCCCGGCAGCCTCAGAATCAGTCTCATCGAAAACCAGGACAGAGGCTAAAACATCGAACATTGGACTCTGTTCAGGAGGATAGGCCGGAAACTGCACCGTGTCCAGATCAGCTCCGATGAAGGGTAGCGTCTGAAAGGGAGTCAATTGTGACTTTGGCACATTGATAGTAAATCCTAGCGAATGCAGGTGGTCCGCTGTAGTCTGGAATTTAGGAGGCAGCTTGGGACGAGCCCACTTTCAACAGAGAATTGTGGAGATAGGGGAAGATTGGCACCCCTGATCTCTGCAGATGGGCTGCAACTACCACCATCACCTAGATGAACACCCAAGGGGCGCTGGTATGGCCAAAAGGTAAAACAGTGAACTTTAAGTGCTCGTGGTCCACCTTGAACTGCATGTAACCCCTGTGGGTAGGCAGGACAGGAATGTGGAAATATGCATCCTGCAACTCCAATGATGCCATCCAGTCTCCTGGGCAGACAGGACTTAAGTAAGCGTGAGCATGTTAAACTTCTCATTCTTGAGGAAGAAATTGAAAGGGCGTATGTCTAGGATAGGACAAAGGCCGCCATCCTTTTTCGGCACCAGAAAGTAGTGGGAATAGCAACCACAACCTACTGCTGGAGTCTGCACCCTCCTGATGGCTCCTTTGGCAAAAAGAGCTGTTGCTTCCTGGAGAAGCAAGTAGAGAAGTTCCTCTGTCAGCCTGTTGCAATCAGGTGGCATGACTGGATGGGGTAGTCATGAAGGGGAGGGAGTATCACAGTATCCCTGCTGTACAATTTGGAGAAACCATCGGTCTGATGTGAAAGAACTCTGGTGGGGCAGGAGATGGTGTATCCTGCATCCCACTGGGTGACCATGATGGTAATAGGGCAGACTATGTGGGTTCGGAGGCTGCGGCTGTCAAGAGGTGATGTTCTGGCCAGACTTCAGCTTCCCCAACCCATGGGGTCTGTGGGTATCGCATACTGAGCCACGCAGAGGCTGGGAAGCGTGTACGCCACGATGACTGGGCGGTATAGATGCAGCTGGAAGCCCCTTCCGTGGGTGAGAAAGGCAGATTGGGGGGTAACGAGGGACCTGGCCAGAGCCCTGCTGTCCTTAAAGTGCTCCAGTGCGGAATCCGCCTTGTCTTTGAAGAGAAGGGTGCCATCAAAGGCATATCTACAAGTAAGGCTTGGACATCCTTTGAAAAGCTAGTTGATCTCAGCCAAACGTGGCGCTGAAGGGCCAGCATGGAGGAAATCGATCTGCCCGAGTCAGCGGTATCCAGTCCACTTGTGATCGTGAACTTAACTGCATCTATCCCATCGGCAACAGCCTCGAAGAGTACGGCCCAGGCCTCCACTGGGACCATTGGCAGCAACTGAATCAAATAGAGCATGGGAGTAACAGCCCAAAAGACATGCAGTGTTCATGGACTGCAGTGCCAGGCTGGTGGAAGAAAACATCAACTTCCCAAAGGTATACAGTCTTTGATTTCATATCCAGAGGTATAGGCTGGGACCACCAAGCTCTCTCGGGTAGGGTGTTGTATGAGGAAGCTGGGGACCCCTGAGGCAGGGCAGTGGCGGTGGGCAATTGTCCTATTCGCAGGGGAACCTGTGCTGAGCTTGGACCAAATCTCAAGCAGGACATCTGTAACGGCTTCATTAAATGGGAGAAGCGGTTCTGATGGGGACACTCCCGGCTGAAGCACCTCAGTCAAGACGTTCGTCTTGACCGCCACTAAATGCAAGCTTAGATCCAGGTCACCAGCTGCCCTTCTCACCAGCCAAGGAAGCTCCCTCCTCCATAGCCACGATAGGGGGAGAAAGCATGCCAGTATCTGGAGAAGTGACCAGTCCTCACACCAGTCTATTTGGAGATCTAAAGGCTGGTATTGCTCAGAGTCCAGCAACACTTTCCAATCCTCCCAGAGTCCTAGTCCATAGGAATAGGTCTCAGGCTCTGGCCTGCAAGGCAAAGCTCCAGTCGGTGCCACTCCAGCTCAGTGTCAAGTGATCAGAATGGGGGTAGCAAAGCCGTAGCAGTGCCAGCAATGTTGACATTGAGACTGGCATCAGGGAAGGTTGAGATGGTACGACCGGCGCCGGTTTGGATCCATCCATGGAACCATGGGGCCCAACTTGCACCGGAGCCGCCAGTGTGAAATTAGAAGGGGCCCCTCCTGAACCCTTAGGCCTGAAGGCGCAAGAGGAGGGCTGGTCGCTAAGATATGAGGCACATGGCCTTATAAAACTCTTGGGGTTGAACGGAGGGAGGGGGGAGAAGCTGGGTCTCCCCGCCTCCTGGAAAGCCGTGGAAGTGCAGAGCAGACCTAGGTTCTGGCTCAACTGCGGAGCCAAGCCTTGAATGGCGACGCTCCCTCGTCAGCCAAAGGACAAGGCAAAGGTGAAGACCTCTTCAACTTCTTCTTCTTCTTCTTCTTCTTGCGGTGGGTCTTACCAGAGTTGCCCGACAACTTCGGGTGCAATGATGATTTTGGGTTCCGTGACTGATCCCGGGACCTTCCTCTCGACCGTTGCACGTTGGGCAGCAAGAAGCTTGAGGCACTGCTCTCTCAAGGACTTGGGTGCACAGCACGGAAATCGGCATAGATCTTTGTGTCGTGGTCACGTTCTAAGCACCATAGTCATACTAGATGCAGGTCAGTCATCGGCATCTGCTGATGACAGGCACTGGAGGGCTTGAAGCAGGCCTTCCTAGCAGACATCCCAGCCACACCAGCAGAACACTACAAAAAACGTCAACAAAACATCGAAAAAGCACAGTCAAAAAGTAACTGCCGGGGTAGCTCACTCCGGATCTGTGCTGACTGGCACTGAAATAAAATAACTAATATCAGCACGCTGAGGTGGCACCTATATAGGCACTGTGCACATCACTCCGGGTGCCCGTAACGCCACGCAGAGCTTAACTACACCACCTAACGGCATGCAGGAGTACTGTTCACTAAACATTTCCGCATCAAGTCTGATGCCTGGAGAGAATTCTAAGGTAAGGAGTCTGCGGCTAGAAGTTTCTTTCAGATATGCCTGCTGGCCTTGAATTTGGAGGCATTCCTTTGGCAGTCGGCAGGTTAAAAGTTAAATGAGAGGACTTGGTGCATGTTTTCATGCAAGTCGAGGGGAAGGAGTAATTCTAGGCCATAAACTGTTAAAAAGGTCTATGGTGATGCAGGCTATTCAGAGACCTAATCTTTTCATTGCTGTGGCCTCTTTCACAAAGAAGTAAGTATCAACACTCCTTGATAAGCCAGGGGTGCATTTGCACTGTGTGTAGGAAGTGGCTTTTGGCTACATCCTGTTTCCAGCCATTGAAGCGGTCAAAGCAGGTGAGCAAAGCAATGTGCAGAAAGTTTTGCACCCAGTATCCATATCACCACACCAAACTGCGTGCAGGGGTAATGTGGTGGTATATATTTTTTTATCAACTGATAATATGCTTGAAATCGCTAACCACCCACCAAACAGTCAGAATATATTTGCAATTACTTCAAAAATCTATGTTTGTTTGAAATTAGGTTATAAAAATAATTATCTAAATTATTTCCTCTTGAAATGCCCTCGTAATGACTTCAATCAAATAGAAGATCCTCCCCCCGCCCAACCGATCCCCTGAGAATTGTGAATGCCAAAAGCATAGTTTTGCCTAAAAATACACTATTACCTGCTCCACAGATCTGCTTGAAACTAAACACAATGGAAGGAAGCTCAATGCTCACGTAGATCCTTCACAGGGTACCAAAAATATTAGGAAATCAATATACACCTATCTTTTCAATGGAAACAGCACCTTGACCATAATCTAAATATCATTCAAAATTAGGATTGCACAAATCGCAGTTTTGTAATCTGAGAGTAGATGTTTTTCTGGATGTGTAAGGACTCTTCCCGACTTCTCTTACTCCCTCTACAGTCAAAGACTACTCTTTGGGCTTTCACTTAGCATAGAAATGTTTTTTTCCACCTCATCAAAAATTACGATTTTGGTAAAAAATTGCAATTTCAGGATGGTGGAAAAAATAAATTGCAAGTTTGACTAATCAAAAACTGCTGGAAGCTCTTTAGGAAACTCAAAAATATCAAAATAGATTCTAGACCACATCCTTGTTTGGGACCCTCTACCACATGTACTCGCCTTGTAAGAAATTCTGCGAGATTAAGCAGATCCACTTTAATAAACCTTTAGGAATGTTTTGTGCAGGTATGTCAAACGTGCTAATAAAGATAATTTTTTTTATAGGGATAGCAACTTAAACTTACTACAGAGTTGCTATTATCCTCACTGTAACAGACGACAATTAGCAATGCCAGTCAATTAGCGTATTCAGGCCAAATGCACTACACATCTTGCCACATAATTGTAGCATGGAGATCCACGTCGTAATGCTCTGCACTATAAAATTACAATGATAAAGCTTGTTTTGAATAAGGCCCCTCCTTTGGATTACCTGTCCTTTTGGTTCCAAATTTCATCACCTCTCTCTAGCTGCCTCAAATCTCTGGCCCTTTCCCTTACATTGAACCTCACCCCTGACTTGATTCTCAAAATTCTCCCAATTAGCAGTGAATAACTGCAACCCTATACATAATTTGTTCAACTTTCAGGACAGTTCCTCAACCAAACCAACTATTTTTGTCATTGACCTAAAACGTCCAAATGTTTATCTAAGTATCAGCTTAGATTTATCCATCACCTTTTATAATCTTTACTAGTTTCAATGCAGATTATTAAGAGAGGACCCAAGTCCGGTACTTAATACTATGTGTCACCTATAAATGGTCTTTATGTATGGTTTTCAATTTTTTTCTTAGAAGGTCTAGCCAAAAGGTCTATACAGTGCACCACCTCAGACACAGGAGTGTCTGCTTGAAAGATGGCGGAATTAAGGCTTACCGTTGTCCCAACTACTGTTCAAAACATGTTCAAACCATTCAAATAAACAACGAAACACAAAGATTACACATAACTGGTTTATTCAAAGTAGGTTTTATATTTCAAACTTTAAGTAATTGTCTATCACTTTTTAAATTGTTTGCAATTTCATACAAACCAATAGGTTCTAAGATCTACGTTCCTGGTTTGGTCTAAAAAAATATGAATTCTAAAGAATTAGCAGCACCTTTATTAACCCTATGTGGAACTAGAAGTATCTGCATGGAAACCTCTGAATACTCACTTAACACTGAGATTTTCCTCCTTTCACAAATCGATTATTTATGCTAGATCTGAAAAGGGGTTCAGATTCAGTCGAAGTTACACTTGCCCAGTGCGAATCTTTTTTAATTGGTAATACCTGGGCATGCAGCATGATCGTATACCACCTGAAAGGTGGGTTCCTCAAATCGATGAATGCAGCATTAGTTTCTAAAACTGGACGCAAATTGTGGAAATGATTGCAGAGGGAAAGCAAATACAAGAAAACGGGCTGGCAGTGGGAACCTGCGCTTGCACAGTTCCATCACCATAGCCAAGTTGCTTCTCCAACTAAAAACAAAAGAACTAACACATGCACTTTGTGACAACAGTACAAACAAAGCACCAGTAACAAACGTACATTGCTAGCTGAAGGGCTTTCTTGACATTAATATTCTTCAGTGAGCACTTGAGTGAAAGCCCTGGCTTAGAAATTTACTGCCACCGGGTCCCACCATTTCTAAGCATGTTAGATTGGGCAAGTAGTTTGCCAGGCTGACACCACTGAAAGAAGGTTTTTGTAAGGACAACTATCAAGAACCTGCAAGGCAGCAAATGCTGGATTCATAACTTACGGTACAAGGCCACGTCACAAGATCTTAGGCCAGAGAGAATTATCATTCATGATTCTTCCTGTGTTGCCTACATAGCATTAACAGGCACAACAATCAGTCGGCCAACCCATAATGGAGGAAACTCCAGCAAGTCCTTTATAGAACAGCTATGACGAAGCAGCATCAAGTTCTTTTTGCTATTCATAATTTGGAGAATTCCCTTCGCATGATAGAGACGCAACACAAAAAAATGGTTTGCTAATGTAAATGTGCATATGGTAAGGACTGACAACCACACGTTTACAAACTCAAATATGAGCAAACCAAACATTTGCTGAGGTTTTCTGGTATACCTAATAAAAAAGTTTACTTATGTCCATGTTCAACATGTAATATGCAATGGATATCGACAAAACTCTGAAAAGTGCACAATGAAATGAATTGTCTTGGATCAAGTGTTTGTGTAAGAAGTGATGCGTCTTCCTTCGTCTTGTACGCTTGGTCAGGGAGGGAGCATATTAAAGTTTATCCATTGCAGATTTTGCCTGGTGTTCGACGTAGAACAAGATGTAGGCCTTGGCTTTCACCACAGTCTCTTCCTCTGTGAGAGTTACAGTGCTATCATTGAAGTGGAACCACCGGCCTTCATGAGTGGCGTATGCGGTATAATGCCCAGATCCAACACTAGAAGCAAGGAGACAAAGAATGCAAAACATGAGTTTTAATTAATAGAGAACTTAATTTCTAGAATTATTCTCGCCCATGCATGATTCATTTATTTATAGTAACAATACTGAGAACATTTGAGTGCATTCCGAAGGAACAACCCAAGCTGTATAAGTGACTAAGGGCTTCACATGGAGTTTGGCAGGGCTCCTGCCCAGCCACATGGGTAGTTTCCCTGCTCAGTAGCACCAGGACTACACTAGCAGAGCCTCTGCTGGCTCTGCCAGTGTAAAACGCTGACTTGGCGGCCTGCCTGGAAAAAGGCCGCCAAGAGCGACCGTCAGTGATTTTCCCTGCCAGGCAAAGACAACGGGGAATGCCCCCACCCCTCGCATGGAGAAAACTTCCTGGCAAGGGGGATTTCTTTTATTTTTTTATTCTGATCAAACAAGCTCTGGCTTTGGAGGGCTCTCCAAACCAAAACACTTTCCTGAGCTGGCCCTTTAAACAAGACGCCTATTCAGTAAATATGCAGCATCCCTCACAGTATTGAGGTCCCAGCCAGTAACGTGGACGGTCTTCCGGCTGCAGCCCCCACCCCTTCTTCCTGCTGGGCTGCGTGAAAAGGACAGGGCAGAAAGGCACCATATCTATCAAGATATGCCGCATTCCTGTTCTCTCCTGGTTTTAGTGCACTCAGTGCAGCCTAGCCCCAACAGAGGTCATGGTGCAAGGGAGCCTGCGATGCCATGCCGGATTGTTTTTGTGCAGGACACCTTGCTGCACAAAAACAATCCTCGGAGGCATTTTCCTCTTTCTAAGTGTTATGCAAAATGCAATGAAATAAACAAATTTCCCCTTGTTGCGCCTCTATCAGGTAGCATTTTGAGGCATTTCCAGGTTTACTGGTCTTGGTAGATCTGGGAATGTGCTCAAATCCATGGAAAGCCTTCCGAGGGCATAGTACCTCAAGGCAGCGACTTGCGCTGCCTTGCGTTACTCCAGATATACCAAGCAATGCAGGGCCACGCAAAGTGGCCTTGCGCTGCTTGGTAAACGGACTGACTTGAGAGTTGTGTTACCCTTGCGACCCCATGCTTGATGCAAGGGCAACACAATCCAATGATAAATCTGGCTCTACGTGTCCACAAAATCGGATTCACCGCCCCTCAATACCTTTCTTTACTGTAAAAGATCCTGAATTGTAACTCGGGGATCCTGTCCTTGTTCAGCGCTCTCTAAAAATACCTACGCATACAGCCAAGGGTGTGATTCAAGAGAGAGTGGTAAACCAGGCCAATGTAGACCAGCAACCACTCTCTACTTCTAGGGAGTCAGCTGCCCCTCAGGGTCTGAGGATACTTCGTGGCCACAGAAGTAAGGTGGCAATACATTAAAGGGCTGCAGGCAGAGTAAATCCTTCCGCAGAGGTGGGCTGCATATACCTACACTTCCATGTGAGCTTTGCAGGAGTGAGTTCTTCAAAGATACTTTATAAACTGGGGACACTCGGAATTAATTGAGACAGACCCAGCTGTGAGGTGGCCAGGGGACCAGGCAGTGTACCTCCTACAAAGTATGGAGTTGACATGCCTGATATCCAACCTTTTACTGTAGGGGCAGATGTGAAGCCACTGTCTAGCGAGACAAGTTTAAATTGGAAAGTGAGGAAAATTAAATATAAATAAAAACATGAAGAAAAGGAAATAATGAAACGAATAAAAGGAGAAAATAAAAAGGTGGAAATCATTAATATGCCAGCGACCACAGAGGGGAAATAAATTAGTGACTTTGTGAAGTTACAGTTGTACACTAGGAAGGTCTATCACAATTAATTTTAGGGACAGAGTGCTTGAAAAGAGGAGGGCGTTGCTTGTGCGGAGGGCAGTCTGAGGATGTTTACTAGTGTGATTACGACAATCCTGAGTTTGTAGGAAGGGACTGAAGTGACTAATACTATGACAACATGGTCTGTAGATGCATAGCTACAAGTTGGAGAAAAGCTGAACAAAACTGTCTGGTGGAGCAGTTTTAAGGTAGGACTGAGTGGCACTCCAAACACCGAAAAGAGAAATTGATATCCTTCATCAGAAGAACCTCCCCGCTGCACAGAGCAGAAGGTTAACCTTTACATGAAGATACACCAAGAAACACAAAGAAGGGTAACAAAGATGGCAGCTACCAAAGGAGACACCACAAAGAATTTGAGATGATGCAGCAAGAAGTGACTGACGCGATCAATGAAGTTAGGACTCTAATGAATGTGGTGGTGGAAAGGATCTGCAGTGTGGTAGAAGCTCAACAGACCGAAGGAAATAGGAATGCCGATATGGATGAGAGAATCTGAGCTGGAAAGAAGAAAGCAAAAAGCATTGCATAAACTGGACAAAGCAACTTCACTTGAACTACACTCTGTAAATTGAGGCCCCGAGGGAGGTGAAACTTATGATCATAGCGGACATATTTCTGAAGAATGGAGTCAGGAGGTTATGTATGAAAGAGACGGAGGCTTAAATACACATATACACAGTATCATTACCACTAAAATTCAGCATTCATTTCCGTCTTGTTTAAGATATCTGCAGTGAAAACAAATTCGCACCTCAGAAAGCAGAAGTTACTAGAGTGGGAGGAGACCTTCAGCAGTTGAGATTTTACTTAACCCTTGGAGTATGGCCCAACCAAGTTAAAGCCAAAATTTGGAAGACCCATGTAAAAAACTGATAAAATCAGTAATCTTCCAGGAAGGGGAACTCGCTGTAGGAGAGGACTACAACATGGCCAGATTACTGGACCTGGAGATACTAGGAAAAATTGGGGAGAATTATCTAAAAGTAGAGTGAACATTTATATTTTGTAAACCATTAATAAGCGGGGGGACTTGTTATATATATGGTACCCACGAGAAAGATATTTACTACTCTCTGGCATTCAGACTGTATGCCACCATAGTATATACTTTTCTTTTGGGGAGCAGATTCACCTATGTCATGGCTGCTGAAATGCCATCAAAATTGTAGAAGAGTGGTCTTGGTATATAAAGGAAAGGAATGGAACAATAACAATTGCTTTCTACAAGACAGAATAATATTTGAAGAGATTGAAGATGCCATCCAGGAGGAAATGTTACGTACCCTGTAACAATCTGTTCGTAGCATGAAGTCCTATAGATTCACATGATTTGCATAATCTGCCATGAAGTGTTGGACATGGACATTTCCAAGTTATTTTCGAGTCACAAGATCTATTGTCACTTCAAACTTAGACCACAATGCCCTTGACAAAGGCTTCACCTTGGATTTTTTCCTGCACTCTGCATGTGAGTAATCTAAGTGAAGTGTCTAAGCTAGAGTAGTAGGTAATGTGGAAGATATCTTTTACTTGCTTCCCGGGAGGAGGCTGGGCACATGTGAATCTACAGCACTACATGGTAAGGTCAGATGGTAACGGTAACATTTTCTCTTCACAGGTTTTGTGGTTGTAAATACAAATGCTCTCCATGAATTGCAAAGGAGTTATTTTGGTAATCGCTGGGTAGCAAGCAGATGATGCAGATGTCTGAAACAATTTTGTAAGAACTGTCTGGCCAACACTGATGTTGAGCTTGAATAACTACACAGTAATATTCGGTGAATGTGTGGGGTGTTGACCAAGCAGCAGCCTGACAAATATCTGCTAAAGGAATGTTACGTTAAATGTGTGCTTGGCCTATATTCTACATAGGGCGTATCTGACGCCAGCACGCCTCCAAAGATTTTATCCTGATACCCAGTTCCTATGCCCTAGATGCCACTCACAAGAAGCAGAATGTTATCATATGTTCTGGAGCTGCTCCACAATACAACCATACTGGCAAAAGATTCACAAATCACTTGGAGAGCTCACCGGGCTTACACGCTTGAATACTTGGGAAGCATGTGCCCTAGGTATTTTTCGGAAACAGAAGCAACACAAAGTGCCCATCAGCTTTATCTCACTGGCCATTTTGCTAGCTAAACAGAGCATAGCGACCTCTGACACTGTCACCAGGCAGGTCGCTCCCCCCATCCGCCACGCAGCCCCCTGTGGGTTGAACCTCCGTTGCCGCTTTTGCCGCCTGACTGCTCGCTCTTTTTTTTTATTCTGTACCCCTGCGCTTGGCTTTCTGTGCCACTTTGTTTTTTCATTCTGTGCCCCTGTGTTTTGCTTTCTGTACCCCTGTGCTCTGTTGTCCCTCTCCCGCCGTTTTTTCCCCGGGTTTTCCCCCGCTGCTGAGCCCCTGCGGCCCCGCCCCTTCACTCCCATTGGCCGCCCTGCTCCCACCTCCCAGCTGCTCCTCCCTCCCTCTGCCCTCATATGGAGGCCACGAAGCGGGCGCGCCTAAGGCAAGCCCGTCTGCGCCCGTCCGCGCCTGGACCGCACCCAGCGCCAGAACCCCTGGACCCCGCACCCCTCGCAACGCCAGACTGCACTACGACGCAAGCACCCTCCACGCACTCAACACCAGACGAGACCACCCCTGCTACCGGGCCACCCCGAAACGCACCCAGGGGCCTTTCACCTGCCGGAACTGCAGATTCACCAGCATCCAACCCTCCACACCACCAGCCAGAGAACCCAACCACCTCCGCTGCATCCTCCTCAACACCCGCTCCGCTCGCAAGCACGCCATCGAACTCTGGGACCTCCTAGACTCCACCGCCCCCGACGTCGCCTTCCTGACGGAGACCTGGCCGAACGCCACTTCAGCACCAGACATTGCCATAGCATCCCACAGGGCTACAAGATCTCCCGCAGAGACCGCACCAACGGAGTGGGAGGAGGATTCGTCATCATCCACAAAGACTCCATCAAAATCTCAACGAACACCGATGACACCCTCACCACCGCTGAACACATGCACTTCCAGATCCACACCGACCCCAACACCACCCTCAGAGGAACTCTCATCTACAGACCTCCCGGAGCCCGCCCACAGTTCAGTGACACCATCGCCGACCTCATCAGCACCCACGCCCTCGCTTCCAGGGACTACATTCTCCTCGGGGACCTGAACTTCCACCTCGAGAACAACAAAGACGCCAACTCCACCTCCCTGATTGACAATCTCGCCAACCTCGGACTCAAACAGCTCGTAACGACACCTACTCACGCCGCTGGACACACGCTCGACCCCATCTTCTCCGCAAGCCCCCACGTCTCCTTCAACCACACCACCGAACCACACTGGACCGACCACAGATGCGTCCACTTCACCTTCAGAAAACCCACCACACACCACCGCACCCAACAGCTACCACGCCGCTACTGGGGCAAGGTCACCGAGGACCAACTGACTACCGCCCTCGCCCTAAGACCACCCACCGACCCCACCAACCAAGACACCACCGTGACCAACCTCACACAGTGGATCAACGACTGCGCCAACACCTCCGCCCCTCTCAAGACCTCTACTACCACCCACACCAACAAGAAAGCCGCCTGGTTCACCGAGGACCTCCGGGTCTCCAAACACACCTGTCGGAAGCTGGAGAAGAAATGGCTCCACGACCGAACACCAGACAACCACACAGCCCTCAAGAGCGCCACCCGCAGACACCACCAACTCATCAGGATCGCCAAGAAGACCGCCTTCAAGGACCGCCTAGACAACAACGCACACAACACCAAAGAGCTCTTCAGCATTGTGAAAGAACTCTCCAACCCCAGCTCCAACACCAACAACATCCCGCCATCTCAAGACCTGTGCGACTCCCTGGCCACCTTCTTCCACCGCAAGATCACAGACATCCACGACAGCTTCAACTCCGACCCTCCCGCACCCACCACCGAATCCACCACCCCTGCGACTACCACTCACACCAGTCGCCTGACCGTCTGGTCCAGCGTCCGCGACGAAGACACCATCAAAACCATGAACTCCATCCACTCCAGATCTCCATCGGACCCCTGCCCTCACCACGTCTTCAACAAAGCCAGCGCAACCATCGCGCCCCACCTCCGGAAAACTGTTCCTTCGAGACAGCAACCTTCCCAGAAAGCTGGAAGCAAGCCGAGATCAACGCCCTTTTGAAGAAGCCCAAGGCGGACCCCAAGTACCTCAAGAACTTCCGGTCCATCTTCCTGCTCCCTTTCCTGGCAAAAGTGACCGAGAAGATTGTCAACAAACAGCTGACCCGCTACCTCGAAGTTAACAACATCCTGGACCCTTTCCAATCCGGTTTTCGCAGCAACCACAGCACCGAGACCGCCCTCATCGCCGCCACTGACGACATCCGGACCCTGATGGACAAAGGAGAAACAGCCGCCCTCATCCTCCTGGACCTATCAGCAGCCTTTGACACGATCTGCCACCGCACCCAATCAGCACGCCTCCATGACGCCGGTATCCAAGAGAAGGCCCTGGGCTGGACCACATCCTTCCTCTCCGGCAGAGCCCAGAGCGTCCGCCTCCCACCCTTCCACTCCAAAACCACCGAGATCATCTGCGGTGTCCCACAGGGATCCTCCCTCAGCCCGCTGCTGTTCAATATCTACATGGCCCCCCTCGCCCACGTCGCACGACAGCACAACCTCAACATCATCTCCTACGCCGACGACACCCAGCTGATCATATCCCTCACCGAAGATCCCCACACCGCCAAAGCTAACCTCCACAGAGGAATGAAGGCCGTAGCCGACTGGATGAAGGACAGCAGACTGAAGCTGAACTCAGAAAAGACAGAGGTCCTCATTCTCGGACCCACCCCATCAGCCTGGGACGACTCTTGGTGGCCCAAGTCACTAGGCACAGCCCCGGAACCCACGGACCACGCACGCAACCTGGGGGTCATCCTCGACTCCACTCTCTCCATGACCAGGCAAGTCAACGCCGTCTCCGCGTCCTGCTTCAACAGCATCCATATGTGCCGCAGGATCTTCAAATGGATCCCCCTCGACACGAGAAAAAATGTTACCCAGGCCCTCATCACCAACAGACTCGACTACGGGAACGCCCTCTACTCAGGATCTACAAACAAGCTCCTGAGACGACTCCAACGCATCCAGAACGCCTCGGCCCGACTCATCCTTTACGTCCCCCGCCGCAGCCACATCACACTCCACCCGAGAGGCCTGCACTGGCTCCCCGTCAACAAAAGGATCACCTTCAAGCTCCTGATCCACGCACACAAAGCACTGCACGACACCGGACCTACCTACCGCAACAACCGACTCAGCTTCCACACCCCCACCCGAAGCCTCCGCTCAGCCAACCTCGCCCTCGCCACAGTCCCTCGCATCCGAAAAACCACCGCCGGCGGCAGATCCTTCTACTACCTCGCCGCCAAGACCTGGAACACTCTCCCCACCATCCTACGACAGACCCAGGACCTGCTGGCCTTAAGAAGACTCCTCAAGACCTGGCTCTTCGACCAGTAGCACCCCCCCCCTCCCCCCCACAGCGCCTTGAGACCCTCTCGGGTATGTAGCGCGCTTTACAAATGCAGTGATTGATTGATTGATTGATTGATAGCCATGCACTGGCGATCCCCCACAGGCCCTCCGATTGCGGCATGGGTGGGAGCGGTACACAAATGGGCAGCAGCAGAGGAAGAAACATTACGAGAGGAAGAGGTGAAAGGGATACGTAAGCACCCCACTTCCATGGAGTGGACCCTATTACTGCACCAATTCAAACGGTCACTGCCCCGTGATAACACAGATGGCGACCCGCACTCTCTGATGACCCCACAATCACAAGTTCGGACTGCAAATGCACATACCGGATCTCCTCCCGCAGCGCGCACATAACGTAGATTGTTTTTAGCATCACGCATCACATCACACCCGAAGGCCAGATGTCGGAGCAGGACCGACCACATTTTCCTCCTTATCTCTAGTAGCACACAGATATACCGATTTGCGAGGCACATATCGCTCGGATACCTCATCTGACGTCAGTACCCAGAATTCCATGAATATTCCCACAGTTTCGCACCCCAGTTCTATATGGCAATCACTTAGCATCAGGCCTTAATGTTGCCAGGATGCCAGTCTAATTAATGTGTGGATAGCACTGTACCACAATGTAAACTGAGAGGAATGCAATCCAACCAAATGTATCCTAATGCACTTTATTGTAAACTATAAATGCACGTCAACTAGGTACAAATACTCACTACTCATCTGAGGCGTTGGACTATTTTTCAGTTAATAATACATTGGCCATAGTTCTCCTTCTAGATACAGAGTAGGCATTTGCCCTTGTGGTCTGAAAAATGCTTTTTAGTATTCTAGCCAAATTCGGAGTCCCTAACCAGATCACGGGGTTGATATCAAAGATGTATTTGAATGCTGAAGCTAGCATCATAGTCAATGCTACAGCAGTGTGTAGATTACAAGTTAGTCGTGGCACCCGTCAGGAGTGCCCTTCCATTACCAAATTTGTTCACTTTTTTTCCAGAGTCATTGGCAATTGCGATTAGGGAGAATGGCAATATTTGTCCTCCCATTGCGCAGATGGGGAAGATAACATTATATGCTGATGATATTATTTTGTGCTATACAGGAAGTTAGGGGATTATAAAATTAATAGAAAGAAATCTGATATTATTTTATGTGGTTGTATTTCGGATGCTGTGCTGTTTACTCCCAGATATGGCTTCCTGTGTAAACGATGACCCGAAGAGGTATTTGGGCATTATATATTCTCCAAAGATCGAGGATTTATATGATCTTAACTATGCCGTTTTACTTTTAAGAATACAAGCTATGTTTACACGGTGGAACTCGCTTCCCCTAACTATCTTAGGACACGTATCCTTGATTGAAATGTTGATTCTCCCATGGTTAGCATTTTTCAGCCACTCCATTTGATTTAACAGCATCTTTTTTTAAGAAAGTGGAGTCTATGTTTACATCATTTATTTGGCAAAACAAAGTCGCCAGATTAGCGCTAAGCACTTTACATGAAGTACCAGAGAAGGGTGGTTTGGCATTCCCCAATTATTTTGCATAGTATGTCCAGATTTAATGTAAGACTCAGATTCAGCGATATTTTTAAGAATTATTTTTTCCAGTTGATCTTGAGAGATTTTGATATAAGTCAGTCAGTCAATTAGTCTTTATTCGATTCACATCATAAAAGACACTGTACACATATTAAAAACAATTCATATAAAAATAATTCATATTACAATACAAGATAAAACTTCTAAAAGCTTAAAATATTACATTATATGCTAATAAGTCATAAGTAGTCACTGACATAATAAAATACAGTGAGGGACACACCAATTAACCTGATAGTCCATAATATAGTGCTTGATAATAACAGCTAAAGCCTTATAAACACAAATCATGACTTAAGTTTCCGTGCCCTAAGGATCCATGCCCAGCTAATAAATTTGTGCAAAAACAACAATTGATGGACAGAATGCAGAACAATGTCATACATTCACCCCAGTACAGAGATCTGGGCCTAAATCCATCCTTTTTTTGCTCACCATGCCGTTCCAGTTTGAACCCAGCCATATGCAAATCAGTCTTGACCCTGTGCCTCATGGGAACAGTCCAGCCCGAACTGCCAAGCCAGGTCCTCCCTGGACTGGAAACAAGCATCCTAGGACCGGTTTCGGGGTTTCACCCCTCTTCAGCCAGGATAGCTTGATTCCAGTGGCATGGAAAGCAAGGGACCCACGTCTGGGCATACCCTTCCCACTCGGGGTGACCAATGCAAAAACAACAATTGATGGACAGAATGCAGAACAATGTCATACATTCACCCCAGTACAGAGATCTGGGCCTAAATCCATCCTTTTTTTGCTCACCATGCCGTTCCAGTTTGAACCCAGCCATATGCAAATCAGTCTTGACCCTGTGCATCATGGGAACAGTCCAGCCCGAACTGCCAAGCCAGGTCCTCCCTGGACTGGAAACAAGCATCCTATGACCGGTTTCGGGGTTTCACCCCTCTTCAGCCAGGATAGCTTGATTCCAGTGGCATGGAGAGTAAGGGACCCACGTCTGGGCATACCCTTCCCACTCGGGGTGACCAATGCAAAAATAACAATTGATGGACAGAATGCAGAACAATGTCATACATTCACCCCAGTACAGAGATCTGGGCCTAAATCCATCCTTTTTTTGCTCACCATGCCGTTGGAGAAAAGCTGAACAAAACTGTCTGGTGGAGCAGTTTTAAGGTAGGACTGAGTGGCACTCCAAACACCGAAAAGAGAAATTGATATCCTTCAGCAGAAGAACCTCCCCGCTGCACAGAGCAGGAGGTTAACCTTTACATGAAGATACACCAAGAAACACAAAGAAGGGTAACAAAGATGGCAGCTACCAAAGGAGACACCACAAAGAATTTGAGATGATGCAGCAAGAAGTGACTGACGCGATCAATGAAGAAAGGACTATAATGAATGTGGTGGTGGAAAGGATCTGCAGTGTGGTAGAAGCTCAACAGACCGAAGGAAATAGGAATGCCGATATGGATGAGAGAATCTGAGCTGGAAAGAAGAAAGCAAAAAGCATTGCATAAACTGGACAAAGCAACTTCACTTGAACTACACTCTGTAAATTGAGGCCCCGAGGGAGGTGAAACTTATGATCCTAGCTGACATATTTCCTGAAGAATGGAGTCAGGAGGTTATGTATGAAAGAGACGGAGGCTTAAATACACATATACACAGTATCATTACCACTAAAATTCAGCATTCATTTCCGTCTTGTTTAAGATATCTGCAGTGAAAACAAATTCGCACCTCAGAAAGCAGAAGTTACTAGGGTGGGAGGAGACCTTCAGCAGTTGAGATTTTACTTAACCCTTGGTGTATGGCCCAACCAAGTTAAAGCCAAAATTTGGAAGACCCATGTAAAAAACTGATAAAATCAGTAATCTTCCAGGAAGGGGAACTCGCTGTAGGAGAGGACTACAACATGGCCAGATTACTGGACCTGGAGATACTAGGAAAAATTGGGGAGAATTATCTAAAAGTAGAGCGAACATTTATATTTTGTAAACCATTAATAAGCCGGGGGACTTGTTATATATATGGTACCCACGAGAAAGATATTTACTACTCTCTGGCATTCAGACTGTATGCCACCATAGTATATACTTTTCTTTTGGGGAGCAGATTCACCTATGTCATGGCTGCTGAAATGCCATCAAAATTGTAGAAGAGTGGTCGTGGTATATAAAGGAAAGGAATTGAACAATAACAATTGCTTTCTACAAGACAGAATAATATTTGAAGAGATTGAAGATGCCATCCAGGAGGAAATGTTACGTACCCTGTAACAATCTGTTCGTAGCATGAAGTCCTATAGATTCACATGATTTGCATAATCTGCCATGAAGTGTTGGACATGGACATTTCCAAGTTATTTTCGAGTCACAAGATCTATTGTCACTTCAAACTTAGACCACAATGCCCTTGACAAAGGCTTCACCTTGGATTTTTTCCTGCACTCTGCATGTGAGTAATCTAAGTGAAGTGTCTAAGCTAGAGTAGTAGGTAATGTGGAAGATATCTTTTACTTGCTTCCCGGGAGGAGGCTGGGCACATGTGAATCTACAGCACTACATGGTAAGGTCAGATGGTAACGGTAACATTTTCTCTTCACAGGTTTTGTGGTTGTAAATACAAATGCTCTCCATGAATTGCAAAGGAGTTCTTTTGGTAATCGCTGGGTAGCAAGCAGATGATGCAGATGTCTGAAACAATTTTTTAAGAACTGTCTGGCCAACACTGATGTTGAGCTTGAATAACTACACAGTAATATTTGGTGAATGTGTGGGGTGTTGACCAAGCAGCAGCCTGACAAATATCTGCTAAAGGAATGTTACGTTAAATGTGTGCTTGGCCTATATTCTACATAGGGCGTATCTGACGCCAGCACGCCTCCAAAGATTTTATCCTGATATCCAGTTCCTATGCCCTAGATGCCACTCACAAGAAGCAGAATGTTATCATATGTTCTGGAGCTGCTCCACAATACAACCATACTGGCAAAAGATTCACAAATCACTTGGAGAGCTCACCGGGCTTACACGCTTGAATACTTGTGAAGCATGTGCCCTAGGTATTTTTCGGAAACAGAAGCAACACAAAGTGCCCATCAGATTTATCTCACTGGCCATTTTGCTAGCTAAACAGAGCATAGCGACCTCTGACCCTGTCACCAGGCAGGTCGCTCCCCCCATCCACCACGCAGCCCCCTGTGGGTTGAACCTCCGTTGCCGCTTTTGCCGCCTGACTGCTCGCTCTTTTTTTTATTCTGTACCCCTGCGCTTGGCTTTCTGTGCCACTTTGTTTTTTCATTCTGTGCCCCTGTGTTTTGCTTTCTGTACCCCTGTGCTCTGTTGTCCCTCTCCCGCCGTTTTTTCCCCGGGTTTTCCCCCGCCGCTGAGCCCCTGCGGCCCCGCCCCTTCACTCCCATTGGCCGCCCTGCTCCCACCTCCCAGCTGCTCCTCCCTCCCTCTGCCCTCATATGGAGGCCGTGAAGCGGGCGCGCCTAAGGCAAGCCCGTCTGCGCCCGTCCGCGCCTGGACCGCACCCAGCGCCAGAACCCCTGGACCCCGCACCCCTCGCAACGCCAGACTGCACTATGACGCAAGCACCCTCCACGCACTCAACACCAGACGAGACCACCCCTGCTACCGGGCCACCCCGAAACGCACCCAGGGGCCTTTCACCTGCCGGAACTGCAGATTCACCAGCATCCAACCCTCCACACCACCAGCCAGAGAACCCAACCACCTCCGCTGCATCCTCCTCAACACCCGCTCCGCTCGCAAGCACGCCATCGAACTCTGGGACCTCCTAGACTCCACCGCCCCCGACGTCGCCTTCCTGACGGAGACCTGGCCGAACGCCACTTCAGCACCAGACATTGCCATAGCATCCCACAGGGCTACAAGATCTCCCGCAGAGACCGCACCAACGGAGTGGGAGGAGGATTCGTCATCATCCACAAAGACTCCATCAAAATCTCAACGAACACCGATGACACCCTCACCACCGCTGAGCACATGCACTTCCAGATCCACACCGACCCCAACACCACCCTCAGAGGAACTCTCATCTACAGACCTCCCGGAGCCCGCCCACAGTTCAGTGACACCATCGCCGACCTCATCAGCACCCACGCCCTCGCTTCCAGGGACTACATTCTCCTCGGGGACCTGAACTTCCACCTCGAGAACAACAAAGACGCCAACTCCACCGCCTTGATTGACAATCTCGCAAACCTCGGACTCAAACAGCTCGTAACGACACCTACTCACGCCGCTGGACACACGCTCGACCCCATCTTCTCCGCAAGCCCCCACGTCTCCTTCAACCACACCACCGAACCACACTGGACCGACCACAGATGCGTCCACTTCACCTTCAGAAAACCCACCGCACCCAACAGCTACCACGCCGCTGCTGGGGCAAGGTCACCGAGGACCAACTGACTTCCGCCCTCGCCCTGAGACCACCCACCAACCAAGACACCACCGTGACCAACCTCACACAGTGGATCAACGACTGCGCCAACACCCTCGCCCCTCTCAAGACCTCTACTACCACCCACACCAACAAGAAAGCCGCCTGGTTCACCGAGGACCTCCGGGTCTCCAAACACACCTTTCGGAAGCTGGAGAAGAAATGGCTCCACGACCGAACACCAGACAACCACACAGCCCTCAAGAGCGCCACCCGCAGACACCACCAACTCATCAGGATCGCCAAGAAGACCGCCTTCAAGGACCGCCTAGACAACAACGCACACAACACCAAAGAGCTCTTCAGCATTGTGAAAGAACTCTCCAACCCCAGCTCCAACACCAACAACATCCCGCCATCTCAAGACCTGTGCGACTCCCTGGCCACCTGCTTCCACCGCAATATCACAGACATGCACGACAGCTTCAACTCTGACCCTCCCGCACCCACCACCGAATCCACCACCCCTGCGACTACCACTCGCACCAGTCGCCTGACAGTCTGGTCCAGCGTCCGCGACAAAGACACCATCAAAACCATGAACTCCATCCACTCCGGATCCCCATCGGACCCCTGCCCTCACCACGTCTTCAACAAAGCCAGCGCAACCATCGCGCCCCACGTCCGGAAAACTGTTCCTTCGAGACAGCAACCTTCCCAGAAAGCTGGAAGCAAGCCGAGATCAACGCCCTTTTGAAGAAGCCCAAGGCGGACCCCAAGTACCTCAAGAACTTCTGGTCCATCTTTCTGCTCCCTTTCCCGGCAAAAGTGACCGAGAAGATTGTCAACAAACAGCTGACCCGCTACCTCGAAGTTAACAACATCCTGGACCCTTCCCAATCCGGTTTTCGCAGCAACCACAGCACTGAGACCGCCCTCATCGCCGCCACTGACGACATCCGGACCCTGATGGACAAAGGAGAAACAGCCGCCCTCATCCTCCTGGACCTATCAGCAGCCTTTGACACGATCTGTCACCGCACCCAATCAGCACGCCTCCATGACGCCGGTATCCAAGAGAAGGCCCTGGGCTGGACCACATCCTTCCTCTCCGGCAGAGCCCAGAGCGTCCGCCTCCCACCCTTCCACTCCAAAACCACCGAGATCATCTGCGGTGTCCCACAGGGATCCTCCCTCAGCCCGCTGCTGTTCAATATCTACATGGCCCCCCTCACCCACTTCGCACGACAGCACAACCTCAACATCATCTCCTACGCCGACGACACCCAGCTGATCATATCCCTCACCGAAGATCCCCACACCGCCAAAGCTAACCTCCACAGAGGAATGAAGGCCGTAGCCGACTGGATGAAGGACAGCAGACTGAAGCTGAACTCAGAAAAGACAGAGGTCCTCATTCTCGGACCCACCCCATCAGCCTGGGACGACTCTTGGTGGCCCACGTCACTAGGCACAGCCCCGGAACCCACGGACCACGCACGCAACCTGGGGGTCATCCTCGACTCCACTCTCTCCATGACCAGGCAAGTCAACGCCGTCTCCGCGTCCTGCTTCAACAGCATCCATATGTGCCGCAGGATCTTCAAATGGATCCCCCTCGACACGAGAAAAAATGTTACCCAGGCCCTCATCACCAACAGACTCGACTACGGGAACGCCCTCTACTCAGGATCCACAAACAAGCTCCTGAGACGACTCCAACGCATCCAGAACGCCTCGGCCCGACTCATCCTCGACGTCCCCCGCCGCAGCCACATCACACTCCACCCGAGAGGCCTGCACTGGCTCCCCGTCAACAAAAGGATCACCTTCAAGCTCCTGATCCACGCACACAAAGCACTGCACGACACCGGACCTACCTACCGCAACAACCGACTCAGCTTCCACACCCCCACCCGAAGCCTCCGCTCAGCCAACCTCGCCCTCGCCACAGTCCCTCGCATCCGAAAAACCACCCAGTACAGAGATCTGGGCCTAAATCCATCCTTTTTTTGCTCACCATGCCGTTCCAGTTTGAACCCAGCCATATGCAAATCAGTCTTGACCCTGTGCCTCATGGGAACAGTCCAGCCCGAACTGCCAAGCCAGGTCCTCCCTGGACTGGAAACAAGCATCCTAGGACCGGTTTCGGGGTTTCACCCCTCTTCAGCCAGGATAGCTTGATTCCAGTGGCATGGAGAGCAAGGGACCCACGACGTGGGACCCGTGCTCACTACGCCACTGGAGTCAAGCTATCCTGGCTGATGACGGCTGATAGCCAGGAACCGGTCCTAGGATGCTTGATTCCGGTCCAGGGAAGACATGGCTTGGCAGTTCGGGCTGGACTGTTCCCATGAGGCACAGGGTCAAGACTGATTGGCATATGACCATGTCTAAACTGGGGTGGCGTAGTGGGCAAAAGAACGATGGATTTAACCCAGATCTCTTGACTGGGGGAGAATGTCTGCATTGTCAGCATTCCGTCCATCATTTGTTTGTTGTAACGCTTTTCGCCCTAAGTGGGATGGGTATTCCCAGACGTGGGACCCGTGCTCACTACGCCACTGGAGTCAAGCTATCCTGGCTGATGACGGCTGATAGCCAGAAACCGGTCCTAGGATGCTTGATTCCGGTCCAGGGAAGACATGGCTTGGCAGTTCGGGCTGGACTGTTCCCATGAGGCACAGGGTCAAGACTGATTTGCATATGGCCATGTCTAAACTGGGGTGGCGTAGTGGGCAAAAGAATGATGGATTTAACCCAGATCTCTTGACTGGGGGAGAATGTCTGCATTGTCAGCATTCCGTCCATCATTTGTTTGTTGTAACCGCTAATAAATTTGGCAACACCTATTGCTACAGGTTTTGTTGTATCTGTTTTCAAGATTCTACTAGCAACCTGTGCAGAGCGAATGCTCATTAGTCTGCAAACAGGTCGAAGCCAAACACGTCGAGGTAGTAGGTAAGTTGGGCAGCAGAAAAGGAAATGGTCCATGGATTCAATCATATCTACACAGAAGGGGCACTTATCGCTGCCAAGAGGACTCCAGCTTTTGGTGAGACCTCGCAGTGTTAGGGCGCCCACTCTAAACTGGTGATACAGTTTACGATCAAAATACTTCAAAATGGTATCCCAGTAACTTTCGTAGACAGACTCATCCTTAAAAACTAGAAATGAAGCAGTCATCGAGGTCCCTATAAGGGAAGCATATCTCCTGTTCTTGATAAAGCCCCAATAGGCATCCTATAGGACATTTTTTGATGGAAAGACCACAGTATCTGGGTGAGCCCATAGGTCACCCATCCCAAGATCGGTCAACAAGGTTTTAATACCAGACAACCAGGGTATCCTATGCGAACCCTCCAGCCCTTTAACCTCCAAGAGGGCTTTAGCATAGATCGATAGTTCGGGTGTAGTCCACAGGCGGCGCCAAAACGCCAAGGGTCTATACCCTGCCAAATCCTCTATAGGCTGGATTCCCAGATCGTATAATAAGGGAATGCGCGGAGTGGATTGTGGAAGCCCAATAGCTGACCGGCGAAATTTATTCTGGGCAGACATCAACTTGGTCAGGTTACTAAAACCCCAAATCTCAGCACCATATAAAATGGCAGGCAGAATCTTGGAGCCATATATCTTCATTAAGGGAGCTATTGGTTTTGTTAGGGAGTGTTTGTGCTCTTTCAGCAAAGCTCCACCTAATTGGGCATGTTTAAGAGCGAGAAGATCCAGCTGGTAAGACCAGCTGCATGTCTCGCTGAAGGTGACCCCTAAGTAGGAAAATACAGCCGTTTGGTCCAAACTGACACCACCCAGACACACCTGCGCCTTAATACGCCGAGGTCCGCGAAAAACCATAAACTTGGTTTTCCCAACATTTATTTCCAACTCATGTTCGCGACAAAAGATCTCAAAGCGAGACAGGGCTAATTGCAAACCCTGTCTCGTCTTCGAGATCAAAAGGGTGTCATCTGCGAACATGAGTAGGGGAATCTTCACTCCAGCCAGGGAGGGAGCATCAGTAGGAGTGTTGGTAAAATAGTTTGTAACCCTATTAATGAATAAAGAAAACAATGTGGGAGCGAGCACACACCCTTGGCGAACACCTTTAGACACTTTAAATTTGTCCGTCACCTCCCCTGGTTTGCCCCAGCGAACACGGGCATACGTGTTTTCGTGGATAGTAACCAGGAAGGAGACCAATTCTTTTGGCATGCCCATCTCCAAGAGTGCTTCCCATAGCTTGTCCCTCGGCACAAGGTCAAATGCGGACCTTAGGTCCACGAAGGCCGCATAAAGCTTGCCACCCCCCAGAACAACTACCTTCCAATAAAGGAGTACTACCCTAAATGCTTGGTCCAGGGTCCCAATATGTGAGCGAAACCCCGCCTGAAGGGGGGACAGCACGTCAAAATCAGTCATCCAGATTTGATTACGACCCAGTACAAGACGGGCTATAATTTTTTGTACTGCGTCAATGAGACTAATAGGTCTATAGTTGCCCGGGGCAGAGCGATCGCCTTTCTTATAGATCGGCAATATCTCTGCCCCAAGCCACGAGTCAGGGACAGCAGCACCACCCGCGAGGGCATTTGCCAGCAAAGTCAAGTACGGGATCCATACATCTTGTTCCTGAATAAATAAGTCAGCAGGGATACAATCTGGACCCGGGGCCTTACCACTCTTAATGGATCTTAACACTAACTTAACTTCACAGGGGGAAAATTCTAAAGGGTTTTCAACACCAGATGGACAGGTGATATGATTACCCATCCTATCACCAACCTTAAACTGTTCCTCGAAATACGCAACCCACTGTTGCGGCTCAACTTGATTAGGGGGGCGAATATCCGAGGGGCAGTTACCCCATTTAAGAAGATGCCAAAATTGGACCATGTTACGGTCATGGCAAGCCTGATATAAATCCCTCCAGCGATCCTCATCCCAGTTTTGCTTGGCCTTCAGTTGGCCAGTTTTATATACAGATCTACATTTTCGTATCGTGAGTGGAGAGCCAGTTTTAATGGCCTGAATCAAAGCACTTTGGGCCAGTCTACAGTCCTTATTGAACCATGTGTGGGAACTCAACTCTTTGCCTTTACCGGAGAGGGAATGGGTCTTAACAAAAAATGGTTTAAGTTCGGCAAAGAGCATATTGTGAATATCCCGAATATTATCCTTAATCAAGCATTGAGACTTCATCTGATTAAGTGTGGCCAAAGTATTATTAATTATTTTTCTAATGGCAACCCGTGAGGTTTCACAAGTGGCAATTTTCGGCCATCTCACCCTTCTTAGATCATTTGTAAGGATAACATCCATAGGGGTACAGCCATCAAGAGTAGTTTGGGGGACTGCAAAGCTGTTATCGTTAATACACAACGCAAGAGGATTGTGATCGCTCTCAACTCTATTTACTACCACCATATCGTCTATGAGCGACTGTCATGCCCCGCGGTCATGCCCAGAGATGCGGAGGGTATTTAAGGAGAACCGATCGTTTCTAACGCTGCTTAGCGTTCTAGCTGATAGCCCGTTTCCGTCCTTTTGTGTAGTGCCTGACTTCCTGTTTATGCGTGTTTCCTGTTTCCGTTTTTCTGGCGCCGTGTATCGAACAGTACGAGTGATCTTGCTGTTCCTTGTGTGGCGTGGTGTTTGGTGTTGCAGTGAATACTGGGGCTGCAACGGTAGACGTTCGCTGGTCCGCTTGCTGGCAGAAGTCGTCTACATACCTGAAGCCTCCGTTTCCAAGTAAGGTCTCGGTGTCTGTATCTTGGTATTACCGATGGGTCCGTTCCCTATGCAGTTCGCTGTTGTGGATTTATTGAGTTAAACACTGTGTTCAGTGTTTAGGTATCGTGCGTTTTTGAAACCTGCAATTAAGGAGCCTCTCTGACTGTTTCGGGCCAGAGGGATATTATTTTCGGATATGCTTCAGTTCATTTTATGTATCATGCACCACTATTAGGTGGGGGTAACTAGCGTGGACCATTGAGTTCTGTCTTAGGTTACAGCAGTACTTCCCAGACAGACACGGTAATCTTTAGTCATCACACGGGATTAAGTGGGGGTTATTTATGTTTATCTTTTACGTTCTTTCACACATGTTCCCTGCAGCCCGTAGGTGAAATACTCACCTCAGAAGATTATTAGAAAGACGAAGAAGTCAGTGTTCCGCCTGCTCAAACTAGCTTGGAGATAAGGGGTGAGCTAGACAACTGCATTTAGATAATTATTATCTCAGAGGGATTGTTGGTTGTAACACTTGTATATTTCTATAGGGTTCCTAGCATCTGAAACAAAGATAGCGTGCTGAGAGTTCCCCGAAACAAGATAGCGTGGTAGGTTTCTTTCCACTCGCACAAGGGTTATACAAGTGAGGTCATTTAGTAAATGATGCACATTAACTAAGTCTTTTGTTTTACAGCTGTGAAGTCTTGCCTGTTGCTCAGACGTAGTCCACAACCCGACCTGCCTTTTTCCCCGCCTATCCTTGTTTTGTTTCCCTGTTTTCCCTAGCGTTCCTCCGAGCTCTAGAGTTTGATAGAGCAGGAGGGACGTGGGGGACGACTGAGGACTTCTCTTCAGGATTCCTGGCGCTCCTGCGGAACAGAACCATTGACCCTTACAGCGACCACAATTCCAGATTGACTAAAATATAGTCAATTCGGCTCCCTGTTCTGCCATTATCAAAAGTCATCCTCCCAAACCTATCCGATTTTGTTCTCCCATTAACTGCTCTCATGCCCTGATTTAGACACAAGCCTTTCATAAACAGGGCAGCTTGAGTCCATTTACTTATAGGTTCCAGCTCCAGCAGGGGAACACCCCAGGAGGAGTCTTCATCCTCGGTGTAATCCCCGCAATCAACCCCCAAGGGCTCAAAACAGACATTAAAGTCTCCAGTCACAATCTTATTAAAAGAGTTTAGTTCAGACCCTAAAAAATTCTCCAGAAGGAGACGAGTGGGAGAACATTTGCCACCCGTGAGACCCCTTACATAGATGTTTATTATAAGGAGATTAAGGCCAATAATCAAAATATCTGGACTATCGATTGGGACCACTGTCACCGTGACGCCTTCACATTGACGGACCCAAGTGGTTAAACCACCCATGGGTCTGCCCCTATGACCCTTAACAGCAGGCTTAAAGAAGTTCAAAAAACCTGTGCGGAACTGGGGAATCAATGCCCAGGTCTCTTGAAATGCCCATATCTCAAACTCATCTATAAAAGTAGCCCAATCAGGAATATCAAGCCTAGACCCCAACCCTGCGATGTTCCAAGAGCCCATTTTTAATAGAGGGTTTACAACCCCAATTTCCACTGCTTGTCCTGGAACAACCTGGGGATCATTCATTTCAGCAGAGGGTGTCTGAATAGAACCAGATGGGTTAGACATGCAGGAAATAACATTAAGAGGTGGTAACTTAGTAGTATTATCCGGGCTCTGGTGGCAGATAGGACCCAAAGACCCAGGAGCTAACAGTAGAGAGCATGTGGTACCAACCATACGTCAATCATTATCCTCCAATGATGAGGATATCAAAGCAATTGGAAGTCACAATGGGCAGATTAGACCTTACAGGAAAAATTGAAAAAGCATGATTGTCCCGTAGAGGCTGTATAGAACCTGGCCTATAAAAAAAGCCCAAAGGTAGGAATTTAATTGTATTAGGAGCTGGGGGTAGATGGTGAGCAACTTCCAGTTTATATTTAACCAAAGCAGGTGACTTAAAACTCAACACCACACAATCCCCAGGAAGGGACTTATAAGACTGTCCAATCCAGTAAATACGCCTAACCATGTTAAAATCATCAAACAGGGCATTACTATTTCCAATTTTAGAACTTAAATAATGCAGAGATTTATTCTTGAGGTTTGACCAATGTTCGTAGGTTCCTTCCGAGAGTGGTGGAACATTAGCCAAGACTATAGAATAAGGGGTGGCTTGGGGAGGGAGATGTAAATTGGTGGGCATTGTATAAACCCCAGCTACCAACCCCTCATTACCAGCCCTGTTACTCTGGGGGGGGGGGCATCTTTGCACGTCACAATGATTGATGTTGCCCCTAGCAGTAGCCACTTCTAGGCCTGTATCATAGCCCTTCTCTTCCCCTATAGATGGAAGAGGTTGCAAAACCCCCTTTGACCTTGATGGTCTAACTCTACCGGCCTCATTAGTCACCCCCACTAATGACACCCCATTTGTTCGTAAGGGAGGCCCTGCGGCTGGGGGCTTGTCACCAGCAAGTCTAGCTTCCAATATATCCAACCTACCGGCTACCAGATCCAATTTGTGGAGTACGGGGGCTAGTAGACCAGCTAGGTGATCTTTAAGACCAACGAGTAGTAAATCCAGAAGAGGCTGGAACTGATCCTGGATCGGGAGAGTAGTGTTATAATCGGAACTACGTCCTTCAACAACAATGGACCCACTAGGCTCAGGATGAGACGACACAACAAGAGGCTTACTGGTTCCTTGACCTCTCTTGTTTTTACTGGTAACTTCTTTTTTTTTGCCTTTGTGAGCCAGCCTCCCTCTTGTGGTGACCCTAGTAGGACTCTGGATAACAACACAGGCCTGGGCGATATCCAAAGACTCCTGAGCAGGGAGAATAGGCAATGGGGGGATAGTGGTGCCATCAACTATACTAAGATGACCAGAAGCAGGCGAATCCATCTGTAACTGGGCAAATGGGAGGGAAGAAGAAGCAGGATCTAAAGAGAGTCTGCGTTCCACCGCTAAGTTCTCAAGATTCAGTGCTGACTCAGCTCGTATTAAATAATCATCTAGAGTCCCCCCCCCCCCCCCCCCCCCGCTGCCTTATCGCCTGCCCTCCTTTTGGACATGTTACGGGGCAAAGGAAGACCGATCTTCTCAGTGAGCAACCCACCTTCCCCTATGGTGTCACAATAGCCTATGGTAATACACAACAACAAAACAAGGACTGAGGGATAGGTAGAGTAGTTCGCCTGCGACCGTTCCCCACTCAACCAACTCACTGTTCCTGGTCTGAAGCCTCCTGAGCGCCGATCCTCTCACGGCAGCATCGGTTGATAAAATGGCGTGATCTAAGCCCCACCACAGAAATTAGGGGGTAAGCCCAGCCCAGCCACATCCGGGCTTTGACGGGCAAGGACGGGCCCGCCCTTGGCCCGGGCTTTGCCCGCGCGCGTCCCGCGCTGCGGTAGGCGTCCTGTCCTTATGAGGGATTCCCCTCAGCTGACGATGTGCGCGCTGGGAGCGTAAGGCCTTCTGGGGGATGTGGTTTGTTCGCTCCAACAGGCCGGTGCAGTTCCCCTCGTGGCCCTGGGGGCTCTGGTGCAAGGCGAGCCAAGGAAGATAGCAGCAACACTGGACAACAACCGTTCCCCTCACGGTAGGCAGGGTAAACTTCTTAGCGCGTCCCGCGCTGCGGTAGGCGTCCTGTCCTTATGAGGGATTCCCCTCAGCTGACGATGTGCGCGCTGGGAGCGCAAGGCCTTCTGGGGGATGTGGTTTGTTCGCTCCAACAGGCCGGTGCAGTTCCCCTCGTGGCCCTGGGGGCTCTGGTGCAAGGCGAGCCAAGGAAGATAGCAGCAACACTGGACACCAACCGTTCCCCTCACGGTAGGCAGGGTAAACTTCATAGCGCGTCCCACGCTGCGGTAGGAGTCCTGTCCTTATGAGGGATTCTCCTCAGCTGACGATGTGCGCGCTGGGAGCGCAAGGCCTTCTGGGGGATGTGGTTTGTTCGCTCCAACAGGCCGGTGCAGTTCCCCTCGTGGCCCTGGGGGCTCTGATGCAAGGCGAGCCAAGAAAGATAGCAGCAACACTGGACAACAACCGTTCCCCTCACGGTAGGCAGGGTAAACTTCTTAGCGCGTCCCGCGCTGCGGTAAACTATGTGTTGAGACTAACAAAGTCACCCCAAAAAGGTTGCTACAAAGATATGAGGTGTTTTTTTTCCAGAAGTGTAAGGATATCTATAGAAGATATGCTATCCCCTATATTAATGCTGTTACACCTCTGTCTAAATTAGTTGGGGCTTCCGGTGCTAGGCTGGATCCCGACATAGATCAACAATGGGAGAGAGCTGGGTTTAGGAAGGTAGCCGACTTTTGGACCCAAGAAAGGTGGAAAGATCTGCTGGAAGTGCGTGAACTAGTTCAAGGTGACTCTTCTCCTTGGCTCCTTTTAAATTTTGGTTAGTATATTTAATAATTTGGAGTGTGGGCAGTCAAAAAGTTGTAACAGCTTTAATAGAAGCCCCTGACCACAAGCAGCCAGGAGAATGTAAAGAATGCTTGCCTCCATGAAGCTATGGAAATGTGGGGAAAGTGCGAAGGGTTGGAAGTATCGAAAAAAATGTGGGATGAAATTAATATATTGAATTTTAAGTTTTTAGAGGTGCCAATTAGCGTAGAATGTTATTTTACAATAAGTGGCTTCTTTATCGAACCCCGTACTTTTTAGTTGTTCTGGCCATTGTTTAAGTTATAATTTGGAGGCTGTCGCAAACCGTTCATATGTAATTGGTTCGTGTATCCCTATTCAAGAATTTTTTTAAGATGTATTTAAGTACCTTGAGAGGGCTTGGTAGACAAGTTTACCTCCTAGTGTATGGTTGGTAATTCTGGGACACGATCCTGCTATTCGATTAGCTCTCAAATTTATACAATTATATGTGGCAATGGCAGTGGCCAGATCTTTATTATATTACAGGTGGCAAACACAGTTGGTCCCCACAGTAGGTGAATAGATGGTAAAAACGAAGCATGTAAGAAATAAGGAATGGTTGTATGCTCTACAATCTGGTGGGATTAGGATGTTTGTTAAAATGTAGGGGCAGTTTATAGAAGAAGCCTCAGGTAGCTTTGAAGAGGGCGTTCTCAGTACAGTGCTCCGATTTAATTTATTCTAGGTACTAATGGAATTTGGAGGCTTAATATTGGGATGTCTCTTTTTTTAAATGTATTCTGTGATAAAAAGCAATTTGTATATGTATTGATATCGCTAGGTAGGACTATTATGATTGGATGCTTTTTATTGCTGTTTTGGATCAAAAAAAAAAAAAAAAAAGATATTTTAAAAAAGAAAATGTTTTAATGCATTTACTAATCCATCAAACAATGTCTGCCTACAAAATGGGGTAGCCCATGTAAGAATATGCAAGAGTCATAAGCAGTTGCCTCCTCTTTCGGATGGATTTAGTCCTGTCCACATGCTTTCTTAACATCCAAAGGGTTAATACTTTCACCAACAGAAACTAGGCGCATAAAAAAGGGGAAACAAACTTGGGTAGGAATTTTGGTTTGTCCTCAAGACAGCACTATCACTATGAAGCTGAATGAAAAGTTCACACAGCCTGCAACTCACTGAATCTCCTTAGATATGTGGTGATACTTAGGAGAGCTACCTTCCATGATTCAAACTGCATGCTACAAATGGAGGATCCATACGTCTTGTAAGAACTACATTAAGACACCAAGCAGGCACTGAAAGTGTTCTTGGAGGGATGACTCTCCATGAAGGTCCTCGTAGCGTGAATTGTTTTAAAAACCCTTTTTTAAGCCTTCAAGAGAGACAATAAGTACAGTACAACTTAGCCAATGTCACACATAGCACAGCACCTTGGAGTACTCATCACATTTCTAATACCAGGTCACAGAACAAGCAGCAAAGGCTAAAAGTAACAGCAACACCCTACAGAGGCCATGACAGTCACAATCGCCGATGAGGTTGCAAAAGCCAGGGCTTACAGGCGACTATAACAGCTCAGTAACAATAGCACATTATGCAACTCAAACACTTAATTCCTAACATAAAAAGTGCACAGCCTATCATAAAATCATATCATTAAATTACACACAATCTGTAAAATATTTGCAAGAATATAAAAGTCTGGCTGTGCCTGGTATCCCAAGTAACATCGCAGTGGGCCCCACAGGTCCCTGCGTCTAAATCACAAGTGTTTCTGCATGGCAAGGCAATTGAAGAGTCATTACAGTAAGCAGTGTTCCGCTACCATGCTTCTGTTTTAGGTGGGGGTGTTAATTAGGCCACGGCTACTTTACGCTTGGCTAACAGCAGCAGTATAGCTGTAATCTTTCCAACTGGCATAGGCACATCCGCTCATAGCACTGCAGAGCTATTACTAGTGTCAGTACCAACACACAGCCAATACTCTCTTCGATAATTTTACCAACCTTTTGCCAAAAGGAAAAGAAGGAAGGGCAAGCCATGGCTAGGGGGCGCTATTACAGGGGCAGTGCTGACAGTGGGTGCTTGTCGTATTGTCAAATTTGTTCATAGACACAGTAGTGTAATACATTCCGTTTATAAATGTAAAACGGATGGGTTTGGGCTTATAGTTCACAGAGACTTTCTTAGCCTGAGAGCAACAGTATTTCCACACCCTATTCTCAATTACCAGTTCTTTCTCTTACTGTTGCATACCTACCTGGTAAAAGAGAGGGGTCCTGCTGCTGAAATGCACATACTGTAGAATATGGATACCAAACTCTTATTTCCATCAGGAAGCACTGTCAGGGGCAATATTCAGGAAATTAACAGGGAAAAATCAGGAATGAGGCCTAGGCAGTTGATTTAAGCCTTAAATGTTATGTTTGTTATGTTAGAATATTTATAAAGCGCATGGCTGCCTCGGCAACAGGGCGTCCCAGCGCTAGTGTCATACGAGGACCATAACTGTGAAAGGTTAGACCTGAGGAAAAAGGAGATAGGAACCAGCAGAAGGATTAGATGGTTAACAGCCAGGTCTTCAGTGAGTTCCTGAAGGTCAAGTGGTTCGGGGTACACCTTAAAGGAAAAAGGAGAGCATTCCAATGGTCAGGGGCTTTGGCATGAAAGGACCGACCACCGACCCTAGCTCTTCTAACATGTGGCACACAGGTTAAATTATCATCAACAGTGCGCAGGGATCGTGAGGGAAGATACAAAATCAGGAAATTGGATAAAATGGCGACAACCTGAGAAAAGAAGATCTTGTGGGCCATGCACAAAGGCTTAAATTGAATGCGCTTATCCACCTGGAGCGAGTGTAATATACGAATGGCATCCGCAGTTGAACAGTATTTAAGAAGGGAAAACAGCAACCTTGCAGCTGTATTTGAGCCAACTGTAGCCTTTTAATCACCGGCTTGTTTACTCCCAGAAAGAGGATGTTACAATAGTCCAGCAGGGAGAGAATAACGGCCTGAACAATGACTTGCCGAATGTGGGGGATCAACAAAGCCCAGAACGGGTTTGAGCCAACATAGAAAATTGTTGAAATTATCCAAGAGGCGTTGTACCCTTCAATCTGAATTATTTTAATGTTAAGAATTCTCCCCCCTTGCAAGAGTTTCAATGGTAAAAGCAAAAAGAAGTAGTGAAAGTTGGCATCCCTTTTGGTTACCGAACCAAGAGGACAGTGTACTATCCACTCATATCCTCCTGGGGTCCGCATAGACAGCCACACCAATTTGAGTACATATATACCGAATTACATGCCTTTTAGCACTGCACAGATGAATAGACACTCAAAGTAGTTAAAGGCCTTCTCTGGATCTAAAAAGGCTGCACTGACCTCGATACAGATTTGCTGCATCAAGACAAACAAGGTGTGTAAATTATTGGCTGGGGCTCTTTCCAGGATGAAGCAAGATTGCTCAGGGAGCACTAGCCTTACCATATAAGAAGATAGCCAAGCCGCAATAACTTTGGCTAGTATTTGGTTGTCCATTTTCAATAGTGACAATGGACAATATGACATTTCCTTACTAGGCTTCAGCAATATTGTAATAATCGCCTCTCAGGAAGCTGGGGGCAACTGCTGCTTCATTGTAAGCATTAAGGAGGTGAGGGGCCTGAGTCTGTTTATAATTCTAATGAAACTAGACAGTAAGTTAGCCTGATCAGGGGGCCGTCCAGGCTGTAATTATTTCTGCAATGCCAAGGAGAGGGTGGGGACATTCTCATCCAATCTCCTACCCAAACCAGGTCTACATCATCGAGGAAGAAAACGGGCTAGGGGAGATTTTAGACATATATCATGTGGTATAATAAACAACAAACCCTTCCACAATCTCCTCTCTCACTCTTCCCATTTTGAGTACATATACCGGTAACTATATGTGGGTGCTGGCATGCTGGCAGGAGAAAATGTGGTCAGTGTCCTACCAGGTCACTCGCTCTCACAATATCTATGGGCCAAGGCAAACTTGCCAGGTAGATGAGCTCACCGTCTGCCCATTCTCTGTGCTGTAAAAGCAACTTATTGATCCATTCCAAGGTATCATTAGTCAAATCCACTACCCGAGCTTCCTCAAAAATGGCTAATTCTGCCTCACACCTAATTATCTGTTGCCTGATGTCCTTCAGAATGCCCACTTGTTTGGAGATCGCTATCCCTCTTACCAACACCTTAAAGACCTCCCAGAACATGGAGCAGAGGGACAAAGATCACAGATATAAAAAATAAATAAATCTTTAATCAGTACCCCTAATTCTTTATTGAACACCATGATCCTGTAGAGCCAAGTAGGAGATCCTGCATCTGGCATGGAAAGGCAGCACCGCAAGTACCAGAAGAACGAGAACCACTAGGGAATGGTCTGACCGTATGTGCCAGGTATTTAATATAGCAACACACTGCATCAACTTGGCACTTATAGAATCTGTTGTACGCCGAAGCATACAAGGAGAATGTTTTCTAAGAGCCATTCTTAGGACTCCAGGCACAGACTAGACAATGCTCTTTAAGCAAAACAAGAATAGGGCTAACCACTCTTGCATGGTGTGAGGGGACAGGGTTGGTTTTATCTCATGTGGCGTCTAGGACTAAATTCAATCCCCTCAACAAATTGTTATCTGACCCATGCTGCTCGAGCATTAGGGCCAACTCTTTAAAGAATTAATGGGACTCTATATTGGGAGCATATATACTGATAATGGTAAAAGTTAGATCACAGAGTATTACTGAACAAATACAACCCTCTCTTCATGGTCAGCATACACACCATGAAGAAAAAAGCCAACAGACCTCCATATAAGTACAGCCGCCCTTCTGGAGTGGGAAGTATAATCAAGCAAAGTATTGAAAGGGGTCCATGCAGAAGCAAAGATGTGAGGCTGTTTTGGATTCAAATGGGTCACCTGCAAAAGTATAACAATAACTACGAATCTCTCAAGAGTTGTGAGCACCAACCTTTCTTTTTTCAGACTGTTGACCCTCTAACATTCCAGGTTATACATTTGAAATTATGAATGCTCAGCCTGCCCGCCGCTAGCAAGGAGGAAAAATGGGACTGATGCAATAGGATATCAAAAGACCAAGGTGCCATTGTTCTATTTCCAGCAATGCTTGACTCCATTTTACAGAAAGAAAAAGGGCAATTTACCCAACTGCCAAATCCCACCCCCTGAACACTGTAAAAACCAATTGGGAGTGTAGTGTCCCATACTATTTATAGTCGAACACCATGACAAACTAATCTCGGTGTAAGGAACAGAGACATTCCAACACTCCCTCAATCCTGTACCAACTGCATGCTGAGGAAAGGTGATGTAGTAAGATAAAAAGCAACACCAGCAGAACAGAGCACTTACACCATTATCTGCCTTGCAGGCCAATGGGCAGAGGCAAAAAAAGAAAACAACTGAGACACGTAAAGCGTGTTAGTAGGTCATTTCATGATAAAGCATTCATCCAGCACAGTTCAGACAGACTTGATGGATACAGGTAAACCGCTGTTTGCCATTCCACATCACTTAGGGGTTGTTGAGAACTCATCAGCAATTCAGGGGGAGAAGATGCAAACTTCTATATAGCATTTTTCTGCCAAATCTGCGTGCATCCCGAGGTTTGATAAAGAAGTAGGAGTGTTTTTCTGTTGTCCCTCTGAGTGCTGCAGGACATTGCATGGCGTAGCCCACACCTGCATCCCACAGATTCTTTTTTTACCGTCAATTAAGGCCCACCTTGCCTCCTGTCTGCCTTGGTGAAGCTGTTGGAAAAAGGATAGCTTTGCTCCTTAATAATCAATGGCTCCACATTCCCCTGCCTATCTCAAGACCTGATGTGTATAGTTAAGAGTCTAGTAATGATAGAGCAGGTCGGGGCAACCAGTGGTGGTCATGCAATGAGGAATCTTTGTGCCTGCTCCACTACGAAGCTCTGTGAAAAATGTTCCCATACAAAAATCTCAAGGACCAATGTTTCGACAAATACTTCAGCCGTGTTAAAGGACGTAGACCCAACAATCCATAGAATGCGTAAATTGTTGCACCAGAAGTACACCTCCAAATCTTCAGCTTTGTCCTCGGCTAAAGATATTGCCTTTTCCAGTTGTAGAAGAGGATTTATGTCCATCCGCCAGGTTTGAGATTCATGGTTCTGCCTCATCCAAACTATTACACTGGTTATCATGGCGCTCATACATTTGATGAAAGCACATTGACATTCAATCTATGTTGAAATCAATTTCTTTGAGATCAGTTTCACACCCAGGAATATGGTTTTTATGTAATCTAATCACTCCTACTTTCAAAAGTGAGCTTATATTGTCTATTTGTTTTCCACCATGATGTAGTCAGCAAAGTGGTTGCTTGCAGGAGTATTGAAGGGCTTATTGGTGTAGCTTGTCAGGTATTGTGGTCCCCCTATAGAGTCAGCCCATGCATGCCTTGTATGCCACTACTACTCATCTACAGGACAGGTGGACAAACTACAAAGAAAATACCACTAGTTGTATAACACAGTCCCCTCTGGAGGACCCAGTTCCAACATACCATGGGCTGCGCCAAGTAGCTTCTTTAAGTTCATGTACTGGATCGTACTGGAGTACGCATTGGGTAATTGTCCAACAACAAGACATTAAGACAACTTGCCTGCAACAGATCGGTATTGTGGGTGCCACACCAGACTACAAATGTGTTCTAGCACGCCGCATAGACACTGTGTAGTGGAACAATGTGCAGCAAGGATGACATCCACAACCTCGAAAGGATGATAGAAGGCAGTCAGTTGCAGCCACTCAATCTTCATGCATCCATGTGCAAATTGTGCAGATTCATGTGCAGAACCCAGCCCTGAGGTACTCCCGAAGCTGTAGCCTGATCGGCAGACAGATGCTCATGCCAAGAAGTTCTAGGTACCACACTCTCCTTTCCCAAGCCAAAGCAACTAGGATGACTTTGTCCCAGATGTTCCAGAACCCGGGGCAAGAAAGGCAGCAGCAGCAGAAACGCATACAGGAGTCCTGCACTCCACTCTAATCAGAACGAGTCTCGGAGAGACAGAACCTTCTTGGAAACGCCAGTGTGCAAACATTTGAATACTTTATGTTCTCGACAGTGGTGACACAAATCTAGCCATGTTTCTCCCTAATGGCTAGAAGATGCCATGTGCCTCATCGGAGGGTAACTGCAATTTGTAAGTAGACAGGCGCTTGCGGATGAGCTCATCTGCCATGGAATTTAAGGATGCGGCCAGATTATTCACGACTAGAGAAATGCCCTGGTGTTCCAGCCAGCTTCAGACCAAGGAACTAGGACCCCAGCCCTCGCTGCGTTTTGCAGTACCACACGCCGGTGGTATTGTCAATGTGCACCTAAACCAGCATACATTTGATAAATGGTAAGAAGGCTTTCAGCGTCAGACAAACGGCAAGCAACTGGTATAGATTAATGTGGAGACAGGTCTCACTCGGAGGCCAGAGTTCTCTGATTTCCACGTTTCCCATATAAGCTACCCATCCCCGCAGTGACCCATCTATCACCACCGTCCGCTCCTGCTGAGGCAAGAAAAGAGGTCTGCACCCAGTTCAAATGTGAACAAGCCACCACTTTATGTCTTTAGCAGTCTCCTACGAAACCTGGATGGAATCCGAAAGGTTTAACCTAACAAGAGACCCAGAAGCTTCTGCGCAACCTTCACAGAGAACCAGGGATTAGGCTGAAACATCAGGATCATAGCTCGAATGTCCTGGATTCATGGTGGAGGGAAGGCTCTCAAATGCACTATAATCATGATGGCGCAAATAAAAAGGAGTCTATGTGAAGGAGTCAGGTGTGACTTTCGGCACGTTGATCGTGAACCCCAATCTTCTTGCTTCCTTTCCTGGCAAAACTGGCTGAAAAGCATGTCAATTCTCAACTGACGGGAGTTCATTACAGAGAACAATCTCCTTCCTGAGAATCAATGGGGTTACAGGCCACAGTATAGTACGGAATCTGCCTTGCTTCTGGACTAGGAGACGCTCGCAGGGTGGCCGACGAAAAGAAAACTGGGGCTCTCATCGGGCCCGATTCACAGAACTAACTTAAGACAAAATCCTAAACTTACTACCATTTTGGTATTCACAGAAGGCACTTACTCATTTTGGTATTCACAGAAGGCACTTACTCATTTCGGTATTCACAGAAGTTAGGAGTCCTAACTTTAGGACTCCTAAATGCCTTCTGGGAATACCGAAAGTCTTAAAATTAGGATTTTTCTCAGTTTAGTAGTAGTATAGTTAGGACTCCTAACTTTAGGACTCCTAAATGCCTTCTGTGAATACCGAAAGCCTTAAAATTAGGATTTTTCTCAGTTTAGTAGTAGTAAAGTTAGGAGTCCTAACTTTAGGAATCCTAAACTGAGAAAAATCCTAATTTTAAGAATACCGAAGTGAGTAAGTGTCTTCTGTGAATACCAAAATGAGTAAGTGCCTTCTGTGAATACGAAAATGGTAGTAAGTTTAGGATTTTGTTTTAAGTTAGTTCTGTGAATCGGGCCCATCATGCTGGATCTTAGTGCAGCGTTCGACACAGTCTTGCACACTGTGCTATTGGAACGATTGTGGACACGGGGCATAGAGGGTACAGCTTTTGAGTGGACTACAGATTTTCTCCATAAGCACTCTTTTCAGGTAACTCAGAAGCCATATACCTCTGGCATCATCCCCTTACAGCGGGGAGTGCCCCAGGGATCGGCACAGAGTCCTACTCTTTTTAACTTATATCTCCGCCCACTATCTGATGTTATCGACGGCTATGGAGTGAGAATGGTGTCATACGCTGATGACACTCAACTAGCTGTCACACTAGCAAACTATGAAAACAGGGCTGCACTAAATTTCAAATCCTGTCTAGCTGACCTAGCGACATGGATGCAGGCTACCTGCCTGAAGTTAAATGCAGACAAAACAGAGGTGCTGGTGGTAGGGAAACATCCCTCAATCTGGTCCTCTGCGTGGTGGCCTGTTGATCTGGGCCCCACCCAGATTCCAAAACTTAAAGTGAAAAATCTAGGCATCCTCTTTGACGCTCAGCTACCATTTGAAAGTCAGATCAGGGCCACAGTGGGCACCTGTTTCGGAGTGCTGAGGCTGTTAAGGAAGGTTTTAAGGCTAATGCCGAACTCAACACAAAAAAACAGTAACACAGGCCTTGCTGGTGTCTCGACTTGACTACTGCAATGTGCTCTACTTGGGGATTTCTAAAGGCAGACTGGCAATGCTTCAAAGAGTACAAAATGCAGCAGCCTGGATGCTATTAAGAATTCCAAAATGGACCACCATTAGCCCCGGTCTTGCTGAACTTCACTGGCTTCCCAATAAACACAGAATCTCATTTAAAGCTCTGTGTTTTACGCACATGATAATGAATCGTAGGGGTCCTAGCTATCTTTTCCCCTTGATCAATGCTTACACCCCTTCCAGAGTACTTGGATCTGGGGAAGCAGCTCTGGCAGTGATTTCCAGAGTGCATCGTGCACGACTGGGGTGTTGCTCCTTTGGTCTCCGTGCGGCCAAGCTGTGGAACTCAATGCTACTCAACCTGAGACTTGAACCTTCTGAGGCAAGTTTCTGTAAATACCTGAAGACCTGGCTCTTTAGACAGAGTTAGTTGGAGCACTGGGCCTACCTGGTTATGAATATTTCTGATCCTGATATGTGGCTACTGCTTAGCGCGGAGACACTCCGTCAGAGTAACCAGGCACTCTATAACGTATAGTTTCTTACCCGTCGGTGTAGTTTTGCATCTTGAAGACTTTCTGGATTCACTATGCCGTGCATTATTTCGCCATCTAGTGGTTGGGTGCAGAATTGCAGTCTTTTTTACTTTTCGTGGCCCAGGTTGGCGTCGACATACCACCATTTGGTGTCCTTCGTGACGTCGACGCGCTTCCTCCGGAAGCTCCCACCTTTGGTCGCCATCTTCTGATTCTTTTTTCTTGTCTTTCGTTACTCTTTCTCTTCTTTTAACCTTTAAAGTATTATTCCTGTTTTAATCCTTTCCCTCCTGTCTCATCCTTCTGACGGAGGAGGGTGGGATCGCTAGTGAATCCACAAAGTCTTCAAGCTGCAAAACTACACCGACAGGTAATAAACTATATGTCTTGCAGCGTGAATCTTTCTGGATTCACTATGCTGTGCATAGACTTTGTAGCGGTTTGTTGTTATTGTGGTGGCTGGGCGGAAGACTTTCTGTCCCACTTGCGCTTCTTTATTCATTTGAATATCTACACAGTAGTGCTTAGTGAACGTGTGCACTGAAGACCATGTTGCGGCTTGGCAAATGTCTTGAATAGGCGTGTTTGCTAGAAACGCAATTGTTGCTCCTTTCTTCCTTGTTGAGTGAGCATGAGCTGCTCCTTGTAACTGTTGTCCTGCTTGTTTGTGGCAGACTTGTATAGTTTGTGCAATCCACTGTGCAATGGAATTTTTGGTAACTGGTCGTCCCAAAAAACTGCTGGCAAAGGATACGAAAACTGCTTTGTCTTTCTGCACTCCTTTGTCCTCTCTATATAGTGCATTACTGCCTTACTGGCGTCCAGTGTATGTAGCGCCCTTTCTGTGCTTGTGGTTGGTTTTTGGAAAAAACTTGGTATTTGGATTGTCTGATTGATGTGGAACCGTGGCATCACCTTTGGCATGAAATGTGGATCCGTTCTCATTACAACCTTATCATTGTGTATCTGTAGGTAAGGCTCTTGAAGTGTTAGCGCTTGGGAGCGATGTGATAGCTACTAAGAAGGCTGTTTTTAGCATGAGCATGTGCAGTGTAGCTTTGTGAACAGGCTCAAATGGTGCTTTCATCAATTGAGTTAGCACTACGTTGAGGTTCCATGTTGGTGCTGGCATTCTGTTTGGAGTGCAATTCTCTTTGCCCCTTTTAGAAATCTTTTAACTACTTGGGAGGTGAAGAAGCTAAGTGCACCCTTACAGATGTGTAGCTTAGTTTATTTTGTAGTAGATGCGTTAAGTATTTTAGTACTGTTGATTCTCTTGTCATTTTCCTTTGCAGTTTCTCCCTAATGCATCATTCGGAGAATCTTCTCCACTTTGCTACGTAGCACTTCCTTGTGGTAGGTCTCCTGGCCTCCCTGAGCAACGCGATTGTGCTTGCTGGTAGATTGAGGTGTGCAAATTCTAGGTCTTCAGGAGCCATGCTGGTAGGCTGAGGCTCTCTGGCTCTGGGAGTAGCATCCTTCCGTCCTGCATCGTTAACAGGTCCCTTCTCTTTGGGAATCTGTGTGCTGGTGCCTGCGCCATTTCTACTATTTGTGAGAACCAGGACTGTCTGGCCCACTGAGGTGCTATTAGTATTAGCGTCATGTTGCTGATCCTGCATTTGTTGAGTACCCTGTGTATCAGTGGTATCAGGGGAAAAGCGTATGCAAATGTCTTTGACCAACTTATCCATAGCGCATTCCCTTGGGACCGATGGTCTGGTTGTCTGGATGCAAAGTGTTGGCATTTTGGTGTGTTGCAAATAGGTCTAATTGCCGTGTACCCCATTTCCAGAATAGTTTCTCTGTTTCCTGTTGGTTCAGCTCCCATTTGTGGGATGCTGACGTTTGCCTGCTGAGTCTGTCTGCTTCCACATTGTCCTTCCCTGGGAGACGTATTGCCAGTAGGTCTATCCTTGGGGGAATGGCCCATGTCCATATTTCCTGTGCTAGCCCTGATAGTTCTACTGATTGTGTTCCTCCTTGTTTGTTGATGTAGAACATGGTAGTTGTGTTGTCTGTATGGAACATGGTAGTTGTGTTGTCTGTCTGGATCAACACCCTATCTCCGTACAGCTCCTTCTGAAAGACTTTTAAGGCTAGGAACACTGTTTTCAGCTCTAGGTAGTTGATGTGTTTGACCGCATCCTGCTGAGACCATAACCCCCTCACTTTTGAGTATGTTCATGTGCGCGCCCCACCGCAGCTGGGAGGCGTCTGTTGTGATGGTCCCTGTTGGAGTTGGCTGTGTGAATGGTTTCCCCTGTGATATGTTTTCCTTGTTCCACCACGCTATTTCCTGATGCACTGTGTGTGTGACAACCACTAGATCTTCAGAACTCCCTGTTGCCTGTGACCATTGCTGCTGTATCCATTCCTGGAACAGTCTCATGTGGAGGCGAATATTTGGGACCAGGTGTATGCATGACGCCATCATTCCCATTAGCTTGCTCACTATCCTCACTGTCAGAGCTTGCACCCTGCGGTAAAGACATGTCTCCTTCAGTATTGCCAAGGTTCTCTTTGTGCTGGGGAACACCGTGCCCTGTATGGTGTTCATCTCTGCTCCTAAGAATATCTTCACCTGTTCTGGTTCTATTGAAGATTTTCCCCAATGGATTTAAAAACCCAGTTGGATTAGTGTTTGTATCACCTGCTGGATGTGTTGTTTGCATTGGCTGTAAGGCCTTGCTTTTACGAGCCAGTCGTCGAGGTAGGGGTATACGTGTATCCCTTGCCTTCTTAGGTGCGCTACTACTGCTGCTAGGCACTCTGAACACCCTTGGTGCGGATTTTAGTCTGAAATGCTAGTACTGCTAACTGGTGGGGAGTTTGGTTGATAACAAACCTTAGTAGGCGTTAGTGTTCTTTGTTGATGCGGATTTGTAAGTACGCGTCCTTTAAGTCTATAGTTGCCATGTAATCCCCCACCTGTATCAGGGAAATTACCTCTAGCAGAGATGTCATTTTGAATCTTTGTGTCTTTATGAACTTGTTTAAGAACCTTAGATCTAGAATAGGTCTTAGTGTTTCGTCCACTTTTGGTACGAGGAAGTATGTGGAATAGACCCCCTTGTTCCTTTCCTTGTACGGCACTATTTCTATTGCCTCCTTGCTGAGCAGTTACTGCGCTTCTAGTAGCAAGAGCGAAAGTACCTTTGCTGAGTGCATCTTGTTCCTTGGTCTTCTGTTTGGAGGTTGTTTCTCTAGCTCCATACAGTAGCCGTATTGTATGATGTTTAGTATCCATTTGCCCGTTGTGACCGTCCTCCATTCCTGGAGGAAGTCCCTTATTCTGCCTCCTACTGGTGTTCTATGTTCGAGGAACTGTTTGTTTTGTAAAATCAGGTTTTGGTTTTGTCTTCTGCTTTGATGCCCCCCCTAGAGGTGCTGTTAGGGGGGGCTTTTGCCTTACGGCGAAGTCATTTGGAGTTGGGTTGCTGCCCTTCTCTCCGTGCCTGTCCTCGTCCGTTTGAACGCCCTCGATAGGACTGGCCTTGTGGCTGGTACTGCCAGTTCTGCTGCTGCTGGCCCTGCTGCTGCTGGCCCTGGCAGTTTCCTTGATAATCTTGTTGGAATGTTTGGTGCAATGTACTAGGTAGGTTGCCTCCCCTACCATTTGGCCTTCTTGAGAGTGTACCCCTTCTCATCCCTCTGAACTGCAGTGCTCCCATGTACCTTGCTGTCTCGTTGTCCTTCATGAGCTGAGTCAACTTGTTGTCAACCGGCATTCCAAAATGTTGTTCTCAGTTGAAGGGAGTGTTCAGGATGTTGTTCTGAACCTCCGGCTTAAAGCCTGAAATCCTGAGCCATGCGTGCCTTCTCTCTATCACCCCAATCATCATTTGCCTGCTGGACATCTTCCCGCATCCAAGGCCGACTTCAAACATGTGTTCGCCATGTTTTTCCCTTCCTCTACCAGGTGGGCTGCCCTTTGCTGGTGCTGGTCTGGTAGAAGTTTTAGGAGTTGCCCCACTTCCTCCCACTTTGGTATGCATGCCTGTTGATTACAGCGTTTGAGTTGGCGATGTGCCATTGAATCGCTGCACTCTGTTCTACTTTCCTCCCCATGTGGTCCATCCTTCTACTCTCCTTGTCTGGAGGTGGTCTGGCATTTGTGGGTACATTGGCCCTTTTCCTGGCCGTTGCTGTAATTACTGAATCAGCTGGCACTGATACCTGGATTTATGCAGGGTCCTCTGAGGAGTGCTTGTACTTCTTTTCTGTCCTTGAGGGTCACTGATTTACATACAGCTGGCTCCCTGAAAGCCTCTCTGCCCTGGTCCAACACACTAGGGAGCATGGGCAGGAATTGACTCCTTGTCTGCTGAGGTGGCAGAGTTTCCAGGAGAAAACATGCCTTGGACTTCTCCTCCTCCAGTTTAACTCCATACGTCTCTGCAGCCTTTTTAACAACCATATTATAAACCCCTATGACGTCTGGCGGTGAAGACCTCGAAGGGTATGTGTCTACTCCCTCTTCCGGTAATTCAGCCTCGAGATCATGCAACTACAAGTCTTGTGCCTCCGAGGACGTCGAGTCCTGGTAGGTCCGCTGATCCTCCTCGCCTTCGCCCTCGTAGTAATACAGGGCCTCTTCCTCCTTTTCCTCGACCGGTTCAGGCATTTTTGGTGGTTCAGGGTCTTTGTCGCCCCCTTTGACTTCAACCGCGGGCTTCGGCTGGATGGTGTACTGGCTAATCCTTTCCTCCAAGTCATTTTTTCGCTGCATGATGCTCGCCATTTCCGCCTTGAGCCTCCTTTTCTTCTTCTCCATCTCGGCAGCCTGCTCGGTGTCGAGAGATTGAGCGCTTCGCTTCGAGGTCGTCGAAGTCGTTGTTGTTGACCCTTCTTTTCTCGGCGCCGAGTTGTCCTTTTCGAGGGCATCCTTCGACGACCTAGATTTTTCGTGGGTTTTCGCAGTGTAGCAGTCCTTTTCGAAGGATCCGCTGGGCTGCTTGTCCTTAGGTGCTGTTGCTTTCGCCGAGTGCTTTTCGACGGCAATACTCCCTTCGAGGACTTTGCTTCACTCTTACGAGTGTCGCTCGAGTGTCCGGGGGTCGACGACTCTCTTACCTCCTTCGACGTTTTCTTTAGGACCTCAACAGTGCAGTCCTCCGGTCTCTCGGCGATGTTGTCCTCCTCTCCACTGGAGAGACACAAGTCTCGGAGCGATGGTGGTGGCCCTTGTCCCTGCATGGTGTAGTTCGCCCTTCTCTGCCTCTCTCTTACTCTGAGGGTCTTGGGTGTGAACGCCGAGCACACGTTGCAGTCCTCGCTGTTGTGGTCGAGCGGCAGGCAGAGGTTGCAGAAGGGATGCTGGTCCTTCTGGCATACTTGTGGTGACAATTGGTGCAAAACTTGAAAGGTGTTTTGTCCATTCCAGCACTCAGGGAGCCCCCAGGGTGCGCATTCTCCGTTGAACGTCGAGATCTCGGTTGGAAACCTTCCTCCTCCTCGTCCCGGTTACCTGACCTGTAGTCAGGTGTGTTAAATCTGTGATTTTCGTCGATTTTCTGTTATTTTCGTCAATTCTCTCTCCAAATCTCAGGAACTCTTCGGTAACGATCCAGACCCAATGGCGGAAAAAAGAATCTGAAGATGGCGACCAAAGGTGGGAGCTTCCGGAGGAAGCACGTCGACGTCACGAAGTACACCAAATGGTGGTGTGTGGATATCCACCTGGGTCACCAAAAAAAAAAGAGAAAAAAAGACTAAAATTCAGGACCCAACCACTAGATGGTGGAATAATGCAGAGCATAGTGAATCCAGAAAGATTCACACTGAAAAATCTCTACATACATACATAGAGAGGTTTGCCATAGTCTGGAGGTGGTCTGTATTTGACTGTGATAAACCGGCCTTTAACAGCCAGTCATCAATATAGGGGAAAACTGGGAACCCCAACCTCCGAAAGTAAAGCATTGACTACCTTCATTACTTTGGTGAATCCGCAAGGGACACATGTGAGGCGGAAGGGGGACATGGCAAATTAAAAATGCTCCTGGCCCACCTTGAAATGCAAGTAGCATCTGTGGGACTGCAGGACCGGGCATATGCAAGTAAGCATTCTGTCAGTCCAAAGCCAGTTGCCTGAATCCATTGCAAACAGAACCAGGGCCAGCGTGACCATCTGGAATTTGTCCTTCTGCAAGAAGGCATTGAGAGGGCAGAGATCTAAAAGAGGGCTGTGAGGAAATGCCTCTTTTTGCATGTTCAACCCCAAAGTTTTGGACTGATGTGCTTGTTTTTCAACTCAGAGAGTTCACTGGATCCTGCTAATCATAATTCAGTGCCAGTGGTCTGACCTTTAAAAGGTATATGTCACCCAACATTTGCACAAGTTATCTTACAATAAGTCCCTAGAATATGGCACCAGGGGTGCCCTGGGCCTGCAAATTAAAGAGTCCCACTGCTAATTCAACTATGCCATTCAAACTAATGACAAAGTCCAAACCTTCCTTTTTAATATATATGTCACCCTTGAGGTAGGCCTATGACCCCCATGGCAGAGGCTATTAAATAGTAGGACATGTGTTTTACATGTCCTAACAGTAAAACCCCCAAATTTTATTTGTTTCTGTAGAAAGGTTAGTAGACCCATTGAAAAGTGCAGGGTTACACGCGGACAACCTAGCTGTGCTAATTTCTGAATGGGACTAGTAAGATTGATACTTCAAGGTACCAGAAAAATTACTACATTAAACCTAACTTGATGCCCAACTCAAATTTAATGTGACTTTAGAAAGTAGCCATTCTATTACCCAAATAAATTGTCCAGTGACCGTGCAAGAGGTGTGAACAACTCCGAGGAAGGAACAAAAAGGGACTGTACGAAATACACCCTCTCCCTGGTTGGAAGGCCAAACAAGTGCAAGCCCAAAAAAAAACCTTCAGGGTGGACGCCGCCTTTGAAGTGCAAATGGTGGACACACACAAGAGGGGATACTGTTTTGTTCTGATAGACAGATTGGTGTCCGAGACAGAGAGGGGGGAAAACAGTTGCCATACCAGTTTCCCCATAAGCTTGCAAGTGGAAACGTTTTTAGGATGGGCTACCAACCTCAACACACACCGAGGGAGGGGTTCTGCCATTTTGGGATTGGGCAGAATATTGTATTCTGGGATAGCTAGATGCCAAACTATGCAGGAAGCCGTCATCACACAAGAGGGGACCTGGTAGCCCATTTGTTAGTAGTCACTCCATCCCACATGGACAAGTCTTGGCCATAAAAGTGGCACCCAGACCTCAATCATGTCTGCATGAGAGACAGAATCAACCTACTGTTCCCTGAACTCAGCAAAGAGAGGCTGCACCTAAGACTGGACTGCACCTTTAGATCCTTGGGCTAGCAGAGAAAGGACTATGCCTGTGGTGCCCTGCTTGAGGAAAAGTCGCTCCGAGCCTCAGACAGGAGAGATGACTCCAAGAGTCAGTTGGCTGACTTCCTATTACAGCTGCATGCCACAAAAGATGAAGAGGCCCGCCTTGGTGAGTTGGTAGCCACAAATCGCTTGATACCTACTGAACAGCAACCTGGCATATCAATTCTTGGTGCTCAAATGTTACACCTGAGTCTGCTGGACCCGAGAGAATCATCTGAGTGCTGTTTGGTCACCCAAGACAGAGTGAAAGGGAACCACTGGTTTAGCTGTATATGTATGTGTATGTATATATATATATATATATATATATATATATATATATATATATATAATATATATATATACACACACACACACAGTTTTTTCTCATACCAATGCAGCCCCCATCTAGGAGGCTAAACAATGCAATAACAAATAAACTGCTTTTGCAAACACATAATGGATGTATGAAACACAGGAGGGCAAGTACCACTTGAACTCTTTTTTAATGAGTAAATCTCATGAAAAAACTGCAAAAAAGCAGACATTTTTAGCCTACAGGCTGCATTGTAAACCAATAGCATAGAAAATGAAAGCATTTGCACACAAAACTGGCACTGTGCCTTTAAGGCAGCCATGACACCCAGCTTCCCATCATGCCTCAGGGGTGACAGTTAGTTCAATTTTTCTTTGCACAACCCTGAAGGTCAGGGCACAAAGTTTAACAATGAAGTAATCTCATTTGCCTGGGGAGGCGGGTGGGTTGCTCATGACTTTGATGAGGATACCCCAGGAAGAGAACTAGGATTACAGGTAAGTAACGTATCCTTCTCTTCCTGGGGATCTTCATCAATAGTCATAAGCACTGAATAGAATAGCAAGCCCATCTTCCGCCTGCAGGCAAATGAGAGTGAACGACCCAACTTACAACAACAACAGCAATCAGCTGTTGAACAGATTCATCAAGGAGGCCTGGCCTACTTGGGTGTCTGCTCTGGTGTCTGAATCTGAACAATAGTGCCTTGTAAATGTATGGACGGACCTCCAAGTTGCCGCCTTACAGATCTCAGAGATAGGCACGTTATTAAGGAAAGCAGTCGTAGCCGGCTTTCCTCTCGTGGAATGCGCCTTGGGAGCAGGCCCAAGGGGCTTTTGTACTAATTGATAAGCTAACTTGATGCATGAAACTATCCCCCTAGAGTTGGATCGCTTTGAGGCTGGAAAACCTGCTCTGATCGACCCATAGTTAACGAATAGTTGATCAGATTTTCTAATTGACTTGGATCGATCCAGATAGAACTTTAAAACTCTTTTAAGGACAAGTGAGTGCAAAGCCCTCTCAGCTGGAGGGGAGGGATTGGGGGACAAAGTCAGAAGTGAAATGGTCTGATTCACATGGAAATCTGACACCACCTGCGGAAGGAAGGAGGGATGAGTCCTCAATACCACCCTATTGAGATGGAAAACAGTGTACGGTTCCTTTGAACCGAGCGCTTGTATTTCGCTCACTCTGCGAGCTGGGGTGAGGTGATTTCTACCAGGAAAGCTACCTTCCACATGAGGTGTTGCAAGGTTGCTTTGAGGATAAGTTCGAAAGGTGGACCCATCAACTTTGATAGCACCAGGTTCAGCTCCCAGAGCGGTGAAGGAGACCTTTTTAAGACCTTGTAAGAAGTCCTTCACAACCTGCAACTGAAAGAAGTACGGCTGAGAAGGCGAACGCCTATATGCAGTAATGGCCACTAGTTGCACCTTAATGGAAGGGAACTTTAAACCTACCCTAGCTAGATGAAGCAGGTATGGTAAAATGACCTCCTCCTGCCCCTTGGTGGGGCTACAATTGTTTTGTATGCACCACAAATAAAAACGTTTCCACTTGTAAGCATATGAGTGTCTAGTGGATGGTCTCCTAGCTTCTTTTAAGATGGTCATGCAGTCTTGTGGCAGTCCTAAATGACCATACTGGAGGACCTCAGGAGCCATGTGGCCAAGTTCAGTGAGGGAAGGTTGGGGTTCATCTCGTAAAGCAGGTCCGGTCTGCACGGCAGTCTCCTGTGTGGGCATTCTGACAAGTGCAGAAGGTCCGGGTACCACCATTGCCTCGGCCAGTCTGGAGCAATCAGGATCATCCTCGTGTGAGAGTTTAGTCACCACCTTCGGGATGAGAGAGAGGGGTGACAAGGTGTACACAAATGCCCCTGACCAGTCTATAAAGAGGGCATTCCCCTTCGACCCTGGACGATAGAACCTTGAGGCGAAGTCTTGGCATGTTGTGTTTTCGTCGTCCGCGAAGAGGTCGATGCTGGGACAACCCCACGCCTGGAAAATTTCTCCGACGACCTCGTCGTGGAGTACCCAGTCTTGTTGGTCCTCTACATCCCGACTGAGAGCATCCGCTTGTGAGTTCTGCTCCTCCAGCAGGTGTGCCGCTTTGATCGATAGGTTCCTTGCCAGGGGCCAATGCCAGAGAGCTTGAGCTTCCAGTGACCAGGTCCGTGAGCGAGTTCCTCCCTGTTTGTTCAGGTAGTACATGGTGGTGGTATTGTCCGTCTGTACTAGAATGGAGTTTGCCTGAATCGAAGGGAGGAAAGCCCTGAGTGCTAGATGAACGCCTCTCAGCTCCAACATGTTTATGTGATATGACCGCACTTTTGATGACCATTGTTCTGGTGTCTGGAGAGTCCCCATGTGAACTCCCCAGCCTTGGAGGGAGGCGTCCGTGAACAGCGTCTGAGAGGGAGGTGCCTGATGAAAAGGAATCCCTACTTGCATATTCTCCTTCTTCATCCACCATGGATTGGATTCTCTTGCTGTGTTTGAGAGATTTATCTGGTCGTTCCAGCGAGTTGTTTGCTGATTCCATTTGTCCTCCAGATCCTGCTGCAAAGGACGCAATCTCAGCCTGGCAATGGGGACCAGGAAAATGCAGGATGCCATCGACCCTAGCAGGGAGGCAATCTGACGAACTGACGGCATTTTGCTGTCCAAAATTTGTCTGCCTTTCTGTGTGATGGATATCTGTCTCTCCTCCGAAGGAAACAATTTTGCTACCTTGGAGTCTACCAGAGCTCCCAGATAATGGATTCTCTGTGTGGATTGCTGAGTTGATTTTTCGAAATTCGCATGAAGGCCCAGCCGGTGACAAAGCTCTAGGCATTGCAGGAAAGGATTCCTCACGCTCTTGGGGGAAGGACCCTTCAAGAGCCAATCGTCCAGTTAAGGGTATACAAAGATGCCTCTGGGACGTAGTGCGGCTGCCACCACTGCCATGCACTTCGTGAACACTCGGGGAGCTGACTTCAACCCGAAGGGTAGCACTAAGAATTGGTAGTGGAACTATCCCACCAGAAATCTCAGATATTGCCTGTGATGTTGACTGACCGGAACATGAAAGTAGGCATCTTGCAGATCCAGCGAACACATCCAATCTCCCTGTTTAAAATGTGGATATATTTGATGGAGAGCCAACATGCGAAACTTCTCCTTTTTGATGGACTTGTTGAGTGTTCCCAGATCCAGAATGGGTTTGTATTCTGATCTTCGACCCTTCTTCTTCACCAAGAAGTATCTTGAGTAGACCCCTCAACCTCGCTGTGATTTTGGCACCTTCTTAATGGCTGATTTTTGTAGAAGGGTGGCAACTTCGCTCTGCAATATCTTCATCTGTTGGCACGATGATGGAACCGGAGGGATTGAGGGGGGGATGGTGTCGAAAACGTAGAGTGCCCATTCTGCACCATAGTTAACTCCCACTCGTCCTTTGTGATAGCTCGACACTCTTTGAGATGATTTGCAATACTTCCCCCCCACTGAAGTGGTAAATGGCGATGGGGGAAGTGGGCACTCATTGTTTGGTCGGCGCCTTAGCAGAGGTAGTGGACTGACACTGGTTTCCTCTTCCTCTGGCGGAGCGCCGGCCTTGGTACTGAGACCTTTGCCGACCTTGCTGGTTCTGCTGTTTCTGCCAATGAGGGGTTTGAACCCTCTGTTGGCTGGATTCTCGATCATAAGGTCTGAAACATCGTCGGAACTCTTTTTTCTTTTCTAGACCCACCGCCTTTAGTGTGTCTAGCTCTGTTTTCATCCGGGACATTTCCTCATCTGTGTGTGTGCCGAATAAAGATGAGCCGGAGAAGGGGAGATTCAGGATCCGAGACTGCGCTTCTGGTTTAAGCGCTGTGAGGTGAAGCCAGGAAGCTCTCCTAGCTTGCCGGCGGACCCCTGCCCCACTAATGTGCTGGTGCTTAGGGCACGTGTCTTTGACATCAGCAACTGTGCCACAGGCCTGGAAGCAAGACACACTTTTACCGTTGCTGAAAAAGGCGTGCGCTGAAAGAGTAGCTCCATCAGCTGCGGCACTGATCACTTGGTTCGCCACCAAGCTGCCTTCTTGCAAGGTTTCTTCAAAATCCATGCGGTCTTCCTTGGGCAGCTTTTCCGTAAATTTTTGAAGAGAGTCCCACAAAGACCTGACCCAAAAGAGCTGATGCACTTGAGATCTTGAGCATAGAGGCTGATGTGCCGCAGACCTTCCTCCCCCACAAATCTTGTGCTTTGCTCTCCTTATCTGGTGGAACTGTAGAGGAGGAGGCAAATGAGTGAGTCTTTTTTGCTGCAGCGATTATAACAGAGTCCGGTGGGGGGTCAAATCTAAGAAATAAGGGGTCATCCACCGGAGAGACCCTCGACAGTGGGCTGTCGGTAAGAGTCGGTAAGTAGTCTCTGTGATGTATGTGTGGAGGAGGAGGAGGAAGGTGTTGGAGATCTGTGCCTTCTCCTCTCGCTTCTGGATCTGGACCTCCTTCTGGAAGAGTGTGCAGGAGTGCAACTGCGATCTCCGCCTCTCGATGGAGTACGATTCCTGTCCACAGCTAGCACCAGTCGAGCCAATGGAGACCTGTGGAGGGGGCTTGAGTAGTGTTGAGCCCTGTTGCTGGAGCGGTAGCCCAGTGATGCAGAGGCCGGTTCCATCTCGGTGAGAGATGGATAGAAGGTGATATTTGTCTTTGTCGTCCCTCAGGAGAGCGTGCAGGAGGAGATTTTCTTCCCTCTGTTTGTGCAGGCCTGTCCGCGGATTCAGGATGCCCAGTGGACTGCTAGACTAAGAGATCACTACTTCCGGAGATCTAGACGATGATAATCTGTGGGGGGAGCATGGAGAACCTGTTCTCGACGTCGGTGATGGCGACGGAGAAAGGCTTACTGGACATGAGATCCCTCTAGCTGCCTCTGCTCCGACGACCGGTGTCTCGACGTCGACCGCCGGTGTGCTGATGTCGACGGGGACTTCTGTTTTGAGGTCGGTGATGGAGTCTTGTGTCTAGACGTCGAAGATCTCTGCACCGATCTCGATGGAGACTTGTGCCTCGACGTCGACCGCCGTCTAGATGGCGAGAGCGGAGTGATCTGTCTCGACGTCGAACGCTCTGCCAGCATTGACGGAGATTTGCTCATCGACGTTGAGCATCACCGGGTTGACGACAACGGAGGGCCCTTTACCTTCTTCGACGTTGAGAGCACCGTCTTCGACTTCGTAGAAGTGTGATGCGCCAGTTCCACCGTAGTCTTCGACGATGACTGCTGCTTCGCCGCTGGTAGCTTCGACGCCTATCCCAATGCCGAAGGAGAACATGTCGGGACCTTGCCTCTCGACGTCGACCGTGTTTTCTTTTGCCTCACTGGAGACCTACCTCTTTCAGAGAGGCCATACCGCCGAATTCTCTACCTCTCCTTGATGTTTCTTCTCGACAACTTGATGACAGGTGGCAGACAAGTGAGAATCAAGGAGGCAGAGTATACACACAGAGTGTGTATCTGATCTAGCCGCCTTTTTGCCACAGGCACGGCATAGATCAAATAAGGAAGGCATTTTTGACAGAAAAAACATTTTCTGGAACTCCAAAAAGGTTTAACCTTCATTCTAAAGCCAAAAGACGTCGAGTGAAAGCAAAAATCCACAAAAAACTAGACAATTTTTGACAGAAAAGTCAAAAAGGGAAGAGCTGTGAATCCAGGGTCCTGTCTGAAGGAGCCGGAAAGATCAACTGACCTAACTGTCACCCCTGAGGCATGATGGGAAGCTGGGGGTCATGGCTGCCTTAAAGGCACGGTGCCAGTTCTGTGTGCAAATGCTTTCATGTTCTATGCTATTGGTTTACAATGCAGCCTATGGGCTAACAAAGTCTGCTTTTTTGCAGTTTTTTCGTGAGGTTTACTCAATAAAAAAGAGTTCCAGTGGTACTTGCCTTCATGTGTTTTATACATACATTATCTGTTTGCAAAAGCAGTTTGTTATTGCATTGTTTAGCCTCCTAGATAGGGGCTGCATTGGTAAGAGAAAAAATTATATATATATATATATATATTACCTACTGCCTGCCGGTCGCCAGTAGGTAGTTATAGTTAGGACCTATTTTCCATATGAAATCCGCAACATTCTATTTCCAATAAGTCTGGCGCCGGTTGACGAATCTTCGTGAAATTTCCAAACTTTTGGCCAGCTCCAGTCCGCTCCTATCCTGAAAGTTTCGTGGTGATTGGTCAAGCGGGGGCTGAGAAAAAAGGGGGGTCCCAAAACACGTTTTCCCCATGCAATTTCCCATAGGACCTGTTGACGCAGCTACAGGCCGAACTGCTGAACGGAATTACACCAAATTTGGCAAAGAGGTAGTCCTCAGTTCAGACTTGTGCCTTTTGCATAAATGGAGTAAATCCGTTCAGTAGTTCCTGAGAAAATTAGAGTAAAAAAGATAGATATATCTATGGCCTCCGAGGGTCCGCGCACCCTAAGCGCACCCTCCCCGAACCGAGCGCGCACCATCCCGATCACGCGCTGAATGCTAATTGGCTGTCAAGTGTCTGTCTACATTCGAAACCAGGAACTGTTGGCAGCCATTTTGTGCCTCGGTAGAAGCGAGGCTGTAGAAGTAAGGGGAATAAGTGTTTAAAACATATAAAGGGGGCAGGGTAGAAATACTCTGACCCTCAAGTGTTGCTTAGGAGGTCCCAGAAGGACCCTCTGGGGCCCCCTTTTATTTTTTAAACGGTTAAATGCGCGCAGGGTGCGCGGTTCCTAACGCGTTGGGTGCGCGGATCCCCCAATAAATGGGGGAAAAAATAAAAAATTAAGTTTTGAAAATATAGTTTAAAAAATATTTAAGAAAATATAAAACTATATTTTAAAACATTAACAATTTTTTTTTACAAAAACCCAATAGAAAATTATTTTTTAATTTTTAAAAGAATTAATTGAAAAAATAAGTTAAAAAAAGGTGATAAAAAAGTATTTTAAAAATTAATTAAAGGAATTGACACACTGAAATTGAAATTTAAAAATTCAATGAAAATCATTAAACATCATAGCTTTGGAGATAAATTATAGATAGGAATTAGCATTTAAAAAACCTTTGAAATTCACTGAAAAAACCATAGGTTTCATGCACGTTATAGTTAGGAATTGGCATTTAAAAAACCTTAGAAATTCACTGAAAATAACCATAGGTTTCAGGGGTGTTATAGTTAGAGAGACATTTCCCTCGTAAAAAACCCTAGAAATTCCCCCGTTATAGTTAGTTCAGTGAACTATAACTCGCGCCCCCCCGCAATGCACTGCTGATGATGTCACATATTACATCATTCATGACATGGTCAGTGACATCACTGATGACATCTCAAATGACATCACTGATGACATCATCCATGTAATAAATTAGTGCATCTTCTCACACCCTAATATAACCTTTGGTACATCGACTCAAAATTTCAGACGGCCATTCTCAAAACCATAGACACTCCAATACCAATAACTACATACACACTCATTGACTCTTAGGTCTACACACACCTCCACTCACTCACCTGTAGAGTCACTCATACTTACAGTCACTCAGTACAGGACTATCATATGCATTTATACACCTATATAGACACTCAGACACCGCCAATCATCCATAGACATACTCACACACCAAGTCAATCATGCAAATAATTAATCACACTCCAATTTACTCACCTATACAGTTATACACACACAAGTTCACGTACTCATAAAAATACTACCACATTCTTACGCTCTTATACAATTACTGATACAAGCACACACTCATCCATACAGCCACTCTCACAATCACACACTCTCACATATACCCAGTTATATACTCTTACACACATATACCCTGCCTTTCACATATGTAGTTACTCACGCATGTACCACTGAGATATACATTCAATCACTAATGCACCCATCACAGATGCACTCTTAAAACCATGCACCCATAGAATCACCCACTCACACACCTATGCACAGTCACACACACCCTACCCACACAAACACTCAGGCACCCATACAGATACTCAGACAACCAATCAATAACCCATATAGACACTCATATAGCTATTCACAAAACCATGCAGCCACTTATACACCAACAGACAGACAGATACAGACATTCACACAGTTGAGTCACTAGTCTGCAGTAAGATACATTTAATGACTCACTTATAGTCAGTCACACACCTAGAAATCATCCATTCACAAACTTATACACCCACTTACTCTTCCATAGGTCTTTCCCTATATATATTAAACGTATTAAAACTCTACAGAAACACAGACTCACTGGATGACGTCATCAGTGATGTCACTGACCATGTCATGAGTGATGTAATATGTGACATCATCAGCAGTGCATTGCGGGGGCGCGCGAGTTATAGTTAGCTGAACTAACTATAACGGGGGAATTTCTAGGGTTTTGTACGAGGGAAATGTCTAGCTAACTATAACACCCCTGAAACCTATGGTTTTTTCAGTGGATATATATATATATATATATATAGAGAGAGAGAGAGAGAGATATAGAGAGAGAGAGATAGAGAGAAGTATATATATATATATATATATATATATATACACATATATATAATTTTTATTATTTCTGGGGCCTCCGCACATGGGTGGGAATATTCAGTGCTTATGACTATTCATGAGGATCCCCTGGAAGACAACTGTATTTTTTGCTTGAATTCTTGAGATATTGACCCCTGGTTTCAAAGTTGCCCCACTGTGTTCAAGGACCAAGGGGTGGCCCCAGGAAGGACTTCATCAGACTTCAAGGGACAAGGACCCCTGGGACCAAAGTCACCCCACTGTGTACCTGGACTAAGAGGTGGCCCCAGAAGACCCAGTCACTGTATCAGCCTCCTAAGCATCCTGTATCCCTTGCATCAGGACCACTCCATTAAAGTCTATGGTCATTCCACCGTAGAGACTGGAACTGGACTGGAGACTGCCTTATTGGCCCCTGTGACTTGATCTTTGCTGGAGTTGGTCGCCCAAAGCGGACTGGTGTAAGCAAACACAACTTTACAAATGTTTTTAAAAGTTTTCCAAGTAACTGCTAACTGTGGTAGTTGCCAAGGCTTGTTTGCGACAAACAAAAATCAGCGAGTTATTTTATTCACTTAATTTATATTTCTGCAACCCTATGGTGAATTTTGTTCATTTTGATGTCTAAAAAGTCATAAAAATAAGCGCTATTTTTATAAATTGGTGTCTAATTTTCTTTGTGTAGTGTTTATTTCTTATTCAGCTTCTTTGGTATTTCTAAATGCTTTGCACTTGTTCCTTTGACAATGCCTGACTGCTCAACGCCACAGCTACTCAGGGTTCAGGGTAGAGCTAAGGGTTTTTCAGACGAGCCGGACGGTCCTAAGATGGGTTTGTGAGTTTATTACATGGTGAGGTCACACAACCAAACAGTATAATTAAACTACTCACAAGGACGAAGGCTTCTGTCCTATGGTACGGTGAAATAATTGAAGTAACAAAGAGTTCCTTTTTCTTGGGATGGAACTCTCTCTATGCAATTCTTTGAGAAAGATGGACAAGTGCTCCTCTGAGAAATGTTCCAATGTGGTAGGACGATGGAGCAGGTTGAAAATAAACAATTGCCAGTCCTGTTGGATGATGAGGACTCTCCTGTATGATATTCTGTTTTGCCATCCTTGAAGGAAATATCTGATCTTGCTGCCCACAGGGTAGATGTGTACCACTAAAGGCAAACAAAGCGGCTTCGAGGCATACGCCGAAGGAGAGGGGGGGGGGGGGGACTGGGAAGCTTGCTGCCTCTAATGGCCTGGGTGCTGTCTGCTAGATGCCCGACCTGAGAGGATTACGGTAACTGTTACAGGGGACCCTGGCATGGGCAGTACACCAACACTCTAGAGTAGCAACAAGAGGGGTGAAACTAGTGAGGATACTAACTTGCAGGGAGCAAAGGCCTAGGGAACGCACCATGGTTTGGCTTTCTTTAAAACCTTCTAAAAGGCGAGACCCATCGAACACCATGTCCAAAGAGGCTTGCACGGCCACACGCTAGTGCCAGCTACTCTGCCTAAGTCAGTGGTGTCCTTTCCAGAGCACATAATATACTCTAAGCCTTAAGCCATCCTGGATGGTTTCAGTCAAATTGGCCCAAAATTCTTTAGGACTGCCGGCAAGATCTCTCCAGCCATGCCCCATCAGGCATGGGTATATCACCTCAGCAAGCAGCTGGCACTGATCGACCATAAGGCTAGTTTGGCAGAAGAAAACATTTGCTCCCCAAAAGACTCAAGCCATTTCCACTTTCTGTCAGAAGGAGACATGAGAAAATAATTAGGGGTCACCCTACTAGTGAATGCTTGAATCCCCAACCTTTCTAATGATGGGTGCGGCGTCAAAAATCAGGGTCACCTGGCACTAGTCTGTGGCGTCTGGCAACCTGCCTATTCACCAAAGGGCAGGAACAGTGCTTAGACTAGCTGCCCATAAGGGTCAGTCAGAGACTCATTAAATGGAAGAGTTGTTTAAATGACGTTTTGTCTCGGTTGCAAAACTGCTGACAGGACATTGGTTTTAACTTTCATCGTGGGCGGTTGCAAATATAAAACCTCCATCGCGCGACTCATCACTGCGGCTAAGGTGGGATTTCTTCTTGTTGGTAGTCTAGGGGAGTACACAAGCCAGTGTCCAGCAAAGTATCCAAACCACTGACATCCTGCAAGTCCAGATAAATAAACTGTCATCATCTTAATGTTGGGAAAAGACTCCTTCATCACCACTGTCATCCCCAAGGGCACATTGGCTCTGATCAGATTTCAAACCGAAAAGTTGTTGGAGCTCTGTGGCATGGCTCAGAGATAAAGTCGTGGTTCTGAGCCGCAATGAATTGATGTCTGATGCATTGGTGTGACTTTGAAATGCAAATTTGGTTGTGGCGGAGATGGATTTGGTTTGGATTCCGAGAGGATAATAAGAATGGGGTTGTGTTCTGTTGCTGTCGGTGCCAGTGTCTATGTCGCAGAAACCAGTGTAGACCTTGGTGCTAGAATGTAGTCCGCTCTGGAGTCGGTGCAGAAACGAAGTTGGGTTCGGGAGGCACAGTCAGTGTTGGTAGCAGAGCCACTGGTGGTATCCCAGACTGGAGGTATCCCAGATTGGAGCCAAACATTTGCTACATGACATTTTTAAAGGCCTCAATCTGTTGCACCATGACCGATGGGCCCAGAAACTTAGGGTGCATCAGTTGTGGAGACCACTCTTAGGCAGGGGACTGAGACCGCAATGCACCCTTACATTCTTGCAGCTTCTCAGTTGGAGAGCTATGGGACATGAACAAATCATGCTTGGTCTTCTTGTGTTTCCACTTCAATTTTGACTTGCCTGAGAACTTGGTACTTCAATGACTACAAGTAGTTGGAACGGGTCAGCTTGCTCAACGTCGAGTGGAAGCAGGACTTCTGAGACTTCTTTCAGTGTTTGGCGACTTACAGCTCCTCACAGTACTTGAAGTTGTGTGACAAACCCAAATACCAGAGGCAGAAAAAAAAGCTTGTCAACTGACAGGAAAACAAGTGGGAACAAGCTCTGGACCTGCTACAAAGGTGTAGAAAGAAAGGAATTGACATAAGTGTGAAGGGGAGGCAATTATATGAAACTCCGATGTCACTTCGAAGGCAAAACAAAGTCGGCTCTGAGCCACATGTCACCACTTATCGGCACATGGGAAAAATGCTTTTTAAATCTTACGGATTCTAAAGATGAGGAATCTGTGGTCAGAAGTTTCCATTAGAATACAATTATTCTGCATTACATCAGTCACCTCTGGGAACTGAAGAAAATAGTAGTATCCCTTCAGTCCGACCTCAAAGTGAACACATTTTTTGGAGCTAATTTGGTTCAGATTCTCGGTGTCTACTTCAGTTCTCAAACAGATTTCTTTGGCCCTTTGGGTCAAGAAGGCATTGATGAATGACGCGCTCGACGTCTGCTTGCTAGGAGCCAAGTGAACCTCTCAGGTTTGAAAAATGTCAGCTGCATGAACTGGACATGAAGGACATGCTTTTTCAGACTCTGCTACCGTGGTAATGGTGTATAGCGAAGACTCGTGTGTGCTTTCAAGGTCGAGCTTAATCCTCAGACGTTGGCTGTGCAACAGGGGGCCCTTGGTATGTTCTCTGCCCTTGGCTTGTGGACTGGTGTGGAGCTCTGCCTCCACTGCATCGGACTATCTCTCAAGGCTCTGTTCTCATTAAACCGGTGCTAGCTCAGATTTGGCACCAAAAAGGTCCTTCTGCCCAAACATGTCCAGTGTTTCAGGGAACTCATAGTGCTGCATTTTATGGTGTGCCTAGTAGCGCTTGCGTCAGAACTGAATGGTCTTCTTGTACCAACACTTTTCATGCAGAGCAGATGTCCTTGTTGTGCTTAGGGGACAAGCACAGATTGCTCACCCTCTGCTGGTCTCTCTAGGGGATCAAGGGCATTTACTGCAAACTGGAAGGGTGTTCTTTCCATCACACGCCAAGAGTCACTCTCAAAAAACAACCGGATTTCTCGCTGCTTGAGGGGGAGTCCTCTCCTTAGGGGTCCCACAGAGAAGTCTAGATTGCAGAATTGAAGTTGTGACAGCTGGCACTGAAGACAAGCACTTGGAGTCGAAGTCCCTATGGTTCGTAGCAAAGGTCATGGCGAAGAAACGTAGTCAGTCTTGGTGCTGGCACTTGGACATCTGAATTTAATGGCAGTAAAAAACACAATCTTAGATTCATCCTGATTCAATCTTATGTGTGTTCCTATCATTCGCACCAGAAGTCTTGGCGAAGAAACAGACACTCCTGGAGCTGGCTCTCAGACATTTGAATACTACGGCAGGGGAAAAACAATCTTTTGTTTGTTCTGGTTCATTGTGAGCTATGGGTGAAGTTACAGAAAACTGTTGTGACTCCACCGATAGCGACAGGTCTTGGATACAACCTCACAAAAAACAACATGAGATGGCAGGTGTATGCATAATGTATATGGTAGGAAAAATAGATGGCAGGAGTATGCAGAGCCATACATGCTGCAAACATATGTTTTTTTAAATGACAAAGTGGAGGGGAGGAAGGTGAATCGTACTTGTGCAGCGTGTAACAATCCAGTATAGTCTGGGAGGATAGAGGTGGATTAGAAACTCCTTTTACCTCAGGGAAGGCATCAAACAAACAGAAGAAATGTAAGTAGGTAAAGTGTTTGGAGAAAGACTTATTGTTAAATTTCATAAGGGATCTCTGGAAAGGCTATAGCCATTTTTGAGAAACAGACTAGCCAAACAGTTTGAAATGATATTTGGGGCAGACTAATAAAGTTTGTTTGAGAAAAATATATATAAAGAGGCAGACTCGATGACAACACAATGGTGGGCACCACAGGACCATCAACGGGGAGACCCATTATGATGACAGGTCTTGTATCACGTACACACAAAGTGGAAAGTGCAGTTACTAACTACCAATGCAAGTCAAGTAACCGATAGGGGCAAACCAGGTGCTGCATTATTAAACTACCTGCAAAAATGATTACTGAGGGGTAACAGATTCTAGTAGGCACCCTCTCCAAAGTTACATGCCCTAAAGAAAGCCACAGAAAAGTATGCTCAAGGAACACGAGTAGAATCATCCCCCATCAAACTACAACCCAACGACGACTCACCACATCACTGTAGGCTTAAAATTATAAGTTTGAGGTCCACCATATCCCCGTCTGTCCTCACCTAAAAGTACAATCCTGACTCCATTTCGCAAACAGAATCTTGGTTCAGTCCCACTTAATACCTGCATTTGATCTAGTTCTACCATCACTCTAAAATATTCATCACAGAGCCAACGAAATAGAGGTTGGGGGCTGCCCTTATCCACAAAAAAAGAACCTTAAATGCTCTTCTCCACGAACAGTCCCTTAAATGGTAATGGAGCAACTCCAATGACTCTTACAGTACATATCACAAAAAAACACTAATCACTGAGGCTGAACATCTTATACCTCCTCCCAATTAGCAAAAAAAGCCTCATGGAATATTTCCTCGATTACAGCACCAACTGTAACCAGAGTTCTTTGCTTTTGTGACTTCAATCACCACTGTGAAGAAGATAATACCGGTGCATCGTTCCTCAAATCCTTTATCTCTGACAATAATCTGTTACAAATGTGCTCCTATCCTACAAACAATAAGGGCTCCAGCCTGGGCTTAGTTATAGCTAAGAAAGATCACATTCAAATCTAAAAGCCTCTTAAATCTTACCTGTTATATCATTTCTTTATTCTTTTCAAAATTCTTGCAACACACTAATCATTCCAGTTTTGAAAATAGAATGGTAAGATCAAGAGGCAGCAAACACCCTAACTACTATAATTCTGTAAAATTATCACAAGACCTCAACATTGACTCCTCCAATTCAGTGAAGTAATATAATAACAAGATCACTAGTGTCATCAGCAAACTGGCTACTACCACATCCCGTATGAAGAGAAAAATACAAACGGATTCACTGATGAAGTCGAATGTAGGACACTGCAAGAGATAGTGAAAAATCCTCCATGACACTGATGAAGTCGAATGTAGGACACTGCAAGAGATAGTGAAAAATCCTCCATGAACTTCCACTTCCTCAAATTCAGAGACATGAAATCCTATATGGAAATCCTTTATCATGCAAAAATTCTTTCTGAAGTTTCAAAGCTTAGCAGGGCTTCTAAATGCCTCATGAAACACTTCCACATCATGCAGAGACCAATGTCACACCCTGTGCTACTTCCCCTTATAGAACTGAAATGTATCATAGCAAGGCCACTTTTGCGTTTATAGCATTTAGAGATCGCATAACTATCACACACACACACACACACACACACACACACACACACACACACACACACACACACACACACACACACACACACACACACACACACACACACACACACACACACACACACACACACACACACACACACACACACACACACACACACACACACACACACACACACACACACACACACACACACACACACACACACACACACACACACACACACACACACACACACACACACACACACACACACACACACACACACACACACACACACACACACACACACACACAAAAAAATAACAAAGTATACTGGGACGTTATAGTTAGGCTCATATTTTACACACATAAAACCATAGAAATACAGCAGTTATAGTTAGTTAGCTGCAGAAACAAAAAACAAGTGCCCTAAGGTAACCATAACTCGCGCCCCCTCCATGCACAGTTTTCTCATTAATAATGTTATTGAAAATGTTGCAGTAATATTATCAATGTCATAGAAGATGTCCCGACTGATATATTATATGGGATAATTAGCAGTGCATGGTGAGGGTACAGTTACCTTAGGGCACGAGGTATAGTTTCTTGAGATAACTATAACTGCTTAATTTCTAAGGTTTCATGTGTGTAAAATCTGAACCAAACTAACGTCCCTGTAACCTTTGGTTTTGTACTGAATTTCTAAGTTTTTGAAAATTTATTTTTTAACTATAATGTCCCTGTAACCTATGTTTTTTTCAATGAATTTCTATATTATTATTCCTAACTAGAATGTCTCTGTAAAGACCTATGCCCAATTCTACCCTGCCTTCAACACGCACACACTGATCCCAACTTTTCCTACACATGGCAAGGTACAAACAACACCCTTTCAACTGTACACACAAAGGGCACAAGGGCACCGAGGAACCCAATGAAAATCAGAAGCCACACATGACCATATCAAGGCTATGAAGCGCCACCCAAATGAAACTGAGTAGCTAAGGTAGCTACTTATGTGGCAGTTCAGAAATCACTTAAAACCTTTTTGCCTGCACACAAAAATTTAAGAAATGCTGAAATAATTAATGCAAAAAAGGAACAAAATATTTGTGGGTATTGCTCAATGCATTGGTTTTTTTTTACTAACAAGTGCATATTGTGCATAACATCATACTTGAAAAGAGAAACAAATGTAAATTGCATAGGAGTGTTCAAGCACCTGTAATTTACACAGGCTTCTAAATGGACACAAAAAGCGGTCACAAATCAGAGTTATAAACGCTTAAAGTCTCTTTCACATTTCGAGGGGAAGCCACTTTTTACGGGATTCTCATTTGGAGAACCATGTTTCTTCAGGTAAAGAGATGTTAGATTTTGGTCACAGCCCTTAAATGTCACTTCAGTGGACTACTGTAGTTATTTAAACACCACCAGTACCAAACCACCTCTTCTCAAATAATATTTGGACAAATATTGTTTGTGTTTTCGATCTCAGTTTACACTTTTGTGCAAACACTAATCTGTGCAAACGTTTGTGCAAATCTTTTTTGTGGTGTCTTGTAATTTTTTTTTACTGTGTGTGTGCTTGTAAGAGCATAGGCAAAATGAGAGTAACTGTATAAACAGAGGCCACTGAACTTCTCAATCTCTACAACTAAGCAGGTGTCAGGGATGTCAACTAAACATACGATACTAACAACAGAACTCAAGAACTAAGCAGGTGTCAGGGATGTCAACTAAACATACGATACTAACAACAGAACTCAAGCGGTAGGGCTCCCGGCACTAGCGCACTAGGCGTATTCAAATGTTAAAAAAAGATTAAGTAATAAGGAAAAAAGTGCTCACTTCTAGTGGTTTACCGCTAAACACCCACACTAACAAATACTTAATTACAAGAAGGAGCAACACAATTTAAATACAATAATGTCTATATTAGAATCAAATCTTCAAAACGAAAGAAGTCATTTGGCAGATAGGTCATAATGTATATCCATTCTTCTTTATTGTATTTCGAATCAAGTTTTTTCTTAGAAATAGTCATTCGATTTTTCAAATTAAAGACTTGCAGCTTTGTTGTATATATCAGATCATTCTTTGTTGCTGGCTGAATTAAATATCGCAACAAAGAATGTTATCAGGACTAGCTGATAAGTCACCCCGTGACGACGAGCTGGTTGGCAGCTACGTAGAGGAGTAAAATTCTCAGTCTCACCCACCCTTTTTGAGTTCAGCATCTTATGATAGCAATAGCAATACCGCAGGTGAACTTATCATAAGATACGGCATGGATTATTGCATTCTAATGCTACTTGGTAGACTCCAGGGAGTATAGCTCTACTGTTTGTGATGTTTAGCCATACTCTGTGACACATCTGGACCTTCCCTAATGTCATGATATCTTCCACTAGTACAAGAGATGCATCCAGTGCAAGCTGGGACTTACAAGTCTGTTTTAACTGTAATGAATGCTGCATTCCCAACCACTAGTAAGGTACCAAAATGCTGGGAAGTCCGAATGGGCAAAAAAAAAAAAATTAAAAAAAATAAAGAAACTGCAGCTCCAGGAAAGGCGAGGCCACTTGGCAGACTTGCTTACTTGGGGGTGCATACCTTGTAAGCTCACATTTGGTTTAAACTATCTTTGAAAGTTGCATAAAAGCCCTCAAACCTCACACTTGGACTTTGTACATATTCCCAGGGGCAAGCGGCGTGCCTTCGCCCAGCTTGTCACTGCTCCCCATGGACAAAACTAGCAACCAGGAGGAGGCCTGCACCTGTACCATTAGAGAAAACAAACAAACACTGCAACAGCAGGCTGCACCCCCCCCCCCCACCCCCGCCCCCCCCGGCCCCAACATCCCTTCCGCTACAGGCCTTGCTTTGAAACTCCTAATTTGTGTCAGTTTTACCTAAACGTGATTAACATTAGCAGGCTAATAGATATTGAAACCTGGTGTCCTAGTCTTGGAACATCAAAAGCACTGCTCCCGGCTTGATTGTGAAAGATTCCCTAACAGTCACCCACTAGCCCCGTGACCTAGTCTCATGAGGCCACCCGTTATACTCCGCACCCCTGGGCCTTTCTTCTCTATTTCGTATTTTTTAACATTTCCCCAAAACAGGCTCCGCTGATAGGAACGCGGAAGGTTCTCAAACCGGCTGTGGTTTTTTTCTCCACATTTGTGTTTTGCTAGGGACTCCGCACTATGCTTTTTCCTGTTTCCTTTGGAAGAGAGATACCAGCGTTAGGAAGGTCATGTGCTCATATTCTGCGTCAGTAGTGCACACTCAATTCAAAAGCAAACCCATGCTTACTCTGCTCCAAATAAATTTTGCGGGTGAAAATGGCAGAGATTTTTTTACATGTACTCACCCAGATCCATGATGAACAACAACAGCCACAAGATCATAAAGGCAGGTTTCTGGTCCACTGTTCTCTGGCTGTAATCGAAAAGAGGTATTAATAAGAAAAATCATCATAAAGTATTTTTTTTTTTTTTAATAAATATCTAGAAGTTGACTCTAGATAGAACTTATTTACTATTGATTTTATCTAAATTCAAACATGTTTGAACACTCAATATCAAAGTCATTTCAGGCTAACCAATTTGAGGCTCATTGTAAGACAGTACAAGGCAAAGTCTAGGATGAACAGAGTTCTAATCTCGAGAGGTCAAACACTATTTGACTTTTGTGGGAATATGGCAAACCCGCACTAATTTTTAATTTGATATGTCATTTCTGATCTCTGTGGTACAGGTAAGGTAACTCAAAATATCTAAAACATAGGCCAATTTCTTGCTCTAAATAAACATGGTTCAAGCCCTCTTTATCCATTGGTCAGTTCAAATGTCATTCACATTTTGTATGAATTATTGTTTTAGAGATGAAGTGAGGTTAATTAATTTTAAAACCTGTTTTTTTTTAACGTTTGCTAGGAGTAAGCATGTATGCAGATGTCTGCTGCATTTTGTACTAATTAAGTGAATGCCCACATCTATGTTCAATTTTCTTTTAGAGTATCTGCATTGCGTTCTTTGTGTCACTTCTGTATTTTATAAAATTTCAATATATACCTTCTGATAAATTGTTAATTTATAAAGTGTATAGCAATTTAAAAATAATTGGATTATTGTTTTGCTTCTCTTCATTGTCTCATACGTATTATATATTAGTTTGATAAAGTGATACAGAAAATATTACACTTACACAATGATCCAATACTTCAAAGGTGAGACAACATACTGCGCAGTACACCATTAATGACCATATCTATGTGTGCAAATATTTGTGTGGGTTCACATTTGAATCAGACTATTCCATACTGGAATTCACTACAATGACAAACACTGTACAGCACTTAATCCATTGTCCTATCAATATGTTTATCAAAGACAAATATACTTCCTACACTTTCATATAATTGATACAATGTTCACACTGTAACCATTGAGGTGTTGGATTTGATGGATGTAGTAATTCTTGTATATACGCCAACCAATTTGACAGATCATCCTTGACTTTAACATCGGTTGAGGGATTTTTAAACAGTTTTGTTTGTTGCCCTCTCTTCTACATGCTTAATACATCTTTTCTACGTAGCAGGTTCTTAACCATGCAGTTTATGGCTATTCTTCATTTAGCCAATAGTAATATAAACTGTGTTGTCAACTTCAGCATTGTGGGCTTGGTGCTGAAGAAGTAACTTACCTTCTGTAACAATCTTTCTGGGTGAGACCCCATATACCAGCAGACTCTTCTACTCTTAAATCTCCTCCAGACGTCAAACTGGATTTTTAAAGTTGAAATAGCTCTTCTGCACTGATAGGCTGTGCCTAGACTGTGACTGAACTCTAGCATCCATAACAGAAAGGACATCACTGAGCTGTTTAAGGTACCACCCAGCCTGAACTGTTTAAGGTACCACCAGGTGCATGGACATCAGAAGGCAGGGGGAAGATGATGAGATAGACAGAAATTGCAGTGTACCAAAGCGGACATGGGGCCTCTTTATTGAAATTCCCACAACCATGCCTCTAAATGGGGAGGCACGTGGAATAATAGCATATTCACCAGGAGGTTGTTAATAAAGGTAACAAACTTGTTTTTCTGATGGATACTTGTACCTGCAAATTTCTTGCCTCTCTAATCAGTATCCAAGGTGGTCGGTCTGAAGAGATACTCAAACTAGGAAGTCCTGCAACACAGATATGTGTAAGAGGGTAACCCTTGTGGACTTCAAAGTTGAGGCAATAATGCCTGGTGAAGATTGAGAACCAAAGCCTGTGTTGCAGACCGGCTGATATCTAGAACAGAGATAACTATGGACAATGCCAAAGAAGAGGTCTTTGCCATGGTGCAGTGTGCCCGGACTCTTCCAGGCTTCTTTTTGGCAAATGCATAGCAGATTTTGATGCACAGAACAATTCAAGGGGAGATTCTCCACTTCTGAATAGCTTTGTCATTCTTGGAGCCAGCATAGACGAGTGAAATCTGGTTACTACTCTGAAACTCGCTGGTCCCGTCGATGTAGAAACTGAGGACCCAGTGAGAAACCAGGAGGTGCAGTCTCTTCTATTAAGTGGGATTAGGTGGTGGGTATAATGTGCTCCACTGACCAGCGTGAAGAGCCTTAGTCTGAAGGACTATTTTGAAAAAAAGAGAAAAACTGACAAATCCTGCAGCTTGCTAAAGATTTCTCCTCGGTTAACGCAAGGACGAGTTTTTTTGATAGTCCACAGTGGCTGCTATAGCCTCCTCAGTTGCTGGAGAAGTTCTTGCCTTAATTAACCAGTCACCAAGATAAATGAAAATTTGATGACCTATTTTCCTGAGATGGGTGTCCACTAGTCCCATGCATTTGGTAAAGATTCTGGAAGCAGATTTCAGACTGAAAGGGAGGACTATGAATTGATAATGATGATTGGCTACTTTGAATCTTATAATTTTTTTATGTGTAGGGTAAACAGGAATATGAGAGTATACGCCCTGTAGATCCAGAGAGGTCATGAAATCTCCATGTCTTAGAAATTGTAGAACTTCTTGCTACATTACTATACAAAACCTTGTTTCTGTAAATATTTGTTGAGGTTTCGAAGGTCCAATATTGGTCTCCATTCTCCTGTGTTTTGCCTTCTGAGGAAGAAATGGAAGTAAAATCCCAAGTTCTTTTGCGCTTTGGGAACCAGTACTATCGCTCCCTTCCTTAGCGTGATGTGTATTTCCTTCTGCAACAGATGCAGATGTCTATGTTTTACTCTGAGTGGTGGCATCTTTGGAGACTTTTTTTTACAAATTCTAATATGTGACCACAATTTATCAGATCTAACACCCAGAAGTTGGATGTGATGCTTGCCCAGTTGTTGTAATGGTAAGAGTTTATTCTGTCTACAGATGCAACTCTTGTGTTCTGTACTGTCCAGAAGTATGTCAGTGTCTTCTGGATCTCTCATTTCCTATTCCCTGGTTTACTGCCTTTTACAAGTGGATTGTCTATGATAAGCTGTCATTGGTGTTTCTCTATATTGTTTCTGGTAGGGTTGATTGTACTGAAATTGTGATGTACAATACTGTTGGTATCTATGTGGTTGATAAGCTCCTCTGTAGGAGTCAATGCTCTTTTCTCAAAAGGACTGCGATCGTCTAAGGCACCTATAGATTTTGCCCTCTCCGTGTCTGACTTGATGGATTGCAGTGTGTGTGGTATTGTTGTAATAAATAAAGAATCATTTGTAGGCAGGTCAGTGGGTTTTATGCTGAACTTTATTTTAGAAGCTTTGTCTTTGTGCTTCTTACAGGATATAGCGAGTTTCCCCCATTAGAAATAATAAACATACGTAATGGGTAACTTTCAACCCTAGTCCCAAAAGTAAACAATGGGTATGTGCCAACCAACACTCATCCCAACCCAGGGCATCTTGTAACACAGTAGTCAAAGTAAAGGGTGTCTCTCAAACCACACACATCCCACGAAACACAGGGCATCTTGTGACTAAACGAATAGGGTCTCTTTCACCCCACAATCATCCCTAAAAGTAAGGGCATTTTGTGTACCAAGGTAGCAATTGATAAAAAGGTTTCTTTTAACCAAGTAGCGAATCATTAAAGGATCTCTTTCAACCACACTCATGCATAACAGTAGACAAAGAGTATCGCCCAACCCTTGCTCATTCTTATACAGCACACTACATAATTACAGGAAAATTGGTCTCTTTCAACCCTCACTGAAACACTCAGTCAGAAGACAGAGGATATCTCTCAACTCTCGCTCATCCCTAAAGCACAGGACCTACATTAACTTAAATAAATGGAAATTACATTAATTGATTATAACTACAGCAGTAGGCAAATGGTATGAGCAACCCCCAATCATCCTAGCAAGCACAGGATACTAAATAACATTAAAATGAAATGGGTATCTTTCAACCCTACTCGAAGAAATAAGCAAAGATGTCTTAACCACACAGCAGTAGGCAAAGGGTATATCACACCACCCTCGCCCATCCTAACCCTGCGGACACTACATAAATTGAACTTCATTGTGACTCCTAAGTCACCATTATAAATAAAGCTGTTAGCATACAACTTCATAAAACATTTCCAAAGTTCAGCATGGCATGACAATACTTTAGTATAGAATTCAGAATAGCATCAAAACACTGAACACACTACACGCACAAGCACCTACAAACACCCTGTACTGCATACACTATTTCACCGAGGCATTCCCAAAATTCAACACTATATGGCAAAAACAACATTTACAATATTTCCTATAAAATTAGTAAAATCCTCCACATCGATGAGCGACTTCTCACTTGAGCACATTAAAACATAGAGCTCTCTACTGCAATGAGCAATATCTCACCCGAAACATCCCATGGTAGACCCGGCTAGAACCCGTAAATGAAGTGACAATCCTTCATCTCCACTCCCACAAAATTCTCCAAAACACGTTCCCAGTTCCTCGCTCTGCATTTGACACAGTCTCGAAAATCTTCTAATAAGAACAAGCATTGGTAAATGCATTAGGTTTCGCCCATGTTATTAATAATAAGCTGGTTTTTGTTGTAAGTTGTAGCTTGCAGAGTAGTTGTATGATGTAAGCTACAGAAAGTCTGTTAAAGTTTTATGACTTGTTTAGGGACAAAAAGGCAATATATTGTGCTGTTACTACTGCTATAGTGCTGGTAAGTAATAGAACATTTTTAAAAAATGAAATGAAAGTGGCAAATAATAGAATTCATTGGTGTAATAGCAATGTTATGTCTTTAGAGGAGTTCTGACAACTTTCAGGCCTGGTGCCGCTGCACCTGCTACACCATTCACATCATGACCCTATTGCCTGTAAGGTAAGTGCACTAGTGACTGCCTGTTTAGTAGTAAAATATTGCAATAGTTCGTGTTTAGAGGGGTTCCTAGAGCTTTGGGCCCTGGTGTCACCGCACCTGCTGCATTATTGAAATATTGACCCAAGTGCCTGCAAAATAACTACACTTGTGACTGCTTAGTTAACAGTTATGTATAGCAATATTTGGTGTTCAGAGGAGTTCTGCAACTTTTGGCCCTGGTGCCATTGCACCTCCAGTACCATTGAAATCCTTGCCTTAATACCTGCTATATAACAACACTTGTGACTGCCTGTTTAGTAGTAAAGTTTAGCAATATTCTGTGTTTAGTGTGGTCCCTAGAGCTTTTGGCCCCAGTGCCACTGCACCTGCTGCACTATTCAACTCAAGCCTCTTGTAACTACAAGATAATTGCAATTGTGTCTCCCTGTATAGTAGTAAAATATAGCAATACTGGGTGTTTCGAGAGGGTCATGACACATTTTGGGCTCAGTGCCACTGCACCTGCTGCACCATTCAAATCATGACCCTGTTGTCTGCAAGGTAACTGCACTTGTGACTGCCTGTTTAGTAGTGAAATATAAAAATATTAGGTGTTTAGTGGGGTGCCTAGAGCTTTTGGACCATTCAAATCAGGACCCTATCGCCTGCTAGATAAATGCACTTGTGACTGTCTTGTTTAGTAGTAAAATTTAGCAATAATCTGGGTTTAGTGGCGTCCCTAGAGCTGTTGCTACATTCAAATCAAGTCCCTTTTAACTGTAAGGTAACTGCAATTGTGACTGCCTGTTTAGTAGTCAAATATAGCAATGTTATGGGTTTACAGGAGTTTTGACAACTTTTTGGCTCGGTGCCACTGCATTCACTGCACCATTTAAATACAAAATATCTTTAATGTTTAGTTAATCAAAACCTTTACAATTAAAAAAAAAACTACTGTGCAAATTAGCCAACTTTTCAAAGTGCATTATATGTGGGGGGGGGGGGGGGGGGGGGGGGGGGAGGGCGATGCCCAAGTTATAAAGATTAAAATTTGACCATATTAAAATTGAAAATTAATAGTACGATTGTAGGATGTCTGCTCAGTTCGATTTACATTCGTCAAGACTTTTAGCTCGGTGATATGTCTATTAAAACATGAAGCGCGTCTTGGATAAAAGATAGAAACCATAAGAAATACCATCTGAGTGCTTGTGCGTAACTGTTAGACTGATCTGACAAATCTTTAGACTAAAAGCAATTCTCCATGTTAGCAAAATCGGCGTTTGCGTCTGTAACGGGGCACAGAGAAGATGCTGACTGGCGACTGTTCTTAACATGAGTGAAGGTGTCTTGCAAAATGTAAGGAATTCACCACCATTGACGTCCATTGATGACTGAGCTTGTAGTGGGCTGCTTGGTGGTGAACCAAGCTCAGGCAGAATTTTTTCCGAGAGACTCGGTAGGCCTCTCAGAGCGCTCTTTGTTAGATGTAATTCCAGGTTGTTTTGTACCGTGTGCAGACCGGCTATGTGACTATAGGATGGTAATTAGGGTTTTTCTTCCGTGCACTGAGCTGCATCTCTCGATTCTCACGCTCTACCCCCTCCCCCTGCCGCGTTTGTTACGGTTTATTTACTTGTTGGAGAAACTTTGTTGTGCTTCAAAAGATCTGCAGCGACTGGCTATTCAAAAGCGTCATCGCGGCGGGTCGGCAAGATCTTATCTGGAGTGACCATAGGGTTGGTAGTAGTAATTGTTGTCTCAATTGACTTAGAGCGTGACAGATGCACAGGAAATGTTGAACTGTCTCTTTAAAGATTGTTTGGCTAGGTTTGTTTCCACGGTGGAACCTGATCTTTTGAGGGAAAAGCTACCAGTCAGATGAGAAGGAGAGAATGCTGTGTTAATGGAGATATGTGACTTACGAGGTACGGCTGCGGGTCCCAGTTCCCGTACGATTGTTGGACCATCCATCCATGTTTTTTTCTCGCCATCACGGCTTTATCGAATGAGCAAGCTTGTAGTTTGGCTAATTTCTTAGCAATTCTTTGAATGCAGGGATGTTGATGTTTAAGCCCCATACTTCAGTCAGCTTGAGAGCGGTTAACACTTGCTGAAGCACCGTTGGCCAGGCATACTTGGCTTTAGGCTGATTCTTTATGTCTGTCCAGCATAATGCGGCCAGTGATTCTGGATGTGCCGCTCTGAATCTCCAGAACAGTTTGATGATTGCTGCGGACCGGACTGGTGGTTGGTGAAATAGCCCGAATTCCAATCGGACCTGCACCTGAGACGTGAATTGAGGGAGTCAAAAGACGTGCTTGAACAGTATGCACTGCTGTAGGTTCAGGAAGGTTGCATTTTTTCCCTTTAGAATTTCGAAGCCGTGGGGGAGTGTTAAATCATGGCACCTAGAGCCTTAGAGATAACTACACTTGTGACTGCCTCTTTAATTGTAAAGTTTAGCAATATCGGTGTTTAGTGGGGGGGCCTTGAGCTATTGGTCCTGGTGCTACTGCACCTGCCGCACTATTGAAATCATGACCCTAGCGATTTCTAGATAACTACACTTGTGACTGCCTGTTTAGTAGTAAAATAGAGCAATATTTGGTGTTTAGTTGAGTTCTGACAACTTTTGGTCCCGGTGCCGCTGCACCATTCATGACCATGTTGGCTGCAAGGTAACTAAACCCGTGACTGCCTGTCACAGTAGTAAAATATAGCAATTTTATGTGTTCAGTGGTGTGCCTCTAGCTTTTGGTCCTGGTGTCACTGCACCTGCTGCACCACTGAAATCATGACCCTGTTGTCTGCAAGATAAATGCACTTGTGAATCCTCGTTTAGTTTTAAATTTGAGAAATAATCTGGGTTTAGTGCGGTCCCTGGAGCTTTTGGCCCTGGCGCCACTGCACATGCTGCACAATTCAAATCAAGTCCCTTTTAACAGCATGGTAACTGCAATTGTGACGGCCATGTTTAGAAGCTAAATATAGCAATATTATGTGTTTAGAGGAGTTCGGACAACTTTTGGGCCCGTTGCTACTGCACCATTCAAATCATGACCCTGTTGTCTGCAAGGTAACTGCACTTGTGGATGCCTGTTTAGTAGTAAAATATAGCTTAGTTCTTGCATATTAACTTTACTTTTAACATGCAAGGTTTATTACAACAGAACTTGATCACAATGACCAAATAGCTGAAGTTGAGAAAAATCAATCCAATAATGCTTACAAAGTGCAAGGAAAGGTACTGAGGCATAAGTAGGAACTGTCACAAACATTCAAAGCCTAAAGCATCTGCTTTACACACCTAAGTAACAACAAGCATTGGCATAGCCAATAGGTCTTGCTTTTGGGACCTTATAAGTATGTAGTTATGCTGCACAATATCCTTGGTGCAACAACCTCAACTGTTACATGGGTAAAACACTTATAAGGTCCCAATGGCAAGACCTATTGGCTATGCCAATGCTTGAACGTAAAGAAGCCAATGGCTCTTTTGTCTGTAACCTTTTGTGGTATCATACCAGTGTTTACGAAAGGTGAGCGGTAGCTCTGCTGTCAGAAACAGGCGGGAGGTAGGTTTGCTATCTGTGATGAGTGTGATATCACCCAGCAGAGCAAGACATCGATCGGCCAATACGGAGGTGCTTTGGGCAAATGAGGGGCAGCCCCGATGAGTGCTGCAAGTGTGGAGTACCTCTGTCTCTCACAACACGTGAGAGATAGTTGTGCGATCTGCACTGAAGAATAAGTCAGGTGAGCAAGAGACAGCGTTGCTCTTGGTGGCAGGTAAAAATGTGGGCTATTGCTGCTGTCTCCGACAAGTGTCAGTTTGTTCCTAAACCGGTGCTTTTCTGAACTCAAACCTCTGCTCTGAAGGACTGCAGGAACAGGCTGCCTGCCACAGCGGCTCCCTTTCACTAATTAAGACATTTAGTTGCAGGTAAAGGCAGGCCTCCTCGCCCTCTTGCTGCTGGATACATTTTTGTGTAGAAGAAATGGAAAGCTGGAGAGTGTGGGGCGTAGGGGTTTGAACGGTCGTACTTGAAGCTGGAAAACCGGGAGGCTCAACATCCTGTGATTCTGGGCAAATGACTTAATCGCTCGTGCCCGCCCCCTCCCAAAAACAAGTGGAGAGGACTCCTCAGAAAGGCATCTCTGTGCTTCCTGCTGCTCCTGCAAAAAGAACTGCTGATGGACAGAATGCAGAACAATGTCATACGTTCACCCCAGTACAGAGATCTGGGCCTAAATCCATCGTTTTTTTGCCCTAAGTGCGCCAGGTATGCTCAGACGTGAGTCCTGGGCTCACTGTGCCACTGGAATCAAGCTATCCTGGCTGAAGAGGGGTGAAACCCCGAAACCGGTCCTAGGATGCTTGTTTCCAGTCCAGGGAGGACCTGGCTTGGCAGTTCGGGCTGGACTGTTCCCATGAGGCACAGGGTCAAGACTGATTTGCATATAGCCAGGTCTAAACTGGGGTGGCATGGTGAGCAAAAGAATGATGGATTTAACCCAGATCTCTTGACTGGTGGTGAATGTTTTGATTTGTTCTGCATTCCGTCCATCAATTGTGTGTCTTTTGCTTCCTGCTGCTCCTGAGCATGTCAAGGGAGCACCAAATACAGGAGACAGAATGGGGCATGCGGTAGAGTGGAACTACTAGGAGGGGTAATTAACGAAAGGAAGTAAGAGAGGTGGGAGACAGAGAAGAAAAAAGAGACAGGTGAGAAAGTGAGGTGAGAGAGAGGAATATGTAGGAGATATTAAAAAGAAATCAGTGATATAGCGAAGGAGACAGGAAGGGTAAGAAATAGCAACTGTTGAGAAAGAGGCGAAAGGTAATAAAAAAAAAACCAGACAGTTAAGAAACTGCTGCAGGGAGGGTGGCAGGAGATCAAATGTAATATGACATCACTTCCTGTGATGTTATTGATGTAAAACGACCTGTGATTTCACTTCCGCTACCCCTCAGATTTTGGTTAACCTATGCTCTAAGTATTGGATTGTACACAATAGGTCTTCAGACAGGATATAAAATAGTTACAAGTGTGTCATGCATGTACGTAGAGATATATTTTACATGTGAGGATGTGTGCTAGAAAGGTGCTTATCCTCTTTCACATGAGCAGGCTGAAAGTCTGCATTTTGAAGGTTGTATCAAAACAGCAAATATTCACAATGTCAATGCGTTGGAGGCCAAACGCCTTATTAGCAGCCCTTATGTTTCGGTCGCCCCTATTGGACTCATCTTCACTCTCCAACCAGTGAAATGCCTCCCATAGACTTCAATAAGATTGCCTGCTCGTAAAACGTTCTCATGCTCCACAACATTTTTCCCATCCATTGATGTCCATGGGATCGCCATCCAAAACCGCTTGATCTCACCCTCCTGGACATAAAAACTTAAGCATCACACAACTGCTGCTGCATAAGAGGGTCATAGTGCAACGGGTTCTTAGTTCTGAAGGAATTCATGCCGGAGATAAGCACCAACCTGCGCGCAGGATTGCTGCTTCGGGGATCATCTACAAATTCATATCTTCGCCAACATGAGTTCAAGGAGGGCTTGCTGAGTAAGTCTGCCATCAAAATATTGTTTTCCCTTCGCAGAGCTGGCCTTTGCTCAGAGAAGGCACTGGTAGAATTTGACACCCCTTCCTACTCATCTTCTTTAATTGCCTTTGTATTTAAAATGTTGCGAGCAGTAGGAGGAGGGGGGTAAGATGAAGGAGCGTAATGAAAAGAAAACAAAAACAACTAGCCTCAGAAAAAATCCCCCACACGAGCTATTCACAGTCTGTCCTTGCACTAATGCACAACGCAGCAGGAAACTGTAAAGCCGCACAAAATATATATATATATATATATATATCTATAAATAAAACCAAACAATTGAAGCGTGCACTACCTGAAAGACAATGGGAAAAGAAAAGAAAATGAATCGGAGGCAAACAAAACCACGTAGAAATCCCTCCTTTGCTTTAAAAATATATATATTTTCGTAAAATGACACATACAAACACGAGCGAGAAACTCAATTTACGCAAGGTGCTTCTGCCATCTAGTGGCAATCATAAAATGGCAGTTTTAACTGGTAAAGAAAAGTTGAGGGGAGGGAGCGAGCCAGGGGCACCATGTATTTGTAAGTTAATTACAAACATATGGTGTCAAGCTCGCTCCCGCAAGGGAATCGCCACACGTGCACGCGTTGCCATTGAAGGCAATGGAACGTGTGCGCGCTTAAGGAACAAAAACCAAAGCGATAGCTTAAGGTCTTTTTCCTATGCAGCGCATGCGCGCTGAGTGGGTGAGACCTAAAAAGCAAGCATTCCAACATACTGTTAGAAGCTGTCTGCCTTTTCCGTGGGAAGAGATCTTATCTTGATAGTAAATGGGGCTTAAACAGTGTGACCAGCTTTTGTAGAAGTATCGTAAATGCGTGCAGCCAGTTGAAGTTAACAAAAAAGAAAGTTCCACACAAAAGTGAATGAACGCAGTAATTCAACCCTTGGGAACTGATAAGAGCCCCCTTTTAAGAAATATTAAATGCAAGAGATTTCACCTAAACCTAAAAATTAACCCGTTCCGTGCTCATGACGGAACCACTCCGTCATGAGCCACGGGTGCGCTGTGCTCATGACAGAGTGGTTCCGTCATGCTGCGGCCGTTGGCGGCCGCTCCGCCCACGCCGCGCTAATTCCCCGCCTGTGCGGGCTATTAGCGCAGTGGGCGGAGTCGTGACGGAACCACTCCGTCATGAGCACAGCTCGCCCGTAACTCATGACGGAGTGGTTCCGTCATGAGCACGGCGGCACCGCAACTGCCCCCAAACCCCCCCAGCGCCGCGGCGGAATTCCTGCCGCGGCGAAGGGGTTAAACAGACAACTTGTAAATCCAAAGGTGGTCAGTAGGTGCAGCGCCAGGTTAAGTAATCCACCTCACCTCAACTCGCTGGTTGAGGCTCTTGTGACAATAAAAGTGCTTCCTTGTTCACTACTGCAGAAGGAGGCATACCACAGGGAAGAGGATCGCACCTCAAACAGTCACAAAACTCCATGCGCGGGGTATTACGGAAATGAACAAAGAGACTGGGAGAGGTATCTGGAATGCGAGATGCGGGTACGCAGTGCAACAAAGATTGAAAAACAACAGCACACTTGATCAAGAGCGCTCGTGCACATCCAACTGCTAACAGCACAGCACTGAATACCACAATGCTAATTATTATTCAAATTTCGCTTGTCTCATGTAGTTTCACACTGCCGGTACACTCTCGAAATGCACGGCTCATAATCACATCAGCAGACATAAACAGCTCCCACGCCCTTACTCTTTCCTCAACTGAAGGCTCGAATTTATACAGATTAAACACCTTATATACTTTCGTTGGCCACAGCTGCCAGCTCACTCACCAAAAAGCTGTGCAATGCTGTATAAATCAACTCCAACCCGGTTGGCTCCAGAGTATGAGTAAGAAAACTGCATACATCTGAAAGTCCAAAATATCTGGTAGAGAAGTCACTGGTGGGGCTTCCAGGGTGTTTTCCTTTTTTCTCTTATACTGTCTTCCTCTCTTCCACTTGTGGACGTTATCCTCCTTCTTTTCCTCTTTAGACTTTGTTTCATATCGACTTGACATCTTCATGCGTAGGTAAGTTCTTTAATCGTCACCATTGTTGCAATTAATTAAAAAAAATCATGTTGTAGGCAGGTCACATAGGTTTTATGATGAAGTTTATTTTAGAAGATAAGTCTTGGTTGCAGGTTACAAAAGTAATATAAAAGTGATATCGCTGCCCCACCAGGAGCAACCTCCTGCTGCTCAGCCCGCTCTATCCAACTGATCAATCGGGCATACATAAACATTCTATAAAATCACACACACACAGTCTGAGTAGCAGGTATAGTAGCAACTAGGGAGGGAATGCATTATACCTAATTCAGGATACAGCAGGTATCTTGATTCGTTGCCATGCCTCTCCTTGGTAACCTGTTCCCTGCTACTCAGAGTGTGATGTCGCATTGGCCATCTTATCTACCTATAGCCAAGACTTATCCCTTACAATAATTCTTCCTCATATTTTCTACATTACTGACTACGTGACTATCTGCATAAGTGCCAAGGTTTGAGATTGCTATGTGTGACATTTTCATAATTTGTGTAATTATGAGCGACATTTCAACGACTAGGAGTCTATGGCCTTCCGTAAGATGCTTAAAACTTGGCTCTTCCCCAAATGACCCTGCTTCAGTCTTAAATCGGTTATGCCCACAGCGCTGGGATGCCTCGGGTTACCACGCACTTTATAAATATTGATTTCATTTCATGAGTGACACTTTCTCCTGAGCAAAATCCAGCAATGAAGATGAGGGAAAATATAAATATCTGAAATTACACTCATTTGAGCAACGAGAATCTCTAGGAGTATCTTAAAACAGCTGCAAAGCACCAGAAATGGAAGGGAACTAATGTAGTACCCTTGTAACCTGATCGGACAGTGGCCACAGACAGACAGCATCGTGAAAGCCTCAGAAGAGTGAGGTTGAGGCATACATAGGTTATAGCCAGCCAGGGTACTATTGTGTGTAAAACGATATGTCCCCTCAAGGGACAATGCAAACATATGCCAGACGATGACAGACCAAAAGAGAAACGGTTAATGTTTGACACAGGCAACAAAAGGGATGTGCAGTCAAATTTTTTTCATTATCCCACCATACATTTTGGGAGAAGGAGCACTTCTTTATCAGTTTCCCTTCTCAGGATGGATGTCCTATTAATCCTAAACACAAAAGCCGGGAACGAGTATTACAGTCAGAAAGAGTAATGGAAAGTGTCATGGCCATTCCTGAATGACATTTCCCATTAGTAACCGGGTTGAAGGGAAGTCTTAAGCATGAAGAAAACGTTATATATGACTGTAGCACATAAACAGGTAAGTGCAGTCAGCCAGACTATCAATGACCGAGAGATAATAAAAGAGAGCTGCACTCGAGAGACAGTGAATTCAGGTACCTGCAGGTCTGAGGACGGATGCTGGGCTACAGTGCACGGTTTTAAATAGTTTCTTGCGCACGTATTTAGCAAGAATTACTTTTCTAATTAAATTGCTCAGCGACACTAATGCAGGTTATGAATTTTAGTGCTACAGCTTCAGGATTGTGAATGCAAAAGCAGAAGAGCTAAGTTGTGCTCTCTTACCTGCGAAGCGAATAAATACTTTATCCTGCACTTACCTTGCTTGGATCTTTTCATTTGGCTCACCCAACATGCTAATAAAATATAATATAGATCTTGCTTTGAATAAATGTAGGAAAGAGTCTTCTATTCACGAAAAAAACAACTTTACCCTCAAAAAGCTCGAGGTTATCACATCCTAGTATCCACTTCACAATATCAACTACTTATGAAAAAATTGTCTTACCATCATCCAGGTGAGGCGCGCTCTACAAATGCCAATAATAATAATAATAAAATACATGCTGACGATACTGTGGACAACTTCAGAGGTGGTAGCAGATTGGTTGCCGGGCTCCGTTAACACTCTTAACCAAATCTGCCCTTGAACTTTTTGGCGCTCCGCTGGGGCCGTGGCTAGAGTTTACCAAAGGCCCGGCTCCATTGATAGCCGCCCAGGCCTGGGGACTGTCATGTCACTCCTGCGAGTTCCGGGGAGGGCCGCCCAGTAACAGACTGTCGCCCTGGCGGGTCCTCCTGTGTCACCCACTCCTCTCTCTCAGTCACAGTTAAATATTGAATACTCAGGGGGGTAGGTGGGAATAACAACAGCTAGCCCATGGCAGACTGGGCTGCAAAGAGCCAGCAGCCGGCACCATAAATATATGTAAAGGTCCTTCGCTCCATCTGCCAAGATTATATGCCGCGCTGCGCCTGCCCGCAAAATTGCCAGCTGCCTTCAGCTCGCAAAACATACTCCCTGTGCTCGGCAGCAGGATGCGACGTCTGGTCCCCCGCGATGACGTCAGGCTGGCTGACAATAAGAGCTGAGCCCCAGCAGTTGGAATCACAATCTTGATACATTGTAAAAGCTGAGCTAAAGCTGCCAGCAGCCTTTAGCTTAGCTGTAAGCCCCAACCCTGCTGGAGCAGTGCGCAAGCTACGGGCTGTGAGCTACCACAGACTCTCGGTTTACTCAAGGCTTTCAGTGACCGCTGACAGTGACACACGCATAGGCGTGACAATGCATTTCAGTGCAGTAATGCGGAGTACCACACTGAAATGCGTTAGTCTAACGCCTGATGCGTGGCACTGGGCAGGACTGCATCTGCTTACGAGTGCATATCATCTATTATTACACTAGCGACGATTTGGAGGAAGAACATATGTGTAAAGGGAAACTGAAACGAATCTTAATCTGCTGAAGGAACTGAGGTAAAGAAATTTTAATCCCAAAAGAATTAAAACGCCCTGGAAGGCCCACCAGAGTCTCTTATCTGACAGTATACAGTCTAGGGCGTCAATGTACGCTGCTTCATGAACTGATGCCAAAGAGACTGCGGTTGGCTCGTACATCTTATTCCAGCACAGCTTTATCCAGCACACACCAGACAATGCCTATTGACAATCAATGCAGCAGACGGACAGCCCACGTGTAGCCTGGAAAACGCTGTTCTATTTTGCCGTTAAGGATACTGACAGCATTGAAGTTATGTGAACTGCCAATATTGATTTTGAAGTGGGCCTGCAGCATTTAAGTGATATTAGCTGGCAGTGTTTATTTGGAAGGGTGCACCAGTGTTCGTGTGAAAGGAACTGGCAGTATCGATGAAACTGACACTTATGCAAATGTATTCCTCAGCACCAAGAGTGGAAGTTTGTTGCATCGTTGGTGTAAGTCACCCAGGTTTAACCAGGGGTAATTGTGGTGCATTGGACAGGTGTGGAAATATGGATTTTTATGATCAGTTATGTCCCCTATCTTGGACCCCAACGGTTCTATGTGCATGTTACAAGTACATGTATGTTCCCTCCAGTTCCAGTTATGAAGACGCAAACACATGTGCGTCCACCATCAACATGTCCTCTGTCAGATCCGCCATGAATAGGCCGGATATTCCATTCCTAAGTATGAAAAGCCACCGGCTTTATATGGTTCACCTATGCCATTTTACAGTCCAGGCAAGTAGGCCCTGATTCTGTCATCGAACTCTTCTTGCCTTCTGCCTCTGAAAGCACCAGTCTGAGCCTGCATCTGTGACCATGAACTTTGTCTCATTCTCTGCGCGGCTCACGAAGCCTGACATCGGCCTATTCTCTGCCAAGAACTGTATTTCACCTTCGAGTTATCTGCTTCGCCCCTCAGCCGATGCATTCCTGTCTAGTAGTTTAAGTAAACATTCCTTCCAGCTACCGAGCAATGGCTCGGCTTCTCTGTCCTCATGCAAGTAATTCATAGCCCTGTTACCATGGAATATTCCTACCCCCTCGCATCTAGTGTAGACACTTAGACGCTTGTACACGCACGCACAGTCAGTATAGAATAGATTCTGTCCGAGAGTCCTTCTTTTGTGGATAACATAGTTCTTTAAACATAGGATGTTAGATATGGTTTGGGATTAGGTTGACTTGACCCCCCAGACTTTTCGTCTCCACATGTAGAGCTAAATGTCAAGTCCCCTTCACCCCCTAGTTGCACGTCAATCACACGTCATGCTGCTGCGCGCGCATCTATGCCAAGTATTATCTTATAGATCCACCTATATATGACATCATAACCAATTATGTTTCTTTTTACTCCTTATTACACCCATTTTCGGTTACGCATATGAATCGTCATTTTCCTTATCAATTGTTACGCCTACTGCATTCGCTTCATTGTAATGTATGTACTATAAAAGTCATTTCTTGTCAATAAAGTATGTACTTCACTTCCTGAACCTCCGTGGTGATGGAACTTGGAGCAACCGATTATAATCGATCATTGGAATAAAGCCCATTCCGAACCTCTGATACCACGGATTCTGCCTCTCATTTTACTGAGCTATTTTATTATGTTTCCGTATCAAATTAAGTCCCGGTAATGAATTTTATTTACCACATGAATGGCGCCCGAATAGGGACACTTTCTCATCTCACGCGCCGGCGGTGAGTTGCAGGCCCGGTCTCCTGCCACAGCTGGACGGACAATAACGCGTACCAGCAGGATTTCCTGTATCTCCCTTCGGTCAAGCGGGGGCGACTGAGGCTGCGATCAACACCCAGACGAGGCGGTGAGAAGTGCGAAGTATCCCGACCAGAGCCTAGCTGAGAGAGCAAGATCCGAGGTATACAGAGGCCCACCAGTTTCCGAAGTCCCAAGTCGAGTCCAGTCTCCGCAGTGTTCGAGTCGAGTCCAGTCCGGTTCAAGTTCAGTCCAGTTTCCGAGGCCTTCCGTTTCCGAAGCTACCCGGTGAGTACCATTGCTGGGGAGGCATTTCTGACGTGCACATAGGTTGTGCCGGTCAAGACGGGTTTGGGTACACAAATCCGGTCTGCACTGTTTTAGCAGTGTATATGTACTGTTTAGCAGTATATCAAGTATTCCGAAGTATCTAGTTATTGTCAAAGAATTATGCTTGGTGATTAGTTATGCAGACGATCATCATTGTTGGTTATTTTAAAGGTTAAAAAATGTTTAATGTTTAATGTGTTAAACGTCCTGCATATTGTGGTATGAATGGTTGTTCATTATTGTGCTTTTGTACTAAGTGTGTTCAAGATTAAGTATCAGATCAGTTCTCAATATGCCGCTCTTTTCGAAACTAAGACAGATCACTACAAGAAAAGGGGTACTCGAAGAAGCCGTTCCTATTCCTCCTAGGGACACTCCAGGGTACTTCATGTATCATAAACATGGCTTAGACGCTATATTATTTCTTGATTTATGGGTAGACTACACCAAGGAATTACCAGAAAGTCAGAGGTGGCCCACAGCGGGAACCTGGGATGCAGAGTGCATCATGAAAGTAGAGGAAGAATTATGGAAAAAGAAAGCTAGACAATCACAGAAAGACGCCATTGAGTTATGGCGTAAAGAATCACATAGACGAACAGAAAAAGCACGTAGACAGGAGGAGAAGAGTAAAGAGAATTCCAATAAAATTAGAGAAAATCTATTAATTGAGGAAGGTATCCGAGTGAAATCAGAACAAGTAGACAGACAAAGAAATGCCCTTATGAATGGTATGTATCCCCTTCTGGCCGAAGGATTACCTAAAGCTACTCCAGAAACACCGAAAGACTTGCCGCCCCCATTATTCCCAATAAAGGTACATCCTAAGGGGCATCCTAGAACCGCAGAAGATGTTTTTCTTTCCTCATATTTAGATGACGCAGCTCCCGAGTACGCTAATTCCGCCCCACATAGACCGCCTATCAGGGAGGTTCAACGCCAAGACCCAGTACCCGTATCCCTACAGCAACAGATCGTGTCACAAGTTCCGGCAAGCACATCTGTTTCTACATCTGTTTCTACAGCTGCTTCTATAGCTGTGTCTACACCTATAGTTGCTGTGTCACGTTCAACGAATCCTTTCACACCCGACACCCCAGATGGGGCTACGGGAGGTGCTAGTAACATTTTTTCTACGCCACCCAGAATTAATAAACGTACTTTTCAAGAGTCAGCACATTCACGTACCCCCAAACTCATAAATGCCCGTACGCTTAAGGAACTTCTTATAGATTGTAGATATGACCCTGTGCCCGGCAAAGAGGACGAAATGACCCTGGCATCATTGCGTATTAGACGAGCCGCAGTGTACTTAGGGAAGTTACCAGGAATGACTGCGCACCTAGATAAAATATACCATTTTGTCCAAACAGGGCGAGATCCAGAATGTATTAACAGAGCTATGGAATACCAGAAAGTAGAGATACAGGGGGAACTGTTACGTTTCCTCATAAATTGTGTGATCAGAAATGAAGACCGACCGGGGGTAGACCCGGAAGCAATGCAAATTCTTACCCGATGGAGCCAGAATATATCAGAAGGTAGACATGATAAACAAAATTGTATAATAGCCATGTGCCGAAAGATCCGTAAAGAAATAGAACGCCTACACGAAGAAAGATTAGCGGTAGACGAGTTCGAACAAAACGAGGAGGAAGGGTCAGGACTGCCCGCAGGACAGTCAGACACCATAGCCTATGTAGGTAAAGGAAGATCTTGTAATAGTAATAGACGTCCTATTGACCCGATACGTCCGATATGTCCAGATAATAACAGGAATTTCCGAATACCTATAATTAACATCAGGTCTAACGAGCATTCGTTCCAAGCCGCCGACAAACTACTCCGAGAACGAAGGGGTTATCATTTCCTCGATTCTATGGATGAACAAGATTTAGCTAGGGCAGCTGTCCATTGGGTGGACAGTCCCGGAAAAAATAGTGATGATACAGTAGCACGCGCATTTTTGAATCTCACCCCAGATGAACAGCGGTTAGCTGGGATTTATATGATTCAGCAACTCATTATACTATATCAGAGTCAGCATTCGGACCCTGGTCCCTTACCTGACATATTGACTGAATTGCTTATGAATAGATGGAGAGGTTCAGGTACTAAATTAATTAAAGAAATTCTAGAATCAAGAAAGCAGTATATTCTTTTTGTATGTTCAGAACATGTTTCACTGCCCATCAAGGAAAGAACCACGTATTACATGGATAGACAGAATCCCTTACGAGAAGTGCACCCAATAAAGGGCGAGGACAACGAGTTTAAGCGCGTATTTGTATATACGCCCATATCAAAAATAGAATTGTTAGAAATGAAGAAAGTGGTACCCAGTCATGACAAAGATCCAGCGGGTTTTCACCGAGAAATTAAAGACATGTTACTCATGGGAGAGTATACCTATCCCGACATTATGACAATATTAAAGGTATTGATGCCTGCTGGCATTTATGAGAAACTCAGGGAAAAAGAGTGGGAGGTAGGAGACCAAAAGATAGAATGGTCAGTATTAGAAGCAGAAGAAAAGGCCCGAACCGCAGGAGCAGGACTCGGGGATAAAACTAAAGCACTACCAGGTTTACTAGTACAGGTACTGCCACGTTTATTAACTACGAAAAAGGAAGATTGGGGTACAATTTCAGCCTGTAAGCAGAAGCAAGATGAAGACACTAGTGATTACTATGCCCGATTTGAAAAATGTTTTGGTATAAATAGTGGCCTAAAAGCAAGTAGCGAATCATATCCGCATCTGTTCGTAACAAAATTAGTAGAAAATGCCCTGCCCCAAGTAAAGAATAGAGTATTAAAATTCGAGAGTACCTGGCAAGGTAACACTCCATCACAAATGTTACAAATGTTACAGTACCATCACAATAGAATTAGAGAGGAACAAGAACATGAACACAGACGTATGAAAGACACGAAAATGAAAATGTTAGTTTCTCAGACAGTCCCAGCTGAAGGACATAAAAAGGGTATGACACATTCCGGTGATTCAGCCGGACCTGTAAAAGGGACATGCAATTATTGTAAAAAGCCAGGTCATTACGTACACGATTGTCCAGTTTTGAAACATAATATCGCCATAGGTAAAACACAAGAAAGACCACGGCCACCTAGACAGGACCAGAATGAACAAGGAACTCCGCAGCATGCACAGTCCATGCCAGCTTCACAACAGTCTATACAGTTTGTGCCAGCCGCACCAGCGCTGCCTGTTGCTGCCACACAAACCACGACACGACAACTGTACCAGACCGCACAGTACGACTATCCTGATTATCAACGATACGCATGAACCAGCCTAGAGAGGGAAGTTGACTTACCCCTTATCGAGATCCCTGTAGATCAAGAAGGACCTTATGTACATAGTGAATTGTTAGGCCAAGACAGAAAATTTTTACTCGATACAGGGGCAAGTCGAACGACCATAAAACGTAGTGAAGTTCCAGGGGCACCCCTCTCAGGCTCTCAGAATATTTCCCTTGGTTTTTTCAGGAAAACCTATTGTTAATGACGTATCACAGCCTCTTCCACTTACGATAGGACCTTTGACCCGAACTACAGATTTATTACTTACTAAATCATGTCCAGAAAATCTGTTAGGAATAAAAACACTGAAAGCTCTAGGAGCCATAATATGTTGTTCTCCGGAAGGAGTAAGGTTGTTTTTACGTGATTTTAAAGGTCATTATGTGTCTAGAGACATGGATTCCCGACTGCAGACTTTACCTACACATCTATGGGCACAAGGCCCTACTGATGTTGGATGCATGAATATTACACCATATCGAGTCACGTTAAAGGCAGGAGTGGTGCTACCACGAATGCGACAATACAAGTTACCACCAGATGCTGTAGTGGCTTTACTACAAATCATTGACGAGCTCATTGCCCAAGGAGTAGTTGTAGAAACCGACTCCAACATATGTAATTCACCGATAATTCCGATTCTTAAACGAACAGATCCAAAGGCCCCGCCAGTATATCGATTGGTTATTGATCTGCGCGAATTAAACAAATGCATTGTGCCACAATTTCCTGTGGTCCCAGATATCTCGTCATTACTGACAGCTATTGATTCCGAAGCGACATTCTTTACTGTAATCGATCTCAAGAATGCCTTTTTCAGCGTCCCAATAGATCCGGAAAGCCAATATTTGTTCGGATTTAGTTTAAATGGACGTAGCTTTAAATTCTCACGCGCACCTCAAGGATTTACAGAAAGCCCCAGCATCTATAGCCAAGCACTGAAACGAGAACTCGACAGTATCCACATGCCAGTTAACACTGCTCTGCTTCAATACGTCGATGATCTGTTGATCACCGCGAGAAGTGAACCGGAATGTGAAAAAGCATCACTGACAGTTTTACAATTTCTAGCCGAAAAGGGGCACAAGGTGTCCCCTTCTAAGCTGCAATTCTGTGTCCAGCGAGTTATTTATCTTGGACACTCGCTGTCCAAGGAGGGAAGGCAGCTTACACCCGACCGCATTCAGTTAATAGCTAACATGCCAATACCCAAGACACAAAAGGAGGTGCGGGCTTTCATAGGCCTCACGTCATATTGCAGGCAGTGGATCCCTCAGTACGCATTTCTAGCAAAACCACTCATTCAGTTGACAACACAGGAGGCAGCCACATCGACTGTTCTCCCTTGGACTCAGGAACATACACAAGCTTTTGAAAGCCTAAAGAAAGCTTTATGTCAAGCACCTGTTTTAGCAACGCCATGTTACAGAAAACAGTTTACACTCTTTGTTACAGAACGCGAAGGTACTGCCTTGTCAGTACTCACACAGGAACAAGCAGGAGCACACAAACCATGTGCTTATTTTTCTAGTACATTAGATCCCGTAGCTCAGGCTTTGCCTGCATGCCTAAAATCAGTGGCAGCGACAGCTTTAGCAATCAGACAAAGCGATGCCATAGTGTTAGGACATCCATTGACAGTTCAAGTACCACATGCAGTAGAGGTTCTTGTAAATAGAACACAAACACAACACTTGACTATAGCGCGACTTACAGGGTACGAACTTACATTGTTTCAGCCACACATAGAAATCAGACGCTGTAACACATTGAATCCTGCCACACTTTTGCCAGTAACCGGAACAGACCCACTAGCCCATGACTGTATTGAAGTTATTACAATAACGACGAAACCTAGACAAGACTTAACCGATGCCCCATTGTCAGACCCAGACCTGACATTGTATGTAGATGGTTCATGTATGAGAACAAATACAGGAGAGTTGGTGGCTGCTTACGCAGTCACAACAGATACTGAAGTCATTGAAACTAATCGTATAAATACTTTGTCAGCTCAAGCCGCAGAGCTTATTGCTCTGACACAAGCCGGTATTCAAGCCACAAATAAAAAAGTCAACATATACACTGATTCACGTTATGCATTCGGAGTTGTACATGACTTCGGCGTGCTATGGCGAGAGAGAGGTTATTTAACTTCCCACGGTGCCCACATTCAGCACGGACCCCTCATCCATGCCTTATTAGATGCAATACATCTACCTACTGCAATATCAATTATGAAATGTAAGGCTCATACGAAGGTTACTGATATCATTTCTCAAGGCAATGATCTAGCCGACAGAACAGCTAAACAGACTGCTCAAACCCAAACATCCGACATGACAAAGACAATAGTCCCGATGCCGACACATTGTATGACAGTTAAAGATCCTACCCTTGACGTAATTGACATACAGACACATGCTACGCCAGACGAAATAAAGAAATGGACTGAATTAGGAGGGATCCAAACGGACCAAGGATGGATGATGAAGGAAAAGTCTGTGTGGTTCCTTCCTGATTCAATGGTCCAAGTTATAATTAACACTATACATAGTCCAGCACATCTAGGAGAAAAAGCTATGCTAGATAGCATTCAACACATTTGGTTCAATAAACATTTACGAGCAGCAGCCAAACAAAAGGTCCGTACCTGTATGATCTGTTGCCAGTTCAACCCAGGAAAAAGCGTTCCCGTAGAACAGGGTGGATTTCATCCTCCTGATCACCCTTTTGAAGTCCTCCAGATGGATTATATCCAGATGGAACGATGTCGAGGATTCAAATATGTTCTCGTAGTTGTTTGTGCTCTTTCCCGTTGGACGGAGGCATACCCGGTTTCAGATTACACTGCCCCGACTACTGCCAAACAGTTAGTTCGAGAATTCTTCCCACGATACGGTTTACCACGTGTTGTTCACTCAGATAACGGCCAGCCGTTCTCATCCGAATTAATGAAACATGTTTCACTTCTGTTAGGTTATCAGTGGAAATTTCACTGTGTCCGACACCCCGAAGCAGCAGGTCTCGTAGAAAGACATAATCAGATACTGAAAATCAGATTGTCCAAAATATGCAGAGAGAAAGGTGTCGACTGGGTAGTAGCGTTACCAGTTGCACTCTTCTACATGAGAATGGTAGCACACTCTCGAACAGGGCTATCCCCGTATGAGGTGATCTTCGGCAGACCACCAAATATGTGGGGGACGCCTATACCACGCAAAATAACTGATATTGACTGTAATATGCTGACAGATTACTTGGCTTCCTTGATGTCTGCACTACAATCTTGTCGTTCACAGGTAGCTGCAGCTTTTCCCGACAATACTGAGGTGAAACCCCATGACGTAATTCCGGGGGACCTCGTCCTTGTGAGGAATTTCGACCGAAAGACTCAGCTGGAGCCCAGGTGGAAGACACCCAAGTTGGTCTTGCTGACCACAAGGACAGCCATGAAGATCGAAGGCAGAAAAGGATGGATTCATTCAAGTCATATCAAGAAATTTCATGGACTGAAATCAGATGTGAATACCACACCTTGTGTGTCTTCACCCATTGACTCAAAACTTCCTTTTGTGGAAAAAAGTGACTCCGAACTTTATAAATTAAAGCTCAGGCCCAATCAGTCGAGCAATTTGATTGTTTAAGTCCTCTCCTAGGTGAAGCGGTTGAATCTGTCTCCGACATGTATCGCCTAGACCTGAATCATGGACAGTCGCGAAAAATGATGAAACGACAGGCGTATTGTAAATCACTGCGTAGCCATTGCATAGTGACATTATTAATCTTGTTTTTCTTAAGTCTTTTAATAATTACTGCAAGTATATTGTTGCACATATATTACCCTATTGCCAGAAATGTTTACAATGTTACTGCTGAACATTCTTTTAGTGACTTACCCCCGCATGAATTGTCTTATAGACTTGCGCTGCGTAATAACACTTTCATTAGTATGTTACATCATTCCCATCAGACTAGTAATGCAACTAATTGTTGGGTGTGTGGCCGGCTCCCTCCCTATCAGAATTATGAAGGAGTCCTGCCTTTCTTTCCACATCCGTTTACACATAATGGCTCCTGTGGAGCATGGTTTAGTTTAATCAATTCCATAGACTCAGATACAGCCGTTTACCAAGACCAGTGGGTATGGGGAAATCTGAACCTAGTTTTATTCAAAGTCTGTTACCCTGACAAGGAGGGTCGCCCCAAAGGAACAGGAACTGATCTAGAAAATGAAGTATATGGATTAGGTAACTTTACTCCTAATCTCATGGTTCTAAATGTCGAATCCGAAGTTGAACTAGTTTTACCAACCATGTCAGTATTCCCAGCGAAAGGTGAATTGTGTGTAAGAAAAGTTGGTTCCATACATATGGGCCATAGCAAATGCACTACTACAGTAGAATTCAGTGATCAAGGCAAATCTTCATTTAGAGCTTATCGCCACTCCTACTTTATATGTGGTCAGACTGCATATATGCGTCTACCTCTAGATTGGGATGGTACCTGCTACATTGCATTCCTTTTGCCACCTGCTTTCCTAGCTCCTCCTGATTATTATAGAAATATTCATTTAGTACACAACAGAGAGCGGAGAGATCTCCCAATTGTCGATTACACTGAAACAGCATGGGAAAAATACACAGATTTCAATAAAGGCATCTTTCCCTATATAGGTACTGTTACTAATAGTAAGCTGATACGTAGATTAACTAGAACCCTTGAAGCGGTAGTGAATGAAACTATTTCCGCCTTAGGCAATTTAACAGAAGAGCAGTCTGCTATGCGGATTGTTGTGCTTCAAAATCGTCTTGTCCTTGACGTCATCCTGGCTGATAGGGGCGGAGCTTGTAGGGTCATCGGATCAAGCTGCTGCGTATTCATACCAGAAAATTCGCCATCTGTATATAAAGCTATAACTCGCCTTCATAAGATTGTAAGTCAGATACACCAGAACCCAGGCACCTGGAATTGGTCTGGTTGGTTTTGGAGTATAATATCTACCCTTGGATGGAAGGTCCTATCTTTCCTAGGTATTGGCCTTCTCATACTATTCAGTTGCTGTCTATGTCTACAATGTGGACCAGCGATCTGTGGTCTGTGTGCCACATCGTGTATTCCACCACCAAGATTTCGTTCGTCCCAGAAGAAAAAAGAAGAACAAATGATGCTATATGAACAGATCAATGGATTGATGAAGATTGATATCTCTTGACGGGCAAGTAGGGGACAAGGAGGGAATGTGGAAATATGGATTTTTATGATCAGTTATGTCCCCTATCTTGGACCCCAACGGTTCTATGTGCATGTTACAAGTACATGTATGTTCCCTCCAGTTCCAGTTATGAAGACGCAAACACATGTGCGTCCACCATCAACATGTCCTCTGTCAGATCCGCCATGAATAGGCCGGATATTCCATTCCTAAGTATGAAAAGCCACCGGCTTTATATGGTTCACCTATGCCATTTTACAGTCCAGGCAAGTAGGCCCTGATTCTGTCATCGAACTCTTCTTGCCTTCTGCCTCTGAAAGCACCAGTCTGAGCCTGCATCTGTGACCATGAACTTTGTCTCATTCTCTGCGCGGCTCACGAAGCCTGACATCGGCCTATTCTCTGCCAAGAACTGTATTTCACCTTCGAGTTATCTGCTTCGCCCCTCAGCCGATGCATTCCTGTCTAGTAGTTTAAGTAAACATTCCTTCCAGCTACCGAGCAATGGCTCGGCTTCTCTGTCCTCATGCAAGTAATTCATAGCCCTGTTACCATGGAATATTCCTACCCCCTCGCATCTAGTGTAGACACTTAGACGCTTGTACACGCACGCACAGTCAGTATAGAATAGATTCTGTCCGAGAGTCCTTCTTTTGTGGATAACATAGTTCTTTAAACATAGGATGTTAGATATGGTTTGGGATTAGGTTGACTTGACCCCCCAGACTTTTCGTCTCCACATGTAGAGCTAAATGTCAAGTCCCCTTCACCCCCTAGTTGCACGTCAATCACACGTCATGCTGCTGCGCGCGCATCTATGCCAAGTATTATCTTATAGATCCACCTATATATGACATCATAACCAATTATGTTTCTTTTTACTCCTTATTACACCCATTTTCGGTTACGCATATGAATCGTCATTTTCCTTATCAATTGTTACGCCTACTGCATTCGCTTCATTGTAATGTATGTACTATAAAAGTCATTTCTTGTCAATAAAGTATGTACTTCACTTCCTGAACCTCCGTGGTGATGGAACTTGGAGCAACCGATTATAATCGATCATTGGAATAAAGCCCATTCCGAACCTCTGATACCACGGATTCTGCCTCTCATTTTACTGAGCTATTTTATTATGTTTCCGTATCAAATTAAGTCCCGGTAATGAATTTTATTTACCACACAGGTTAGCCGCAGCATTATTTGTTTTAATGGGGCCCGCGCAACGCATGTTCCTTACCACTACAGAGTGTTGATACTGTGCGTCAAAAGATGTCTTGTATTGATTTCATGGATCCCACGCGAGGCTGCACTCACGAGAGTATCTTTCGTCATGCATTCCAGGCACGTGAGAGTAGCGCATGCACTTCTTTCTTTGGATTCCATGTGCGTGTAAGTTACGCGTGAGCAGCAGTCTTTGTTGACGTCACAGCAGCATGGCTGAAACGCGTTCTGTTTAGTTCATGCGGCGGCAACACAGGAAGTCTGTCAGCAACTCCAGGAAGTAGTTACTGCGCTTAGGGAAATTAAGCTGAAATGCGAGCTACACTAACATTTAGGCATCAGAGTCGTGGTTTATGGGATTTTGGAGCCGCATTGCGGAACGTGAGATCACTCCAAGAGTAACTGCGTCATAAAGACTTTTCTGATCATTTTTAGCAATACCGCACCTCGTTAGAGAGTGAAGTTCAGGTGAGCTGCATGTCATCTCGGTGAGTAGTCTGAATGTAAGGAAGTACGTCTTCCAGTTCTAGACTCTCTTTGAATTTAACGCATGCCTCATGCAATGAAAGTAATGCAATCAGTTTTGTGTACATTGTACTTTGCATAAAATTGTTTTTAAAAAACTGAACGGTCTCCAGGTACCTGGGACTTAACAGGAATATCGGGTGAGAGATCGCTTACCGGGAACTTTGGATCTTATCTTGGAATTTTTTGTAATGCCATGTTAATTTTCTAGATGCCAGTATATATGTGTCTCTGTGTTTTTATTTATGCCAGGCGTAATTTACTGCCTAAGAGTATATTCTATGCTTATCTGAATTTGCTGCATGCATATATTATTGGTATCAGTATGTGTTGGGGCCTTTCTAGTCTTAATTTGCTGTTAGTGTATGTGTTTTTAGTGTATTTAAGGCCATGCTGAATTTGCTCTATACCATGCTTAATTGGCTGCTGTATGCGATAGGGAGTACTCTCCTGTGTGGTGCATGTATCTTATGCAGTATAGGGTGTGACAGTGCCACCTGGTATTGCACTGTGATAGGGCATTTGAGTTGCACCCAAACGTTGCTTTATGCTGTGGAATGTGTATTGTGTCCAAATGTTGCTGATAGTTACTTGTGATGGGGCCATGTGAGTTGTGCCTAACATTTTCTTAAAGTTGCTTGTGATGGGCCTTGTGAGTTGGGCCTAAACATTTCCTTAGAAATCCTTGTGATTGGCCATATGAGTTGGGCCTAAACATTTGTTTAAAGTTGTTTGGGACAGGCATATGTGGTGCGCCTGTATTGGCATTTGTGTGTGCAGATGGGTGTGTGTGTGTGGGTTAGCACTCCGGGGATTAGTTCCCCAAGTTCTTAGTGTTTTCTTGCTTTGATTACACATTTGTCTCTGGTTATAGGACTGCTTGACCATTTATTATTTTCTTCCCTGGTCCTTTTATTTGATTAATTTTTTTTGACTGAATGTTTACTTCCTTCTTATGTCCTCTTGCTATGAATGATGTGTATTTCCATTGTTCCTGTTTTGTTTTTCAAATTATTTCCTTTAGGAGGGGAGATGTGTGGTATCTTGATTTGTTGCCATGCATCCTCTCCTTTGTAACCTGTTCTATGCTGCTCAGTGTGAGCGTGTGATGTCACAGAATGTTTATGTCTGCTTTCAGAGATCAGTTGGAGAGAGTGGGCTGAGCAGCAGGAGGCTGCTCCTGGTGGGGCTATGCATTGATCATCTTGTCAATTTGTAACCAAGACTTATCCCAGGCGGCCAAAGTAAAACTCTTGCTTCTCTGTCCCTTCACATTTTTGTAAAAAAAATTCTACATATCTTGTATATGTTGGCCGGATAAAACCAATATATGCAGTCTTTATGTGGGAAGTCTCTTTTTTCCAAATTTCCCACAAGGCCTAAACAACTTTTTTCTTGTTTGCTTCAGACATAATGCGATTTTCTAGATATTAATAACTGTAGTCCTTTAAAGAAATGAAATGTTAACTTATCTGACTGAGCAAACCGTGCTCACAAGCACTCCCTTCACACACAACGCGTGGTGGTAATCTGAACTTGCAAGCCTGATTGAGAAGGGAATGCTGCGCTTTGCTTGGATTGGTTGAGTTTGGGTGTTTTATAAGGAGGTGGATAGGTGTCTAATGACTATGTTAACTCTATCTAGGCATATGTTTAACATCGCACTGCTCACTATATGTACTGTGGGACTCCCAGCTTGACGACGGGGATGATTCAAGCATGTTAATTTACGAAAGATCTAATACTGCAGAACCACTGCTTTACTACTATAGGAAGTAAATGAAAAGACCTCTTAAAAAATAAGCTGCTGTAGAATAAAGAACATTAGCATCCATGGAAACATCATAACAAATAACTATCACTGGCAAAATGTAGTTTATTTGAGGTATCACACTATAAATCGAAAGTAATACAAGAAAAAATGTCATCACAGTGATACAAAACCTGACATTAAATGTTATTAGTAAAGCCCTTCAGACACAGATTTCAGTGAACGATGGGTGCTCCTGGCTGACAGCATAAAGTGAGGAAAGCAAGGTAGGGTTTAGAAAGAAAGTTTGCTCCAGCCGATTGTTGGAATTCCATGACGGATACATCACTAGACTGAACTTGATGGACAAACCCCAAAATGTTTTTAAATTTCAGTATTATTACCCCTAATATAGAATGGGTTTTGCCCCCTGTATAGATAGGCATCAAGTCTAGTTTCAATGGATCACCTCAGGGTTCGTCACTTGATATATTAGAATCAATGTTCTCATCCTCTAGCGATACAGGTGTGAATATTCTATCGGAAGCATTGAATTTAATAGCATACCCTGTCCATTAAGCATGTTGTTATCACTCCATCGTTTCTATGCAAGCCATATGTACCTAGGCTTCCCTGCTTACCAGTATTGGTGCTTAGTTTGGTGACTCATTGTTACATGGTTCAGGGGTAACAAGCATCATTAAACTTATTCTACTGGCAGACTAATTCCTCCACACCGTATTACTAACATGCACTACTGGCTACTGCTGTTCTTTCATTCCTTCAAACTTTCCAACATCCTGTACACATTACAAATGTATAAAATATATGTGAAGAATGAATTAATCCCAATTTAAAAGACGAGTTGAGATGATCTCTTTTGCGGTACGACTGCGTTTTTATCTTGAGAGCTGCACATTTCAAATCATAGAAGATGCTTGCAGGTCAACTGCATGCCATACCAACAGCTGCCTTCTCCTAGCACACTCGACGATATGGCTCCCTGAGCTTCCCCTGCCGACCTGATTCACATCCACTACAGCTCTGAACTCTGCTCTACTGCTGCTGACCTACTACGATGGTTTTGGCTCCCATTGGGTCAGCACGTCACATGAGCCCCACCTGCCTCCCAGCTCCTGGAAACAGCCAATAGCGAAGCTTGGCTGAATCCATGAGGTTTAGATGGTGCAGCGGAGTCACAGGAGCTCAGGGCTCTGAGCAGTACTCTGGGTCAAGCGCGTATAAGCATAGGAAGGCGCGAGCACGAGCTTCTGCAGAGCCAATCCCTGCTGCAACTGCCTTTTCCCAGAGAAGACCACAGTCATACTCCGGTCATGCTGCAATTAAGCATCATTTACATTCAAATAGCTGCATCTTCTATGGCCCTTTTAAAATAAGGTGTAGAAGGACAACTAACAACAATTGTGTGTTTGATTTTTGTAAGTCGGCAAGGAATGAACATTCATTGGACGTTTATGCAACTATGGTTCCTCTATGGGAGGCAGCAGTAGTTGCAAGAGCCTTATGTTTGTAAACAGAACTTCAATGCTTCATTCACTGCACAGGAGCCTGAAGGAGTAAAATGGAGCTCTGGCCGGTTCTCCAACCAAATTTTGCATTGAAAAATAGCATGTATTTAAAAAATGAGAGACATGAAAATTAGATGAAAAGGCAAAAAATAACACAAACCTCTAATAAGAAGCATTTCATGTCCAAGTCCCGGAGAGGAAACTCTACGTATGTGTCAACTTTATTTCTCAAGTAGGCAGTCCAATGAAATCTTTTCAAGTGTAAGCACAACACCTGCATAAAAAAATACAACATCTGAGCTGACTTCCAAACTCTTTCAACATTTTTAGGGGAAAGAAAAATGATTTGGCACACAAGGTGTTAAGTTAGCACGCATTACGGAGTTCCAACAAAGGTTTAATTAAAAATGCAGCAAGGGAGAAATAATGTGTGGCCGAAAAGAAAGGCAAAATTCTGTCTTAGCCCATCACAGTATTTGGAAGTGAAGGCGTCTGGTATCAGAGCACACGGAGAGGAAGAGTTGAACTCTCTGTATTATGAATGCTGTATTCCCAGGTCCCCAGATACAATACAGTTCTTTGTGGGAAAATTCACACACTCCCGAATGTTCGGTCATCGTTTATGGTTTTCCTTGTTATAGTCAAATGAGCAAGGGTATTGCCACAGGGGTGATTTTAGTGTTTCACATTCAGAATGACTGCTGGACGCAAGGGCCTGTATTAGTTTGAAACAATGATGCGGTGGAGTGGGTGCACTGAAATTATGTTTGAGATTTATGGATAAAATCTTTTCTCTGCTGTGTAAGGTGTGATAGTTCCTTAGTGAATCTTATTTATTTATTTTATAACACTTGTAAGCCGCGCAGCTACCCACAAAGGGTTTCCCGGCGCCGGATCAGCGTAACGTACAAACATCCACTGGACAAGGAGCAAACTTGAAGCACATTATTTATCGAACAACCAGGTCTTTATGCTTTTTCTAAAGCTCATGAAATTTTCCTCCTTACGTATATGGATGGGTAAGGTGTTCCACAGAGTTGGGCCCAAATAGGAAAACGATCTTCCGCCTATTCTAGCCCGCTTGAACCTAGGTACCACAAAATTCGCAGCAGTGCCTGAACGGAGGCTGCGATTGGGAAGATAGAGTTTAGCAAGATCCTGTAGGTATTTAGGGGCGATACCAGCTTTGATTTTAAATAGGTAAATCAGGGTTTTGAACCGAATCCGGTTTTCGACCCTGAGCCAGTGCAGGTCCCTAAGATGCTTGGTGATCCCAACGGATCTGGGGATTCTGCAAAGCAGTCTGGCAGCGGCGTTTTGCACCAGTTGCAGCCGTCTTATTACCACTTTGTTTGAACCCAGGTACAAGATGTTTCCGTAGTCAAGCCGAGATGTCACTAAGGCATTGACTACGATCTTCTGGGTGGAAGGGGGTAACATCCAGGCAATTTTGCGAAGCCATTTAAGAATGGCAAAACATATGCCAGCCACTTTGTTGGCTTGCTGCGTCATAGATAAACTATCATCTATGATGACTCCAAGGTTTCTGACCTGAGAGGCAGGAGGAGGAAGTTTACCCAACGATGATGGCCAGTGGGGATCGCTCCAAAGATCTTTGCTATTTCCCAAAAGGAGGACCTCCGTTTTTTCCCCGTTTAATTTAAGTTGGTTAACTGACATCCAATTAAATATTTCCTGGAGGCCTATTTTCAGTGCAGATGGAGCAGATGAATCGGATTTTGAAAGAGAGAACAGAATTTGAGAGTCATCTGCATAAGTCATTAAGACAAGGCCAAATTTTTTCAGCAAGATCTGCTAATGGACGAAGGTACAAATTAAAAAGCAGCGGGCTCAGTATCGATCCCTGTGGCACGCCGTGAGGAGAGTGGAATATCTCAGAGCATGCCTCCGAGGAAGAGATCTGAAAAGTGCGGAGGGATAAGTATGATCTAATCCATTCAAGTGCCTTGCCCTCGACACCATTCTCCCCCAGCCTGTCAAGCAGTATGGAGTGAGAAATGGTGTTGAAGGCCGCACTTAAGTCCAACAGGACCAGTGCTACCGTTTGGCCATCGTCCATGAGCTCCCTGATTTTTTCCGTGACCCCAAATAGGGCCGTCTCAGTGGAATAACCACTCCTAAAGCCAGATTGGGACGAGTGGAGAAGCTCGTTTTTTTCCACATAGAGTGAGAGTGCTTTGTGGATATGCCTCTCAAGGATTTTTGAGAAGGCAGGCAGCAATGAAATTGGGCGGTAATTTGCCAGTATCAAAGGGTCTGCGGCCGGCTTTTTAAGTAGAGGAGTGACCATAGCATGTTTCCATAGTGCAGGAACTGAGGCCTGCTCAATGGAGGCGTTCAGTATTTCCGCTATGGGGACCATAGCCGAGTCCTCTAGTTTACTTAGAATACTTATAGGAATGATGTCACGTGGGGAACCTGATTTGATCGATTTTAAGAGTTCCTTCAGTATATTCAGATTAATAGGAGGCCAGGCCTCGAGATGACAATTTCCTCTGACAACTTGAGGGATGTTGAAATGTTTATGCGTGGTTATGCTGTCTCTTTTGATGTTAGAGACAATATTATCAATTTTGTCAGTAAAAAATGAAGCCAAGTCTTGACATTGCTGGGTGTTAAGAGGGGTAGGTTCCGCTCTTGAATTTTCACCAGCCAGCTCTCTTACGGTATTGAAGAGAGTCTGAGATTTATTTACGGCCATGTTAATGCTGGTGGTAACATAGCATGCTTTAGCTTTCATGCATGCTGAATGATAGCTATTTCTGGCTTTACGGTAGACTTCTTTTTGATGGAGTTCATAGTTTTTTCGCCACTGCCTCTCAAGATTCTTACATGTGGATTTTTCTTTCTTGAGAGCTTCAGTGTACCAGGGGGCAGGAGGGCGGTGTATTTTCCCTTTGCAGCGGGATAAGGGTACACAAGAATCCGCTGCACCGTTTAGCCATCTTTGTGTGGCTTCTGCTATGCTTTCCATGTCTCCATCTAAGCATGGGTGGTCTTTCCTCAGCGCGTTATTAAGATCCTCCAAGTTTAGGGATTTCCAATTTCTCCTACAGGATTCTAGCTCGGTCGTAACTGGGCGTTTTATAGGTTTAAGTGAGATGGCAAAACGTAAAAGAAAATGATCAGACCAGAGAACGGGCGTAGTGTCAAGCCATGAGAGTTCCTTCATGTTTGTTATGATAGGGTCTAACAAATGTCCAGCTCTATGCGTAGGACCCTTGTTGCGTACCGTCAAATCTAAAACCGTAAAGTCATCTATAAAGTTCTTGCAGGTCTTATTATTATCGTCTTCAAGATGAAGATTTAGATCTCCAAGGACCGTGTAGTTTTGAGCATTCAGATATTCGGGTAGGATAGAGTTTACCAAATAATCTGACCAGGCGGGATTATTTACTGGCGGTCGATAGACCAGTACGCCAGAGAAGGTAAAATTGGGACTGAGAGTAATTTTAAATGATGCCGCTTCGCAATTAGGAATGTCTACAGGTTCGAAGTTACATACAAAATCTCTACTGTAAATAATGGCAATGCCCCCTCCTACTTGTCCTACCCGATCCCTCCTTACAATAGCATAGTTCGGGGGGAGGGCCATGGCAACGTCCGGGCCTGATCCTTCATGAAGCCAGGTCTCGGTTAAAAACAAGGCGGTAGGCTTTTTTTCCATTAACAGATGAAAAATGTCCAGTTTATGTTGTACTAGTGAACGGCAGTTAACCGAGTAAAATATACAATTGTTAGAACTCGCTCCCTGCTGGCGAGATTTGATAGTCGTACCCTGCGTGATTTCACGATAGGGCTGAAAATTGGTTAAGGACAGAGTACATTCAGGGCATGTTTGTGAGCCAGCTAATAACGGGTTCAGGGTTATACAGTTGTCATGGTTAATGGGGCGTAACGCCCTAAGTGTAGCACTTAGGGCGTTACGGAATGAACAGCGTGGAGGTCTGTTGTGCTTTAGTTTTTAGATTGGATGTTACCCAAGACCTTTGGATTTTACTAAAATACATGTATAATATACTTGAGTGTGTAAATTCAAAACTTTTCTTTATGAAGTTATGCTCTTTCTAGTATGCATGCAATGATGTTCATTTATAACAGCATTCTTCTAGGTCATTCTGGTATGTATTTTATTTGAGGGTTATGGATATATTTGTAATTTTTTTCTGTATGTCGTGCTTGTATGGCTTTCTCATTTGCTTTCAGTGCTCTTGTATGTCATGCTTATAGAGTCATTTAAGTATTATATTCCTAATTGAAGCTGGGTCATTTATTCCAATTTTGTGTCCTAATTGAAGCTGAGCCATTTATTCCAATTTTGTGTCCTATCTATTGATCTTTATAACTCTATCTATTGGTCTTTCTGTCTACCTGTCTTTCTGTTTGTCTGTTTATCTATCTACCGTTTTGTCTATCAACCTGTCTATCTAATTGTCTATCTAACTGTTCATCTACCCACCTACTTCTTTGAAACAGTCTATCAATCTATCTTTGCAACACCTTCTCTCTTTGCAGATCTGTCTTCACAACTACATCTATTTACCTTCTAGATGAATGCAAACTCATCTACCTATACAAACCTATCTTTTCTAACCTGTATATCTACTTGTCTATCTACCGCCTATGTAGACAGCTGTTCTTCTACCCGTCTATATCTTTACAACCCTGTCTATCATATTATGTATCTCCTGATCTAGCTTAGCAATTCCCTCTTTCTTTACAACTCTATCTAGGTCTTCACAACTATATGCATCTTCTCAATGAATGCCACCCTATCTATCGACTTTAAAAACCTATTAGTTTTGTTTGTCCATTTTTCTACCTTTTATCCACCAGTCTACCTGTCTATCAACTTATCTAACTGTTTATCTATCTTTGCAAATATATCCATCTGTATCTTCACAACTTTTACCAGTATATCGGTATGTGTATCTATCACTGCAATTCTATCTATTTCTCCAATTTCATGTCCTAGCTCTATCTATCTGTCTGTCTATCTGTCCGTCTTATCTGTTTCTCTTTGCAACTCTATCTGGCTAGCTATCTAGGCAACCCTCTCTATCTATGCAACTTTCTCTATGTGTGCAACCTTATCTGTATGCAACACTCTTTAGGTATCTATCTATGCAACCACCTCTGGGTCTGATGGTTTAGTAAACTAGTGCGTCCACTGTAGGGGCCTGTATTTGACCTCATGGTTACAGGTTCAAATCCCAGCGGGTCCACTCTGCCTTTGATCCTTCTGAGGTCGATAAAATGAGAACCATTGAGTTGGGTAACAATAAACAGGTTATTCAGGGCCAAGACACCTACGGGTGAACGCGCCCTTTAGAAATACACAGGTTATGTTATCTGTGCACCAATCTATCTATGCAACACTATTAATCTATCTGCACAACCATCTTTATCTATCTGCCTTAGTGGGTTGAAAGGATAAATAAATAGAAAGCCTTGCTCTGTTTGTAATACAGATTTACTAAAACATTACAAAAAAAGCATTAGCAGAGGTAAGAGGCTGGAGGCCCATGCCAGACTGATTGGCTTTTTTTTTTACTACTCGTGTTAGCCAAGACACCTTTTGATTTTGCTAAAATGAAGTGTATGACATAGAAGCTATTGAGATTTTCAGCCAGATATCATCCATCAGTCTATTGTATCAATCATAATTTTCTTCTACCGACTGCAGATGCATCATGGGGCAATAATCAGTCCACTTCAGCCATTAGATGACTTCACTGTGAGTTACTGCAGTTTGCCCTTTAAGAAGGAGCACGTTCACAAATAGTTCCCTTCAGTGCCAGGAACTACTTTATTAACGTGTGCTTTTTCAAAACCGAAAAATATTTTTGCCTGTAGCCACTTCTTTATTTTTTTGGGTTGATGAGGACTTGGCAGTTTTACCAACAATCAAGTATTGCAAAATTCAAGACAGAGCAAAACGAGAATTGCCAAAGACAAAAGGATGGCAGCCAACATGAGATTATTGGCTTAGCCAATGCTTTTTTTCCTTTCTTCTTTTTTACACTGTACTGAAAGCTGTCCAAGCAGCACTCTTCTCCATTCAGATGCTTGAGACGCAGGGTGTAACATCACTGCATAGAAGAAACGCTATGGTAAAGTAAAATGCGTCAGGTGACTAACTACTGGATGCGCCACAGTATGGGGTTTCTGTGAATAAAGAGTATCTTGGAGCATGAGTTTCTTCTTGGAAAGTCAACGCATAGGTAATTTTAGAGAATAATTGAAGCTTTTTTCTGTAACTTATTAGAGGTTTTGCATAGCGATATCTTCGATAGACTTGGCCTAGATGTCAGTTATACATAATATTTATTAAGGCCTATTATCTGTCTGCAATTTCTTGCATCATGCAACCTGAATGGTCACAGGGGCCATACTCTCTCATGAAGTATGAAACTCTTGTATGTCGCAAGGGTTGGAAGCCTCTTCAGACATTTAGTAGAGTATGCCATGCAAGGGAAGCAGTCATTTGTAAATTTGTTTTAGAAACTGCTTTCAGAAAGCGAGTTCAGGAATTCTGTTCAAGCCCTGGTACTCTCAAATCTGGATGGTGGTAATGCTCTACTTTATGGCTTCCCAGACTCCAGGTTGGCACCAGTTAAGTACATTGTACTGAGTGAGAGGACACCAGGACCAACTGGAGTGGCACAGGACCAATATGAGAGGTACTGGACTCCTTGCAGCAGCTAAGGCTTGTTGTGCCCAGTCCTGACGCCAACGCCAAGGAAGGCCAACTTGCACGTCGAGGGACTTCAGGGGCAGTGAGACCCACATCAAGAGTGGCCCAGCAATCCTGGTTGCCCCTCTTCTGCAAAACAAAGATCAAGACTTGAGTCTGTGACCGCTGCCACCCGATGCCTCAAAGCACCTATTCACACGCACTCCTGAGCCCAAGTCCAAGGGAGATGAAGGTGCCAACGGGGTCCCCAGGCCCACAAGAGCTAAGCCCATCATTGGGTTTGCCCAGACTGGACTTCCAGTCTAAGCCTGCAGGCCCTCCTCCAACGACGAGAGACTCCAGCACCGGATCAGACCGGAAAAGACCCCACTGCACCCGAGCCCCACGGCACAAGAAGTGGACCAAGGGTGTCCCTGTGTGTCTGAAGATCTCAAGGGTTGAGCCCCCCTGTGGGATCCCCCAGACTGGTGCCCCAATCCCTGCTTGTAGCCTCTTTGTAACCGGACCGTTCTCCCAATTAAGTGAATGGGAAACCAAATGCCGTGACACATCTCAGTACTTGGATGCCCCCGAGCTCCTGAGGTGACCTGTTGGTGTGGCATAGAACTTGCCCCACACTCACCTCAAGAACAGTCCCATAGGTCACTGCTAAGTGCCCAAATGCAATATATGTTTTTCCTCAACCTACGTAGTAGAACATTAAAGATCCAGACACTGCAGTGTCCATTTTTGAAAACTGTAAAAATTCACAATTCTAAAAGTACTAACCTGATTTCGATGATTTTGGTACACTACCACAAAAGAGAGCATTTGGGGTGTCATCTGTGCGTCTGTAATTCCTTTACAGTTTGCCCCGACTCTCTGCACAGTGTACCTCATTTTTGTGCATTATATGGATAACAAGCTTCTTAACTGTAGCGCAAGAAATGCAAAAAGGAAAACAAAAAATAGCAGCAGGCCATCTTCACTATGCACCCATGATCTGGGACAACGTCCAGGTATCCATGAGGACTGCTCCACAAAGCTGCCGCATTTTAAGAAAGAGATGAAGATGCACAATATCACAATACATTAACAATCCATGAACCAGCTACCTCTCCCTCATTGACTTTATGCCGGTCTATGACCCTGTACAGATCTCGGTTGCTTTTGGGCTGGGTTTGTGCTATAGAAATATTAAATACGTACTTCCTACCAAAAGTGTTTGGCAAGCCACCCAAGAACTGCACAAAAATGCCTGGCTATGCAAGAATACCTTTTCAGTGTAGATCAGTCGCGGTCGGTGAGGGTAAGCGCAGTGGAGCGGGGCGGGGAGCAGGTGGGGGGAGTCAACAAACGACGGAATAGTTTTATTGTTTCATTTTTACCTATTCTGTCGACTCTCACCCCGCCCCACCACGCAGTGCTTACCAGCGCCAGACGCCACTGGTGTAGATAAATCTCAGGAACATTGAATAATGTGTTTGGAATTTCCAGAACACTCAGCAAAGGAGGGGACAGGCTGTGAAGTGATTTAAGAAGACAATGTTGCTGCTATACCGATTTAAAATCAAATGGGAAAAGGGCAGTAAAGGTTTGGAACTGAAATCGAACAAAGACTGGCAGTAAAAGGGTGACAAGTAGGGACAAGGGGGAAGACAGAAAAAAAGGACAGTGAGAAAGAAGGAGGGATATGAGAGAAAGTGAGTTTAGATTATGCATCAGTTATGGTGTGACTCATCAGCTGGAGGATGTGCAGCAAATGTGGGCTGTGTAGATTAAATATCCCTAACAATAATTTTTCTAGAAATCTGTTTTTAATGTGGTCTCTTCAACCAGGTCAAAACGTATGCAGCCTACTTAATGTGCTGAAAATGCAGTCACTATGAATAACAAGCACTGTCACTTGAAACTGGTATCGCTTCATTTCATTTACATGCCAGACAGATTGGCATTGTCAATGCTTGTTTAAAGTAGTCTTCAAGGTCTGTCTAGATCGACGTTGTATCTTCATTATTTCTGCTGTAGTTTGTGACTTTGTTTGCAATGCTGACTTAGGTACAGGAAAAGTAAAGAATCTACCAACAGCAAAACCAAAACGCTCCTGTGGATGGGTTGAATACAGAAAGGGAGGAAAGCAATAAATAGGAACAAAGTAACAGAAACTGACAAGTAAACCATCCAATCTTGAGCCAGGATGGCTCTGTGAGGTATTGTATACTACCTTAAACTTTAAAGGGGTTTATGTTTGGAGACAGCATGTGCATAAAGATTGATAAAGGCAACTGTAACTGCTTCTGGTTTAAGGATATAAAATTGTAAGCATTAGAGAATGGAGCAATCCCCAAAATATGTAACTTAACAAGCTTTGGCAAAGCCAAAAGGGTCTTCCCTTTGAGACCTATTAGCTTTGCAAATGGTTTTTAGCAGTGCTGTGTAGCATCCTCAATACCGTGCAGCATGGGTAACGAGGAAGCACAAAAATGAGGGCACTACAAATGCACACCTAAAAAAATTATGCAGGATCTTTTTTCTATTTATTTTTTCGATCTGTAAATTAAAATTGTTTTAAAAGGTAGTGCAAAAGCAGGCTATTTTTCTAAAAGCATGTAGGGAAAGTAACTGGGCGGGCATGGACTGGGGGAACCCACAAGAGGGTAAGAGAGAATGGGAGGCACCACGGAGGGAGGAAGAAGCACCAGGGGAGATGGGGGAAAGACCTACACAACATGGGCGAGGGGGGAAACATAGAACGCTGGTCGGAAGAGAAGGACTTGGGGGCAGGAGAGGAATGTGGTGCTGAGGGGGTAAAAGCACACCGGTGAGATAGCATTGCTGGGGGAGAAGCACATGAGTGCAAGTGCAATATGGAGGGGGTGGGGAGAAACAAATAGGCGAGATAGGTGAGAGAGAGCAACACAAAGGTTTCAGGGTGAAGAGAAGTACACGGAAGAGATAGCTAGAAAACATTTGCAACCTCATGGAGTGCTTAACGAAAACAAAGATTAGATGCCTGAAAAGTATACAGTGGAAGGACACAAGTAATGAGGCCAGGCTCCAAGGAAGGGCCAAACACAAAAGAGGAAGTAAGCCCACACAATTTAATAAAAAGCAAGCTATTGAAAGGGGTAATACAGCCAACCAATGGTAAGCAATGGGTGGGTTCTAAGCCCACTGTAAGCTGATAACAGGTGTTTTCCCAAACAAACTGCTTGTGCTGTCTGGTAGGCGAGACCTAAAAATGACCCAAACCTAATACAACAACCGTTATGAAAAACATCTGACACAGCTAATGCTTGGATTTTCCTAGTTAAGCATCAACACAACATACATTAACACAAACCTTTGGTAGTTTCTGAATCCAGAATTTTTTGGTGGACTTTTGTTTCTTTTTACATTTGTGGCACATGTACAGTTCAGTCTCATCAAGTTCTTCCAGGTCTGTAAAACTTTGAAGACAATCTACAAAGAAAAATTAAAACAGATTATTAACAAAAATAGCCTTTTATAGCCACACTACAATAAGCGCATCTTAAATCACAATCTGCTTTTTATGGGTTGATTATCTGCTTTCTTAGGTTTGTTCAGCTTTAATTCATTACATCCTAATTCTGTACATGAGTCTGCTTTCAAGGCAAGAAATCTTGACTAGCTCCCTGAGTATGTGTTCAACATTTTAATTATATGACACCTGAGTATCCAAATAAAAAACTCCCTTGTATGTTCGGTCTCACCCTTCCTGGCTGAAATGCCTGAACATGCATTGCCCTAACAGTTTTGGAAGACTACGTTAGGGTCATACAATAGGTAAGATAAATCTTTCTTGGACATTTGTCAGCACTTCAAAATTATTTCTGGCACACACTGGTAACCAATGAAGCCTATACAGGGTCAGCGTAATGTGATGTCATGATGTTAAAGTTTAAGGAGTTATCCAACAAGAGGGTGTTGCAATGGCAGTCTTTGAGCCAATACTAATTACTTAAATGTAACAATAGTTTGGTAACATGCAATTCTTCTATATTCATATGTTTTGCTTTATTCTGCCTCAAGTGGTTGGGTCCAGAAAATTCTTAGTAAAACTTTCTTCTTTTTGGACATCAACCACAGGGTGAGGCTATCACGTCAAGATGGAAGGATGTGTACTTAGAAGAGTTCATGACCACTTGTTCCCATAGGACAGTGGTCTCCTACAGGCATTAAGCAAATGGGAATAATTAGGACTCCATCAATAAGGCTCCAAGAGTGTGTGTAATTGGGTCGAATCTGTATTTACAGCCTTTTCTATTTTTCCAGTAATTCAAGGGGAGGTTGAATATAGCTTTTTATTTGTCCTTTCATAGTCTTTCTCTTATGCCTATTTAGAATGTCCAATGTGCTGCTAAGTTCATGTGGTGAAAAAACTCATTTATGTAAATTCTAAACTTGTCATCTACAACTGGCTATGCACTGTGCTAGAACAAGGATTCTGTACACCTAGCTCCAATGTGTCATTGCATCTTGCATTTCTACGGTAGTACCATGCCCATATAGCCAACTGCTGAAACCATTGACTATTTTAGGCAAGTATTAGGTACGGTCTTCGTTTTCGTAGCCATACATTTAGCCTTCTTTTGGAATTCTGAGAGGTGCTGCATAAGCGCCTCCGTTTTGCCTCATGTTGATAGCTATATGGGAATGTTGTCTAATTGTTTATAGCGATAGCTGGCATTGCTACTTTGTGTACTTAATTTTGAAAAATAGTTTTTTCCACTTCAATAAAGAGCAAATAGAAACATATTCTGCACCTTCTGAAATAGCTGTGACCTGCAGAGAACATGATGTGATTATTAAATGGCATTCAGAGAACTTGTTTTGTTTCCGATAGCCATATTTTGACAGGAAAGCACTGGAGTTTACAATCCTCCTATGAATTCCTGCTGCTCTCTCCATTTTCCCCACCTACTGTATCTAGTCTTTTTCTGCCCCAGTCTGTTGATGGTCCAGTAGCGGCCATATTAGTAACTCTTTTACTGTCTATAGTAACATTGAGAGAGTCAAGTTCTGTATAGGATCTGCTACTCTTAATAACCGCTTAGAGGATGAAGGATCATCTGGTGGGGATGGTCTTTGAATGTCTCTAGCTGCTCTAATAGGGTCTCTGTGTTAATCCGATCACATAAGTCAGGTCTGACTACTGAGCCTTCCTGGTGTGTGTCCCATACTCCGCTGGTTGTAGGAGAGGATCCAGTCCCTGAATTTCTGGTTCTGCAGTACAACAACTCCTTCTAAATAAGCATCTCTTGGTCTTTTAGATCAGAGTTTTGGGGATTTTGAAAGAGACCATAGTGGCACTCAATACCTTCTTCCATTAAAGAGTTTCTGCTGTTTCTGCTTCAAGACTACGTTTTTGTCTTTTGACACTGAGCACCCTTTCATCACCACCGACAGTCCTGGAGGCTTTCTTTTTATGTTGTGTTTCAGACATTTTGTCCAAAGCCTTCCTACAGTCTCAATGCCTAACCAGGCTTCTTCAACACACTGGTATTTGTTTTGAAAGAGTGTCTGACTTACTCTTGGAGTCCAATGCACCAAATAACAAGGTGATGGGCGGAATGCTTTTATTAATCTCAGACACTGATGATCGCACAAATCTACATTCCAATCCACCGTTCTACACACAACATGCCAGTGTAGCCTTTTTCCCCATCTCATGTAAATCAGTACCAACCCTACAGTGTTCTTCAAACCCCAGTTTTAGGTTGCTTGGTTTCCAGTTCAGGAAGGACCTGGCATAACAGTTCAGACTGGACTGTTCCTAAAGGAACAGGACCAAAGCTTGTTTGCAAATGGCTAGGTTTAATCTGAGGTGGCATAACGGGCAAAACAAAATGATCGACTGGGATGCTCCCCTGAGCAATTAGTGGCTGACATTAATTCACCCCAGCCCCCAGCATCACTTTTTTTGTTTAGTTTTGGAGTCCCTCACTTGCGGCTCCAAAGGTTTCTACTCCTGGACCATTGTTTGCTTAGGCTTCTTTTGCCACCAAAAGGCTCTCTTTCAGAACAGCTTCAGTGATATCAATGTCTTATGATGATGTATCTTTGGTGTCCAAAACATGGATCAGTATCTTTTGTGCCTCCTTTGCACTCTGTAAATGCAATGTCTTGGTGCACATCTAATAAGACACGCCAGACTGTGAGATGTTGCTTGGGTCACTCAGTACTGCACCACTTGATGTTTTTCTTAACTTTTTAATGATTTGGGTTTGGACTGAACACAGGCCTTTTAAGTCTTTGACTTATGTTCCTTTAGTAGGCAGAGACTGTGTATGATGTGACCAACATCCAACCTTCCCTCCATTAACAGCCACATCCGTTTCGGTGATACATGGCCAAGAATACCCAAAACTCGAAGGAGTAGTCCACAACCTCACCCTCTTATGGAAGTTATTCTACTCCTAGCCCACTCTTCAGGGGCTATTAGAGATACCATACAACACCAGGGCTTGGGGGCTGGGGAGAGCCAGAGGGCTAAGGCAAGAGTTGCAGTGGCCCTATTCACAGAAGAGCAATGAAGAGCACTGGGCCTGGCTCTGCTTGCACAGGCAGCTTATCGTGCAATGTCACAGTAGCCCATATGCTGCTGACACATTCAGACCTTGCAGTGCAACAGCATGGAGCACTGTGGGGGCTGCATGGGTGTTGTATTCTGAGTGTGTACTGGAAACAAACATGATCATTTGTACTTTCATTACAATGCATGGACATGCCAATGCCTATGCACTATAATGGAAGTACTCTCTAAGCTAATTACCACAGGTTATGGCTAATCACATATACTACAAATTATCAAGGGAGGGAAGTAGAAGCGTCTTGGGGTCCCACTCAGCTTCCAGTCATAAAGCAATACAATCAACAGTGGAGTGGGGCATCTGGTCCTGGAGGGATCTTAAACGAAAAATCTGTGGGACCCTCAATAGCCATTTTCCGCCATTGGTATGTGTTTTGCCATCGGAGTAATAATGGTTGGTAGCATCATCATTGGGTCTTTTGTGTCTCCACCAGGAAGTGATCCCAAGAGGTTTACAGGGATCTGTGCATGAAAAAGTGGATTAAAATTACCTCTTATTGTAGAGTTGATTTAATAAAAGAAACAATAAGGGTAAGATTTAAAAACAAAAGTGGATGTGAGGGTAGAACATGCAATGTATCCTTCACATCATGAAAAACACTGTTATACATGTTTCAACCAACATGCGTCCTTGCTGGGTCGTTGGCTTTCGTCAGGGCCAAAATCTAAGGAGGACGTAGTCCCCCTTTCTTTTTATTACTCACGGCAGGTGGAACACTTCCCCTGGATCAAATTTGTAAGCCGGTCATGTTCATTCTGGCAATTGAAAAAACATTGTTCTCAGCTTATTTTCACTTCGGATATGCCTCGTAGAATGTAAGGGGGTGCGATCTGGCTGCCCTCTTGCAGCCTGTTTTCTGTGATCCGGTCTCTCCCGTCCTTAAGGACGGTCCTTTTCATGAACAGATCTATGCAAACCTCTTGGGATAACCTCTTGGTCGAGGCCCAAAAGACCCAATGATGATGCTGCCAACCATGATTATGCGGACAGTAAAATACATACCAATGGCGGAAAATGGCTGTTGAGGATCCCACAGATTTTTCATCAAGATCCCTCCAGGCCGAGATGCCCCAATCCACTTTTAACTGTATTAATCACAAATACAATGCTGTATGTGCACTTTAGGTATGGATCCCTCAAGTGACAGCAAAATGGCACGCAAGCAATGGAAAAAATTGCCCAAGTTGCAAGTCCCCGACAGAAAGCATTGCCCACTTAATGTTTGCTTGCCCGGCGTATAAAACATCACGGGCCAAATGACTGAAACCGCTTTGCCAGCAATTGGGCACACGGGACAACTACACAGCACTGCATACCTCAGGTCCGACCCCAGGCCTTTTTTTGTATGCTGTGTAGCAACATTTTTGGGACAAGCCTGGCTCGTAAGGTGGAAAGCCCTCTCAAGGTAGACATAGCTTTTATTGTATATAGGTCAGCGGGGTTTTAAGGCTACAACACTATATTACATAAGCACTTTATTTTTTAAATCCCCGCTGTCGTGTCTAGGCAAACTTAATGACTTCTTAGTATTGTATCAAGGCTTGTCTACAAAGATGAAGTATTGACTGTTTTCATAATGGTTTTTAAGGCAATTGCGTATTTACCTAGCATTGTTGTTCCGCTCTTCTCTTATTAATTTTAACACAATATATGCATTATAGTATAAAGGGCTCAACTGATCACTTGGTTGTACCAACATCCATGTTAACCAAATATGCCATATATCTGTTCTCTCTTTCTTAAACAATAGCAATGTATTTTTATTTGAAGCTTTTATGACATCTATGTCGAAATAAAGCTTAAATTGAATTGAATCAATCACAAATACTACAATAAAGGCACCGGCACATAACCCTGTCTGTATAGCCTCTGCTTTTTTGTATTTTTCATGAGCTCTGACCCAGCTAAAGCGGTCTCTAGCAGAACTAAAAAGGGAAGGGAGTCAGTGAATAGATAAAATAATTTCAGAGAATCCAAAGGGTTTCTAGGAAGAGCTTAGGATGTGGTGTGGCTGTCTCTAGCAAGAGAAAAAGAGAGTATTTATTTTACTTACTAATAGGAAAGCAAAACTGCATGTCTGTCTGCATGAGACAAATCATTGAGTTGACGAAATCAATGCACTGAAAGTACTTGAAACCTACTAATGTTGTTTGATAAAGCACCAGGATTTGGGTAATGTGGGTTCTTTTTTTAAAACCATTAGCATGGATATAAAATATATCCTTTTTCACCAAACTGAGTTTTTTCAATATATTCTAACACCCTGTAAAAGTAACCTAAACCTAAAACAAATTATGCTAAAACACAGAAGACTGAAAAGTAAGTAAAACTGAGACAGAGTTACATCAGGCATTTATTAGTATGTCATGTTGATATTATACTTACCCTGTAAGGTGCATGTTGGTCCATTTTCTTGGTTCTTGGTACGCCTTATTCTGAACTGACTGGGAATGTCTAGAGAAAGGTCTGGTGGGAAAACAAGTATGTTACTATCAGGTTTCTTCATGGAAGAAAGGTACTATAAATTAAAACTGCATATTCATATTAGTGGAACCGGGTGTTGTCATGGAAAACTAACACTGCAGTCATTTTATAACACATGCTCTACAAAATCTGAGAATGACTCAAATTGAGGCAGACACATTTCTAGACAGAGTTGATTGCCCATCTCATCATCTCCCTAAATCTTAGGCTTCTAGGTTTATGAATAATGAAAGAAGCCATCCAAAGAGGTAAATCAGAAAAAGCTTACAATACTATTGTTAGATCATGTAGCTGTGTTTATCCAGAAATGCTACATGCCTACTCAAAAGCTGTAACCTGCATGTAGATTGATGAAGGAGCATGGGTTTTCTTTCATTTGACTAACATGATTTGAAAATAAGAGAATGGAACCTAAAAAAACAAATACCTGTGTAAGTTAGATCTCACTTTGTTGCAAAAGAATGAAAAGTGTATGGGTTAAACTAGTACACAGAGTTAATGCTACACATTTTTCCCAAATGGAGCAGGGTTAAGGGTGATTGACATATAGGTCCTGAGTGATGGCCAATGACCGAGATTAATTCAACCATTCCACCCATCACCTTGTTGTTGTTGCTGTAGTTACACATTTTATAAAGCTGGAGGGACCGAGTAGATTGAGGGCATAAAAGGGTTAAAACTTCCCATATTAGACTGTGAAGAATAAAAATATTGTGATAGTTGTAGTCAATTATAATAGAATTCCAACAGGCTTGAGAAATAACACTCTTACTGACCCAAAACATGCGCTCCACTTGCATCAGTAAAGTTTTAATCTGAAAGAGACACGTTAGTGATAGATTCCTTACCTTAGAATATCCCTAGGTGTCAGACTGGATCCAGAAAGTTTTCGTCAGCAGTACCCTTGCGTATCGGTAGGCGTCATTGAGCGGCTCCGCGTACGCCGCTGGCGTCATAGTCGCCGAGATGACGTCATCAGAGCTACTTAGACGCGCCCACGCGCGCTGACTTCAGTTCTTTCTTTTTCCGCGCCAGCAAGCGCAGATCCGAGAGAGAGCGGTACTCCTAGTCAATCTTTTAACTTGGTTTTTGAGACTTGTTTCTCTTCATTTGTCGAGTACTCGACTCCTGGTGCAGTAGGGATGCCCGGGTTTAAGTCCTGTAGGGACTACCGTCAGACCATGTCGGTGGCGGACCCGCATGACGTGTGTCTCTTCTGCTTGGGGCACGCCCATGACCCCGAGGCGTGCCCCGAAGTCAAAGAAGCGACGTCGCTCTTTGTCTATCCCTCGCCGGTAGTGGGACACGGTGGAGGGGGTGGGTGGTCACTCCCCCTCTGTTGTTGCCTGCGGCCTACCCACCTTTTCCGGGCCCGCACTCGACTTCGGAAGAAATACAGGTATTCCTGACGGCCATGTGCCGTTTAATTCCTACATCGGATCCCTCCCGAGCGCCTTCGGGCCCCGTGGGGTGGTTCTGCCCCCGTGCCGCTGCCTTTGGCCCCGGCTACGCGGGCAAGATACCCGGTGGCGCCGTCGGCATCGGGGCCAGCGCTGGGCCCGACGCTGCCTCCGGCGACGGGGCGATGCCGGACACGACACCGTTGCCTACGGGGCTGGACTACGTCGACCCAGGATTGGTCTACTATCCTCCGATTCCAATTCCAGCTGGTGAGTTTATTCCCTTTCCCCGAGCCCCTCATCCTAACCAGCCTCTTACACTGCCGCTGCTCGAAAGGGGAGTACTGGGAGGGGTCAGAGGACCCTCTCGCAGCTCGATGCGAGGATGAACTGGAGTGGGAAGGTGATATGGAAGGTCCAGGCGATCTGGATTTCTCTCTGCACCTTGGTACACTGTCCCCTGCTTCCGTAGCTACGGAAGAGGTTGGGACTTTTTCTGTGGTGTTGCGCAGGGCGGATGAGGCTCTCAACCTCGAGCTCCCATCTGTGCCTATCAGGACCAATCTCCTGACCGAGGTGCTGCAGCCTGCGACCTCCTCTGCGGAGCCGCTACTGACCTTTAATGACACGCTTACAGACATTCTGTTAAGCACCTGGACCCGGGAGACCCCAGTTTTCTCACGCAACACCCAAAGCCCGCGAGTCTGGTTGTCCAGGCCTCTGCCTCTTCGAGCGCGTTCCCTTCCGCACCTCCGGACAAGGAATCTAAAAAACTGGGGCAATTTGGGAAAAAGATTTTCACCTCTACCAGTTGCGGGTTGCGGGTGGTGAATACTGCGTGCCTGTTGGGCCGCTATTCCCACTCTGTGTGGGACGCAGTCGCACAGGTTCTGAACAGTGTCCAGTGGAGGCTCGGGCGGTGCTCTCCTAAGCCCTTACCGAAGGGAGAGATGCTACGAAGTTCACTATCCCTTGTGGTCTAGACACAGCCGACTCCCTCGGCAGGGCAATTTCCACAACGGTGGCGCTACGCCGTTACACCTGGCTCAGAACTACTGGCTTCTCAGGAGATGTCCAGAACACTTTGTTGGACATGCTCTTTGATGGCACACTCCTCTTTGGTGACAAAGCGGATAGCACTTTGGAGCTCTTTAAGGGCTCCCGGGCTACGGCCCAGTCCTTGGGTCTTGCCACAACACGCACTCCCTAGGGGTCTGCTTTTCGCTCCTTTCGAGGTCATGGTTGAGGGCCCGAACCCGTTCCTTTCAGAGCCGCCGGCCTGCGCAGCCGCAGTCTCAGCGCAGCTGGGGTTGGGGTGCCCGCAGAGGTGGGTCATGGGGCCAGCACCGTCCCGGCCTCAAAACCTTCCTAGTCCGGCCCACCAGACCCCCACCAGGCCCACCAGATGCCAGTGGGCAGCAGGATTCACCATCACCTTCCCCACTGGCGCACCATCACTTCGGACAGGTGGGTTCAGCAGATAGTCCGACGGGGCTACTCCCTCCCCTTCGAGACTACCCCTCCAGCCATGCCGCCTCAGTACCACTGCATGTCAGGGGATCACTTGGCACTTCTCCAGCAGGAAGTTGCGGCCCTCTTGGCCAAGGGGGTCATCCAGAGCGTTCCGACATCAGAAGTAGGTCGTGGTTGTTATTCCCACTACTTCTTGATTCCAAAGAAGGACAAGGGCCTGCGTTCTATCTTAAACCTCCGGATAGTCAATCGCTTCCTCTGGAAGGAGAAATTCAAGATGCTCACGCTTGCTCAGGTCTTGTCTTCCCTAGACCCACAAGACTGGATGGTAGCTTTGGACTTGCGGGATGCTTATTTTCATATCCCCATCCTGCCGGTCCAACGGCGTTACCTGCGGTTCACGGTAGGCCACGAGCACTTTCAGTTCACCGTGCTCCCTTTCGGCCTTACCAGCGCCCCTTGGGTGTTCACGAAAGTGATGGCGGTGGTCGCAGCTCATCTGCGCAGATCAGGGGTTTCAGTCTTCCCCTATCTCGACGACTGGCTGTTGAAGGCGGGCTCGCCCCAGGCAGTCGTCTCCCACCTTCAGACTATGGCCGACCTCCTGCATTCGCTGGGGTTTTCCATCAACGTGCCGAAGTCGCATCTAATTCCCTCTCAGAAGCTCCTTTTCATCGGAGCGGGTCTGGATACGGCGCAATTTCGGGTTTATCCTCCCGAACAGCGAGTCCGGGACATACAGGCTATGATTCCGATCTTTCAGGCCTGGTCCTGGGTTTTGGTCAGGAAGACCCCGAGACTGCTGGGCCTCATGGCCTCCTGCATCCTGCTGATCAATCATGCTAGATGGCATATGCGGGCTCTGCAGTGGACCTGAAGTTCCAATGGACGCAGCATCGGGAAAACCTGTCTGACTACGTCCAGATTTAGGAGGGCACTGCACAGGACTTGCAGTGGTGGCTCACGGACCAGCGTTGGGTCAGCGGCAGATCCTTCTCCCTTCCCCAACCGGAGCACACAGTGGTGACGGATGCGTCCCTCCTGGGATGGGGCGGCCACATGGGAGAGGCGGTGATCAGAGGCCTCTGGTCTCCGGCGGAGTCCAAGCTCCATATCAACCTTTTGGAGCTCAGGGCGAATCCTACTTGCACTGAGAGCATTCCATCCCTCTGCCAAGGGGAGAGTAGTGCAGGTGTTCACAGACAACACCAGCACCATGTGGTACTGCAACAAGCAAGGCGCGGTGGGGTCGTGGACCCTATGTCAGGAGGCTCTGCGTCTCTGGACATGGCTGGAACGTCAAGGCATTTCCTTGGTGGTTCAACACTTAGCAGGTTCTCTGAACGCCAGGGCGGATGAACTCAGCCACAGGTGCATGTTGCATCACAAATGGTATCTTCACTCGGACGTGGCGCAAGGTCTCTTTCAGCAGTGGTGAGAACCTTGGTTAGATCTATTCGCCACCGAAGAGAACATGCAATGCCAGCAGTTCTGTGCGTTGGAGTTTCCAAGGCGGCACTCGCTCGGAGACGCTTTTTGTCACGAGTGGAGTTGCTGTCTGTTGTACGCTTTTCCGCCTATACCACTTCTACCCAGAGTGCTGAAGAAGATCAGACGCGACCGGGCCCAAGTCATTCTTGTGGCACCGGACTGGGCTCGAAGAGTTTGGTATCCCGAGCTACTCAGTATGAGCGTGAATCCCCCAATCCGACTGCCTCTTCGGGAGGATCTCCAGTCGCAGCACCAGGGGACGGTCCTTCACCCGAACCTGTCCAGCCTCCGCCTCCACCTCCTTGCGTGGAGATTGAGCAGCAACAGTTGATTCCATTTGACTTGCCTCCTGAAGTCTGTAATGTGATTCTGGCAGCCAGGCGTCCCTCGACTAAAACTGTATACGCCTGCCGGTGGAAGAATTATGTGGCATGGTGCACGGCAAAAGCTCTCTCTTTGGCCCAGCAGGGCTCTGCTCTGGGCACTATCAAGGGCTACCTTTCTGCTCTTTCAGCCTTTCTCAGGCTGCCTGATCAGCCCTTTCTTTTCAAGTCCCCTGATGTCAATAGATTTCTCAAAAGCATTACTCACCTCTTCCCTCCTATTCCTTGAACTTGAACCTGGTTCTCACATACTTTATGTGCGCTCCCTTTGAGCCTCTTCATAACTGTCCTTTGAGGTTAATAACTTTAAAAACTGCCTTCCTGGTGGCCATCACCTCCGCCAGGCGTGTGAGTGAGCTTCAGGCTCTTTCATGTAAACCTCCTTTCCTGGCGATTCATCCGGACAAGGTTGTGCTTCGACCACGTCCCTCCTTTCTACCGAAAGTAGTCACTGCCTTTCATCTCGGGCAAACTGTTACTTTGCCCACTTTCTTTCTGCATCCTTCAGAACTCCACCTCCACCTCCTGGACCCAAAACGTGCGCTTTCATTCTATCTCAACTGCACACAGCAGTTCCGGGTGGATGTCCAGCTCTTTGTTGGCTACGTGGGTGCCAAGAAAAGTCGGGCTGTGCACAAGCGGACTATATCCGATGGGTAGTCTTGTGCATTAAAGCCTGCTACTCTCTGGCTTTAAAGGAACCTATGGTTGGGCTGTGCGCCCATTCTACCAGGGCGACAGCAGCTTCTACAGCATTAGGACGCGGTGTCCCTCTGCAAGATATCTGTCAGGCAGCTACGTGGGCCTCGCTGCATACTTTCACTAAGCACTATTGCCTTGACAGTCAAGTCCGGAGAGACGGCTTCTTTGGCCAGTCGGTTATCTGCGACTTTCTGGCGTGATTTCATTTCGCAGACCCTCCTACGGGGTTGGTATTGCTTGAGTATGTATTCTAAGGTAAGGAATCTATCACTAACGTGTCTCTTTCAGATGCACAAGTTACTTACTTGTGTAACAATATATCTGTAACAGACATTAGTTAGTGATAGATTCCTTACCGCCCGCCCACCCTCCCCGTTCTGTGAACTGTTTTCTAGGATTCAGATCATCCCTTTCAGGGCCCTAGTTCTATTGCACCAGTAGTCAGTCTCTGGCATGGCTCTGCGTTCCTGGCATGGAATACTCGTGTATAGAACTGACGTCAGCGTGCGTGGGCGCGTCTAAGTTGCTCCGACGACGTCATCTCGGCAACTAGGACGCCAGTGGTGTACGCGGAGCCGCACGACTATGCCTACCGACGCGCAAGAGTACTGCTGACAAAAACTTTCTGGATCCAGTCTGACGCCTGGGGATATTCTAAAGTAAGGAATCTATCACTAACGAATGTCTCTTCCAAATATATCGTTACACAAGTAAGTAACTTGTGCATTATCACTACATATTGGAAGATTTGGCTTATAAATCGAGAACCATCAAGATGAGACTTTAACTTTCTCATCCTGTTTCGAGGTTCACTAGAGCTTACCGAGACTGAAAAAAAATCAGTCAGGTTTATGTTCAGAAGCAAATCATAGAAAGCAACCTACAGCGCTTTATTAACTCTATTCTAGCACTTGCATGTATCCAGTGGTGAGCAGAGCAAATTCCAGATGTTGAGCATCTTAAGTTCATGAAAAGCCGTTGAACAGTATGACATCTAATGACAGGAAAAGGCTTCCACATAACGTTTCAAAATCTGGTGCGATCTGTTTAGTCAATGTAAAATGTCTGGATGTCGGTATTTTTATTTTTCCACTTTGGTCAGTTTGTAGACACACTATTTTTCAGTTGGAGGTTTTCAATATCTAACTGGCTTGACTGCAATTAACATTCAGTAACATTAATAATCAATTAATGTATTTTTTCACCGTTTCCCTACTCTAAATCATGTACAGGGATTACTAGTACTACAGGTATTACTGGTATTGCAACTACTTGAATTGGAATGCTTGAATTAATCTCAGCCACTGGCAATCGCTTGGGGCTGCATTCCAGTCTATTGTTTTTCACCTACCATGCCACTCTAGTTGAAGTCCCCCCTTATGCAAATCAGTACGAACCCTGTTGCTAATGGGAACAGTATGTCCCAAACTGCCACCTAAGGCACCTTCTGTGTCTAATTGCCAGGGGAGGACCCCTCCGAAGGGATCACAAGCAACCCCAGTCGGTTTTGCTCTACTTGGGGCTCAGCAGTAGGGTGTAGCTTGAGTCCCATAGCACAGTGAGCAAGGGACCCACGTCTAGGCATACCTGTCACGGGGTATCAACTGCAACAACAACGAGGTGATGGATGGAATGCTGTTGCCCATCCCTGCACAGAACCCAGAGATGCCCTCAGGCTAACGACTGGCCAATCATTTGGATCTCATACAGTCTGGGGAGCATTCATCTTTGTTTCGCACCACAGTAGGTGTAATGTGGGACATGCCCACAACATGGTGCTTATTCTAGAGTTAAGGTCTATAAGCTTAGCCTGGAATTTTGATAATACTGTTGTTTTATTTCATGCTTTACACACGCTTCCTTGAACGTGTATTCTGTCATGTATTTCTCAGCAAAATGACAATAAAACAAAGTGGATGGAATTCTGTGCCACTGGAACCAAGCTGCGCTCAACTGAGAGGCCTCAATGAGGGTGACACTAGTCTTGGGTTTCTTACTTTCCAGTTTGGAGAGGACTTGACCTAGCAGTTTAGGCTGGACTGTTTCTATTGGAGATAGGGTTAAGACTGATTTGCATATGGCAGAACCTAATTTGACGTGGCATGGTAGGCAAAACAATTCTGGGCTAGAATGCCCCCCCCTCCCTCCCCCCCCAGAGTAATTACCTGTGGGTGAACTTGTTTCGATGCCCCTTCAAAACAGATATGGAACCTAGATATTCTCACATTGTAATTCCTAGTGTAAAATATGAAAAGCCACATGAAACCTGACTCACGTGGGGTTAAAGTATAAAGACCATCGAAAGGTAAAGTGAAAACCCTATAACGGAGTCATACTCCCAGTAAACAACGTCTTTGAATAAAGCTTCCCTTTAAATTTACATTCCTACTGTAGGAGTTCTAGGACATGGACAGCATCTTACATTTATTTCTAGTTTTACTATACATCTTTGTAATTATTTGTTTCTCCTGTTTGGATTGTACCCATAGAAGCACAGGGTCAAGACTGATTTGCATATAGCTGGGTCTGAACTGAGGTGGTGAAGTGAGCTAGAGAACGATGATGGATTCGACCCAGATCTGTTACTGGGGGTGAGTGTCTGAAAAGTTTCAGCGCTGCGTCCATCACCTCCTTGTGTTTGCATTATTTGTTTCTTCTACAGAAAAACATTTACCTGTGTCTGGCACCAGTTTAGCGATTTTAATAGTCCACTGAAGGCGGGTCTTGGTTTTTGTGGTCCTATTGTTTAACTAGACCCGACCAAGCATTTTTGCAAAATTCTATTTTGAGTCCGACACGTCTGGCTGAGAATGATTGCCAGGCCCAAGTTAAGAATTTATTTTCACACAGCCTTGCAATACATGATACTGTACAGGATGGTGACTAGTAAGCACAAACTGAACATAGCGTATTCGAAAAAGGACTAATTAATGGTTTAGATAGACTCAATACAGTTCTTGAAGAGTAATGTAATCTAAACTAACTTATTTCAGTATTTTTTGAAAATTCAGTGAATTGTATCAATGAGTTGACTCAAGTTTATTAAGCCGTTTAAAGATGCTCCACGAACTTAAAATATGGGGAGCATAACAAAAGCGTCTCGCACACAATCAGCAGCCCCAAACTACTCCAAACAGACAACTCCTACTCACCACGGAGAGGCTAACAAAGTAAATCAATACATACAGGATTTCAATACTTTTTACCTTATGTAAAAAAAAAAAAGACACATTTTCAAATTTGTTTTTCTCCGCTATGTGAATAAAAACCTATTTAGTATCTTGTCTGGTTAAGTTACTGGGGGGATTATCGGGGGGTTAAAAGTGGGTTACGGGGGGTTGGAAGTGTTTAACCATGTTGGATGCTCTTACGATTAGCATATTGCCACAAAACTATCATTTCAGTTCACTTCTTAGTTTACATCCAATCTTTTCTGGCACCTGAAATTTTGGACATCCATCAAAACGTCTGTTGCAGTTCATTCTCACACCACTTGTAGACAAGGATCCACTTAAACTTAAATTCAACTGCACATCTTCAATCCAGTGAAATGACAATATTATTGAGAACTTTAGATGCCCTACAAACCTAAATCACTTACCTAGAAATGGGTCAAATTTCCTAGATTCTGTTCCACAAATTAAGCAGTTCACCTCATTTTGGAGAATTCCTCCAAATATCGACGTGACCACTGTGGAAGCTCCATTTCTACACAAGTAAAAACAGAAAGGAAAGTGTTTGCTTGCCTTACTGTGAAACTGCAGTCAATTCAATGAATCATTAAGTTACACTAGGAGAAGAATAAAAAAAAAATTGCCATGCTTCAGCTAAATCACAGGTATTACTCTGACGTTTTTCTTCATCGTTAGCGCTCTTATTCCATTAAGAGGAGTGCAATTATGCAAATCTATAAAGCCAAAAGGAGCAGTTTAGGTTAAACGTCTAGGCCATGTGCTCCTACTGCATGAGAAAACATGGGACACCAGATACACTTTCATTGCACCTCTTCAAGGACGTCTAGATCGAGTATTGAAAAGTGAGCATGTGGTCAATGTCTGTACATAGCCACTCCATATAAGACACTCAAGCCTCCAGCAACCTACCTGCACGGCCAATTAACTTTGCTCCTACAAAACATTTAATGTAAAAATATTACAGAATGCTATTTCATCAATGTGTGAATACTTTCCCATCCCAATTAATCATAACGTGGCAGTGTGGAATTGCTAGGTTGAATAAATGCAATCTCCCTATTTTAACCTATGTTGAGTCATGATTATTTTTGGTTCCTTGTCCTAAGTGGTTGGTGCCATAAGTTAGGAAGTGCAATGTTTTGGTTTTGCAAAGAAACAACGTTTTCATACATGAAGCATCATATCATCATTACTGGCCTTCCCCCAAACCCCAAAAATATATAGTCAACCCGTAAAAGAGTTTAGGACACTCCATATTGTCACCTACAAAATCAGTGTATTGCACCCAAAACATTTATCCTAGGACAAGAAACTAATTATCAGTTCGGAGGAGTTTGGTGGAAAATGTAATAGACATTCTAAAAATACTGTTGAAAGTTACACAGATAATTAGTAGCATACATTGATTAGCAATCCTGGAAGGGGGTGGGTGGGTAGAGATAGGAAGCGGAGTACTTCCAGAGAAGCCGGAGTATAGATTGTACTGCTGGTTTGCAAGAGAATGTCATATGAGGATAGTTGGTTCAGTGCAACATTAACCTTTATGTATGAGGGTGATGTATGGGGGATAGTCGATATCTGGAGTGAAACAAAAAATATTCAAAAGATGTCACAGTATGTCAATAGAGCATACCAGAGTTTGAGGTTGGAAAAAAGGCCAGTTAGGCATAGTTTTAAGATTTCAACCAAAATGTAAAGTTTCAACAAGGTTTAACCCAGCTTCCAAGAAACCGGGATGAAAGTCTTTTAAGTACTTAAGGGTAGCAGGCGAGTAGATGAGGAAATAATTTGGGCATGGTAGAGAACATGCTAATTCCATCTGGTGTTTTTAGTTGTCAGACAGACTTACACAAAACATGCCCGATTGGAATGCATCATAGATTAAAATTGTGTTGTAAGATTCTTTGCTAAAATGCTTGCACAGAACTTGCAATATTTACCAACTAGAAGATCTGAACAAAGTCTGAGATCATTGTGTGATCTTGGCTAGGTTCAGGATTACCATGGTAGTAGCTTCTTTGAAGGAATCACTCAAGTTGAATTCACTTATTCATGGTGAAATCACAATGCTTTTTAATTAGGGCAATGTGGTTCTCTCGCAAAATAAAGGTATTGTAGATCAGTTGGGCCACATGTTTTTTCTTGTACGTAATGGTTTATGTGAGTAATCCACTTTTAGAATTAAATCTCTTTTTTATTGGCAAAGCAAATAGAGTAGGCAATACATAGTATGTTGCCTACAACCCTGGTGGGCCGGCCGCGAACACAAATCCGGTGTGTCAAACACACAAAGCATTCTATTGGCTCATACAATTAGATAATGGTTACACAGCATGTCGCCTACAACCCATCGTGGGCTGGCCGCATCTGAGTAGGGAAGCCTAGGTCTGACTAGGTGACCATATACATGCCAATTAACGAATAAAACCAGGTTCCGTGTCTGGTTAACACCTGTGAGGTACCATCTAACACGCATAACTGCTAGGACAGTCAAATTAAAGATTTCAAACCCAAAACAAGAAGAAAATTTCCCCCCAAATTAGAGACAAAAAACACAAAACCCCACTACTTCTGTGTGAGGTTTAGAGGTGATATTTAAGATTTGTGATCTTTGCATATTTACCCGGAAGCCAGAGGACATCCCGAACTCCTGGAGTTCAGCTAGAATGGCCGGGAGGGCAGTCAAGGGCTGGGTGATTGAGAAGATGACATCATCAGCAAAGAGGCTGACCAAATGTTGATCTGCACCACAAGGGATGCCCCTAGCATTAGGGGTGTCGCTTAGCCTCTGCGCCTAGGGCTCCATATATAGAGCAAAGAGACCTGACGAGAGTGGACAGCCTTCCCTCATGCCCCGACCTATAGGAAAGCCGCTTGATCTGACGTCGTTCACTCGGACGGCTGCACTGGGGGAGCTATAGATGCTCAAAATCAAACTCCTAAATCCCATACCCATACCAAAAAGTTTGAAAGTTGTGAATAGATAGGGACAGTGCAACCTATCAAATGTTTTTTCCGCATCCACCGCCAGTAACAGGGCTTCTTCCCAGGATCGATGTACTTTGTCCATCAAGTGACATATGCGTTTAGTGTTGTCCCCACACTGACACCCAGAAATGAACCCTGCCTGGTCTGGGTCAATGAGAACGGGCATCAAGGGATTGAAACACTGGGCTAGGACGCTGGAAAACAATTTTGCATCAATGTTCAGAAGCAAAATCGGACGGTATGAGCTACACTGCTCAGGGTCTTTCCCAGGCTTCAGGATGACTGAGATCGAGGCTTGAAGCATCGATTCTGTGAGTGTGCCCATTTCGACAGAGGAACTGAATAGGCGTGTGAGTATGGGAGCTAGTTCCAAACAGAAAGTTTTATAGAAAGCCGCACTGAACCCGTCCTGGCCTGGTGCCTTCAGGGGCTTCAGACGAGCAATCGTAGGGATCATTTCTTCGATACGAATGGGCTGGTCTAGGGCTTCAACTTCCACCGAGGACAGGGGGGTAATCGCAGCAGAGGCTAAGTAAGCTTCGGAATCCGACAAGTTTGGGGAATCGCGTGTGTACAGCTCGGCATAATAGGCCTGGAATGTATCCGGTATACTATTCACTTCAGTCACTTCCGCTCAGGAGGCCTTCTGGACCGATTTAACAGCTTGTGCTAATTGCTTACTGCGAAGGCGATGCACAAGCACACAACCTCTTTTGTTAGTCCCTACATAAAATGTATGTTTTACGCGTACCATCGTTCGGCTCTATCTAGATTAAGGCGTTTATGTTGTAGATGTTCTCTCTCGAGTTGCCTGCAGATCTGAGAAGCCCCGATGCGTTTATGAACAGATTCCCTCACCATTGTCTCCAACTCCCTCTTCTTAGCTTTCTTCATCTTATTTTCGTGCATTGCTTTTGCTATAACAGCCCCGCAGGCCACCAGCTTTAAGGCCTCCCAGGTCGAAGACAGTGCAGTGGACCCAGTGTCATTAAGTGATAGGTAATCTTGTATAGTGTTTTTAAGCGCAGCAACCGTTGTCTGGTAATGAAGCATTGTCACTTGGAGGCACCACAAAAGGGCCTGTGTAGAGGTGGGAGAAGTGCGTAGGGTTAGCGTTATGTGTGCGTGATCCAAAAGCAAGCAAACCTCGATGGTGGAAGCGAGCACACACTCCCAGGCAAACGGGGAGACAAGGAAGCGATCTAACCGAGCATATGTTTTATGGGCCACGGTGTAGAAGGTGTAGTTCTGATCACCAGGATGTTGGGAGCGCCACACATCTAGCTTCCCGCATTCTTTCAGCCATTCATGTTCCCCCACTGAGAGAGCTCCTGTGTTACCGGATCACAGGCCTGAATGGTCCTGCTCAGTGTCCATCACTATGTTTAGGTCCCCACCCACCACCAATGCTGCATCGGGGTATGGTGCACACTGGCTAGGGCTTCTGTTAGAAAGGACTCTTGCTGCTCGTCTGGGGCATAAATAGATGCCACAGTGAAATGGAAGGTACCCATCTGCACCCGTAGGGACAGGAGGCGGCCTTTAATTTACGCAATAGCATCCAGGACAGTACCAGAGTAGTGTTTGGAAAGGAGAATAGCCACTCCCCATTTCTTTCCCCTCCCATAGGACCAGAATAGTTGTGGGAACCTCTTAGTGTGCATTCTGTGTGTATCTTTTGAGAGTAGGTGTGTCTCCTGAAGCATACATATGTCACCCTGCGCATGCTCCAGCAAAGAAAGCACCGCCGATCTCTTGATAGGATTGTTGAGGCCTCGAGCATTGGGGCTGATTATCTCAGTCTCCAGGGTCATAAGGAGATGAGCAAGGCTTAATGGACTGAGCAAGTGTAAACCTGGTCCTATGTGTGGTGCTAGAGATATATAGTAGGAAGTAAATTCTCCCAGAGATTCGTATGAGTTGGGGGTATAGTGCAGTTGGCTCGTTGGAAGGGGTCCCCCAACAAAACAATATAAACCCCAACAATGCAACAAAACAAAGTCAAATATTAATGCATGTGAAATAGGCAGAGTCCATCACAGTAGGAGGGCCAGTACATAGGGGGTGTAAATCAAGGTGGTGAGAGCTATTCAATAGCATTGAGAGTCGATGCCCCCTCCCCCACCAGGCATAAATCACCAATCCACCATAAATTCCAGGAAATACCTCAGGTGGGAGGGTCAGCGTCTTCTCCTCCCGTGCCAGAGCGGGAGCGCAGCACAGCCGACCTTTCTTTAACAATCGTATCCAGGTCAGGGTGGAGGCATTCAAATCTGGATCCCAGTCGCAGTCCTTGGCGGCCCCTAAATGAGGTCCTGTCCTCCGCAGAGGATCGCTGGGGTGCATGTTCACGGAGGTCCAGGTTGAGGATCTTACAAGTTTCAGCCAGGGAGCATAACTGGTGGATTTTGCCTTTGTGGCGGAAAATAAGACGAAAGGTGTGGCCCCATGAGTAGGCAATGTGCGCTGAACGCAGATGATTGGTTACAGGCCAAAAGTCCTTTCTCTTCTGTAGGGTGCTTGCTCCGTGCTCCTGGAAGAGTTGCGCAGCATGGTCCCAGAGTTGTAGTGTTTGAGCAACTCTGGCTGCCTTGAGTATTGCTTCTTTTACTTTAAAGTTTTGTACACAGTCCAAAATATCTACAGGAGGGTGATTGGGCTGGCGGGGAGGGCCCACGCGTAAACACAGATCTATTTTGACTACATTCTCAGCTGTGGAGCCCAGGACAAAGCTAAACAGGGCCTGAACATATCCCTCAAGGTCCGATCCCTCTGCGCTCGTAGAGACTGCACGGATGTGGATATTGTACCTCCTCGACCTATTCTCCAGGTATTCTGCGTGGGCCTACATATCAAGTTGTTGGTCCTGTAGTGGAATGACTTCCTGTTGGAGGGCTATGATTTCTTCATCTCTGGCAACAGAGCTCTCCTCAAGGGCCACTACTCTCTCACCAACGGTGCAGACGTCTCGACGCACTTCTCTAAGTTCCATCTGCAGGTTCGTCTTTAAAGCCAATAGGTCTTCTCGTAGGGAGGCGAACAAAGCCTCCAGGAATTCACGAGTTACAGGACTTTCAGCTCCCTCTCCTCTGCCTGCCGGTTTTGGCTCCCCCAGAAGCCCTTTGTCACCTTGGGGTTCCACAGCGGTCTTCGGGAGCAGATCGCGTGCTAAGCGATCCTTCTTCGCCTTGGCCGATGCCATGTTTGCACGCCCAGTGTTCCACAGGTAAATGGACAGCGTCAGGCACGTTAATGGTCAATAAACAGATGGGAGGGCCGTTGCAACGGGTGTGGGCGCTGCACAAGCCGGTTCCGTACGAGCGCTGTCTCAGGCCTACGAGCGTTCCTCTAGGTCTAGTATGCACCAGGCTGCATCAGGCTTTCGTCCAGCCCAGTATGTGTCTTTAAAGCCAATAGGTCTTCTCGTAGGGAGGCGAACAAAGCCTCCAGGAATTCACGAGTTACAGGACTTTCAGCTCCCTCTCCTCTGCCTGCCGGTTTTGGCTCCCCCAGAAGCCCTTTGTCACCTTGGGGTTCCACAGCGGTCTTCGGGAGCAGATCGCGTGCTAAGCGATCCTTCTTCGCCTTGGCCGATGCCATGTTTGCACGCCCAGTGTTCCACAGGTAAATGGACAGCGTCAGGCACGTTAATGGTCAATAAACAGATGGGAGGGCCGTTGCAACGGGTGTGGGCGCTGCACAAGCCGGTTCCGTACGAGCGCTGTCTCAGGCCTACGAGCGTTCCTCTAGGTCTAGTATGCACCAGGCTGCATCAGGCTTTCGTCCAGCCCAGTATGTGTCCTCTCGCTGTCTCGGTTAGGGAGAGGACAGGCATAGGGTCGATGTGCGTCTGAGGGGTGGGGTAAATTGTAATTTTTTTTTAGCTTATCTAGTTATTCTCTACTATTGCCTTACAATGTTCCCTTTTTACCTAGTTACCTCTCCCATTACAGTGATGTGCTCTGATATCTCTTGGGGTCTTGTTTGCGCTATACAAACCTTTTTAAATAAATAAATAAATACTGACCCCGGTTTGATTGAGTTGGTCGGAGGACTATGTAGTGGGCACTCCCCAGGGGTGAACAGCGGGGCCCAGAGCAGACCAGCAGAGACTCATCAATGGTCAGCGCTAACTAGAACTTCAGTCCGGAAGGCTTCTGTAAGGGTGCAGCTCCTCTTCAAAGCTATGGTACCATGGACGTGGCCCGGAGGCCTCCTATGGCAGGGGGGTCAGTTGTAGTTAATAGTGCACGCCTATCCCACTGCGCCAGTGTCTGCTTCACTGCCAGGCCTACTGCTTCGGTCGGTATTCTGTCACGGGGGCAGGCAGCTTGTGGGCTCTGCCCCTTCCGGCCCACACTATTTCTTCATTAGATAATGGGGCCCAGGCGGGCCTTGGGCTACAGTCAATGCTAGAGGGGGAAGGGGTGACTGTGGGGAGTCTTCTGCTGAGGGCCAGGCCTAAGTAGGTCACTTTGCAGGCATCTTCTAGTTAGGGGGTGCATCCCGCGTATTGCTGTGACCTCACGCCTCGGAGGCCACCACGCCAAGGCCCGCAGGCCTCCGCAGTTGGGGACTAACTGCCACCTGTTCCGCCGACCGCACACCAGCTTATGCCAGGGCTCTTCCCCGCCCCCTCCTCACCTCGAATTCTGACTTGATGCCCTTTGGGGGCATCTCTTCCTGTGTGCAGGCGGGTGCCAATACCACAGTAGGGCCTGCTGCCCGGTCTGTTTGGACCACGCGGGTCCGGCCAAATGGGCTGATGGACATTCCTGGCCCACCTGTCGACCCCTCCTCTCCAGGAATGTCTCTATTCACGATTGCAGGGGAGGATCTCAGTGGAGTTCGTTCGGGGCCTCCGTTACGGGCCTTAACACTTCTCCGCCGCGTAGCCGGCGGCCGGCCAGATCCCGGACCCTCAATCCACGCGCCTCCGCCCGTATCACTAGCTTGGTCTGCGCGATGTCCCAGGCGGCGCCAGCTCCTGGCTTGAAGACGCGTGTCAGCGAGGCCTAGGACCTCGGCTCGCTGTGCCCGACCGAACACCAACCGCCAAGCCAGGCCCGGGCTCCGATCACACACATCGGAGGGGGCCATACTCCGCTCTCATGGCGCCCAGGGTCAACGCTGATGCCCTGCTATGGGAAGGGGACGGGGGTGACGGAGTCCTCTGGGGCCAAAGTTAGGGTGGATCGGGTGCTTTTAATGATGCTGTGCGCCTGGCGACGCCCCTGTAACCTACTTTTAAGTTCTTTAATGGTACTGTCAGTTAGATTGTGGATGAGCACGCCTGTGTAGGTGGTTTGCCACAGTTTCACCCGAGACATCAAACAGAACAGCATAAACTGATAGACTTCCTGGGTAATGCTGGGTAATTACCTCTTCACCCTCTTATTGATGGCCGACATTTGTCTTCCCTTGGTTAATTCACATGTGACTAGCTCATAATGTTCCAAATTTGATTTTTCTTCTAAATCCTGGAGCATTTACTCTGGATGTAAATTAGTCTACCATTTCTTTTAGGAGAGAGAGAGCGAGAGATTCAAATCTGAAATTTTATATAAGGAACAGATTTATTCATTTTTTAAAAGAGAGAACATCTACCTGCTCATGTGCTATTAAAACTGTGGTTATGGAGTCTGCACCTATTATATACATCTTACGGGGAGAACATAAAATAACTAGCAATAACTGATTACAGATGGTCTTTGATAGAAAAAAGTTGATGGCGCTGTTGCAGAAAATAAGCAACATGCTTCAGAGAGAGAGTCACCAAACTAGACTCTCACCAAGGACACTAAAACAGTAATCAACTATCAGAGGTCATGACATTTATTTTCTTAAGGATTTCTAAAGTGCCTTATATTTCTAAGTCAGAAACTCAAAAAGCTCATTGTTGTAAAAGGAAGACTTTCTATAAAGAAAAACATGGAACCAAAATGAAGAACCATTTTACTTCTAGAGTTTACGGATTTCATGGAGGGCCTCTAAAAGCTAATGTCAAGAAGAGATTATCTTGGTTATGAAACAAAATATTAAAATCTGAAAATGTGGTTAAGACTACAGCAGTCAGCAGAAATGTTTGATTTATGACCTGCATCGAAAAACAAACACTCTTATGGGCTCATTCCCCATTGTCGTTTCAAGGTCACACAAAAAAAAGTCCATCAGCTGAAGTCAAGAGATATATACTTCAAGGTATATCTGTAAATAAACATAACTGTCAATAGGCTTGTTGGTGTTAGACTCAGTTTTTCTAGTTACAATATGTTGATTAATTAATGGTTAAAACTATTACGTTGCTTTCATTTCCAACTAATTTTTTCTTTTCCTATTGGTTTTGTGGTGTTTATAAAGTAGTCACCCTAAATAATATTTCACAATAGCAGTTTAATCAGAAATGGAAACTAGATAGCGGGGTCTTGAAATGAGTTTGCGGTGTTTCCTTCTTATTTGCTAGGGATTTTTAAGTGATATTGTTTGTCAACTTACTTTCATTCAATGAGCACAAACACAAGCTGACCCTGTTTGGTTTGCCATTGTGTGACTTACATGGTTTCTTCACAACAATAGCACAGATAAAAGACAGTCATTACAAGAGGTGAAATTACAGTCAGTAATTAGAGTTTGTTGGGGAGATTGTTGCTGGCATGAAGTCTTTTCAGGCTTGTTTGTCCTGTGCACTCTTGCACATAGTTAGGGGTGAGTGACTAGAGGGAAGGAGTAGGCACACTCAGTTTTTCAAAGAGTGTTAAAGCATATGCATTGTTTTACAACAGCATCACAAGAGGGGTCTTGCACAACGTAGACCACTGGCTTCTCAATAAGTAATGTGAAGACACTTGTGTGTGCCATTCCCTGGTACAACAATCATTTTTTTCACAGAGTAAGGCCCTCAATTAAATACCTAAAGGAAACCAAAGGTTTCTAAAGTGAAGTAAAGCAGCCTTTCTAAAATGATTTTACAGGATGTGTATGTGGGGAAAATTCAGATGCAGGAAACTTTCTTTGTATGTTTACAAAAGTTTATAAGCTCAATAATTCTTTGTGATGGTGAGAATTTCTGATTCAATTGGTCACAGAGTGAAATGCTGCCTAACGCCAGAAGTTACTTAGCTTTCTACTAGGGTTCTTCTCTTCCTTGAAACACTACTCCCACCTGGGCTTTGCAACTTCCTTCCCTTTAACAACTCAAAGCATCTTTCACCCTTCTGACACTTCGATCAATGAAGTGTACTGTTCAGATTGCATCACTCCTATCTTGGTTTCCCTATACTGACTACCAAATTTACATCAATGTATTCTATATAGTGTCTAATATTTGCAAAACTGCCCGTCACAAGTAGTCAAGCTATGTTCTAGGAGGGAATTCATGCCTTGTTCTGCAGTTTTTTCAGCAACATTTAAATAAAGATTCTGAAGTTATTCTTTATTTATTTATTTATTTCTGACATTTATTAAGCGCGAACGAATACCCATGGGCGTCTCGGCGCTAGACTAAGCAGCTGACTCTCCCCAGCAGTAGAGGGACCAGGGCAAAATTACTGGTTAAACAGCCAGGTTTTCAGATTCTTACGAAACTGAAAGAGTGAAGGACTAGTTCTTATTTGTTGTGGCAACGTGTTCCAGATCTTGGGTGCCGCAACTGAAAAGCGGCGATCACCCCAGGAAACTGTTTTAGAGCGTGGGACCACTAGTTGGTTGAGAGTCATAGATCTAAGTTGTCTAGTCGGTCGATATTGTATGAGCTGGTCTTTGAGAGGGCGTGGGCCTTGATCATGGAGAACCTTATAAACTATACAGAGGGATTTGAACTTGATCCTGTTTTTGATTGTTAACCAATGGTATGTCCTGATGGTATCGGAAATGGGAGCAAATTTGGGTATTCCAGAGAGGAGGCGGGCTGCCGCATTCTGTATTGTTTGTAGTTTTTTTGTGACTCTGGTTTGGGCATTTAAGAGAAGTGCATTACAATAATCTAGAGATGAAAAAACCAAGGAGCTAACCAGTGTTTTGGCAGCCACATCTGGGAGGAATGGGATAATCTTCCTTATCATTTTCAGTTTGTAGTGGGCTGTGGCTGCTACTTTATTTGCATGTGCCATAAAGTTAAGATGGTCATCAAAAATGACTCCCAGATTCCTGACCTTGGAAGTCGGGCTAGGTGGAGTGCCGAAGGCTGGGGGCCACCAAAGAGTGGGCCAGGTCGGAGAGAGGGGTCCAAAGATGACCACCTCCGTTTTGTCGGAGTTAAGCTTCAGGCAGTTACCTGCCATCCACTCTCCGATCGTGCACATTGCATTTTGGAAGCGCTCTGCCACTTCCATTCCTTCACCCTTGATGGCCAACACCAGTTGTGTGTCATCTGCATATGAGGTTCGGCTCATCCCAAATGCTTTGATGATACCTGCCAGGTCCGACACATAGATATTAAATAGTGTCGGACTCAGGGAGGAGCCTTGAGGAACCCCACACGGGAGTGACAACTTGGCTGATTGATATGGTCCTAATGTAACCATCTGTGTTCTGTCGGCCAGGAAGGAGGAGAGCAAATCTCTCGCCGTATGGTGAATGCCCATCCTCCCGACACGATCGACCAAGATCTTATGGTCGACCGTGTCGAAGGTTGCCGAGAGATCCAGCAGTTCAAGTAATGCTGTCCCGCCCTGATCACGGATGATTCGGATGTCATCAGCTGCCTTGATGAGGGCGGTTTCCGTACCATGGAATTTACGGAAGCCATACTGTGTATCGTCCAGGAGCTGGTGTTTCTCTATATACACTGAGAGCTGCTGGTTCATCACTTTTTCTGCCACTTTAGCTAGAAAAGGAAGACTAGCTATGGGCCTATAGTTCTTAAGCTCCTCCTTGTCTAAGCTAGGTTTCTTTAGCAGGGGTTTAACCAGCGTGTTTTTAAAGCAATCAGGGTAGCTCCCGGAGGTCAGTATGGTATTACAGACATGTGTGATGACCGGGGCAATGGTGTCCATGACCATAGAGAGAACTGCGGAAGGGCAGGGGTCCAGAGCCGAACCAGATTTAATAGATTTAATGATGGTTGTTGTTTGATCAATAGAGAGAGCCCTAAAACTGGACAAGATATTACCTGAGGAGGTATGAGCGAGGAAGGCTTTACTAATGTTAATTTTAGAGGTGAAGGCTTGGTATATGTCGATAACTTTAGAAAAGAAAAATTCAGACAGCGCGTCACAAAGTGGTTGTGACGGTGGAGGATTGAGGTCTGGTGCGTTATCAGTAAGGGTTTTGGTTATATTGAATAATTGTCTACTGGAATTTTTAGCGTTTTCAATTTGCTCCGAGAAAAGTGTTTTTTTGGCTGCGAGAATCATGGATTTATAAATGGCCAATGATTCTTTATATATGGTTTTACTTTTGGCATCGTAGCTTCTGCGCTATTGCCTTTCCCTGTTCCTACTTATTTGTTTTAGGACTATTAGTTCTTCGGTATACCACGGAGCGGTCTGTGTGTTTCTATTCCTAGAATGGCACTTGGTGGGTACCAGGAGATTTGTGGCGTCGCCAAGACAATCGTGAAATTGGCCGGTGGCGATAGATTCTTTGTTATACTCTGTGTGGATCGATTACTGGTCGATGTTTATGTTTAGTTGGAGGGGTGCATGTCTTTAGTAGGACGTATGTGGGAATGGTTGGGTACAGTGCACTAGGTTCTGACACATGGTCTGGTCATGTTGTGGTGAAACAGGCACTACTAGGATTTGTGCAGAAGTTTAAAGAACTATTTCAGATGAAGAAAGCATTAAATATTTATTCTTTATGAAATATTTTGACCTAGCACTGAACAAAGATTTCAGGGGCGACTAAATATCACTCAGCGCCTGGATACCCTCACGGGTGACAAGCAGCACTCTACAAATCCACCTTACATTACATACATTACCATGAGAGAAGGTCAATGAAATCGCTGCTTATTCCATAGACGAAAGTAGGAAAATCAAAAAGGTGTCCAGCTATGCACGAACTACTGATTTTGAAATCATGTTTGTGCATCTTTGTACTAGGTTGTAGACTAAGGTAGTATGATAGCTCATTCTGGTGAACCCACTTGAAAATGCACATGTGGCAGTTTTAGATACATGGTTATGGTGTATAGGCTTAGGCATCACTCTTGAAATCTTTTGAAGTTTTGCCAGATGGTTGCCATCCTAAAAACATGATGTGATATCTCTTCCTTTAATACTATGATTGTCCAAGGACTTGTCTTAATCTTTACTACACCTGCTCGGCTCAAAGAAATTACACAAGTATTTACAAATGTAAAATTTGAGTGCTTTAAGGTAGGCTCCCTTACAAATAAAAAGTAACTCTTACATGCAGCATTTTTTGCTTGAAGACAGACTGGAATTTTCTTGTGAAATGATGGATCGCAGAACTCCATTATAGCCTCCTTGAAGTTCCAAGTGAAGATGGTCCAAGAGGTAACGCATGAATTCGTGGGCATCTTGTTGCTGATATCCCCTGAATGGTAAGACAAAATGTACAGGTGTATGTATTGCTATTGAGTAACACCAATGAAGAATAACACATACTAGGGACTGCCAACTGACAGAAAGGACAAATGGAACATTTAACTCACCATTACCACCATAATGTGGTCTAGCGGCTAAGTTGCCAACTGTAGATCCAGGAGGCCTTGGTTCTAATCCGACTCTCCCACTTTACCACATTGTGTGGTCATGGGCAAATTACTTCATCTCCCTGTGTCAGTTCCTACATCTGCCAAAATTGGGAACACTTAGAAACGGGCTAAATGCTGCTGTAAAACACTATATAGGATAACGTATATTTTAAAATAACATATTTTAGGCTCCCTTAGTTAAAAGAAGCTTTATAAGTAGTAACAAGTTGGGAGTATTACGAGTTCGATGGCTTATCGGCAGCAAACATTTTATATTCAAAAACAAAGTTTGCATGTACCTAGCCTTGAACTTTATGTTTATGCTGTTCCAGATGCCAACCAAGTTTACACAATGCTCCTCAATCAGTGTAACCAGGGGTGAAAGACAATTGTCTTAAGATTGAAGAAATACGAGGAACATTCGTAATCTGTAGCATTCTATGAAGTCTGAGATAGGTAAAATGTGCATCCAGAATAAAGCAAGAAGTGTGTGAAGTGGCTACCATCACTGAACCCCGAGTGCAGTGTCAAGCATCATGAGATGGCTAAATGGTTCTGCAGTGCTACAGATACTGACTTATTGTTGTCCTAAAATCTATACCTGAAACATCTAGAACCTGATGGCAGATATAAACCAAGGTTACTCCTCCAAAACACTTATTTTCAAAGTTACTGTAACTTGCACTCCAGTTTTACCCTGTATTTACTCTAGAAGCTTTAATGTGGCAATTCTGCTTCCCTGGGTTTGTCGCAAACTATTTTTAAAACACTTCTTCTGTTAATGACCATCATTTCTTCTGTGCTGCAGTTCTTTTGCTTCACAACCGCTTATAGGTACAATTATATTTTTGTATGTTACACATATACACAAGCCCTCCCTGTTGTAATCCGAGACTGTGTTCATTCTTTCTATGACATCCCTTTCACTGCAATTCAAGCACTAACTATTGCACTTTGAATAACAATGTCAAAATTCTCTAACTTGTTCAAGTCTACAGAAACGCAGATTCTTCAGTTTCTCCAAATGAGACAATTATTATGACCCGACGGTGGCTTTTCTTTGGTCCCTCAGTTTTGTTCCTATTCCTTTGGATATGTGGCTTCAAGACTTGACCAGTCTAGGTTACAATCGTAATCAACAATAAGATGTAGAGTGGAAAATTTATTTATTTTGGATTTCTACATCTTTCTCTATTCATTCCGGTACGTTTCTATCTCTTTTTGCTGCCTTTTGACACCATCCAGTAATTCAGAAGCAATTTTAACCTCTGAAATCCTCTCCTGGTGAACTTTAGAACTTCACAACAAATCTTAAGCTGATCTCCAAAGTGTATCTGCCATAAAAAAAAGAACTGAACCTTCGTCAACACTATATCCAAATCATGTTTGCATCTTCAAAGTGCACACTTCTCATCTCTTATCAGTTCTTCAACTTCTCCTAATTACAGCTTTTCTGTTCATCCTTATTTCATTGGCTTGTGTTGCAAAGTAAACCCTCCCCTAACTGCGACATCTACACTTGTCCAATCAGCATGGATGTCACAGCTATAATTAGAGCAATAATCCTTTGCCTTTAAAAATACCAACTTGGATATTGATCTTAGTTTGAAACACATTGCTGGTAATTATAGCCACTCAAGTGAGCTCTTAAACTAAGCTTGTTCCTCTAGGATAGTGTTGCATAGAAACATACAGGTTCCTACTCAACGTCTATGTGATGCAAGAGTAAATCCAAGTCTAACATAGGTTCTGGTAGCTGTATACTTATGGAGATTCTGGGCTCCTTGATCGTGGTATTAAGGATGCTGCCATCATCAGACACTGAATGAGGTACATGAAAGGGCATCTGTACACTCCACCTCAGGTGAAGGTGAACATCAACAGTACCAAATGGACAAAGGAAAAATGAGTGCAAAGAACTCCCTGCATAGCTTTTCAAACCATCGTAAGATTTTGAATCAGCAGACCTCTATGTTCATAAATTTCACAAAGAACATGTAGATACAGACAACATAAAATCCCACATTGACACTCAAAGACGTTCGGTTTGCATAAAAGGATGAAAAGTCAACTTTTTTGCACTTAAAATAAGTGATCCTATCTGTGAAACGTGCTACAATCAAAAGGCAATGGCAGATAGCAATGAAGTGAATGGGTAGCTCTCACATAGTGCAAAAGGAAAAAATAAATCACCTCTTTCACCAACTGTTGGCAACAGAGGGTACAATGCATTGATTATACACAAGAGTACTCTGGCTACACCTAAGCCTAATATCTCAGTGCCCACAGTGAGCTGGGCGTGATCGCTAGTCTATCCAGTTCCCTAGTGCGGGAATGTGAGTAACTCTAAAGTGCATCACAGTCAGCTCAATGGTGCAAGTTAGAACAAATAAGGATGGCACAGGAATTATATAAGGTTAGGCACCTGACTTTTAAAGCAGTCATGCAGTGTGTAGTGCAGCTCACAAGCTGCTGTCCATTCCCAACCCATTTTTCTATCTGGATAAATGTTCATGCATAAGAAGTGAAGATGGTCTCTTTGTGAGGTATTCTTCCCAGTTACTCTTTTGAAGCTTTGATCTATAAAGTAGCTGTCCCTGACAGCAATGTCAGTGATGTACCAGTAGAATAGTATAGGGCACACTAAAGCATTAAGTATGTGAGGCTAGAATGAATCACTTCAAATGACTATTCATTTACCATCCATGGGCTCTAAGTCATGGAAGTATAACGTTTCATACCATGTTTATTCTAAAATGAGTTTCTCATTCTCAATAGTTTCTTGGGACATTTCTGATACAATTTGGATAATTCCATACATTATGTTGCGATTAGCCATAATTGAATCTTTTTTACAGAACATCAATGTTTGGATCTAAACAATCAGGTAGACAAATACGACTCCACTGGGGTGGTGTAGCATGCCTATAATGTAAACTGTTCCCAGTGTTCTGATTACAAAACTCATAATAAAGGAGAACTATACTCAAGCACAATATGATTAAGTACTTACATTCACTTCACAGTGAAAACAAACATGTAAGAAGCTTTTTTCCCTCCAATCTTACCGGAAACTCGGCATAATTTTCCAAACAACATAGAATAACGATTCTGGACTAAACGCGGTCTGGCTGCCTTGCCACAGCGCACACAGTGTCTTTCTAAATTCTTCCACTAAAGAACTGAAAAGAAAGAGAACACATAGTTCCATAAAAAAAATCTCTCAACTAATAAAAGCAAACAAATGCACAAGCAAAATGGCTTCTTCTAAAGTACATGACCATTAAAATTATGAACAAATACCACAAGCAGCTTTATTTAAACGTTTAATATGTTGCATTTAATAGTATGTAAGCTGCTCGCTCTGGATTTTGGAATATGGCCTTGAGCTGTCTTTCCCAGATAAGGTAATGCGACATTACCACTCCTTAAGAAGCAGAGATCAACGGCAAAATAAACCTGATCAGTCATCACAAATCGAGAGGCAACAGCACTTCTTCTCCACACACAAAGAGCTCCACCCAACTTTTTGGTAGGCTTGTCCCCCAATCCTATGTGCAAAAAATGCTACAACATCATCCACAGACACACCTTTCGAAAGTAAGTGGAAGTATTTTACTCATCTTCCACAAACGTTTGATGAGCCAACAAATCTGTAGAGGAACAACAGCCATTTATTTTTAAGTTTCTTTGGTCACACAAACATTTGGTATCTGTAGTGACAGAAGAATTATAAAATCCATGATATACGAAGTGCAAACCCGGTTTATGGATTACTAATCATTGGACTTAGAACCCTCATTGCCAGTACTTATGGCTAGTTTAACACAAAATATGTATATGCTTCAGCATTTAAAGCAAGCTTCAATTATCTGCTTTATATGGATGTCTTTCCAACCACACTCTAGGCAAGAGTCTTCCTGCAAATGGAACCATCACAAAATCCTTTATTGCTGGGATTGGTCCAGCACACACACTGCTGATGGTACACAGCACAATATTAAGCTATCATGTCTGACAGGCTCCCTAAATGCTTTAATGATATGACCTCCAATTCTAACCAGTAATACTGAAGTAACCAGCATGAAGAAAAAATATGGTAGTGAGGAACAAGAAGGTACTACGCATCTTATATTCCATTGTTTTTAAATTTCAATCTTTTCTGGTGAGTAGATATACTCTGGATAGTAAATAAAAACACTATTAAATAAAACAGCAACGTGTCAGTTCAATCTTTACAAGTGTTTCAACACAAAAGTGCACGTATTCTCCTATGCAGCACAAAGGAGTTCATCTGCCACACAAGTCCTCCCCTCTGCATTCAATGAGTAGATTATAAAAATGTGGGATGTGGTTCTCAGTTAGTTCCTTTCTTTATATTATAGTTTTACTAAAGTGAGATTATCAGCTAGGTTATGTGTACTATAAAGAAATAAATTAGACAGATTGGTAGATAGAGCTAGACGGTAGATAAACGGGAATTTGGCACACATTTTAGTTCTAAACTTAGAAAAAAATAATAAATCCGTATGCTCAGACTGAGTAGACGTCGGATTATTCTTAATCTCTGAATGTTTTAAGTGCCGTGTCAAGAATGTATCAGTGGGAATACATTTTACATGATACAGAGGAATGTATAGTAAGCTTTGGGAGGTTATATTTATATTCTTTGCCAAGTTTTGAACCATCTTTAAAAATATTTGTAAGAAAAAAATGTGGGTGGCTGACATCCACCCAAGTAATCACAGATATTAATGGGGAACATTGGAGTTTTATTTCTGCTGAAAGGTTAATTTTACAAATCTTGTGGACCCAATTTCTTTTTAATGAAGATTAGCATCCCAACATTACTTAGTAAACTATGGGCTTCTCATTCCACTCTGGCTCGGCCAACAACTCATCCTAACCCTGGATACATTAAATATGCAAATGACAGTCATCTGCTCAAAATGTACATAACCACTATAGCCAACACATTTAGATATCTGGCTTGATCTCGTACAAGCTCTATGTAATTACAGTCACAATTATAATTCAGTATTTTACTTTAGTCTTTCTCCATTAACTAGCCTAAGATCTCCAAATTTTTCAACTGGTAGGCCCAACAATATAGCTGTAGATCGGGTAAGCCCATACCCCCATACTGCAATTTGCGCCTTAGTTTTTTCCAAGACAAGCGAATCCCCTTACTTGCCCATATAAAAGAAGAAAGCTTGCCTTGAATTCTAAGCTAATCTGCTTTTGCAAATTCTAGAGGGATATTGTTAAACAAGTAGGTAAATTTAGGAAGTATACACATTTTTACAAGATTAACCCTTCCATAATGAGAGAGGGGTATACTCTGCCATCTTTTCAGCAAAACATCAACCTCTTTTGAGACCCTATCTAGGTTAATTTTTGGAATTTTATCAAGATCTTGAGCAATTATTACTCCGAGGTATCGGAGTTCCCTGGCAAAATTATTTTCATGGTCGGGAATATTCCATGACATAATCTCAGTTTTATCTTCGTTTACCTCATATCCTGAGAATTTCCCAAACACCTGTGCTTCGGCCATAAGCTCTGGAAGTGTAGCGGAGACATTTGAAGACAATAAAACCAAGTCATCCGCATAAAGCGCCACTTTCCTCTCAAATCCATTTATTACAAAGGGAGCTACCTTCTGATTATGGCGTAAACTCTGGGCAAGGGGTTCAATGTATAAATCAAACAGAATGGGGGACAATTGGCAACCCTGCCTAGTTCCACGACCTATTTTAACAATTGGAGAGGGGCTTCCATTAACCAAAATCTGGCCATAAGGTGACCTGTATATTTTCTTAACTACTTCCCTGAACTCTTCGCCGAAACCAAAAGTCTTCAAAACCCTATCTAAGAAAGGCCAGTTCACACGGTCAAAGGTTTTGGAGGCATCAACAGTAATGATCGAAAGAGGGATATTCTGTGAAACTGCCAAATAGGCTGCCCCAATTAGAGTATATACCAGTTCAGACATCTGCCTGCCCGGATGGAAGCCCTTCAGATCTTCATGTATAATAGGCCCTACAATTTTTGACAATCGGTTGTTCAAGATACCCGCAAATACTTTATAATCAGCATTTAAGGAAATCGGCCGGTATGACTGGCATTGGGTCGGATCCCTCCCAGGTTTAAATATGAGTGCTATAAGTGCGCCACTCCAAGAATCTGGCAGAGGAAATAGGCCACCTAAAATATCATTAAATAACTTCAGCCAGACTAGAACAACCTGATCCCTTAATAGGGAATAGACCTCAATTGGGATCGAGTCGGGGCCCAGGGCCTTTCCCTTCTTATCTCTGTCTAGTACCGCCAATACCTCACTTCCAGTTATTTCTGACTTTAAGAATTTTTGGCTATCCTCTGATAACTTTGGAAGTTGTTTCTTTATAAGCCAACTACCAATGTGTTCCTCCGCAATATAGGAGTCTTCTTGATATAACTCTTGGAAGAACTGCACCAAAACCTGCTCTATCTTGTCTTTAGCCTCGGTGACGTGTGCGTGTAGTTTAATCCTACTGATATAGTTATAAGATCTATCAATTCGGCTTTTTATTACCAAAAAATGTACTGCAATTCTCCCCCTGCTCAAAATCCGTCATCTTGCTAGCTTCCCATTTTTGAAGCCAAATCTTTTCATACTTAAGCCTAAAATTTAACTGTAATTCCTCAAGTCTCTTTGTTAGATTTTTATTTTCTATAGCGGATAAGCACCTAAACTTTAGCTCTGCCTCTACCTTTGTTATTTGTGCTTCTAGACCATCCAACTCACTCTTCTCTGCCCTAGACCATCCCGTCACTGCCCCCTTTAGAGTTCCCCTCAGCCAGGCTTTAAAAGCGTCCCAAACATTATACAGAGATGTCGATCCCAGATTATCTTGTAAAAAGCTAGCAGTTTGAGATTTCAAAAAGTCTGTAGTAGAAGGCTGCAATAGGAATCTCCTATTTAAGGTCCATCTCCTCAGGGGAGGCTTTTGAGGAAGATCCAAATTAAAAACTATAGCCCCATTATCAGCGATATGGATAAGCATGTATTCAATAAGACATACTTTGTCCAACTCCGAGTAATCCAAAAATATATAACCTAACCTGAAGTAATGCGAATTCTTTTTACTATAAAAAGAGTATTCTCTAGCTTTACCCTTTTTTTCCGCCAAACGTCACACAGATTCAGGTTTTTAAGAGTGGACATAAGATGAGCTTTAACACGTGGAGCAGCAATCTGTATCCGAAGGGATGATCTATCCAGCCTAATATCCAGAAGCACATTAAAATCTCCTCCAATTATCAAAGGGGCCTCAAAATCAGCCAAGGCAAAACAAAGATTGCTTAAAGGCCCTATATCATCCTCATTCGGACCATAAAAGCCGACTATAGTATATTTACTACCCTGAGATTTTATTTCTGCTATGGCCCAGCATCCCATTACATCTACCTGAGATTTGATAAACTCAATCCCCGAATTTGATTTAAGAATGATGGCAACCCCTTTCGAGCAGCACAACTGATCTGAGGCTATAATCTTGTCCACCCATCTTAACTTGTCAAATAACACTTTACACTCGGATTGCAGAAGGTGGGTTTCCTGAATCATAAGAATACTTGCCAAGCTATATTTTAGGTATTGAAGAATCAGGCGCTGTCTTCTTTTAATTCTGTCCGTTGACATTCCAGCATAAAAGCCCCAGATTTCGTCTCGATCCCTGTAAAGGTCTATCCACCATCATTGGCCTGATCCCACCCTCTGCTAGGACTACTGGAGGTTATTATGTCAAAAGGATTTAACATTACTTTTTTTTAAAAAATTCCCAATGCTGCCCACCAACAAACGTGCAAAACACCCCCACACCATCCCAACTCCCTGCACCCGTCCCAACCCACCCCCGGAAACCCTCCCTGTCTAACCATGGCAATAATTATTGCCTTAGGAGTCGCAGCCCTCCCGTCTCCTAACAAGAGAAAAACATAAAAGAAAAATAGAAAATATGGAACCGAAATCTCTTAACCTAAATGCTAGTTTTTCGTTTGTTCTAGGAAATTGTATACTTCTTCCGAGAATCTGAAATTCAACATCTTATTAGCCCAGAGAACTTTCAGAAAGGCTGGGTATTGATACTGCAACCTCCTGAGGCGGAAGCCGGGAGCAGCGTTAGTCGATTGCGAATTTTAAAAAACTGTGTAAATATTGTGTTTTAAACCTCACCGATCCTTAGGGCATCAGTCCTCAGACCCAGCCATCCCCGCACAGCGGAGTTAGCGCTGATACGGGTAAACGCTTCCTTGTTGCTGCCATTTGCCTTCGAGCTCATTGAGCCACGAGACACGCCTACTTGTGCTGGCCACGCCCCCCCCTCACCAGATTTAAAAACGCGCGCTGATTACAAGCGCCGTATTGATACTGCAACCTCCTGAGGCGGAAGCCGGGAGCAGCGTTAGTCGATTGCGAATTTTTAAAAACTGTGTAAATATTGTGCTTTAAACCTCACCGATCCTTTGGGCATCAGTCCTCAGACCCAGGCATCCCCGCACAGCGGAGTTAGCGCTGATACGGGTAAACGCTTCCTTGTTGCCGCCATTTGCCTTCGAGCTCATTGACCCACGAGACACGCCTACTTATGCTGGCCACGCCCCCCCCCCCACCAGATATAAAAACGCGCGCTGATTACAAGCGCCGTATTGATACTGCAACCTCCTGAGGCGGAAGCCGGGAGCAGCGTTAGTCGATTGCGAATTTTAAAAAACTGTGTAAATATTGTGTTTTAAACCTCACCGATCCTTTGGGCATCAGTCCTCCGACCCAGGCATCCCCGCACAGCGGAGTTAGCGCTGATACGGGTAAACGCTTCCTTGTTGCCGCCATTTGCCTTCGAGCTCATTGAGCCACGAGACACGCCTACTTGTGCAGGCCACGCCCCCCCTCCAACACCCTCAGCAATCCCATAAAGCATGTGCCTTTGCCGGAAGCGCAGCGGACGAGCGCAGCGGGCGCGACGATGGCGCGCTTAAGGCAAGCTCGTCTGCGCTAGGCAGAGCACAGAGCCAGATACTATAGATAGATTTATCTACCTTACGCATAGATACTCAAGGGATGCTCTGCTACGTTTGAATAGAGAGGTAAAAAGCTCTTGCTTACACTCTGTAATTGGGGACAACCTCTCCAACCACTGCCTCTACTGCCCGTATAAATTTACACCTACTGTGCCTCAACATTCCTCTTCCATCCTAATGCCGAAGGCGCGCCTAAGGCAAGCCCGTCTGCGCCCGTCCGCGCCTCGGACGCACTGGACCATGCTTGCACCCTTAATACTTGTAAGTCAGCTGTTGATATTTCCCCTCATACCCCCCGGCGTAAATATACCAGAGATGCCCTTTTAAATCTTGACACTGATTCTAACTGTTGTTTTAGCTTCACTACCCTGGGCCAAATGGTGGCTCATAGGTGTAAGCAATGCCACTTTTTTCTTCCCCCTCCTTTGCTTATTGCGCAACCCCCCTGTTCCAGATGAAAGCCTCCCTTTTCCGTCTGCTTGTCCAACACTACACACTACTATTACGGTGCACATGATGCTCTTAAATACTCGCTCTGTCAAACAACACGAGTATCAAATCCTGGATCTCCTTACAGATTCAAAACCTGACGTACTGTTTCTCACAGAAACATGGCTTCGCGATGGCTCAAACCCCACTATTGCCAATGCTATTCCTTCCAATTACCGTATTGTAAGAAGTGACCGTTCAAAAGGACGCAGCGGAGGGGTTGCGATCATTCATAAAAACTCCCTTTCTTGCTCCTTACTCCCTAACTTGACTATAGAGAACTCGGAGACTGAGTTTTCTTCTTAAAACCTCCCCACAGACATCTATTGCTGGGGTTCTAATCTACCGGCCGCCTGGTCCTGCAAATTGTTTTTTGGAAGGCATACAGTCAGCTATTTCGCCCATGGTCACTAAATATGAAAACTGTTTAATTTTAGGGGATTTTAATATCCATATGGACGCGCCTCTTAACTTGGAGGCAATTAAATTGTTCGACTCTATGAATATGCTTCATCTCACTCCTTATGTGACTCACCCTACCCACGACAAGGGTCACATATTAGACCAAGTTTTCTATAACAAACCTATTGCAATGGCCTCTCCTTCCCCTGTAGTTTGGTCTGATCATTTTCTACTGACTTTTAGCATTAATGACTCGACTGCTACAATAGCCAAGACTTATACATCACGCACTAATAATTTTAGATCTTTTAATTCTATGACCCCTGTGGCCGTAGAAACTTTTCTGAAACTTCATCCCCTCTCACTTAATGACAATTTGGATGCTGGTGTATCTTCTTTTGATAACTGGCTCGAATCCTGTGTTAATAACTTGGCCCCTCTTCAAAGCCGTGTTGCCAATAGAGGAAGACCTACTGCACCGTGGTTCACGGCTGACCTCAGGAAAATCAAAAGCCACTGTAAACATCTTGAAGGGTCTTGGCGACAGGGTTATGACGTTTGTGCTAAGCAAACTTATAAAAATGCATTAAAAACCCATCATTGCAACATTCGCTTAGCTAAAACTTGTTATTTGAACCATAAAATTGAGCTTGCTGGTAACAAATGCGCCGAACTTTTTAAAGTTGTGAAAGACTTCACCTCTCCTAACGTCATAAAAAATCCTTCTTCCCCTACCAAGGCCTGGACTGATGCTATTGCTGTATTTTTCTTTAACAAAATTTCAACTATACAAGCTTCTTTCGATTCATCAAACCTTAACCATGTCTCAAAGCTGGATGGGCTACTCGAACAACCTCCCCCTATTCCCAATCATCTTACACACTTTCCTGCTATCCCAATGGAGAAATCTTTACACCTTCTCCGCACCTTGAAATCCGGTTCCCCGATCGATCCCTGTCCGGCGAAAACTCTGGCATCAATTGCCGAGATAATCAACCCTGCTGTTAACAAACTATTAAATCTCTCGCTGTCTACGGGGACTGTTCCGGATAAATGGAAGCTGGGTAAAATTCTCCCTCTGCTGAAGAAATCCTCTGCTGACCCCCTGATAGCGAGTAACTATAGACCTATTTCACTGCTCCCCGCCTTATCCAAAACCTTGGAGAAGTATGTTAATAACATCCTCGGAGACTTCCTAGAATCTAATAACATCTTACATTCTAGCCAGTCTGGTTTTCGTGCTAATTTTAGCACGGAAACTGCTCTCCTTGAGGTCTCTGAACTAATTAAAGTTACTTTGGACGGGGGCGGTCGAGCAGTGCTGGTCCTTCTTGACTTATCAGCAGCATTCGATACCGTACCCCATGACCTTCTCCTAGATCGTCTATGGAGGTGCGGTATCGGGCACCTTGCCTTGCAGTGGTTTCGTTCTTATCTCACAAACAGACAACAAACTGTCTGGTCCCCCCCTTTTGAGGCTCACATCGAAGCTATGAATGTTGGAGTCCCTCAGGGCTCCATCTTGAGCCCTACCCTTTTTAATGTGTTTGTGGCACCCCTGGCAACGTTGGCTGAATCATTCAATGCCAAAATCGTCTCGTACGCAGACGATACTCAATTACTTTTTACGTGTGCCAGGGATGAAGTCCTGGATGGTAACAAGATCAAGCTCTGCCTTTCAGCAGTTTTCAGTTGGCTTAATACCAATCACCTGACTTGTAATTCAGATAAATCTGAAATGATCTTTTTTGGCGGTCCTCCAGATGATAATTGGCGTGACTGGTGGCCATCTAACATGCTTCCGCCCACAAATCTGGCTACCATTGTAAAAAATCTTGGGGTTAAACTAGACAATAAACTCTCTATGAGCACCCAGGTACAGTCTGTGGTAGGCACTTGCTTTGCTCTGCTCAGGATGTTGCGGAATTTTCTTCCTCTACTCTCGCAATCCCACAGGAGGACAGTGGTGCAGGCTTTGATCCTGTCTCGACTTGATTATGTCAATGTCCTTTATCTGGGTATACCGGAATTTCTTCTCAACCGCCTCCAAGTGGCTCAAAACGCTGCTGCACGAGCAATTTTTTCTTGCTGATCGTCGCACACACACTTCCCCTCTTTTGAGAACACTTCACTGGCTGCCGATTCGAAAAAGAATTCTTTTTAAGGCTTTGGTTCTTGCCTTTAAAGCCTCTCATAATATCGGTGCTCCCTATTTAAGATCCCGCTGTCTTCACTACGTGCCTACACGCTCGCTACGGTCCTCCTCTGCACATTTGCTCCGTACGCCCAGGTTTTACCTTTCACGACAGGGCAGCCGTTCTTTTCAGGTTTTGGTATCGTCCTTATGGAACAAACTCCCTGTCTGTCTACGCCAGGAAAAAGATCTTTTGTGCTTTCGTCGCAAACTTAAGACATTGCTGTTTTAACATCTTCTAGGGCTTTTCGTCTCAGCTAGTTCTTTGGTTTTTTGTTACAGGTCTTATGGTCAGCGCCGGGACACTCCTGGGAGTAGCCGCGCGCTTAACAAATACCTAGTAACATAACACATAACATAACAATGCGCATGGCCCTGATTAATTGCAGATCACTCCCCAAGCATTCAATAGAAATCTACCACACTTTAGAAAATCGTCAGTTAGACGTTCTTTTTCTAACAGAAACCTGGTTGGGACCAGATTCCGACCCAGACATCGTCAAATCCCTCCCTCCCGGCTTCCTAATTCAACATGGTGACCGATCCAAAGGGAAGGGAGGGGGTATTGCTATAATTTATAAAGACCATCTTTCCTGCCGATTGCACGGCAGCCCCCTCCTAGATTATGAAAATGCTCTATTCTCTATTCAAGCCTCCCCATGTAGATCTTTGTCTGGAATTCTTATCTATCGCCCTCCAGGACCCATGGGCCAGTTCAGTGAATCTCTAATGGAACATACTTGCACATTTGCTGCCATCCACTCCACTTTTATGATCCTAGGAGACCTGAACATTCCCTTTGATAAAAAGGAAGTCAAACCAGCCTCTGACCTAATAGCAGACCTTGAAACCCTTCAGCTTAGGCTACAAAGTAGACAACCGACCCACTCACTAGGCCACCTGTTGGATCCTATTTTTGCCAACATTAATGATCTTACTATCTTAGACCATACTCCAGTACCATGGTCTGACCATTTCTTAATTTCACTGAACTGGCAGCTATACAACATCCTGCGCCCTAAATCTCTACCTAATAAGCCCACTCGCTCTTGGGCTACCTTAGACCCAGAAAAATGGAAGGCAAATCTAGAGCCCTCCCCCCTAATCTTGTCTCTAACCCTATTCATGCCGACGCTGAGTTTTCGAAATGGATAGGAGAGTCACTGGACAAAACCCTACCCAAAAAATCTTCCTGTAAGCCCCGAGGTAAAATTACCTCTCCATGGTTTACTCAGGAAATGCGAATTCTAAAAAAAGTCTGTAAGAAATCGGAAAGAGATTGGAGAAAAAAATTCGACCCTATTAAAAAAATTGAATATAAACAGACCATTCTCAACTACAAAAAGGCACTTAAAATCGCCCAAGTCAAATATTTCGCGGAAAAAATCAAATCATCTACCAACTCATCAAGGGAGACGTTTCAAATTGCTAAAAAACTTCTCAAACCACCGGATCCTCCCCCTTTAGTAGAGCCATCAGCTAACCGATGGAATGAACTTGCGGAATTTTTTGAATCAAAGATTAAAAACATTCTCAATTCTCTTCCGTCACAAACATCTGACGCTCTTTTAATTTCTAATCCGCCTAGTTCCATTCCCCATGCTACAGCATATCAACTGTCCCACTTCACCCCCTTGACAATAGAGACTCTCTCCCCTATACTATATTCAATCAAAAGTGGATCTCCAACTGATCCCGCACCCTTTAACATCCTAAAGTTAGTTGCACCTACCATTCTCCCTTATCTGGCGAACTTGATTAGCATCTCGCTTACCTCTGGCGTTGTTCCACCTAGCTGGAAAAAAGCAACTGTCAAAGCCCTTATCAAGAAATCGCACTTGGACCCACTAGAATTAGGCAATTTTCGGCCGATCTCCCTGCTCCCAGGCATCAGCAAGATAGCCGAGAAATATGTCAATTACCAACTTTCCGAATACCTTGAAACCAATGTTCTCCTGGAGCCGTCTCAGACGGGATTTCGGCCCGGCCAGAGCACAGAAACTACGATGTTGGCGGTTGTCGAAGAAGCAAGAAAAATCATCGACTCAGGAGGATCAGTGGCAGTGATCCTCCTGGATCTGAGCGCAGCCTTCGACACCGTCAATCATTCGACACTGGTCCATAGGCTTAGAGATCTTGGACGGCCCTGTCCTGGTTGGAATCCTTCCTTAACGATAGGTCCTTCCAGGTAGCAGATGGTAACTTCACCTCCAAGTCCACTGCCATCAGCTGTGGGGTCCCTCAGGGTTCGTCCCTGAATCCGACCCTTTTTAATGTTTACATGTCCCCCCTGGAGAAGATCGTCACCCCTTTCGGAATTAAGCTTTTAACGTACGCTGACGATACCCAATTGGTAGTCTCCTTAAGTCAGCAAGACCAATCCCTCACCAACCTCCACAACTGTCTTAGCGACATAACCAAATGGATGAACATCTCACATCTCAAACTTAATAATGACAAGACAGAGATAATGGTTTTAGGCAATCAGTCACTTTACCAACCCAAATCCCTGTGGCCGCCCTGTATGGGCACGCCACCCAATCCGAAACAAGAAATCAAGAGTTTAGGAATCTGGCTGGATGAAGGCCTCAATTTTTTCACCCAAGCAAGAAAAACAGCTGGTGTGTGCCATGGCCTTCTACGGATGCTAGAAAAATTCTGCCATTACTTCCAACACAATCACAAAAACTTTTGATTCACGGCCTTGTGCTCTCCCGCCTAGACTACGGCAATGCCCTCTATCTGGGGGCCCCTAAAAAAGTACTATCAAAGCTCCAGATAGTACAAAATACTGCCGCCCGTCTTCTCACAGGAACCCATCGTCGCTGTTCAGCCAAACCTGCCCTGAACGCCTTGCATTGGCTGCCTATCCAGGAGAGAATACAATTTAAGGCACTTTGCACGACATATAAAATTCTGCATGGTAAGGCTCCACCCATCTTAAAAAACCTTATCACTCCCTATACCACCAAGAGAACGTTACGTTCTTCACACTGCAACTTGGCATCCGTACCCAGAATCAAGAAAGCCCGCTCTGGAGGTCGACTCTTTGCATATAATGCTTCCAAGTTATGGAACGCACTGCCCCCAGACATCAGAGCCCAGCCCAACCTACTCTTATTCCGTAGGGCACTCAAGACCTGGCTGTTCCCGTAATGCTTCCCTCGCACCTGGTTTCTTTATCACTAGCGCTGGGACGCTTACGGGCAGCCATGCGCTTTACAAATCTGTAAAATAAATAAATAAAATAAAATCTCAACTGCACCTGTGCCCCCTTCTCTCTCTCAGAGCGTCCATCCGCGTCCCTAGTTCCCATCTCCTATCTTCTGTTAGCCTAGAAATGTCAGACCGGATCTTAAAGGAGATGTCATTAACCTGTATAGATTTAAGTTTAAGGGCTGCCCCCAGAAACTGCTCTTTCAAGAGATAAGATTGGATACATACTAAGATCTTCCTTGGTTTCTTTCGTGCTGGATTTAACCTGAAAGGGTCTCTATGGACACGCTGAATTTAATTCTCCCACACTGATGTTGAAGCAAGCTGGGGAAATGCCTTTGCCAGGATGTCTATGATGTATGCTTTTAAATTGTCCCCTTCCAGTCCTTTTTTTTTTTGACAACAAACTTTATTGGCATTTTAAGGACACCGGGGAACTCGCCCCTATACATGGTACCAATACGGGTAGAAGAATAATGAGAATTTGCATCCCTGTTCAACCCCCCCTGGTCTGCAGAACATCAGACCCACAAACCCTCCCCCCCCTCCCGCACAGCACACCAACCCACAGTCCAACATGGATATGCATCTTCCAGTCCTTCTTTTAGATATATTATTCTTATGTTGTGCCTTCTAGAGATGTTTTTAAGTCTCTCAGCCATATCACGCTCTCTCTCTTTTAACCTGACCACTTCCTGCGCATTATCCTTAACCTCCCGGGAAAGTTCTCCCACTTTACTTTCCAATGCCTCCAGCCGATGTGGTAATGCTTCCAAATTTTCTTCTAGACTGGTGCAAGTATCTTGTATCTTCCTCTGATTGGCCTCTGAAGTGAAGAAGCAGGCTCCCATCTCGGCTGACAACTGTCTTAACATCCCTTGTATTGAATCTGTATCTGGACTCTGCTCTGCCCCTTCTGGACTCCGCCTCGAGCCTTCCAAGCTATGCTCTGTGGCTTCTAAGGACACATCTCCAGATTTGACTTGCCTTGCATGACTAGCTTCCATAATTGTGGAAGCCGTAGAGTTAGTCTCGCTAAGTATAGAAAATCGGTTTGATAGAGGAATAACAGGATTCTGATCCAAAGCTGTATCTACAACTGACATACTTTTGCTAAGGTCCCTATTGCCCTGTGAGTTAGTCATGAAGTAGGCCCTAAGTGAAGGCGTTATTTTCGAAAGGGGCTGATTTTTGTCTCTCTTCCTTCCTTTCACAGGAGCTAGTTTCCCTGTTCTAGATGAGGGCTTCTTATACTTATGGCCGTTTATTGGGGCCCCTTTAGTCCCAGGTGGCTTCGTATGTTGTATTGGTTGAGTTGGCTGTTGTAAAAGAGGCTCTTTCCCTAGGAAGTTTTGTGATCTTAATTTATACCTTCTCCCCTGTGGAGTCACAGTAACAGGTACACCGGGTGTCGGTTTGATTGAGTTTCTAACTCTGCCCCTCTTATGCAGCTGTGACCCTCTTCCCTCCAACTGTACTGAATTCTGTTCAGGTTGTGATTTATCTACCTCTGCCTCCATGCGGTAATGAATGTCCTCATGCCTTAATTTAGCTGCTAAAATAGGCGTTAAATCAGACTTCCGCTGGCTTACGGCAAAAAAATTAAACCCTGAACAGGTGTTTCCTGGAGTAGTTTCCACTTTTACAGCTGCCTCAGTAGCATAATTGGGGCAGATTATCATAGGGAAAGTAATTAGCCAACCTGCTAGTCTGAGGGTGTTAGGGGGGGGGGGGTTCCTACACGATATAGGAGCTTACAACGAGAAAACTGAGCATAAACATAACGCTGTGCGCGTCGACTGTCGGCTAATGCCCCCGCAGCCCTGAAAAAGGAGTGTTGATCCCGCACACATTCAGACTGGTAAGTAGTTATCGCTCCGTCAGATCCTTACCGTACTGACCCCAGACCTCTTTCAGATCCACTACCTCCGCTGCCGCCACCTCCACTGCTCACCGTTCCACCGTTCTCCCACCGCCACTCGGCCGCTCCAGACACCCCAAGCGCCTCAAGTGCCTCGGGCGGGCTCCACTCCAATCGCCTCCACCACTGCCAGCAGGAGGGCCCGGAACAGCTCACAAACAGAAAAACGGAGCACAAACAAAACTCAGACCGCCCCCAACGCCCCCAGAGAGCAGTCCACTGCGCAGAAGCGGAAGGTGGCGCAAAAGACGGGAGACAGAAGGCGGAAGACGCGGAGAACTCCAAGGGACGAAATGAAGCTCCAACCCCGATCTCAGCGGTGAGAAACGTAATAGTCGAAACTAATGTTCTGGGTAGCTAAAACACCCTAATAGAACAGCCCAGGTGTTTTACTTCCTTTCTTTCCTCTAACAAATAGGCAACTGGTATAATTATGTACATTAGTAGCCTTCCCGGGTTTCAGCATGCTGAAAGTATAATAAGATTATCCGGTTTTAAACCAGAATATACTGTTATCAGTATTGACCCATGCTCACTGGGACCATAAGGGTCAGAAGAGGAAGAATTCTAAATACGGGTGCCTCCCTTATTCTTCGGCACGTTAACTGTCATATGCTCTTTAAAGCCCGACACCCTGCGACCCGGAATTAAAAAATCTCTGCGTCTGACCTTATATCCGTGAATTCTTCCTCAGTGGGAATACCCTGGTGAAGTGTGTCCAGGACTAAAAGATGGGAATGAACAAAAAGGAGAATTTGATCGCCTGTTTGGTTTGAGATGTACACAGACTTTAAAACATCCATAATGACAAGCAATATTACAACCAACATGAAATTAATAATAAAATGTTCTTCCATACAACTCAAATATTATGAAATATTTTATTAAGTGCCTCCGATCTACCCTTAGGGATCACACCTCCCAATGAGATGCCTCTAAGCAACCCCTCTAATTACAGCAGATACAAAAAACTTCTAGGGATTCCTAACTTGGAATTGTAGGATCTTAAATGGGTCTCTTGTGAAAAAGAGAAATAAACACATTCATTGAATTGGCTTGCAATGAGGATAGCCAATTCATAATCGAGTCAAATTTCTGCCAATTGAGTATCTCATTCGCATTACATGTAGCAATCCTAATCAATGATGTCATCTATTAATCCCCCATATAAGCGTTGGTACCTGTTGCCAAAATATTACAGACATTATTCAAGGCCATTCCACTGTATAGATGAATGACTGCATATACCCAATCCTGACTCTTAGTGTTGGAGTCCTTACCAGGAATACTGCATTTTTCCCCTTGCATCCAACCCGTGCAGTTCTCTTACCAACACCACCACCAACCCACCTCCTTGTGTAAACCCCAAAAAGGGGAATTACCCATTTTACCCCTTAAGCCCCCCCCAATGTCCTTATTGACATCTTGTTCCTGTGCCTTTGGTCACTCTTTACCTACTGCTATGGTACAGGAGGATCCACCCCACTCCACACCCACAGCATAGAGCCTATACACATTTTAACTCAATTATGGGATTAATACTGTACCTGCCCCACTACAGAAAATATATAAAACTGGCCTTTAAACAGGACCTTAAGTTACTGAGTCAGAGAAGCCTGAGCACAACCAGACCTAAACTGCCCTAGAGGGCCTTGAAACTCTTTCTGCCACCGAGCTGCTGTTTTCGACATGCTGGAGAAGACACTGAGTTGAGATCTCTGAGATGGTAAATATCTTGTGTTTGATCGCTATAGCCAGAATCTGTTCTTCGATCCTGTAGACTGCAAAGTTTACTAAAATAGTACGTGGATATTTCATGCTTGGGGTGCACTGGGCTGGAACTCGGTGGGCTCTCATGATCGTCAAGTCCTTGTCAAAGCATGGTAAAATATGTGTTTTGATCAATTTGTGACTAAATCAACCGGGCTCGTAGAGCCTCCCGGGGTTTCATTGCCTTCTGGCACAGCCACAAATCGTAGATTAGATCATCTACCAAGATTTTCTCTAAGTCTTCAATCTTATTTGACAGTAGCCAAACCTCTTTCTGAGCAGCCAACAGCTCTTTATTTGGAGTGACCATTTTATCCTCAAGATCTGAAATTCTCTGTTTTGCCTCCTGAAGTATGATGGGTAGCTGTGTCAAGGTTTCATCTATCTTTAATTTCATGAGAATATTCTCCAAAAGATGTATTAGAGACTTGTCATGGTCCTGTGGCCCTGCCTGTGTCAGCTCTTGATTTGATGCCTGTTCGACACCCCGCTGTTTCTCCTGGGGTATCATGGTTAATTGCTATTTCCGATCGCCGAAGTTCCTCAAAAAAAGGATCTGAAATCAATTGCGACAGGCTCATCATCAGACTGTACTCTGAACTTAAAGGTAAGGGCTCTTTTACCAATGCAGATGAAGAGGTCCCAAATTCAACTTTATCAATTTCAGACTGATTAAATGTTGAACTGTGCTCTTGGAAATCATTAAGGTCCACTCACTTGAATCAAGATTTTAATGACTTTAGAAAAAGGGGATAAACCTTCACACTTGCCTCCTTGTTGGAATCCCCTTTAGTCTGAGTTGAATATGTCAACTGATCAGCTAATGAACTCGCCAGCTGATCCGCTATTACAAGTAGGACCCAATTAGGTCCCCGAGAGAGCTGGCTGTGGGGAGATAAGGTGGCAGAGGACAGAGGCTAGACTGTAGCGCAGCATTGGGGGTGGCTTCACAGCCTCAAAATCAAGCGGTTGGTGTACTTACTTAGGCGCCTCCGATGTCTGGGTTAGAACATATGGGCAGAAACCTGTTTACAACCTCATTTCACCACTGTGGACTCTGCTGGCTGGAGCAGGTGGGCTGTTTCGATGTGCCGTTAATTGGACAGGTGATGTGCTTGTTGGCAGATGCCTCCACTAAAAAAATGCCACCAAAGATCGATGTTCGGGTCAGGAGATTTAGCCTACATACCTGTCCTTTACCCGTCTTGCCGCCGCCTGACTTTGCTGCATGCCGGCTGTGTACGTGTCCGGAAGCAGAGTGCAGAGTGGGAAGGTAGAAGGAGCAACCAAGCAGCCAGGCTCTTCCTGTCCGTCGCACATCTCTCTTGTCCAGAATTCTTGATGGACGAAACACGACAACTAAAATTCCAGTCACATTTCACTGGCAACCAGTGCAAATGCAGCAGAAACATAATTTGAAGCTGCCTGATTCGTTACCTTCTGAAGTCTGTGCATTTGATTGCTCTTTGATATCCTCTTTATCTCAGAAGGTAACTTTTTACATAAGCTACGATGTAAACGAGAAAATGTAGATAAAGAATATAGTAACTTACACATTAACTTCTCCTTGGCTTCTGGTGTGGTATGTTCTTCTACCTGCAGTTTTTCCATTCCGAAGCTCCACAGCGGGCAGTTCCTTGAAGTAACAACAAAATTGCTGAATGTTGCTGTGGCAAAAGAAAAGAAGACTGTTGAATATAGAATTACAATTAAAATAATACACATAACATGAAACAGGCATATGAACATAAAGAAAATAAGACAGTTACATTTTCACATATATTACAATGTTTCTCAGAAGTCTTATAAATTATTCTCTACATAATACTCTTAAAAGACAAAGCACATTCAGGCCCACTTCCAAGGGTCCAGGACTGTTGTTGCACCACTTGACAGGGTAGGACTCACAGATGGCAGAGTCCAGGTGCTGGGTTCAAGGTTGTTGGAGCCTTCTGTCCCTGAGGCTCTAGTCAGGAGGCCAGTCAACTAGCCCTTGGAGTCACTCTGGGGTCCTGTGTTCAACAGATGCAGGTCCAGTACTTCTCACCCACGAAAGAAGGCAGCAGAGCAGTGCATCTGTCCTTCAGAGCAACAGTCCAGCAGAGTAGAAATCCATTCAGCAGCAAAGCAGTCCTTCTTCGGAATCCACAGGTCCAGAAGTGTACTGAAGAGTTGGGATCTGAGGTCCAACATTTATACCTGGTGCCCACCTTGAAGTGGAGGAAGCTTCTAGAGGTTTACACCCCTTTTGGTATCATGCATCCCCTGCCTCCCTTTTCTGGCCCCAGCATGTCAGGGTCACAATAGACTAGCATCAAACCCTTTGTGAAAGTGCTCAGGCAGAGCCTTTGTGATGTGCAAGTGTAATAAAGTGATAGCTCCTCCCCTTCGTTAACTCTGAGTGATGCAACCTGCAAACACCTATCTTCCCTTTACATCAATGCCTGGGAGCAAAACACAAATACTAACTGCTAGCTATACCTAGTCTTGGGACCCAGGATAAGGCTGCAGACACCAAATGGTTAGGACAAAGAAATGCCACCTTTACAAAAGTACTATGGATTACTTTGGTTTACTTGGTGAAATATGGTTCATTGTAAGAGAAATGTTTTCTCATTCTCGCAGTGCAACAGCAAGGGGCCCAAATGTTGCCCCTTTTTCCAATTTCGATGATAATGCTGTGTTGAGGCGACCATAGCACTGTTATACACGCACATTTGGCAGTCAAACCAAACACAGATAATCTATGAAGGGAAGGAGTGCACTCGACATCCTTGAACTTGCTTAGCAATTATAAACGTCCCAAAACGCGAGTTGCACCCCAGGAGTGATTAAATACTGAATCAAGCGAGTTACAACACATACATCACTTTGGAGACAGGATAACATCCAGGACCTTAAGATCATCGTTTACAGGAAAGGAAGTTGACTCGACACTTAGAGGGCTGCTAATTACATCATGGACTCTTTTTTATGTTGGGAGTCATCGATTCTAGATATCACTCTTAATGTTTATTTCGGTATTCTTTGTTAGTGCATCACAGTAAGAGATTTTCATTATTAATTATGTTCGTAAATTATTCATGGTTTAGGAGTATCAGCTCTGATTTGTGTTCATCCCTGACATGGTGTTTGATTCCTAGGTTAGTGCATTATGGGATCAGTAGTTTTTAGTTCCGCTTACAAGCACCAAAGGACACAGCAGGGCACTTGACTTGGTCTAATTTAGGTCTAATGGGGAAAACGTGTGCAAACAGGATTTAAGAAAGGGTTGTGGAAGGAGGAAAGTTGTTGATTTTCTGCAAACAAGGGAAGACACGCAGATTCTGAGTTGCCAGTTTTAGGAGGTAAATGTACACGGTTTCTTGATGGTTTTATATTCTAACAAGGGAGTTTGGGCGAGGAAATCTGTCAATTTTTTCTGTATTATATTTTTGTTAGCACGGGTTTTCAAGAGGGGAGGTAGGAAACATGGAAATCCAGTGGCAGATCTGGGTAAAACTGTAGCTGACGTTACTGTTTTTTAGAAACTAAATGTCTTGTTGCTTTTGTATTCTTATTGATGCAGTTCTTTTTAATTTATTCGCAGCACCCCTGAAGAAGAACTTATGTTCGAAATGCATTGGGTTTATTTACTGTACTGGTCTAAGGAAGGTTGAAAGCACGTGTCAATGTTTAAGCTTTTGGCAGCATTTGGCATTTGAAAATGTGGAATAAAACATTCACTCTCAACCTGGCTGTCTCTGAAGTGATTTAAAAAAAGAATGGCGTACATGGATTATCAGTTTCGTAAACGTCAATCGGATTACTATGGATTACTTTGGTTTACTTGGTGAAATATGGTTCATTTTAAGAGAAAAGTTTTCTCATTCTCGCAGTGCAACAGCAAAGGGCCCAAATGTTGCCCCTTTTTCCAGTTTCGATGATAATGCTGTGTTGGGGCGACCACAGCGCTGTTATGTACGCACATTTGGCAGTCAAAGCAAACACAGATTTATCTATGAAGGGAAGGAGTGCACTCGACATCCTTGAACTTGCTTACCTTTACAAAAGTGGCAGTTTTAGGATTGTGTTTGAAAAACTAACTTTACCATTAAAGAGTGTTTTCATTACAATTCTTTAGACACCAAACACAAAGTGTCTACCTGCTACCAATTGGAAGCCACAGCATTTTAAATGTAATAAGGTAACTCCAATGTTATCCTATGGAAGATGCAGGCCTTGCAGTAGCGAAAAAAGAATGTAGACATTTTAAACTTACAGTCCTACTTTTTAAATACACTGCACCCTGACCATTGGGCTGTTCAGGGTCTATCCTAGTGGTGACTTACATGCATTAAAAATGAAAAAGCTTTGGCCTGACTTGGTTTATTTTGGCAGGTCAACAGAGCAGTTTAAAGGCTGCACATACACAAGCTGCAATTGCAGGCCTGAAAACATGATTAAAGGGCTACTTACGTGGGTTGATTGGCACAATCAGGGCTGTTGGCCCACTAGTAGCATTTAATTTACAGGCCCTGGGCACATGTAGTACCACTTTACTTGGGACGTACAAGTCAATTAAATAGGCCAATTGTGTGTAAGCTGATTCTACCATGTTTTAAGGAGAAAGCACAAGCACTTTAACACTGGTTAGCATTGGTAAAGTGTGCAGAGTCAAAAAGCCAACAAATACGGGTTCAGAAACAGGAGGGTGAAGGAAAAGGTTTGGGGATGAAGCTGCAGAAAGGGCTAGGCCCAACAACTATCCACTTTTGACAGGTTCCTCTTCTGCACAGCTTTCCCTTTGCTCCACAAACATTCACAAGAAGCTGATCATTCACACGATAGTCCTTGATACAGTCTATGTAACAACACAAAGCCTTTTTGAGATCTAATCGATGGACCCTCCCCTCCTCTTTAGAGGGCTGACAGGGAGCAAGAAACACTGGCAGAAAGTTAACATGGAAAGGAGTCATGACTTTATGGTAAGATATCCACTTAGTCCTCGAAAATGGTGTAGGGTGGTTCAACCATGCGACGAGCTGACAAAATTGGAATGAGAAAGACAATCTTCAAGGTCAGGTGAGCAACAGTTACAGATAGGCTTGGAGGGCGTATACATGAAGAATGTCAAAACCAAGTTAATGTCCCAGTCTGGCATCATAAACAGCTTGAACATGTGGTTCAAACATTTCATTGATATAATCACAACAGGGGAATTGAACATGGGGGGTTTGTCCAGCAAAAGCAGAAACACTGAAAAGGAACAATGCAAACCCTGGCTGGGCTAAGAGAAACATAAACAAAAGGACGTCTGGTATCTTCACCTGTACGGGGTTGGTGTCTTGGGCACCACATCAGGTTCCAAATTTGTCCCAGAATCTGGCATAAATGGCCATCAGAAATGGGCCTCTGGTGGCGAGGATTACATCAACATAAAAGCAGTTAATTGCTGCAATACAATCTCCACGCATGGAGGTGTAATTTGCTTAGATTCGCGTGGAGGATCCTAAATTGTGGCTGAGTCAGGAGGTTCTCTTGAAGTGGTAGCTTGAGTGGAGGACAGATGCTCATGCTGAGGTAATTCCAGATACCACATTCTCCTAGCCCAAAATAGGGCCATGAGGATGACTTGGGCCCGGTTGTTCTCAATCTTCTACAGAACTTGGGGGAGATGAGGAAGTGAAAGGAAGTCATACAGGAGTCCTGCGTCCCATTCAAGCCAGAACTTATCTTCTAATGAGTTGTCTTACGGAAACTCAAACTGTAAAATTTGTTGACACAAAACATACTCAGGACTTGTGATCTCCTAGTTGATGCCTCTCAGTTCTTCTGCTCTGGTAGGCAGGAACCTCGCGGGTGTCTAGCAACCAGAGTGATGCCCTGGATCTCCAGACACCTACAGAGATGTAAAGTCCCTTAGTACAGGACCAAGATCCAACCCTGTCCTACTTGTTGCACAACCACATGGTGGTGGTGCCGTTCGTTTAAACCTGCACAAGCCTCTCCTAGAAGGAAGGCCTTTAGAGCCATACGAAAAGTATGCATCTCTGGAAAACTGATATGGAGCCAACTCTCCATTGGAGGCAAGAGGGCTCTGATCGCCACCTTCCCAAAGTGATCCTCCAACCCAGCATTTATGCGTTTATCACCACAATTAGTTCTAAGTGGGAAATGGAAACTGTCTGACTGCTGCAGCAGAAATCCACCACTTCAGATGTTGAGCTGCATACTTCGAGACCTCTATGGTATAAGAAAGGTGCCTTTGATGCGGAGCCCGCTGGAATTTCAAATTTCACTGCAGGACTCGCATATGCAACCTGGTGGGATTGATAAAGAGGATGCACAAGACTAAGAGGCAATGAAGCCTCACAACCACCCTAATCTGGATCCAGGAGAAAGCCTGACACATTTGATCGTAGCACGAATGTCCTGGATTTATTGCTGTGGAGGAAAAGCCCTGAATTACACAGTATCCAGGATCATCCCTATGAATGGAAATCTCTGAGAAGGAATCAGGTGGGACTTGTGATGTCAAGAAACTAGCTGTTGTCCAGCAGTGGTCCATAATTGGCTGCTGTAATCCCGCTGTCGGCAGCTAGTCATCGAAGTATGAGAATATAGGAATTCCGATCTGTGGGACTGCAGGGCTAGTATGTAAAAATGCATGCCCTGCAAATCAAAGGACACAATCAAATCACCCCCGAGTCCAGAGTAGAAAGCATCTGATCCATTGTGAGGATTTTGAATTTGTCCTTCTGCAGGAAGGTTTTCAGGGTACCGAGGTCTAAAATAGGCCTGAGGCTCCCAGCTTTTTTTAGGACGAGGAAACAGCAAGAGTAACAACTCCAGACTTTATCTGTCTCGTATCTGCTCTATGAGACATTTTGAGAGCAACAGGAATACCTCCTACGTGAGGATGAATACATGCTCTTCTGAAATCCGCTTTGGAATGGGAGGAAAATTGGACGGGGAGGAGAGAAAATACAGGGCATAACCTTTTTGAATGATTTGCAAAACCCATCTGTCAGACGCAATGGATCACCAGCCCGGGAGTAAGTGCTGGATCCTGCCTTGGACTGGGTGGACATAGGCTACTGAGGACAAACTAAAGTAGTTGGACGAACGGTACCCCCCGCCTGGCCCGGCGTCTATGTGTCTGAAAGGATTGGGCTATCTGTTGTATTACTGTCTGTATGCCAGCTCTCTGGAGAAGCCACTAAAATTTCCATAACTGGTACAGAGATTGTTTGGAAGGGGTCAACCAAAGAGGCAAGACCAATCAAAGAGCATGTCCATCAGCAAAGTGTGCACACTGCTGTAGGAGCAAGTTGCTCTTCCATTTAGGTTCATTGCTGTTGTTGTAAATTGCATGACAGTAGATGACTAGCACCAAAAAACCTTTGGGCATATGCCGTGCTTCACAAAAATAAAATCAAGTGTACCTCTGCAGGAATGTCTACAAGAGAAAACACTGGTACCAACCGCCCTACCAAGGCAATCTGTGGTATCTAAACCTGTGCAAATAACATACTTAGCTATGTCCTGCCTGTCATATATCGCCTGGGCAAATGAGACCCTAAGATCTGCTGAGTACCCGGCGAGATCTCGCTGCACATGTTCCAAAGGGCATGGGTGTATCGGCCCAACAGACAGACGGTGCTTACAGATCGCAATACCAAACTGGCAGAAAAAACATATGTTTGTCGAAGGCGTCAATCATTTTGGATTCTATTTCAAGCGGAAAAGTGGGAGGAACTGGTTGAGTTAATCTTACTGGTCAAGGCCTGCACAATAAAGCGCTCCGGTGTGGGGTGCTTGTTGAGAGAATCCGGGCCACCAGGTGCTAGTCTAGGACACCAGACCATCTTTCTGTTCACAGGAGAGCAAGAACATAGGTTCAACCAGGTACTCAGCACAGTACCTTTAAGGATATCATTAAACAGAAATAAGGAAAGAGATGATGTTGGTCCAGGTTGCAGAATTTCTGTTAAAAAATTAGTTTTAGTCTGAATGTAGGGCAGCTGTAACTTAAGCAACTCGGCTGCCTTCCGAAGCACCAGTACAAAGGAGGCACTCTCTTCAAGTCAACCTGTGACTCAGGAGAGGTATCAAGTCTACTGGCGTTTTGTAAATCAAGGTATAAGGCATCATCAGTATGATGAGGGGGGAGCGAGCCATTCTCCTAGCCATCATCATCCTCATCTATATCTGGGGGTGCACAGGATCAGAGACAGAACCAAAAAGAAAAGAGCCTCTGCTGATAGCTGTAACACTATGGAGTCACAGGGTTATTGCCAGACTTCAGGACAAATGGTTAAACTTTTATAATTTCATAGAACAACATCGTCAAGCTTGGGCCAATGCCTGTTCGGGGTCAGACGTGGGCATTGGAGCTGGATCATCCTCAAGCACTGGGGTAGTGAATACCAGTGCAGAGTGTGGGGTTGGAGTGGAAATCTGTAACGGAGTCAGTACGGACTGGGTAACCTGGTGCTGAGGGGACAGAGAGTGCCAGGGAGTCTCTCACTGGTGGTAACTCGTCTGGATGTCCCTGTGGTTCTATGTGGCCCGAAGGCATGTCAGAGTGCCTGAAACACACTGAATATCTGTAACATGGCATGTTTGAAGGCCCCGGATCGCTGGGGAGGGTCAACAACTGTTGAAGTAATATGGGAAAGTTAGGACCTGCTGAAGAAGTGAATATGAGACGCGTGACCTCGAAAGAATGCAGCTTGCCATGCTCAAGTTTTCTCCATGGAGTTGTGTGATGGCATTGAGTTTGCTTTTTTATGCTTGTGCTTGGACTTCGACTTACCGGTGGATTTTGAGTAGGAAGTGAAACGGTCTCAGGAACCGCCTATTGACTAGGAAAGACCCCAGATCCAAGACTTCGAGCAGGATAAGATTCTACATGACGACTTCGGCTTATTCTGTTTGGAAACATACAGTTTCGCCTCCTGGTCCCAATTGTCTGAGTGCATTAGGGTGTGCTTATCATATGACCTAGAGTGCTGTCCCAAGCACCTAAGACACATCTTGTGCTGGTCTGTGACCAGAATCTGCTACCTGCAGTAACAGCACAGCTTGAATCCTGTTGTTATCAGTGGGGACATTGATCCATAGTACAATTATAAAAAGTCTGGAAGTCGGCAATTCAGGATCTATGTCAGAAACCAAGACAAGCATTTTCAATGCAATAGGTCTCGCATTTGTGAGTTTGAGCTATTGGCATTGTACATGACAAGGCCTTTTATTTATGTATTTTGAAAGCCTGCAAGCGTGTGTAAATATGCACTTTGTACTTATAGTCCTTGCTGATGAAATGCACGGCTGGCAGTAAAACAGGCACAGTTACTGACAGCCTTGCTTCTCGTAAGCAACTACTACTATAAGTACAAAGTGTGTGTTTATGCACGGATTGCAGGTTTTCAAAACACATAAATAAAAGGCATTGTCAATTACAATGCCAATAGCTGAAACTCTCGCAAATGCGAGACCTATTGCATTGCAAATGCTTGTTTACTGTTAGTGCCCATTTTGTTAACCATGAAGGTTTTCATAGAACGTTTGTTTTTGGGTGGGCTGGCGGGGGATCAGCCAGGCAGTGCCCAATTTAAAAATAACATTGGCTGAAAGCAAAAGTATTTGTTTCACATAGCACACATCGCCATACTAGTCCCTGGCACTGAAGAACTTCTTTGCATGTGAAAGAAAAGAGCAAGTAGAAGAGTGACATGAAAGAAAAAGGCGAACAACTTCTTCAAATAAAGAGCAGATGGGTGACCATGAAATAGCACATCGTAATGATACAGAGGCAGCGTCTGGAGTGGCTTAGCGAGAAAGTACGTACACTGAAATTGAGCAGACAAAAGACACTGAGCAAAGGACTGAATGCGCACCAAAGCGATAATGAATGAGATCAATGTGGAAATACATGAAAAAGTGGGAAGGGGACATTTGCACCTGAGAAAATGGAGACTGAAAAAGCGAAAAGTTATGATAAATGAGAGCAAAGGGGCACCAGGTTTGGATGAAGAAAACACAAATTGAATATATTTCTGAATGGACACAATTTTTGTATGACGGTGGATACAAAGGTCAATTATACTGCACCGTCCTAAAAAGGTTACTGGGATTTCAAACAAGTGTATGCCGGCATGTTCTCTCAAATGAGGCAGTCCTGCTGGAGTATCGTGATATGGAGCCATACGGTTTATTTTTAGAGCACCGCCGGCAAGCGTAGTTTTAATATTAGGGAAGACGGTTAAGAATCCAAGTAAGGAGCAATTGAGTAAAAGAAAAAAAAAAAGAAGATTGATGTTAATGGACGCGGGAGCTCACATACAGATAGGGTCAAAACAGGGAGAATGGACGGTGCATAAAAACCCCTTGCGTTAATCCCCCACTTCCACTTACAATCGCCCGATATTAATTACAGGTCAGCACCCTCATAAAGCGCTCAAGGGTCCGTCGGCCGGCAAGCACCATACACTCAACCTCATCCGAAAAATAACTTTTTCCGCGAGGGTCTGTAAGCTTTTTAGGGGCTAAGGTGTTGAAATAATGAAAAGATTAAAATCAAAAGCCAAGAAGTACCACGAACTTAGAAGTAGGACTGCCATTTGCACTGACCGTGAGGCACACAAAGACTTTATCAGCAGCGCTCAGCATGGGCGAAATGGGAAACGAACCAAAAGCAGCCCTGGCAAAAACGCAAAAAGTAGCCAAGCTCCCTTCGTCTCCTACCACTGTCTCTCCTTCCCTCCAGCCCTTTTCTCCCCTCTCTATTCTCCTTTTGATCGTGTCGTCCCTAAAGCTCTCTCTCTCCATCGCTTACTCGCTTGAAGCCCGCACTCGTCTCATACTATTAATCTCGCTGAGGTGGGAAACTGATAAAGGCACCGGGAAAGGATTTGGCCTTTCAAACCGACCACCAAGGGCTCCAGCCACCGGAGAAAAGCCCAGTGGAATAAAGTATCAGACAGGCCCTAGCGCTCAGCTACATACAGAACACAAACAAAAAGTGCGCGCCTTGCGCTGATGAAGTGAGGAGGCGGCAGCAGGGGGAGGGGAGAGAGGAGGGGGCCTGCGCCTGTTTCCCTTGCGGGAGCGAGCCGGAACCATATGTTAATTACAAACACATGGTTTCAAAGTTCGCTACCGCAAGGGAATCGCCAAACGTGCACGCGCTGCATTCAAAGCAATGCAACGCGTGCACGTTTTTGCCTGAAAAACGGAATCGATGGCTAAAGGTCTTTCTTCTAAGCAGCGCATGCGCTGCGTAGGCGAGACCTAAAAAGAACGGACATCAGCATGCAGGAGTAGCACTTAAATGTGGCTCCGCTCTGTCACTTCCAGGATGGTATAGAGCCAATGAAGTGACGCACAGCACCATCTAGGGGTGCATAAGAGCACTGCTACAACATTCTCCGGATCCTGTCTGGTGCCTGGAGGATTGTAGTAACGGTCCCAGGATTAGAAAAACTAGGTTGAAGTTTCCCAACTTTCTTTGCATTTTTAATTCTTACTAACTGACCAACTTTTACAACTACATTTTTAGTGCCATGTTTTGTGTCGAAATACGTTTTATTCCTATTTTGTGATTTACATATGTTTTCTCTAACCTTTATACAATCCCATGTGTATTTTTTACTTCTGCCCATCCATACCGGATTAATTTTGCAATATGGAAATCTGCCTCTCATCAGTCCAAATGGACTTTCCCCACAAGTGTCATGAACCGTTATTCTGTAGGACCATAACATTTTATCCAGTTCAGCATTCCAGTCTTTCCTCCCCTTGTTAGCCAATTGTAAAGTTCCTTTTATGACTGTATTAACTCTTTCCACAACAGAATTTCCTTTTGGATGGTACAAAGCTGTAAACTTTTGTTTAATACCAGTAGTTTCCATGAACTTTTTCCATAATGTCTGATTTGAATTGCACACCATTGTCAGTTAAAAGAGAAGCGGGCAAACCTTCTCTAATAAAACTTTCATTCAAAAATCGGATTACAATTTCAGTGTCAACTCTTCTAACAACTTTTAACTCAATCCACCTTGAGAATATATTCACTAAAACTAGAACATGTTTACATGTGCCATCTTGCCATACCACGGGTCCCATGATATCTAAGGCCAGTTCTTCCCATGGCAGCGTGGGGCACCCCAATGAAGACATTGGTGGATTAAGAGTTTTTTTACTTTTGTCCGCACATTCACAACTAACACATTCCCGAACACATCTCTCAATTTCTAGATCAATTCCAGGTCACCAATACAAAGCTTTAATATTTTTCTTGGTCCTGGAAATTAAAGGATGACCATCATGTCCAATACTAATAATCTTTGTACGAATGGCTTTTGGTGGAATAAGCTTTTCACCACTACATACAAAACCGTCATCCATACTTAATTCATCTTTCACTTCCCAAAATGGTCTAATCTGTGGATCAGATTTGGATTGCGTAGACCAACCATTAGTAGTTTTATCCACAACATTGTTTAGGACTAGATCCTTTGTAAATTCAAATTCCCATTCATCCTTAGATAAACTATGGTGGTCAGAAAATACTCCAGCAACACAACAATCATTCCATGAGCTTTGATCAATTTCTTTCAAAGGTAGGGAAAGTCTACTAAGAAAGTCTGCAGTCACATTTTTGGCTCCAGGCACATATTGTACCTCATAAACAAAGTCCTGAAGCTTCATGGATAACCTTGCAATTCTTGCTGATGCCCTACACAACCCTTCAGTTGTCAGTACTTTGGTTAAAGGCTTATGATCAGAACGGAGAGTAAACTTTTTTTCCCAGATAAATTTTCGAAAGTGTTGGGGGGCGCTAGAGGGCGCCAAGCAAGATGGCCGCACTTACGTGAGGCTCTTGCGGTTCGGGCGACAATCCTTCTTTTATCCTGTCCATCCTGACTTCTACGCTCACTGCCATCGATGTCTGAGGCTGCCGATGTCGCTGCGAGGTGTGCCCTGCCATCAGCTGTCGTCGATTGTGCCGGAGGGCTGGAGCGGAGGATCGGCGGCCTGCGGGACCACGCTTCGCGATCCCGAAACGGAGGAGGCCGACTGCCGCTGTGAGGTGGGCCTTGCGGAGACATCCTGCAAGGCCGCCGCTGTTGTGGGCCTTGCGGGGAGCTGCCCGGGTCCCTGCATTCCTGCCCGGAGCCTCAGGGGCATCGCAAGCTCATTGCCGCCCGGAGCCGGCTGCCCCGCGGCTATTGCATAGGTGGCTGCTGCATGAAAGTGACTGACGCCCGGCCGGGCCTGGAGGCGGGCGGCGGAGCTGCCGGAAGGAGAGGAGCGCCGAGGGTGCCTTCGCTGCGCTCCTCGCGGCGGGTGCCCCTTGCTGAGGGCCCCCGGGAGAGAGTGCTGCCCGACGAGGGACTTTGTGCCTGACTCCCGTGGGTGTCTGCGGGGGCAGAGTCTGCAGCGGGAGGCGGCCTACTGGAGCTCCGAGGCTTGGTGAGGGGGAGCCGGACCTGGGGTGAGTGCCCCGCTGCCCCTGCGTGGACCAGCCTGACGGCGCATGGACTAACGAAGGGGGTGGGCTAGCCCTGAAGTAAGTGACCTGCCAGTGGGGTGCTGCGTGCCTGGGGAAGTCTAGGAGGAGATTCTCATGTAAGCTCCTATTCAGAAGGGACCTTCCTCTTGTTCGATTTCTCTACCCATCTCTACACTGCTTCCCAACAGCATCGGGGTTCTTGTCCTAACCGCTTGAACCATTTTTGGGCCAATGTTATGTGATGCATGGTGGTGCGCAACTGAAAGGCCGTCCCATAAGGAAAGTCTATCTGAAGCATATATTGGGCGCCACCGGGGCCCGGATCATTGTGAGATGCCCCCCCCCCCTCCCTTTTTCGCGCCGGCCACTGGGGCCCCTACCCTGCATTCTGCTCCTGACTTGAGCCTGCTCTAGTTCTCGGACTCGGCCGGGGGTGGGAGGGGCGGCTGCATGCCCCGGACATTGCGGGTGCGGCGGGGCTTCGGTGCTGAGTGCGGCTGGGGGATCGGGCCTGGACTGCGTTTCCTGGGGTGCTGGAGCTGGGCCCCCCAATCGGGGTAGACTGGTGGCCTCGATTAACTCCCCAGACAGCCTGTCACAACAATTGGGGAGTCTCGCGCTGCGCTGCCCCCCCCCTGCGTACAACTGCTCCTGCCGGGGTCTGAGGGATCCCCCGCGCCCGCCTCGTTATGGGAAAGCCTGACGGTAAGCAATCTAAGCTTACTTTCGACACCCGGAAAACTCCCCGAACGCAACTGGACCCGGAGGGGGACCCTGCGGAGGCCTCGGCCCCGTCTACCGCTGATTTAAAGGAGCTGCTGCTGGTGATGCAGTCGAGCTTAACCTCTATTGAATCCAAAATGGACATCATGAATGCCCGTATGGATGGCCTCACCCACATGGCGGACAAGCATGAAGATAGGCTAAACGAAGCCGAAAGACGAATTTCGGATCTGGAAGACTCTTGCACTGCCACCACTAGCCGTACCTCAGATTTTGATAAAGTATTGAAAGTAATTGCGGCTAAGAACGAGGAGCTGGAATCGCGCTCGCGGAGAAATAACCTTCGAATTCTTGGGGTGCCGGAGACGACTGCCACAGGGAAACTGGAAGAATATGTGGAGCGCCTGCTGGTGGCGCTCTTTGGAAGAGAGGCCTTCTCGTCGGACCTCTTGGTGGAGAGGGCGCATCGTTCGCTGGCGGGGCGCCCTCCTCCCGGGGCCCCGCCGCGCCCCATCATCGCCAGAATGCTAAATTACCGCGATAGAGATACTGCGCTCCGCTTGTCCAGAGAGAAAGGACGTTTACACCATGAAGGGATGGACCTCTCCCTATACCCTGACTTCACTATGGCGGTGCAGGACCAGAGGCGCAAATTTCTCCCTGTCAAGAAAAAGCTCCAGCAACTAGACATCCCGTATGCCATGTTGTTCCCCGCTCGTTTGAAGGTCACTGCTCAGGGACGTCAACACTTCTTCACAAACCCGCAGCATGCACAGGATTTTCTTAAAACGCTGCCTCGGGAGCGGGAGAAGGCCCCGCCGTCGGGGCGGCTTGACAGGGACGGCGGAGGGACGTCCGATATTGAATAGCGATTCTCATTGCTTATTATAGTTGACCATGATGCGGACATTGAAGTGGCCTTTACAGCGACCGGGTTCCGTACTAGAGTGCGAACTCTAGCCGGTGCTAGCCCCCCTGTCACGCCATTGAACTATGGTCACCACAGGCAGATCACAATGTAACTTTATAGTCTGGGTCCGAGGCTGAGTATTCTACCACTTTATTTCTGGATACCCATTTTACATTCCTGGATAGTCGACAGCCATGACGGGCCTGGGGTCTATTGGTGGTACTGACTGCAGGCGTGGACGGGGGATGGAGGAGGCCACAGAACTTACTAGCTGAAGTGGGGTTGGGTCGTCCTGAGGCTGCTGCTCTGACTGGGCGCTGCCTTGTGCGGCTTGCCGCCTCCTTCCACCCACGTTGCGGATTGGACATTATGACACGTAAACCGCTGTGACAGGATGGACTCGTGCTATCATGCCCGAACACCCTCGCGTCCGCGAGGAGCAACTGGTCGCCCTCTGGCTGCCACCCACCAGGTGAACCCTATTGCTGTATTTTTTTTTTTGCGAAATGGTTAGAGGGATGATCATTCGTCCCCAGTTGGACTTAGGAGATGTAGGTTGGGGCGGGACGAGGGAGGGACTGGGCACAGCAGGTTGGGGTGGCTGTTGTGGGAGGGGGGAGGTTTCAACGAATGTTTGGTTTGTTATTCTTTGCCGCTATGCCATGTCAGAAATACATTGGGTGAGGGTCGCATAGCACCCTTCACATCTGCTATCGCTCCAGTTCATAATCATATCTTAGTAATGGAGTCTAGATCCGGACCACTAAAGTATAATTTTTTAACCTGGAACGTGCGTGGGTTAAACAATCCCCGGAAGTGTCGTCACATTCTCGCGTATCTGGATCGTCATAACGTCCACTGTGCTATGCTGCAAGAAACACATCTATCCCCTAGCCCAACTCCCTCGTTTGCTAAGCGCTGGGCGCGTCATCGCGGCTTTTCATGCTACTCATCATATGCTAGGGGCACCACTATCCTGGTTAGGAGCACTCTGCCGTACACCCCTATCGGATCCCATGCTGACTTGCAAGGCAGATACAATATTTTATGGGGCCGACTATTCGGACAGTCTGTCACTATGGTCTCGTGCTATGGCCCTAACGTGGACAGCCCAGAGTTTTTTCGGGTATTATGGGGGAAAATTCAGGATGCGGGCACTACACATTTGATCTGAACACATAGTTGCAGAGCATGCCCTTATAGACCCCTGGAGAACCCGAAATCCATTATCCTGTCAGGGCTCCTGTTACTCCTCGCCCATGCCTCTTGGTCGCGCATCGACTATTGGCTGTTAGATCGAGGACTAGACACTTGGGCCTCATGCGTTTCGTACTTGCCGCGCACGCACTCAGACCATGCCCCTGCGTTGCTAACTCTCGTCCCACCGCCGGGGGAATCTCAGTTTCTTTCGTGGCGCCTCAATCCGAAGTCGCTCCTGGACCCCGTGTTCAAGACTGAGCTCGAACAGGAAATATCGGAGTATTTCACCCACAACACTGGCTCGGTCTCCCAATACTCTACACTTTGGAAAGCCTTCAAGGTAACTGTCCGCGGGGTCTGTATTGCAAAGAGTGGGGGAGTCTTAAAAGATATTAGAAATAGACTTCAAAAGTTGGAGGCGGAGATTCGAGATGTAGAGCTGGCTCTTCAGGGAGGGCATTCTGCGTCGCTTCAAGCGCAATTGCGTACACTGCTTACAGATTACCATGACACAGCTGAGCGGGAATGCAAATTCAGAGGGAAATACCATACAGCTCGTTGTTATGGAGAGGGGGAACGCCCAGGCCGGGCACTGGCATCCTCCATTCGTCCCCCCCACTTCGCTAACTTCGTCTCAGAAATTACTGATGAGGATGGCCTCATGCATAGAAATTCCTCAGACATACTTGGAGTCTTTAAGAGATTTTATAAAACATTGTATTCCACGCAGCGAAAAGTCCAGACTGATTTTGACACCTTCTTTGAGGACACGGCGATTGCATGGTTGGGTGATGGCCAGAGGGAATACCTATTAGCGCATCATGAGGATGAGGATATCGTATCGGCCATTATGCAATTACAGTCTAGTAAGGCCCCAGACATACCGCACCTCCTTATCCCGGTCCTGAGACATGTACTCGAGGAAGCCCGCGAGACGGCTATTCTGCCTCGGTCAATGCGCGAGGCCCTTATTATTTCTATACCTAAACCGGGAAAGCCATCTGCACAGGTAGATTCCTACAGGCCCCTATCCCTTATCAATGTCGATTCTAAAATACTCGCCAAACTGATTGCTAATCGTATAAGCCCTCTTATGCCGAGGCTGGTCCTCCCGGATCAGTCTGGGTTTGTGCCGACTAGGAGTACAGCCCATAATTTGCGCACTTTGTTCGCCCTGCTTCATGACATAGACCCCGAGGAAAATGCGGCTGCCATATTTCTCGATGCCACAAAGGCATTTGACTCGCTGGAGTGGGACTACCTGTCATACATGCTGGTGCACTTGGGATTCCCACCCCCATTTCTCGCCTGGATTAATCTGCTATATACAGGGCTTCACGCTACAGTAATGATTAATGGGATGCGCTCGTCCCCTTTCTCGTTGGCCAGAGGCACCAGACAGGGTTGCCCGCTATCCCCCCTGTTATTTGTCTTGGCTGTTGAGCCCCTTGCTGCTAAGATACGACAACATCATCGAGAGTATGCGATTGTCTACCCAGAGCGACAGATTCTCGTATCGTTATACGCTAACGACATTACGCTATATCTGCGGCGGCCGGCTCAAAGCCTGAACCCCATAATGCGACTTTTTATTCTGTTTGGACAGCTATCAGGAGTACACATTAATTGGAATAAATCCCAAATGTATCCCCTTTCTGCATCCACGACTAAATTCCAACCTGATTTCCCCCTTCGGTGGTGTGACACCACCCTCACGTACTTGGGGATACTAATCTCTCGCTCTAGGGAGGAGATCCTGCGGGATAATTACGGACGTGCGTTAGCTTCTATCACTGATAAAATAGACACTTGGATAGCCCTGCCACTGTCAATGGCCGGTAGAGCAGCACTGATCAAAATGATCATCTTACCTAAGCTCCTGTATCTCTTTATTAATATTCCCTATGCCCTAGCCGGCATTTCTTCTCGGCGCTGAAAACGCAGCTCATCCGTCTTATCTGGGGAGGGAAGCAGGCTCGCTTACGATGGGAAGTCCTCACACGCCCCTTCTGCGCGGGTGGCTTTTCGGTCCCTGATGTGGAACTGTACTTCAGCTGTGCACAGGCGCATCATGCCATTTACTGGATGAAGCCTCCCCCTTTTATGCCACATTTGGCCATAGAGGATGGTTACATGGCCCCCATGCCGAGCACAGCCTATCTTAGTACTGCTAGGACATCGCGTAGCGCTGCAGACACCACTGTTCAGTCCACTGTTAACGCCTGGCACGATCTCGCTAAAACGACTTGCTGCACGCTACTATACTCTCTGCTTTTGCCCCTTCCGGGACGGCGGGATATTCCGGTCACACAGGAGGGAGGCTGTTGCTGACTCCTTCGTAAACTCTCTATGGATACCTGGGGTCATCTCTACACCGGGGGGAAGTTTAGGACCTCTGCGGAGTTTTTCAAAGAAACCCACCCCACCCCCCTAGATAGATTCTACTATATTAGACTGCGACGAGAGGTTAGCGCTGCTACCCCCTCATTCCCCGCTGAACCTCAGACTATGATCCCCTTGCATGTGGTCTTGCAACAGGATGTCCCTGCCCATGTCCTTTCACTGCTTTACCGTACAGCACAGGCGAATAGGCACTTTGATCCCCCTCTGGCCCGGGAAAGATGGGAGGAGGAGATAGGGTACCCCCTCACGGAGGACCAATGGACGTATTGTTGCAAGCAGACTGGGGAAATCTCTGCTAGTAGCAGATTTAGGATGATCCATTACAAATTTGTGCACTGGTTATATTATACACCGGCGAAACTATTTAGGCTAAAGATTCGAGACAATGACCTCTGTGAACGGTGTGGAGAGGGAAGAGCGGACTTTAAACATCTGGCATGGGATTGCCCGTCTGTGCAGAGATACTGGGCGGAGGTGCTCGGCGCGCTTGACCTCATGACTGGCATACATGTTTCTAAAGACCCTGTAACTGCGGTGTTAGGCTATACTGCCCCTATTGCTGCTAAAATGCGTAGCTACACTTCTATTGCACTGCTCCTTGCTAAACGTAGAATTGCTTGCAAGTGGGGCAGGGGCAGAGCCCCGAAATTTAAGGACCGGATTAAGGACCTGATTTATTGCCAAGAGCAACTAAACGCCTATGCCGACCTCCAACCTCCCTCTTCACGTCCTAGTAACATCTGGGGCCCTTTGCAGAGCTACTTACTGGAGCACTCCACTGAGACTGCAACAGAAACCCCACATTGAGAAACTGTAATCAGCGTGCCGATGAATCCGGCACGCTGATAGCTGGGAGGGAGACATGGCGACACTTCGGGTGGAGAGGGGTGGGAGGCCTGAGTACCCTACACTGTGCTCCTACTAGCACACAGAGCCAATAGCGGCTGTTTGGTTGAGTTGTTTGTTGGGAGAAGTTGTGGTTAGCCCGTTCCAATGTACGAATTGATTGACATACCCATGTGCATGCTATCATCTGTCCCGCCTGCTAACCCCCCCAACGCGGCCGGCCCGATTGGGTTGTAGGCGACTTGCTGTGTAACTCCGCCTCCCCACCACTGATGCAGTAAGATATGTTTAGTTAAAATATTGCATTGCCGGCCTGATGGAGGTTGTAGGCGATATACGGAATTGTATGTCTTTTTTCCTTGAAATGCACAATAAAGGTTGTGAAAACTTAAAAAAAATCAACAAAAAAAAAAATCGAAAGTGTTCCATTGCCCATACACAAGCCAAAGTCTCACGCTCGATGACAGAATATTTTTCCTCACAAGGTGAGAGTGAACGTGAAGCAAAGGCTATGAGAAGAAAACTGTGAAAGAACACTCCCTAAACCAGTACCACTTGCATCAGTGGTGAGGTAAGTGTCAGCTGATTGGTCAAACTCTTGTAAAATAGGTGCATTAGCAATAGCAGACTTTATTTCCTGAAAAGCTTTTTTGCACACATCACTCCAAACAAATGGTGTTTTATTCTTCATTAAAACACGCATATCATACGTTTTCTGAGAGAATTGATTGACGAACTTTGAATAAAATTCAGCCAATCCCAGAAAGGATCTGAGTTCGTCCATCGATTTGGGTTCCGGAGCGTTAATGATTGCATCAACCAATTTTGTCTTAGATTTGATACCAAATTCACTGATTTCGTGCCCTAAGTAAGTAACAGACTTCTCTGCGAATTTACATTTGTTTAACTTAGCTGCTAAACCATTGTTTTCTAGAATTTTGAGAACTTCCCTGAGAATCGTGTTGTGATGTGATCTGCTTTTTCCCATAATTAAAATGTCATCCTGGAAGAAAATTACTTCAGACATATGGCCGAATAATCTAGACATTAATCTTTGGAATTCTGCAGCCGCTGATGCTAAACCATACGGCATACGCTTAAACCTGAAACACCCAAAAGGAGTACAAAATGTTGTCAAATGTCTGCTATCAGGATCATGACCTACCTGATGATACGCTGCAGATAAGTCCAAAGCGGAAAACCACTTGGCTTCTCGCGTCAATGACAGCATTTCATCTATCCTGGGCAGTGGATATTGGTCAATTAGTATTTGATTGTTTAAGTATCTTAATTCCACACATAACGGGCCTTTGCATTGGCCTTACGTGCCAAGACCAATGGAGAAACCCACTCTGCTGCTTCCACTGTTTCAATAATGTTTGAACGTAACAATTTGTCCAATTCTGATTTGACTTCATCCCTTATGATAAAAGGTATATTACGTGCTTTATGTATCTTTGTTATAGCACCATCTTTGAGTTGAATCTGGTGAGTAAAACCTTTTAGTTTATCCACAGGCCCAGAAAAAACAGATGAGAATTCTTCTAGAACCCATTTTTTAGTGTTCTCACCTTCGCACGAGACTAAAACTTGCTCCTTGCTATTGGGGTCCAGAATGATATCCAAGTTTTTCTAGTCTTTTCATCCTAAGACGGATGGCCCATCTTTAGCAATATATAATTTCCCAGTGGCATGCCTGCCTTTAAATCTAAAGACCAGTAACCTAAACCCTTGAATATCAATTCTTTCTCCAATAAAGCTCTCAGGAGCAATATCAGGCGGTTCCATCCAACTACCAATTTGTGAGATGAAGTGTTCCTCCCATACATGTAGAGCGATAATAGTATAAGGTGAACCCGAGTCAGCCGCTACTTGAATAGACACACCACCTAAAGAAACTTGACACATGGGTTTAGTGGAAGAGGAATCTGAAATGTTTAAGACAACTTTCTTCTTCATGGTGGTTTGAGTTTGTACACATTCTTCGCTCAAAGATGAACTGTAATCAAAGTCAGTCTCCTGAATGCAAGATACTTTACCTTTAGTGTTCATATGCACTTTCCTTCTGCACACCTTTGCAAAGTGTCCTATTATGCCACACACTAAACATTTAGTCGATCTAGCAGGACACTTTTGAAAGTTAGCTGAGTGCGAACGACTGCCACATCTATAACATACTAGATCAGAGGTTTTTTTTAATTCAACATTTTCTTTCTTGTTGTTACCTGCTTTAAACTCTTTGCTGATCTTATGGCTACCCTTACTTTCAGAAATTTTATTCACAACTTCACTTTCTTTTTTATCATTAGCTAACGACGTCTTAGCACATCGCTCTGATAGCTCAGCTTTTTTTTACCATAGCAATAATATCTTTTAATGAACCTTCACCTTCCACCCATAACCTATCTTGTATTGTTTTGTTTTTTGTATACATAACAATCTGATCACGTATGAGTTCGTTGTGAAGTTGTGCGAATTTGCACTTGACAGCTAGTTTCCTTAACGCAGCTACATAGTCTTCAATGCTCTCGTGTTTGTCTTGTTTCCTTTGGAAGAAAGAGTGCCTTGTAACAGCAATGCACACACTTGGCGAAAAATGGTCATCAAGATCTAGAATAGCTGCTTTGAATTCATCCATGTCTCCCCCTACTCTGTCCTGCTTCTGTAACTGATTATACACCCGAAGACCCTCTGGACCCAAACACAACATGAGAATTCTTTTTTTTCTTTCAGGTGAAAATGTACCATTCACATCTTCCAGGTTTGCAATATAGTTAATGAACTACTCCATCCAGTCGCTCCAAGCAACAGGTGGTTCACCTGGCACAGATAAAAATTCTCCAGGTGAATTAACATGCATTGCGTGAACAGAGGTTTCTCCAAAAGAAGCACTTGAACTTGTAGAAGGCATGTAGATGCAGTACGTCAACCTCCACAAAAATATATAAAAAGGAGTTCTGTGTAAGATCTTTACTTGTAACCAAACTAAAAGTTTATCGATACTTGAAAGAGAAAATAGTCTAACAAAACATGCAGCGCAGCACCCTTGCAGTAAATAATTATAGAAGTTGTAATACCGTATGATTCTTCTTTTTCTTTTAAGTTGCCGATTTCATTTGTTAAAGAAATGACACCAGAACCAGCTTCCGATCACGATGTGATAAACTCCTTTCAAGATGGCCGCCGTGCGTGACCTTTGCGCACCCTGACGTGATTTGACCTTACTAAGGTAACGTCAGGGAAGCGCGTCGCGTCACGTCACCGACACTTCGATCCAAGGAGTAGAACAATGGGGCTTAGAAGATGCACAGGAGCGTGGGGAGCGCGTCTTTTGAAATGAATATGATGCGTGCTGCAAACGGTGGATACCGTTGAACAGATGCGGTAAGACACTGCACTTACTTGAATTACAGGTATACGATCAAGGCGCCTCACAGTTCAGATCGCACACGCATCGGTGACATCCATTCTGTTTCTTTGTTCCTTCTTCTTCTCCTTTTTTTTGTTGATGTCACGCCAATTCACTCAAACGTTCCTCACAAATCGTTTGCAATAAGTCTCGTCACCGGAATCCCGCCTAGGTTGATCACCGGACCGTCGCCAAATTTGTAGTAACGGTACACACGAAAATATGAGTTGAATCTTCTTTATTCCAAAGTAATTGAGGAAGTAAAAAGGGTGCTGCTACCTCCAACACAGACACTAGCTTATCTGAGTACATTCCAAAGTTCTACCACACAAGCATTCTAAATGATGTAATACATTCTACATATACTATTCTATTTCCAAGCACAGCTAATACATTACTACAGGAATACTCAGGTGAGGAAGCTGTGATTAGAAGTATACATCTGAACACATTCTAATGGATTATGGTTATAGAGATGGAAAGGCACTGTTTATTTACTCAATTAAGAAACGAAAGGTTCCAGAGGATTGAAGGTTGGCATTGTTGGACGCTGCGTTCAGCTCATGGCTGCATTTCTTCACCGTACGTCTGGACTGTTCTGCAATCTCTGTAATCACCATCATCCACAGGGTGGTTCTTGAGCTGCTTATAGAACTCAACATAAAGAGTGGCAGCAGAACTGCAGAATTCACTGCAGGGTGAAGTATGTCAAACTTGGGATTCTTCAGCTTTTGTCAGACAAACATCATGAATTCCTGAAAAGGGGCCTGGACAAACTTTAAATGACCTTTGAAAGCTCGTGGTCTGTCCATAGGATGTTGTCCAAAAGCCCAATGTTCCCAGATCTTTCTGCATTGTTCTTCACCCCTTTGTTTCTATTTTCGTCTGCCATTTGTGCTTCTAGCAGTTGGAACTACTACTGGAGTCTGTTTCTGGATATTAACCCTCCCTGGCTCTGTTCTCTTCCTTGATGTCAGAGGCGGTTAGGCCCATGGTGATCACTTCATTGTTTGTATTCAGCTCCAGTAAAGTGCTATAAGATTGTCAATTGTTTTTTTAACCCTTTATCTCCTAACTGGGACCCCTCTTAAGGAGACACTTAATAGGTTTTGAGCTTCCTGCTCTATGCAAGGTGGCACTGTTGCTACAAGGAGGAGTCCCCCTTCATTGGGCAAAGAATAAAGGGCTCAACAGAAGTTCTCAACAACCAGTCCTTGACAAAAGGATGCACTTGATTAACCTGGCTATCATTAAAAGCAAGCAATATCCATATGTCTTTATACATCTGCTACAAATTAAGTACCATACTAAATAAAGATAAAAAGCTACAAAAGTAACTAGCACATCCGTTCATACTGCACAACAAGCATTTAATTTCAGTATTTTTGCCATCATTCCACAAGTACAATGCAATACATTTAGTCGCCTGCAAAATAACAAACCTGAGCGACTGGAGGATGGCATTCATGAAGCAGGTGTTCCCCAGATTTCGAAGGCCTGTGGCACAGAGAGCAGCTCCACTGCCCTGCAAACCAGAAAGAACATCAGATAAGAGCCCTAAAACACTTAAAACAGTAGTAAGGAAAACAAATTACTGACAAAATTTGATGCGAGGCAGAGATCGGACTATGCTAATGGAGAAAAAAAGAGCAGGGGAACTAAGAGCCACCTCACAGCCCCAATTATGGCCTATTTCACAGAGGAACTGGTCTGGAGACTTAGTAGGACCTGGCAGTGACTCTGATAGCGTTTTTGATTTTCTTTCAAAGTTCACAAGTTTATAGTCTGGAGCAAAGCATTCACGCGTCCGTTGTCCACCTCCTACAGCTCATCTTTCTTGCCTCCCCATCTACACTTCAATGCTAGAACATTGCAATAGCATTGGAACATAGCCCGCATAACAATACCCAGCAATATACATAACACCCTGCCACCATAAAAGCCTTGACGGCATTGTGCCTGACCTTCTAACTGAAACCTACTCTCACGTTGGGCCTCCTACACAATGTCACCTTTGTTTTCATCATCACCAGTTAGCTCATTTTCATTTTTCTACCAATCCTTCTCCAAATAACGCAGAGTCATATTGATAGAACATCACCCTCATTCTGATCTATTTCCACTTCTGGCAGAGAATTCAGATTTTTTCTTTTTCATATTTTTAAGAAAGAGTTCATCTGCTTTAGCAAGCTTCGCAGCTTCTGGAAGTACACTTTTTTGTTAGGAGTGATCATTCTAATGCAGCACCACTCTATACTTTTTAAAAATTTAATATTTTTTAGCCAGAGCTGAAATGACTGGATTATTTCCACAGTTTTAAGCACGTGGCTCCATTATTATTTTTTCTGACACATTTCCTTTTTACATCATTTTTTGGGGAAAACTTTATTGAACTTCAGCACAGTACAACGCAATGTTGCGATCAGGGATGTCACATCCATAAGTCCAGTAGCAAAACAGTTAGCATTACATTTCAATAACTATCCTTGGTACACATCTGTGCAATATACATGTCTACTTTACACCGTATGAGGGCCCCAACGTTACTCCGGAGTACTATACTTTGCTCTGGTAGCGGTTTTAGGTGGGCTCCCCACCTGGTCGTAATGGGCCACACAAAACAATAATAGTATACTTACAAACCTTTAGTGTACCTGCAGGAAAGTGCTGCATTTGGCATGGTTACCCCCCACTTTTTGCCTGACATCTGATGCAACTTGACTTGATGTGCCCTGGGTCCCTGCTAATCAGGTACCCAGGGCCTATGTTCTTTACCAAAACAGTACCTTTGTATCAACAATTGGCTAATCTCTGCCCACAGGTAAGCCCCTTGTAAAATGTACCAAGTGTACTGTGACCAGGGAAGGCCTGTAAGGGCTGCAGCACTTATTGTGCCACCCTTAGAAGCCCTGTATCTTGACACCTGTACACTGCCATAGCAGGCTGTGCGTTTTGGTGCAGAGAAAAGTGAAGAGTTGACATAGCAATCATACCAGTGTACCGTGCCTGCAACCCACGCCGGAGCCTAGGTAAGTCACCCCTCTAGCAGGGTGCACTAGCCCTCAGGTGAGGGTACAGTGACATGAGCCCTGTACCTCTGCAGTGTCTTAGTCCATTCTTATACACTGTAAGTATAGTAAAGCCATAAAGAGTATATGGTCTGGGAGTTGGTCACTACAAACTCCACAACTCCATAATGGCTTTACTGAAGCCTGGGAAGTTTGGTAGACACTTCTCAGCACATTCAACCCACATTGATCCAAGTCTGGGATTTAATGAAAAATGCACTCAGAGGGCATCTTAGATACACCCCCTGAAAAACGACCAGCCCTGGTGTGGTTCTTGACAGGTTTTTGGAGCCCTCAGTAGAGAGACTCCACACTCGGGGTCCAGTAGAAAAGCCCCTCCTGCGCAGAGGTGTCAGGCCTCCTTCCCCAGGGTGGACTGGATCCATGAAGGAGAAGCTTTAAAGGCCTGCCGCCTTTTTAAGCTGTCCCTGCCTTTTGCTGCCCCCAGCAACTGGCTCTCACCAGTTCTGCCCCCCACTTTGGATGGGGGAAATAGGTGGGCAAACCAAGCTAGGAGGAGAGGTGTGCCCACCTTTGCCAACCCACCTCTCAGGTGGGGGAGGGGAGGTGAAGCACACATCTCAGTCTACTCCATCTTGAAGATGAAGGGACCTAGCCAATTAGAAAGAGACTCATGCCCCCTCCCACTGGAGAGTGGCATATTAGGGGGTGTGTCTACCCCAAGGAAGGGCCCCATTGGTCCCAACCGGCACACTCCTTTTAAAGCCCCTAAATTTAGTATTTAGGGGGGAACCCTCGACCTTGCCTCCTCAGACTCGAGGAAGAAAGAAGAAGGACCAAAGGCAGTGCTGACCCAGAAAGAAGAGGACACCAACTGCTTTGACCCTGGCTCTACCCGCCTGTCCCGCCTCCGACCTGACTACAGCGAATCCTGGCGTGTCCAACAGCCAGCAAACCCCCAGAGGACCTGCCCTAGAACCGTCTTTAAGACTGTCTCATGTGATCACTGGATTTGCTCAACCAAAACACACCTACAGACTCCAGACTGCTCCATGATTTTGCACCACTCTGAAACGGACGCCCACAGTCCGAGGTCGAGTGGCCCAACACCACGCGGAGGTCTCCACATTGATCCCGACTTGGGATCTGGTGATATCTGACCTCCTTCAAGCCGACATCTGCAGCCTCAACCTGAAGGCCCCCTTCATCCCCCAACAGCGACCAGAGCTGTTAAGAAGAACCCCACAGCCTTGGGTGGCCAAACCGATGGTGTCCAGGCATCCCCCAAGATCCCAACTTACCTCTCCAGCCTGTGGCTACTTCCAGGAAGCCTCCCTGCCCGAGCCTGCAGCATCTTTACCGAACCGGAGATCCTCATTGAAATCCACAGGGCCCACGACGTCAACTTGGCACACTGCACCCAGCCGCCCTTGTACCGCTGATGGTGGAGCTCTTGTGGTGATTGTTGGTCCCTGCACTGCTGATCTCTACTTTAGGAGCTTTGCTTCCACAGCCAAGTGCCCTGCTTGTCAGCAGTCTCTGCCCGAAGGCCCACTGAGCCCCATTGGCTAACATTGGGCCCCTGCACTCTGCACCCGGCCGCCCCAGTGCTACTGGTGGTGCAACTTGAGTGCCTACCTAGACAATGGGGAACCTTGGCCCTAAACCCCAAAACTCCCACTCGTAAGACATTTACTTACCTGTTAAACCGATAAACATTTTTCTCCCATAGGAACCAATGTTATGAGTTTTTGTTCCCAAAATTTTGTGTTAAACTGACTTTGTACGAGAGAAAAAGTAACTAAACTGCAAACCCTAAAAAGTCCTATTTACCTTGTACTGCGAGATCCCTGGTGGGGTATCTAGGCATTCCACACGAGTAGTCGATGTAAAAGTAATATGAAAGTATTTCAAAAGTAATTACTGTGTTATTTAAACTATTTTTTGAAACAATACAAATTGTAATGATTGCAAATACATACCCAATTGCACTTCTTGAAATGTTCTGTAATTGAAAGTATATTTTACCTACCTTTACCAAATCCTGCTTGGTTCTAGAAATAGAACACACCTATACCTTTTTTTTTTATACTTGTCCAATTGGTCTGGATTCTGTTGCTGAGTGTATGTAATCAGTCCTTGATTGAGTGAATACAATAAATGCTTTACACACACTCTGGATAAGCCTAACTGCTCCCCCACACTACCACAAAGAGAGCTGTTGGAACTTACCTAATTTAGCCTCTGCTATACCTCTGAGGACTCCCTGGACTCTGTGCCCACTATATCTTCCTTTGGTATAGTATATACCGAGCCAGCTTCCTACAGTAACCTAATCTATTGTATGAATATCAACACGCAAGTCACGAGATTAAAGAGCATTAGCATTAGAGAGCATTAGCAAAGTCAATAAGGAACTCACTGCAAGGAATATGCCTACAGATTCCTACATTACTGTCAGCCATTGGCACTTAATGGTACTCAGATCCCGCATACCCAGGTTACCTGGGAATGCACTCTGTTGCATCTGTTTGGGTTTAGGCTCCACCCTCTGTCCATATATCAATTCATTCTATGCACGGTATTGCTAACGAAACATTAATAAAAATAGAAAACCCACATACATGTATAACGAGACCATCCATAAAAACCACTAGCCTGCAAAATGCAATAACAAATAAATAATAACAAAAGCCATATTATGCTACCCTACCAAGTGACTGGCCAAAGATCATAGGTCGGAAATGTATAAGCGGGTTCTTCCATTTTGTTTATTAAAAGAGAAAATGTGAGGAGTTTACAGCTTATTTTTCTTGGCTCACCGCTCTATGGAACTGGTTTTGTTATTATTCTTTAAGGGTGAATCACACTGGGGAGGAAAGAAGGGAGATAGACCATTGTTGCAGGCAGGAAGTGGACAATTGTTTTATTTTAATAAGGCTTTAAAGAACATATTTTGTCAAGTAGCCAGCATAATTAGCATTCACCTAGTAACGTGGTTGAATAAGTTATTACTCTTGTTGCAAAAATGTATGAATAAATGAAAGGTAACACATTTAAAGTTCGTTGCAGCCAGCTCAGCATTTCATCCACCTTATTAATGAAACCAGAACTATTAAGCAGGATAATAATAGCATCCACATTAACACATTTGGAGCCACAGGGAGGTTCAGTAAACGCTCAAAACAGGTCATTTAGATTATCAGAGCTATGTCATGCACAGGATTGTGGATTTTCGATATTTTTAAAATACATTTTGCATCATTTTTAGGACTTACTAAACCTTCACTTTCACCTCGATGACATATATGCGTTTTTTATTGTATTCCCCAAAATTCAGTAATATAATAACCCATATAGCACAGGGAATCTATGTTATGTTGCGTCTGAAAAATGGATTTCACCCTCATAATAACAGCCCCCTAACCGCTCTGCAGTGCTTTCACACTGTCAAGGCGACTAGTAGTATTTACCATTAAGGACCCAATTATGCAGCACAACTATGCAGCAAAAAATATAAAAATTATGCTGAACAGTCTCATGCATTGTTATATGTATCCATCTGAGATAAAAACAATATTTTTGGCGTAATCTGTTAAACTTGCAAATTATGCTGCAAACCCATAATTATTCAGTAAAAGTTAAATCCACAGAATCGCATCAATCCAGTGACCTCACTACTGTTTTATTAAACATTAAAAAAAAAAATAACCATACAACATACAAAATACATAACGAGTACCATGTGTGCTATGTTAGAGATAGATGTGAATATATATATATGTATTTGGTCGTTCAAGGATGGCGAGAGGTTCTTTATTAATAGTAGGGAAAGTCCAGTACCAAAGCGTTTCGGCTCAGGATGAGCCTGTATCAAGGTAACAAGCCCCAACACCAGTCAAAATAAAAAGTCAAACACACATGAAGACTGAAGAAAACCTACAAGCATTGTTGAGCCTGTGTTTTATAAACATTCAAAAGATGTGTATATATGAAAATATGGGACTTTACAGATGTCAAACATGTAACATTAATAGAAGCTTGGACAGTGTTCGAGAATCATGATACAATGAACTGAAATCCCCTAAGGGTCAGTGTCAGAGTAAAGCAGCCTAAACACGATATACTGCAAGGTCACGGAAAGTTTCAATTCAGGTTCCGCCCCAATATGCGTAGCAGTCATCATGACATAGGTGGAGAAATAGGGAGGTAACTATGGGGGCGGGGGGCAGGAGGTAGGAGGGGGAGGTGGGAGTTATAACAAAATTCCAGGGCGAAGCCAAATAGGTAGAATAGGTTTCAGTCATATGCAATACATGTATAGACCTAGACCAGTTCGTCTGAGGTCTCACAGTTCCGGTTGTGCCACGATGAGCATACATTTCACCTCAAAGAATACCAAAAGTACCTCACATTATACTGAACCAAGAAATGCCCAAAGTGTAGATCATACTGATTATATCTGCTTTAAATAATGCTGTTATGCTATGTTAAACCTTCATTTAGATGCCTTATCTTATAGTGTTATTGTTAACAAATCTGATTTCAGACCTTTCAGTTGACTGAGGCTTTCAACCAATCCGCAAATGACGGTTTTTAGGTCAAGCCTATCGGCAGCATTCATGCACTGCTCGCTCTGCGAGGCATGCTGTATCAGAGTATGCACTGGAAGCCCCGCACACTCTCTGCCCAGATTTGTCATTTGCTTGTGTCATTGTCCTTCGTAAATGCTGGCTTCTGATTTGTAAGTAAACTTTTTAGTCCCTCCTTGGTACCGCCTTGTCTGCATTTCTTACCACTCATAACGACTGGACCTTTTACTTGGCTTGTTACAATGTCAGCAATATAAGTGGGTGAGCACTATTTTGTTTATTGACACTGATGGGGAAAATGGCGGATGCTTTTTGTTATATTTGCATGCTGAGCGTGGCGTCTGCTTTAGGGACACCGCGCTCAGTTTAAATTTTATTTTTTTAACTTTGATGTTGAGAGCGGCTCCCACTTCAGGGACACCATGCTTAGTTTCATTTTTTTATTTTATTTTAATAGTGAGTGCAGCGCCCGCTTCACGGACATTGCGCATTGCAATGCAATAGGTATATCTTTTGCAAAATTTTGAACTATTGCTATAGTAAATTACAATGCCTTTTAATGTTATAAAAGGCACTGCCATTTACAATGCCAATGGCTCAAAAAAAAAATATCGCAATTGCGAGACCTATTGTACTGTAAATGCTTTTATGTCTTGCCTACCGGACAGCACATGTGCTATGTTGAGAGAAATACTGTGGGCTTACCAAGAACATAGAGTGCCATATAGACCACCCACTGCATACCACTGGTTGGATTTCTTGTCACTCATTTGCCTGCTTCTTTTTTGTGTTTCAGCTTGTCATTCTCAATCCTATGTTCGTCCTCCCCATAAAGCATTGCCGGTTTACCACCACTTTTGATTGGTTGGCTTCTACACTTCCACTGTATGCTTTTCATGCACTACTTTTTTCTTTTCCTTTAAGCACTTCACAAAATTTAAGGTTCTCTCCAGCTGCCTCTCTCTCTCTCAAATAAATCTTACTTTCCCGCTGCACTTAGTGTTGCTCTCTGTCATCCGTGTGCTTCTCATGGTCATCATCTATGTTGCACTCGCCCTCATGTACTTCCATCCCTCTTTGCTTTCCTGCTCATGTGCGTCTTCTTTGCACGCTCCACGCTGCTCTCTTGCCCATTGCTTCACTCACCCCACTATCTGTGTTGTTTTGCATGTCTGCACCCTTCTTTCGCTCATGTTGCCGCTCTTCCCCACTCCCATACTCCAACCCATTGCCCACTCACCTGGGTGTTTCTCCTCACCCGCTCCACGCTGCTCACTCGCCATCTGCTTTCCTTCCCCCACCTGTGCCTTCTGTGTTGCTTCTGACCCCCTCTCCCCCACCCCCCCCGGTTTCCTCCTCCCGCAAAAAAAAAAAAAAACAACTTTGTCCATATTTTTTTACTTATTAATTACTGATCCAAATTGGATCAGTGACTAAACAGAAAAAAACCTTGTGTCGATTTGTGGGTACGCGTGCCTACAAAATGACAAGGGCGGCGGCTGCGTCAAAAGCTTTATTTTTTTTTTGATTCATTAGTCCCCCTGGGACGATGCGTAGCATGTCTAAAATCCATTAGCAAAGCCAATAGGTCCCAAAGGCAAGACCTATTGGCTTTGACAGTGTTTGTTCTGATTCCAAACAGAGGAAATTAATTTTATGCTCGGCACCTGAACAATTTTCAACTGATATCAGCTTTTTCTGAGTGGATATTACTCCTCTAAAATTCTTGTTCTTATTGATTTGTCTAGCTGTAAAAACGTTGTACTTGAATCAACCCACCTGGCGCATTGTTTCATAGAAATGAATGCATATTGGCTACAAAAAGGCTTAAAACACGTCAACAGTCACCCCTCAACTGATGCAAACTGCACTGCTGCTACAATAGCCTTTTCTAATCATAGTTTACTGCTTTTCAGATGAAAATGCATACTTGGTAGCGAGGGGTTTGTTGTTTAGGAAGATCGCATTAGAACTCATACTGCTTGCTGCAAGCAAGTGATGAGCAGCTGCCCAACGCCTGGCTGACCCTTCCCACCGATCTGTGAGCTCCAGCACAGGGTCAGCAGAACGTCGGTCAACAAAATGAGTCAAGGGTATTGCAGATGAGCTAACATGACAACAGACTCTGGCTATGAATTCTGATCAACTCAGTGTTTCAGATCTGTTAGGCCTGCACATGCTTTGCCTGCTCTTGAAAGCCGGTCTCTTAAATCGCAGCGAGCACTGTACAAATGGTGACCACATATTATATCATTTCAAGTACATTCACAAAATTACGTACAACTTATTTGATGTACTGTGGGTCTACCAGACTGCAGTATTTTAGGCCATTACTCTGAGTTTCAGAGGCATCTACCACTGCCTCCTCAATCTCACGATACCAGAGAATTATGTACAGAGCACCCCTCTCTAACAGTGGAATCGAACAATGGCAAAAAAATATAACTATCTTCTGCTGTGCTCAAAGGCACCGAGAGGACACCGCTTTCTCAAACAGATTTGCGTATTCACTTTTGTAATAATTTGATCTTGTTTTCTGTGGGATAAATAAATAGGCTGAAACTGGGTTATAATGTTAATAGTCATTACCATAGCACTTCTCCAGTATGTTCTGGAAGAAGGCAGTGAAAATACACAACATTTTAGATGTCTGTCTAAAAGGTCTGTATTGAGTGTGGCATCGCCCTCACTGGGCGAAATGTCACCAGGGAAAATGAAGAAAGAGATTCAGAACCATCTATTCAGAACCACCAGCTTAGTCATATTGAAGAACTATGGCTGAAGGCAGTGGGGTTTTGTTGCATGACCCATAGATTGCAGTGAAAGACAACCAAACAAAAAGCAGATCTGTTAAGATGAATAATTGCTTTCAGAGTAGCATTGAATGATTGAATGTGACATAGTATGGCATGCATTGCAATGGAACCACCTCCCCCGATACACCGTACTCTCAATGTATTTATTTATTCATTTATAAAGTTTTATATAGTGCGAACAAGATCCCGAAGGATATCAGAGCGCTTTACAAAAAGATGGAAGGACGGTAATAAGTGCAATATCGACATCAACAAAAGCATAACAACCATGAATAATTACCGTACAAAGTTGTCAAAGGAGAATAATACAACAGCTAATATATGGCGGGCTAAGAATAGCATTAGAGGATAGAGGCATACACCTCTGAGCTGATACAAGATGTGACAACATCTTAAACCAATAGAGAAAGGGGGCTGAGCCAAAAAACTAATAGCTGATGTGGCTCAACCCAAAGCCTGCTTTCTGTATGTTGGAAACAAGTCAGATATAAAAAGCAGCCTTCACGGTCAACAAACCTTTCCTCAAGCCTTCCCTTCTGGATGCTGCAGACATCTATAAGAATAGGCAGCAGAATCAACAATGGAGAATACTAGGTTGCACACCGACTGTTCCCCACTGGATAATGCCTTGGCTTAGTCTGCCCTCAGTCATAAATACAGTGTAGATAATTCACAGCTGCTGCACAATGCTCTACATACATTATAGTGACACAAAGGATGACCCAACACAGAATGGTGAATTTGGTCCTGGCATTGATCCTTTTATCTCCAGTGAAGTCCTTAAATGGCTGATAAAGAGCCTCTGGCGTAACCTTTAGAGGCACAGAGAACGGTCATCAAGGCCCTAGTCACGTCCAGATTGGTCTATGGCAATGTGCTGTACCTAGGCACCGACAAGACGTTGATTAGACACATCCAGACCATTCAGAACGCTGCAACCCAGCTTATTTTTCGACTACCGGGACATGCCCCTGCCTCGCCTCTGCTCCAGGAATTGCACTGGCTAAAGATTTCAAAACACATTGGATTTAAGGCACTTTGCTATATGTTTAAGTCCAAGCAATGCCTTGCACCCGCATTCATTCAAGGATTAGTGACTTCTTGTAAGCCTACGCGTTTGTCGAGGTCAGCCAGCCATGCTTAGTACACCACGCTTAGTTCACCACGCTTAGTTCACCACGCCTAGGTTCCGCTAAACCCGCATCAAAGGAAGCTCCTTTTCCTATCTCGGCCCCAATCTGTGGAATTCTCTCCCTTCCTTTCTTAGGAACTGTAAGTCCTTACAAACGTTTTGCAAAAATCGGAAAACTTGGCTCTTTTAGCAATTGGCTGGGGTTTCACTGTCTGCAACTACCCTGCGCCGGGAAACCCCTTGGGGTAGCTTTGTGAATTATGAGTTTGTCAAATAATAATAATAAGTGAAGCATACCAAAAATATGGTCATGAACTTTTTCTTGTTGTGTGCAGCTGATAAAATGACACAAATGACGCAGGCTGCAGATGTTTCTCCCCCCCGTAGGCTGGATGTAAAGGAGAGAAGAAAGGTGGATGAGTTTTAGCCTTGACTACGTAGAATGCAGAAACTACTTTGGATTAAGATGGATGGGCAAGCGCAAAGAACCAACTTACCTGGGTAGACAAATGCGAAGACTAGACACACCAATAGACCTATAGTTCTCAAACACTGAGAACAAAGGTAATTTCCATCCTATAAAAGGTTGTGCAGGGCAACTGTGCATTGGCTCGAACAAAGGAGATATAAAAAAAAAATGGACAAAACGAGGTTTAAATGCTACTTGGTCAAATCTTTCATAAAATGCACCACTAATGGCAAATTGCACATAGAAGGCTGTTCCAAAAGGCACAATTGCATACTGAAACGTACTCCTTAATCGTATCCACTGCCAGACCTTGTGGTACAAGGAATGAAGCAAACTGTTGGACAGGTGAGATGTAAACAGATTAATGCCTACTGACTCACACCACGGCTGCCCTTGTAGAGGTTGGAGGAGTTAATCCACAAGTACAGATCATGATGCACTGCCTGGTTGATGTGTACCAGAGCTGAGAGGCTTGGTGTTGTAACTTCTGCCTGGTGAGACACCACTGAAGGCTTCTCATCCGCCATCTTACGGGAGGCACCAACAGGATGCACAAGACAATCAGGACCAGGATCCAGGCTTAAGTCAGACAGAACTAAATCATCACATGAATATCAGAGATTCTCTGAGGAGGGAAGGCCATTATAAGAGCGGTGTTGAGCACTACCCTAATATAAATAATATTATACGTGGAACGGAGTTGAAACTTCTGGATGTTGATCGAAAAGCCCCGGTGGTGGTGAAGATAAACCCTCCACCAGAGATGTTCCTAGAACGGCTTTGGGGACTCAGCCTTCAATAGCCGTTGACAAAATAAATGGAGTCCTGGCCTCCGCAGAGAAGCTGCCATGGCTGCCTGAACCTTCATAAAGACGTGTTGGCCTGCTGTTAATCCAGAAGAGAAGACCAAAGAGTAAAAATGTTGGGACCCCACCGTAAACTTCAAGTAACGCCTGTGGGCGAGATAAGACTGGAATATGAAAATAGGTGACTCGAGATCCAGGGATACCAACCACTCTCCAGAGTTCAAGGCCAGGAGGACCTAGGTCACAGACAGCAACTTGACTTGACTTTCCAGATTTCATAATGCTTCAGCCTAGATCACAAATTGAGCAGCCATCCTTCCTATTAAAGGAAATAACATTCCGTGCCCCTCTCTTATGGAGGCACTGCTTCCAAGGCCCTTGTTTCCAGTACGGTAAGAACTCTTGCCTCAAAGATCAAGGTTTGGATCAGTGGAGACAGATACCATTTTTGTGACTGGACAGCCCTAAAGTAACAACAGAACTTCTAAAATTGTTGGTGGAAAAGCTATGCAGGGGAGGCCAGGCCAGGCTGTGGCCCATAGCCCTGCTGTTCTTGAAGTGGTCCAAGGAAGAGTAAGCTTTTGCTCCGAACAGCTGTTCTCCATCAGAAGCTACTGTTCCCTATATAAAAACACAAATTGGCTCTGCAGTCTTGCTGCTTGACTGTTTCTTGGTTCTTTTCCGTCCATCCCACAAACCATTACAGGGCGTTATGTGAATAGCGATGAAGTAAGTCCTAGGTAAAGAATAATTTTTTTTCAATGTGGATCACAGAAACTGATAGGTTTTCATAATCTTGAACAAATGGGAAAAGTGATGCCCAGACGATGGAGATTCCTTGTGTATAAGCATTTCGTATTTATAAAAAATTGAAATTTTAATACTTACATTTACTTTTAACAACTTGCTGTTCACAGAAGAATTTTCTAATAGTTTTCTTTTCCTAAGTCTGTCTGCTGCAAAGGCGGAACTAGATGTAAAAATAAAATAAAATGTAAAGTAAAAGTCTTTCAAAACACACTCATCAAAAGTACAGGGTTTTTATACAAGGCTTCTTTAATGTATGTTCGGCAGTTGTTCGATCTCACAATTTCTGTGCAAAACTCAGCAGTGATTAGAGAATTGATGCTGTAGTCTTTAAAATTCAACAGCAGAAATACACTAGCTAGACAGGCAAGTGTGCCCTCTGCACGGTAAACCTTACCAGAGCAAACCTAATTTGCCTTTAACTTTTACCTTTGCGTTTGTAAAAATATCCTGTGCAATCCACTGAAGGTGATCAAAGCTTTGACTGCACAGTCACCAGCAGAGCCAGGCCCTAATGAATGTCACATGAACTTGAATATGGGCACCTACTGCTTCCTCATCTCAGGCTATCAGATTAATGGCAGTGCCAGAGGTGTAAATAGAAGCAACAAGTTACAGCAGTAGTAACCATACACAAAAACACAAAGGTGAAGTACAGTTTTCACTTACCAGGTTTTATGCCACCCTCACGTTTCTGTCCCACAATCCCCAACAAGTATGGTCCACAATCTATAAATGGGCACTCACTACCCACATCAAGCATATTTCAAAAAAACATTTTAACAAGAACTTCATAAATTTCAGAAAGCCTCGGGGGAGGGTTGGACCAGGACCTTCCAGTCAGCCAGCCCTATGCACGTCTTCCTGGGAACAGAATCTCAGGGGCAGTCCAGCTGTTTTGGTGGGTTGTTCTTTCTTATCTCAGTTAACAGCAGCAAGGTAACTCCCCAGGTATCCCAGAGGGAAGGGAGCAGTTTGGCACATTCCACCCTTGGTTCTGCTGTCTTTCTCCTACACCTGTGCCATTGTCCAGACAATGAACCACATACCAACGCTTCCAGTACTTGTAGACGTCTGCTAGTCAAGGCAGGTGCCAAAGCCAACCAGAGGGTCAGCCACATTCAAAGGAATGGCTATCCTCCCCATACTTTGAGCAGTATGTAGATATTGTTGCTGATCAGATTTTATAGGTCCATGGGCTCACTATCCACTGTCAAATCATTTTGCACTTGTCCAAGAGCAATGTGCCTCCACCGGGAGAGTCACATCTGTTTCTTTTGTTTTGTCTAACACTTGGAAAGGTAGATGGGAGAATTTTACACAGGCAGGGCAATATTCAGTGGAAGAAAGGAATGGAATACTTACTTCACTGGTACACCACTGATACCCACTTGGTACACCATGTTTTGGGTCAGAAAGGGGTATAAGGAAAGCATGCAAGTAATAACAGATGCCCTAAATAGACCTAACCATCTCAGCACAAAGGGAATCACAATTTTGTGCAGCACACACATGGGATTCAGTGTAGCACATCCCTCAGAGACAAAGCTGAAGCATAGTTCTTATGATGCAAGGTTTCTAATAAAAAAAGTTCAACCCAGTTATGTTGTAGGCGATGTCACTGATGTTGTAATTTGTGAAGTCAGGAGCATTGCATGATGGAATGGACTGCACATCTACCTGAACTTGGGAAGCTAAAGAGTTTTTAAGTTTTATGTCACAACAACCATATTTTAGTTTGATTGTGCCATCGGACTGCTTCTAACACATTACATTAACCTTTAATACGTTTCTAACAGTGAACCCATTTGTTTTTAAATGACATGCTTTTTAGGTCTCGCGCCTAGCGATGCAGTGCGCAGCACTGAAGCAGCGAGAGTCCTTTTGTCCGGGGTTCCAAAACGGAGCCAGGAATCGTACACGCTTGTGTGTGTGCTTTTCCTTTTGTGCCCCGCTATTGGCCTTTGTGTGCATGTATTTTCCAAAGAGAGCACGCAATAGGCCAAAGGCGGGCGCATTGCTCTGCCCCTGGCCTATAGGTGTCTATTACGCGACCAAAGGCCATGTGGTTTCAATTATCGTGCCCAGACACGGACGCGATAATTGAAAATATATGGCTCGCTGTGGCGCGCGCACCACTCGCGGGCGTGTTTTTTTTTTGTACAATAGCGATCGCTTTCACTGCCGCTTGTTAGCACTGGGTGCCGGGCTGGTCACATTCCCTGCTTGTTTACCCTAGGATTTTATGTTTTGCTGACATGCTTTCCTTTTATTTTACCAATGATGTTGGTCGAATAAAGATTTTCTAATCGAAATCAACTCGGAACTGAAACAACAAGCACAGGACTTTCAGCACAATAATTGTCACTGCTCTCATACATGGCCTGACTCAGCAAGGTCACAACAATCTCATGTTTTAATTACCGCCTCTTCTGGTCCATGTTGGGCGAAAGACCGGCCTGCCTTTGTCCCAGGAGCGTCCCGTGCCGCGGGAAGCTTAAAGAGCTTTTAAGCACATTTTTGCGACGTGGCCCCTCCTCACCACCACTGAGGGTAAACAGGAAGGGCAGGAATGCTAGGGGACGTAGTCCCACCCCAGCCAAAGACTAGTTTATGCCCCAGGGAGCTTTAAGCGATTTTAAATGCGTGGTTGTGGCATGCCCCCTCCTATCTGCCACCGAGGGCAAACCGGAAGTGCAGGAATGATCGGAGGCGTAGTTCCACCGCAGACGAAGTCAAGTTTGTGCCCAGTAATCAGAGTCACAAGTCCTAGACTCACTGCATTGGCCAGAGTGGTTTGTTCATGGTCCCAGAGAGCACCGGGACACCTACCTACCCCTGACTCTGTGCAGCTGAGCCGGCCCAAGCGAACTTGATGCGCAGTGGGCGGACAGCCACCAAAGAGTCGAGTATGGTGGCTGGTCCAGCCTTGGAAGTCCAGCTGCTCTCGAGCTGGCCGCCCACGGCCCGTCACTGCAATTGAATCATTTCATCAAGTAAGTGTGTGCCTGGTCCTGGAGTCAGTGAGGTGCATTCACGGAGTTGTGGGTAATATTAAGTTCAAAATATGTGCTTGGCCCTGACCCGCACTCACAGACTTCTTGCACATAGTGCTGCAAGTCACAGACAACTAATATCACACATGGCACAACACATTTCTCAGGCCGGATGGCTAAAATAATCATGCTGCACTGTGCAGCTGCTAATAGAGACAGCAGAGTCAGTCAATCTCTCCCGTGCAGGTAGACAACGTGCTCTGCATGCCAAATGTGTTTGGATCCTACCAGTGCCTATTAAATTCATGCATGATTGATTAAAGGAGCAGTCGCCGGTGGCTGGAGGGAAACAAGCCAGTGACTAAATCTAGTGCGAATGCACTTTCTCTCCTTTCAGTGTGTTACGTCTTGTTTCCTTTTAAGACAGATGACATGGCATACCCTGAAAAACCTGGCTGATCAGAACATAGAGCAGCTCTTAATTAGGTTTCTTTTGCAGCAATTCCATCCCGGATATAATCCTCCGCCTCTGGGCCAAAAGTGGAAGGATCAGTCCCCACAGCAGATATGGTATGTACAGCAAAGTGGAGACAGGGCCCTGCACACAGCATGCCCCTCCCCTTCAATGTATGGAGGTCTTTGCTGCAGTCTGTGTCAACAAGGGAAAGTGCACCCGTTCTAGAACTAGTGATCCGAATCAACCACTGATCCAGCTTCGGGGACTCACATTTGTACTTTTACACTGTTTGGTATAGCGCCACACACTGCGACTTCTGGACACTTGACTAAACACCATGGTATAAGCTGAAAAATCACAATAAATCTGAGGACTGACCCATGTGACAGCTGTGCCTCAATCACACTCTTATTCTGAGGCATAATCATGCGAAATCAATTGTGAATAACTCGGTTTTCACAAGTCCTTTAAGCATAAGGTAGCTCAGTGGGTTCAGGCCAGAGATGTGGTTTCAGACATACCACTTCTAGAGGCTCCAGAGCCCATTCAGAGCCCTCCAGAACCATCTCCAGTCACCTGCATAAACTTCTTAATCCTGCGCGCCCCTGTATTTTCTGCATGCGCCTGGAATACATGTCTCAACATAGGCCCTATTTCCTGCTGTTCTTTCCTCCTAACACCTACATATCGACGTATGTTTCAGTTTCGATATGATGTCAAGACCGTTACTTTTATCACCCTTTGGCTTATCGTTTCAAATATCTTCTAGGAATTAATAATCACTTAGAAAATGACACCTCTCAGTGTCCATGGCTGTACTTAAGATATTTGAAAATTCGGATCACATTGCAAGTCCACTACGATACAAATGGGCAGAACAAAGTGGATTTACATTGAGTGCACTGGCCGTTTTGCACCAATATGTGCACTGACGAACAGAAATATGATGTCATGTACTGGTACTTGGTCTAAATGTCAGTGCAAAATTCTGCTGGTACGAGGGCAATCTATGTAAGCAAAACTACATTACTGACTGTGAGCCAGCGGACCCTAGCTGCAAATTCTGGCAACTCAATTTGACTGCATTGTCTGATCGTGGGCCAGTCATCTTATTTCTTTATGACTCCATTTTTTTTATCTGCAAACATAAAACTTGCTTCCGAATGAACTAAATGTCAGCATTAGTTTACAGATAAACTAGACATTTCTTTCGGATTACAGTCTACCTAAGCGCTTTATTATCATATCACAGTATTAAGCAGCTCATTAAATTATCGTGGGCATCGAACAGGCGCTCCCCTCAGCAGGAATAACTTGTAACCTTCAAGTTGCAATCGGCTCTCTACAGAAGGCATACAAACGTGGTAAATTGCGCATATGAGAGATTTTGAGTTACTGGCATTATAAATGACAATGCCTTTTATTTAGGTCTTTAAAAAACCTGCAATAATAAAAGGTATTGTCATTTACAATACGAATAGGTCAAAGTTATGAAAATGCGAGACCTATTGCATTGCAAATGCTTGTTTTCATTCCAGCAGAAATAACTTGGCTGTGTGCAGCAGGTTCTGGCAATCTGGATATAGACTTAGATACCACCCTGTGGCATGTTCTTTTGACCCCACTAGATTCAGCTGCTGGCTCCACATTCATTGTAAACGGCGCTAGTCATGTGTCAAGGGGAGAGGACGTGGCCTAACGTCTAGAGCGGTCGACCTCGAAGCTGGGGAACCGGGTTAGAGTCTCTGCAACGACGCTCAAGATCCTGTGATTCTGGGCAAGTTACTTAATTTCTCGTGCTTAACAAAAAAAATAATTAATGTGTCCATCTGTAACAAAACTGGTGCTCATGTAAAGTGCTCTGACACCCGATATCTTATTTCGCACTATATAAAACTAAAAAAATAAATAAAAAAATTAATGTGGAGTGGTTAGTGCACTAAGTCATTTGGCCGCCTGAGCAACCTGTGAACAGCGTTCAGCTCAGCAACCACTGGAACACCGAGCATGATCTGTCCCCGATCCAGTTCCAAGTGGCTTTTGGAGATGCTCAGCAGCAACTGAACATTGCCTCCATCCACACCCTGCTCGGAGGCCTCGCGACCTAGATTTTCAATCGTGTGCAATACTCACTGGGCACGTCTTGGTATGCGTGGGAAGGGAGGCTAACAGCTCTTTCCACATCCCTTTCACAAGTTAGGGAGCCGGAAGAGTGCTCCCTCCATGATGCTCGGTAGGAGTCTGCATTTTCCTCCCATCCATTGCTAATGCTGGGAAGGGAAATGCGCGCATCCTCCACCTCCCCCCATCCCGACCATTGGCTAGGGCAGGGAAAGAAATGGTTATGAGTCCCTCCCTTTTCTGTGTGCTAAACTGGAGATTACAGAATACATTATGTCACAGGTTTGCTGTCCTCGTGGACACACGCCACACTCCTTGTGCAAGGCCATGTGTGAGAAACTCCACATTCTTCCCAAGCCTGTGGAAAAAAGGCAAAAGCTAAGGGATGAATGAACTATTGAACGGGTCCCTGGACATCTTCCCTCTCCCCTTCCTCCTCCCCCCCCGCCCCCAGTCCTCGGCAGGTAGGGAGGTAGGTGTGGGGAGGTGGAGAGAATGAGAATACCCACTTTTATATCCAATAAGTTTTCTTGCCATTTTTACATGTTCCTGTTCTTTACAAGCACAGTAGTGTATATCTACATGTCCTACAGAAGCAAGGCCCGGCTGCACTTTCTTCCATAAATGTGAATGCACAAACCACAAAAAAGTAATGGATTCAATCACTGCATGTCTTTTAGATCATAAGACTATCAGTCGTTTTCTCCATTGTTGGTCATCTCTATGGAGGTTTCCACAGCACACATGACTTTCTGGACCCTATTATGTGCCCAGGTCATTCCATACCACATTAGATGCGGCATGGTATTAGGGGGCGAAGGCACAAAGAAGCGTATGAATGGAACATGTCGATCGGTCTTAAAGTGGAGGTGCCAATGCTGCCTCTGTAGTCTGTGCAGTGGTGGATGGAGGCAGTCTTCTTCCTGTGTTCCGGTGTATTTTCTGGTGAAAGTGTTAAAGTAAGCCAAATGAACAACAGCAAACAAAAGTATAATTCATTCCTTTAAAAATGTTTTTCTTTAAACATGGCACTGTTGTGAAAAGAAAAAACAACTAGTATGTATGCAGCGCAAGAAAGCATTACTCAATGTGAACTCACTTTTCCAAATTCTGTAGATGTTCTCTGACCTTCTGTACCGAGCCCAGCTTGGTGTCATTGACTACAAAATCGTCGCATCGATAACTGCAAAAGGCATAAATGACATACATACGTTGTTATTCAAAAGGCAACACTTTGCAAACGTGAGCTCTTTTAGGGCTAACAAGGCTTCAACAAAGGATAAGAAGTCCTTTGAACACGAACTAGCCTCTACCAATACACATCTGTCAGAGCATTGACATGGCCACGCAACCTTGTGGAGCTGGAGTTCACGCGCCTCTCATAAAACGTACATCCTGCAAACTGTCTGCAGTTCACGACTCCATACACTAAAATTAGTCACAGACTTTTTATTGAGGCTATTGTTTCTTTCTAATACCATTTCCAGGAACTCCCTCTTTCCTATAGACGTAACACCACAGTATTTATGGCAACATTCATCCAAATGAAACAAAGATATGCTGTGTTCCTGGCACACAACTGTGCATCCTCTCTCCAGCTGTTCTTATCTTCTTTGAGAGTTGACATCAATTACGTTTTGTGGCCTTTCAAGCACCCCCATGGCACCCCCCCATCGCTATTCTTACAATACCCAGTAAACCCGGTGGCTTTAGAATATTTCTAAAAGTACTACTTTCACCAGAACTTTTTAGGATATCAGGATTGTTTAATGATTTGTGGAAGGCCAGTCTTTTTTATGTTTACCTTTTTTTTATCTGTTACATGGATTGTAGGTTCAATTGAAATTGTTCCGTTCCTGCACGTACCCTTGCCACACCCTGGACATTTCTAATCCTGGACAGATTGGACAGCTTCTGCAGCTGCTTCAATCCAAGGCCTTATATCAGCTTTCCCTCGTCTACGTCACCAGATACTCGACATAGTTCATCGGATGAGTTTGAGTGTTTGGCAACAATTCACAATGACACCGATTATTGTTTTTGTTTTATCAAGTTACCCTTTTGCTGAATATTTTGCTAGCTCCACCCTTTATTTTGAGGAGTCTTTTGACTGAGTGTTTCAATTGTAACAGGTGGAATGAGCATCCAGGGACATGTCTTACTGCAGATCATCTCACACATCTTGCTGACCCCACCTCTGATGGCAGGCCCACCAAAGGTGCTGCTTGCCGACAGCCCTACAAAGGCTTTTGTCCCCCATGGGCAGGATGGCAGTTTTTTTGTCCCCCTGGAAAACCCTGCACTGTGGGGCAGGCACAATGGGGTGCCTCCGACAGGGTGCAGGGTTTTCCGCACACACCCCATTTTCACATAGGAGCATGTGTTGTCGGGCAGAACACGGGCTCCCATAGAAGTCAATGGGACTCCAACCAAACAGTGTTCAGTCGCATCGTGATCGGTTGGGCGGAACCGCCGACCGCGAGTCGATCGGTTCCCGAATCCGAGACGGTGTCAGGCGGAAAGTTTCCGCCTGACATCGTGATGAGGCCCTTCATAGCAGCACACCTGCACTCTTTCGGGAGCCTCATACCTGTCAATATGATCCCTTAAATGCTTAAGATCACAGAAAAAGATGTGATGATGAGCAAATGAGTATTACTGTGTACAGCAGTGAAAAAAGTAAGTGGTAAGGTTATTTCCATCCCCCTTATAGAAGTATTAGGCAGCACAGCAAGCAGAGTGATCGACGTCTGCCAGTGTCTATTTAATTTTAAATGTTTTAGAAGCCACAAATTTGTATCACAAACAAAAATATTTAGGGTTGGCACATGATCAGCAAGATGCAGGATAATTTAAAGAATCGTCTTTAAGTGAATGCTGGTTGCTTGTTATTCTATGCTAAAACAAACAAAGCTCTCCAACACTCATGAAACATGGGAAAAGATCATTCAATTCGACCTCATTTACGGTTTCATCAGAAGAGGAACTACAATGGATCACAAGTACTCTACAACAAAGCCCTAATGTGAACCAGAAACTGAAACGAATCAGTATATTGTGTAGGATCATTAATGCACTTTTTACTTTGAAAGAAATATAAAAACTCAAGATGCACAACAACTTCTAAAACTAAAATTCGAATTAGACCAGTATTTATTGTTGGGTTCCCGCAAATGATTAGTGGTCTAGCAACTCTTTTTAGAAAATTGTCCTAGACCAGTTGACAACAATTGCATCCTAGGTTAGATTTTTTTAAATAAGCTACACTTGAATAACAAATCTATGTTCCTCATGTTTCTTTCAACAGAAATTATGAAGGAAGATTATATTATTATTTGTGCCCGTGGAACACTAGTTTATGGTCATCGGGGTAATTGCAGATTCAAGATTGGACTATTGTAATGTACACTACCTAGCATTACCCAAATACCAGATTCAGAAAGTGCAACTCATACAAAATCTGTTGACCAGAATTTTTTTTAGGACTGCCACTTTGGATTTCTATATACAATCACTTCAATCATTTGCATTGCATGCCTAGTGGCAAGCATGTTAAATCCAAAAGCTTGAATATCCCTCATAAAGATATCTATAGTAGGAGTCCCTCTTTCATTAAAAAAACAATTTCTTCTTGTAGAAGGCTGGCTTAGTATATGGTGCAGCACCTTGCACTAACCCAGACAACCCTTATGGTGATTTTAGTGGTCTTAGACAACCATAGAAAGCTCTCTAAGTGGCAGCTGTGCAGATCTGCATTCGAGCTAATCCAGAAGCAGTGTTAAGCAGCTTGTTTTACCAGAACGAATCCTATAGTGTATGTTAAACGAAAAATAACCACACAGTGTAGTTATAACTCACTAACACATTGGTATTTCTCCTACCCATAGAAATCAACACAATACACACAATATTTCAAAAGGAAACAGGTAAGTATGCACAAACACACTTTGGTCCCCAGGGGGAGACCAACCCATATACTAAAGAAGTGGAGTGCGAACAGCGACCAAAGTCAAGACCTGGCCCAGAAGACTCAGAAGAGCTGGGGACCCAAGGAAGCACCCAAGGTATGTACCCAGGAACCTCACAGAGGCTGTGTGAAGAGTGGAAACACAGCCACGTACTCAATGCAAGTCAATGAGAAAGTCGTGTTTGCAGTTTTGAAGAAGGACTCTTCCCAGTGGACTCTGAAGAAACCCAGTGGAAGATGGAAGTTTGGAGAGTCACCCCACCCGTGAATACCCAAGAGACTAGGATGCATACAAAAGGGAAGCCGGGTGTCTAGGTGCAAAGTGACGTCGGAAACCGCCATAGACCACAATGGAGGACCTCAGTAAAGGTGCCGCTGCAGCAAAGGTGATAGAGTCTGGTGGAATCCATGGGTGGATTCTTGAAGAGAAGTACCTGCAAGCAGATGAGACAGACTATGCTACTCGGCAGTGACCAGGAAGCACGGAAGACCAATGACCACAGATGACCGAAGATGCAGGAGTGATGACTGAGACCTTGTCGCTGCAGCTGTGAGGACCAGGCGACACTGTGGAAGATCATCAGCCGTTCACGAGCTGTCCCACGTCGCAAGTCAAGAACCAGGGGGGTCGGTGTTCTGGTTGGAGCACCAACAAGTCTTGGCAGCAATGACAGACGTAGAAAACGAAAAAGGTGCAGTGTTGGGACCAGCAAGGTCCGAGGAACTCCTCAAGTGCAGGAGAGTCAGAGCAACCCCAAGCAAGCAGGGGAGCCCACTGAAGCCAAAGAAGACCCTCCAGAGGACCCACAGGCCAAAGGCACAGTTGTTGCAAGAGGACCTCGAGCAGCTCACCAAAGATGCAGGCCCACGTTGCAGAGGAAGCGGTGAGGACGAGGATCTTGGTAGGAAGAGATGCTGGAGTCTGGAGCTTCTTGTAGCCCGAAGATCTCTGGAGGACAGAGTCAACAAGTCCTGCCAATGGCAAGTCGGCGCGGTGCACAGGGGTTCTGTTCCAGCAGAACCAATGAGGGATACTGGCCTCAAACTTGCTGAGAAGAAGGGGCAGGCCTCGAATGAGTTGCAAAACCACCACCTGTGGGAGCCTTTCGGAGTCCGTGAGACCTCAGGAGCAGCAGAGCAGTCAGCTTCGTAGCGGTGCCTGCTGATGCAAGGGAGTGACTCCTTTACTCCAAGAGAAATTTCTTTGGGTGTCTTTGATGACCACAGGCCTGGAGAAGAACCTGGATGAAGCACAGGCACAGACGGTGCAGAAGACTGGCAGGACGACGAGACCAGGAGCAGAAGGAGTCTTTCTTGATATAGTCTCGGTTCCAGGCAAAGTCCAACAAAGTCCAAGGTGCCCTGATGGTTGAAGTTGAAGTGGTTTCAGATTTGAATCTTGTCCCACGCAAATCTGAAGAACCACCCACAGATAAGCCCTTAAGTACCCTAGGGAAAGGGTTGGGACGATTCAAGGATCCCTCCCAGAGAAGGTGCTGTACATAGGAGAGGATACTCCATTGTCTTTTGTTCAGTTTCCCGCCAGAGCGGGAGCCAACGGCTCACTGAACTGGTTCCACCTGGAGTACGCTAGGAGGGCACCAAATGTGCCCTTCAAAGCATTCTGGTGGCATTGGCAAGCGCCCCCACCCCAGCCCAATACACTAAGTCCTGTCTGGGGTTGGTTGGTCACACCTCCCTGTGACAGGAAACCTATTGTTCTACCTTCCCCTGCTCGAGCTTGGCGCAGCAGCAGGAGTACAGAATTATGTCTGTGGTCAGCAGCAGCACTAGCTTTCTGTAAGACCTTGAAAGTCTGGTACCAGGAATTCAGAGGGGCTCCCTAGGGGAGCCCCCCAGTACATGGGATTCCAACATGTTCGATACCAAACATGCCCGGTTTTGGTACAGCCACTATATAGTTAGACATCTCGCATTTGACTTGATGTCCACTATATGTATTAAATGGTTGACCGCACTTACAGAGTTTGGAGAATCGACTCTGGGGTTTGTAGAGGGGCCCTGTTCATGCAGGGGCACCCTCACACTTGTAACCAAGCACCCTGCCCTCAGGACTGAAGGGCCTGCCATAGGGATGACTTATAGGTTTTAAGTGCACTGACCTTAGATATAAGGAAACGTATATCTGTTGTAAGTGGTGCTAGCACCAACTTACATAGGCTGCAATGGCAGTCCTGTAGTCACAGTTTGAGTGGTCTCTCATGGGTGGCATAATACATGCTTCAGCCTATGGGAGACCCCTGGTGTACCTATGCCCTGGGCACCTTAGTACCATATACGAGGGACTTAAAAGGGTACACCAGTAGCCAATTGGGAAGGTACTAAAGTGCTTACCATAGTCCAATTTAGGGTGAGAGCACAGTGACTGGAGTCCTGATTAGCAGGATCCCAGTCAGACAAGTTAATAAACAGAATAACACCAGCAAAAAGTGGGGGTGACCATGAAAGCAGATTCTTCTTTCCTAGTTGTTTTATGGAATGCTCTTCCTGTTTCAGTGGGTATTATGGAAGACCACTTGGCTTTTTGGAAGTTACTGAAACCTTTTGTTTTGCAAACTAATGACAAATTCAGCGTTCTAATTCCAGGTGTGATTAGTCAAGATGCCTACTGGGGTATACAGTGTGTTCCCTAAATACACAAATATACTATTTGTACAGATGGACTAGCCTTTAGGAAACGGGAACATTTTCAACAGGTTTGTGGATTTGAAAGACAGTTATAAACGATTGGAACAGCATCATGTGTACAACATAGCGAACTTACCAGAATGTACTGTAGCTACTGCAATCCATGCAGACCGTATGTTGCAATCTGTCTTTTTCTGGCCTGTCCACTTTCTTTGGGCTGGGCGCAGGATTCTGTGCATCCTCGTAATGTTTTTTCGCATGACCATTCACATACCTTTGATATTAAACATAACAAGCAATAATTATCCATGCACCAACTTAAAACAGCATGCCTTATTTGATAACCATATTACTTAAACACAAGCAGGATTTTGGAAAGAGAAAAATAACTATTTTAAATGAGAAAAGGTAGAAATCATAGCCGTATCAATCTGTGTGAGCAGATCCTTTTGGTTTCCACAAGCAGCTAAAGATACATCTATTCTTTTGAAACTTTGGTCCCTTGCAGGAGCCAAAAGATTTCACACTTAAGCAAAAGCTCTAAAATCTATTGCAAACTCACTGATCGAAAACAAGCACAATTACTAACCACAAATATATATATGAAACCCAGATAATCTCTCCAACAACAATTTCACCTCCAGCCCAGTGCAGACACCCAAGGGATGACACTTGTTATGTTATTTGAATTTGTAGACTGGAGCTTATCACCTGTGCAGGCATCCAGGCGCTGAGAAGGCAGGCCTGCTGGGGGAGGAGGAGATCATCTGAATGGCCAGCTTAGGACATTCATTGAGTACTATAAACGGTCGGATTACTCACAATGCGGTTTTCGTAGAGTACTAAAACTGCCCTGGTCTTGGGAGTTGATAGCATTAGAGCATTGGTTGATGCGGGTCAGGCTGCGGCATTTGTTCTTGTCGGATCTGTCCGCAGCATTTGATACCATCTCCCCGGTGCTACTTACCTCCCTCTTGCTCAGTTAGGTTTTAAAGACGTTGTGTTGAATTTGCTCAAATCATGCTTAACAGAATGAACACAGACAGTAACATGCGGTCAGTTTGAATCTAGTCCCTTTGTTTATGGGGTACCTCAGGGATTCTTCTTAACCCTAACTATGGTTAGTCTATATATATATATATATCCCCTCTAGAGAAGCCGAATAGTTATTTTGGTCTTCAGGTCCTCTCCTATGCCGAAGATATGCAGATTTTGTATCCATTACAGATGATTTTTATTTCATAGCCGTCAACTTTAATAATTGCATGAAGGCAATTTCCATCTGCATGAAGGGTAAATGTCTGATATTGAATGCAGACAAAATGAAGGTTATTATCTTTGGAAGACAGCCTTCGGTCTGGAACAGCAATTGGTGGCCATATGCATAGGGAACTCTGCCCTTACCATCTAAAACAGCAAAAAATATTGGCATCATTGTGGACCAACATCTAGCCTTTGATCTACAGTTGAACCTAACAGTACTAAACTGTTTTAATATTATTAGGATACCTCAGAAACATTTTCCATGCATCCCTTTAACAGCACCAAAATTATTGGATCTGGTCTTGATCTCCTTGAGAATTGATTACCGTAAAGCCCTGTACTTAAACATCAATAACTTCGATCTATAAAAGCTTTAAATTGTCCAGAATACAGCAGCGAGGCTTATCTTGGATATTCCCAAGTATCAATTTATTTCAGCTGAGCTTGTTAAGCTTCACTGGCTTCCTGTCAGGCAGCAAATGACTTTCAAAGCCCTTTGCATTGCTCATAAAGCCTTACTTACATATGTTAGAGCCCCGCACTCTAGATCGAAGTGCAGGGGTGTTGAATTGCTATGGATCGACTCCCAGGACATATTGTTTTGGGTCAAGAACACTATGTTTTCATTTTTATTTTGGTCTTGGGACAAGTAGGCCCAACCCCCTGCAGCACAACCCCTTTGGCTGCCAGATTACACTACTACATTATGAGCGAGGGAAGGGCATTGTCTGCAGTTAAGGGAATATATTTAATATTTTAATGCTATTCGAACTTGTATTCAAGGTTAATTAATACAATGCCTTTATTATTAGGGTGAGCACTCTAAGGAAATGTTGCAAGTTCATACTGCATTACGGACCATGGTTCCAGTATAAAAATGTGTTCACATGGTTGCGAAGTTTACAAGTCAAGGCTACGTATAGATTCCAGGATGCGGTCTGATTAAAAGCAAATATATGCAAAAGCTTGAAAGCAAGATTGATGGAGTTTTGCTTTCAAAATAAATTTGTCATTAAAAAAATGCAATTAGGAAAAAAACATTTTGCTTAACTACTGTGAAATTTTAAGTACCATTTCTTTGAAGCATTGTTTGCCAAAATGATTTGCTGCATGCTAGTATTTCCCAAACATATTCATAATGAAATATCAGTGTAAACAGTTGCAACAAAATTATAGGGAACGTAAAAATAGACAAGCATCAACAAAGCCAATAGGTATGACTTTCGTGGTCAGCCTTTTGATTATGTCAAAGCGTTGTTTGTTGTGACATGGGTTTTGTAAAACGTTATTGTTGTGGGAGCTGCCGGGCCCTTATCATTATAACAAACATTAGTGAAAGCAAAAAATATTCTTGGTCTAAAAAGCCAAACATTGCCACAGTAGTTCCTGTCACGGACCAAAACTAATTTGCGTGCATATATGCTCCCTGTAAAAGAGCAGAATGCTATCACTCAGAGTCAAGTCAGCCGGTAGATAGAGAGAGAGATAGAATTTTAATAAAAACAAAAATGCCAGACCTACATAGGTGACCAATTCTTAAAGAAAGCGACAACAGTGCAACCCTTTTATATGTCCTAGCAGTAGAACAGATTTACGGCTTTCACAAATTCGAAAGAATTTACAGAAATCGGTCGGGAAATTGTACTCCTAGAAAATATTTGTGAACTGCATTTTAGCACTGACAAATAATCACATGTAGATTCCCACATGCGAAATTTGCTGTGCGGTAACAAGTTCACTTTCCCACAACCACTTTTTCCCCAACCCTAGAAGAAGGTTTACCTCTGCCCTTGCCCAGAGAAAATTTCCAACCTTTCTCTATATGGGAAAATTAGACACATGCTGATGAAAACCCATAAAACATGAAAGTTAGTAGGTTTGCACAGACTCCAAAGGGCATTCCAATCATGGGGAACTATTGCTTCTCGCTGTCTGCCCAAGTATGTACTTCAGTGGGAAGGTGGCAAAACAAGGGAATTGCTAGTATTCAAACCCTACTATGGTATGAGCTCTGGCATAATCGGAGAGGCTATTACCAGAGCTCTTATATAATGAGATTCCTGCCATATTTTGACGCAGCACTACATGGCACCAGAGGGACAAGTGGATTTTGTTACATGACAAGTAGTTTTATGAAGCAACCTGTCCCATGTACAAGTAGATATTTTATAAAATTCCACACCCCTGCCAGGGGAGGGTAATTCATATCGCCCGATGCCCGAGACATCTAGATTTCTTGCAAGGCCAAGAAGTTTTAATATCTGTTTTGTCCGAAGGACAAGAAGTCACTGCACGATAGTAAATCGAAACACCTGACGGAAACAAAGTGCTTTATATGAGAGGCAGTTACATTACATAAGGATTCATATTTTATTGCTGTAGGCACGGGGAGATTAAAAGATTTGTCCAGATTCACAGGATGTTGAACAGACCTGGAGAACCGAACCTGGTCCCCCAGCTCCAAAGTCGGCCACTCCGGCTGTTAGGCAGCATCGCCTCCATTGGATAGGAGCATGATTATGTTCAAATTGGCAGGTTGAAACAGAAATTGCACAGATTCGCTGCCCTTGGGCCTCTCAGATACAGCCCTCAGGTCGCTCTCCACTCACTCGTATTTGAGTCCTGCAGTGAAGTAATTCACAGGCCCCTCCCTTCGCACATTGCTTTCCCTCTGCACTTATCTGGTGCCTGTGCTCCCCACTGGCCTCCCCTGCAGCCCCTGCTCACCGCCCCTGGACCTCTCATGTTTCAAACAGGGTGTACAATTAAGCTCCGGCCAGTACTTCCCTTTCCATGAGCCTCTCACTTTTCACACTGTGCCTGCACTATGCCTTTATCTCTCCTCGTGACTTATCTGTCCCTTTGAGCCTTAATTTCAATTAAATAACGTTACCAATATCTTACACTTAAAATTGTCAGGGACTTTACATGCTTTTCTGTGCAGCAGTAAGCATGACTTTAGGGATGCACTGGGGCGCTAAACTAAGGGTGATCTCTTCAATTTAACACTTGCCCAGGATCACACAATGTGGTTAAGTGATTGTGATTAGAGGATCCTCGCGTGGCAGCCGATAATAAAGCCACATTTCCATAAGAGCCTGGTGCATTGTGTGCGTACACAAGGCAGAAATGTACTGGCAGGGGTAAATAGTTAAAGCAGCATGTACGGCAGGGCAGTGTGTTTAGACGTGCTTCTTAAAAATAGGTAGGAAAGTAAACTGGGTTGAGAAGGTAATGTAAGTGTTTCCAAAGAAATCTGCCTCTAGAGCCCCGGATTCTCTTTCACAGCTACATCTTGCAATGAAGCTGAACATGAAATGCCACCACAGATCCAAGGCTTTTACTACCAGGCAGTCAGGAAGGACGTTTTTTTCTGCTGGAAAATAATCATATGCAAAACAAGTAAATACCCTACATGGAAAAGCTTCAGTTAGAAGCTGCTTAAAGCAGAAACAGCTAACTTTGCAAACCTCTCAGGAGAGACAGTAGAAGCAATTGAATGTGTACTTGTGCTGTGTGCCAGCCGGCATAAATTACTGAAGTACCTACTATAGAACAGCCTCTACTTGCTATGTAACACCCTAACCACCTCAAGCTATGTCTACCACCCTTTCCTTTACCCATTTACAGTCTCAGAACTTTGTCATTTTTCTAACCCCATGCTGTATTTCTTACCGAATCAAAGTCTCCTTTCTTTTATTGCTTTTTATATAAATCCTTATACATCTCTAGCCAACTTTGGCTCCCTTCCTTTGCTCTCAAACTACCAGGGTAAAACCACTATTCCTCCATTTCCGTGCTGCCCTCGCTTCGTTCTGCCCTCTACCAACCATCTAGTTCCCTGTGTTTCTCATCTCCCTTTTCTGTTAAACGCCAAACCATCTCTCTTCTTTTAAAATCAGCATAAATCTAGCTTTGTTGTATTCCCTCCCCTGAAGCCATAAGTGGTTCCTTCTTTAAGATCTCTCACACCTTTAGCTGTGAACTAATGGGCCATCCTTGGTTCCCACTTTAACCCCCGCCTAAGGGCATCATTGCCTTCCTCTGCGACTCCTCCTTCCTCCTGCCCACCCATTACATCACTGCCACCCTGTGTAACTCCTCCCTCAGAACATCACTGGCTCTCCATGTAACCTCTTGGGCATCACTGACTCAGACTGTGACACATTTTCCATCTCTAGAGCAAGCCCAAGTAATGCTGATGTGAATGTTTGTAAATGTACCTCTATCATACATGTGATGGAGGGATTCCCATGTTCTGGTGTCAGGGCATGCCTATAACATGTTACACCTGGGGGACACTGACAGATGCTTCATTTTAAACTTCTTGTGTACAGTGCACTGGTTCAACACTTGCCCCAGTGGTCTCTATTGACTTGTTCTCTGGCTGATGTCCTGAAGGAGACACCTACGGATTTGTGAAGTATTAATCACATACTGGGAATGTTATCAATTTTTGGAGGCTGAATACTGGTGCAGCCACCTCCATATTAATTGCATGACCACATCTGGATAGCACAAAGTAAAAACTATTCATAAGTTGTTGTTTCTGGTCAAAATCCTCTGTGTCTGCACCCAAAGCCCTTTCAAAATGCCCCCACAATTTGCTATAGTACTCTCAAGCTCCCATCTGAAAAGATCGGGAAAGTTTTGAAAACAAACAAGTTAATTCTTTTGGCTTTTGTTATCAGGCCCCTGAGTAATTCTGTTGCTACATTTGTCCTGCCAGTCACCTTATTCATGTTTCCCCCTGGATGTCTGCTTATACCACAGTGTACTTTATTAAAAATGCAAGTCTTTGGGGTTCCAGATTAACAACACGCTTGGGGCCCGATAACAATGCATACATAGTCTTTACTAGTAGATCAAGCCAGAATCCACTTTATCGATGGACAAATGTAACCGGAATTTCTCTGAAATAGGAATTCCAAGACTTGCCTCATGGAAGCAAAAAGTAAGCAACTTTCCACTCTCTGCCCCCACAGAGAGTGATCTGCATATTATGGACACAATGGAGCAATATTTTTGTAAAATATCTTTAGAAATCAATATTTTTCTCAACAATACTCTGTCATAGATCATTATTTGAGGACAGACTGTCCTGACTGGAAAATTACTGTTTCAGCAAGTACTAACCACTTCTATTCCTGGCCTACTGAAAGCAGCTCTGTGTTGTCCATAAAGCCTACCACCACAGCTTTTCTCATGGTTACATTTCTGTCCAAAGTCTGTTGCAGAAGCATGCCTCCATCCAAAGGGAACATTAAGGTTTTAATCAATGAGGTCAATCACTGTCACAGTATATATATTATATCAACTTCCTTTCACAGGCACAAATTTCTGCAGCTTGTACCTTAGGGTGTCAAAACTAACATTATCCATAAGAGAAGCAATGGTACTTCCTTGGTCTAAATATCATCCACTGACATAAGTTATTTTGGATTGACAATTCAGAACATGACCTTTCTTTGTGCCAGTTCCATATAACTAGCAGATGCAGGGCAGTTAGCCCCTGGCCTCTACTTAAGACCTCTTGGATTGTTAGTCTGCGATTTCTTTCAAGAGTGGCTGATACTCTTTAATAATCCTCTTTAACATAAATTGGGTCTTGAGCTTGTTGAAGATATTACTGACCAGCCAACCAGTATTGCAATGGACTCTCATGCACACCTCAATAACACTTCTAGAACTGTGTGTGTTCCCTTTGGGAATGTTGAGCTACTTTCTACAGCACAGGCCTAAATGTACCTACACGCCAAATTGGCTGCAGGAGTTTTCAATCTTGCCATTATGTAACATAATGTCATAGTGTCCAATTTGTACAAGTTAAAAGCTCACACGTTTTGACAGAGGATGCTTTGATCTATGTGGGCTGAAATCTGCAGAACCATCCCCTAAAAAAGGAAGTTGTCTCCTGCCCTTCCTAGGAGAGCAAGAAAGGCCATGGTTTACTGTGCAGGGCACTAGCATATAGACATTTTAACAGATCATATTAATATCCACCTCTGACTCCTGCCTGGGTCTCAGATATTTTGTAGATACCGGCTTGGTTCTTGCTGATTTGTGACAATCTTTTATATTTGTTGTAAATATCTTGTACAAAAACATACATCATGTAAATATGTAATATTGATTTACCAGTATAGCATACACCTGGAAAGTGTAATTTCTGATTCCTGTATGCTCCCTCTTTGTTGACATTGTTCTCCCAATGCTTCAGCACTAGGATGTCTAAAATGCAGTCTCTTAGACCAAACGTACACTTTTGGCGGTCAGTTTAATTGATTTAGGAAATAGGTAAGACAAGGAGATTTCTGTGCAGGACAAGTTGTTTTCTGCACAATTTTGTTCACTGGACAAGTACATTTTTTAAACAATTCCACATCCCTGCATACCAGACCGATAAGATCGCCTTGTATGCCGACGACGTCCTCCTCTTCCTGGCAGACCCAGAGAGCTCAGGTCCGAGGTGCTTGGACGCCCTCCTAGCCTTCGAACGGGTCTCCGGCCTCCGGCTCAACCCGGATAAGTCCACATTGGTTCCCTTGCATCCATCCCGGGCGTGCTTCGACTGGCAGACGAACATCCCCCTGCGCAGGCAATCGTTTAAGTACTTGGGGGTGTGGGTCGCCCTCCTTCCAGACCTCGAATGGGCCCTGAACATCACACCCCTGGTCACTAAGGCCAAGGCGGACCTCAAAAAAATGGCAGTCACTCCCCCTCAATACCCTTGGCAGGAGCGCTTTTTTTAAAATGATGGTCCTACCCCTTTTTTTTATACATTTTACAAAATATAACCCTTCATCTTCCAGGGGGTTGGTTCCGGGAAGTAGACAGTGCCCTTACCCAGTTCCTGTGGGGTGACGGGAGGTCAAGATTGTCTTTGGCGCACTGCCGCATACCTCCCTATGATCGGGCATTGGGGTAACCAATCTCCACCTATACTACCTGGCCACAAAGCCCATTGTGATCCATGACTGGTTCGCGGGCGGCTGGTCCGACCCAGCGTACCGGGTGGAACTCCGGTCAATGGATTTCCCACAGCTCCAAGCCTTCCTTTATGGGACCCCCGTGCCACGGGCCCTCCCCCCATCACTCAAACGGTACTTATGGCCTGGCGCTCAGCCTTACGCCACACGAATTGGGATCCGAAGCTCACCAGACAGTTGCCTCTGTGGAGTGGTGTTTGGCTGGAGGAGGTCTCGTCACTCGAGAACTTCCGCCGATGGGACCTCCCCGGGATTTTGTTGCTGGGGGACATATGGGTGGGGGACCACATTCAATCTTTTGCAGACTTACAGCAACGCCACTCCCTCCACTCCTCCCAATTTTACAAGTACTTACAGCTACGGCATGCCCTCCGAACACACATTCCATCTCCCACATCCCTCCCGGAATTCAGCCCCCTGGAAGCCCAAGTGATGATGGGGAACTTGGGCAGAGGGGGGTTGTCCCGGATTTACCGCTCCTGGTGAATAATGGCCCCGCTTCCCTGGACCTGCTGCGTGCCCACTGGGAGGGGTGGCTGGGCCCCCTGGAGGACGCGGATTGGAGGGATGCCCTTATGGCTCCCAAGACCCTGACGACCTCCTCCAAGCTGCGTCTAGTCCAACTTTATTACCTCCACACGGCATACCTCACCCCTGCACGCCTCTACAGCGCCCGTCCTCGTCCTGCGCGTGATGTAACCACGCTCCTGCAGACTTCTACCACATGACATGGCAATGCCCCCCTCTTGCACCATTCTGGGTTGGGGTAGAACTCACACAGACCTTGGGTTGGGAGGTTCCCCACGACCCGTTACGCCTGATACTGGGAGTGTTCGAAGGCCTCGATGGTTCCCGGGCCGATAAACGCTTCTACGGAACAGCTGTGGCGAAACTCGACATAGCGGCGCTTTGGTCTCAGGCCAAGCCACCTACTATGCGGAAATGGAGACGGGTGTGGTGTGGAAATATGGATTTTCCTGGTCGGTTATGTCCCCTATCTTGGACCCCAACGGTTCTATGTGCATGTCGCAAGTACATGTATGCTCCCTCCAGTTCCAGTAATGATGACGCAAACACATGTGCGTCCACCGTCAACATGTCCTCTGTCAGATCCGCCATAAATGGGCTGGATATTCCATTCCTAAATATGAAAGGCCACCGGCTTTATATGGTTCACTTATGCCATTTTACAGTCCAGGCAAGTAGGCCCTGATTCTGTCATCGAACTCCTCTTGCCTTCTGCCTCTGAAAGCTCCAGTTCAAGCCTGCATCTGTGACCATGAACTTTGTCTCATTCTCTGCGCGGCTCACGAAGCCTGACATCAGCCTATTCTCTGCCAAGAACTGTATTTCACCTTCGAATTATCTGCTTCCCCCTCAGCCGATGCATTCCTGCCTAGTAGCTTAAGTAAACATTCTTCCAGTTACCAAGCAAAAAGGCCCATCTTCTCTGTCCTCATGCAAGTAATTCATAGCCCTGTTACCATGGAATATTCCTACCCCCTCGCATTCAGTGTAGACACCTAGACGCTTGTACACGCACAGTCAGTATAGAATAGATTCTGTCCGAGAGTCCTTCTTTTGTGGATAACATAGTTCTTTAAACATAGGATGTTAGATATGATTTGGGATTAGGTTGACTTGACCCCCCAGACTTCCTGTCTCCACACGTAGAGCTAAATGTCAAGTCCCCGTCACCCCCTAGTTACACGTCAATTACACGTCAGACTGCTGCGCGCGCATCAATGCCAAGTATTATCTTATAGATCCACCTATGTATTACATCATAGCCAATCATGTTCCTTTTTACTCATTATTACACCCATTTTCGGTTACGCAAACCAAACGTCAATGTCCTTATCAATTGTTACGCCTACTGTATTCACTTCATTATGATGTATGTATTATAAAAGTTACTGCTTGTCAATAAAGTATGTACTTCACTTCCTGAACTCCCGTGGTGATGGAACTTGAAGCATCCGATTATAATCGCTTATTGGAATAAAGCCCATTCTGAAACTCTAATATCACGGATTCTGCCTCTCATTTCATTGAGCTATTTTACTATGTTCCTGTATCAAATTCAGTCCCGGTAAAGGAGAAATATTTACCACATGATGGCGCCCGAACAGGGACACTTTCTCATCTCACGCGCCGGCGGTGCGTTGCAGGCCCGGTCTCCTGCCACAGCTGGACGGACAATAACGCGTACCAGCAGGATTTCCTGTATCTCCCTCCGGTCAAGCGGGGGCGACTGAGACTGCAATCAACACCCAGACGAGGCGGTGAGAAGTGCGAAGTATCCCGACCAGAGCCTAGCTGAGAGAGCAAGATCCGAGGTATACAGAGACCCACCAGTCCGAAGTCAAGCCCAGTGTCCGACGAGTCGAGTCGAGTCCAGTCCAATCCGAGTCAAGTTCAAGTTACTGAGGCCTTCCGTTTCCGAAGCTACCCGGTGAGTACCATTACTGGGGAGGCATTTCTGACGTGCACATAGGTTGTGCCGGTCAAGACGGGTTTGGGTACACAAATCCGGTCTGCACTGTTTTAGCAGTGTATCTGTACTGTTTAGCAGTATATCAAGTATTCCGAAGTGTCTAGTTATTATCTAGTTATTGTCGAGAATTAAGCTTGGTGATTAGTTATGCAGACGATCATCATTGTTGTTTCAGTTAAAGGTTTAATGTTTAATGTTTGAAGTGTTTAAGTATATCGTGGTATGAATGACTGTTCATTATCGTGTTTATTGTATTAAGTCTGTTCAAATTCAAGTATCAGGTCAAAATCAAGTATAAGGTCAGTTCTCAATATGCCGTTCTTTTCGAAATTAAGACAGATCACTACCAGAAAAGGGGTTCTCGAAGAAGCCGTCCCTATTCCTCCTAGGGACACCCCAGGGCACTTTATGTATCACAAACATGGATTAGACGCTATATTATTTCTTGATTTATGGGTAGACTATACCAAGGGATTACCAGAAAGTCAGAGGTGGCCCACAGCAGGGACCTGGGATGCAGAGTGCATCATGAAAGTCGAGGAAGAGTTATGGAAAAGGAAAGTCAGACAGTCACAGAAAGACGCCGTTGAATTATGGCGTAAAGAATCACATAGACGAACAGAAAAAGCACGTAGACAGGAAGAGAAGAGTAAAGAGAATTCCAATAAAGTTCGAGAGAATCTATTAATTGAGGAAGGTATCCGAGTGAAATCAGAACAAGTAGACAGACAAAGAAATGCCCTTATGAATGGTATGTATCCCCTTCTGGCCGAAGGATTACCTAAGGCTACTCCGGAAACGCCAAAAGACTTGCCAACCCCATTGTTCCCCATAAAGGTACATCCTAAGGGGCATCCTAGAACCGCAGAAGATGTTTTTCTTTCCTCATATTTAGATGACGCAGCTCCCGAGTATGCCAATTCCGCCCCACGTAGACCGCCTACCAGGGAGGTTCAACGCCAAGATCCAGTACCTGTATCCCTGCAGCAACAAATCGAGTCACAAGTTCCGGCAAGCACATCTGTTTCTGTATCCGCTCCTACAGCTACTTCTATGGCTGTGTCCACACCTGTAGTTGCTGTGTCACGTTCAACGAATCCTTTTACACCCGACGCCCCAGATGGGGCCGCGGGAGGAGCTACCAATGTCTTTTCTACGCCACCCAGAATAAATAAGCTTACTTTTCAAGAGTCAGCGCATTCACGTACACCCAAACTCCTTAGTACCCGTACGCTTAAGGAACTTCTTATAGATTGTAGATATGACCCGGTGCCTGGAAAGGAGGACGAAATGACCATAGCATCATTGCGTATCAGACGAGCCGCAGTGTATTTAGCGAAGTTACCAGGAATGACTGCGCATCTAGATAATATATATCATTTTGTCCAAACAGGGCGAGATCCAGAATGTATTTACAGAGCTATGGAATACCAGAAAGTAGAGATACAGGGGGAACTGTTACGTTTCCTCATAAACTGTGTGATCAGAAATCAAGACCGACCGGGGGTAGACCCGGAAGCCATGAGAATTCTTACAAGATGGAGCCAGAATATATCAGAAGGGAGACATGATAAACAAAATTGTATAATAGCCATGTGCCGAAAGATCCGTAAAGAAATAGAACGCCTACACGAAGAGAGATTAGAGACAGACGAGTTCGAACAAAACGAGGAAGAAGGGCCAGGACTGCCCACAGGACAGTCAGACACCATAGCCTATGTAGGTAGAGGAAGATCTTGTAATAGGAATCAGACTAGATATCATACTGACTCAATACATCCGACGTGTCCAGATAATAACAGGAATTTTCAAATACCTATAATTAATATAAGGTCTAACGAGCATTCGTTCCAAACCGCCGACAAACTACTCCGAGAACGAAGGGGTTATCATTTCCTCGATTCTATGGATGAACAAGATTTAGCCAGGGCAGCTGTCCATTGGGTGGACAGTCCCGGAAAATATAGTGATGATACAGTAGTACGCACATTTTTGAATCTTACCCCAGATGAACAAAGGTTAGCTGGGATTTATATGATCCAACAACTCATTATACTATATCGGAGTCAGCATTCGGACCCTGGTCCCTTGCCTGACATACTGACTGAATTACTTATGAATAAATGGAGAGGTCCAGGTACTGAATTAATTAAAGAAATTCTAGAATCAAGAAAGCAGTATATTCTTTTCGTATGTTCAGAACATGTTCCATTGTCCGTCAAGGAAAGAACTACGTATCACATAGATAGACAGAATCCCTTACGAGAAGTGCACCCAATAAAGGGTGAGGACAATGAGTTTAAACGCGTATTTGTATATACGCCTATATCGAAAATAGAATTGTTAGAAATGAAGAAAGTAGTACCCAGTCATGACAAGGACCCAGCGGGGTTTCACCGAGAAATTAAAGACATGTTACTTATGGGAGAGTATACCTACCCCGACATTATGACAATATTAAAGGTGTTGATGCCTGCTGGCATTTATGAGAAACTCAAAGAAAAAGAGTGGGAGGTAGGTGATCAAAAGACAGAATGGTCAGCATTAGAAGCAGAAGAAAGGGCCCGAGGTCCAGGTTCGGGGCCAAAACTAAGGCATTACCAGGACTACTAGTACAGGTACTGCCACGTTTATTAACTACGAAAAAGGAAGATTGGGGTACAATTTCAGCCTGTAAACAGAAGCAAGATGAAGACACTAGTGATTACTATGCCCGTTTTGAAAAATGTTTTGGTATAAATAGTGGCATAAAAGCAAGTAGCGAATCATACCCACATCTGTTTGTAACAAAATTAGTAGAAAATGCTCTGCCTCCAGTAAAGAATAGAGTATTAAAATTCGAAAGTACCTGGCAAGGTAACACTCCAACACAAATGTTACAAATGTTACAGTACCACCACAATAGAATTAAAGAGGAACAAGAACATGAACACAGACGCATGAAAGACACAAAAATGAAAATGCTAGTTTCCCAGACAGTTCCAGCTGAAGGACATAAAAAGGGTATGACACATTCCGATTCAGCAGGACCTGTAAAAGGGACATGCAATTATTGTAAAAAGCCAGGCCATTACGTACACGATTGTCCAGTTTTAAAACATAATATCGCCATAGGTAAAACACAAGAAAGATCACGGCCACTCAGACAAGACCAGAATGAACAAGGAGCTATACAGCATGTCCAGGCAATGCCAGCCGCACAACAGCCAATACAGTTTGTGCCAGCTGCACCCCCATTGCCTGTTGCTGCCACACAGACAACAACACGACAAATGTATCAGACCGCACAGTATGAATATCCCGAGTATCAGCGTTACGCATGAACTAGCCTAGAGAGGGAAGTTGACTTACCCCTTATCGAGATTCCTGTAGATCAAGAAGGACCTTATGTACATAGTAAATTATTAGGTCAAGATAGAAAATTTTTACTCGATACAGGGGCAAGTCGAACAACTATAAAACGTAGTGAAGTTCCAGGGGCACCCCTCTCAGGCTCACAAAATATATCCCTTGGTTTTTCAGGAAAACCTATTGTTAATGAAGTGTCACAACCTCTGCCACTTACGATAGGACCTCTGACCCGAACTACAGATTTACTGCTTACTAAATCATGTCCAGAAAATTTATTAGGAATAAAAACGTTAAAAGCTCTAGGAGCCATAATATGTTGTTCTCCGGAAGGAGTAAGATTGTTTTTACGTGATTTTAAAGGTCACTATGTATCTAGAGACATGGATCCCCGACTACAGACTTTACCTACACATCTATGGGCACAAGGCCCTACTGATGTTGGTTGCATGAATATTACACCATATCGAGTCACACTAAAGGCAGGAGTGGTGCTACCACGAATGCGACAATACAAGTTACCACCAGATGCTGTAGTGGCTTTACTACAAATCATTGACGAGCTCATTGCCCAAGGAGTAGTTGTGGAAACAGACTCCAATATATGTAATTCACCGATAATACCGATTCTTAAACGAACAGATCCGAAGGCCCCGCCAGTATATCGATTGGTTATTGATCTGCGCGAGTTAAACAAATGCATTGTGCCACAATTCCCTGTGGTCCCAGATATCTCGTCATTATTGACAGCTATTGATTCCGAAGCGACATTCTTCACTGTAATCGATCTCAAGAATGCCTTTTTCAGCGTCCCAATAGATCCGGAAAGCCAATATTTGTTCGGATTTCGTTTAAATGGACGTAGCTTTAAATTCTCACGCGCACCTCAAGGATTTACAGAAAGCCCCAGCATCTATAGCCAAGCATTGAAACGAGAACTTGACAGTATCCACATGCCAGTTAACACGGCTCTGTTTCAATACGTCGATGATCTGCTGATCACCGCAAGAAGTGAACCTGAATGTGAAAAAGCATCACTGACAGTTTTACAATTTCTAGCTGAAAAAGGGCACAAGGTGTCCCCTTCTAAGCTGCAATTCTGTGTCCAGCGAGTTGTTTATCTTGGACACTCGCTGGACAAGGAGGGAAGGCAGCTTACACCCGACCGCATTCAGTTGATAGCTAACATGCCAATACCCAAGACACAAAAGGAGGTGCGGGCTTTCATAGGCCTCACTTCATACTGTAGACAGTGGATTCCGCAATATGCATTCCTAGCAAAACCACTCATTCAGTTAACCACACAGGAGGCAGCCACATCGACTGTTCTCCCTTGGACTCAAGAACATACACAAGCTTTTGAAAACCTAAAGAAAGCTTTATGTCAAGCACCAGTTTTAGCAACACCATGTTACAGAAAACAGTTTACACTCTTTGTTACAGAACGCGAAGGTACTGCTTTGTCAGTACTCACACAGGAACAAGCAGGAGCACACAAACCATGTGCTTATTTTTCTAGTACATTAGATCCCGTAGCTCAGGCTTTGCCTGCATGTCTGAAATCAGTGGCAGCAACAGCCTTAGCAATCAGACAAAGCGATGCCATAGTGTTAGGACATCCATTGACAGTTCAAGTACCACACGCAGTAGAGGTTCTTGTAAATAGAACACAAACACAACACTTGACCGTAGCACGACTTACAGGGTATGAACTTACATTGTTTCAGCCACATATAGAAATAAGACGCTGTAACACATTGAATCCTGCCACACTTTTGCCAGTAATCGGAACAGACCCACTAGCTCATGACTGTATTGAAGTCATTACTGTAACGACAAAACCCAGACAAGACTTGACCGATGTTCCATTGTCAGATCCAGACTTGACATTTTATGTCGATGGTTCATGCATGAGAACAAGTACAGGAGAGTTAGTAGCCGCTTATGCAGTCACAACAGATACTGAAGTCATTGAAACTAATCGTATAAATACTTTGTCAGCTCAAGCCGCAGAGCTCATCGCTCTGACACAAGCCTGTATTCAAGCCACGAATAAAAAAGTCAACATATACACTGATTCACGTTATGCATTCGGAGTTGTACATGACTTCGGCGTGCTGTGGCGAGAGAGAGGTTATTTAACTTCCCACGGTGCCCACATTCAGCACGGACCCCTCATTCATGCATTATTAGATGCGATACATCTACCCACTGCAATATCGATTATGAAATGTAAAGCTCATACGAAGGTTACTGATATCATTTCCCAAGGCAATGATCTAGCCGACAGAACAGCTAAACTGACTGCTCAAACTCAAACCCCCGATATGACAAAGACAATAGTCCCGACACCGACACATTGTATGACAGTTAAAGATCCTACTCTTGACGTAATTGACATACAGACACATGCTACACCAGACGAAATAAAGAAATGGACTGAATTAGGAGGGATCCAAACGGACCAAGGATGGATGATGAAGGAAAGGTCTGTATGGTTCCTCCCTGATTCAATGGTCCAAGTCGTAATTAACACTATACATAGTCCAGCACATCTAGGAGAAAAAGCTATGCTAGACAGCATTCAACACATTTGGTTTAATAAGCATTTACGAGCAGCAGCCAAACAAAAGGTCCGTACCTGTATGATCTGTTGCCAGTTCAACCCAGGAAAAAGTGTTCCCGTAGAACAGGGTGGATTTCAGCCTCCTGATCACCCTTTTGAAGTCCTACAGATGGATTATATCCAGATGGAACGATGTCGAGGATTCAAATATGTTCTCGTAGTTGTCTGCGCTCTGTCCCGTTGGACAGAGGCGTATCCGGTTTCAGATTACACTGCCCCGACTACTGCCAAACAGTTGGTTCGAGAATTCTTCCCACGATACGGTTTACCACGTGTTGTCTACTCAGATAACGGCCAGCCGTTCTCATCCGAATTAATGAAACACGTTTCACTTCTGTTAGGTTATCAGTGGAAATTCCACTGTGTCCGACATCCCGAGGCAGCAGGTCTCGTAGAAAGACATAACCAGATACTGAAAATCAGACTGTCCAAAATATGCAGAGAGAAAGGGGTCGACTGGATAGTAGCATTACCAGTTGCACTCTTTTACATGAGAATGGTAGCACACTCTAGAACAGGGCTATCCCCGTATGAGGTGATCTTCGGTAGACCACCTAATATGTGGGGGACGCCCATACCACGCAAAATAACTGATATTGACTGTAATATGCTGACAGATTACTTGGCTTCCTTGATGTCTGCACTACAATCTTCTCGTTCACAGGTAGCTGCAGCCTTTCCCGACAACACTGAGGTGAAACCCCATGACGTTGTTCCGGGTAATCTTGTCTTTGTGAGAAATTTCGACAGAAAGACTCAACTGGAGCCCAGGTGGAAAGCACCCAAGTTGGTCCTGTTGACCACAAGAACAGCCGTGAAGATCGAGGGCCGCAAGGGCTGGATTCATTCAAGCCACATAAAAAATTTCATGGACTACCTTCGGATATAGACATTGTGCCCTGCACTCCCTCACAGACTGATTCAAAACTTCCTTTGGTGGAAAAAACTGAAAGCGAACTTTACAAAGTTAAGTTAAGGCCTAGGACGTCAGACGGTTTGATTGTTTAAGTCCTCCCCTAGGTGAAGCGGTTGAATCTGTCTCTGACATGTATCCTTTAGACCTGAATCATGAACAATCGCGAAAAATGATGAAACGACAGGCGTATTGTAAATCACTGCGTAGCCACTGCATAGTGACATTATTAATTTTGTTTTCATTGAATCTTTTAATAATTATTACAAGTATGTTGTTGCACATATATTACCCTATTTCTAGACATGTTTATAATGTTGCTGCAGAACATTCTTTTAGTGACTTACCTCCGCATGAATTGTCTTACAGACTTGCGCTGCGCAATAACACTTTCATTAGTATGTTACATCATTCCCATCAGACTAGTAACGCCACCAATTGTTGGGTGTGTGGCCGACTCCCTCCCTATCAGAATTATGAAGGAGTCCTGCCTTTCTTTCCGCATCCATTTACACATAATGGCTCCTGTGGAGCATGGTTTAGTTTAATTAATTCCATAGACTCAGACACAGCAGTTTACCAAGATCATTGGGTATGGGGAAATCTGAACCTAGTTTTACTCAAGGTCTGCTACCCTGACAAGGAGGGTCGCCCCAAAAGAACAGGAACTGATCTAGAAAATGAAGTGTATGGATTAGGTAATTTTACACCTAATCTCAGGATTCTAAATGTCGTATCTGAAATTGAACTAGTCTTACCCACCATGTCAGTATTCCCAGCAAAAGGTGAATTGTGTGTAAGAAAGGTTGGTTCTATACATATGGGCCATAGTAAATGCACTACTACAGTAGAATTCAGTGATCAAGGCAAATCTTCATTTAGAGCTTCTCGCCACTCCTACTTTATATGTGGTCAGACTGCATATATGCGTCTACCTCTAGATTGGGATGGTACCTGCTACATAGCATTCCTTTTGCCACCTGTTTTCCTAGCTCCTCCTGATTATTACAGAAATATTCATTTAGTACACAACAGAGAACGGAGAGATCTCCCCATTGTCGATTACACTGAGACGGCATGGGACAAGTATGTAGATTTTAATAAAGGCATCTTTCCCTATATAGGTACTGTTACTAATAGTAAGCTAATACGTAGATTAACTAGAACCCTTGAAGCAGTAGTGAATGAAACTATTTCCGCCTTAGGCAATTTAACAGAAGAACAGTCTGCTATGCGGATTGTTGTGCTTCAAAATCGTCTTGTCCTTGACGTCATCCTGGCTGATAGAGGCGGAGCTTGTAGGGTCATCGGATCAAGCTGCTGCGTATTCATACCAGAAAATTCGCCATCCGTATATAAAGCCATCACTCGCCTTCATAAGATAGTAAGCCAGATACACCAGAACCCAGGCACTTGGACTTGGTCCAGTTGGTTTTGGAATACGGTATCAGCCTGGGGATGGAGAGTTCTATCCTTCCTAGGTATTGGCCTTCTCATACTATTCAGTTGCTGTCTATGTCTGCAATGTGGACCAGCAATTTGTGGTCTATGTGCCACATCGTGCATTCCACATCAAGATTTTCATTCAAGATCCCGGAAGAAGAAAGAAGAACAAATGATGCTATATGAACAGATCAATGGATTGATGAAGATTGATATCTCTTGAAGGGCAAGAAGGGGACAAGGAGGGAATGTGGAAATATGGATTTTCCTGGTCGGTTATGTCCCCTATCTTGGACCCCAACGGTTCTATGTGCATGTCGCAAGTACATGTATGCTCCCTCCAGTTCCAGTAATGATGACGCAAACACATGTGCGTCCACCGTCAACATGTCCTCTGTCAGATCCGCCATAAATGGGCTGGATATTCCATTCCTAAATATGAAAGGCCACCGGCTTTATATGGTTCACTTATGCCATTTTACAGTCCAGGCAAGTAGGCCCTGATTCTGTCATCGAACTCCTCTTGCCTTCTGCCTCTGAAAGCTCCAGTTCAAGCCTGCATCTGTGACCATGAACTTTGTCTCATTCTCTGCGCGGCTCACGAAGCCTGACATCAGCCTATTCTCTGCCAAGAACTGTATTTCACCTTCGAATTATCTGCTTCCCCCTCAGCCGATGCATTCCTGCCTAGTAGCTTAAGTAAACATTCTTCCAGTTACCAAGCAAAAAGGCCCATCTTCTCTGTCCTCATGCAAGTAATTCATAGCCCTGTTACCATGGAATATTCCTACCCCCTCGCATTCAGTGTAGACACCTAGACGCTTGTACACGCACAGTCAGTATAGAATAGATTCTGTCCGAGAGTCCTTCTTTTGTGGATAACATAGTTCTTTAAACATAGGATGTTAGATATGATTTGGGATTAGGTTGACTTGACCCCCCAGACTTCCTGTCTCCACACGTAGAGCTAAATGTCAAGTCCCCGTCACCCCCTAGTTACACGTCAATTACACGTCAGACTGCTGCGCGCGCATCAATGCCAAGTATTATCTTATAGATCCACCTATGTATTACATCATAGCCAATCATGTTCCTTTTTACTCATTATTACACCCATTTTCGGTTACGCAAACCAAACGTCAATGTCCTTATCAATTGTTACGCCTACTGTATTCACTTCATTATGATGTATGTATTATAAAAGTTACTGCTTGTCAATAAAGTATGTACTTCACTTCCTGAACTCCCGTGGTGATGGAACTTGAAGCATCCGATTATAATCGCTTATTGGAATAAAGCCCATTCTGAAACTCTAATATCACGGATTCTGCCTCTCATTTCATTGAGCTATTTTACTATGTTCCTGTATCAAATTCAGTCCCGGTAAAGGAGAAATATTTACCACAGTGGAATGGTGCGGAACTCAGGAGGAACACCTCAGCGAGGCCCGGGGCCGTCCCGAGCTTTTCGGTAAGATATTGGGCAAGTGGTTCAACTTGGTGCCCTGAGGGACACGAACACGTCCTGTAAAAGAATGTTTGCCTGCAGGTGCTCTACTCATTTTCAAAGTGTTGTACGAGTCTCAGTCGTACTTCTTCCCAATGTAATTCACCTCTTTACCATGTCTGACTGTGCTGCCATTATTTTTTTTGTGATCTGTTCTCAAAATACAAATAAACTTGATTATCAAAAAAAAATAATAGGAACAAAGTAGACGAGGATAAAAAAAACTACATGTGAAATTTAAATTGAAGGTTATGACAGTGAAAAGATCTAGATTCTGAGATTCGGGTCTACAATTCATGGATCTAGAAAGCCTGAAAAAGCTACTAGTACGTTGCCAAGTTTTTGTTGCCCTCCCACCCTTGCCTTTCATTTTCTGCGACATGTATAACTTTCTATTTGTTTGAATTCAATAAACAGATATTAAGTGAAAAAGCTACTAGACCGACCTCAACGCTTTAACTGAGGTTGTGTGGCTACCTACTGCGACAAATCAACAAACACTAACAGTTTCACTGTTAAACAGCATAATGCTACCCACAAACACCTGCTTTCTTTCTATTTTCGATTTTATCCACGAGGACAATAAACAACTACATGTTCTCAATGATGGAAGGACCCAATTTAAAGTAGAGTGATGCAAAGAGAGCATAGAAAATGCAACAATTAGAAAAACCGCTCTCTGGTATTACAGACATCTTGGATGCATCTACAAAACAAGGAGAGCCCGACGCAACAGATTTGTGCCTGTAAAAAATAATGCAGCATTCCATCTCAATTCTTACTTTAATCAATAAATAATAAATAAAGAATTAAACCCCCCCAAAAAAATCCATTACCAACTGCTGAAAAATGGGGAAAAGTGAGGGAAAATCTATTAGACACCTTAAACAAAGAGTACTCCATCGGTATAACCTACTTGACTATGAGAAGCATACAGCATTAGAAACACATTTCTACATAAAGGACAGTTATCTTATGGCACATAATATAAAGAGAGAAGGTAGGAGGGTTGGCAGAAGGAGAGAGAAGGGAGCTAGCCATCTTGAACCTCTGTGTGACAATCCATAATAAGGTTGACCAAACAATAAGAAAAAAACAGTAGTCTTCAAGCAGGTTTTTAGAGTTTGAACCTGAACTTGCAGTCCAAGAACACCCTGGCATGAACACCCCCATCCTATCCCTGACAATGTGCCAACCCCCACCCACTAAAAATTTACATTCAATATACTTAGAGCCTTTTTTTACAAACTAAATTTAATCTTATTATAATTAACCATCAACAAGACTTCAGCACCAGTATTGACTGGAGTTATAGTAAAATCAGCCCATTTAAAAGAACATCAAGAAAGGGTCAATAGTAGGTAAAAATGTGTTTAAACCTTTTGAGAAGAAAGGTTTTGGTATCAAGGGCCAGATGTACGACCATTCTGTTTTGCGCGTCCCAAATTGCGACAAATTGCAAGTCACACATCACAATGTACAACAGTGTCTCAGACACTGTAAGCGATTCCCAATGGGGTCCCAAAATGCGGGGCTCATGAATATTAATGAGCCACTATCAATTTGCGACCCCATTGGGAATGACTAGCCCTCCCAAGAATGGTGGCCTGCTGGGCTCAGCAGACCACCATGTCAGGGACTGCTTTTCAATAAAGAAGGTTTTGTTTTTTAAAATGCAGCCCGTTTTCCTTAAAGGAAAACAGGATGCATTTAAAACAAATAAATAAATGAAACATTTTCGTTTTATTTTTTAAGGGCAGGCAGAGGTCCCGGAGACTAGTGCCTGCCCCTAAAAACTATTTTCCCCCGCATTTGCAAAGGGGAAAGGGTTCCCTGGGGACCCCTTCCCTTTTGTGAGTGCATTACCACCCTCTTGAAGAGGGTAGTAATGTGCGAGTGTTTTGCAACCGCTATTGCGGTCGCAAAACATTCATACATGGCTTTGGGGGTCGCTATTAGGAAGAGAACGCTCCTCCCTAATAGCGACTCGCAATTCCTAAATAGCGAGTCTCAAATAAATTGCGACTCGCTATTTAGGAATTGTACATGGCCCAGTGAACTTTTGCATGCGCAAACGGGTCGCAAAGACGTTTGCGCATGCAATTTAGGGTCGTACATCTGGCCCTAAATATTTTCAAATTAGATGTAAAATACATAGAACGTAAAAATGGAACAAAATGTTGCTTGCTAAATGTTTCACGCTAATTGAGCCATTTATTCTGCACTATATTTTTTAAAACATTTTCTAACTTTAAACAATCACAGCTGTCAGGATATACGGGAGTGCTGTAGCTAAAAATCAAGTAATTCCACAACAAAAGCAACAGCATCAAGTAATAGATATTAGCATAATCGAGACAGGATAATTAAGCAGTGGATATAATAATTTGGGGTGGGGGTGAAAAGAGGTAAGTAAGGATAAGAGTGTGGGTTGGGGTCGCAGAGAACACTTTCTGTGTTCAGTATTCAATGGATAAAAGCAAATAGGACCTTAAAGAGTGTATGAGATAAAATAAATCATGCAATAGCGACTGGATTAGGAGAGGAGGAGCATTGCGCATCCGGGGACATCACAGTGCTACAGAGAGGAAGCCTGATCATTCAAGGCTTAGGGAATTAGAAAAAAGTGCATTCGTGTGGCTGTCTATTTTGAACGATACTTTTCCCCAGATTCTTACTATGGAATATTTGTGGAGAGCTATAGCTCCCTCTCTTCACAGGACCTTACTTTCTGCCTCAGCCCCTTGAATAGGGCAGCAGTCCATGCTGCCATTGAGGGAGGGGTTGCCACTTTTCAATTGTATGAGTGTGTGCTTCGCAAGAAAGTCGGAAAGATTAGCAAAAGGGGACGCTTCTTTGTTTCGGAGCGCTTATAGATGACAAGTGTTATCATTACCCAGTCGGAAGGGATAGGCCTAGCCACAAAGGTTAAACCAAGGCAATAGGTTTGGCCCAATATGGTGCCAGGAAAGATAAGGTCCAAAACATATGTTGCAAGTCTGCCGAATTTACTAAGAAATGGGGCAGGTGGCGTTAGCCAAAGGCAAATATTTGTTGATCACCGCAGGGGAAAGATATGCTCTGCGTAGGATATAGAATTGGATGGGCTTAAATTTGGTACTAAGGGATACAACTTAAGGATAGGCCAGCGCTTGTGACCATTCAGATTCGTGAACTCTGCCTGCTTTCACTTCCCTCTCTCGGAGTGAAGCTAGAGAGGGGGACATATGAAAACAGCGACCTGTAAAATGCCTGCTCTGTGAGGCCATGGTATAGACACAGCCTGAACAAGTGTGTGCGATCAGATTCGACATCAACAATGGAACAGGTACACCCAAGAACTGCAGACCATCCACATTTGGTTGACATTTTGCCCCAGTCTCACCTATAATACCGGCACAATAGACGTTCATTTGGCAGCCACATGGCGCACTACTTCAGAGGACTATAGGGTAGTAATGAGTCCTGATCGGTGCTCGCCCATGAACCCAGCCCCTACCGCTGATCTAGAGCAGTTAGTACATAAAAGCCTTTGGAGACTGTAATGCGCACACCCCATATACCTGTGAGCTGCCAGTCAATCTACGCCAGATCATGTTAATGTCACCTGATGAATGCAATTGGGCTGCTCACTTCTGATGTCCACTGCACTTCACGATGGTCCCCAACAAGCCCAGGGTCCAGACTATGTTGTGTTGCAACCCAAGTGTTGCTAAAATGTTCCCTATGCCACATGCTCCGCTAAATTCAATCTAGGGACATGAATCTTCATCCTATGGGGTACGGGATCCCCTTCACTGCCTCTCCAACCGACAGCAGACAGCTAACCAGCGTGCAATGAAGGTAGCTCACCCAACACAGTGGAGCGAGTGTGGGTATGTTGTAATTGTTACTAGAATAAGCTCATGCAATGTTTTACTTTGGATTGCATTCTGCCTTCCATGAGAATGTTTAGTCGGGGAACGCAGAAGGAACTCCAGCTTATCCTGTGATGACTTGTGGTAAGTCACTATGCTGTGCTGCTGCAATAAACCTATTTCTTACTCTTGGATTGTATTGGGCTTTGTTGGCTTTCAGAAGGCTAAGGACATGCTGATGTTTATAAAGTGGCACTTCTGAGGATGTAGCTAAGGTTCATACCCACTACTAATATCGCTGTGAATAGGTTCAAGTTTTACACTAGAGCACAAAAGGAGGGAGAATAATGTGACACTTTTTTGACAGCTTTAAGAGGGCTGTATATGACTTGCAATTGTGGTCCTATGGCAGATAAAATGATTAGAGATCAAATTATAGTGCATGTGAGGAAGAAGCAAGCCGAAGAGCAGTTATGGGTTGTCCCAAATTACAAGGTACTATATCCACAGCAATGGCATTAGAGCAATCTGAAAAATGGATGTCAACAGTGAAGAGCATTAGCATACATGTGGGGTGTGCTGAGATGTGTGTGTTGTAAAAGGCCCAGATGACCATCGTGCAGATGGATTTAATGTGGGTGGGTCACGTGCAAACAGTTCTAGTGGTTTGAGGAAATCAGAAAAACCAGAGAAGAATGGTACGTGCTATAGATGTAGAGGTAGTGCACACATTGTTAATATCAGGACACCAAGCATATGAACCAAAGAATGTAAGAAGTTTGGTCGAGTGGGGCATTTTGCACGTGTTTGCAGTGATCTCAAAAGGAATCCTGGTTAAACACGTGGTAACCAACTCTTCAGCTACCTGTAAGTAGCTCTCCTGGTTACAGACTACTAAATCAGATGCTTTTGCTATGTTGAGTAATATATGTACCCCAAAACTGAACAGCGTGATGAAAGTATGTTTATTTTCACAACTCATTAACTGATGTTTGGAGAAAAATGGTTGAATTTCCAAATATATTTAAAGCTGATATCTGATGATAAATAATGAGACTTTGGGGAGACCTATTAATAATATTATGACCTTGGTGCCAGGGTCATTGTGGCTATATTTGTTATGCATTACAAACTGATACAGCCTTTTACCTGCTGGTAACTCTGCCTGATGCACAAAGGTGATCATCGTACTCTTGCCTGACAGGATCACTATTACCACATTACAACTATTAGTAACTCGGTATGATTTTCACTGAACATAAGTATCTCTGATTACTGAAAAGGTTGGAGGCCGATGATCTAAACCATTGTGCGAATGTGGAAAAGTAACCTGAGAGCAGTAAGGGAATTGTGTTATCCATCCAAGAGGGTGGGGAGACGCTATCAGAACAATCTTTGGAGAATCTACCTAGATGAATAGTTCAGGGGTGGAACTAGATCTTACAGCTGATTCGGGCTCCCCTTGGACCATAATCACAAGAACATATTTAAAGGAAAGATGTGGTGGGATACAGGACACAGAAATTGCTACCTTCAGACATTATTGCTGAGAGTTCTAAGGGTTCTACTATTGACATGGATGGCTATGTGAATGTAAAGCTGGAATTTACGGGTAGAAGAGTGCAAATTAACCTTTATGTAGCTGTGAAAGGAGTGAAAGTGTTGGGTTGGAGAGATCAGTGTAAATTTGGAATAATATTAAATGCCCATTGAAGAGAGCTGGTGTCACTGTGTAGTGAAGGGAATGTTGTACAAGTACTATCCGTTGATGAGAGCAATGGAGAGAAGATTATTGAAGAATGTTTCCCAAATATTTTCTCTAAAACAAATTTAACAATTAAAGGATTTTGTGCACAGAATCAGGATAGAAAATTAATGCTGTGCTGGTGAAGCAGAAACTTAGTGGTGTACCCATTCTCAGGGATCAGCTGAGGAGATGCTGAATGAATTGGTCAAAGGTGGAATAATTGAGGAAATTGAGTCAGTAGAGTGGGTTTCTCCCATCGTTTTAGCTCACAATGTCGATCAAAAATTGAGATTGTGTGTTAACTTGAGGGCCTTGAATTCCAGCATGATAAATGTCACCCACTGCCCACATCAGTGAAGGGGTGTCAATACTTGAAGGTGCAAAAATATTTTCTAGTCTAGATCTGAGGCCGTTTACCACCAATTCGAACTGTCTGAAGACTCTAAACAATTTATAGCCTTCATCACAACACAAGGATTATATCAGTTTAACAGAATGCCTTTTGGTTTAGCCTCTGTGGCTTCTGTATTTCAGAGAGCTGCTTCACGTATTTAGAGATGTTGAAAAGTATGTAAAATATTTTCAAGATGACATATTCATTTTTTCTAGGAATAAGAAAGAACATTTGCAACATATTTTTGAAGTGTGCAACAGATTGGAAAAATATGGGCTAACTCTCAAGGGACACAGATTCAAATTGTTTAAGAAATCTGTTGAGTATTTAGGTCACACTCTGTCGGGGGATGGGCCTAAGAAAGCAAATGTGAAAGCTATCATTGAGGCACTACGGCCCACCAACAAAAAACACTTGCTTTCCTCTGCTGGTATGTGTGAATATTACAGCAAATTTATAGAAAACGATGCCACCAAAATGGAGTCATTGAGAAAGCTATCAAGACAAAATGTTGCATATGTGTGGTCGGAACAAAACCACTCTGCGTCTGAGAATGAAAGTTCTCACGCTAAGACCATTCTGTATCAAGAAAGAATGTGTAATCACAGTAGATGCGAGTATGTATGGGGTAGGTGGTGTTTGTCAAAGAATTCACAAGGAAGAGTGGAATGTTGCGTTTGCATCTCGCACCTTGAGTAAGACGGAACGTAGATATGCTGTCATTTAGTAGATATGCTGTCATTTAAAAGGAACTGGTAGCGTGTGTGGCCAATAGAACACTTCAAAACTATGTATGGGGTAGCAAGTTTGTGCAAAGAACATACTACAAGCCCTGGGTCAAAACATTTTCTCTTGGGGGTGGGTGGAATTTGCCAGCATGTATTGCCACACTTGCCTCCAGAATGCAGGAGTATAATTTCAAAACAGATTTTGCGCCAGGAAAACAAAATGAACCAGCTGATTTTTTGTCACGATTACCATGCCAGCAGTCCGATGAGGGAAGTATTGCAGAAGAATGTGAGATGATTGCCACCATAAAGGATGCTGTGGAAAGGAATCTCAATACATTTTGGAAGAAGGGTGGATAAAGAGTTAGGTAACTGATGAGTGTGGCAGGCTACAAAGAAATGTGTATTCGAAGGATGGCACAAATGGAGAGATGTCAAACCAGAGTGGTTGTCCATGTACAAGTTAGCAGATGAGTTGAAAATAGAAGGAGATTTGTTGTTTAAAAGAGGATAATGTGTCCCTCCTAGATGGGTACAAGAAGATATTCCCAAACTGGCTCATTAGGGACATACAGGTTTGTCTGCTATGAAATGTTTAGTGTGTTCTTACTTTTGGTGGCCTGGATTGAACAGAATGTTAGACGAACTGCGAGGGAGATTGAAGTGTGTGCTTGCAGTAAGAAAATGTTGATGGTCAGTGCAGCACAATTGAAATATGTAGAGTGGGCAGAGTTTCCGTGGGAAAAGGTAGCTTTTGATATATCTGGTTCATTCAATTTTCTTCCCATGGACACTCTGCTTGCATTAGTTTTGATAGACTATCATTCCAAGCGACCAGAAGTAAAATTTGTGGCACAAGCTATTACAAGCATGGTGAATGAATTCTTTAAGTGTTTGCTAGAGAAGGGTGTCCCTCTGTTTTGGTGATGGACAATTGTGTCCAATTGACATGTATAGAAATGGAATCTTTCCTTAAGCATTGTAACGTCAAAAATGTGATTACAGCATTATAAGAGCCACATGAAAACAAGTGGAGAGGTTCAACTGTGTGTTGAAGAGTTATGTTGTTGAGACACATGGACAAGGAGTTGATTGGAAAAATGCTCTAAGAGAAAGGTTGTGGATGTACTGTTAACTCCCCACACCCTCACTGAAGTTAGTCCTTTCAAGTTGCTTAAGAGCAGGGATCCTGCTTCCAGTTTATGTCCCTGGTGGTTCCAAAAAAAGTGTGATAGACGTGAAGAGAAATGTGATGTAAAAAAAGAAGCGGAAAGAGTGAGGAAGAAACAAACTAAGAAATGGTATGATGTTAAGTGAAAGACAAAGGCACATGATATCAAGGTTGGAGACTGGGTGAGAATTCTTAAACCAGGAATCATAAACAAAGGTCTCTGAAATTTGGCAGAGCCAAGAAGGTACTGAAAGTATTCACTAATTATAAATGTACATCCAGTATTTGTAAAGCGCGAACAGCTATCCGAAGGCATCCCAGCGCTGGGGGCCGTCAGGAAGATTAAGCAAGCTATTGCCCAGAGTCACATGGTGCTGGGCTGACCTGCCGCCGGTGCCGTGGATCGAACCGTGAGCCCCAGATTCCAGCGTCAGTCGCCCTGGCCGCGGCGCCACACCTCTTCCCTTCGTGGCGCCACACCTCTTGTCTTGCCATCTTGGTTTACCTGCGGTTACCCAAGATGGCAAAGGATGGAATGTGAAAAGAGTAGCTAAATGTGCAGGAATGAGTTTCCGTGGTAGCAGAAAGAACGAGGAGAAGGACACAGAGGAGGATTACGCAGGATTGTTGGTGAGATCTGATGACAATTTATATAAAAGGAACCAGAGTGATGGGCGCAATGAGCAAACTGTGCTATATGACAATTTGGATGTTAATGGAGATTCTGTTGCCTCAAGAGTTAAAGGGGCAAGCAGGATCAGAGAGCCACCTGGAAACTTTGCTGTTTTTGTCAAATAGAGAAGTTATTAGCTAAGATGTCGTTTTTATGTTGTGTGACTTTTTTAACCTTAATTTATGTATTTATTATTGTTGGTTTTGGTTATCTATTTAAGTTTATTATATGATTCATCTTCTTCCAAAAGAAGGGGATGTGTTGTAATTATTACTATAACAACCTCATATACATACCAATGTTGTGCTTTGGATTGCATTCTGCATTCCATGAGAATGTTTAGTCATGGAATGCAGAAGGCACTCCAGTTGATCCTGTGATGACTTGTAAATCGCTATGCTGTGCTTCTGCAATAAACCCATTTCTTACTCTTGGATTGGACTGGATTTTGTTACTGGGTGTCCCATCTGGCTCAAGCAAAGTCTCTGAGGGAACACCCTGTAGGCCATATCAGCACCTCTAACCCCCTTGCTTCCCAAAACATTTTCACCAACCCTAGATAGCCTAACTCAACATGCAGCACACATCTGCCACTCACAAGGCTGCTAGGTCTCAGGGTGCAAGATAATTTAGATGGATTGTGCTGTGGGCCAAAGAGGACCTTCTTGTGCAGTAGAGTGCCACGTTCCATAACAGGGCCAATTAAAGTGTGGTGGAACAGCCCTATTACATCACAGTCTAGGATCTTTTGTCTCATGTAGGACCCGAGCCCATTCTCTTGGAGAAAACTCCAGACATGTCAGGGCCATTGCCATTTTCTTTTAAAGGTTAAATTATTTGGTTTGGAGGTTTATTTCTGTGAAACAAAATGAACTGTGAGAAGGCACCATGACACTCTGGTCTGCTTAGCATTGACATGTTTTTTTGCCACAAGTGTTCTGGCCATGTCAGAGGGAGCACTTTAGAGAAATGTACCCAGGAGAGTGGAAGGAAACTAAATGTAGCTGTGCAGTCAGGCAACCATGCTTAAAATAACCCCTTCCGGGGTGTATTTCGAACCAAATCTATTAAACTAATCACCTGGATTTGTGATTTGCAACGATTACCGAAATTCCTGAATAAAAGAACAAGTGAGTCGATCAAAAGAAAGCCCCTTTCACTGTCCTTGTTTGGGGTGGGTACATTAGCTCACAAAACGTATCTACTCTTAAAAGCGTGCTAGTGTACACAAGGTGGAAATCCAGTATAAAGGGACAACATCTTCAGCTGATGGGGTGATAAGCTGTGACTCTGCTGCAACGTATGCAAGGGACTGCACGTACTGTAGAAGCAGCTGAAATACAAGCAGAATTTGTTAACTATTTATAGACAGGCTCACGTTCAGCGACGAATCAAGTAAACCATGGATGCAAAAGCAAGGCAAGGCACATGTATCATGCTGCCTTTTTCCAAGCCACCAATAAAATGCAACCTAATGAAGAATGGCACAAACTTCACTTTCACAAACAGATGGACTGGCCAGTGCACTAATGCTGGAGCTTCTCAGTAAAAGTTATACTAGAAAAGCATTGCATGAAAACATTTCATCCAACAAATCAATAGGGCCCAGACCTATCAACAGATAGGACCGGGTTCACTGAGGCACTACGCTATATACCAGCAGAATGGAAGATCACTAAATGAGACAAATGTTAAAACCGTCAATTTTTCTAGTAACTCATCCATAAAAATAAATAAATAAGTTGAGGAAGGCCACAAAGAAACAAACAAACAGCAGTTTTATGGCTTCGCCTCGCCTGGGGCATATCAGACAGATGTATTATTTCTTCATAAATCTTAAAAATACCACTAAGCTGGTTATCCCATCAGTGAATCGGTAAAGCAGTTATGAAGTGGAAAATGCATAATTAAAAAAAGTCCACAATTACAATCTTACAATACCAGAGACCTCATTAGGAAAACGAATTAGATCTCCAAGTTGTCTAACACATTCCAACCCTAAACACATTCTAATAAACAGGTTTCTTCTCTCCATATTTATTATTCAGATATAGTGTTGGGTGAAGCCAGGATGATCCCTGTGGTCCTGCCAACCAACCATTCCACACAGTAATCTCCAAGCAGGATCAAATGTAGCCCCTTACTTAAACATCCGGACGCAGGCATAAAACAGTCGTACAAGACCATTTCTCGCCTTACGCGAACTGCCCAGGAATGAATGGCATTAGTCTCTATCTGTTCCCAATATAGTCATAATTGCAAAAATGCATGTTACCAGCAGAAGGGCATACGTTTGATCACCCCAGAAAGACTTAGAACTGAGCAGTGATTCTCAGACGATTAGTGGCTCAGCATACAAAGGTGTCAAGCGTCTAAACAAACATTAATCAGGTTGCACTGGAAGATCACAATTGCTCCTAAGCAGTGGTGCCACTCACTTCCACTCCATGAACGTCAGATCCTGCGTGCCCAACAATTCTGCAGAACAAATAATATAATATCTGACTGTTCTATGATGTTACTCACCTCAGATGAACAATCTCTCGGTCTTCGAGTCCTCCAAATTCCAATTTTTCCAAAAATAAAATTTGTATGATTTTTCGATGACTCAAAGTCTACTGCTACTAATTCAAAGAAATCCATATTATTATAAGCCTAGCATTATGATTCCCAGTCTCAAACACCAGTTTTTAAGGTCTGTGTTAAAGCACACCTTTCTCTGTCGGGCAAGGTCTTTTGTGATAACAAAACCATAAAAAATGCATGGCGGAGCTTTGGGTTAACTCCAGAAGCAACTGATTCTTTGGAGACCCACTTACACGCTGGTTCAACCCACAGCTAGCATACATGGAGCAGGATGTAACTCACCTACAGGATAAACCTCCAAGGAAACGATTTGGTAACTGGAAAGTCAGTCATCTTAAGTGATTACATACAGTGTGGAACTCTATGTGAGTCCTCATTTTGAAGGGGTGAGTACAGACAAAGTACTCAGTCTTCCATTAAAATGCATGAAGTGAATTGTTTTCAAGAACTGCAGCAGCAGACAACATGGAGAAAAGTTCCACCCGCTAAATGCAATACACAATCCTGGTAATAAATCCTGACTAAGTATGAACGAAGCATGAACTAAGCATGGTAGTCAAAAAATTGCAAAAGAAAAGAAAAGTACAGCTAAGTGTATAGTTTTTTGGTTCTTTTGTTCCGTTTTTTGTTTTCTGAGTGAGGAATGATGTGTACCACTCTGGGGTTGGTGCCTATGGTGCAACCTTATATCTTCCTGATTTTCTGATTGCATTCTGCCATCATGAATATGCAACAGTTGTTTAGTGCGTTTACAATAACACAGGTGATTGCTAAAAGGCCTTAGGAAGTGAGTTGCAGATGACGAAAGACAGCATTTAGGGAGGGTTGTTTTAGATGGAATCATTTCGTGCTAGAAAGGAGCTACAGATGTCTGCATTTTCACTCACTTTCCTTGGGGTGCCATACAGCTTAGATTTTTAGGGCCAGATCAAGAAACATTTTAGGTCTCGCCTCAGACAGCGCATCACTGTCACTATTATTGGATTGCTTCCGATTTGTCGGCTTCCATTCCTTTTTTTGTTTGCTCATCCCCCCGACACATTTTCAGGCTTTGTTGCGTTGTGACACTTTTGTTGTGCCATTCCCAGACATGTATTAATTGTGTTATGTTGTATTCAGTATACCATTGTGTTACGTTTTGGAGTTTACTTTAAAAACGTCAACAAATGCTACTACATTTCCAGCCATAAGTAGCACATGCCTTGAACTTATCTGAATGAGAAACCATTTACTATATCAATCAATCAAAGATAGCTTTATTCGATTTCATAGTAAAAACCATAAAAGCACAATACATAAAAACAATCACGCGTTAAAAAATAGACAAATGGGTCCAGTTAAATACATCATAACAATAAAGCAGACTTATTAAACACAGAGTTGGAAAAGACTAAGCCATAGAAGATCTGCATCTGACTGAATATTTTAAAAATTTAGATACAGCATAAATAGTCATTTCATCTTCCAGCATAAGCAGTTTAACATAGGCTGGTCTACACTGCCTTAGACCCCAAATTTTTAATAATGGGATTAGGTGTCTCTTCCTCCCCCATGCATAAAATTTACAAAACAGAAGACTATGTATTGTTGATTGCACAGAAAGGTCATCGCATGGACATTTAATTAAATGTGTCGACCAATTATTTACATCAGGGAATGTTATCAACCTATAGTAACAATCGGTTCTCAGACGAGCCAATAACATTCTATCGTAACAAGTTTGATCAGGCGATAAATAAAGCTGTAGACCAGGGCCCTGTAGGAGTAATTGATTTTGTAATACAGATTTTTTACTCCTTTCCTTAGACCACCGTTCATTCTCCAGGAAAACAAGGCAACAGTCCTTAAGTTCCTTTCTCGTAATCAAGGATAATGAAGTAGGATTGTTAAAATATCCTGGAAGTTCTATGTTGGTCAAAAAGACCTTTATGTATGCAAGCCACTGAATGTGTTTTGCGCTCTCAAGTTTTATGCAATCAGATAAAACAGCTCTATTTAAAGTGGTAGCTGATGAGGTCCATATCTTGTGCCATAATAATAAAGGACTGATTTTAATCAAATCAGATATGTATACTATATCTAATTCCTTATGGCAAACATATGTAGAAGTGGACTTGGGAACAGCTAACAAATACCGAAGGAAAATATTTTCCTTTACTTGGATTTCCCGGCAGTCTGCAATGCCCCAAATTCCAGCCCCATATGTAGCTGTTGAAACACATTTCGATTTATAAATATCTAATAAGATACGGACGGGTCTGCCTCCCAAGTTATTTGCAAACTGTTTCAGTGCACCAATTGAGCGAACAAAAGCCAAATTCCTAGTACTAACTGCTGTTGCCCATGTGCCCCTTTTGTTAAAAAGAATCCCTAAGTAAGAGAAGGTGTGTGTTAATTTTATCTTAGACTGATTTAAAAAAGTATTACAAGGAACTTTATTCATTGATGTGCAGCTCATGGTAAAAGTTTTCCCAACGTTAATTTTTAGGCCCCTGGATGTCATAAAAGCTGAAAAACTAGTTATTGCCTTTTGGAGGCCTTTTTGGGTTCTAGCCATGATAACCGCATCATCTGCGTATAATAAAATGGGAACGGCATCGCCATTTATTTGAGGATAATCTACTTCCTGTTTTGATAAAAAAATCCGCCACTCCGTTTATGTTTAAATTAAAAAGAAAGGGAGCCAGAATACATCCCTGTCGGACGCCTTTCATAATTGGGAATTTGTTTGTACATTCCCCTTTTTTGCCAAAACGGACCTTTGCTCCTGCTCCTCGATACAACTCTTTTATGAAATTAAGAATTTTAAGATCGATATCAAATGCAATTAAAGTAGCCCACAAAACCTCATGGCTTAAACAGTCGAAGGCTGAACTTAAATCGACAAAAGTCATGAAAAGGTTACCCTTTTTAGCTGTCATATATTTTGCAGTTATTATAGCTAAATTGAGTCCTTGTTCGACTGTGCCTAAACCTTCCTTAAAGCCATACTGGAATTTAGAAAGAATGTTACTATCTTTGGCCCACGTTTGTAGCCTATTTAGGATAAGTCTGCCTGCCACTTTCATCAGCGAATCAAGCAGCGAAATAGGCCTATAACATTTGGGGTCGTTACGGTCTCCCTTTTTAAAAATAGGAACAATTATCGCTTCCTGCCAGGTCACAGGAAATCCCTTTTTATTGTAACAATTTAATAGATTTGTCAGGAGCTGGGCCCATAGGGTGGTATTTTCCTTAACTAGATCTATAGGGATCCCATCTGGTCCAGGGGCTTTGTTTTTTGTGCTATCAGATAAGGCTAGCTCCACCTCAGATACAGAGAAAGAAATCTCCAGAGGGAAGCCAGCAGCTGAAATGGGCCCACTATCGATTACCAAGTTTTGACAAGTACTTTGTGGACTAGGTAAGTCATCCTTCTTATAAAGTTCGGTAAAATGATCTATCCAGACTGATTGATCAATTGCCAGTTCTACCACATCAGATTTTCTGTCCAGGAAAAACGGAGCATTAACAGCTTTCCAGAACGCAATGTTATCTCTCAGGGTAGACGCCTTTACTAAAGCAGCCCAGGCATTTTCCTTAATCTCTAATTTTCGGTTGCGTAGTGCAGATTTATACGCTAATCCGGCTGCTCTAATATCTGCTTGATTTCTAGGCGTTTTTTTTAGAGATTGTTTCAAGTTTGCATGTGCTTTACTGCATTCTGGGTTAAACCAGCCCTCTGATTTGGATCCCCCCCCTTCTCTATGCATTCCAGTCAGGTTGTTGCGTATTTGTATAGCAATCTTATGGAATGCGTTAATGACCGCACTTGGGTTTGGAATATCTTCCAAACAAGTCATAATATTACTATATTGATCAGTAATTAGACTATGCAAAAAGTTAGTGGGGTCAACCATATTCCATTTTATTGCATAACCATTTTTTTTAGCCAGATGAATGGAATAGCAATACACATTTTCTATTATGTTTGGAATTGTTCCATTGCTCATTCCAACATCAAAAGTAGTGCTAAGGGGAAAGTGATCACTCATGGCAATATCCTCAGTATTAAACATGAGGATATTGTAACAATGGCTGGTAGTGGTTAATATAAAATCTATTGTGGAACGCGACCCATGCCCATTAAAAGTAGGTTGGAAACTAACCTGTGGGTTACATAACTCATTTGCAAATCCCAAGTTCCAATCATGAATTAAGGCGTTAAGTAAGTTGCCCAACGTAGAGTGCTCAAAATGAGTGCACCAGTCTCCTGATAGATTCGATAATCCACACATACCCGTACTGCTATGTGGGCATAAGTGACAATTAAAATCGCCTATCAGTATGATACACGTGTCTATATGCTCCGCATCTGACCCAAAATGTAACGAGTTATTTAGATCCTCCAAAACACGTTTTTGGTCTTCCTTAGGAATGTTATTATAAAAATTTACTAAAATAATTTGTCGTTTCCCTCCAAAGAGGAAAGAAAGGATCTTCTAAAAAACATGTCCGTTATTAGTCAGAAGCTTTATGGTCGCATTTACGGTATTGGAGACATATGTACAAAGACCACCCGAACATCTGCCCCTCCTGGATTGAACTGCAGACGTAGCGTATGTGCGATACCCTTCAAGGTGGATCTCTTATTGTTCCCAAGACTCCTGCAAACAGATAACATCATATTTGTCAATGAAGTCTCGGAAAATAGGATCCATTATCTTATTTGAAAGGCCCGCAATATTCCATGATAACAGGGCCAACTTACTGCGTTGGGCTTCTCTATCTGTGGGGATTTTTCTCCAGCCTCCCTTCCTCGACAAATTAGAGATTGTTGACTGGGTAATACGTGTGCGGGGTCAGTATTTTTGAGTCCTTGAAATTCTGTATTGAGTGACTCTTCTGCTATGGATCGTGACGTAATTAATCTTAGTTCTGTCTCAGATTCCAGGCTTTCAGGTATAACCCCTACATTTACATTTGGTAAATGGTTTTTTCTGTTAGTTGACTCACTGGGATCCCCAGCGGAAACACCCATGACCGCAGCAGTCGGAGAGAGTGTCAATCGACCATTTCCAAACGACTAAACCTATTGTCCATCGGTATTCCTCTCCAGATGTCAATAGGACGTAGTTCTCTATTTTTTTGCCAACCCCCTTCCCACCTGTCTACTACTCTTTCTTGGGAATCTACCATTCCCCAGCTTCGAGCAAAGGCTGGTTTGTGGCGGATTCTGGGAGGGTAAAAAAAGGACAGACGCTTGGTTGCTATACCTTCATAGTTATGCTGATTATCCCATGAGCAAATGTAATCAACCGTACCCGGATCATCAAAATTAACCAATATACAGTCCCCCACAACGTTTTTTTTGCCTTGCCCTACCCAAGGTACTCTACGCACCATTAAGATTTTGCTCGTCCTGTTGGGGGGCAGTGGCCGTCTTAAGTTAAACCAATGCTGTACCTTGTTCTTCAAAGATCCGATGGGCTCCTCAACACCCTCTTTCAACTCTGGTACCCCAGTCATGATCACCAGATAAGGAGTTACTTCCGGAGGTAAGTCGATTGGTAGTTTCTGCGACGATGACCCCCCCAGTGTGATTTCCCTTAAGGTCCAAAGCAATATTTCTAAATGTACTAGCCCTCTGCCTAGTATTTTGGGTGGATTTATTGACATTGATGGGTGAATTTGACTCCAGTACGGTTGGATCAATTGTTATTATAGGCTCTTTCAGGGTGGGAGATTTACTTGACAGCATGCCCCCCGGTGGATTATTATTAAGGGCTAACTTCCTGTCTCCACCCCTTAGTGTCCCGGACTTACTCAAAGTTTTAGTAAGAGCAGTCAATTCAAATAACTGTTTTTCTTTTTTTTTTTTTTTAATTAAATTTTTTATTCAATTCAGTGAAGCAATAATATTACATAAATTTCATAATATACAAAAGAAAGAAGAAAAAAAAAACAGCCTTAAATTAAGCACATATACAAACATACAATCAGATACAACAAACATAATCCTTGACTTTACAAACAGACCCAAAACACATCATCAGAGATGCCTTTCTAAAGCCAATTTGCAATCGGCTCCCATATTGCTACCCCTAGCTTCTTTCTTACCCTGCCTTTTAACTTATACAGGGCCATTTCCAAATTATACAATGAAATAAGCTTAGCCCTCCAGATATCGAATGAGGGGGGTTCTGAATCCAACCACTGAGATGTTATACATAACCTCAACACCGACATACATATGAACTTAAATCCTCTGTATGACACCGTTTTACTCCCCACCTCCGTACCATGTTCCATCCCAAACAGAACCAAATGTGCAGTCACCGTAATCGGGATACCCAAAGATCCTGAGATAAAACGTTCGATATCCAATAATAGTTGGGAGAGTAATAGGCAGGAAAAGAACATATGTATTGAGTCTGCAGCGTGCAACCCACACCTAGCACAGCTCGTCCCCCTACCCGCCTTCCACTTTGAAATCTTTGCCGGCGTATAATATAAATTAAACGCGGCCATATATGCTTGGCTTCTTAGACTGCCCGAGAGCAAGATTGCATTCGCAGTCCTCCAAGCCAGCTGAATATCAATATTCGTCAAAGTTAATTTCCCCTCCCACATTGCCTCAAATTTGTGGATATCATCAAACTCCTTTAGCATAAATTCTTCATATATTTGTCCGATTTTAGATTTACACTTTATCAACTCCAAGATCCGAATCTGGGACACTTGACAATTCCCCCTCGCAATTTCAGCTTGAAGATAGCTTCTAAGTTGCAGATATTTAAAAAAAATCCACCCTGCCAACCCCAAATTTCTCTTGTAGCGATAAGAAAGTAAGAATATTGCCAGTATCAAAAAGATCCCCAATTATTCTTATACCTTGCTGTGACCACCTCCTCATAACTGAATCTTGACATATAGTAGAAGACAACACATACGAATCAAAAGGTGTACACCATAAAATAGTAGGCATATCCCATTGCTTCCTGACCCTCCTCCATACTGCATATGCTGCCTGTAAAATCTTAAACTTAGTCTTTTTATAGTAGCTAGGCTCTAATACTTTGACCAACAATCCTCGAGCTGATTTGCCAAGACACCATTCGTATATTGAGGGAGAAAAGGCAGCCTCCAATACCTCAGTATTTCCATATAATAAAACCCCCATATATTGAAACAATGAAACACAATAATAAGCATAAAAATTAGGAATAGCGAGACCTCCCCGCTCTACCGGCAAATAAAGCCATTTCATCGCTCTTCTAGAGCGCCTATACCCCCAAACAAACCGTGAACACATACGCTCCATTCTCTTAAAAAGGATGTTAGAAAACATAATTGGGATCGCCCGAAACAGATATAAAAACTTCGGGAAGATTGACATCTTTAATACATTCCCCCTTCCATATATAGATAAATGGAGCCTATTTATACGCTCCAAGATATTAGTAACTGATGTGATCAGTGGATCAACATTGATCCTTGGTATCTCTTGGATCTTAACAGAGATAAGCACCCCTAAGTACATTGCCTCCTTAGATATATCGATCCCTATTGGTAGCCCAACCTCCGTGTGTAACACCTGCGTCTTGTCCAGGTTTAATTTATAGCCTGATACTACACCGAAATCTCTGGTAACTACCACAATCCTTTCCATGGCTTTCCCCATATCCGCAGTCAATACCGCTAAATCATCTGCGTAAGCCAGCACTTTCACTGAATACAGGTGTGCTTTAACCGGACAGATTTCAAAATCAGCCTCCAATCTATTTATAAGAGGATCTATATATAGAGCGAACAGAAGTGGAGAACAGGGGCACCCCTGCCTCGTGCCCCTGCTAACCATAAACCTCTGAGACTCTTCTCCCTCTAATCGTACTACCGCATTCGGCATGCAATACATAGCCTGTATTGCTCTTATAAAGTTCTCGGGAAAAGACTTCCACCTCATCACTGCCCACAAAAACTCCCAGGAGACCCTGTCGAATGCCTTTTCCGCATCCAACAGGGCCGCCCCCACAGAAGCCCCAGTTGCCTGTGCCCAATCAAAAACCGAAATAAGCCGCCTAATGTGATCCGTAGTGCCTCTCCCAGCAATAAAACCATGTTGACGCAGTGAGACTAAGGGGGTAATAACCAACCCCAGTCTTCTTGCTAGGCATTTAGAATATATTTTATTATCGGCATTTATGAGGGAAATTGGCCGATATGAAGAGTGCTCACAAGGATCCTTTCCCTTCTTCTTGAAAACTATTATTACTGTTTCTGACCATGAGGCTGGGGGGAACCCCCTAAATGCAGCCTCAACCACTAGAGTAAATACCCCAGCTAGCTTCTTCCTAAACTTAATATACAACTCCAACGGGATTGAATCCGACCCCATCGCCTTCCCTGAGGCTAATGACAGCATAGCAATCTCAATCTCCTCCCAGGATATCCCATCTGCCAATTCCTCTTTATCCCCCTGTTCTAACTCAAGGGGGCTCATTTCCTCCAACTATTGCTGTATTCCTCTAACCGGTTCTGCTGTATATAAATTCTCATAATACTTTTTAAACGAGTCAAGAATTAGGGGGGGAGTCTCCAGCACATTCCCGTCTCTATCCTTAATCTTTAATATCCTGGAATAGACCTCCTTTTGCCTAAGCCTTTTGGCCAAGACACTCCCAACCTTTTCCCCATATTCATAAAACTCCCTTCTGTGAACTTGGTATTTAGCAGCTGCCTCATCAGCATATCCTTGATATATAGTTGAGCGAAACGCAGCTACTTCCGCTTGAGCCTCGGTTACTCTCCCAGCTAGTTTTATCTCAGCAGCTAGTTTCTGCTCCAACAGCGAAAGGACCGCCAAGTCATTTAAACATTTCACACGGTCCTCCCTCCGCTTCCTTGCTACGAATCTTATTGTCTCGCCTCTTATACCCGCTTTAAGAGCATCCCACAATATCTCGGGCCTAGCGGATCCAGTGTTCAGCTGAATAAAATCCGGGATCCACTGTTCCATCCAGCTACAATAATCATGATTCATCAATAACTTCCTATCAAAAGTCCATTTCCTTCCTTTAGCCTTTGACCTACCACATTCAAACTCCATTACCACTGGGCTATGATCTGATATTATCTTGGGGAGAACATTTATAGAGGCACTCCTTAATATAACATCTGAAACCAAAAATAAATCAAGTCTTGCCATCATCTTGTGTGGGGCAGAAAAATACGTAAACCCATCTTGCCCTGTTCTTAATTCCTCCCACACATCATATAAACCTTGGTCTTGAACCAGAGCCTGCAGGCTCTTAAAAGCTCTATGCTTCCTGCCCTTAAAGGCTTTAGCTGTCCTTATATTCAATTGTGAATACATATGTATATTTAAATCCCCACAAACCAGCATGGGCTGGGGATAGCTAGACAGCTCCGTATTAATTACCTGAAAAAAGTCTGGGTCATCTTCGTTTGGTGCATATATTGAACACAGCGTCATTACTTGCCGTGAAATTACTACCTCCAGTAACACCCACCTCCCCAATTTATCCGCTTTAAATTTTTTAACCTCCAACAGTCCCCTTTTGGCCAAGATTACGACCCCCTTTTGATTAACTGCCTGTGATGTGCACACCAACACCTCGAGCCCCAAAGAACCAAGCCAGGCCCTATTAGACCATGCTATATGTGTTTCCTGTAAAAAGAGCAAATCCCACGAGCTTTTATAGACTATTCTAGCCAATACTCGTCTTTTCCTAACATCGTTTAGACCACAGATATTTAATGAGCAGCAAGTTAATTTCATCATTCAAACAGAAGAAGAAATTCTTACAAAAAAAAAAGAAAGACACTTATTTCAGATAGCTTGCTCTGCTTGTATTTGATACTATCACCATTTTCCAATAACATTGTGCTGCTAATTGACTCTAGCCCCACTGAATTGATTTCCACCCAGCCCCGACCCCCCTTACCGCGCCCCCCACCACCAACACCCTCCCCCCCCCACCCGAAACCTCCCACAGCAGGCGTTGGGAACAAGTCCCTGTTGATGGTAAGCCCGTGCTTGACCCCCACCTCTTTCACCCCCCCCCGTACTCAAATAACAAAGAGAGAATAATAAGGCAAACTATACATACACATTTGGCATAGTTAGACACATACCTTTAACTACATAGCTGACTCGCTTCATACTACATCGCTATAAGCATCAATAACAATAATCCTCAAATTGCCTAACTCGTCACATTGACTGAAAATATTCATTTGCCTTAACTTCTGACGTAAAGAACTGACTATGACCACCCTTTATAACTTTAAGTTTAGCTGGGTTCTGTAGAAACGCCTGAGCCCCCTTTGCTTGAAACCCCGATATCAGCTGCCTTAGCCTCCAGCGACGCTCCACCGTGTCGTGACAATAATCTGGCTGTACAAAAAACTCACACCCCCCAGCATTTCTTCTCTTGTTCGGGCGGGCCAGATCATATAGCTCCTCTCTCGCCCTGAAATTGTTCAAACATATCAGAATGGCCCTAGGGAATTCCACCTGGCCCTTCTTCTGGACAAAAGGAAATCTGTGAGCCCTTTGAACCTCTTTTTGCCACTCCCAATGCCCCAGCTCCGGGAAAGCCTCTGTTAGTAACCCCACCATAAACTTTAGTGCGTCTGACCCCTCCTTTCCCTCTGGTATCCCCAGCACCCTCAAGTTATTACGCCTAGCCCTATTTTCAAGGTCAGAGATCTTCCAGCGTACATCCTCTCGCTGTGCCTTAAGAGACTCCGTTAGTTCTTTCTGGGCTAATAGTTCATCCTCGAGTGTAGAGATCCTTGCCTCTGCCTCCGTCACCCTTGTAGATACATCCACACATGTCTTTGCAATTCGTCTTACAGCGTTTTGCAGTTTTTTACACGCACTCTGAGTGCGTAACAAACCGGTCTGAGTCTCAGCCCTATGGGTCATGATTAGATCATAAATAGTCGCTAAAGTAATCTCTCCCGGAGTTGACTCCTCCATCCTTTGTTGGCCTTGTGACATCGCAACTGGGTTACCAGGAAGACATGACAAAATAGAACTCGGGGAGCTCTGATCATCCCACATAAATGAGGCCTCAGATACTCTCAAGACCCCTCCACTGTTAGTCTCCTCGCTGCTCCTCAGGGGCTCTGCCGGGTCTCCTCCAGCCTCCTCTTCCCCCCCCAAACTGGCCCCTTCCAGCCACTCTTGGACCGCACTGTCCACTGAAGATCTATCGGACAAAGAGAAAAAATCCTCTGTAGTAGATACTTTATCCGGTGCTTCCCCTATGCCCGCTGGTGGCTCGAGAAGGTTAGCTCTTAATGACTTTACTATACTCGCATTTTCCACGGATGGTGCTGCTGAGGTTTTCTCCTTCTCCTCCCCCTTCTGACTATGCAGTTGCTGCACCTGATGTAGCGCCTGGCGCATTTCCGCGCTCTGACTTTGAGCTAACCCTTCTTGGACTACATCTCCCAGAGTCCCTCTGTCCAACGAGCTTTGATTCTGATCCGGATTCAAACTCAGTCGCTGCTGCTGCTGCTGAATTCCGTGCTGACCCTCCTCGGTAAACTCAGTGGACTTAACAAGCTCAGGGGTTGCAGGGATACCTACTTTCGGTTTAACCTTAAACATTGCAGGAATTTGTGAAGAAGAAGCCAGCTGAGACTGTGTCTGTGTCTCTCCCCCCTCCTTCTGTACACATGTAACTGTTTTTCAATGCATTTCAATCTAGTCTCCAGTGGAGCGAGATGCAATGTAAGTAGTTTGCTCATATGATCTAAGAGTTTGTCCTCGGGCTCAGTGGCCATGATGATTAAAGGCGTACTGGGGGAGACGTCAATACGTTCTATATCCAAATTAGCATTGTTCATGTCTGGCCGAGTACTACTACAAGTAACCTTTGATTGTTTATGACCCCCCCTCTTGGACGCTTAACAAAGGCTCACGAATCACCTTTTCCACAGGCACTATCGGTTTCTGACATTTCTTAGGTTTCTTTACGCTTTTAGTTTTTCTTTTCTTAGAATTTTTTGACGATTTTGGTATAGCACCCTCTATGGACCCCCTCCACTGTAAGTCAGTTGAGGCTTCTAGTGAAGGATCATGTGAGGAGATCGAAGACCTATCTAATTCTAAGACTGATGTAAATTCAGAAGCTGATACTGACAAGTCCACCGTATTTGGGAGACTATGTCGATCAGCCTGAGTGCCAATGAGAGCTAGGTCTTTAATTTGCTTAGCTGGGGTTTTAACTGAAGCAATATGGCCCATAGATGAACGTTTTGCTAGTGCCAACTCCTGGGAGACTCTACGTTCCATGAGTGCAATCCCTTGGTCAATAACAGAGTTAGCTCTAATAATGAAGTTGTCCAAAGGGCCAGTTATGCTGGTTGAGTCCGTGGCCGTTTTGCTCCTGGTTCCTCTTGTGGTTGTCATAATTATAATGATTATAGTAAGTAGCAAAGCGGCCGATATTTGGACTCATACGATGAAAAGGAAATGTTTACAAATACTGAGTTAAAAATGTTAAGGGAGTAACCTGGTCCAAACTTAATCGGACCTTAACAGAGCGTAAAAAGTTGATAATTTTAATAAAACACGCCAATGAAAAACAGGGAAGTGTCCGGGAAGAGGCCTCAGGTGATGTTAGTTTTGCCACTGAAAGGCCTCGCAGTCCCTCACGCCCTAAAACAAGCACTGGCAATAGTCCGGTATCAATGGCAGAAACAAGGTCCCCAGCATAAAACTAAATTAAACTGAAGTATATAATATAATATAAAAACAATTATATAGCCGTGATAATAGTCATAAAATTACATCCGTGTATACAAATGTAGAACCCACAAAAATTCTCAGAATATAACTCTGTGGGTGCAAATTAACATGAATAGAAAGGAACTGGCTTGCGTCCTCTACAGGTTTAATACACAAGCAAGCAGGTCACAGTCCTTAAGTCAAAACGAGTCGGGATAACAAGCCCCGTATAGGTCACAGTACCTTTATAGATGAAATCCACAACTAAGAGGGGGGGCCCAGCCCTGCCTCTTCCTGGCGATGCGGTGGCACCCGGCGGCTTTTCAGCTGTTCCGGCCGACCGAGGTGACGTCACCCGCCGCGCCGGGAGCGTGGAACGCTGGGCAATGTAGTTCCGTCTGGGCCGTTCCCCTCACGGCGTCGGTGAAAGTGTAGGAGCAACCAGGATTCCCCCGCTGGCGGAAGCTTTCCCCTCTCAACGGGTCAAGGTAGGGTTGAGTTGACAGGTTTCCAGCGTGTTGGAGCGCGTCCCCTCAAGTTATCACGAGCCACTTCTCACTGCAGCACAACTCTTGTGGCTGTATGTTTACATTTGTTGCGCCCAATATACGCATCAGCAGCAAATGCGACGGGAAGGCAACTATGACTCAAAAAAGCGTGTAATACAGCACCACCTGTCCACTACTTACGCGGACTATCTACGAATTCAGCCTGAAGTCCGTCGTTAGTACTTGTATCTTCTTAAATCATGCGCTGCTTCTTTGGGCTCAATAGTACTAGCCTCGAGTAACTTTGCGCTCGTGCCCGTACAAGCGTGAGACAATGGTGGCAATAGTACCACTGGGACTAACTTGTCTAGGCAGGACTCTTCCGAAGTTATGACTGAGATGGATGCCCCCTTGGCCCTTGCGCCTTCCCCTGTACTCCTTCTTGGTGGAATGGAATTCATACAGATGGTACAATGTTCGGTTGTTTCTGTACTGTCTTTACAATCCTAGCAAGCTTTAACAAAGAAGATGCCTTCCAGCTGTATGTCACTTTTGCTATCCCCCCTCTGTGAGTCTGTGGCACTCCTACCTCCCCTATGTATGCCCGATATTACTGACAGCTGTAGAGGTAAAGGGGGAGGAGGAGGGGGTGGACACACAAGGGTCCTCAATTCCCAATTCAATTCAATTATTTATTATGTTTTGGCACTCCGAAGAGGGCCACATAAACAAAATGCACAAAATACATTTACATATTCCATCATAAAAAAGAAAAGAAAACAATTACAACGCTCTCCATTAAAAAGGACATACTACGACACAGTCCTCCTTATTTCATCAATAAATATCTAAAAAACCTTTAAAAAAGTTAAAAATATTGAAGCAAAACATTTCATTGGGAGGAGTATATAAAGCCTTTAAAAAAGAATTCGCATCAAGAATTCCCAATTGTAAACAAATTGATCGTAGCCACTTTAAACGCAATGAACGCAATGCAGGACAAATAAACAATACGTGAGTACAATCCTGTGCAGACATATTACAAAAATTACATAAGGGGGAAGACCCATACCATTTAGCCAAGAGAGAATTAAGCGGCAATAGATCTTGCCTCAAGAGAAACCAAAATCTCCGATTGCCGTGTGGTAAATTCCAAAATACGTAAGGTTGAACAAGCTTCCTTGAATATGTATTCAACAGAAGGACGCTTCGCTTCTTAGCTGTCATGGATTCTTTGTCCAGCATGAAGCAAAGAGTCCAGGAAGCCTGTTTCAAAAGAGATTTTAGTTGGGAAGAAGAAATAGTAAAGATAGAACTCTCATCTAATTCAAGTAGTGCCACAGCCTTTCTGAAATTCCTAACGATTTGAGAGTGTTCTTTAAAACTTCCCAATAGTTCTCTCTTGAGAAGGGATCTCAGCGTCCCCATTTCTCCTCTAGCCAGGCTGGCAACCCAACGTACTAAAGCAGACAGGCCCTGTACCCAACTGCTACGTAGACCAAATTCAAGTCTAAGAGCAGCTGTAGAGCAAGCAGAATTCAGAGTGGTTAAAGACCTTAATAATTTTCCTTCAATCATATGTAGAAAGCCCCAGTGTTTTAAGTCAACCAATTCTATTCCATATAGGAGGGTTGAAGGAATTTTTGCCTTATAAACCTCGAGTAAAAAAGCAAAGTGTCTTCTCCCTGTGGCGGAATAAAGAGCACTCAAGCTTTTGCCTTGAGACAGGGCTTTACGAGAGTTGTTATCAATGTGCTGCCTCTCGCTCAGGTTTGCAGAAATTATTCTTCCTAAAAAGGTATATGATTTAACCACTTCCAATTTCTGACCACCTACTGACCAGCCATAATTCTCAGATTTAGATTTTTTCCTCCCTGTAATGCACATAATTTTACTTTTTGTGGCATTTATCCTCAAGAAGTGGGACTCAGCAAAATCATGTAAAGCCTGCAGACGATTAGCTAAACCTTTAGGCGTTAGATCTAGGATTAAAATATCGTCAGCACATTGAGTCCACTTTGTCTCCGTCCCGACCTATCCCCCCCTTGATATTCCTGTGTATCGGTAGGGTCCCCCCCAGGGGGGCACATGCTATTGTTTCCGATTGTGGGTTGCCTTGTGGACTTGTTTTTTTTTTTCTCGTTATTTATATAAAAATGAAACCGTTGTGTGGGGTCCGGATGGTGTGGCTGCCAACGCTTCTCTCAACTCCTGTGATCTCACTTCTGCCGCAGCGTGTGTTCTACTGTTTGTATTATATGCCCTTTTTGTTTGCTAGCGGCCGGCCTGAAGGTTGTAGGCCCATCTTTGTATATCTTTTGGATTCTGTAATAAACGGTTTCAAAAAAAAATAAACAAATAAATAAATAAATAAATATCGTCAGCATATAGAAGGCAGGCTATAGGATAACCCCCACTACCGGGGCTATGCCAACACAAGATGCAAGCAAAGTTGGAAGATCAGCAATATACAAGGAGAACAACAGGGGAGCCAGAAGACAACCTTGTTTTAAACCATTAGTGGAGGGAATAGCCCGCGAGAGGCCCCTTTCTCCACCCTGTAACACTCGACACCAAGTGTCCGAATGTAGAGATCGTACTAGGTCTAGTAGAAGAGAGGGCATACCTAATATAGCTAGCTTTCTCCACAGCAGAGGACGATCCACTTTGTCAAATGCTGTGGAGAAATCAATAAAAGCTGTATAGACTCCTCCGCCCCGAACTCTTACATATTTATCCAGAATAACCTGCAGGGCTGTAAGGTTATCCAAAGTACTATGCCCTTTGCGGAAACCCGTTTGTTCAAGGGGTAAAATCTGGTTCGCCTCGACACAGGGTCTAGCTTTAGTATTGAAATGGGAAGTTCATCGGGCCCCATAGCTCCAGAGGAACGCATATCCTTAATGGCCATTTCAATGGTTTTCTCTGAAGGAGCTTCAATAGGAAGGTCAGCATCTCTAGGAGCTCCTAAGGAGCACTCACATTCAAATGCTACACCATTCCCAGCATAAAGGGCGGAGATAAATGACACCCATAACGATTCAGCAATAGGAATAGGATGAGGGCTAACTCTAACTCCACAACCCTCTCCAATGAGAGACCAAAATTTTCTAACATTGCCATGAACAACCGCCTCCCGTAAACTTATCCAAAGAGAATCCTCTTTTTCCTTTTTAAGTTTCTTCTTGATGCGACTTCTCCTTCTTTTTAACAAATATATTTTGTTTTTTAATTCAGCAGATCTGCACAGAAATTGTTCCCGCACTAACCTGTTTATTGCCTTATTTAAAGGGATCAAAGAACTGGGGACGAAGCTCCTGTTTTCGGAGAAAGTGGATCTATTAGCAACACGAATAACCTCCTTCATGAAATTCTCAAAATGAGTCCGTTCAGAACCCTGCCAATCATTCAATTCTAAAATGGTTTTTCCTAAAATACACTTCAGGCCCTTCCTGGCTTTAAAATTCCAAAAACATCTTCCAGTATTCTTATGAAAATTAACTATATCACTATTAAGATACCAGGAGTCAGAATTTGAAAAAAATAAAGACAAATTTATAGTAATCACATTGTGATCACTAAATAGTGTCGGTAAGACTACCAAATCTTTTACTGAAGAAAAGATATCATAGTCAATAATTACATAATCCAAGATTGACTGGCTGAAGGGGGATCTATGAGTATAATTAGCGGGAAAATCAGAAGTGAGCCTACCATTCACTATTAACCCTTCAGTTGCAGAAAGTTCTTCCAATAACATCTTCCCTCTTTTATTAGTTTTAATTCTATTAGGGAAGAGAATCTGAGGAATAAGGAAGGCTTCTTCTTTACATTTATTTCTAAATAACTCTAAACTAGTGTTGGAAACCTTACAATTAAAATCACCAACTAACAGCACATGGGGGGGTGTATCTAGCTCTTTAAGCTGTTTAATGTATGAAAAGACTTGCTTCAATAAAATATTAAAACATTCATCTGGGGGAATATATACATTTATTATTACTAATGTAGTATTGGTACCCCTACTTGTTAACGAGCAGAGGGTCACTGCCTGAAAGAGGTTCTTTGGGTCAACATAATGGGTAAAATTCCATTTCAATTTATTTGACAAGAGGCACGCAAGACCACCTTTTGCATGCCCTTTCTTTGATGGTAATGCCCTTGCCTCGAGGACAAAATAATCTTTCCCAGCACATAATCTACTAGGACACCAGGTCTCTTGGAGGCAAATAATGCTAGCTTTCATGGAGAATAAATATTGTAGTTTCTCGGGACTGTTATGTATCCCGGCAGCATTCCAAGAGATAACTTTTAAATTGTTGCTAAAGATGTTGAAAAAGCTTAGGATTGTCTAAAGTTTTAGTAGACAAAACTCCAGGCAACCAATTCCACTGAAGATTATCTTTGTTTGGGGGAATATTCTGGGTAAGCGAAACTGGCTTTACCTGAGTCACCCGGCGTGTATTTTTCGAGACAGAAATCTTTAATTCATCATAAAAGGTAGAAAGACTATCTTGACCATTGCCCTGCTGAGAGAGTCTATTAGGAGGGAAACAATTTCTCCCAAAGGAGAGAACAGGTAAAACATCAATTCCCCTACACTGAAAACTCTCTGCCTGTTGCAAAATAAGACTTAATATAAGTTTAGAATAGAACTTTACCCTAACAAAAGGAGCGGAAGCTGTTCCTAATATAGAAACTAAATCAATATCATTAGATTGAATTAATTTTAGGCTCTCAATATCCTTAAAATATTTGAGTAGCCAACCTCTATTTAGGTGTAAGTCCGAATCAAATAAGGGTAGAAAATCTACTGTAAATGTATCTACAAAGACTTCAGGAATTTGAGGGCGAATGCTGATGCCGTACCTCTCCAACATCCGGCGCTGGAAAAACGGGGGCAAAAGGATCAAGGGCTACAGACCGCGAGAGGACCAGCCCAGGCATTTCTACCTCGGGCAGAGGAGTTGCCCATCTCCCTACCTCCGGTGGGGGACCATTCCCAGGGCAATCAGAAATGGTTTCTGTGCCCGGGACTGAGGACTTTAAGATATCAAAAGAATGGGAAACCACCTCCCTGCCCACCGATTCTCCGGTCATTTGGACCTTAAAGTCTACAACCTGAGAATCCTCAAAAATGATTTGTTTCTGCTTTTTCTTTCTGAATCTACGGATTGGTTTCCTCTTTTTTCCTAAATTCTTTCTTTGTTTTCTAATTTTTCCCTTTTCAACCCCCCCTACTCCCTTTGATTCAGGGATAAAAATTGGAAATAGTTCTTTCTGCTTTTGGAGCAGCAACCTCAACACTTTCTTCTTCAATTTCAAGGTCGCCAAGCTTTACGCAATTAGATACGGGTAGAATGGGAGCTACAAGGGGCTTATTTTTAGGGGTACCCACGAGTTTATTTTGAACTGAGTTTTCATTTTCATTTAAGAGCACACTACCCAACTCATGCCCCTGAAGACTTACTTTGGGAACTGTATCAAGAACCTTTTCCGGTGCTTTTAACAATAAAGCTTTTAGTATCTGGGTAACTGATTCCAGAATGCAGTCGGAACTTCCCACAAATTTACTCAGTAGCTGTAGGATGGATGCCAGCAAATGTTCCAATGCAATCAAGGATTCAGAAATCGGTTTTTCCACTTTATCATAACCGAGCAAACCCTTATGACCAGTGTCAGATAAATTAAGCAGTGGACTCATGGAAAAATTAGATTGAGAAAAGACATCTGGCGATTTTAAGGAAGTGGTACTACTAAAAAGAAAGAGACCAGAGGAAGAAACACCAGTCGGGGGTTTAATCACTTCAGGTAATTTCAAAGGACCGTCAGCTAAGTATCGACCACAAAGCTCCAGGTCTATACTTGACAACTGAGAATCTCCCTTACTGTCCGTCATTAATTGTGGACCTCTAATGGGATCAGTAAGTGGTAGCTCTGTAGAGATGACGGACACATTGATTTGCTGCCCAATCTTGGGATGAAAAGAAACATCCCCATTGTTTCCCGACCTATCAGGTGGCAATGGGAAGGGATCTTCGGAAGGCGGGATATCTGCTTGAACTTTTTTCCCCCTACTAGGAACCGTCTTCTCCCAAAATTGAGGCAGCAGGGATTGACCCTTTAGTAACGAGTTACTGGAAGATCTGTTACTAGGGGAAGTGGGTTTTGACAACATACAGGCCCTATCCCCTAATACTCTCCCCGAACGTAGTTTTTTGGCCGACATCTTTATACAACAAAGTACTATAGCCCCAAATGAATGCAATAAATATATATTAAATTAAAAAAAAGATGAAATATTTGAAGGAGAGTAACGAAGAGTTCCTGATCAAAAGGAGAAGGTGCACACCATAAATATGTGATGCAAGTAATGAATAATATTTAAAACACAAACAATAAATAAATAGGCCCAGTCCAGTCTCCTCGAGCCTCAGAGGACCCACCCTTTGCCCGGGCTTAGCCCGGCGCCGCCCGCGCGCGGTCCCGCGATGCGGGGGGCGCTGGTGTTTTTGAAGCGCCTTCTGGCGCGAAACGCTGGGTGTCCGCCTCCGCCTCCGGAAGGCACAGCAAAGGAGCCTGGGAGGTGTAGTTCAGGTGCGTCTCTGCGCACAGCAGTCAGGACAGACCAGGCCCCTGAGAGCGCTGCAGGTAAGGGACACTCTGCCAACTGTAGCGAATGAATAGGCGAGCTGTCCAGTGTCCAAGTTTGTCCGCTCTAGGCTGCCCGCTACAGGGACGGGGTCCTTGGTCCTTGCCCAGCTGCACAAGTTGTATGTGTTCCCACTCTTGGTGTGGCCCTTTAGCTGGACCTTCCGCCAATCAGGCCCCCCTTCTTAGTGCCATTGTTGGTGGACATAACCACAGCAGTGGCTACTGCCCTCCTGAAAGGGGGTGATGGTAAGGCAGAGGGGCAATGAAGCAGGCAACCTCGTTGGGCCACCTTTGCGACACTACCGGGCACTTCACTCTGCGGCCGCCGCTAGGTGAGGCCGTGCTCTCGCTTGGAGGCTTCACACTTGCCTGCAGAGTCCTGTCTCTAGCGTTCTGCCGCACCACTCTCCCGGACTCTCAGGCTCACAAGCAAGACCCCTGCAGTTGGTGCTTCCAGCTGATAAGCCTGAAGAAGGTGTGACCCCCCCGGTGATTTTCTCTCGGGTCAGGTCAAAGCAGAGCTGGGTTCGGGCCACTGTAGTCCGTGAATCCCCGGATGATCTGGCTGGACCTCTAAACAGTCTAATCAGACTGCCACTGCTCCAAGCCCCCGGCCTCACCTCTCAATGCTGGTTCAGGTGGACGTGCTGTATTTGCCACTGCTTGGCTTCACTGCCTGGGTTCACTGTACCGCCTTTATCCACTGCTGCACAGCGTTTCTTTACTTCTCAACGTTTCTCCGCTGTCCCAGCTCCCCGGGGGCACTCACTCCTGCCGCACAGCTCGCCTGGAGGAGACACCAGTCAGCGCCACGGCTGCAGTCGCGGTTGAACCAGCGGCAAATCCTGGGACTTTCTGGACTGCCACAGCTCGGTTTTCGGCTCGTTTCCAGCCGATATACAAAGTTTCTGCAGCTCCTGCAGTTCGCGGATCGTGGCTCCCGCAGCTCTTGCGGCTCTTCCTCCTCCTAGCGTCGGCAGCGTTGGACAGACAGCAAAAAATCCCGCCCCACTTGACACATATTTTCAAAACGAGTCTACTCAACCTCGTCTTCGATGCCCACACAAGGGTCCTCTAAAACTTACCCTCTGAATAGCCCGCTCTCGATTTCGGAATTCAACAGCAGCAGCCCCCCAGAAGCTTTCTGACACCCCCGGTGTTTTCCGCTCTATTTTCTGCGAAGGCCACAAGCTTCTGCTCCCAGTCTAGGCTTCCTGGGCAGCCCAGACACACCCCTGACTCGTATCACACCTCGTGCCGGTCGTTACCGCTGCCACCGCTGTTCTTCATTCGGCAGCCTCAGCACTGCCACCTTTCACGCCGAAAAGCCCTCTCACCCCCTGCCAGTCTCTGCCGCAACTCCGCGTCTCTCCTCGGTCTCAAGGGAAAGCCACAGCCTCCGAAGCGCTTCCTCACAGCTTCCGCTCACGCTCACGCCACCATTTACTACTATCTATGGAGGTAAAACAGTGCTGCTCTGCTCTTCAACCACGTCAGAAAAACACCAGTCATCGGGGGGGGCGTGGCCAACCGGGCAACATGGCGGACGTGAGCTGCTGAAGCTCCGACCGTAATCCCCTGATGATCCTGACAGCGATCCTGTGAGGGGACAGGACGTGGCGGCGAGACGCGGGCCCAGAGAGAGGAGACCGCGAGGAGTCCGCGCAGCCCAGCGGGCGGTGATTTCATAGCGCCGGGGCCCGGCGCGGCTTGGGAGACGAGGACGCGCGCGGCGGCCTGCGAGGAGGGGCCGGCCGCTGGAGCCCGCGCTGGCACTCGACGGAGGCCCTGTGACGGTGCCTCGGAGCGGAGAGACCTGCAGGCTGCAAACTGCCGGCGCCTGGGGACGCGACCTGACGGGACCCCTGCCGGGTGCTGGGGCATTGTGAGGGGCCCAGAGGAGGCGGCACGAGGCGGTGCCCAAGACTGCCTGCTGGAGGCCTGCTGCACCCTGCGAGGCGACTGGAGACGGGGCATCGTGGGGCTGTGGCCCGTGCGGACGAAGAGACCCGGACTGCGAGGGGGAGCCTGAGGCCACGAACCGTCGCCGAGCACTGGACAGTACGGTGAGCTGGGGCCGGGGGCCTGTGCCGGTCTCTCTGATGAATGTGAGCCCGCCATGACTGCGACGGCGATGTGAGGTGCGGAAGGCCTTGGCGCCGGGGGGTGATCCACGGTCGCGCCTGAGGCAAGACGTGGGCACAGGAGCCTGGACTGGAGTGGCCTAGAGCCGGTGCACATTGAGGGACGCCGGGCGGTGAGGGGCACAGCGAGCCCGGAGGCCGCGCGCGGGGGGCCGCTGCTGAACCTGAGGCCGGGCATAAATAGGGGCGGACGCCATTTCGTCGGAGGCGCCATCTTGGGTGCGGCTGTGGATGCGCCTGGCCCGCTGGACGCTGCGGGGGTCGCTGACCGGCACACAGCGGAGCAATCTGGGGCCCCCCCATGAGCCGGTGAGCTGGGGAGTGGAGATCGCGGGAGTGGGACCCCACCTGTGGGACTGGACTGACTCACGCCCCAGTGGGCACGAAGACGGCGAAGGCAGAGTGCGTCGAGGGGTGCAGCGGTCTGCTAGCGGGCACCGGTCGGGTGTACCTGGCAGGACCGGAGAGGGCCTAGACCGGAGGACGCGCCAGGGACAAGTGCTGTGGTGCGGTGCCCTGAGGAGTGACTGGTCCCGAGCGCCCCCCCTGGGCGGGGAAGCCTTGCTGGTGTGTTTCCCTTTGGAGCCTGTTGTCTGAGCGGACTGTGGGGTGCTCTCTGTCCTCCTCCCGGTTGTTCGCGGCCTGGCGACTGCGCCCTCGGAGCCCGAGGAGGACCCCGGCGGCCGCGCCGGGCGACGTGTCGGTGGGACCGGAGAGCCCACGCCTGGCTGTGGCCGCGACGCCTGGGGCCGAATCGTGAATGCCGTCCGCCCAGCAGTACGCAATGGGCCGGCTTTGAGACAAATCGCAGCAGGGACAGCTGCGCGCTGGGAGCCTGGACCCCCCGCAGGGGCGCTCGGAGGGAGGTGCGGAGCCGCAAACGGCGGCCCTCTCCGCCAAAATGGACACCATGCTCGCGGCGGTGGAGAAACTCAGCACCACCCTGGACCAGACACGGGAGTCCCTTGAAACAAGGATAGACAAGGTCGCATCGGACTTCACCCTCCTTCATGCTGACCATCGCAAACTGGCCGAGAGGGTAGCGGCTCACGACCAAACGCTCCAGGAGCTTCCGCCTGTTGTCCAGAGCCACAGCGCGGCATTGCAGGATGTGCTGGACCGGGTCCATGCCCTTGAAGACCGGGTGGACGATGCGGAAGGGCGCTCCCGGCGCAACAACATCCGCGCAGTGGGCCTTCCGGAAGGAGTGGAGGGTAGGCACCCGGAGCGCTATGTGGAGACCTGGCTGCGTGATCTCCTGCCCCAAGGGGTACTGTCCCAGCACTTCGTGGTGGAACGGGCACACAGGGTGCCGGCGCAGAAGCCCAAGCCGGGGGCTCGGCCCCGGCCGTTCCTCTTCAGGCTTCTCAACTACCGGGACAGGGATGCAGTTCTGAGTGAAATCAGGAAGTCTGGCGACCTGACAGTGGGCAGCAGCCGAGTCATGCTGTTCCCGGACTACACTGCAGCCGTGCAGCAGCGAAGAAGCAACTACATGGCAGTGAAGAGGCAGCTCCGGGAGCTGGCGCTACCCTACTCCCTGCTGTTCCCGGCCCGCCTCCGAGTGGTGGCGAAAGAGGGGGCCCGCTTCTTCGACTCCCCGGCGGACGTGTGGGACTGGCTGGAGGAGACGGGGCAGTGGACGGGGGCGAGACCTGATGGTCCGGACAGCGAAGGCCGCCCTAAGCGACGATCCAGAAGACGGGGGCGCAACGGGGCACGGCAGCTAGCGCATCCAGGACGAGTGGCGCCTAGTCCAGAAAGAATGCGGATGGAACGGCAGGAGGCACTTGAGGCGGTGGCGACGCTTGGGGCATCGCCTGCCAGTGGGCGAATGGAGACTGATGCGCACAGCGCCCCGGGCACGAGTGGGGCGTCGTCCCCGTCCACTGTGGCCTCGGAAGACTTGCTCTTGCCTGTGGTGACCCCACAAACTGCCGACCTAATGGTGTGATCAGCTGTTGCAGTGTTGCGGACTGGGTGGGGACCATGCAGGTTAGATGGTGCAGAGTACTTGCAGTGGCGCCGCGCTGGGTGACCCTGGGGCCCCTAAGCCCGGTTTGGGGGGGGCGGGGGACAGGCACGGGGAGCGACTGGCCTTGTGGGGGGGGTGGCGCATGGCACGCCCCACTAGATGTCGCAGCCGCGGGCTCCCACCATTGCGCCTTGCGCTGGGTCTACGCGGCAGTTTGGTCCTTGCCACGATGCTGCCCCTCCTTCTATCAGCGGCGATAGGGGAAGGGAACCGCCACTAAAGCGTAGTTACACTCGCGCGAACCCCATTAGGCACCACCCTGCCATAGCCTAATCTTGCTTAGTAACTCAGAAGTTTGGACGGATGCCCCGTTGGGAATACGCCCCATTTGTTAACTTGTTCATAGTAGTTATATTGTTTGTATGGCAGCGCATTAACATGCTCCCTCCGCACTGTGGCCCGCCTTCCTCCCCCGGCGCGGACGCTTTGCCCCTGGCCCGGCTTGCTCGACTGGCTTCGCAATGGCGCACACCAACATTGTGACCTGGAATATACGGGGCATGCACACGCCGTCCAAGCGGTACTCCATCTTTTCCTACTTACAGCGACATTCCGTTGGGATTGCACTCCTGCAGGAGACGCATATGACCCAGACGGAGCTAGGCAGACTCTCCAGGCGCTGGAGGGGGCGGACTTATGGCACTGTTTACTCGGCGCACGCACGGGGCACGATGATCTGGGTGCGGGCAGGCGTCCCCTTCGACTGCAAGGAGGTGGTGGTGGACAGGGAAGGCAGATACACGCTTGTGCGAGGGAAGCTGAATGGGCAGGAGATGTTGCTGGGCTCACTCTACGCGCCTAACGTAGATCAGGCCTCCTTTTTGGTGCACTTGACACAGCTTCTACATCCTTATGCTGGGCTCCCCTGGATGTTAGGGGGGGACTTCAACATGGTGTTGGATGTCCAGCTAGAAAGATCCTTCACTCCCCTCCGTGCAACGACGGCAGAGTCCGGTGCCCGGGCGCTGGGAGACTGGCTCACACACTGGTCGCTGCTGGACCTGTGGCGTATACTACACCCTCAGGACAGGATATACTCTTACTATTCGGCAGTTCATGACCTACACGTACGGCTGGATAGGATCGTGGGCTCCCGGTCCTTGCTCCCGCTTATCGAGCAGTCTGAGTACCTGGGGCGGACACACTCCGACCATAACCCCTTGTGGTTTAGGATTGGCTGGGTGGCGGATCGCCCGCCTGTGCCTACCTGGCGACTCCAGCCGAGCGCGCTGGAGGACCCGGAGTTCCGCTCTTCTCTTGGCACGGCTGTGCTGGAATACTTTGACACCAATGAGGGGACGGCGGGTAGCGCCTTGGTGGAATGGGACGCCCATAAGGTGGCCGTTCGGGGCACTGCCTGGGGGCCCAGTGGAACATACGTAAGACCCTGTCCGACTCCTTGGCGCGCCTGGAGGACGAACTCCTGCAGTATGAGAGGGAGGGAGAAGGAGGGGGTAGGTACTCCCGTAGCCTGGAGGACCTCCGTGGGAAACACGCGGTGCTCTTGGAGCGGCTCCGTTGCCACAACTACGCAGCGCACACGGCCAGAACGCACGCTAGAGCGGACAGGGCAGGCCGCCTGCTGGCCTGGTTGATCCGCCAGGACGACCGTCGTGACCCGGTCGGGGCGATCCGCACGGAAGAAGGGGTGGTAGTGTACACGCAGCACGAAATACACCGGGCCTTCACGGCTCATTACAGGCGACTGTACACGGCCAGGGGGACGGGTCCTCGACACCTCCTTGGGGAGTTTATGGCTTCCGTCCACCTACCGGTGGCCTCCAGGGAACACAACGCAGCGCTCGGTGGCCCCCTTTCCCTAGAGGAAATTGGGGAGGCGATACAGTCCATGGCGTCGGGAAAAACGCCGGGGCCGGACGGACTGCCCGCGGAGTACTACAAGGCTTACCGCGAATCTTTAGTGCCGCTGCTGCGAGCACTCTACAGTAAGGCGCTGGAGGACGGGACGCTCCCACCCTCCATGCGGGAGGCGTTCCTGGTTTCTCTGCCTAAGCCGGATCGTGACAGCACATCCCTGGGCTCCTACCGACCCCTGGCAATGCTCAACGTGGATTACAAAATCCTAGCAAAGGCTCTGGCGGACCGGCTGGCGCCAGTGGTTCCTCACCTGGTGCATCCGGACCAAAACGGGTTCGTCCCTGCGAGGTCCACGTCATTGAACCTTCGGAGATACTTTCGGGTGGCTAGCGAGGCCGTGCACAGGTGGCCCAGAGCGGGGTGCCTTCTTCTAGATTTGGAGAAGGCGTTCGATTGCCTGGAATGGGGCTACCTGTCCACGGTATTGTTGCAGTACGGACTGGACGGGGAATTCCTCCAAATGGTCGACCTGCTCTACAGGAACCCCACGGTTCGTGTCCGGCTGGGCCCCTATGTCTCGGAGGCGGTGCCGGTGGGCCGGGGCACCCGGCAGGGATGCCCTCTGTCCCCACTGCTGTTCGCCCTGGCGATGGAGCCCCTGGCGGCGGCCATGCGGATGACCCTGGGAGATGGTATACCGCTGGGGGACGCGGTTCATCAAGTGTCGCTCTATGCCGATGGCCTGTTGGTATACGTCAAGGATGTGGGGTGCATCCCGGAACAGTGGGCCCAGTTGTTGCAGACTTTTGCCACCGTCTCGGGGCTCCGCGTCAATGCAGGCAAATCTTGCCTATACGCTTTCAGCGCAGAAACGAAGAACCCGGGTTACCGCCTGCACGGCACGCCAGTTCAGTGGCGGGAGGGCACCTTTCGGTACCTGGGGTTGCAAATATACCGCTGCCCGACTGACCTCTTTGATGGCAACCTGGGAAGGGCGGTCACGGCGCTCCGGTCGCAGGTGCGTTTTTGGAGCACGCTCCCCCTGACGACCACGGGCAGGGTGGCACTCGCCAAAATGGTTATGCTCCCCCGCCTCCTGTACTTCTTTGTTAACCTGCCGACGTATGTTCCCCCCGCCTTTTTCGGTACGCTCACTAGGATGTTGCGGGATTTTGTTTGGGGAACCGGGAGACACAGGCTTGCGCTCGCAAAACTATATTTGCCGACGGACAGGGGTGGTCTGGCGGCTCCTTGCTTTGAGCACTACTACCTGGCCGCCCAGCTGCAATGGGTAGCACGATGGTTGGCTGATCGAGGCAGGGACGACACAGCAGCGGCGGAGGCACCCTACTCGCTGGAACGTGTGACCGGTCTCTTTCACCCCCTGGCCGCGGTTGGGGGGCCGCTGCCGCTCCTCTTAGCTATGGCACACAGGTGCTTCCGGAGGGCACTGTACCTCACTCGCGCGGTCGTTCCATACGCACCGGCCATCCCCCTGGAGGGCTCCCCCGGAGGCGGGGGGGTGCTTGCGGCCTCTGCATTGGCGGGTTGGTGGGAGGCCGACGTGCACACGCTGGGGGACCTATATAGGGACGGGGAGCTAATACCATATGAGACTTTGGTGTCGGAGGATGGGCTCCCGCCCGGTGGGTTTCTTACACACCGCTCGCTCCTGGCGAGGTTGACCGCTAAATGGGGGAACTTGACTACGGAGCCCCGCCAGCACCTGACCGTGCAATACCTGCACGTCATGGGGAGGGGCGGGCACCTGGTCCGCTGGTTCGCGGCTTCGATGCGGGAGCACGCGGCGATTGATCTGGGCCCACTCCGCGTCAAGTGGGAGCGGGACCTGGGGCGGCCATTCGCCGATAAGGAGTGGGAGAGGGTGCTTAAAAGCCCAGTGCGTGTCCCCAGAAACATGCGGTTCCGCCAAATCCAGCTGTTCATAGTACACAGGGCATACCTCACCCCCGAGTTGATCAATAAGTACTTTCGCCGTGATGACGCATCCTGCCCGAGGTGCGGAGAGCTGGGGGCGGGGTTCTTACACATGCTGTGGAGCTGTCCTGGGTTGAGCGCCTATTGGAGGGAGGTCAATAGGCTACTGCAGGGGAGCGTGGGCCGCAACATCCCATTTGACTGGCCCGAGCACATTTTGCACCTCTTCAAGAGACCACCCAAAGACAAGGTAACGTCCCGATTCATGGACCTGGGGCTCATAGTTGCAAAGCGCCTCATTACCAAGAGATGGAAGGCACACGACTCGCCACACACGTGGGCATGGACCTCCTCATTCCAGGCGTGGGCTAGGGCGGAGGGGACAGCCATCCGTAGGGAGGAGACTCTGGGGCTGCGGAGGGAACCTATGGCGGACCGCTGGGAGCAATTACTTGCTGAGCTCCGGCGTCTAGAAGGGGAGGGGCGCACAGACCAGGAGGGGATGGATGGAAATGCCTGCGCGAGTGACGGCGTGCGATCAGCTGCCCCGTAGATGGGATAGCATAGTCCCTGATGCTTCTGACCCGTAGACAGGGGCGCCTGCGGCCATATGGAGACAACTGCATTCTCAGGGCTGGGGGGGCGGGCTTGGGGGGGGGGGGGGGGGGGGGGGAGGGGGTCGCGGGCGAGAAAGGGGGTGGGAACTTTCCGTGTACAACTGTTCAGGCTGCCACTGTTCTGAGTTTTTTCCGTTTGATCAGTTTGTGATTCATTGGTTCTCCATGTCTAAGTTGCTTGGATGGCTCACACTGGCTTGTATGGCTAAGTGGCTGATGTGTGGTGGCTGCTGCCCCCCTTTAAGAGACACCACTGGAACTGATGAGACACAGGCATCCAACCCCCGGGCAGGTTGCGACTGGTACATTTCTTAACTGTGGGGATGTCTGGCTGGCTAGGCCAGACACGGATCGGCGACTCGCATATGTTTATATACTTCCATGTGTAATGTATCCTGCTGAACCACGTATGCTTTCTTTGTTATACCTTGAAGAAAGAAAAAAAAAAAAGCAATAAAAACAGATTTGCAAAAAAAAGAAAAACACCAGTCATCAAAAAACACGTCTCTATATTAGCCCCCATGCTAACTTTATCTGATGCAGCCTCTATAGACTTCTGCTGGCTTGTCTGTCCCCCTCATTCTGTTTAAGAGAGTGTGTGGGGGTGGGTGGGTGTAGCGTTCTGTGGGTTTTAATGCATGCATTTGCACTACTTCGCTCTCCCAAAACATTAGGCAATTAAATGACAAACATTTCAATGTTTGCTTCATATTTGTTTTATGGAAAACCTCTTTCTATATCCTTGATTCCGGAGTCTCTTTGGGTTATCTTTCTAGTCTTTAAAAAGGTATACATGACTTATGTCAGACACCTTTTTGCCACTTATTATTAGGTTGCCCCTGCACAGTGCTTGTGCTGTGCTTGTAAAATCTGTTGCATTTCATACAAACCTTAAAAGGGGCTTACATCCTGCCCCCTGGCTTTCCTTGATTTTCATAGGTACCTGAGCTTACCACTTACGTTGCCTCCGTGTCTAGTGGCTGTAGCATACTATTTCCTGTTGTTCCTTGTGTGCTTTTCTCATCAGTTTCCAGGCGAGCAAGTAATATTTCTATCTGCCATTGGGGAACAATTTTTTCAAGGTTTTTATTTTTTTGAAGTGCTGTCATTTCTGTTCAGAGGCTTAATTAGTTTGTCAAACGTTTTCACCATTCGATGTCTTTCATTAGTTTATCTAGATTCAGTTTCACTCGCGCTGTAAATTTTATTTCTTACAAGAGGCTCACTTAGCCGCCACACCTCGCAAACTCTCCCTCCTCTCATAGGAACTGTGGTCTACGGCTTCTGGAGGTGTCCAGTGCAAAGTCCCAACCAGGGAAGCCTCAGCGTGACAGACTTATTTTTGTTTCTGGGGCTTCTTTGTACTTTGTAATCAATGTAATTTTGCGTCTGTATGCAGTTTTTGAAGCGGTGCTTTTTTTTATGATTAATTCTGTGTAATGGACCCTCAAAGCGTTGCGCTAATTGTTTACACGTCTGTCACCCTTCCCGTAGTGTTACCGCAACCCTGGTGGAAAAATCACATACTTTTTTTTACACGGCGACACAATAATTTATTTGGTAGGCATGGGGAGATTAAGCGATTTGCCCAGAATCACAGGATGTTGAGCCGACGCAGACACTCGAACATGGTTCCCCAGCTCCAAAGTTGGCAGCTCTGACTGTTACATCACGTTCGAGCCATTACACTATTACTCCCAGACTTGCTTTCTTCAGCTTTCTGACAGAGGCCGCTTTAAGAACATCACACAGAGGTGTAGCAAGGATGCATATGCCTGCTGGGGGAGGTGTCCATCTCTAAGCCTGCTCTGACCTCCAGCACTTGTTAGCACTGTCTGGGCATAGGTCGCAGCTCATTAGTGCTGGTTCAACACCCAAATATAGCAATTAGCATCAGAAAGGTGAACAGACAACCTTTGCAAAGGGCATTTCACTGGGCAGCAACAAGTCACTGCGTTTTCAGTAACTTTTGAACTGTTTGAGCTAGAAGCTTTTCCTTTTTTTTTTTTTTTAATGTGCAGATTATGCATCTGATGATGGATTATGTGGCACATCCATAATAGTGTGAAAAACGCTGTTACTGCACATATTGCCTTTCTCAATAAACAAGTCATAACACTTTTACAAAAGTTTCAGTAACTTATATTGTACAACTACACACCAGGCAAAAATGTACAACCAAAAAAAAAGTATTAATCGCATAGGCGAAGCCTAATGCATGTACCAATGTTTGTTAGGGTTGGGCCTGTGACAGCATGCTTTAGTGTATGCGTATCGCTTCCGCAATGCTATGGTTTACAAAAAGAGGATTCCGTGGAGTTTTGCAAGTTTTATTCCAACAAATGCATGCATTCATATATTCTGCAGAAGCACCTACACTTTGCACCCACTATGGCATTGTTTTTATGCAGTTTCTTTGCCAATCTGATGGCCAGCACTTTTTGTCGAGTTTCACTTTCCTTGCAAAAATAGAACAAAATATAAATATGTGTAATGGGAGGGGGGGGGGGGGGGCTAAAAGCCTGGATGAGTTTGATGGTGAAAGGATAGCTAAAGCCTTCCGTCACTATTAAACCAATGTAACATCTATGGTAAATTGAATATATTTTGCACTGTAGAGGTTGTCCTGCGCTATGTTTTGTGTGCTTAAAAAGCTACATCTACTAGTAATCGTTTCTAGGCACTAATGCCCTGGGTGTGCTAATCCTGCTCAAGAGTAGGCTATCTGTTTACTTTACATGAACTTGTATCTTTCTGCTGCTCAATTAGATACGGATGCATAATACAGAGAGAGTAGGTGTAGGGTATGTGTTTTTTACAGAGAGGAATTCTCAGAATTGTTCAAGACTGTATCCCTGTGTGCCTAATGGACAGCACCAAACCAGGGACTTCGAAGGGGTCACCAGTGCCATGGACGAATGAGATCCATGCTGGGCCAAGTAGTGCATGCTCACTTAAACAGGATGATGCTAGAGCAGCTCAGCGTAATGATGCATACGTGTGTATATATATATATATATATATATATATATATATATATAATGATGCTGTTCCACAGTAGCATCATGGTGCTAAGTGCACATGTGCGCATATGCATCATTGTATATGTTTTTTTCCTAATGCTGATCAGCATTTGTAATTAAAAAAAAAAAAAAAAAAAAAATTAACATCATTAGCAGAGCCAATAGTTATGCATTGGCAAATCCAAAAGGCGAAACCGATTGGATTTGCCAATGCTTGTTGAATCTTATTGTGTGTTCAGTTCATGAGGCCCAATGTTCATAATACTCTTAGCAGTCCTTGCTGTGCAATCGAGTTTAACTGAACATACGGCTAATTCAAACCAGCTTTCAAAATATACGCGCTTATTTGTGTCTCCTTTAAAACTAGACTTCATAGGTTGCAGAGAGTGTTGGGCTTTTCATTTTTTAACTCTGTGTTGGTCACTTGGCTTTTGTCGGGAACCCCACAAGTTACCTGTTCCTGCCGGAGAGATCTCACAGAGACGACATGAGCTATCGCCCCCACGCCCACCTTACCCCACTCTAGATCTGACAACAAACTAGGATGAAGATGGGAGTGGGGATGGTAGCTAAAAAGGTCAGGGTGATGTCAGGACGGAGTAGTGGACGTCCCTCTGTTCAGAAGAACCGTGGGCACCAGCTGGACAGGAAGACAAGGGAACACCTGTTACCATCAACACAACAAACCTGCAACCACTCACAAACATACACTCATGTGGGAGACAGCGTTTACCTTCTGTGTAGACATCAGAAGGTATGCTACCATCAAAGGAGAAGGAACTGAACATCTTGCTAAGCAGCTAGCGCACCTGCGCTATGTAAATGAAATCAATAAGCGCTCCTGCGCGAATATATACATGACCCCAAAAAATCAGGCGGTCCAGCGCGGTAAGGGTAAGGTCAGAAAAGAAACACCCGAAGCGCTCCTGCGCTATATACAAAAGTAAAGGATTTCCTACACGATGAGACAAGGTGCAAGGCAGAGGAACAAACAAGTTCACCAGCACTACAGGTATGGCAGCGAGTACTGGTGCTAAGCGGGATAGGAGAAAGTTACCGGCCTCAACACAGACGCTCCAATGCTGTGAGGCAGGTGAAAGAACTAGCGCTTCAGCGCGGGTAAACACAGTCACGAGTGTACAGTCTAGCGCTCCAGCGCGGTTTAGAAAAAGTCACGGGCAAACAACAAAAAGCGCTCCAGCGCGGCAGTATCACAAACACAGTCTAGCGCTCCAGCGCAGCAGTATCACAAACACAGTCTAGGGCTCCAGCGCGGTTATCAAATATGAGCAGAACTTAAAGCGCTCCAGCGCGGCAGGCAGAAGTTACCTGGAGCAGCGTCTGAAGCAATTGCAGGCATCAGGCATCGGGGCTGGCGATAATACGAAGCGCCGTACCGGGGGAAAACCGCAGCTGATAAGCGGATTTCCCCGGAAGCGCTGGTGACGCCATGGCGGTTCCGGCAAAAAGGCTGGACCGCTAATTGGCAGACACCGGAAGTGAGGAGATCGCGTCCCGCATGAGCAGACTCAAACGCACACAGGCAACCAGGTGAGACGGAAGGGGTGACAACAGATGAACCATGACACTTGTTTTGACTAAAAGGAGAGCATCTGCAGAGCTACACAGTAGCCACTGGTATCTTACAAATATGAAACAAGAAAATCATCTATACAACCACGGTAGGTATGCCTGGTCCCGAAACTCAAAAGGAAATTGATCGTGAAAGGCTAATCTGACCAGCCAGCACAGCGTCAAAAAAGGAAAACCGTACAGCAGGGGCCTCTGTCCTTTTCTGTTACAAAAGGTACTGATGTTCAATGAAAACCATCCAGAGGTACTATTATTATTAGTGTTGTAATACTAACCACACCAGACAAGCATACATGAGAGGCCACCATACGCATGGTAATTACTTTTTCTGTTTTTTAAATTTTACTGAGTTTTATATAGCGCAAACTTGACCCGAATCGGGTATCAGAGCACTTTACATAGCACCAGTTGCATTACATGAGGACACATTCATTTTTCTTAGGCACGGGGAGATTAAGTGACTTGCCTAGAATCACAGGATGTTCAGCGTCATTGCCGAGACTCTAACCCAGTTCCCCAGATTAGAGGTCGACCGCCCTAGCCGTTAGGCCAACTCCTCTCCCCAAGGTTAGTAGCAGTGATCATCCGAGTGCATCAGGCAGAGTTTCCAGCAGAAATGTAAAAAACAATTTGTCAATTTCAAATGCTTGTACATGGTTAATACATAACCCAATGCCCCTGGGTTTATGGTATTAATTTTAAGTCTGCCTAAAGCCACATGATTTTTCAAATATCAACTATAAAATATATTTTAGGAACGGAGTATTTTTTCCAAAATGCTGTCTTATGAGTTCAGAAAATACATACATTTTCGTCTTGATTGCGCACCAATTGTTATTATACATATTAATTCAGCCAAGCAAAAGCTTATAATTTAGTAGGCTGTGCTGCACACAGGAGAGCTACTTGCAGTTAGCTGGACTGCTACCAGCAGCTCACGAGCTACTCGTTGGATAAGCCTACCTTACAGGCTGTCGTCTTTCAATGGCAACCAACTGTGACTAGGCTGCCTGCTTTCTGTGTTTTTTTTTACCCAAGTGTGAGCGTTTGGTGAAGCTATCTCTGGTTCCATTGCTTCATTTACTCTTCCAAGGGCCTCCTGCAGAAGGGCTGCTCACCGTGGGATGGATTGGTCCTTGCTAGCAAGTAGTCGCAGCAGCACAGCAGTAGAAAGAGATCTTTCCTATATACATTCACATACTCACCCGTATATCCAGCCATCTATTTACTCTGTATTCAACCACTCACACATTAATTTACCAAACACTCTATGATCCATTCTTTCATTCATCCTTCATTCATTCTGATGTACTCCCACTCACCCAACCCCAATGTCTCACACAAAATATCGCCAAATCAATGAAGAAACACTAACTTATAAAACATCCAAACCTGTTGGCTTTGTCAATGCTTCTTTAGGTTTCACCTGCACAGGCCTTGCGCTGTGCTTGTGAAATCTATTGTCTTAAATATAAATCTTAAACGGGGCTTAGATCCCATCCTCTCGCTTTTCAATGGTTTTCATGCTACCCCTTACTTTTCCTCCGTTTCTATTGGCTGTAGCACCCCATTTCCTGTTGTTTTCTTTGTGTGCTTCTCAGTCTCGGGAGGTCCAAGTACTATTTTAATCAGCTTTTGAAACAGAACTTTCTTTTTTTAATCTTTTTCCTGCACAGCACTTGCACGCTTAGTAGACAGCTCTCGACGCGGCCCCCCTCTCATATGGAACTGCATGTGCCTGGTCAGTTTCATGCCAGCTCTTCTCTTATTATTAGCTCTGTCGCGCTCACACAGCCTGACCTTAATATGGACGCCACTCAGCACGTTGCCTTATTAGTCTTCCTGCCGCTAGATGTGCAGATGTAAGTTCGTGATCTTCGTTGCACTCACACAGCCTGACTTTAATATGGCCGCCTCTCATGATGTTGCCTTGTTTGTCTAACTGCCGCTAGATGTGCAGATGTAACCTCCTGGTCTGCTTCCGATTCATGCCTACCTGGGTTGTCGTCCCATCCAGATTAGTGTAATTAGTTGTGATTTGAGGATGGCAATGAAATGTTTGGTGAGAGGGGAATGGGGATGTAGGTAAATAGGTAAAGGAGTTTATGCAGACTAACATTTTTATCACCGCAATTTGTCCCATCATGGAGAGTGGAAGGGACTTCCAACGGGCAACGCACTCCTCAATGAGTGTCATGGTAGTCCCGTAGTTTTCTCAGATCACAACGTCTTTCTCACGGTGTATCCAGACTCCCAGATACTTAAAAGACTGCGTTGTCCAAGGAAGTGGAAAGTCTTGTGTTTGTGGGGTCATAGCTGGTGAGTGGGCATATTATGAACTTGTTCCAGTTTATAGATACCCCTGAAACAGCGCAAAACAAGTTGTGTTCTCGGATAACAGGGGTGAAGTTGCGGGCCAGGTCTGTCAAGTACAGGGTGGTGTTGTCCGCACACAGGGACAATCCTAGGTTCCCGGGGGAGGATGCCAAACCCCCCTGCCTATGCAGCTGCCGTATTGGTACAGGACGGGGGCATCGAGGCCAGGACAGTGGGCAGTCCTGTCTGGTGTCCCATTCAATGGGGAAGGGCTCCGATAAGTGGCCACACCCATGTGTAGAGGTGTGGTGCAGCGGCCAGGGCAGCTGACTTTGGAGCACAGGGCTCACGGTTCGATCCCCGGCAGCAGATCAGCTCAGCACCATGTGACTCTGGGCAATAGCTCACTTAATTTCCACGAAAATATATATCATCGTGGAAATTAAGTGGAGTCCAAAAGGATCACCACTGCCTCCTGCATGGGTTTGAAGTGGTGCAGAAATACAAATAGGGTTCACACATTATGTGCTGTAGACCTGCCTGGTATAAACCTCTCTATGGGTATTGGAGTGTGTATATATATATATATATATATATATATATATATATATAATATATATATATATACCACTTCAAACCCATGCAGGAGGCAGTGGTGATCCTTTTGGACTCCACCAACCCTTCGGCTCTCTGGAGTGGCCTTACCTCTTTGCGGAACTTGTGAGGCTAGGCATCCCACAGCAGTTTATATGATGGGTGAAATTATTGTATACTCTCCCAACTGTGTGTGTGTGTGTGTGTATATATATATGAAAAGAAACTCTCCAATACCCATAGAGAGGACACGAAATGCACCCAACTGCAAGCAATTCCTTTATTAAGCCAGGACACAAACACGGGTGTTTCTCCCCGACGCGTTTCAGTCTTAACACCTTAATCATGGGTTCCAGCGGCAACAAACAATTTTACGAAAGCAGCTGACGTTGTTTTATACCTGCTGAAGGACAACCAATAGAAAACGTTCTCAATGCATGCTGGTTCCCACTGCATTGTGGTTAAGATGGTACAACAACGTCCTTTTAATTACATATTCTGGTATGCAGCCGCTTTTCAAAAAATGAAAAATCATTTTATCTCCATTCTTTCAAAGCCCAAGTGGGTTCACCTTATTTGTGTCCTTTAAAAAACAATTTCCTCCAGCTAGCAGTCCCAATGTCACCATGTATTCACAGCAATGCGGGCCCTCTACGCAGTTCATCTGCTATGGCTCCAGCCACCCGTCTTTCTCCTGGCGGCACAGAACCAATATTCTCGAGGTGGTGCACTTGCAGGCGCAGTTGGGCTACGGCGTCAATTTATGAAAAGAAACTCTCCAATACCCATAGAGAGGACACGAAATGCACCCAACTGCAAGCAATTCCTTTATTAAGCCAGGACACATGGCTGGAGCCATCGCAGATGAACTGCGTAGAGGGCCCGCATTGCTGTGAATACATGGTGACATTGGGACTGCTAGCTGGAGGAAATTGTTTTTTAAAGGACACAAATAAGGTGAACCCACTTGGGCTTTGAAAGAATGGAGATAAAATGATTTTTCATTTTCTGAAAAGCGGCTGCATACCAGAATATGTAATTAAAAGGACGTTGTTGTACCATCTTAACCACAATGCAGTGGGAACCAGCATGCATTGAGAACGTTTTCTATTGGTTGTCCTTCAGCAGGTATAAAACAACGTCAGCTGCTTTCGTAAAATTGTTTGTTTCCGCTGGAACCCATGATTAAGGTGTTAAGACTGAAACGCGTCGGGGAGGCACACCCGTGTTTGTATCCTGGCTTAATAAAGGAATTGCTTGCAGTTGGGTGCATTTCGTGTCCTCTCTATGGGTATTGGAGAGTTTCTTTATATATCTCTATATACACACACACAGTTGGGAGAGTATACAATAATTTCACCCATCATATAAACTGCTGTGGGATGCCTAGCCTCACAAGTTCCGCAAAGAGGTAAGGCCACTCCAGAGAGCCGAAGGGTTGGTGGAGTCCAAAAGGATCACCACTGCCTCCTGCATGGGTTTGAACTGGTGCAGAAATACAAAAAGGGTTCACACATTATGTGCCGTAGACCTGCCTGGTATAAACCCCTCCTAGTACGGGAGGACCAGAGCTGGCATCAGAAGGGTGAGATCTTTGCCTCTAGATTTATAAGTGATAGTGGTCAATACCAGTCAGGGTTATCTGACGGTTTAACAGGTTTTAGTAACTTGATATGGATAGAATCCCACACTGTGGAGGGGAGACGGAGGTGGTTGGAGAGCTTCCTGCTCGATTGCTTCGTCATACACCTGCAGGAGTTGTGGGGCCAGTGATGTTGTGCAACATTGATAAAATTTAGCCGGAAACCCATCTCCTCCTGGTGCTTTGCACATAGGGAGCATGCCTATACCTGATCAGACCTTCTCAATGGAAATGGACTCCTCGAGGAGGCGTCGGTGCTGCCCTTCCACCCAGGCCAAATCGACCTGGTCAAAGTATTGTGTGGACTCCTCGCTCTGTGGCGTGGTATGGGAATCATACAAAGCAGTGTAATAGTCAAATAGTTCCAGTAATAAATCAGGGGCCTTGTATATTATAGTACCATCCCCTTTCGTTAGGTGTGTGATGGCTTGAATATGTCGGTCTGGAGCGCAAGAGTATAGCCAAGGTCTGGCTGGATCACTCTATCTTGCAATAGGCCCTTGACCTCTCATACTAATGTGAATGACCACTTCCTGTTCGGCTATGTCCGAGAACTCCGTTTGTTTGCTTCTAATTTCTTCAAGAACTGCAGTGGATGGTGAAGCCTAGTAGGCGGGTTCTAAAGTTAGTAGTTCCTGTTCAAGCCGGTCAAGGCTGGCTCGAAGTTTCTTGCATACACCGTGCTGTTTTGCTAAGAATATACTTCGAATGTACGCTTTGTACGCTTCCTACACTATTCCAATAGACTGCATTGACCCCTGATTAGCCCTAAAGTACTGCTAGATATCAACCCACTCCTCTTCTGTGATTAATGTGTTGAGTAAGGAGAGTTGAGAGAGGCGCCATGTGAAAGTGCGGCATTTGGGAAAAGGTGTGTGTATTGTCAGCGCAACTGGTCAGGCACAGTGCTAGGGAGATGGCCAACGTACGTCACCCACCCACATATGTCCGGTGTACCTGGACATTAGTGTGCACATGATATGTGGGCTGTAGAGACATATGTCCCCTCAGTACGAGTGGGGAAGGGGGTTCGCCAGAGGTCTTTCATGTCATGCGTAGTGAGTATTTTAAGGAATGCAGTCGTCTGATGCATGCGGGTGGCAGCTTTGGAACTATCAAGATGCCTACTGAGGACCAAGTTGAAAACTCTCTCCACAGAGTATAGTGTAGGGCACAAGGACCTGACATCTTGTCCCTAGTCGTCTAACAAAGCCTAAGACATCAGTGTTAGGGGAGTAGGAGTTAATCAGCGTAATATGTTTACCACCTAGTATCACCTGTAGCATATTTAAGCGGCTTTGAGGGTTGTTGTCCTCATGCAATAAGCGATAGGGGACACCTCGTTTATGGAGGATGGCTGTCCCCCGGGCATAAGAAGAGTAATTGGAAAGGAGTGGTGTGCGCCCCAACAGGACGAAAAGGAAGCACAGGAGTGTGGTGCGAGGTGGGCTAATTTTGTGACGGTCAAGGTATGCTAGCACTTGCTGGGGTTTACAAGGGTTATTAAGTCCTCTCACATTCCAGGCCAATAAACAGAGAGAAAGAGAGTCAGTGAAGTCTCGACCTCAGACAGCGCGGTTAAGTAGTGCATAAATAAGGGGATGAAGGCCCCGTGTCTGATGTGCAGGGTAAGTCTACCACATACGGAAGCCATAAGCGCCATATGCCGTGTGAGTACAGTGACCAAGTTGTAAGTGGTGTGCTTGTCATGCAAAACATAAATATCCCTCTCACACCAGTAACCCCCAACCTGTCAGTGGATACACCCGGAAAAAAAACACCGTTCATCCCTTTGTCAAACCCAACAAACAATAAAAACCTCTCAAAACGTTAAGATATGCGTACAAAAGTGGGGTCACCCCTAGGGGGAGTCCAGGTGGCCGGCTGAACAACTCCACTATCGTGGGATTGTCTGCCAGCTAAATAATTGGAATGATAAATCAGAGGCAGTCATTCATAACAGGTGCAGTAGGAAAGTCCCAAAGCGATACCAAAGGGGATGTTGGACTGAGCGCTTGAACACTCACCCCCAGTCAACTGATCTGGGTTTAATCCATCACCATTCTTTAGCTCACTCCACCACCCCAGTTCAGACATGGCCATATGCAAATCAGTCTGACCTTGTGCCTCATGGGAACAGTCCAGCCCGACCTGCCAATCCATGTCTTCCCTGGACCGGAAACAAGCATCCTGGAATCGGTTTCGGGTTCATAACCCACATCAGCCACGCTATCTTGAATCCAGTGGCAAAGTGAGCAAGGGACCCACGTCTGGGCATACCATGTCAACTTATGGCGAACAAAGCGATACCAAAGGGGATGTTGGACAGAGCGATTGAGCAACTCAAACACTCACCCCCAGTCAACTGATCTGTGTTTAATTCATCATAATTCTTTCGCTCACCCCAGTTAAGACACGGCCATGCCACTGGAATCAAGCTATCCTGGCTGAAGAGGGGTGAAACCCGGAAACCGGTCCTAGGATGCGTGTTTCCAGTCCAAGGAGGACCTGGCTTGGCAGTGCGGGCTGGACTGTTCCCATGAGGCACAGGGTCAAGACTGATTTGCATATGGCTGGGTTCAAACTGGAATGGCATGGTGAGCAAAACCACGATGGATTTAGGCCCAGATCTCTGTACTGGGGTGAATGTATGACATTGTTCTGCATTCTGTCCATCAACTGTTTTTTTTGTTTTTTTTGCGTAGGATAGTCCTAGCAGGTAGTTTGGATCAGTCGGTTCAGAAGAAATCCAGAGCTTGTCACAGTCACCTCGGCAATAATGAGCTCATTCTGAGTCACTGTCCTCACCGCCCTGCACTCGCGACCCTTTCCGCGAAGGTATACGATTATCTTTGATGAGTTTCTGGAACAGCTCAGCATTTTGAGGTGTAGTGAAAAGGTGGAATTTCCCACCATGCGTGATTTTCAAGTGTGCTGGACAGGGCTTGGCATATTGTACTACAGCCAAACACAGCTTACGTTTTAAGTGCATTTATTTGCAAGATGCTTCCTGCACAGCAGTTGGGGAAAGATCGAAATCTTCGTGCTCTCTTAGTTAAGATCCTGTTTTTCTAAGGCGAGTCTCAGGGTGGCGTCTCAGTCCCGGTAGTTGAACAGCCAGGCAATTATTGGGCGTGGTGGTGTCCCAGACAGGATCCGAGGGCCCAAAGACCGGTGCGCCCGTTCCACCATGAAAAGGGTGACAATTGGTCTGCTCCCAGGAGCGTTTTGAGTAAGGTCTCAATGTAGTCCACCATATTGCCCATAGCAGTGGATTCAGGGTGATCCCTATGTGCAAGTTGTTTCTGCGAGATCTGGCCTTTAAGGGCTTGATTTAGATCTTGGCGGATATCCCGTCGGCCGAAATATAAATCCCACAGGATACAATGGTATTTATATTTTGGTGAACGGGATATCTGTCACAATGGTGACGAAGTAACCAATCTACCAAAATCGAAATCAGGCCATAAGTCTTCATTCTTTGCTTTGATGATGCTGAGCACCATCCCCATATCTAGGAGTTTCTCGGTATGGCCTGTAGTGTCATCATCCAGCTGGGAGATGCAGTTCTATGCCGCAACAATGCCTAGCTATGGCATTGGTCAATTTGTCTACTCAGGTGGTGATAGGATCAATCTTGGTGTCTATTGAGGTAGGCTTTTTTGGATATGGAGCATTAGGGTGCTTATGTCCATTCCCGGCTCCGGTGAGGGGTCTCGAGAGGTAGTGGCTTCTGCAGTATGGTGTGTTTTGGCCACCTTCTTGGTCCCAAACTGCAACTTGGTTTGTCTCACCTCAGCCTTTCCCATAATGGAACCCAAAGACCCAGAGGGCCCGCAGTCATAGTGGCCTCACCTTAATGCATTATTGGGTAGCGACAATCTCACAGGCAGCAGTTGTCTCTCAGACACCATTCACCATCCTCCACGACCTCCCGGTAAATGAACATTACACCACAGGGAGTCCTTGCCACCACGGCTATAAGTTCTGCAAGCCATAGGATAGCCTTTACAGTGAACACAGGTGCAGCGCAGGCACTCTTCACAGTGCAGCCCAGCTGTCTTCTTTGGTGGGCTCAGGTAGGTCGCAACAAGCTCAGTCTTCAGGTCAGCAGGCAAAAGGTGGGTCACAACACCATGTCACCTCACATCCAGGACCCCTTTAAAGCAGCTGGGGGCCCATTTGTCACGCTGCAGCCTCAGAAGGTGGCGCACACCAGCACCCAGAACACCACAAGTCACAAAGGGCCGCAGAGCCCCTCACAGGGGGCCCGACAATTTCAAGTCTCATGGCATTCTCCTGGTGGGCTCCCGCAGCGCTGACTGGTAGGCCACAGCAGTCTCTGCAGTATGAGGGATGGGAGGGGATAGTGTGAGCCAACAGGGCACGTCAGTTCCACCTGGTCCTCAGCACCCTCTCACCAAGTGGTGCTCCTCACCAGCTGTTTGCAGGTCCGGGGGAGGCAGTTCAACCTAAAGGGCAAAGTCGGAAAGCCGCTGGACGAGGTCCTGCTGAAGACAACGGTTTTGGTGGGAACAGCTCAGAATGGGAGAAATTCAAATTTCACAGCCGCCCAAGTCCAAGCGTTGGGGGGGCTACTTTTTACGCCTTCACCTGGTCAAGATCTCTACCATCGGAATTAGTCTATTTTTTAGATCTCAGGTTCCTTCAGCTGGGAAAGGTAGCAGTCTTTATCCAGGAATGTAGCACCAAAGTAGGAACGACTTAACACGTGGGTCTGCTGAACTGGATTTTCAGGAGGCGAAAAGCTCCAAAGAGAGCCAACCTGATTTTCTTATCCAGTGAGGACACACCCTCAGTGGATTGACTGGTCCCACAGCAGTCTGGAACTCCAAAATGTTACTAATTTCACATTTTTCAGAGAGAATCCTTCTGGGCACTCTTGAGGCTGCCAGGATCTCAGGTAAAGCACTCAGGAGTCAGAACTCCCTCCTGCAGGGGCCACTAGCAAGGTCCAGTCCTCTTCAAGCTGCAAATGGTGAATCTAAAATAAAAGGCCTCTTGCAGCTTCTAATGTCCCTGTTGCCACACAGGAGGTCACCTATAGCCACCTGACCCTTAGAGTTCACTTCTTTGTTCTAGGTAGAAGTTGGAGCAGGTCCACCCATGAGGTCTCCTCACAAGTTTCAGGCAGAAGGTTTAGTTCTCTTATGTTCTTACGCAGGTCCAGAATGTGTTCTGAGGAGTTGGTGTGGGGTCAATTTTTCTATAGCTCAGTAAACAGCAGTCGGGGGTGGCACCTGCACACCCCCATTTGCTTCTAACCAATTGTATTGTATTGTATTGTAGTGGAATTTATAACGGCGCACAGCTACCCACCATGGGGTCTCCCGGCGCCAAGGATGGTAATGGCCAAAAACTGAGATAGCTATTCATTGAGGGAAGAGCCAGGTTTTCAGGTCCCTACGGAACTTTATGAAAGTAGGTTCCAATTTCAAAGAGACAGGAAGAGAGTTCCAGAGCTTAGGAGCGGGATGGGAGATGGGAGAAGGAGCGACCGCCCATTCTAACCAATCTAAATCTAGGGATCACATAGTTACCCTGAGATGCTGATCTGAGGGACCGGGAAGGGACATAAGGATAAACAAGTGATCGCAGATACAGAGGTGCCAGGCCCTGTTTGATTTTGAACATAAAGCAGAGCGCCTTGAATTTAATGCGGCTCTCTATACACAGCCAATGTAAGTCCCGCAGAAAAGGAGAGATGGAAGATCTCCTAGGGACATTTCATAGGAGCCGGGCGGCAGAATTTTGCACCAACTGGAGCTTCTTTTGTACCTCCTGGGTACCAATGGGCAGAAGGTTTCCGGGGGAAACCCCTACCCACTTTTACAGCACATTCTTTTTGCCTTACTGCAAACTCTCTAAGCATGCACTATTTTAAGGCAAATCCAAGATGTCAGATCCCTTCCGCTATGGCAGGAGAGCAAGTGTCCACCCAGAGGTGTGTCTAGGGAAATAAGCAGGCTCCTCCTTCTAAGTTATATCAAACTGGTTCTAGGAGCAACTCTCCCTTCTGCTGGGATGAGGCCAGGCTGACTACAGTGTAGCCTTCGCCCCCAGACTTTCACCTTACACTATCCTATGAATGGGTAGTCCTCGCCCTTTGAAGTAAATTAAAGTCCTAAACCCTCCCAGATGTTCTTCCTGTGCGGATAGATGTCACATACCTTGTATCCAATTCATCCTGCCCAACATGCCCACGCCACTATCCTGCTCTAGGATTTTTCACAACTCATTATTGTCAAGCATTGGCAGAGGCAGCTGCTGGCAGCTAATGCAAATTATCCTGCAGGAACTGCAGACAGGGAAAAGTTAACTTTCTTAAAGTTACTTTTCCTAAATAGTTATTAAAAATCTAACCACTACGGATTGAATTTTTAATACATATTAAAAAATATCATTTGGATACTTTTCTTTAGCCTGTCCCAAATCCCAGATAGCAAAATGAATAGATTAATCTGCACTCTGTTTTTCCCCATAGGACATTTAGAGGTTTCTACCCACAATAAAAATAGATTTTGGAGGGCTTGTCACTGCAGAGGCATGCCAACATAATTCTACGTGTACCATTTTCAACTACTAGGCACCATACCTTGTGGGTTACCAGGCCTACTGAGAGGTCAATATGAATATTTCTGCAGGCGAGACTGCAGGTTTAAACTGCAGATGTCAAGCTACATAGGTAGGCATGAAGCCATGTATTCCTTGTCACACTGGTGGATGGCAAAATAAGTGCTGCCATCCACACATTACATTCAACTTTCTATGCCATTGGTGAATATCCTACACCATATACTATGGGATTACAGAAGAGTTAAATATGCCCATCGGAGATAAAGCCAATTGTTACATGCTATGAAGCACATACACTGGGCACTGGATGGCGGCGCCTCAAAGTGCAGAGGCTAAATCCCAGCAACGCAATCCACCAAAAATTGAAGGTGACCACACAAAAAGGGACATTTTCTCACATGTACCAGCCATGCAATTCTACTCTCCTTGCATAGCCATGTATGATCATGACATAAACAATTAGCTACAGAGAAGACAAGCATTAGCAAAACCAATAGGTCTCGCCTATGGCCGGGCTATTGGCTTTGCCACTGTGTTTTAGCAATGTTGTATGTACGCCAGAGTGGCTGCTGTACAGCATGGCTAAAAGTTAGTAGTGTGGAGTGGGGTAGATTGTAGTGCGATAGACTGGGGTAAAATAGGGTAGATTGTAGTGGGGTCGATTGGGTAAAGTGAGTTAGACTGGAGTGGTGTAGATTGAAGTGGGGTAGAGCGAGATAGATTGGAGTTGAGTGGGGGAAACTGAAGTGGAATGGAGTGTGGTAGATTGGAATGGGATAGATTGATGTGGTAGAGTGGAGTAGATTGGAGTGGGATACATGGGGTAGATTGGAGTGGGATACATTGGGGTCAATTGGAGTGAGGTGGGGTAGAGTGGAGTGGGCTAGATTCGAGAGGACAGATCAGGATACGTTAGGGTAGAGTAGAGTGAATTGGGGAACACTGGGAAAGAAAGGAGTGGGGTGGAGTGGGATTAATTGCAGGGCATTGGGGTGGAATGGAGTAGAGCAGACTGGGGTAGACTGGAGTGGCATAGACTGGAGTGGGTGGGGTAGAGTGGAGTACATTGGGGTAAATTGGAGATGGGGAAGATTGGAGTGTGGTATAGTTGGTGGATTGGAGTAGGATATATTGGAATGGAGTGGGGCATATTGGAGTGGAGTGGGATATATTGGAGTGGGCTAGATTGGAGTGGGGTCGTTTGGAGTAGGGTAGTTAGAAGTTGGGTAGTGTGGGGTATGACAGATTGGAGTAGAGTTGATTGGGCCAGATTGGAGAGGGGTAAGTTAGAGTGGGGTAGAGTAAATTGGGGTAAAGTGGAGTGTGGTAGATTGGGGCAGAGTGGGGTAGACTGGAGTGGGGTAGATTGGGTGGATTGGAGTGGAATAGAGTGCAGTGGGGTGGCTTGGGGTAGAGTGGAGTGCTGTGGAGGGAAGTGGAGTGGGATGGATTGGAGTGGGGTAGACTGTAGTAGGGTAGACTGAAATGGCGTAGGGTAGACTGAGTCAGATTGGTTGAGGTTGAAATGGAGTGGCGATTGGAGCAGGGTAGATTGAAGTGTGGTAGACTGGAGAGGAGGGTGAATATTGGAGTGGAGTAGATTGGAATAGGCTGGGTTGGGATAGATTGTTGTGGAGTGGGGTAGATTAGAGTGGGTTGGGGTTGACTGGGTTAGATTGATGGGGTGGAGTGGGGTAGATTGGGTGGAGAGGGGTGGGGTAGACTGTATCATAGTGGAGTGGATTGGAGTAGACTAGAGGGGAGTGGGGCACACTGGACTGGAGTGGGGTAGAGTGTTAGTAAGGTATATTGGAGTGGGATGGAGTAGATTGGATTTGGGTAGATTGGGGTTGGTTTGGAGTGGAATAGAGTAGATAGGAGTGGGGTAGGGTAGTGTGGTGTGGGTTGGGGTACATTTGAGTGGAGTGGGGTAGATTGGAGATGGTAGAATGGAGTAGATTTGAGAGGGTAGATCATGGTAGATTGGGGTAGAATAGAGTGGACTGGGATAAATTGGGGAAGAGTGGAGCGGGATGGTTGTCGATTACTTCTCAGGGATTATGCTGCTGAATATTGTGTGTGATTTCGTGGATGTTTGCATAAAAACTCAATAAAGTGCAAAAAAAGAGTGGAGCGGGATAGACTGGAGGGCAGAGGAGTGGGGTAGATGGAGTAGGGTAGACTGGAATGCGTGGGGTCGATTGGGCGGTAGTCAGGAGCAGGGTGTTGTGTGGTGGATTGGAGTTAAGTAGATTGGGGTGGAGCAGATTGGGGTGGAGTAGAATAGGATAGAGTGGAGTTTGGTAAACTGGGTGGGGTGAAGTGGTGTAGACTGGATTGGGGTAGATTGGGTGGGATAGAGTAGAGTAAATTGGGGTATATTGGAGAGGGGCAGATGGGAGTGGGGTAGAGTGGAGTGCGATGGATTGGAGTGAAATAGGGTAGACTGTAGTAGGGTAGCCTGTAGAGGTGTAGGGTAGACTGGAGTCAGACTGATTGGAGTGGAGATTGAAGTGGGGTACATTGGAAAGGATTTCAGCAGATTGGGGTAGATTCAAGTGGAGTGGGTTGAGGTTAACTGGGTTAGATTGGTGGAGTGGGGTGGGGTTGACTGGGTTAGATTGGTGGAGTGGATTGGAGTACAGTGGGGTGGATTGGCGTAAAGTTAAGTGGGGCAGATTGGAGTGTGATGGGGTAGATTTGAGTGAGTTATAATGAGGTGGGGGTAGATTGGGGGGGGAGTGTTGTACAATGGGTAGATTGGAGCGTGGTATATTGGAGTCGAGTGGGGAAGATTGGAATTGGATACATTGGAGTGAGGTGGAAGAGATTGGGTAAGATTGGAGTGGAGTGGGGTACACCGGAAAGGAGTGGGTAGTGTGGAGTGGGGTAGATTGGGTTAGAGTTGAGTAGATTGGGTGCACTGTAGTGGGGTACATTCTGGTAGATTGGCATGGTGTAGATTGGGGTAAGTTTGAAGAAAGTTGACTGGGATAGACTGGAGTGGAGTGGGATAGTTTGGAGTGGAGTGGAGATTGGGGTGGAGTGGGATACATTATAGTGGAGTGGGTTAGACTGGGGTAGAGTGGGAAAGATTGGGGTAGACTGGAGTGGTGTGGGGTAGATTTGAGTGGGGTAGATTTGAGTGAGGTAGATTGGAGTGGAGTAAGTGGTGTGGAGAGTGGAGGGGCGCAGATTAGAGTGGAAGGCCATGGAGTGGCATAAAGTGGGTTGGCATGGCATGTCGTAGAGTATCTTAGAGTGGAGGGGCGTAAAGTGGAGGGACATGTCGTAGAAAGGAGTGTCGTAGAAAGGAATGGCGTAGAATGGAGTGACGTGGCATAGAGTGGAAGAGCACAGAGTGGTGTAAAGTGGAGTAGTGTGGTGTATGCATGGTGTGGTAGCACACTGTCCTTACAGACAACATATTTTAAATTGAAATGACCATTACATTTGTACATACATACAGTTTTACTGAGCAGAAACAACGTGTGGAAATGTCATCACCTAGTGTATTGATATGTTTTGATCATATTAAAATATTTGTTTTCACAACACTTCAGAATTAAAAAAAAGAAATGTGCTTCATTTGTAGTTTTCCAATTCGGATCGATTCTGAAATATCATCACAGTTCATTTTGGTTGTGTGGTAGAACAAATAAAATCCTACAGTCTTGACTACTACATGAGTCCCCCCAGGATTGTCACATTAATTATCCGACTATGAAGTCAGAGAAAGAAAAATAAACACCAAGCTTCCTCCAAGGTAGAGCCTGACATTTGAATTCTGTCGTGGAATGCACAGCAAATGTGACAAGACAAGAACAATATTTTTATTGCAGAAAGTGCTGCCCTGAGGGCGCAGCTCAGGGCAAAAAACTATGAATACAATGCTCCACGGGAAGGACAAACTCAAGTTGGACAGCCTAAATAAAATAAAGCCAGCAAATAGAAAGCAAGCAACTGTGAGTTACAACCCACAAAGCGAATTGTAAGCAATGGGAGGAATATATTCCAAGGGAAGCTTTCAGAATGCCGACAAGAAGTAGTTGGCAAAACAGACTGCTGTGCTCTCTAGAAGAGTGCAATTTTTCCGGCTCATTGAGGACATACAGCTGGCTCAGGCTGTATACCCTGAAGAAGAGGACATCCTACTAGACAATGGCACCCAAACTGCCACCTGGCAACCCAGCACCGAAACTATGTCACCACAGCAGCCCTGCGCACATCTAATGCCTTGGTTCCAACATAAGAGGCCTCATCTCACCTGGGACATTGTTTTACCTAGACCACGGACAGCTACTGTGGGGAAGGTGAGCTGGAACCAGAGACCCTATCCCACTGAGCTTACCAGTGCCTGAAATCCTGACCCGGAAGCGGCCTGCCTGAAAGCAGCCTAGAATAAGATGGCAGCACGGCTCTAAAAGTAACCCAGATTAAGACAGAAACATGGCCCTGAAAGAAACCCACAAAACCGTAACATGGCCTGAACTCATACAGGAGCAGAAAAGAAGAAACTGGGCAAACAACAGCCCAGAATAAATGGGGGAAAGTATTTCAAGCCCTGCCTGAAAAGAAGAGCAAGCAGGTAAGGAAATAAGCGATCAGTCCTATCCTAGTGAACTGCGACACTTTACAAAGCAGACCATAAGTTCTGAGCAATGCAATCCACCACAGGTGTGTATTGCGCAACAGCATTCCTTGAGTCTTTCAGAAATGAAACAAACTCTTTAAGGCTTCCTTCACGGCCAGCCAAAGATGTCATCGGACTAATTGACATGAAAATGTGGATTTAACATTTAATGGTGAGGCCACCTCCCAGTCCCGCTAGCACGAGTAATAGCCAGTGCTCCACTTACCTTCCACAGTGAACACTTGAACAGGTCAGGCAAACCCAGGGACTTTTGTTCGAGCGACACACTGAAAAAAGAAGACACATTTTTTACAATATATTTTGATCTTAATGTGGTTAAAGCATTTCCAAACAAGTGATGAAGATAGTGATCTTAACATTTCACATCGCATGGGCTACAAAGCAAGATCCCACTTTACTTTTGTATCGTGCATTGTATCAGTGGAAATAGTGCGACTTCCACGAAGATTTCTTGGTCGTCATTTATGGATCTACTAATATTTAGAGACAACACGCAAAAACTGAATACTTAAGCAAACAGCAAAACAAACAAGTATCAATTAAAACATGCCTTTATTATTTTCAGATTGGCCAATTTACCAGAAGGAGTCAAAAAGTATTTTCAGATCCCTAAAAGGGCTTCTGAAGTCTCAAACCTTAGGATTTTGCAAACAGCTGGATTTGTGTCTGAAAAAAAGAATTTCAACAACATGCACCAGGTTACCAGTAGATATAGGAATGCATTTGTCGGTGACTGCTTAGTTCTGCATTATAACGGATGTTTGTATTCGGTAAGAATACAGTAAGAAATCTGGATCATTGGAGTCCAATGAATGATTTTCTTCGCGAGGCTTGAGATCTACTAATTGTATATCACAACTAAAACAGTGGGTTTGGAAGTGGACTCAGGATTTGCAAGGATTTATAGTGGTCGAGAAAAGTCTTCAAATTTGTAAGTGAAGATCAATTGGTTTGCTTCATTTTATACACGCGGAGAGGAGTTGGTGTCAATACAGGAAAGGAGGGGTGCTTTGGTGGCCATCATGGCATGACATTGGAGGAACTGTGTAGCAGTCTGATCAGGCTAAAGCACCAGCATGTGCTGCCCTGAAGAGAAGTCCAAGGACTTCTACTAGCCACTGATTATTCTGCAGTGCAGCATATAGTGAAAATTGCCTTGTTTTGGCACATGTTAGCATACCATGAGCATAATGAACGAACAAGAAAAAACTGAAACTTGGAGAACTTAACATGTTAGCAATATGTATGAAAGGCTAAACTGACCATGACCTCATGCTGCTTGCCACCCATGAGGGAGGAATTCATCCCCATTGATGAATTCAGGAAGGGCCCATCAAAGATCATTTGATATTTCAAGCGGCTGTTTGTGCTGTGGTGATCTTTAACGTTTACACTAGAACTGAAGTGGATAAAGCATGCTTTAGAAATGTGTGCGGTGCATCCCACCAAGAAGAACTGGGCCATGAAAATGCATGTGGTTTGCCAGCTCTGACTAAGAGTCAGCTATGTTTACATAGGATGAGCTTTGTATTGCTAATGAACTTCAGTATTCCCTCAGTGACGAAAGGACTGAAGGTCGAATGAGCATTGTAACATAACATGTGTATTTGTAAAGCGCACGTTACCCAGAGGTCTCTAGGTGCTGAATAACAAATGTTTTATTGTTAACCAACTCAATGGTATTCATTTTATCGACCTCAGAAGGATTAAAGGCTGAGTGGACCTGCCGGGATTTGAACCTGTGACCATGCAGTGGATGCATTAGTCTACTGAGCCACCAGACCCGGTAGGTAGGCATCGCTGATCAGGAAGAGGAGGAAGCATTATCGCTTGAATTGTCACTTCCTGCTGCCAGGCTTGCGCAACAACCTGCATTCCATGCGAATGCTACTCCTTAATGAATTGTAGATCTGTGTCATTAATCACTTAAACAATATTTTCCTTCTCAGCATGGGCGATGAGGGAGAAATAATGCATATACCTGCGTACGTGAACAGGTGCAGCACGTAATAATACATATTAAAAAAGTATTTGAACAATAAAATGGGAGGCCTGCAATTGTAAACTATGATCTGTCCTTGTTTTGAGGAGGGCAGATTGTTTTCTAGCTTGTAGTTAACACTTCCAAACGCCTGTTTGGAAGACACACTCCACATAGCTAGGAAGTAGAGCAGATCCCCCTGATCAGTAGTTCCAGGTAGATCACTGATAGACACAAAAGGATGGGAAGCAAAGACAACGATGAATGAGATGAATAAAAATGGATAGAAAATAAATGCCACCCCAAACAACAAGCATTAGGTACAGTATGCATGGTGATGCGTCAGGCAGTTACCTAATCTACACACTGGAAATAGGATGTGAAGTACTGAACTGCTGCAAACTTAAAAACAGCCAAAGAAAAGAACAAGAGGAGGTTGATTTTTGCTGGGCCAATTTAATGAATGCATGTTTTCTATAATGCTGGAAAATGTGCATTGAAAAAGTCACACAAGTTGGAATACGGAAATACCACTGAAAAAGAAAAAAGTTGCACAAGATTCAAACATATAATATCGAACAGGACAATCAAGGAAGGACATGAAGAAATGCGAAGGAAAAGACTCTATGAGGAGATGCATATGATACCTTGGAAGAAAGTCAGTCATCCATCCAAGCTTGAATCCCTTCCAGATGAAGGGAACCATGACAGTATGGAGCCATATGCGTGACTCCCAACGATATTACAGATTGTTAAAATAATATGAGGTGCACTCTCCTACATCTCATGGTGTTACGTCCACAGCACACAAATATCAGTAAAAAAACAGGATCCAAAGCAAGGTTTCTAGGATGCGCAAAGTACAAGATGATGCCAGAGCTGTCAATCGGGCACCACCATAATATATCAGCAAGAGCGGACCATTCTCGAGAGACGTATGAACGAAGAGATGCCAAAGCATTAAAATAAATAAACCAGCACGCAATTGACTTACGTAGCTAAAAGGTAAAAAAGCGGGGTTGTCCGCAAAAACACAGGAAAGTAGGGCAACGATGGGCTGACTATAGAGGTATAGACTAACCAGTGATAGGACCCCCGGAATCCCTCATAGCATGGATAGACCATCTAATTGCGTGGCCTCTGTAAATTTGATATCATTGTTCTGTTTGATATGATGCCTTAATGATTGGGTGGAGCGGGAGAAGCTGGGGTGCCAAATCTGTGCTCAGTTTAATAATGGTTAACGGTTTGTTTTCTTCCCTTCCTTTTTTTCTATTATTCTTAATTGGTACAAGGTGACATTTATATCGAAATTTCATTGGTGTGTAGGCCCTCGGGACGATGCTGTACCAACTATAAACGCTGAATAAAAATGTGTTTAAAAAAAATAAAATAAAACGGGGTTCAGGCTGAAATGAGAGGGAGGAAAAGTCAATAACAAGCGGGGGGCACATAATCACACTTTATGAGAGAACTTCGGTCTAAAAAATAAAATGTTATTTATTTAGAGATTTTATACACTGCAACACACAATGGAGTCCATTTCAGAGTGCAAAATAATTCCTAGTGGTGAACCCTTACAGTTAGGAAGTATTTAAATAAAAAATAAACTAACACAGGATACACAAGATTGTCTGATACAAGACATCATCTCCCTTCTAAAGCTTATAAGGTACTTCGTTTCCAAGAAGAGCTAATAATATATAAAACAAGCAAGATCGTTGTCCTGTGCAATCGTTATTATGGGGTTCCTAAATTCTCTTTTCATTGTAATCAAGTTAAGTCAAGTCTGGGATAATACGAAAGAAAAATCTACAAAACATAAAGAAAACATTCCTGAGGGATATGGGTTGGTAGCCCCTTCTTTAACCCAGTGAGAACGAAAACAAAGGATGACTCACAAAAGCCACAATTAAAATGGCACGTTTGAACACTAGCCTGCTCTTAACCCAGTTTAAAGTAGCATTTCCAGGTACACTTAAAACGCATTGCGTTCAGTGACTTAAAACATGTAAGAGAAGTTCACTATCTACCCCTTCAAGAGGCACAGCGGCAACGGTCGCACATTTAAAAGCCGGACCCCATCCTACCGTTTTACTTTGAAATGCACTGAACTGGTGGCATATTTTGTAGAACCCCAGCAGGAAATGTGCATTTTCCAGGAATTAAAAAAACAAGAGCAGCCCCCTTCAAACGAAGTACAGAGGCTTCTTAACGCTTCACACAAACGTGGAGAGAAAACCGAACCGGCCCTGTTCAGGAACAGACAAACTTGTGTGGAAAGAAGGCTTGGGCGGAAGGGCCGGGAACAAAGAGCCCCCGGTCGGCCGGCTCACAAGCCTCGCAGCTGCCGGCTGGAGACGGCCGCACAATGCAGCGCGGCTCAGCAGCAGCCCCAGCTGTCACGGGAGACCGGGGACAGGAAAAACCAGGGCCCGGCCGGCGACTTCCACTGAAAAACACTCCGTCGGATTAACGGACCAGGTTTAATAAAAAAGCATTGGCAAAGCCAATAATAACTCTCCCTCTTCGGTAGCACCCATGCCCTCGAAAAGGTGCAATCGGCAGTTTCCAGATGCAGGCTGCAATAGGCTGATGAAGCAAGTCCATGCTGTAGCAGTGTTGGCACGCATAGCGATGACGAGCAAAAACAGAAGATGGGTGTGCAGGATGGAAAAGAAGCTGGGTGTGCAGGATGGAAAAGAAGCTCCCAAAGATAAGAAATGACATATTTTGTCTTAAAAAAAAAAACAGTTCACCAGACCAATGATGGGGGGTCTTTGGGGGAAATTAAACGTGCTTTCAAACATTGCAGTGTAAACTAAGAATGCTGGCAGTCAAGCAGGAAATGCCGAGCTGATTAACGTGCCAGTGGTGACCTCTAGCAAGAAAAATTAAAGAGGAAAGGTGTGTCTGACTGTACTGACCTAATGAATCGCACCAGTGGCATCTTGTGGAGCACCGAATCGGTGGCACCCCTGATGGTTTCCATTTTTTTGTTTTTTCAAGTATGGTGACTAGATGTTTACTACAAAAAACAGGGACCAACGCAAACAGAAATAGGACTGAATGTTGGCACTTCTTAAAAGATTACACTGGCACACTGTAGTAAATAATGTGTACTTAGGTTGTCATGGCAAACACTCCACTGCACTAGGTTGCGTTTCTTTTACCGCACAGGTGGATGCAGAGTTTGTTATGTTTGAAAAGAGGATCGAAGTTCGTTGATGCTGTTGCGGCGCTTCTGTTCAGCGCCCAGTGCCTGGGGGCTAATAAAGAAGGCGGAAGACTTTTGAAAGCGTGTTTTTGCGAATACCCTTAATTGGCGACGAGGATGAATCCTACAAATCTATGAAAAGCTAGAGGTGGACAAAGAGGCGAGAACTGAAAGCCTGAGCCAGGCTTCAGGGGGAAGCCCGGCTCTGGCTCGGCTTCAGGCCCGGTCGGAATCTTGAGCCCAAAACGCGCCGAGCTTTCAATGTGGCTCCTGCATGCCAAGATCTCTCTATCCAGGATGTAGAGTTATGGCCTGTGACGCCAACTTTGGAACTGGGGACCCAAGTTTGAGTCCTGGCGTCAGCTCAACACCTTGCGATTCTGACCAAAATGTAATCTCCCCAGGCCTACAAAGGATGTGATCATGTGTTATAGAACTGGTGCTCAGGTAAAGCGCCCCAAAAGCTTCAGGTGGAGTTCGTGCAATATAAAAACTGCAGAAAATACACACGGAGGTAAAACAATGTGTATCATAAAAACAGAAAGACAAAAAGATACCTATGTAGTGGCTGCTTTGTAGAAACTGAAATCAGAAAACCTGGATAAATCTCACCTACCCTGCTTAAATTACGTGATCTTAGGCAAATATTTTATTTCACTGAAGCTTCATTTTCTTCATAATTGCATATGAAAGCACTTCCAAATATGTGAGTTCTGAATATCAGCTGTACAAAAACTTATTGTGTTTGATTTAATAGACTAATTTTGCGATGCAATAATACAGTTCACTGTTTCATGTTTAAAAACTGTCACTTCGCAGTACAGTGCTATAATGTGAAACATTAATGCCAAAGCTTCCACATGTGAAAGTTATACACTTTTTTTAAAATCTCTAGAGTTTTTTCATATTTTATGTGATGTTTGTTGAATGATTTAGATAGCAAACAAGTTCAGGGATTGGCTCGTGCATGGGCTCTAAGAGCCTTTGTCTGGGCACTCATTGTTAATTTGTTGGCTCGCCCACCTCTATAAAAAAGCTGTGTATATGAAATTGAAAAATAAAATGCAGAATTTCAGAGGTCTTGAACTTTGGAACTCTTGAAAAACCTTAGACAAACCAAGGAAAGGAAGCATAGAGAGCATTCTGCCGTGTTAAAATGGTTTTTTGTGCATTCTGGAACTTGCAGTGCCTTAATTGTAATGGTAAAATGACTACAAGTACAGGAAAGCAAATGCAAACAAGCATCTGCAATGCAATAGGTCTCGCATTTAAAAAATTCGTAAATGCGATACCTATTGCATTGCAAACGCTTGTTTGTAAAAGTGCCCATGCGGCCCTTTCACTTTAATGTCGGCGGCGCCCTTTTCCTTAGACAACCCGTGTCGAAAGAAACGGGTGCAACCAATATTAAAGTGAAGGCATGCTATAGGGTGTTTTTTCAAAAAGAAGTTTTTGTTTGTCGAATCAACAAACGCTTTTATTTTGTAAAAACGACCCATGCCGCAGTTTCACTTTAATAGCGGCCATGCCACTTTAATTAAACACGGCTCATCTAAGGAAAGAGGCACGCGCGGCCGTCATTAAAGTGAAAATGTGGCATGGGGCAGTTAAAAAAAAAAAATATAATAATTTTTTTTTAAAAATGCAACCACATTCGGTGTTGCAAATAAATCATATGCAAAAGAAACAATTGATGGCCGAATGCTGAACAATGCAAACATTCATCTCCCTGTCACAAGGATCTGGGTTTAATCCATCATTCTTTTGCTCACCACGCCACCCCAGTTTGGACCCAGCCATATGCAAATCTGTCATTATTTTGTTTGTTTAATGTTTCATATAGCATGAACCAGACCCCAAGGGGTATCAGAGCGCTTTACATTTAGGATTATTGCGTTACAAGTTATATCAGTTACAGGAGCATAGCAAAGTACAGTAAAGAAATAATGTTGCGAGAGTTCATGTGGGGGGTGGGGGTTGGGGGGAGGAGGAAGGAGCCAAAAGCATGGAGACGAGGGGGAACTATGTCCAATGTCTGGCTGGGTAGGTGGCGGTCGAGGAGGATACCAGGGCCAATCTCCGCTTTAGCTGTCTAGCAGCTGCACCGGGCATCAGCCATGTTGCTTAGGTCTCAGCGTTCAGGAATAAAAACAGTTTAGACCCTAAGGTATCAGAGCGCTTAACATGAATTCCACAGAGTTCCAAAATTACATCAGTTACAGGTTACATCAGTTGCAGGAAACATATAAAGATCTTTGCTAGTAGAAGAGTAAGGGGTAGGGTAAAGGGGTAGGGGGGAGATACGACTGAGAGACGAAGGGAAAAATCTGTCCAAGGTCTTGCTGGGTAGGTGACGGCCGAGGGTAAAGTCAACAGCCCATCACCTCAATAGCTATCAGGTAGCTCCACCAGGCATCAGCCAAATAGCTAGGCCTCCACAGAACAACATTTAGAGGTCATAGAGGTCAGGATGAATTGAGCATAGAGGGGTAGGGTGAAGGAGAAGGAGGGAGGTACGACAGAGAGACAAAGGAAAGTCTGTCCAAGGACCGGCTGGGTAGGTGACAGCCAAGGGGGAAGTCCACAACCCATCTCCTCTTTAGCTATCCAGTAGCTCCACCGGGCATCAGCCAGAAAACTGGGTCTCCACAGAACAATATTTAAAATCATAGAGGACAGGATGAATGGGGCGTAGAGGGGTAAGGGGTAGGGGGTAGGGTGAAGGAGGGAGGTACGACAAAGGAAGGTCTGTCCAATGACCAGCTGGGTAGGTGACGGCCGAGGGGAAGACCACGACCCATCTCCTCTTTAGCTATCCAGTAGCTCCAACGGGCATTAGTCAGAAAGCTAGGTCTCCACTGTCGGAGGAGAGAACAACAAGGTCTAAGTCCTGACGGTTTATCATGATGGGGATAGGTTTACGGGCAGGTCGAAGTTCAGTTTATGTCCCAGAGTAGTGGCACAATGTGGTAGGGACTACAGTGGGAGCCATCTTGAGGTCAGGCAAGGGAATTCTGACATTGGTGTTACATTTGGCCGGTCCCAGTGATATCTTTCGCTCGAAGGGGGGTGTTTGCTGAGCAATGGGGCAGCTAGGGGCCAGAGCTAGTGACCACTCGCCTCCTGAGGAGTAGGAGAGTATAGCTGTATTATAGCAACAAGCAGGAGAAACGGCCGCTATTTTGGGATCAGGCGGGGAGCCTCCTATATCCCTCTTGCTATTCTCTTGAAGATAAATTAGCCTCAGCAAAAAATGAGGACGAGACTCAAGGCGCTGGTCGTTAAAAGGTAGCTGGATGGCAGGATATCAATGGGATATTTAAATGCTAAAAGGTCCCGGCCGATGGAGCTTCTTGTTCAGCTTCAGTTCGGCGGCCATCTTGGTACTGTCTGCCTTAGTGCTGAGGTTCCATGGTGTTCAATGGACCAAGTCTAAGTCGGGCGTGCAAGCCTGAGGGCGAAGATACAGGGACTCAGCAGTACCTGCTGTTTTGGGCCACCAGTGGATGTAGGATCTGGGAACACAGGCCAGCCCGAACTGCCAAGCCAGGTCCTTCCTGGACCGGAATCCAGCATCCTGGGATCAGTTTTGGGGCATCACCCCTAATCAGCCAGGCTAGCTTGAATCCAGTGGTGCAGTGAGCACGGGACCCACAGCTGGGTATGCCCTTCCCTCTTAGGGCAACAAAAAACAATGGATTTAAGCCCGATCTCTGTACTGGGGTGAATGTATATCATTGTTCAGCATTCTGTCCATCAATTGTTCTGTTTGCAAATAAACCAAAGGCACGGCCGCCACTTTATGAGCCTAACATGCTGTGAAACAAATAAAAATTTAAAGCAATGGGGGAAGAGTGTGTCCTGCCTGCAACAGCAGGCAGGGAGGATGTCATTTAAGCAAATAGTGCTTGGAGGCTGTAATGAAAGCCTACGGAGTAACAACACATGTAACAGGAACGTCCTTATGGGAGGTTACAAAATGAGACAAGGCGGTACTAAGGAGGGACTACTAAGCCTATTGACCAATGAAAAGCCACAATTTCCAAAGGGCAATGACACACCCCAATCAAAAATATGGGCAGAGAGTGGGAGGGGCTTCAAGTCCATAACTGAATACAGCATGCCTCACAGAGCAGTGCATGCGCTGCCCAGGCTCGATCTTAAAGCAGTACTGGATAAGTTAGACTAGGGACGAATCAACAGAGTCTCTCCTTTCCAAGTAAAATGTTCACAAATCTGCATCTCTTTCTTGAGATGCCCGTCATATATGACAGTGAAGGAAAGAAAGTGATGGGATGCACTCCAAATTTAACCCACCTTAAGCAATTTGCAATCTTCAGTAATACATTATTGCGTGCATACTAGAAGTGCGCCATGTCCCAATGGCACAAACACAATATCACAAATATCTGGTGCGTCTTAGATCCAATGTTCATCCATGTGATCCATATTTGTTTCAAAGTTTTTTCAATCCATTGCAAACAAATGCAGAAAAATTCTGAGTTTAATATGCCGGAGAAATGCCCATTCAGGCCTCATTCCAAAGCACAACAGAATTCCCTTAACATGACCATGCTGTCATAAAACCCAATGGCCCTTCTTCAGGGGGTAACTGTAACGTTAGAAAACCCATAAGAGTCGTAGAGAATCTGGTGCATCATAAAACTAGCCTACAACAACCATCATGAACTAGCCCAAATAACACCATAACTGCCTCTGTTTGCAATGGATTGAAAAAACTTTGAAATAAATATGGATTACATGGATAAACATTGGATCTAAGATTCTTGTCGGTTTTGACACTGGAATGAAGCAGTGCAACATGAAGCTGGTGTGTGACGACACACCAGATATTTGCGACGTCATGTATGACAGACAGTCCACTATTTAAAAAAAAAATCAAAGGCGACAAACTATAGGCCTCTGGGAAAAGCCAGGGCTGTGGAGGACTTTGAGAGGGGATGACATACATTAAGCACTATATATATATATATATGTGACACAGTTAGTCTTGTACAACAGGTAACAGGTATTTTCTCATACTTAAGATTTCGTTATATTCATCTAGTTCAACGTCAGACGTTTTCCTTTAGCTTGGGAGTGGACAACATAGGAACTGGAAGAAAGGTCAGGTATTTCTAAATTGTCTACAAGGGTGGAAGTAACAACCTGGTAGTATTTTTCAGGGCAGAAATTATACAAGAGATTTGAAAATGGGGAAGCATGTCATCAGGGAATTGAGAGTATGATTCTAGAACTGGAAGGGAAAGGGATTGCATGCAATGTTTAAACGGGGGTGTAAGACAAGAAACAAGATTATCTAGAACTGCACCAGTGCGTAGCACTTTTGTACACATATTTCACCCACCGGTGCAAAGAGAGACACATTTGCACTACTGGGCAGTGCAAACACCAGTTGCTCAGTGCAAAGATTGTTTATGCAATTGTTAATCAGTGAAAAATTACACAGCACATGTAGAAACTTTATATACTCTTGCCCTATAGGCCCGAATCCAGGCATAAGAAAGGATGGGCTACCTTTGATTAACTGAACGAAGATATCAAAAGTGACTCTGGCACACTTACTAAAGCCTTTGAGAAAGTAGGCCTGTAGGCTTTGTAGCCTCTATGGCAGAACTGCTCTCTGTCTTGCAATACCATGAGTCTCAGCGCCTTGAAACCCTAAGGAGTGAGTAGTCGTGCTTTGGAAGATCAGTGATTGATTGGTTTATGTTCAATTGGTGCACTTTTAATCTAGGAACTGGCTGCAATTGTTATGTAAAAAAGCATTTCAATAGAAAGGAAGGTGGGCACAATGCCGTACAAGACTAAAGCAGTGGTAGAAGGTATATGGGAACAACTAAACTATGCAGAGTACAAAGAACAGGCAAGTTTTGCCTAAATGCTCAGAGGCGAGTATTAAAACAATAAAGAGGAACACTCCAGCATGTATGTCATCCTACGAGAAGAAAGATTGTGTATCAGAAAGGTGGGCAGATACTCTCTCTATTATAGACATTGATGATTAAAGAACAAAATACAAAATCACACAACTATAGTTTTGAAAGCCAGACCAGTTGCTTCTAAGTAATGGAAACACGGGCGTGAAAGGTGTTTTTGAAAGGTTGGGACCTAGCTGAGATACGCACGTGTGAACAGGGGGGGAGCCCTAATCTAACAGCACACCTATAAAATGTCGAAAATGCTTGTAGGTTAGATAGTCTATTGTGCAAAAGCACTGACACTAAATGGTTACACTCTGTGTTGGAGACGACTTCTCCAGCTAACGAATCGCTGATTCTAAGCAAATCAAACAAGCCTTGGAAAGAACCCGTTTTTTTTAGTTTTTGTTTTTTTAACACCGTGTATCGCTCTGACCTGTTTCACATTAAGGTCTTTTCAAGTCTTGAGTGGGAGGCAGCATTTTACTTTCGATTGCAAAATGACACACTGTTGAAGTTTCACATCTTGTGACGTAAGCAGACAGTGCCAGTAAAGAGAAGTCAGGGCCATGTGCAAAATGAAGTGAACACAACAAGATAGGAGTACATACATGGGAGGGGGCATTCGATCTAGGGGAATGTAGAGGATCCAGAGTAGAACGCAGAATAGAGAAGTGGGAAACAAACCAAAGGCAGTGCAGACCACTCTAAACACGGCAAAGCATCAACAGAGAACACAGAGCGGGTGGAACAATGCAAATCACCGGGCAAGGAAAACTAGATCCCAGAGTGCGCAAGACAAGTAGCAGTGCTGAACGAATTGTGCGTGCACCAAACGTCTAGAGTGTGCAAGGTGTATGCCAACCAACTGCAGAATGTACTGAGCAAATAGCACAGCTTCATGTACCTAGAGTACTAGTCATCTAGTGCAATGCATTGGGAAGTGCACAATGCCATGCAAAATATGCGTCAGAGCCTGTGGTACAGTAAAGTGCAAAGGGCAGATATAATGCAGGGTGGTAGAGTGCACTTGATAGGCAATAGCACCTTGTAGGATCTTGTGTATAAGGAACATACCACGATACGTGGTACAGCACATTAAACCAGATATGACAAAGGGGCCTCAGGTACAATGATACTCATTATATCCGGTGCCAGTACACAGCGTACAAACCACAACAGAGGCCCACGTGCCCGATTCAGGTCCAAGAACACAGGGTACCGGGAGCAGGGTGCCCGACCATCCGCACAAAGCAGGGCAGAGAGCACAAAGCCGGGCTCCCTGTGCCTCTCCTACACACCTAGGCCCTTCAGCCACAACACACTGTGAACACAGAGCAGGGGTTCTCCTGTTACCGGTGAGGACCGGGCGAGAGGGCATCACTCACCGGTGCAGCACCAGGAGGAGGGGGACCCGCCGGGGAAGCTGGGTGAGTCGGGGGCCAGGCAGACACTGGAGCCGAGATGCGGGCACTCCATGACGGTGGATCCAGCTGCTCGCACTGTTGTCAGGCCGTGCAGCAAAACAAGCATAAGAGTTCGTAAAAACAAGCCCACAATTAAACCCAGCCCCGGAAAAAAAGCCCGAAACAAGCCCAGCCCCAAAACGACGTTATTATGACAGTAAAGGCAATGTTGACATACAAAAGTCTGCATTTCTTCCGTCTACATTAGAATTGTCTTAGTTTATATATTATCATTACTATTATTGTTATGGTGATTATGTCTGGCAATACCCAGATAGTAAATAGTGAATCTTCTCCTGCCATGTACACGCTGCCACCTAAACTATAGAGATTGTTAACTATTTTGCAGACGACCTTACTAATAGCAGAGAAACTTCACTATTTACATGGCCCAGTGTTAAGTTCTGACACTTGTAGATTAAATAAAGTTAGATTTATTGACTACAGCACGGTAACATCTTCATGGCAGGAAGCTCCACACACAACTGCCCACCAGCTAGAATGCTCTCCCCAGCCCACTTCCAGAACTTGGAACCATATACAAATAATGACATAGCGCATGCACAAACATGGCTACGCACACATTTAAAATAACAGTACACAAATAATCAGAATATAACACCCAGGCTAAATAGTAGCGATTCTGCCCTGATTGCTCAGATGGCATACAAATAGAATTGAAGCTTTACTGTTTAGCCAGCCACTGTCTGCAATATTTGGCTAGCAGCCATACAAAGAGAAAGGAAACTTCACTGTTTACCTCTGTTTACTTAACTGCTGTCTAGTTGACAGATATTATGCAATGTTTGCATGGCAGCCAGGCAAATAGCAAAGAAACGTTACTTTTTATTTGGCCTAGGGCTAAATAGCAGGGATTGTGTACTGTGTGGCCAGCTGCTTGGCAAATAGTGCATTTTCTTATTTACTTATGCTGCCATAAAACAAATAAGAGAGATTATTTACTATTTGGCTGGTGGCCATGCAAACAGCAAAGAAACTTCGCTATTTACGCAGTCATTTGCTAATCAGCAGACAATATGTACTATTTGGAAAGCCCCATGAGGCACAGGGTCAAAACTGATTTGCATATAGCTGTGTCTGAACTGGGGCGGCGAAGTGAGTTAAAGAACAATGATGGATACAACCCAGATCTGTGACTGGAAGTGAGTTTCTGAAAATGTCAGCGCTCCGTCTATCATCTCCTTGCGTTTGCGCTATTTGGAAAGCAGCCATGAAAAAAGCAAAGAAACTTTACAATTTACCTGACCACTGGCTAAAAAGCACACATGTGCTCGGTTTAGCAAATTTAGCCAGTGGCCCTACAAATTGGAACAATTCTTTACTATTTACCACCCAGCTAGTTAAATAGGAGAACATATATATGATTTGCTGGTGACCATGCAGATACTAAAGAAACTTCACTAATTCAGGCTGCTGGATAAACAATTGCAATTAGGCACAATTTATCTAACAGCCTCTAAATAGCAAAGAAATTTAATTATTAAAAAGCAGGGATTATGCATAATTTAGCTTTGAAAACATGTTGGAATTCCAGGGCAAGGGGATGCATTCCAAAGTACACATTGCCAAGGAGGGTCATGTTTGCTGGGGTGCTCAAAGGTTTTGCTCACAAAATCTTATTGTAGGAGGGTGTGTGTCCAAGGGTGCAACAAATCTTTCACTGTGCCTTTGATGATGAGGGACCCTTTAAAGAAGGAGTGGCAAAAGCTGTACGAAGCCGACATTATCGAGGAAATTGAGGCTTCCGAATGGTTGACTCCAGTGGTTTTGGCTAAGAAAACAAATGGAGAGTTGAGGATGTGATTAGATCTGCATGACCTTAATGACACCATTAGGGTGGACAGACATCCTCTACACAATATCGGTGAGATGTTCACAACAATGAAGGGAGCAAGAATATTTTCTACCTTGGCTTCGTCTTCTGCTTATTATCAAATTGCATTGCACTCTGATTCAAGGCATCCTACATCACGTGTCACCCCTGACGGAGCATTCAGGTTCAACTGCATGCTCTTTGGTCTGGCTTCAACTTTAGCTATATTCTAGGGGGCATTGCACCAGTTGTTCAAGGGGCAAAGTAATGCAATTTATTTTCAAGGTGACATACTGATTTTTGCAGAGAATGAGGAAAAACATGATGAAACTGTGTCTAAAGTGCTGAAAACTTTACAACAAAGGGGGTTGACTATAAAGTTAGTGTGAAAATGTAGGATATGCTTTTATGGTTACCCCCACTTTTTGCCTGGTGCTCAGCTGTTATTGACTAGTCTGACTGGGATGCTGCTAATCAGAACCTCTGTCTATCAGCTTTCTCCCTTAAATTGTTATGTTCAGTACTTCGGTACATCCCAGATTGGATACTGGGGTACCCTTATCAGTCCCTAGTATCTGGTACTAAGGCACCCAGGGTATAGGTATCCCAGAGGTCCCCCATGGGCCGAAGCATATATTATGCCACCCATGGGAGACCATTCAAACTAAAGGCCCTGCCATTGCAGCCTGTGTAAGCTGGTGCTTGCACCACTTACAAAATATATAGGTTTCCTATATCTAGGGTCACTGCACTTAAAACCTATTAGTCACCCCTCTAGCAGGCCTTTGCAATCCTGAAGGCAGGGTGCTTGGTTCTAAGTGTGAGGGTTCCCCTGCATGAGCAGGACACCCCTACAGCCTATCCTCTGGGCACTATAAACTTCGCTTGACTTCGTTTGTGCTCGTCTTCATCCCACTTTCAGTCTTCTGCATCGTCTGTACGTGTGAACCACACAGGAACCTTCCCAGGCCTGTTGGATTCCAAGACACCTGAAAGAATCTCCCTTGAAATGAAGGAGTCACTTCCCTGCATTTGTAGGCACTGCAACTAAGCTGACCGGTCTGCTGATCCTGAGCTCCTTCAGATTCCGAAAGGTTCTGCAACACAGGTGGTAGTTTTTCCCAGATCTCAAGGCCTGCCCTGCCCTCACACTAAGTTCGAGGCCAGTATCCCTCATGGGAGCCGCAGGAACTGAACCCCTGTGCACCGCGCCAACTTGCAGTTGCAAAGACTTGTTGTCTCCTTCCACCAAGATCTTTGGGCTCCAAGTAGCCCCAACCTCAAGCATTTCCAGTAACCAAAGTCTTTGTCCACATCACATTGTTTGCACCGTGGCCTGCATCTTTTGGTGAGCTGCTTGAGGTCCTCTTGCGACTCCAGTGCCTTCAGCCTGTGGGTCATGTTGAGGGTCATCATTGTTTCTTTTGAGCTCCCCTGATTGCTTGGGGCCTGCCCTGACTTCCCTGCTTGTGGTCCCGACATTGCACCTTCTGCGACTTCTGCATTGGTCGCATTTGCCAAGGCTTGTTGGTGCTCCCGCCGAACACCAACCCCTCAGCACTCGACACCTAATGTGGGACAGCTAGTGCATGGCTTCTGGTCTTCCTCAGCATCGCCTGGTTCTCACAGCGAGTCAAGGTCATCATCAACTCTCCTGCAACACCAGACATCGGTGGCATTCATCTCCCAGATCTTCTGGTCTCTCCTGAGTAACATAGACTCTGTCCCCTCGTCTTACAGGTACCTCTCAACTAGAATCCACCTTCGGATTCCACCGGACACTTTATCCTTCTCCAGCAGTGGCACTTTCCTGAAGTCCTCCATTGGATTCGACGGCGGTTTCCAACACCACTTCACACCTATGCACCCAGCTTCCGTGGTGTAGGTAACGTGGGTACTAGGGTATCTACGGGTGGGGTGGCTCTGCAATCTTCTGTATTCCACAGGGTGTCTTCAAGGTCCATTGGGAAGGGTCCTTCATCTTTAAAATTCCAACTGCGACTTACATGTTGATTTGCACGGAGAACGCATTCGTGTTCCCACACTCTCCGTGGGGTCCCTATCTACTTACATTGGGTGGTTCCTTTGGTCCCTAGCACTTCTACATCCTCTCAACACTGTCTTGACCTGAGTTGTGGTTCTTATGCCACTTTCCTAGAATGTGGTTTTGTCCCCCCCTGGGTTCCACTGTGTATTTTGTGTTATTTACGTAATTTCTATGCAAAGTATTGTGTGCATCATGCATATCTCCGGGTAGGATTTATTTGTATGTGTTAGAGAGAATTATACAATATATACCTTGTGTGGTTCTTTTTCACTTAATCTATACATATAAGATTGCTCTCTGGTAAAACAAGCTGATTTACACTCCTTCTGGACTAAGCCTGAAGGCTGCTCTCCACAGCTACCACTTAGAGAACTTTCTAAGGTTGTCTAAGACCTCTTAAATCACAATTAGGGTTGTGTGGACTGGTGCAGAGTGCCCACTTACATTAGTGGACATTTATTTATTTATTTATTTATAGCCCACTTATAAAGCGCCTGATTACACTCAGCCAGTGTGTCCCCGCGCTACGGTGGGAGCCGCTAAGGTAGGCTACCGGACCATTATCCTGAAGGAAATAAAAGAGTCTTCAGATTTTTCCTAAAAACGCCCTCTAGGGGTTCCAGTCGCAGACTCAGTGGAAGTTTATTTCAGAGTTGAGCCGCCAAAAGGCGAAAGGAACGACCCCCCATCCTGGCTCTCTTCACAACCGGAACACATACCAACCCTCTCCCCTCAGACCTTAAGCGGCGAGTTGGAACATAAGGAGTGAGAAAATCGAGTAGATAGGCCGGTGCAGTCCCATGAATAATGCGGTGGCAGACACACAACGCCTTAAACCAGACTCGTTCACAAATCGGTAACCAATGGAGGGAGGCAAGAGCCGGCTTCGATGGGGCTCTCCTAGGACGCATCAGAACCAGGCGAGCTGCTGCGTTCTGCACACACTGGAGTCTCCGCACACATCTCCCTGTTACACCCAGATACAAGATATTACCATAATCGAGGCGATTATGGACTAAGGTCTTCCTGGCTGCAATAGGCAGCATATCCACGGTTTTGCGGAGGCCCTTCAGAAGTCCGAAGCAGACGCCCGCAACTCGTCTGGTCTGGTACTCAAAGGAGAGATTAGAATCCATCCATACCCCCAGGTTTTTAGCCTGGGCACAAGGCACAGGGGTAGGCCCCAGGCTCTGCGGCCACCAGGCTGACGACCACACCAATGGTGCTCTCCCCACCACCAGCACCTCGGTCTTGTCACCATTCAACTTCAGGCAGTTCTTATCCATCCATGATGCTAGCTCTTGCTAACATGCCACAAAGTTGGGTGCTGCCGAGTCCTGCTCCTGTGTCAGGGAGACCACCAGTTGGGTGTCGTCCGCATAGGATACAACCCTAATCCCGAAACCATCCGCGATCTCCGCTAAGGGAGCCACATACAGATTGAACAAGGTCGGGCTCAGACTTGAACCCTGAGGTACCCCCTGCTTCAAGCTGATGACCCCAGAATAGTGCGCGCCATGCCTCACCTGAAAACTGCGCTCCGCCAGAAATGATTTCATCCAGCTTAGTGCCCTGCCTGACACACCTCCCTTCTTCAGACGGTGCACTAGAGTGTGATGGGCAACCGTATCAAAGGCGGCTCTTAGATCCAAAAGGATCAAGGCCGCCGTCTGACCTGCGTCCACATATTGCCTAATGGTCTCTGTGGCCAATAGCAGAGCAGACTCTGTCGAGTGGCATTCCCGGAAACCGGATTGGGTAGGATGTAAAAGATGAAATTTCCCAATATGTGCCGTAAGTTGCTTATTCACCACTTTCTCTGCGATCTTAGCTAAGTAGGGCAAAAGAGACATTGGACGCAGGTTATCCAGGCGGTCTAAACCTAAGTGTGGCTTTTTAGGTAGAGGGAGTACCACTGCCTCCTTCCATCGACCTGGAACTGTGCAGGTCCTAAATGAAACCTCCACAAGGTGTCTAATATAGGGTTCCAATGTTTCTATGCACCCTCTAAGCATTATTGGGGAGGCCGGATCTTTAGGAGAGCCCGACTTTACGCTCAGGCAGATTTTAATCAGCATTTCAGGGGGGGGGGGGACACTTAAACTGTCTAGTCCCTCACCCTCATTAACGGGCCCTGCCTCATCCAAAATATCCTGGTCTACTTGGGCAGAGACCGGGAAGGTGGAATAGATTTTCTCCACCTTATCTAAAAAGAAATTTGCCATACGGTTGCACAGCTCTACTGAACATATTACAGGTTCTGTCACTGTAGCAAGGGAAGATATTTCCTTATAGACCCTAAATAGTTCCCTGGTCGAGTTGCCCGCAGGCCCAATTCTTTCCAGATAATACTCTGCCTTCGTTCTTCTAATAAGTCCATGGTAGCCCTTCAGCATAGCTTTGTATTCACTCCTCCCTAGGACGGAAAGGTCCTTCCTCCAGTGCCTTTCCGCGCGTTTGCAGTCTGCCTTAGCCTTTCTCAAAACGGTATTGAACCATGGGGCAGATTTCCGAGCTCTACCTGATAGTTTTCGTGACCAAGGGGCTGTACTATCCAGCGCTTCCTCAATCCTCCTATCCAGGTCTAGACAAGCGCTATCAGCATCCTTTCCCCCTGGTGGCCCCCCCTGCAAGAGGGCACTATTGAACTTGCCTGGGGAAAAACCCGCCCATTTCCGACAGGTTATTCCCCCCTTCAAATTCTCCTGCACCTTAGGCCTTGGCAGCCGCATAACAAAATGGACCAAGTAATGATCCGTTCAAACCATAGGCTGAGGCACACCGACCACTAACTCATCCCAATTTGTAAAGATGGGATCAAGCAGAAGGCCCTGCTGATGAGTAGGAGAGATAGCTGTTAATCTCAATTGTAAAGTCGCCAATTCCTGGCGCAACTCCTCTGCCGCCACACACCTCGCATCTTCCAGATGTAGGTTGAGGTCTCCTAATACAAGATACAAGGAGTTTATTATAGCGCAAGGCTGGTTGAGTGAGGTATTCAATCAAACTCGATGAAAAGCGGGAGGGATATCCAGGAGGGCGATAGATCAGAAGACCTTTCACAATACAGTTACACGCCACCGTGATTGTAAAAAGGCCGGCCTCACTGTCAGCAATGATAATAGGCTCGAGTAGGCATTGGATGGCATGTTTAAAAATAATTGCTACACCCCCACCTCTGCCAGAGTCCCTGTCAATTCTACTAATCGCATAACCACTCGGCAATGCCTCAAGGATCTCCGGAGCAGAGTCCTCGTCCAACCATGTCTCGGTGAGAAGCATTACATCCACCTGACTATCAATAAGCAGGACGTAAATCTCTAATCTATGTTTCCTAAGTGAACGGCAATTCAACAGACAGCAGCTCAAAACGGGGGGTACCTCCTTCCCCTCTTTCCCCAAACTAAACTTGAAAGAGCAATGAATACAGATCCTAACCGAACTTCCACCTTGCATGCTATGTAAACATAACTCCGCCATTTGGGGACAAAGGGCAAGCAGTTCATGGGTGCTATACCGTAATTTAATGCAGGAACAACCAGGGGGGGTGGCCCCAGGCCCCGGTCGGCCGCGGACGGGCGCAGACGGGCTTGCCTTTGGAGCGCCTTCGGCGCGCCCGCTGCGCGGCCGCCGGAGCATGTGCCCTTATAACTTCCTGGTCCCAGACCCCTAGACCGCTAACCGCCCCGGAAGTGCCTGGCTCTGACCTTCCCCGCCCTCCGTGCAACGGTACTGATTACCGCGTCGGACCGGGGCGGGAAGGAAGCAAGATGGAGCCCAGGCAGTCACCCTCAATCCCAGGTAAGCACAAAATGCCCCAGCAGTGTTCAACAAGTTAAAACAGCACTCCAATAATTGCCTCCAATTAAAAATAAATATTTTACTTTAAATACTTTCAAGACTGCAGCCGGTAGACACCAAACGGCTCCAGGGTACTGCCACTGCCCTGTTCACCGCTGCGCGGCCGCCGGAGCATGTGCCCTTATAGCTTCCTGGTCCCAGACCCCTAGACCGACCCCTAGACCGCTAACCACCCCCGGAAGTGCCTGGCTCTGACCTTCCCCGCCCTCCGTGCAACGGTACTGATTACCGCGTCGGACCAGGGTGGGAAGGAAGCAAGATGGAGCCCAGGCAGTCACCCTCAATCCCAGGTAAGCACAAAATTCCCCAGCAGTGTTCAACAAGTTAAATCAGCACTCCAATAATCGCCTCCAATTAAAAATAAATATTTTACTTTAAATACTTTCAAGACTGCAGCCGGTAGACACCAAACGGCTCCAGGGTACTGCCACTGTCCTGTTCACCCATGTACCAGGACAGCTTCTCACACTTAGAAAAATGTAAGATTGGAGTCATCGGTGTGGAATGTCTTGGCAAACACAAGGAGATGATGGACGGAGCACTGAAACTTTTCAGACATTCACCCCCAGTCACAGATCTGTGTTGAATCCATCTTTGTTCTTTAGCTCACTTCACCACGCTAGTTCATACTCAGCTATATGCAAATCAGTCTTGACCCTGTGAATCAGGGTACAGTCCAGACTGAACTGCCAAGTCAGGTCTTCCTTCGACCTGAAACAAGCATCCTGGGACCGGTTTCGGGGTAACACCCCTCATCAGCCTGGCTAGCTTGAATCCAGTGGCAAAGTGAGCAAGGTGCCCACATCTGGACATACCCTGCCAACTCAGGGCGAACAAAGCAAACACAAGGAGATGATGGACAGAGCGCTGAAACTTTTCAGACACTCACCCCCAGTCACCCATCTGGGTTGAATCCATCATAGTTCTTTAGTTCACTTCGCCACCCCAGTTCAGACCCAGCCAAATGCGAATCAGTCTTGACGCTGTGCCTCATGGGAACAGTCCAGACCAAATTGGGAGTTATGCCCAACGCGGGTCCCTTACTCACTTTGCCACTGGATTCAAGCTAGCCTAGCCAATTAGGGGTGTTACCCCAAAACTGGTCCTAGGATGCTTGTTTCTGGTCCGGGGAAGACCTGGCTTACTTGTCGGTCTCTCGTCCTCTCTAGTCTTCCTGCTTTCACCCAGTCTTTCTTTTTCCCCTTAGATATATTTGCAAGCTGACCCCCAGTTTGTCAGTTCCTCCATAAGTTGACCACTTTTCCCTCAACTTTCTTGCTTTCCCAACCCATGTTCACTTTCTGTCCACAGAGAATGTCCACTCTTCCTAGATTCCGTCACCTTTTCCCTTAGCCTGCCCGCTTTCCCCCAGTCTTCCCTTTTACCTATTACCCAGCTTGCTGTGTCAGTTCTCTTTCCACCCAATGTTCTTGTTTACCCCACCCAAATATGGACACTTCTGCATAGCCTGCCCACTACCCACCTAGTCTGCCCATTTTCCACGAATGTCTCCTTGCATTTTCCAATCTACCCCTTCTCCTCTTGAGTCTATCTGCTTTTCAGTTAGATTGCCCAGTTTTCTCAGTTTGCCCACTCTCCTTCAGGCTATCCTCCATGACATGTCTATCCTTTTTCACCCCATCTCTCTGCCCAGCAAGCCCACTCCCACTTCAGCTTGGCAACTTCCTCATCCAGATTCTCTACTATCTTTAGAATCTTGTCTGCTCTCCTGTTTCTCCCAAGTCTGTCCCTCTCCCCTCATCTATCAACTTACTCTAGTCTGTCAGCACTCTATCCTGTCTATCCATCTTCCCACCAGCTCTTCAAACTCTTTTTCCATCTCCCCTCCCTGCCACTCTCCATCCTTTAAGCCTGTCTTGCTACTCTCTTCAAATGGCTTCATTCTCTCCCAACCAGTATCTTGGATCTCTCTTGTCTGCGGGCTTGCACCATCAGTTTGTCCTCTTGCCACCTTTCCCTCAAGTCTCTTCTCACGGTCTTCCAATCTGTCTGCTCTCCCCAAGAACATATACTTTCCACCAAACTATCAATTCTCTTTGCCAGCCTGTCTGTTCCCCCCATTCTCTACACTCTCCTCAGTCTGTCCCCTCTCCCTCCCAGTATGTCAAATCTCCCCAAATCTATCCGATCACCCCAGTTTGCCTCCTCTACCAGCCTCACTGCTCTCCCTTTCTCTCTGCTCTCTCTCTCAAATCTGCCCCCTTCCCCTTCTAGTCTATGCCCTCCTGATGTCATGCCGCTCTCGTTCTCTTGGCGACTGATGGACAGGGAGAGATGTTAATCCCTTTATCAGATTTTGGTGATTCTTGCTCTACCTGTTTCTCTTTGAAACACTCTAATTGTTTGCTTCAATAAAGTAGAGTCCATTTGGTCCCACAGGAATGAGAGATAAGGAACGTTTGAACCTTAAAAGTTTCTTTTCAAATGTAAGTAACACAGAAATCAAGTAACATTGTCAGAATGAAATAATCAATAAATCAGAGTTCAAAGTGCAGTTAGGGTACAGAATCAATAAAAAAACTCAGTAAAGTTCAGGTCAGCAAAATACAGAGGGGGAGATTTACAAGCCCCTTGCGCCACTTTTGCGTCACTTTTCTCATGTTAAAAGTGACACAAAAGTGGCACAAGGGTCTTGTAAATCTGCCCCAGAGTGTTTAGTGGGAGAGCAATCCAGCATGGATTCTCCTCCTTGGGTCTGTAAGAAAGGGCTCCGCAACACATGTATGAGGCCTACAATCGCTAAGTTCGATAGAGTTCAGTTTTTCATTAGTACAATGCGTTTATTTTTGAAAAAACTAAGTTAACAACACCCCATCTAATAATTCAGGAGAATCGTCACATCTTGCCCATTATAAAATAAATTCACAAAACAAAAGCCATCGGCTTTGGATTTTTGCATCTGGATTCTTCTAAGTCTCTCCTTTCATCATAAACGTGACTTCGGACCTCCTCTAATTCAAATGAGCTCCTTTTCCTTTATCTTCTGCTCTTTGCTGGCAGCTTCTTCTTCTCGCAGTTTGTCCCACCCTTCATTAAAAATATCCAAAACTTTCAATAAAGAAAAGAACACATACTACTCAAATTAGAAGTTTTAGTATGGAGGTTAGGATTAGCTTGAGGACTCCTCCGGCTACATTTTCAAACCTCTCACTTCTCTAATCAAACCCCCTCCTAAACGAACCTACCAGAGAAGTCTTTCCCTCCCATGCACTATTCTTCTCTACTTTGACTTCTTGAGTGATGTTTTTTTTGTTAATCACAAAATTGTTAATCTGGTTATTTGCTTTAGGTATAAAAGCACAACAGTGCTGTAGGGACATCATTCGACAGACACATGCGCAAAGCTATGCCTACTTCTCAGCTTAGTAGTGTCCCCTCTACTTTAGTCGTCTCTATGGTGTATCCTTGGAAAGACTAAAGTCACGTACCAACTTCCCACCAATGACATAGTAACTAAAAATACATTGATTTCCCACAAAGGTAATAGGTTCCCTTTATACTACCTTCTTGTCATGTTACTGCTTGATCCCTCACTTAAAACGCCTCTGATAGTCACTCCAGCTCACCATTTCTGAAGTCTCATTCCCTTCCCTTTCATGAATGTTGCATTGGTTTCCTCTATTTGCCCAATCCATGTTTAACGTTAAATGTTTTTCTGTCTCTCCAACCTTCTCTTTCCCCTGCTTCACTTCGACTTACCCTTCGTTACCTCATTTGAACTTTTTCCCTCATACCTTATTATTTCCTTAAGTTCATCTATAAATATCCTTTCAGCATAGTCAATTTTAGATGAAAGCCCGTTTGCACTTGTATTAGTCATGTTAGGTTGAAGATAAGAGTGGAATTATTTCACCGCATATTCTCTTTTACTCACCCTTCCATATGCTTTTGACATTGGAGAAATAGGCTTAGTCATCCAGAAGTACGTTTGAAAGCCCAGTGATAGGTACCACTCTAAAGGCGAATCATTATCGGAATAAAACAGCCTGATGGTGTCCTGATATTAATACATATGCAAAAAAAACACATTACAAGAAGACGAATATGATAAAGGTAGATGGAAATAAGTAGTGCCCTTAGCTTCAGAGTCAGGCAAATTAGAACATATGTAGCCATTTCCAACATCGATTGACCCAACATACTCTGTTGACAATTGACAGAGGCGGCTCCGCCGCTATGGCGGAGGAGCGTTGCCCCATTGCTTTACTTTATTATCATTTTAGGCTGCTTCCTGCTGGGTGAGTGGGTGGGGCTGCTTTGCTCTTGGAGCAGGGCAGGGGAGGAGTGGATTGCCCACTGCTAAGTGTACAATGACTGTTTGGTTGGCCCTCTCGGGCTGGCCAAACCAGTTATGCGCACTTTCCTCGTTCTCCATGCAGGCTGCATGACAGCCTGCATGGAGAACAAGCCCAGGCCCCCATTCCTTGGTTGAGCGTCAAACCAGGATGCTCAAAACCAATCACTACGCTGCCTTGCAGAGTTGTGGTTGGTTAGTGGGGCGTGCTTCCTGTTCCTCGATGTGCTTGAGAAGTGCAGGAGTAGAGACACTGGACCCGGCCGGCCGCAAGGCAAGTTTATTTAAAAAAACGTTTTTTAACATTGATCCATGCACGAATCCCCCAGCATCCCACTGCACAATGCCCCCGCGCTCGCCCCTCCACCTGCGAGCCGTGCCAGCTGCCCCAGACAATTGATATTAAACATTGTAACTAAAGATACTTTTAGAGTTACTGGCTATTGCATATTCTGTATTGTATATTTACACATTGTATTGTGGATTTGGATCTGTACCTCCCAGCGAATGGTTCTCATTTGGCATATGTTTATATTTATTTAGTTTATTCTCGCCCATGATCTTGACTTCCTTTTTGCCACCGAAACCTGGGGAGATGCTGGTTCAGGACCGGACTTTTGTTTGGCAACCCCTGAGGGCTATAGTGTCGCTAGGCATGATAGACATATAGGAAGAGGTGGCGGACTTGCTATCATTTACAAGAATCTCTATCGCACGACACTCGACCCCATACAGTCCATTAACTGTGAAGCAGCCACCTTTGCTATTAATATTAATCATAAACAAGCCCTCAAGGGAATTTTGCTATACCGACCTCCTGGGCCCCGAAATTCTTTCCTTGCCACACTCTCTGATTTTAATGATCTTATCATAAGTTCGCCGGAATACATGATCTTAGGAGATTTTAACTTCCCTCTGGAAGAACAGGGCAACCACGAAACCACTCAACTCACTGATGATCTCCTAACCTTAGGACTTCAACAATTGGTGAAGGGAACTACACACCAGGCGGGGCACATACTAGATGGTCTGTTTACCAATAACTCAGACATCTTTGTACAGGATATTCTTCCTCTCACCTGGTCAGATCACAGGGCCATTATCTTTGGGATCCATACACGGCACGCTAACCCTTCCCATTCCAGGCCACGAACTAGGTTAGGGACCCGTGCTTGGAAAAATGCGGATATCCATCAGATGGCAGATATCCTGACACTATCCTTTCCTATGGGGATAGCCAATCCTGTCTTCTCAGCCTCCGACTTCCAAGACTGGATTCGGAATGCTGCTGATCAGGTGGCGCTGGAGAAGTTTACGCGACCTAACAGATTATCCCCTTCGGCGATTTTGGTATACCGAAGAGCTTAGGCTCCACCGACAACATTGCAGGAACTTAGAAAGGCGCTGGAGGAAATGTTACTGCCCCATAGCCAAGCATTCCTACAAAGACGCCCTGACAATATACAAAAAGGCTATCATTGCCCGAAAAAGTGCATTTTTCTCGGCTCAAATCGAGAATGCCAGCAACTCTGCTAGAGAACTGTTTTCAGTGGTCACCACTCTGTCCACCCCCTCTACGGGACCTGGGGTCGAACCCTCTCAGTCTCTCTGTAATGCTCTGTCCAGCTTTTTCACCACTAAGGTAGCAGATATATACTCATCCTTTGCAGGGAACGCAGAGACAAGATCCAGAGTCTGCAGTGGTGTAGAACCTGCCACCGATCATGATCCCTTCTCTTCCTTTGCTCCCATTACGCAAGATCAAATCAGCAGACTTATCTTTACTACCAAGTCTGGTTCCCCCTTAGACCCCTGCCCTCCTTCAGGGATGGCTAACCTTAGCGAGGTGATCTCTTATCCACTTATGAAAATCTGTGACACCGCATTTCAAACTGGTCACTATCCAGATCTTTGGAAGAAGGCCGTGATCAAACCTCTCCTGAAGAAACCCTCCCTGGACCCCACAGCTCTGGCCAGCTATAGACCAATAGCGTGTCTCCCCTTTCCTGCCAAAATATGCGAATCTCTGATGAATAAACAACTCTCAGAGTTCATCGATACTCACCAACTTCTCGACGAAAAGCAGTTTGGCTTTAGGAAAGGTCATGGAACTGAGACCGCTTTAATAAAAGCTTCAGATGAGATTAGAGCCATTATGGACCAGGGAGGTGCGGCTGTCCTGATTCTGCTGGATTTCTCAGCAGCCTTTGACACGGTCGACCATGATATTCTGGTCGACCGTGTCACAGCCCTGGGGATAAACGGTATGGCTAGAAATCTCGTCTCATCTTTTCTTGCCTACCGTACCCAGACAGTGAAGTTGGGTAACTTCTATTCTCCTGTCTCTGCACTCCCCTGTGGAGTCCCACAGGGCTCCTCGCTAAGTCCAACGCTATTTAATATCTATGTAGCAGACTTAGCGAGGGTAATAAAGGCCCATGGGCTGCGACTTACATCCTACGCAGATGACACCCAACTGGTTCTGGCAATACACAAGGACGGCCCAGCGGTGGCAGCTAATTTCCAAAGCGCCATGCTTGCTGTCAATACCTGGATGTCCTCCAACTGTCTGAGGCTTAACTCGGACAAAACCGAGGTCATGACCTTTGGTAATCTCTCCCGAGTTTGGTCTTCTGCCTGGTGGCCTGACCAGCTGGGCTCTCCTCCTGTCCCAGTTGATAAGGCCAGAAACCTGGGAGTCATTTTTGACAGCAAGCTGTCATTCAACCTTCATGTCAACAAGGTTGTGTCATCTGCGTTCTTTATTTTAAAGAAAATTAGGAAAATACTGCCTTACCTTCCCACCTCAGCTGGGAAGACCCTGGTCTCTACCCTAGTGTTTTCCAAAATCGATTATGGGAACGCCCTCTTCCTTAATACCCAGAAACTCGTTCTATCTAAGTTGCAGTCCATACAAAATGCTGCTGCAAGAATTCTTCTTGACATCCCCCGCCGCCAGCCAACTACTCCAGCCATTCGTCACCTGCATTGGCTAAGAGTAGAGGGCCGCATTAAATTCAAGGCCCTCTGCATTGCCTATAAGGCAGTGCATGGCGTTGGTCCAAAGTTTCTGATTGAAGCATTCCAGTTGTACAGCCCCAAGAGACAGCTGAGATCCGCCAACTCCTGCCTGCTTCCGTTACCTCGCACGAGAACGGCAACCTGGGGAGACAGGCGCTTCCTGGTTGCCACACCTAAACTCTGGAACCTTTTGCCACTCACCATAAAAACTGTCCCCAATTTGATAAGCTTTCGTAGGCTCTTAAAGACATGGCTGTTCAATCAGTAATCCTGCGGTTTGGTCTCTCGTTTTTGTCATATGTGCCGAGACACCTTCGGGTATTTGTTTGCGCAATAAAATCGCGAAATAAATAAATAAATAAATTTATGACTGATTTGTTGTCGGGTCTACTTGCTGATGTTATCAGAAATCAACAAAGAATGTTTATTTAAAAAAAAGATACTTTCCGAGTTAGCTATATGTTTTAATCTCCAGGGGGGCGTGGCATGGACGATTGACAGGCTAGGTGCATTTTCTGGAGCTCCCGCCAGTGGTAAATAAATCCTTCAACATCTTGCACTAATAACCCAGCAACCTTGGTGGGAAAGATTCCCTGGGGTGTGAGACTCGCCAAGGATGCCGAACATCCGCTGACTGTCACCGAACAGGCCCCGGAGAGGCACGATCTGGCAGGGCATTGGGATGCCATCTTGGTGGGCTGCCGGATGAAGCGCTGGAGGCTATTGGGCCAGTTCGGAGTACCGATCGGGCTGCTCGTGGAGCCGTAGGGGGCAATGAATCGCAGTGAGGAGCCTGCTCACTAAAGGAGGCAATCAAAGATCCGAGCGGGCAGCCGAGGATTCCATCTGGGGCATGGAAGCCAGAGAGATGGGAGGCCATGGTGCGATCTAGGCAGGCTGTGAGGTGACGAACGCTGTAGTGCTCCAGGTGGGAGCCGGTGAAGTGAGCCTGTGAGAGCCGGTCGGCCCCCGACCTGCTCTGGCCTGGAGTGGAGAGTCCCAGAGGACCAGGCTGCCGTCAAGGGGAGATCTGGCAAGACTGGTGAGTGATGCAGCTGTGAAAGCCCTCCCGGGCCGCCAAAAAAGTGGAAGCATATAAGGGGGTCTCATCGCCGGCAGTGGGCAACAGAGAACAGCAGAAGTGTTTGGTGGCTCAAAGCCCCCATTGGTTGGAGGTCCCGAGTGAGAATCCTGTGATCGGAGGCATCTGGTGGGTTCTGGAGGCCCCCTGCTGGAGCAGCAACGGTGAGCCAAGGGGCGGCTTTGTGGCGGGTGGAAATTACTGCTGAGTCCTGGGGGGCAGTCTGCCCATATGCAGACCTGGTCTGTTGTAACCCTGAGAGCCACTGCAACTGAAGGCACATACATAGCAATGTAGTGAGCGCTGGCACCTCAATCTGTCCCCCAAAGTTTATCCCATCCCTTCCTTGGGTATAAAGTAGGAACCCCTGGCTACAGGACTTTAGATTTAACTGGACGAAACTCTGCTACAGAATACCAGAACTTCAACTATCTACACAACGTTGGATGACCGAAGAATCTCCCTTGGAGTAAAGGAGTTCCTCCCCTGCAAGGCAGGCACCAAAGATGTATCTGTCCGGTTTCTAACTACGCAGCTCCTGAAGGACTCCGAAGACTTTGCAACACAGGAGGTGGGTTTCCAAGCTTCCCCGAGGCCGATCCATGCTCTCAGCAATCCTGAGATCCAAAGCCCTCGTGGGGTCTGTGCAACCTGAACCCCTGGACACCGTGAACATTTGCAGCAGCATATGCTTTTTGGCAATCCCTGAGGCTGTGCTTTGGGCTACTTGTAGTCCAGACCCCGAGCAGTGATTCCACCGAAGATTACTGGCCTACACTCCTCGGGTGTCCCGTGGGCTGCTATTTAGTGATTCCTCTCGAGGTCCCTTCACGATCCCTTGTCAGTCGACTTGTGGGTCCCTGAGAAGGGTACTTTAACTTTCAACTGGCTTACCTGGTTGCTCCAGAAGTGCCCTGACTCTCCATCGCTTGGTGAGTCCACAGGACCTTGCTGGTCCACACCGTGGGTTGACGCTGCCAAGGCTTGTGGGTCTCCAATCCGGACACCGACCCCCCCGCCAGCACTCAACATCCTTCGTGGGACAGCTCGCCTGCGGACTGTGGTCTTCGTCGACGTCTCCTGGTCCCCGTGGCAGTGGAATCAAGCTTCACCTCATCGCACCTGAAACACCCAAGATCGTTGGGCATTCGTCTACCGTGCCCCTAGTCACTGGCAAGTGGCCCAGACTCTGTCCCATCTGCTTTCAGGTTCATCTCTTCTTTGATCCAGCCTTGGATCACACCGGACACTTTTCCTCTTCACGGCAGCAGCACTTTGCAGCAACTCTCCATTGAAAACGACGAAGATTCCCGACACCATTTGACACCTATGCACCCGGCTTCCCTGGGTTAGGTAACACGAGTACTCCTGGTGCTCACATGGGTGCTGGGCTTAGAACCTTCTAAGTCTCCAAGGGTTGCTCCAAGTCCTCTCCTAAGTGTCCTTAATCTTTAAAATTCCAACCGTGACTTTCACATAGGATTGTACGGAGCTCGTGGCTGTGTTCTCACACTGCACGCGTCCCCCGTGGGTCCCCTGTGTCACTACCTTAGGTGGTTCCTTGGGGTCCCAGCGATTCTACGTGCTCTAGGCACTGTGTCTAGTCAAGTCGTGGTTCTTATACCACTTTCTTAATATATGGTTTGGTCTCCCCCAGGGGCCCATTGTATATTGTGCTATTTACTGTCATTTGGAAGTGTAATATTGTGTGCTTTGCTCTCTAATCTCATAAAGAGGTTAGTAGAGAGTGTTTAGTAATAAATACATATATTTTATATATATACCTTGTGTGGTTCTCCTTTCATTTGGTCATTCAGGAGGTTATAATCTGGTAAACCAAGCTGCTTTACATTCCTTCCAGACTTAGCCTAAAGGCTGCTCTCCATAGCTACCACTAGGATAGCTTTCAATAAAGGTTGTCTTTAACCTATTAATCGAAAAAAGTTCTTTGGACTGGTGCAAGGTGCCCACTATAACTAGTGGACAGCATATACCAGGCCAACGTCTCACACTGGTGTGCAGCGGTTGGGATTCAAGCTTGCTATTGCTTTACCAGATAATCTCATTGAGTGACTAACTCCCTAGGGATATGTTGAGTATTTATAACGCAAAATGCCGGTCAATAGCTATGTACGGTTCTGAATTGTGGGGACATGTAGATGTTGAGTCTCTACAGCTGGTAGAAAACGGGTTCATTAAAAATCTGTTAGGGCTGCCTAAAAGCTGTTCTAACTTTGTCTGTCATGCAGAATTGGGTTTAACCTACCTGGAGGACCTGATTAGGGTGCAACCAGTCCTCCTACGGCACAAGTTATGGACATCGGATCACACAAGTTTTAATAGAGCCATTTTACAGGATTGCTGTGGCGCTGATCATGCAATGAAAATAACATGGTTGAAGTACGTAAAAAATTTCATGCATGATATTTGTCACCCTGAATACTGTGCAAAGCCTGAATATTTACTACATATTTCCAGAGAATCATTAAAAAGAGTATGTCTGAACATCCAGGAGGAAAAAATATTAACATTGGAACTTGTGAAGCCCACCGTACTACAAAATCAAATGATATTGACCTGTTATACGATACAACCGTATTTAATCGGTGTTTTAAATACCCAACATAGATTTGTTTTGACACGCTTCAGACTGGATATTTTTCATCGCTTGACTAGTTTCCCTAATAGAAACAATTGGTCTCGTCGATTAATAAGTTGTCCTTGCGACCAGATTTCTAGACAACCAACCATTCATGTTTTGTTTTTTTGTAAATTTTATTCTGATTTAAGGACTATTTTTATCAAGCCTTTATTAAAATCCTTAAACTTCAGACAATGTAGACCAGCCTATATATTTTTACAACTGCTTCCGGATTTGTTTACTTGTGTGGTAGTGGCAAGGTTTTTGAGGTCTGTGATTACCAGAAGGAAGTTTTTAACTGATGCATCTTAAATTTGTAAATTAATTTAATTGAATCGTTTTTTAATGATTTGAATAACTTTCTCTTTTTAAATTTGTATTGAACTGCAAACTTTTATGATTCTTTCTATGAATCGAATAAAGTTAAATTGATTGATTGAGTGACTAACTGAAAACCACTATAGGTACATATAGATCAAGTCTAGAATACAGTAAGTTCTACTGAACTTAGAGTTGGGTGCCAAGGGCTTAGCACACCCTTTCTACAACTCAAGAGAGTTTATTAGTTCCGACTAGGTTAGGTTGGTGCAACACCTCACAACACTAGTATGTCTTCAAGAGCAGAAGCCAGTGGCTCCTTGCTAACTAAGTATGACCATCTCTCATTTCAGGAATTAAGAAATATGTGTGCATCTAGAAAACTGAAGACAGGGAAAAACCCTAAGACTCAACGCCTCAAAGAGGCTTTGCTTTTAGATGACTTCAGAAAGACCCCAGGGTCTGATGAGGCAGGCAAATTGGGTGGGGCAGCAGAAGATGACAGGACTTGAAGTTAAAACATCCAGGACCTGGACTCTGAGGCTGACCAGGAGGATCAAGATGATTCTAACCTGGACAATCCAATCTTTCCTGAAGATGAAGGTGAGGGAGAAGGCATTGATGGACCCCTCTCTTTACCCCACCTGGAAGGGTTAACAGTTTACCAAGAATGTCTAGATCTCCTTTTCAGGAATCTAATCATTCTGGTACTTCTGTAGGGACCTCTGTTTCTAATAGGACCACTACCTCTCATAAAAGGGAGTCCTCTTATGACAGGAAGTGCAGACTGGTTGACTTTGTGAGAGCAAAGCTCAACATCAAGAAAGAGCAGCTGGCCTTTGACAGGGAATCCCTGGAGCTCCAGAGAGGTTCACAAAGGTTGGGGCTAGAGCCCCATGGTGGCAGCAACAGTATCCCTAGAGGTAGAGAACATACTCATGACCATAGGAACCTGAACAAGATTGTCCCTCCCTACCAGAGTGGGGATGACATCCACAAATGGATAACTGCACTTGAGAGGGCCTGAAAAGTACAGAGGGTCCCTCAGGAGCATTGGGCAGCAATATTGTGGCTCTCCTTTGCAGACGAAGGTAGAGACAAGCTCCTCACTGCTAGAGAAGAGGATGCTGATATTTACAAAGTCTTGAAGAGTGCACTGATTGATGTGTTTGGCCTAACCACTGAACAGTTAAAGTTCAGAGATACCCAAAAGGCACAGACTCAAGACTGGGTTGACTTTGTAGATTGTGCGACTAAGGCTCTGGAAGGTTGGATACATGGCAGTAAGGTGCATGACTTTTTAGGATTGTACAATTTGATTATGAGGGAGCAAGTCCTTAATAATGGTCAAAAACAGCTTTTACACCAGTACCTGGTGGACTCTGATCTGGACTCTCCCCAAGAATTGGGAAAGAAGGCAGAAAAAAAGGTCAGAATCAGAGTAAAGCTAAAGACTCAGGGTGGTGACCAGAAGAAAGATTCTTTCAAGACCCAAGAGAAAGGTGGGGATAAATCAAAAGGTAGGTCCACTACAGAGCCCCAAAAGTCCTCTTCTGGGGGTGGGCCCCAAACTCCTTCCTCCCCTGAAAAGAAACCTTATTGCCATGTCTGTAAGAAGCCTGGCCACTAGAAAACTGATCCCAGTTGCCCTAGGGTTAGCAATAAGGAAAATGTTCCTCCAAGCAATACTACCACTCCTGCTGGTACTACAAGTAGTAATTCCCCAGTTGGTAGTAGTGCATCCAAAAAGTTAGGTGCTTTCTCATGGGGAACTGAGGTGAACCATCATTTAGAAAGGTCCCCCTCACAGGCCTCCTCAGTCTGTGATGGTGGCATGGGATTTGCCACTTTTACTGTCAGCCCCAATTCCTTGGGCAAGTACAGACAGGAGCCAATAATCAATGGTCCTAAGGCGTTGGCATTCAGGGACACAGGGGCTAATGTCACCAGGGTGATAGGGAAGCTAGTCCCCCCTCACCAGCTTTTACCTGAGTTCAAGTACCAGGTGACCAACATTGATGGTATCAGAACATATCATCCCATGGCAATAGTCAATCTCAGCTGGGGAGGGGTCACTGGCCCAAAGAGAGTGACAGTATCCCCAAACTTGCCTGTAGATTGCCTGTTGGGTAATGATCTAGAAATTTCAGCCTAGGCTGAAGTTGAATACCAGGCCCATTTAAGAATGTTAGGCCTCCCTGAGAGAGTTGGTGGGGCTGTGAGGGCCACAGCCCAACCCCAGGGAAATTTTGGAGTGATGGAGCCTGAAAGGATGGCCCTGTCTCTTCCACAATAGAGCACATCTAGTTCCGCCTTTGCAGCAGACAGACTTAGGAAAAGAAAACTATTAGAAAATTCTTCTGTGAACAGCAAGTTGTTAAAAGTAAATGTAAGTATTAAAATTTCAATTTTTTATAAATACGAAATGCTTATACAAAAGGAATCTCTCCATCGTCTGGGCATCACTTTTCCCATTTGTTCAAGATTATGAAAACCTATCAGTTTCTGTGATCCACATTGGAAAAAAAATCTTCTTTACCTAGGACTTACTTCATCGCTATTCACATAACGCCCTGGAATGGTTTGTGGGGTGGACAGAGGAGAACCAAGAAACAGTCAAGCAGCAAGACTGCAGAGCCAATTTGTGTTTTTATATAGGGAACAGTAGCTTCTGATGGAGAACAGCTGTTCGGAGCAAAAGCTTACACTTCCTTGGACCACTTCAAGAACAGCAGGGCAATGGGCCACAGCCTGGCCTGGCCTCCCCTGCATAGCAGTTCCACCAACAATCTTAGAAGTTCTGTTGTTACTTTAGGGCTGTCCAGTCACAAAAATGGTATCTGTCTCAACTGATCCAAACCTTGATCTTTGAGGCAAAAGTTCTTTCCGTACTGGAAACAAGGGCCTTGGAAGCAGTGCCTCCATAAGAGAGGGGCACGGAATGTTATTTCCTTTAATAGGAAGAATGGCTGCTCAATTTTTGATCTAGGTCGAAGCATTATGGAATCTGGAAAGTCAAGTCAAGTTGCTGTCTGTGACCTAGGTCCTCCTGGCCTTGAACTCTGGAGAGTGGCTGGTATCCCTGGATCTCGAGTCACCTATTTTCATATTCCAGTCTTATCCCGCCCACAGGCGTTACTTGAAGTTTACGGTGGGGTCCCAACATTTTCACTCTTTGGTCTTCTCTTCTGGATTAACAGCAGGCCAACACGTCTTTATGAAGGTTCAGGCAGCCATGGCAGCTTCTCTGCGGAGGCCAGGACTCCATTTATTTTGTCATTCTCAACGGCTATTGAAGGCTGAGTCCCCAGAGCCGTTCTAGGAACATCTCTGGTGGAGGGTTTATCTTCACCACCTCCGGGGCTTTTCGATCAACATCCAGAAGTTTCAACTCCGTTCCACGCATAATATTATTTATATTAGGGTAGTGCTCAACACCGCTCTTATACCTCAGAGAATCTCTGATATTCATGTGATGATTTAGTTCTGTCTGACTTAAGCCTGGATCCTGGTCCTGGATGTCTTGTGCATCCTGTTGGTGCCTCCCGTAAGATGGCGGATGAGAAGCCTTCAGTGGTGTCTCACCAGGCAGAAGTTACAACACCAAGCCTCTCAGCTCTGGTACACATCAACCAGGCAGTGCATCATGATCTGTACTGGTGGATGAACTCCTCCAACCTCTACAAGGGCAGCCGTGGTGTGAGTCAGTAGGCATTAATCTGTTTACATCTCACCTGTCCAACAGTTTGCTTCATTCCTTGTACCACAAGGTCTGGCAGTGGATACGATTAAGGAGTACGTTTCAGTATGCAATTGTGCCTTTTGGATCAGCCTTCTATGTGCAATTTGCCATTAGTGGTGCATTTTATGAAAGATTTGACCAAGTAGCATTTGAACCTCGTTTTGACCTTCTTTTTATATCCCCTTTGTTCGAGCCAATGCACAGTTGCCCTGTACAACCTTTATAGGATGGAAATTACCTTTGTTCTCAGTGTTTGAGAACTATAGGTCTATTGGTGTGTCTAGTCTTCGCATTTGTCTATCCAGGTAAGTTGGTTCTTTGCACTTGCCCATCCATCTTAATCCAAAGTAGTTTCTGTATTCTACGTAGTCAAGGCTAAAACTCTTCCATCTGCAGCCTGCGTCATTTGTGTCATTTTATCAGCTGCACACTACAAGAAAAAGTTAATGACCATATTATTGGTGTGCTTCACTTATTATTATTATTTGACAAACTCATAATTCACAAAGCTACCCCAAGGGGTTTCCCGGCGCAGGGTAGTTGCAGACAGTGAAACCCCAACCAATAGCTAAAAGAGCCAAGTTTTCCAATTTTTGCGAAACGTTTGTAAGGACTTACAGTTCCTAAGAGAGGAAGGGAGAGAATTCCACAGATTGGGGCTGAGATAGGAAAAGGAGCTTCCTTTGATGCGGGTTTAGCGGAACCTAGGCGTGGTGAACTAAGCGTGGTGTACTAAGCATGGCTGGCAGACCTCAACAAACCCGTAGGCTTATAAGGAGTCACTAATCCTTGAATGAATGCGGGTGCAAGGCATTGTTTGGACATAAACATATAGCAAAGTGCCTTAAATCCAATGTGTTTTGAAATCTTTAGCCAGTGCAATTCCTGGAGCAGAGGCGAGGCAAAGGGCATGTCCCGGTAGTTGAAAAATAAGCTGGGTTGCAGCGTTCTGAATGGTCTGGATGTGTCTAATCAACGTCTTGTCGGCGCCTAAGTACAACACATTGCCATAGACCAATCTGGACGTGACCAGGGCCTAAATGACCGTTCTCTGTGCCTCTAAATGTTATGCCCGAGGATCTTTATCAGCCATTTAAGGATTTCACTGGAGATAAAAGGATCAATGCCAGGACCAAATTCACCATTCTGTGTCGGGTCATCCTTTGTGTCACTATAATGTATGTATAGCATTGTGCAGCAGCTGTGAATTATCTACACTGTATTTATGACTGAGGGCAGACTAAGCCAAGGCATTGTCCAGTGGGGAATAGTTGGTGTGCAACCTAGTTTTCTCCATTGTTGATTCTGCTGCCTATTCTTATAGATGTCTGCAGCATCCAGAAGGGAAGGCTTGAGGAAAGGTTTGTTGACCGTGAAGGCTGCTTTTTATATCTGACTTGTTTCCAACATACAGAAAGCAGGCTTTGGGTTGATCTATTGGTTTAAGATGTTGTCACATCTTGTATCAGCTCAGAGGTGTATGCATCTATCCTCTAATGCTATTCTTAGCCCGCCATATATTAGCTGTTCTATTATTCTCCTTTGACCCCTTTGTACGGTAATTATTCATGTTTATTATGCTTTTGTTGATGTCGACATTGAACTTATTACCTTCCATCTTTTTGTAAAGCGCTCTGATATCCTTCGGGATCTTGTTCGCGCTATATAAAACTTTATAAATGAAATGAAATAAAAACAAGGGTTGAAGAAAAGTCTTCTTCCCCCCAGACTATAGGTAAGGGTCAGTCTCCTCAGGGAACTGATCCTACCCCTAGTGAAGGAACTGCCCCAGAGGTGGTTAGGCCTGTCCTGGCAACACCCCTGATGGCAGGGAACACTTCCATTGTGGTACCCAGTCTGGAGCAGGTAACCTGCACTTCTCTACCCTGCCTTGATCAGCCTAGGGCTGTAGAGGTTAGGGAGGTCAGTGGACCCCTAAAGGCCCACTGCCCAGAGGAACCCCCCCATCAACAGATTAGGGGCACCCAGTCTAGTTGCCCTAGCCAGGTGAAAATTCCTCAAAACACTGAGGGATCCCTCTCAACATTGAATAAGGACCACCCCCAGATGGACTCTGTTGGGCAAAGGCAAACCTGGGACCAAGTGGTCCCAAACGGTCCCAAACCTACCATATCCCTCCAGTGTTCCAACCAAAGGGACCCAAACCTCAGCTGTAGGCAGCCAGAGGTTGACCCTTAGGGCCAGATACAACTCAGTCATGGAAAGAAAGGCCTCCATGGTGGCCAGTGATCTGAGGAAGGTGAGATCAACTTTATTCGGGTCTCACTTCTCTACTCAAACACCCCACCAGCCTTTTAGTTTGCCAAAACACCCGATAGTTAGAAATCCCAACTTTTGGAGACCATCCCATACCCTTAGGGGTAGGGACTGCCTAGTGGTCCATAAGACAGGGGGTATCCTTGCTAGTGCAAGATCTTCCTTATATGGCCACTTAGTCAATAAAGGCTCAACTGGCCAAGGTTAGCCTTATCTCCTTTCATTTGCGGGGGGGGCAGGGTTGTGTAGGAAGGTGGAATCTGACTGCATGGTTACCCCCACTTTTTGCCTGGTGTTTTGCTGGTTTTCGACTTAGTTTAACTGGGATTCTGCTAATCAGGACCCCAGTCTATCTGCTTTCTCCCTAACATGGATTGCATGTACTTTAGGTACACCACAGATTGGATTCTGGGGTACCCTTAAAAGTCCCTAGTATATGGTATCCTACATACCCAGGGCATAGGTACCCCAGAGGCCTCTCAGGGGCTGCAGCATGTATTATGCCACCCCTGGGAGACCACTCAAAATGACTCAACAGGTCTGCTTAGCAGTCTGTGTAAGGTGGTGTATGTACCCCTTACTTAGATATAGGTTCCCTATATCTATTCATATCACTGCACATATACACCTATCAGTCACCCCTATGGCAGGCCTTATCAATCCTGAAGGCAGGGTGTGAGAGGGTGCCCATGCATGAGCAGAGCCCCTCTGCAGCCTTCGGAACCTCTATTCCGGGGTTGTTTTTTTTTTTTTTTTTTTTTTTTTTTTTTAAAAACCTTTATTTGTGCATATGAAAAGGACAAATACGGGCCTACAACCATCAGGCCGGCCACAAAACGGTTGAGCACTGAGACACACATTACAACCCCTGTGCGTCAATGGTCAAGATTAGCAACGATTCAGGAGTTATACACTGGAGAGATCCTTGACACCAGGGGAAGGAGAAGTAAAGGTTAATTTTAAGGTTTTCAAAATAATTTTATCGAGGAAAAAGTCAGTAGAGGATAGAACCAAGGAGATTCGAGTCCGCAAGATGGCTTCATCACACGGGAGAGCAGCAGCATCATTAAAACGGCCATAGAAAATCTCAGACAGTGAGGCGATGCAGTTATATAACAGGATAGTCACATGAGTAAATACGCACCCCTCCAACGCCGCCCCCACTAAATCCACCCCACACCCGGACCCCGAATCGGAAACAAGTATAGCGCAGAGACATAGAAGAAAGAGGCCCATAGAACTAAAAAGAAAAGGTAAATTACCCCCCCACCCTACACCAATGCGGAGGCTACGGCCTGCCCCCCCCCCCGGCATAGTGCCTGTCGCCCAATGAACCCGAAATATAGACAAGAGAGAAAGTAGGAATAGAGTAAAGAAAATAAGAAAACAAAGAAGAAAGCGGGGAGGAGCCCACGTAACCTCGGAGCGCCCGAAACCACCGGCCAACTACGTCTCCACACACTGAGAACCCACTACACCCAAAGGCGGTCGTGTGAAGATAACATGTCACAACAATATAAATGAAGGCAGACAAATCGCGACGAGTGCGCACAACATATGCAGACAGTTCCAGTCCCAGTCCAGCCCATCCGTGACACCATGGTGATAGAAATCAATCTAGCCCTGGCCCGATCGCGGGCGTAAGATTAGACTAGCCCCCACATGAAGGCCCCGCGGCCCGTGCAGACAAAGACAATATGGCCGCTTGGGAGAAGGTGGAGAAGTAGAGTCACAAAATGGCCGCCGATCATCTATTGAGGTCCCCTTGTGCACCATATAAAATCCAGACCTGGCCTGTAAAGTACAGGAGTTCCACATAAAAGAAGCCGTAGGCCACCGTGAACGGTTCCTCGAGGACGTCAGGTGTCGCTCAGCTGGATACTCTTGCGGACGCGGTGAGGCAGGCAACAACAAAGCAAACAGCAATGAACGGGGAAACAAAGTGTCCACAATTGAGCAGGAGATCGATTGATCCTGGGTGCCGGGAAAGCCAGATGCAGACACCAGTGTAGCACGGTTATACACAGTCGTTGCGTCCCCGCAAGAGGACAGAAGCACTGGCAGACCCACGTCTTGTTGAGAACAAACGGGGCGCTCACGACCCGCAGCCGACAGTATGGAGTCGAACTGCTCACTCAGCGTTTGCAAGCCGACACACAATTGCAGACGAAGGTCCCGCAGGGCAGCCAGAACGGAGCCGCATGTCAGCGGAAGCTGCGTCCCCACATCGGCAGCAATCCGGGACGGCACTGTGGAGCTGGAGTCTGGTAGAGGGAGGGCGAAGCGGGCAGCGGGCGAGACCGGAGCATCGCCCCCCAGCAGCGAGCAGGCAATCAACGCCATGTTTTACCGCTGAACGGTACAGTGGCCAGGGGGGGGGGTCGTAACAAGGAGGCAATTCCACGCAGATCTGCGCCGCAACAGGTGAAAGCCAACAGTCGCTTCCCCTCCCTCGGACTCTCTTTGCAGCCGACTAGGCAATAGAAGAAGGGGGTCCGCAGCCTTCCACAGCGCGGGCCACAGAGCGAAGCAGGAGACCCGCCACACCGGGGCTTACCCTATAGCTCCAGCCCGTCAGGCGAAAGGTGAAGGAGGTGTCCGGGCGTCTCTCCCCCGGCTCATCTGGCGACAATCCGTGGTGTGAGGCGGGATCGGGGCCGCGGGGCTCAGATTTGCGCCGGGGGTCCAGTGACTGCGGAGCTTTCAGGGGGCCGGCCAAGGCCACAATAGAGCAGGGGTCCAGCGCGGAGAACAAAGGCACCAAGAACTCCGGCATCCGGGCGGGCTCAGACTCCGGGAAAGCGGCGGCGCGGTCAGCGCGTCGTCGCGCACGTTGCACCTCGAAAATCGGCAAGGATAGGAATCAGGATGATAGTCCGAGGCCAAAGGCCGGCGGAGCCGGGCGCTCAAGCGTCTGCTCCGGTCGCCATCTTGGCTCCTCCTCCGGGGTTGTTTTTGATGCAGCCAAACCATATACTCTTAAGTGCATTATAACCTTGCGGTAAATGCTAACTTTGGAATGGCTGCATGGAAACATGTCATGTTTGGTGTCAAACACCTTGGAATCAACTGGCGGGAGAGGTTTGATTCCACCCTACTAGAGGGAGAAATATGACTTCACCGGTACACCCGGTACCAGCTTCACAGAACCCTGGCATCACAAAATGGATGCTGCCAGCCACAGACACGAGTCTGCCCTCCTGCTGCTGGACGAAACTCCAGCAGGGGACGGATGGACAATAGGTTTCCTGTCACAGGGAGGTGTGACCACCTCCCAGACAGGCTTTAGTGTATTGTGGTGTGGTGGGTGCACTCCAAGAGTGCTTTGATGTCTGCACTGGGGGCACATTTGGTGTCCCTGTGCATAGTCCAGCTCAAACCGGTTGCAGGGGCTACCAGCCCCTGCTCTGGCACGAAACTGGATAATGGACATGGGTGTAGCCACCCCTCTGTCCTGACCCTCCCATAGGTGGGTCCCCAGAGTTTGTCCCACCCCTTCCTTGGGTATAAAGTAGGAACCCCTGGCTACAGGACATTAGATTTACCTGGACAAAACTCTGCTACAGAATACCAGAACTTCAACTATCTACACGACGTTGGATGACCGAAGAATCTCCCTTGGAGTAAAGGAGTTACTCCCCTGCAAGGCAGGCACCAAAGACGCATCTGTCCGGTTGACAACTACGCAGCTCCTGAAGGACTCCAAAGACTTTGCAACACAGAAGGTGGGTTTCAAAGCTTCCCCGAGGCCAATCCTGAGCTCCAAAGCCCTCATGGGGACCATGCAACCCGAACCCCTGGACACCAAGAACATTTGCAGCAGCATATGCTTTTTGGCAATCCCTGAGGCTGTGCTTTGGGCTACTTGTAGTCCAGACCCCGAGCAGTGATTCCACTGAAGATTACTGGCCTACACTCCTTGAGTGTCCCGTGGGCTGGTATATAGTGATTCCTCTCGAGGTCCTTTCGTGATCCCTTGTCCGTCGACTTGTGGGTCCCTGAGAAGGGTACTTTAACTTTCAACGGGCGTATCGACGAGGAGCTTTTTACAGCAGGAGCGTTACGGCGCTGCCGCGCGATTTTTAAATCTATTTGCATTTAATTTCTTTTAGGTCTGCGGATCTGTGCCTTACTTCCCCCTCACCTGCACTTTAATTCGTGTCCTCACCGCCGTTTGGCGGGCTGGTTCCCAGGGCGGCAGACATCTTGGGTTGGGGAGCGGACCAGGGAGTCAGCGCTTACTGCGCATGCGCCAGTGGTTGGGCGGGCATTTAAGGCGAGTCCCCGCCTCCCTTCCCCTGACGAGGAGCTTTTTACAGCAGGAGCGTTACGGCGCTGCCGCGCGATTTTTAAATCTATTTGCATTTAATTTCTTTTAGGTCTGCGGATCTGTGCCTTACTTCCCCCTCACCTGCACTTTAATTCGTGTCCTCACCGCCGTTTGGCGGGCTGGTTCCCAGGGCGGCAGACATCTTGGGTTGGGGAGCGGACCGGGGAGTCAGCGCTTACTGCGCATGCGCCAGTGGTTGGGCGGGCATTTAAGGCGAGTCCCCGCCTCCCTTCCCCTGACGAGGAGCTTTTTACAGCAGGAGCGTTACGGCGCTGCCGCGCGATTTTTAAATCTATTTGCATTTAATTTCTTTTAGGTCTGCGGATCTGTGCCTTACTTCCCCCTCACCTGCACTTTAATTCGTGTCCTCACCGCCGTTTGGCGGGCTGGTTCCCAGGGCGGCAGACATCTTGGGTTGGGGAGCGGACCGGGGAGTCAGCGCTTACTGCGCATGCGCCAGTGGTTGGGCGGGCATTTAAGGCGAGTCCCCGCCTCCCTTCCCCTGACGAGGAGCTTTTTACAGCAGGAGCGTTACGGCGCTGCCGCGCGATTTTTAAATCTATTTGCATTTAATTTCTTTTAGGTCTGCGGATCTGTGCCTTACTTCCCCCTCACCTGCACTTTAATTCGTGTCCTCACCGCCGTTTGGCGGGCTGGTTCCCAGGGCGGCAGACATCTTGGGTTGGGGAGCGGACCGGGGAGTCAGCGCTTACTGCGCATGCGCCAGTGGTTGGGCGGGCATTTAATGCTCCTCCCCTAGCGCAGCGGGATCGCGCAGCGGGCGTGTCCATCGTGTGGCCGGAGGCGTGCCAGAGTCCTGCCCGTCTGCGCCCGTCCGCGCTAAGGCCGTGCGGGACGTGGCGGGTTCTGGCCTGATCCTGTGTATCCATCATTGCCGCCATGCGTACATATTCCAGGGAGCACTTGTACTCCATTGGCAGGGTGGGGGGTTACTGTATCCTACAGCCCGTCCACCCATCATGTGGCCCCTACCGCTGTCCCTGTAACGGTTTTGCGCTTGACCCACCGCAGCCTCTTCCCCGGCTGTGTCCCCCTGCTGCTCGGCACTTCAGGGGGTTACCGTCTTCATTGCGGATCCTGAATCTTAACGTCAGGTCGATTCTTGCACATAAACAGAATGTGTACGACCTGATTGAAAATGAAGTCCCGGACATTTTAGCCCTAACCGAAACTTGGCTTCAGGAGGCCGACACTGCTATCCCTAACCTCGCCTGTCCTCCTGGCTATTCTATGTACACTACGAATAGGCTAACCAGAGGCGGAGGCATAGCTTTAATAGTGAGAACTAGCTTCTCCTGTGTGTGGACCACTCTTGAGATCGCTGGCTGTGAAAGTGCCTCGTTCAAAGTCGCTGTCAGCCCAGAATTTACACTCTCTGGGATGGTGGTGTATCGTCCGCCGGGCAGTGAGGTGGCGTTCAGTAATGCTTTCCCGGACACTGTCGCCACCTTGGTCACTGACTGTGCCAATTTTTCCATCTTGGGCGACTTAAACCTACATTTTGATGTTCCATCCTGTCTGACAGCACGTAATATTCTGATGGACCTAGAGGCCTTTCAACTTTTTCAGCTGGTCTCCCAGCCTACTCATTCCGGGGGTCATATTCTTGACCCGTTTTTTACCAACTTGACCGAGGCTAAAGTCACGTCGGTGTCACCTGTAGAGTGGTCGGACCACTCTCTGGTATCCATCCATTGCCCTATGACCACCAACATTTCCACTTCTCCAGCTAAGCGGGTATCCAGGAGGCCCTGGAGTAAACTTAGGCTGGATGACTTCTACCATCTTCTGTCAGTGGAACCTCTGGCCCTACCTAACAACGTAGAGGAGGGGTATGACCTCTTCTGTGCCTGGCTCACTAGGGCTCTGGATGTTCTGATACCTGTTGCAACTACGAAGATTAACCCTCGAGTGTCAAGCCCCTGGTTTGATGATGCTTTGCGCGCTCTGAAGGGAGCCTGTAGACGAGCGGAGAGGGCCTGGCGGAAGACATACGGGGCCGAGTTAAAAGCCACCTATGTAGCGTCCGTCAAGCTCTACCATCGGGCCATCTGCCGTGCCCGAGCGGCATTTTACGCCGAGGAATTTCGGAATAGTCCGAATCCGTCGAAGGCTATCTTCAAGGCGGTGAAAGACCTCATGTCTAAGCGGGCTATCTCTATGGCTGAGAGCTCTGTCACACACTGCGAGTCTCTCGCTTCTTACTTCTTGGGGAAGGTCCAGTCTATATATCGGTCCTTCCCGAGTTCTGGTATAGTGACGGGTAATCTTAGGGAGTCATTTCATCAGCCCACCCTGCTTCCATTCCCCCTCCTTACTTTGGAAGGGTTTGATCAACTTGCTATGCAAGTCAAATCTGGGTCTCCATCTGATCCTGTGAGGTCTATCCTCTTTCGAGACCAGACCTTTGTGGGGCGTGTGGCTATACGTTCACTGGTCAATCTCTCCTTAGAGACCGGGGTTGTTCCCACCAGTTGAAGCGGGCGGTGGTGTCGCCGATCATTAAAAAACCATCTCTTGACCCGCATAGGCCGGAAAGCTATCGTCCCATTTCGCTATTGCCTTGGCCTGCCAAGTTGACAGAGGCTCATGTCAATCTGGCGCTCATTTAACCCGGTCCAATGCCCTCGACCCCACTCAGAACGGCTTCCGTGCTGGTCACAGCACAGAGACTGCCCTTCTGGTGATGGTGGAACACCTACGCGCAAGGTTGGATGCTGGTCAGACGGCGGCGTTGATTTTGTTAGATCTCAGCGCCGCATTCGATGCTGTATCCCACAGCATCCTCCTTGGGCGTCTTGAGGAGACGGGTATTGGCGGCCTGGCACTGCAATGGTTCCGCTCCTTCCTAGACAACCGCTCCTTTTGTGTTTCCATTCCTCCCTTCAAGTCTAGGTTTCGGCCTCTGGCCATGGGGGTTCCGCAGGGATCCTCGCTGAGTCCCACGCTGTTTAACATCTACGTGAGACCGCTGGCTGATGTCGCAAGGCTGTGGGGCCTAACCATGGTCTCATATGCCGATGATACTCAGCTGGCGGTTACTCTCAGCGGGGACGCGGTGGAGGACGCCCCCAGGTTTCAGTCCGGACTGAAGGCGGTGGCCAGCTGGTTGACAGCTAACTGTCTCCAGCTCAATGCCACAAAAACCGAGGTTATGGTTGTCGGGAAGGGAGTGGAGCTTTGGGGCGACCAGTGGTGGCCTAATGAGTTGGGCCCCACTCCGACTATAGTTTCGGAGGTGAAGAATCTTGGGGTCTGGTTAGACGCTGGGCTTACATTCATAGGTCACTCTAAAAAAATTGCAGCTTGTTGCTTCGGTCTACTAAGGGGCTTACGGCCGGTGCTCAAGTTCTTTGACGCCCCCACCAGACAGCTCGTGGTCCAGGCAACTATCATCTCTCGCCTGGATTACGCTAGCTCCTTGCTGGTGGGGGCTAATCAGGCTGAGCTAACCCGGCTGCAGCGGGTGCAGAATGCCGCTGCTAGAGCCATTGTTGGACTTCCCAAGTTCTGTCCGGTGTCTCATGTCATCCGTTCTTTGCACTGGCTTCCGGTGAGGAAGCGTATTGTCTTCAAGGTCCTGTGTCTGACCTTTAAAATCCTCAGAGGCATAGGCCCTGAGATCCTGGCCAATACCATCTCTTTTTATGTTCCCACCCGCAATCTTCGATCACAGGGTCAGGCTCTCGCTGCTGTCCCCAGATTTAGGCTCAGCAGGATGGGGGGCCGATCCTTCAGGGTGCGAGCCGCGTCAATTTGGAATTCTCTTCCAGTTGAAATCCGGCTGATAGAGGACTTGCTGACGTTTCGCAGAGCTATAAAAACATTCTTTTTTTAGATTTCCTGTTTGGTCCCTTTCTGTGGCGCTATCTCCATGTTGTGTTATAACTGCTCCTTGTCTCGGCGCCGGGATGCTCCTTCGCTGGAGTCGCTGTGCGCTTAACAAATGGTTTTAACATAACATAACATCTGGTTGCTCCAGATGTGCCCTGACTCGCCATCATTTGGGGAGTCCACAGGACCTTGCTGGTCCACACCGAAGCCTTTTTATTCTCACCGCTTGGGTTGCTGTTGCCAAGGCTTGTTGGTCTCCAATCCGGACAGCGACCCCCCCCAGCACTCGACATCCTTCGTGGGATAGCTCGCCTGTGGACTGTCATCGCCGTCAACGTCTACTGGTCCCCGTGGCAGTGGAGTCAAGCTTCACCTCATCGCACCTGAAACACCCGACATCGGTGGGTATTCGTCTATCGTGGCCCTGGTCACTGGCAAGTGACCCAGACTCTGTCCCCTCTGCTTTCAGGTTCGTCTCATCTTCATTCCAGGGTTGGATCACACCAGACACTTTTCCTCTTCACGGCAGCAGCACTTTGCAGCAACTCTTCATTGAAAACGACGGAGATTCCCGACACCATTTGACACCTATGCACCCGGCTTCCCTGGGTTAGGTAACACAAGTACTCCGGTGCTCACATGGGTGCTGGGCTTAGAACCTTCTAAGTCTCCAAGGGTTGCTCCAAGTCCTCTCCTAAGTGTCCTTAATCTTTAAAATTGCAACCGTGACTTTCCCATTGGATTGTACGGAGCTCGTGGCTGTGTTCTCACACTGCACGCGTCCCCCGTGGGTCCCCTGTGTCACTACCTTAGGTGGTTCCTTGGGGTCCCAGCGATTCTAAGTGCTCTAGGCACTGTGTCTAGTCAAGTCGTGGCTCTTATACCACTTTCTTAATATATGGTTTGGTCTCCCCCTGGGGCCCAAAGTATATTGTGCTATTTACTGTCATTTGGAACTGTAATATTGTGTGCCTTGCTCTCTAATCTCATAAAGAGGTTAGTAGAGAGTGTTTAGTTATAAATACATATATTTTATATATATACCTTGTGTGGTTCTCCTTTCATTTGGTCATTCAGGAGGTTATCATCTGGTAAACCAAGCTGCTTTACATAGCAAAGAGACTCAGCCTGAAGGCTGCTCTTCATAGCTACCACTAGGATAGCTTTCAATAAAGGGTGTCTTTGGAGGGAGGAATGGGAGGATCGTATCTCCCTCTATGCCGATGATGTATTACTATATATCACCTCACCCACGCGATCCCTCCATGCAATACTTAATATCTGCGTTGTGTTCAGCTCGGTATCGGGATATGCCTTCAACTGGGACAAACGGAATTATATGTCCTACATGGAGCACCCCCACGGTTACCGAGAGGCTGCACGGTTAAGGTAGTCATGGATAGCTTTAAATTCCTGGGCATACATGTCACCTCGGATCAAGACTACTTTTTTGCTCTTAACCTGCAGCCCCCTTTGCAAAAACTGAAACCGGATATTAAACATTGGAAGGTACTGCCGCTCACGCTGCTTTTTAGAGCGGCCCTTTTTAAAATGATGGCTCTGCCCAGATTCCTATATGCCCTGCATAATACGCCATATCCAGTCCCTGACGCATATTTTAAAGCAGTGAACTCAGAGGTTGCAGCCCTTCTGTGGGACAGCAAACCGGCCAGGATAGCTGAGTATAAATTGATGCGAAGTTGGTACGATGGCGGGATAGCCCTGCCGGATGCAAACCAATGGCTGCATGTACCAGACACAGACCCCACATATCACTTAGACAGAATGACCCTGGGGAGCAGAGGGATTACCAGAGCACTCTACAACCCGCGAAGAGCCTGTGACATCATGGGCCCAGCGATGCACACTATTCGCATATGGCATACGGTCAACAGACACCTGGGGTGGGCAGGCAGATTTACACAACACACACCCTTATGGGACACAGGCCGGCTAGGAACATTAGGCAACAGTAAAGGATTTCGAAACTGGGACCTGATCGGTATCTCCCGACTGGGGTACCTTTGGAGTAATGGAGAAGTAGTCAGTTTCGCCTATCTGCAAGAACAATACACAATGGCCCCAAAAGAGCAGTTCAGGTATATGCAAATTAAACATGCTATAGAGGCGGTCCTCCCTCCTGCCGAGACTCTCCTGGAGTCATCACCTCTAGAGGACCGATTGATCAAAGACTATTCGTATAAACGAGCGGCTTCACTAACATATAAGAAAATCATCAATAACCGGGCAGACCCACTTGTCCGGCTTAGGGAGCCCTGGCAGTTAGAGGTTGGAGATATGGATGACCCTGACTGGCGAGAAGCCATAGCATCGCCGAAGTAGGTGGCAATCTCCTCTAGACTACGACTAGTGCAGTTAAAAATATTACATAGGACCTATTACACCAGAGTGGTTTTACACAAAATGGGGAGGACCCCTGATCCAGGTTGCCTACGACAGTGTGGTGACATAGGTACCTTTTGCCACACCTTATGGGGCTGCGTGAAACTTGTACCATACTGGGAGACAGTGGTAAGAACCATTGCAGAGGTTACGGGGAAACGTGTCCCGCTAGAGCCTAAATGCTGTCTTCTTAATGTGTGGGGACCTACGGCTCTTACTCACGCCAAACGGCAATGGGCAACGACAGGCATGATAATAGCCAAGAGAAACATTGCGCAAAAGTGCGGGATTGAGAATATACCATCTGTAATGCAATAGGGTAATGATATTGATATAGTCATGGTAGTGGAGAAGGCCACATTTATTAATAGGAAATGCCCCAAAAATGGGGAAGAATCTGGGGAAAATGGAACACATATAGGGGAGACATCTGCATCCCCCCCAGAAGAAGAGAGTGACTCAGACGATGATGTGTGATGGTGGGAAGGCATCTGTAAATTAATGAGTATGCAAGTGTATCGATTAAATGTAAAGAGGCGATATTGAGAAGGCAAATTGTACATGTAGATCTCTGTTGTTTTCACTAAAAAGTTTAATAAGAATAAAAATAAAGGGTGTCTTAAACCTAATCATCAATAAGGGTTGTTTGGACTGGTGCAAGGTGCCCACTTTAACTAGTGGACAGCATATTCCAGGCCAACTTCTCACAGTCAGACTCCTCTTTGGCGCTACATTCATGATCTGACTGATCCTTGGGGAGGACAGGCCTGGCTGGGGGCAGGTCCCGGGCCGCTCAAAAGACTCCCGGGGAGCACAGCAGCAGTCCGAGTAGAATCCGGGTGCGCCTGAACGGCACCATACAAATGGTGAAGTCGGTTCCTGACTCCGAAGAGGGATCGCAGGATGTAATTCCGGACCCACTTCTGTCAAAGGAAGCCGCGAGCTGAGAGTGAAGTGTACAACCTGAAAGGCGTATAACAGATAAGTGTAAAAGACTCACACAAAGGTATGATGCATAAACCAGGATAAGATGTTATTTTAGTACCTTGCTACCATGGGCGGGGGGACCTATCCTCGTCCTACAGGGTCCGAGTCATACGCTGGGAGCTAGAGGCTTGCCCTCGCACCCTGCCGTCTGCTCGGTCACTTATAAGGTACGACTGAGGGAGTACTGACGTAAAAGGCACCAAGCTTGAGAGACACATATTGACAGGGTCATTTGAACATTGGTGCACTAGTTATTGACATTTTGTAATTTGCTAATGTGGGGTGGTATGGAGCAGCATCGGCGAGCCCTGAATCTCTACGGTCGGGGTGGATGCAGGACCAGCAGTGCTGCCGAGGGGGTGGAGGGTTTGGGGAGTTCAGTTTGTTCAACAAGTTGGGAAATGGTGAATGTCTTTCATGAATGTGTCTGGTCAATATATCAGATACGCAGGTACAATCCAACTCACTAGCAGGAGTTTGAGAGGGGTGGTTGATAGTGGGAGGGTGAAAGCACAAAAGATGGAATGACGGGGTTGACCTCTAATTCCTTGAAAATACTCACTTGGAATGTTTGGGGACTGGCAGCATTCGAGAAACGTAGGCGGTCTTTGCCTACCTAAAACGTTGTACGGTCTCTATTGCATGCTTTCAGGAAACTCATGTATGGGGGGGGGACTCATTGCCATGCATTAGACGTAGGTGAAGGGGGCAGATGTGTGCTACTTCCTACTCAGGATTTGCTCGTGGAGCACTAATATGGGTGGAACCAGATGTCCCCTTCCAACATTTACATCACATGATAGATTCGGAGGGAAGGTATATGATCCTGCACGGGACATTTGTTTTGAATGTGGCTTCTCACCAATAAGCCACACCCAATCCCTGCACTCCCACCTGGGAGGCAAATATACTACTACACCTTTGAATAATATACACTTTTGAGCATGTCTTACCACCCCTGGCACAGCAAGACTGCAACACAAAACAAACAGCACCTTTTGAAAATGGGTTTTATTGAACAAAATGCAAAGACTCTATCACTTTTAGAATAAGGCTTGGGGTTTATTACATAATACTCTCTAAACAAAAGCTGTCTCAGATACTAAATACATAAGATTCAAATATATGTAGCAAACTTATAATCTAAAGGCATGAATCAATAACTGAGCAAACTATAATACTGATTAATAAACAAGCAATAACTGATATAAGATAAGGCACACTGGACGTCCTGCAAGAGATCAGAAAGATATACATATATAGAGAGCAGAGGAGTACTCTGGATGTGCACCTCCCACACCACAAAGAAAACACCTCCAACGATCAAAGAACTACACAACTCAATACATCACCTGGTGCATAGACTGCCCACTTCTGACTGGGGGAATTACAGCCGGGGATCAGAGCTCAGCAAGCCAGTGTTCAATCCGAGATAGACACGTCTGCCCTCGCTCGGAATCCAAACTCCCAGTTTCTCAGCCTGCAACCCTCAGCTATAAACACACTAGAAGATTTGTGAAAGACCTCCTCCCACCGCCAGAGGAATTTTACCAGAACTGGCCAAGTTCCAAGCAAGCATCTCCATGGCAGTAAGGAGCTCTCAAGTCTCTTCCTCCATTCGCACTTCTTCCAGCCTCTGTCTTGACGAAGCTCTCACAAGGCCTTCCACAGTACACTAAACAAAAACAATCGCTCAGGAAAACACCAAGACCTTGAATGTGAATAACCCAAACAACTTGCAAGCATGGCTGTGCACGCAGCAGCAAGCCAGAGTCAGACATGAGGCCCTGTCAAAGGCAATAGTCCGCACCTATAATTCTCATCCACACAACTTACAAGCACCACTGTGCACACAGAAAAGTTTGAAGCAAGGTAAAGTCAGAAGGCAGAATGACATTAGACTACGTCAAAGCCAATAGGTCAAAGTCATAATTCACCTAACCCAAATAACATTATACACTTAATCCCTCAGTATACAACATTGAGCACATGTGTGCACCACCACCCACAAGACTGCACCTCAACATCCCATACCTTCTATTCTTGGAAAGACTATTCCTCTAAAAGACAGAACAAACTTAAGTCAGTACAGAATGGTGGTGATTGAGGGTCATCATAGGGTGTCAGACCACAAAAGTGGCTGATTCACTACAACGTTGTAGGGGAGGGAAATGTGCATTATAAATGTATATGCTCCCAATGTTGACTGTCCTAACTTTCCCCCTTCCGTCATGGCGGCAGCGACGCCGTATCTAGGGGCAGTAATGTTGTTGATGGGAGTTGTTAACTGTGTCCTGGATAGGATTCTAGACCGTGAACCCCCCCGGTTACACACAAAATACACAAAACCACACATGACTGATACACTGACAGATATTTTTCAGGGCATGCAACTTACAGATGTCTGGAGAGTGCATAACCCGGGACTGAGAACATTCTCATGCCACACACCAGCAACTAACACGTTTAGCCATCTAAACTACTGTTTCATCTCACATGACTGGACATCAAAGGGATAACATACCAAGTACGGTATATCTCAGATCATTCGCCCGTCTTGCTCAGCTTTGAGGGCCAAAGGCCTAAGCTGGCAATCTCTATGTGGCGTCTCAGGGCGGAGGCACTATTGGATCCTTCTTTTGCGGCGGTTGTGTCAACCGCTTTGGTTAGATACTTTAAGGAAAACTGGGGATCGGCCTCGAGTAGGGCATATGAATGGGACGCCATGAAAGTGGGTCTTAGGGGGATCTGTATGCACATGACATATGGGTTGAGGCAGCAACTGGAACATGATAAAGATACTTTTATCATTGGTTTATTTGGTGTTGCGGCTTCACGCTTATGGAACGAGCTGCCCCAGAACATTAGACAGGCCAACTCCCTGACATGTTTTGGGAAAAGTTTGAAAACCTGGTTGTTCCCAAGGGCTGAGCATAATGATACCCACTGATAATTTGGTCAATGCTCGTGGTGGTCATCTTTTAAGTCACAGTGCCAGGATACCCGCAGGGTGACAGTTCGTGCTATATACATTTTTATACAATACAATTATACAATACTCAGGAGCGCAATCTGGCCAAACTCGAGGCGGAGATGCATGTTTCCCCGCAGAAAAGGACAGCATGGTACAAAGCTCACGCTGAGCTACTGGAATCATGGAAATGTCTAGAAAAATACAACTACACTGTCTATATGCAACGCCTACACTGAGCGGGGGACAGATCTGGGACCATGTTGGCCAGGTTACTGAAAAGAAAATCTACCATGTTACCGATCTTACAACTTCAAGATAGTGATGGGAAATTGGAACTAACAAAGGGAGCAATCCTTAATATACTCGCTAAACACCTGGCTAATGTCTATGGGAAACGCACTGTACCTCCTCAAGAGGCCATGGACGAGTTCTTGTCCTCAATTGAGCTACCACATCTAGAACAGAAGGCTGAGGAGACGCTAGGGGCCCGATCACAAAAGAGGAGATAACAGAGGCTATCAAACAACTAAAAACTCACAAAACCACAGGAAGTGATGGCTTCCCGGCAGAATTTTATCAACACTTCACACCTATACTGGTTGACTGGCTGGTGGAGGTTTACAATGAAGCATTACAGGACCAAATCTTGCCGACTTCCATGAGCGAAGCACTGGTAATAATGATCCCAAAGCACGACAGAGACCCCAAAGTGCCAAATTCCTATAGGCCCATATCACTTTTAAATTTAGATGTAAAACTATTAAGTAGTATACAGGCGAGTAAGCTTCTCCCTCATATGACTCATCTGATCCATTCAGACTGGGCCGGTTTCATACCACAACATAGCACCACGTACAATTTAAGGCGGCTGGCGCATGTTTGGCACGCCCCTTGCCTAGCGGAGGAGGACTATGCTTTAGCCCTCCTGGATATAGAACAGGCCTTCGATTCAGTGGCCTGGCCTTATGCATGGTCAGTGTAACAACGATTGGGGGTAGGACAGACCTTTCTAAAATTGACTCAATTGTTATACACAGATCCCTGCGCCAGGGTCAGAGTAGGAGATAGAGTATTGGAGGTGTTTCCGCTGGAACAGGGTACCAGACAGGGATGCCCCTGTCGCCCCTTATATTTGCAATCGTAATGGAGTCACTGGCGGCGGCACTTAGAGATCAGCTGAGTGCATGGGGGATACCGGTGAGCAACACCAACCATGTGGTTTCCCTCTATTCAGACGATACACTGGTGTATATCCGGCAACCCAAATGCTCGGTAACCGCCCTCTTGGAGGTTCTAAGGGACTTTAGTGTCATGTTGGGTCTACGAACTAATCATGAAAAGTCTAAACTATTTCCGCTCGGGACATTAGCAACCCAACCAATTGCCCTGCTTCCCGGGGTGGAGCTACCCCGGACGTCCTCAGCTCCAAGATATTTGGGGATTATGTTGGCACATATGCCCGAAAGATTCATGGAACTCAATATAGGGAGGGTCGTGGAGGGGATTTGGGGCTCTGTACGCCTCCGAAGGGAACTGCCCTTATCCCTGATGGGTAGGGTAGTGATCACTAAGATGATCATTCTGCCAAGATGCCTTTATGCCTTACAAAACTCATTATACAAAATTCCGGTCAGTTACTTCAAAATACTGGATAGCTTAATGACGGACCTTTTGTGGGGCCCCAGACGTAATCGCATTTGCCTATCAACACTACAGAGACCCTGGCAGCTTGGCGGGTTAGAGGTCCCATGTATTGAATTCTATTATATGGCTGCACAACCGCAACATGCCATTCACTGGTTGGATGATCAGGATCATTTGGAGAAAAAGACTGGTGGCGGGGACACATGGGGGTAGTTCCTTGCCAGAATTACTGATGCATGGTAAGGGTGTCCCTAGAGCATGCCCTTACATCATCCGTCATGTAGCTGAGATATGGGAGACCTTAGTAAGAAAAGTGGTCAGCCATGCACCATACGCACCGGACATGCCTCTTTGGGTGATACCTCCGTTTGCCAAGATTGCTGACTTCATGTCAATACGAAAATGGAGGGATGTCTAACATTGGGGGATTTATACAACAATGGCCAATTTGGGACAAGGGAGTGTGCGGAGGCTTCCTTTGATCTGGGAAGAGGACAATTTTTGCAATATGTAAAAATCTCTTGAGTGGCTAGTGAGCTCTGGCTGTCCATCCCTGAGGAGCCCCCCATAACAAAAACGCTGCAGGTAATGCTGTGTATGGCAGGTAAGGCTGTGTATGGCCCAAGGTTGATACCTGATTACTCACATAAACTGTGCGATACGAGATGATTTGCCGAGGAAGGTACTCCCCATACAGGCGAGATGGGAAGAGGTGATGGGAAATCCTATTCCAGCAGCACAGGAATGGGTCAGGATACACGAAGGGGTCAAATTGGTGAGCTCCAACGCTCGATTTAAACTAGTCCAACATAATTTCGTACATGAGGTCCTCTATCTGTCCCCGGTGTGGGGGAATAGAGGCCGATTTTCTGCATGTGGTATGGAGATGCCCCCTTGTAGTCCCATTCTGGTCGGAAGTGCTACTGAAACTCCAAGCAGCCACAGGGTGGGTGGTTACCAGCGACATACGAGCAGCACTATTAGGACTACTGCTCACATCCAAAAATAGGAAACTGAGCAGGAAATTTGCACTATTAGGATTAATATTAGCGAAAAGGCGTATTGCGATAGCAAGGCTGAATCTGACACCTCCAAAGAGTGAATTGTGGTTAAAGGACATGTGAAATGGGCAACAGCAGAGGAAATTAGGATGAAACAGGTCCGCAAAGACGACAAGGTAGAAGAAGATATCAGGGCCTGGACGGCAATGGTCACCGACCTAAGGACCACTCCTGGATAAGTACATAGAGGCGAGGTTGGGTATAAATAGGGAAAAACACAAGACCACCGTTTATTCCCTGTTGGACAAGATCAGACACAACGAAGGCACGAAGACGTGGAGCAGACATTCACTAGGGGGGAGTAGTGGGACAGTGTTGGCACAAGTTAAAATCAGTCGTAAAGCAAAGGCACGGGGAAAAGGAGTTGGAATAATAGGAATACTATACAAAATGTGGATATTGTCTAAGTATGAACAAAAAACGTATACTAGCTTGCTGCGTTGCAGTTGGTCAATGTATTCTCTGATGTAAAGAAACTGATTGTAATACTCCTGGTATTGTATAAATGAGAAATGTAAAAATTCCAATAAAGTTGTTTTAAAAAAAGAAGCGTTAATCTCCATTCTAAGCTTTCTTTACTATTTACTGGACTGTTCCTATGAGGCACAGGTTCAAGACTGATTTGCATATAGCTGGGTCTAAACTGTGGTAGCAAAATGAGCTAAAGAACGATGATGGATTCAACCCAGATCTGTGACTGGGGGTGAGTGTCTGAAAAGTTTCAGTGCTCCATCCATCATCTCTTTGTGTTTGCTTTGTTTGCCCTAAGTTGACAGGGTATGCCCAGATGTGGGTCCCTTGCTCACTTTGCCACTGGATTCAAGCTAACCTGGCTGACGAGGGGTGTTACTCCTAAGCAGGTCCCAGGATGCTTGTTTCCGGTCCAAGGAAGACCTGGCTTGGCATTTTGGGCTGGACTGGCCCATGACGCATAGGGTCAAGACTAATTTGCATATAACTGGGTTTGAACTGGGCTGGTGAAGTGAGCTAAAAAACGATGATGGATTCAATCCAGATCTGTGACTGAGGGTGGGTGTCTTAAAATTTTCAGCGCTCTGTCCATCATCTCCTTGTGTTTGCTTTGTTTCCCCTAAGTTGGCAGGGTATGCTCAGACATGGGTCCCTTGCTCACTTTGTCACTGGATTCAAGTTAGCCTGGCTGATGAGGAGTGTTACCCCGAAACCGGTCCCAGGATGCTTGTGTACGGTCCAGGGAAGACCTGGCTTGGCAGTTCGGGCAGGACTGTTCCTATGAGGGACAGGGTCAAGACTGTTTTGCATATAGCTGGGTCTGAACTGGTGTGACGAAGTGAGCTAAAGAACGATGATGGATTCAACCCATATCTGTGACTAGGGGTAAGCGTCTGAAAGGTTTCAGCGCTCCGTCCATCGTCTCCTTGTGTTTGATCGGATTTACTTTACCATTAGATGGGACATGTCCATCCAGAAGACCAACAACAAGCCAACAAAAGAGGTTATTAAGGCAATCACCGTGACTACTAGTATGATTTTGCAGCACACTTTTGCCTTAAATGCCATGTTAATCTCTTTAGAGCTCAAGGCAGAGAAAAAAAAAAGTTGTACTTTGGGCTCCTTGACTTTCTTTGTTTTCGTCAGTTCAGTCCATTCTCTATGCTAAAGTCCTTATTCTAAACATCTAAAGTGACTATTATCTGCTTTTGCTGGATACCTATGGGCTCTAGAGTCCTTCAACTGATGTCCTAAGTTACAAATTTAAAAATAAATGTTTCTACTTTCAGCGGTGGCGGCTCTTCCGCTAAGGTGGAGGAGCGTTGCCCACTGCTTGCAGCAGTGAAATAAAGGAAAAATAGAAATGATAATAACTTGACCCTATTATCATTCTATTTTTTCCTGCTGTGGCAGCTTTGCAGGCGGGGTTGCTCTGATGACAGAGGAGCAGGGGAGGAGTGGTGGCACACTGTAAGTGCACATGACTGTTTTGGCAGGCCAAACAGTCATGCGCACTTTGCATGTTCTCCACCCAGGCTGTAGTACAGCCTGGGTGGAGAACATGCCCAGGCTCCCACTGCCTGTCTGAATGCCGAACCATGGCACTCAGACCAATCACATCGTTGCATTGCAGCATTGTGATTGGCTTAGGGGAGCTTGGGTGCTTCCTGTTCCGCTCCGACCAGGAAAGATGACGGAGGAGACTTGTGGCGAGGAGGTCGTTTTTTTCCTCTTTTTTACAGTCCCTTACCCCCTACTCCCGCCCGCCACCCCGATCCATGCCTGCTGCCACTGACATTCAGTGAGGTGTTGCAAGTTTAAAAATTGTTTGACATACTTCTTTTACTTTGACTACAGTTTCTGCATGTCATGGGGTCTCTTCAAACACAAACAGAATCTTGTTTATAGAGCCTTCAATCTCCTTCATGCCATCATAGAAGTCCCTCTGTAATGCCTCAAATTAGACATCGGTTCTTTTTCTCTTTCTCCCTGTCATTGGTTTGATAGTCTTCTCTCTACAGTTTAACCCATCATTTGATGACATTGTTCTGCAAAGTTTAAAGAAGAGAAGCATGCATGCAGCAACTATTAGTATCACCAACAGAGGGGTTAGTAACAATCTTAGTATTCTGCCTCCTTTGCTGACTAGCATTCGCCTAAGTTAGCAAATCCCTTTCCAATGGACCTAAATACTGAGCCTACTCCTTCCCAGGCATCAGTCTCCTCCAGTTCCTTCAGTTCATAAGTCATGATAGTGGTATTAGTTGATATAGCCTTCAAGCGGATTATCGATTTTGGGAACATATGCACAACATTCCCTTGCGTTTGCTAAGAGTATGCGAGGTGTAAAGCGGTTCTGAATTATCACATATCTTATTGCAAATTATAGTCAGTGCTCCTGCTGTATTAATTCCAAATCTGTCCGCTAGAGTTGATGGAGTGCTGCGCCTACTGATGGTATTAGAGCACTGCAAGTGTCACTCATCAGTCCAAAACTGCATCAGCTAGGTCTCAACTATGTGTCGGGTCCTGGGTTCATGTTATTTGCATGATAAATCTTTGGGAAACCCAAATCAGCACAACAACAGCCTACACAATTGTGCGACAGCTGAAAATAAGCTGAGTTACCATACACGCATTAGAGGGTATTACGCCAACTCGCTAGGCTGCTATTTGTTTTTAGCTATTTTTAGGTGTGATATTGTGGCTTAGACTGTTTTTAAATTGTTGCTTTCTTATGTTCCTCCACATTCTCTGGACATAATTAATGAGGCTCACCGGCACTCACTCGTTCTTCTGACATCTCGCTGCTCGCTGCTCGTTAGTCCAGTTCCAGGCATAGTAGGTTGCCGGTCCCGGCAGAGGGACGTGGCTGCTCTCCCCTCCCCCCTCCCCCCTCCCCTCATTTCCGCTTCCTGGAGGCCTATTAAAACATCATAGGTCCCAGTCCGCACAGCGGACGTGTGCAGCGGACGCGCCGGCGGCGCGCTGAAGGTGCGCCAAAGGCAAGCCGGTCTGCACCCGTCCGCGCCGGTCTGTCGCCGGACGCCGGACACGCTGCTAGTTCGCCTGGAATTAGGTATGCTTATTCTCAGTCTGAGTTGCTCGCGATTGGGAGGCATATAACGGAGTGTTTACAACCACGGCTTGATGGTTTCGAGGGCCCTTTTGGGTGTTTATGCTGTGGTTTTGCCTCTTTAGTCCCGGCCAGGCCCAGCAACCACCCCCCTGCTCTTCTGCGACAGTCGTTTTGCTCAATTGTCGCTCATTAGCCAAGCACTTTGCTGACATTCATTACCTCCTGGAAGACAAGTCTCATGACGTTCTATTTCTTACTGAGACCTGGCTCTCAGAGGACATAGCGACGGAGCAGGTACTTGCCCTTCCGGAGGGTTATACGAATCATACTCTTAATAGACCTACGAGAGGTGGGGGTATTGCGGTCATCGTTAAAACTGGGTTCCCTTGTATTTTTATTAAGCAGGCTGTTACTGATTGCGAATGCGCCTTTTTTAAAATCGCTTTTAATTCTAATTATACTATGTCAGGACTATTGATTTACCGTCCCCCGGGTCCTTCCAGAGAGTTTCGAGCTGCTCTGTCCGAGATAGTCAGCACTCTAGCGGTTAATGCCTCTAACTTTTCTGTTATAGGCGACCTTAACCTACATCTAGAAAACTTTTCCGATCCCGATGTGCTATCTTTTCTGGCTGACCTTGCTGCGTGTCAGCTCGAGCAACGGGTTTCAGGCCCCACACATTTGGCTGGACATCTACTCGACCCTGTTTTTACAAATATACCTTCCCTTGTGGTTCAACCTCCTGCTCCGATGGACTGGTCTGATCACTATCTAGTTTCCATGGTGATTCACGATATTCTGCCAGCGCGCAATTTTGTAAACACCTCGTCTTTTAAGCGCCCTTGGCACAAATTGAGTTGGGAACATCTTCCAAGCCATCTTGCTGCCACCTCCCCGGTTGATTCCGGCTGACCCTAACGAGGCCTACTCGATTTTTTCCGATTGGATCACCCGGCCTTTGGATGCCTTTATTCCTGTTAGGCTGTCCAGGAACCGGCATAACAAATCTAACCCTTGGTATAATGCTAATCTAGCTGTCTAACGTAAGACCTGTAAGAAGCTGGAGAGAACCTGGCGGCGGGATTTTGACCCTACATCCAAGGCTCTCTACCACGTTGCCGTTAAGCAATACCATAGGGCCCTCCATATTGAGCGTGCCACATTCTACGCCAAGCAGATCAGGGGGAGTTCCAATCCGGCCAAGATTATTTTTTCTATAGTGACGGAGCTTAAAACACAGAAGGACGTTGCAAGTTCAGTGATTACTTCCGACTTGCAATGTGAAGAACTGGCCAATTGTTTTGTCAAGAAGGTCGAGGATATTTATGAAAGCTTTCCTACGGTCCTTATAGGCCCTACCGAGATCTCTTGCGACCCCATTGATGGTGTCCTTGAAGTTTTTCCCCCATAACACAAGAGGTTTTACTGACACTTTGCTCCAAGGTAAAGTCGGGATCTCCTGTTGACCCTTTGAAGCCTGACCAATTAAAAAAAATACTACCTACTATCATACACCCTTTGGAAATGGTGATTAATGGGTCCTTGAGCGCAGCGGTTGTGCCCAGGGCCTGGAAGCAGGCCAGGGTATTACCGCTGCTCAAGAAACCTTCTCTAGAACCCCATAAACCTGAAAGTTTTTGACCTATCTCCCTGTTACCTTGGACTGCGAAGATCACTGAGGCCTATATCAATTCCCTTCTCACGGTTTTCTTACTGTAAATCAGAGGTTTGACCCCTCTCTAAACGATTTCCGGCCTGGCCACAGCACTCCTGGCCGTGACTGAACATCTGTGGATGGCCTTAGACGCGGGGCAGATGTCGGCACTGATCCTTTTGGATCTCAGTGCCGCGTTTGACACTGTGTCTCATGTCATTTTGCTGAATCGTTTGTCTGAGGCTGGAGTCACTGGTTTAGCTCTTAAGTGGCTGTCCTCCTTTCTCGCTGATAGGATGTTTCAGGTGGTTGCCCCCCCTTTCACTTCTGGTACCTTCCCTATAGGCCAAGGGTTCCCACAAGGCTCGTCCCTGAGCCCTCTGCTCTTTAATCTCTATGTTCAACCTCTGGCGGATGTAGCCAGGAGCAGAGGGCTGACCATGGTCTCTTATGCGGACGACACTCAGTTGGTGGTGGCTCTCTCGAGTGACCCCGAGCAGGACGCCAAGAAATTTCAGGGCGACCTCTCGGTGATCGCCGAGTGGATGACCGCCAACTGTCTTCAACTGAATACCAACGAGTCAGAAGTGTTGTTGGTGGGAGGGAACCATGATTGTTGGAGTGAGCTGTGGTGGCCCAAGAGCTTAGGTACGGCTCCCATCCCTAAGCCTGTAGTGAAGAACCTGGGGGTCTGGATAGACAACTCACTTAATTTTCAGATTCAGACAAAAAAGGTGGCAGGAACTTGTTTCGGTTTGTTGCGCGGGCTCAAATCTATCCTGGCCTTTTTTGATGCTACGACCAGGCAGGTCATTATTCAGGCCCTGATCTTGTCTAGGCTCGATTATGCTTGCTCGCTGTATTTGGGAGCTAATAAATCTGAAATACAAAGGCTACAGAGAGTCCAGAACGCGGCCGCAAGATCTCTTCTGGGCTTGCGCAGAACTTGTACAGTGACTAGCACTATTCGTCGCCTCCATTGGTTGCCTGTGGCCAGGCGAATTGAGTTTAAGGCACTGTGTATTGCCTTTAAAATTCTGAAATCGGCATCCCCACAAATTTTGTCTGACCTTCTTTTACCTTCACTCCTACACGATCACTTCGATCCATGGGACAATGTCTGGTAGTGATCCCCCAGGTGAGAAGAGTCCATGCAGTCGAGCGCTCTTTTCGTAATAGAGCTGCCATTCTGTGGAACTCTTTGCCGGCCCACATCCGTGGGCTTACTAATTATCTTCACTTTAGGAAAACCATTAAGACATTCCTGTTTCCTCCCTTGTAGGCCTCCGGCGCTTTTGTGCGTGCTGCTCTTTTGTTGCTTAGCACCGAGACGCCTCTTAGCTGAGGCAGCTGTCGCGCTCTACAAACCTTTTAACATAACATAACATAGTATACATCCTTAATGCTCAACTCTATCTCGGCAAACATCCTGCCTGTGGCCAAAGTCTCTCTTCCTTCATTTTTCCTTACCTTATGTTCTGATCTTGTCATTCAGCTCATCTGCAAAGGTCCTTTCAAATTGACTAATTTTGCAAGTTAGTTCATGTGCATTGGTTTTAGTAAGGTTGGCATTTGTTAATGGGGTAAAGAATTTCCTCATATTCTCACGCTTGATCATTCGCTTGAAGGCTTTGGAAAAACGATAAGCATGCCTTGTTACCCAAAGACACAGGTTAGATTCTCTATTAAATGGTAAATTTTTTCATGGACAATCATAATTTGAGTAAAACAATTTTATTGAACACTGGTTGTAAAACAAATTTAAGAATACACTGCAGACAAATGCATAAGAAAGCAGCAGGTAAAAGTAAGCCACACCCTCCGCTGCAGAAGCTAGAAGATATGAACAGTCTTCGGAATGTGCCCGTCCCTCAGGGGTTCTGATTATTTCTGAATCACAGGCAACTATCACAGTCTCTCCGACTCCTCTCTCAAAATCTGAAGCACTTGTTCCAGGCAGCTCAGTCTCTGCTTCCCAGATGTTTCCGTCTTTTCTGTGGATTCATAATCTCAGTCAGCGGTGTTGATCTGCAGTGGCAGTACAATATGAGCTTTGACTCTGCTCTTGAGGTTGGTGTTGCTCTGCTGCAGGCTGTGGAGCTTCAGATAGGCTGTCGTCCTCTTTCTCAGGGGCATCTGAAACTTCAAATGGAGGTGGACTCGAGGAGCTGGAAGAAGCCCCCTCTTTCTCTGCTCGTCTTACCCTTTTTACCCTTGGAAGTGTGTATCCAGTTCAACAGACCAGCAAACTTCGCAGCCGTATTGGTCAACAAGATGACTTGGTAGGTCCCTCTCCAGCGTTCTTTCAAGCATGACTTGGGGACAACCCGTCTCACATGAACCCAAACTCCAGGGTTCAAATCAAGGCATGATAAAGCACTTACGGATGCACGGATGGGGTGGGAACATCGATCTGATGAGAGACAGAATGCATCACATAAGCCAAGCATTTGCAATATTTAAGCACCAAGTTATCTGTAATGTTGACAAGAGCAGCTGCTGGAACTGAAGGGTTTCTCATGGCTTTCACCATCAGAACTTCATGGAGGAGAGTCCTGTCCTTCATAACGGAGTGCTTCAGATGCTCATAATCACCAGCAGAAGTGCGTCAGGCCATTTGAATGATGTGGAGGCACATGCCTTGGCCAGTTTTGCTTTGAGCATTTCATTTACCCTCTTTGGCACTCCTGATGCTTCTGGTCTTTAACTGCAATGAAATCTCTGTCCAATCTCTATGATGGTGCATAACAACTGTATTACTTTGTTCTTGAAGTGACTCCCTTGGTCTGATTCGAGGTGAACTGGCATGCTGAATCAAGGGGAAAACTTCCTCAATCGCAGCTTGGCAACTGTCAAACTGTCACATCTCCTGGTGGGATACACTTCGATCCAACGAGAGAACAATCAAACAGCCACCAATATATATCTTAACTGGTTGCATTAGGGCATCTCCAAGAAGTCAATCTGCAGATGGTTAAATAGGCCATCTGATTTACCAATGTGACTCAAAGTCACCCCAACCTTTTTTCCAACAATTAGTTTCTGGCACGCAAGGCACCATTGGCAGAGGCTCTCAGCCAAATTTCAGGAATGGGGGCTAAACCAATAGCGTTTGAAGGTTGAGACCATACCATCCCTACATTCATGGGTTGGGCTATGCATATGTCTCACATGGTGGGCAACATGGAATCAGGTAGTATATGTTTCCCAGCCCTTGACACCCATATGTCGCTAGCATCTTTCATGCATCCTGCCTTTTCCATTTGTCTTTCTCAGTCGGATGGGTTTCATGTTGCAACTCTCTCAATTCATTGAACGTTTTCAATATATTTTGGAGCATATTCACAATTATCTTTCCCTCTCTACAAGCCTTGCCGAAGTTGAATGTGCTGGTCACAAGAGCACAATAGCAGGGCATTTAATCTGTATATCAGTTCCCATAGGTGACAAAGCCCTCACCCATTCTTATGCGCAGCACATTTCACCACTGCGATTTATTATGGCCATTGCAGAGCATTTACCAGATTCAGTATGTACAAATTGTTCCTAATCGGCAAACCAGATCAAGTTAATAAACCTCTCTGGGACCACAATTGGCTGAAATCATGCACAACCCTGAAGCCATACTGGCTATCGGTGTAGATGGTGACTCTCAGTCAGTCAGAGGTACAGCAGGTTTTCGTAAGGGCAATCAATTCGGCCACTTGAGCTGAGGTTTCATGGCACAAGTGGGAAGCTTCCACAACACTGCTCAAAGTGCAGACCAAATAGGCTGCTCTCAAAATACCATGTCTGTCTCTTGAACATGACCCATCAACAAACAAAATTTGGTCTGCTTCAGTAAGGGTCAGATCCAGTATGTCTGGTCTTGGTTTCCTGCACAATCCGCTAACATCTACACAATTGCAGTTGTACTCACATTTGTCTCTCTCGTCTAGGGTAGGTATCAAACTTGCGGGGATCTCTGGAGCCTAAGTTTGACAATGAAATTTGTGGAATCCTGGGATTTTGTTGCAACTGAGGATTTCCGTTCTGCATCTACCTGGGTGCAAACTGAGCTTTGGGCAGCCTAGAATTCAGGAATTTGCAATTCATCTGAGGTTTAGGCATTTGCTGGATTCCTTTCTGAACCATGAGGTTGGCTGCTTGTGCATCAATCTGTGTCCAGTCAGGATTATGCCAACAACCCCAGTGACTGACCTTATTGGACATGGGATAACTTTCTTTAAAGCACTAATGTTTGTACCATTTGCATTTCCTCATCCTCTCCCTTGCACTGGTAAATTCCCTCTATAGGGCATAGCATGTCAATCCACTGCTTGCATCAAAGTCAAATCCTGTATCGGTCATATTCATGTCTCTCATTCCCCCATTCTGCGTCAACTTGGTCTCTGTGCAACCATTAACCTCTCTTTCAATCCCTTTTGCTTAGTCTCTAATGTGTCACTGCAATGTTTAGCATAGTGTGGAATCTCATCCAGAGGCTACAATTACCAACAGAGTACACCCTATTTTATCTGGGAACAAATCTCAGGTCGCGGTCCATACACAAAGGATGCAATAATCCCCCCCCCCCCTCACCAAGTGGGTCATTCGTGCCTCTGTGTTCCCTGTATACCTGCATCAATTGCTCAAAAGATACATGGACTGATTCCTTAGGTTCCTGTTGGACTCTGAATATCTTTGGCAAATTCATTTACTTTTGGGGGACTTTCCTTTTAAGGTGGCTGATAACTGCATTGTATTTGGTCTTCACTTCACTCCGGGATGGGGCATTTGTGTTTGCTACCTGTTAGACCTGGCATCCTTGGCATGGTTTCCCCTAACTTTTTGCCTCTACCTCCTGTATTCTTGACACTGTGCTGGATCTCGTTTTTGCTGGTTTAGATGCTTTGGGCACTTAGCCACTGCTGATCAGTGCCAAAGTGCAAGTGCTCCCTGTGTAAATTGTTATGGTGATTGGTTATCCATGATTGGCATATTTATCTCACCAGTAGGTCCCTACTAAAGTGCACTGAGTGTGTCAGGGCTGGTAACTCAAATGCTACTAGTGGGCTTGCAAAAAAGAAAAAAGCTAGCTGGACATTCAACTACTATCAATCACTAAAAGACCAAACTATTACATATAATGAGCCAATGATTTAATCATATCAATATTTAAATATTTTTGTTATGTCCACAAAAAGATTTTTTGGTGTTGGATAAGGAACAACAATGCACACTTCTCATTATTTACAAAACGTATACAAGACACATATTATATTTCATCTACAATTAGACATAAATGAATTTAGACAAAAATCCACATTACACAGAAAACATCATCCAATGACTGTTCAACATTGACATGTAATCACAAATATATACAAATATACACTGCTACCAGTCGTAAGCAGAGATCATCAACAGCTGCCCAAAGCCTATGATTCAGGGCAACCACCCAACAGGGATATATTTTATAAGCAACCTATAACCTATGCTGCATTATTTCAAACACATAGTCCCCTGTTGGTGAACAAGGTGCCAAAGCGTTTCAAAGCCCTTTTAATCAGGGGCTTCTCCTCAGGGCCGTGACTGGAATTCTTTGAGTTCGAAGCTCTTTAGATAAATGAAGGATTGTTGTTCATTTTAAAGGTGATTTATTGGACAATGCACAACCTGCATTGCAGATCGGTTACTCATGCTCACGCGGTGTGCCTTCATATTCCTATTAGTTGGTGTTGGAAGGTGGGTTATTGGTAGGGGCAAATGTAGGTCTGCCACTGGCAATAAGGCCACTAACACATAATAGGACCCAGCATAGGTCTTAGAAAATTATTCCCATGCTCAACCCTTGGTAACGTGGCTGCGAGCAGACAGGCTTAACTTCAAAGACAGGTATGTAAAGCATTCAAAAACACCATTTCAGTAAATAATTAAGACACAACACAAAATAAAAATCCAACACCAGTTTATAAAAATATGTAATATTATTATCTTTTAAATGACACCAAAACGAAAAGAATCCACTGTAGGGAACCAGAGTTATGAATTTTTAAAGATTAATCACTTTCTAGTGCTTAGAAACCAACAGTGCCCCTTTTAGTCATTTTGTTTTCTCTGACAGGGACACACCTTTAGAAACGGTTCTGGAGAATGTCTCACCACTGTGTAGTGTAGCCTTCTCCAGCAGGCTAGGTCCAGTTAGAACTCCTTCCTGAAGTTCTGCTTGCGGGTCCCAAAGTATCCAACACGCAGTCCAAGGTTCTGGAATCTCCAAGAGGGTCCTTGAAAGTGTGAAACTTCAATTCCGCAATCCACTTGAACAAAACCCTTTCAAATCCACTGGTACTCCAGGCTGGGGATTCTTTGTGGGGATGTCCAGGTGAGCTCTGTTAACCTGTAGCTTGCAGGGAGTCTACTTCTTAGTCCTTTTGAAGCAAGGTAATCCACAGGGCTGCAGTTTTCAAATGGCGCAGTTTTCAGAGGTCAGGCCTTAGAAGTCTTTGCACAGCAGAACTTCGCAGCAGGGCACGTCTTGCTTCAAGTAAGTTTCAAGCAGCAGATCTGGAGGGCTCTGCCCCTCTCAGATACTTATTCACAATTCTCTGGGTCAAGCCACAGGTCACTTCTGACCAATGAAAGCAGGGTACCTCCTCATAGTTATGACCACATCCGGCAGAGTGTGGCATTATGTTGTCCCAGTGTGCCTCTTTCTTCCAAATCCATAATGGCTGATTTTCCAGCAAGGAGGTAAGAGCTGGCTAAACACATCCCCTGGGATGGCTTATTTCCATGGACTCTCCCCCTACCATCTGCACATACCTTCCTTAAGCCTAGCCCTGACTCTGGGTCAAGAGTGTCAAAGTGAAACTGAAACCCAGGCCTCCCCTCTGCCTTTGAAGAGCATAGTTTACGACTTCACCTCCTGGCCTGGCATACCTATAGACCAGCACACTGCCATCCCAGCAGAGTGGTTCTTTATCACCTCTTCAAAGCAGCCTGGCTAATCCACTTAACTCTGACCAATCAGGGCAGACCACTGGAAGGCTGAATTTGGACTACAAACAAGAAAGTCTTATAACTTCTTGTATGTACACTTTAGGAGAAATTCAACAATATAATATTGTTGGATTTACTACTACCATTCTGGGAAGTCTTTGAATGGTCCGGCTAGTCCTCTCCTATCAATATTTATTAATCTTTAACTTCCTACCATGTTAACCTATGGGCCATGGGGTTTGCAATGGGGAAAATGACTTGGGTCAGTTTTCTAGCACCAGGGCTTATAAAAACATATTTTATAAGTATTTCCCTAATCTCTACAGGACCCCCACCCCCTGTGCAACTTAGGGAGACTTTAGAGGTTCTGAATCTGCAGAAATATTGCAGATCTTTCTTAACCAGGTTTTCTAGCATCAAAGTCGAATTTGAGCAGCTCTGTACTTTTTAAAAGCAGTCCTGGCAACCAGGGCTGGTTTTAAACGGACCCCAGGCTTCAGCAGAGCACACATGCAAGTGCAGAAAAGCTGCTGGCCTCTAAACTGCCATGCCCCAGGATACTGGGGACCTCTAGGTAGTTTCAATCCCCTGCCATATTATATACATCTAATGTGTTCCTTTCAGCTTGGCACTGGCCCTGGGCCTGGTTAGGCAGAGCCCAGGGTCAGTCAGAGTCAGTTACCACCAGTTCCAGTCAGCAAAAAGTTGGGGGGGTGCCCAGGGCACAGGATGACTTTGCACCATAGCCCCCCCAAAACGAAAGGTGATGGGTTACTAACCTACACCCTGGTAGTCCTCATCAGCTATGTGGAAAAACCTGGAAAGTCCATCTGCATTGGCATGGGCAACCCCAGGTCTGTGTTCCACTGTAAAGTCCATTCCCTGTAGGGAAATGGCCCACCTTAACAGCTTGGGATTCTCCCCTCTCATCTGCATGAGCCACCTGAGAGGTCTGTGGTCAGTTTGAACACGAAAGTGAGTCCCAAACAAATAGGGTCTGAACTTTTTCAGTGACCACACCACAGCAAAAGCCTCTCTCTCAATGGCACTCCACCTCTGCTCTCTGGGAAGAAGCCTCCTACTAATAAAGGCAACTGGCTGATCAAGGCCCCCTTCATTTAGCTGTGACAACACTTGCCCAATCCCTTGCTCTGAAGCATCTGTCTGAACTACAAATTCTTTTGTATAGTCAGGGGCCAGTAACACTGGTGCTGAACACATAGCAGCTTTCAGAGTGTCAAAAGCCTTCTGACACTCTGGGGTCCAAATCACCTTTTTGGGCCTCTTTTTAGAAGTCAGTTCTGTTAGGGGCCCCACAATGGTCCCATAATTTTGAACAAACATTCTATAGTACCCTGTCAGTCCAAGGAATGCCCTGACCTGAGTCTGGGTAACAGGAGCTGTCCAATCCAAAATAGTTTGGATTTTAGCTTGGAGAGGCTGTACATGGCCCCACCTACCAGGTGGCCCAGGTACACCACAGAACTCTGCCCTATTTGGCACTTGCTTGCCTTAATAGTCAGGCCTGCTTGCTGCATGGCCTGAAGCACTTCCCTTAGGTGGTTTAAGTGATCCCCCCAGGTAGAACTGTATGCAGCTATATCATCCAGGTAAGCTGCACTAAACTGTTCCAACCCAGACAAGACCCTGTTCACCAACCTTTGGAAGGTGGCAGGTGCATTCTTTAATCCAAAGGGCATTACCTTGAACTGATAATGTCCCTCTGGTGTGGAGAATGCTGACCTCTCCTTTGCTCCATCGGTGAGGGCAATCTGCCAGTAACCTGAAGTCAAATCAAAAGTACTCAGGTACTTAGCAGCCCCTAACCTATCAATGAGCTCATCAGCTCTAGGTATAGGGTGAGCGTCAGTCTTTGTGACTGCATTCAAACCTCTGTAGTCCACACAGAACCTTAACTCCTTGGGTCCCCCCTGAGGATTAGGTTTAGGTACCAGCACCACTGGACTGGCCCATGGACTCTCAGACGGTTCAATTACCCCCAATTCCAGCATCTTAGCAACCTCAGCTTTAATGCTGGCTCTGACATGGTCAGACAACCTGTACAGTTTAGTTTTGACAGGCAGGCTGTCACCAGTGTCCATGTGGTGCACACACCACTCAGTGATGCCTGGGGTCAAAGAGAACAGGCAAGCAAACTGCTCCAGCACCTGCTTACTGTCTCTGTGCTGCTGGTCTGTCAATTTGGAAGAGAGCACAACTCCCTCCACTGACCCATCTTGCACATTAGTGGAGAGGAGGTCGGGCACAGGCTCAGTTTCCTCCTCCACACCCTCATCAGTGACCAGTAACATGATCATGTCTGCCCTGTCATGGTGGGGTTTCAATCTATTCACATGCAGGATCCTGTGAGGGTTCCTGGGGGTGCCAAGGTCAACCAAATAAGTAACCTCACCCTTCTTTTCTAAGATTGGATAGGGCCCACTCCACTTGTCATGGAGGGTCCTGGGAGCCACAGGCTCCAACACCCACACCAACTGTCCTGGAGTATACTCAGGCATAGCAGCCTTTTGATCATACCAGTGCTTTATGAGCTCCTGGCTGGCCTCCAGTTTCCTGTTTGCCTTGTACATGTACTCTGCCATTCTAGATCTCAGGCCTAGCACATAATCAAGCACATTGTCCTTTGCTTCCTTAAGAGGCTTCTCTAAAGACTCTCTTAGCAGGCTCAATGGCCCCCTCACAGGGTGTCCAAACACCAACTCAAAGGGACTGAAACCAACCCCTTTCTGTGGCACCTCCCTGTAGGCAAACAGTAAGCATGGGAGGAGAACATCCCATCTCCTCCTGAGTTTCTCTGACAACCCATTTATCATGCCCTTTAGGGTTTTGTTGAATGTCTCAACAAGACCATTTCCTTGTGGGTGATAGGGGGTGGTGAACTTGTAGTTGACACCACACTCATCCCACATAGCAGTCAGATAGCTGGACAGGAAGTTCGTGCCCCTGTCTGACACCACCTCTTTTGGAAAACCTACTCTGGTGAACACACCAAGCAGTGCTCTAGCCACAGCAGGAGCATCAATGGTTCTAAGAGGTATGGCTTCAGGGTATCTAGTGGCGTGGTCAACTACCACTAAGATATACCTATTCCCTGATGCTGTAGGTGGGTCCAGGGGACCAACAATGTCCATCCCCACCCTTTCAAAAGGAACCCCAACCACTGGCAGTGGTATTAGGGGAGCCTTTGTCTTGCCCCCTGCCTTGCCACTGGCCTGACAGGTGACACAGGAGCTGCAAAACTCCTTTACCTTTTCAGACATAAGGGGCCAGTAGAAATAGGTTCACCAACCGGTTCCATGTCTTTGGCTGTCCCAAATGTCCTGCCAAGGGGATATCATGACTCAAAGTCAGGATGAACTCTCTGTACTTCTGCGGCACCACCAACCTCCTGGTGGCCCCCTCCTTGAGGTTTCTGGCCTCAGTATAAAGCAGTCCATCTTCCCAGTAGAGTTTGTGAAACCCACTGTCATCCCCCTCCTCTTACTTAGAAGCAATCCGCCTCAAGCTCTCAAGGGTGGGACAGTCACGCTGTCCCTGACTGAACTCCTCTCTGGAGGGTCCACCTGCTCCTGTCAGTTCTGCCAAATCTGACATCTCTGGCAGGGATGGAGTCCCTCCCTCAGAGGCCAGATCCTCCCCATCAGGGTTAGATCCTTCCTGCACCTCTGGAGTTCCCTGGACTGGCTCACCAGGCCAAGTACCCTTGACTTTGGATGCTTGACCCTTTGTTCCAGGGTCCAAGTGTCCAGCCCCTCCCTTCTGGCTAGTCTGTGACCTAGTCACAGCACATACCCACTCAGGGAGCTCCAATATTTTCATATGGAGTCCTCTCTCCACCTCTGACCACACAGAGGCTTCAAGATCATTGCCCAGTAAACACTGGACTGGGAGCACCTTTGACACAGCTACCTTCATAGGGCCTGTCACACCTCCCCATTCCAAATCCACCACAGCCATAGGATGGAGTTTGGTAGTGCTGTCTGCATATGTCACCTGGTGAACCTCACCAGGTAACAACCTCTCTGGAGGCACCAGTTCATCCAGGACCATAGTTACACTAGCCCCAGTGTCTCTGATAGCCTCAACCTCAGCCCCATTCACTTTAGGCCTCTGCCTGTACTTGTCCATGTTTGGAGGTAAGGCAGCAAGGGTTGCAATATTCACCCCACCCAGGGACACTAAGGTTGCTTCCACCACCTGACTACCCCTCTCTGGGGCACCACTCTCCACCCCTACACTGACACTGGCAATCCCTGTGGATGGCCCCTTAGGGGGGAGCTTCTTGGCGCAGACAGCATCTCCCTGTTTATGCCCTGGCTGGTTACAGTCAAAGCACTTACCCACCTTTGAGGGATCAAAGAATCTACCATTCTTTCCCTGATACCCCCTCCCTTTGAATTTGGGTTGGCTCGGGACCCCCCTCCTTGAGCAGGTTAATGTGGGTCTTTGGAGGATTCTTGGTTTTGACCTTCCTTTCCCTGGGCTTTCCCCTGGGGAGGGACCTGTCCTCCTTTCTTCTGGTCACCCCGCTGGTGCTGAATGGAAACCCGGCTTCTCACCCACTCATCAGCTGCTTCTCCCAGCTCTCTGGGGTTTGTCAGCTTAGAGTCCACTAGATACTGGCGTAACTTCTCTTCTGCGCAATGAGTCAAAATATGTTCTTTCAAAAACAAATTATACAATCCCTCATATGAGCCAACAGTGTTACCAACAATCCAGCCTTCCAGTGCCTTCACTGAAATGTCCACAAAGTCTACCCAAGACTTTGAACTCAATTTCTGGGTGGTTCTAAACTTCACCCTGTACTGCTCTGGAGTCAGACCAAATCTCTTGACTAAGCATGCCTTCATCTGCTGGTATGATTCTGCATCCTCTCCCTTCAGGGTCAGGAGCCTATCCCTCCCAGCTACTGGAATCAACTCCCACAGGAGTGCACCCCAATACCTAGAGTGGACCATACTCATTTTAAGGGCCCTCTCAAAAGCTGCTAGCCACTTGTCAATGTCATCCCCCTCAGTGTACTTGGGTACTATGCCCTTGGGAAGTTTAGGTTCATATCTACCACCCCTGGACATCTCCACATCCTCTTCACTTTCGCTGCCACCATTCCTCTTCTCCTCCTCCCTCTCCCATCTTCTCTTAGCCAGTTCGAATTTCTCCTTCTCCAAGGCAATCAACTCTAATTGAGCCTGAAGCTGTCTCTCTGCAAGGGACAGTAGTGGTACCTGAGTAAGGGACCCTTCCCCACTCCCACCACCACCTTGATTCACCTGGCTAACACTAGTCACAATGGGAGAGGTCTCATCCTCACCCCTCTCTTGGGTGAGGTTGGGGGGAACATCCTCCCACCCCCCTTGCGTCTCCTCAGCTACCCCAGCCCAGGCCATTAGGGACTTAAGCAACGCTGTCTTCTTAATTCTGTTGGAAGCAGGCAGCCCCCTAAGCCTACACTGTACCCTAAGATCACCCACTGCGAACTGGGACAGTTTAGCCAGGTCTAGCTCCATGGTTCCCTAGTTTTGGGTCACAAAAAACTAGGCACAACAGACTTAAAACAATTTGGAAAAATCAAAACAATGGATTAAAAACAGTTTAGTCCAAATTCCAAAAATCAAACTCAAAAGTTTTGTTCTAAGGCAATTTAGAGGATTTTTATAATCTTAAATCATTCACTGAAAGGTGTACTTTTTAAATGCAAGTCCACATCCACACCGCTGAACACCAAATGTTGGAAGGTGGGTTATTGGTAGGGGCAAATGTAGGTCTGCCACTGGCAATAAGGCCACTAACACATAATAGGACCCAGCATAGGTCTTAGAAAATTATTCCCATGCTCAACCCTTGGTAACGTGGCTGCGAGCAGACAGGCTTAACTTCAAAGACAGGTATGTAAAGCATTCAAAAACACAATTTCGGTAAATAATTAAGACACAACACAAAATAAAAAATCCAACACCAATTTATAAAAATATGTAATATTTTTATCTTTTAAATGACACCAAAACGAAAAAAATCCACTGTAGGGAACCAGAGTTATGAATTTTTAAAGATTAGTCACTTTCTAGTGCTTAGAAACCAACAGTGCCCCTTTTAGTCATTTCGTTTTCTCTGACAGGGACCAACCTTTAGAAACGGTTCTGGAGAATGTCTCACCACTGTGTAGTGTAGCCTTCTCCAGCAGGCTAGGTCCAGTTAGAACTCCTTCCTGAAGTTCTGCTTGCGGGTCCCAAAGTATCCAACACGCAGTACAAGGTTCTGGAATCTCCAAGAGGGTCCTTGAAAGTGTGAAACTTCAATTCCGCAATCCACTTGAACAAAACCCTTTCAAATCCACTGGTACTCCAGGCTGGGGATTCTTTGTGGGGATGTCCAGGTGAGCTCTGTTAACCTGTAGCTTGCAGGGAGTCTACTTCTTAGTCCTTTTGAAGCAAGGTAATCCACAGGGCTGCAGTTTTCAGATGGCGCAGTTTTCAGAGGTCAGGCCTTAGAAGTCTTTGCACAGCAGAACTTCGCAGCAGGGCACGTCTTGCTTCAAGTAAGTTTCAAGCAGCAGATCTGGAGGGCTCTGCCCCTCTCAGATACTTATTCACAATTCTCTGGGTCAAGCCACAGGTCACTTCTGACCAATGAAAGCAGGGTACCTCCTCATAGTTATGACCACATCCGGCAGAGTGTGGCATTATGTTGTCCCAGTGTGCCTCTTTCTTCCAAATCCATAATGGCTGATTTTCCAGCAAGGAGGTAAGAGCTGGCTAAACACATCCCCTGGGATGGCTTATTTCCATGGACTCTCCCCCTACCATCTGCACATACCTTCCTTAAGCCTAGCCCTGACTCTGGGTCAAGAGTGTCAAAGTGAAACTGAAACCCAGGCCTCCCCTCTGCCTTTGAAGAGCATAGTTTACGACTTCACCTCCTGGCCTGGCATACCTATAGACCAGCACACTGCCATCCCAGCAGAGTGGTTCTTTATCACCTCTTCAAAGCAGCCTGGCTAATCCACTTAACTCTGACCAATCAGGGCAGACCACTGGAAGGCTGAATTTGGACTACAAACAAGAAAGTCTTATAACTTCTTGTATGTACACTTTAGGAGAAATTCAACAATATAATATTGTTGGATTTACTACTACCATTCTGGGAAGTCTTTGAATGGTCCGGCTAGTCCTCTCCTATCAATATTTATTAATCTTTAACTTCCTACCATGTTAACCCATGGGCCATGGGGTTTGCAATGGGGAAAATGACTTGGGTCAGTTTTCTAGCACCAGGGCTTATAAAAACATATTTTATAAGTATTTCCCTAATCTCTACAGGACCCCCACCTCCTGTGCAACTAAGGGAGACTTTAGGGGTTCTGAATCTGCAGAAATATTGCAGATCTTTCTTAACCAGGTTTTCTAGCATCAAAGTCGAATTTGAGCAGCTCTTTACTTTTTAAAAGCAGTCCTGGCAACCAGGGCTGGTTTTAATCTGACCCCAGGCTTCAGCAGAGCACACATGCAAGTGCAGAAAAGCTGCTGGCCTCTAAACTGCCATGCCCCAGGATACTGGGGACCTCTAGGTAGTTTCAATCCCCTGCCATATTATATACATCTAATATGTTCCTTTCAGCTTGGCACTGGCCCTGGGCCTGGTTAGGCAGAGCCCAGGGTCAGTCAGAGTCAGTTACCACCAGTTCCAGTCAGCAAAAAGTTGGGGGGGTGCCCAGGGCACAGGATGACTTTGCAACAGTTGGCAAGTGGTTTTCTTTACAATGACCTCCGTCATAAAACCAGGTTGAAAGGCGGAAACAGACAATGACTAACAGCCGATTTAAACTTTGTTTTCAATTTTAACACTCCTAATGGTGCTCTCAAAACGGGCTTTGTCAGTAACAACACCGGTGAATTCTCCTTCAAATGAAATAAACCGGTTATTGCAATTAGCAATAATTGAAGAAATAGAGTCCCCTGAATTGTTGGCCCTCAAAGACAATTGCACCAAGCAGAGAATGAATGGACCTCAAAAGTCTCAACCAATGCATTTGGCTTGACAGCCCATGGTTGGTAATGCAAAGGTTTTTTGTGTGATGGATCTTTCAGCTGCCAATAATCAGGAACTCCTCCAACAGGACTCTAGAAACTTGACCGAGGCCAGGTTGAGAGAGCTTTATTGGTGGCAAAATCTGTACAGACAAACTGAAGGTCTGGTGAGAGATTGTGTGCAATGTGCAAGTAATGACAAATCTAAGTTTGTTAGACCTGTTTAATTGTCTCAGGCGGAGGTTGCAGGTGAACTCTGCTCTCGGCTGAGGGAGAGTACGCGGGTGGCTTGCTGCGTTTGTTGGAGTTTCACGGACCGTTGATCATTCCGGTAAATTTGACTTTGAGGATTTCCAGAGGTCCTCTCTCTGAGTTGAGCGGGGTGTTCTGCGGAGAGGCTTCCCGCATTCACGCTGAGTTCTGCGGTGCCGTAATTATCCACGGGACCTCGAGAGCGATATGCTGTGGTAGGATACCACGCATTTCCGTTACGAAGACCGAGTGAGGGTTCCCCTTTCCTTCTTATTAGCTTACTTGGGATTATAAGTACCAAAGCGGAAAGCAGTGGTTCATTACCACGCTTTGCCGTGTTTGGGTTTTTTTTTTTTGCCATTTCATGGACATCGTTTATGAGAGCGGAAGACAGTGGTGAGGTAACCACATCTTGCCGTGTCTTAGTTTATATTTGACTATACTTGGTGATTACAACCTTGGAATGTTTTGATATTCGTGGAAGAGACCACGTACTACAGAACCCTGTTGAGAGGAACAGCATTATAGCATTTGAATATTTTCCATTCCTTTATTGTTTATAGAAACCCTGGATACTGTGATTGATCTGAGAGCCATCCTATTGTGTTTTAGAGGACAGAGGATTCAGGGTGGTCAATCAAGGTACATACAATGATCTAGCGAGAATGTATGAGAGTAGCCTTTGTATTGAATTGGTTATAACCTTGTATTCTGTTGTTACAGGTTTCTTTCCCCGCTGTTCCTTCCCTATCCTTCCCTCGCCTGATCACTCGAATACTCTGTATATATTATTGGAGTGTTGGTAAGGTCAGGAGGTGGACCCTTTTTTGCTGCAGCTGGATTCCGCGGAGTGTAACCTGACAGAATTACGCACCCAAGTATATCACTCCACCCGATCCAGGTGTAGCAAGACATGGCATCCATGAAGGATGTACTTCAGGCATTAGTTATGGTCCAACAAGAACTGGCGTCTTCCAAGGCAGAAACCGCAGCTCTAAGGGAAAAAGTGGAAAAGCTGTCTAGGAACCCCTTTGATTCCTCCCCAGCAGCATCACAGATACAGGTTACCGTGCCACCTCCCATACGATTGGCTAGCTCTGAGAGATATGCATAGGACCCCCAAAAGATTCAGGTGTTCCTGACACAGATAATGCTGCACTTCTCATACAAACCTGCCTCTTTCCCAAATAACCACTCTAGAGTAGTGTTTGCTATATCATATCTGGCGGGTGATGCAGCCAATTGGGTTGTTCCTTTAGTTAGGAATAATGATGGGGTATTGTCGGATTGGTCTGCTTTTCGGGCTGAATTTGAAAGGGTTTTTAATTGAAGAGCTACTACTTTTAGTGCTGATAGAGAACGAACTGCATAGACATGATAAACCTGAACTTGAGATTGGATAGCCGTATGTCCGAAAGAGGAGGAGAGAGAAAGAATTGGGAGAAAGGTTATTATAGGTATGACAGATCTCCACACAAGGCGGTGGGTACCTTTGAGGCAGTGGCTGAACTGATGGAAATTGGGGCCATTAGAGCTCCGCTTATGAGGAAAGAAAGGGAGAGCAGAAGAGTGCAGGGATTATGCATGTACTGCGGTAAAAAGGGTCACTAAGTCAAAGATTGCCCTTCTAAACCCAAAACCTCTAATGCATGGGCAAGGAATAAAAGAGTAGCGGTATCTAACACTACTCTTGAGTCAGGAAAACCAGTGTACTCTGATGCGGATGGGAATGATAACAAGGGTTGGAAGCTCCCCTCGCTGTCTACTCAGGGTTTAAGGGATACTGAGTCGCATATAGTGCTCCCCATGAGTCTTGAGTGCGATCAACAGTACCATCAGGTTTTGGTTCTGTTGGACTCAGGGGCGGCAGGTAACTTTATAGACAGTGGGCTGGTAACACATCTTGCTTTATCTAGAGTACCAAGGGAGACACCTGAAGAAGTCTTGGCCGTGGATGGCAAGCCTTTGAAGTCAGTTCTCATCAATGAACGTACAGAAGTGGTGGTATTGTCTATAGATATGGATACAGGAAGACATATGGAGGAGCTGACGTTAAACATTATTGAGGCATCTCAGTACGAAGTGATTTTAGGGATGCCTTGGTTATGTCACCATAACCCCTCCATAGATTGGAGAACCAAGTCGGTCCGATTTCTATCAGGGGAATGTCAGAGTCATTTGGTTCCATGTCCTCCTTCACAGGTTGCAGCATTGACATCTCCGTTTTTTGTGGCTACTGCAATGGAGAAAGAAACGATATTACCATTAGAATACAAGCAGTAAATGGATGTATCCAGTGAAACTAAAGCGGAACAGCTACCACCTCACAGAGAGTACGATTGCCGCATAGATTTGGTGGAAGGGGCCAACATCCCTGTATGCAGAGTGTACGCGTTGTCTGTGCACGAAACCAAACATTTGCTGGAATATTTAGATCACTACCTGGACCTAGGCTTTATCAGGCCATCCCGTTCCCCGGCGGCCTCTCCATTGTTTTTCATTGCCAAGGCCAATGGCGATCTGAGGACCTGTGTAGATTATCCCATATTGAACAAAAACACCATCCGAAACTGATATCCTCTACCTCTCACATCTGTGTTACTAGATCAAGTGAGGGAGGCTAAGATATATAACCAGGTTAGATCTGAGAGGGGCTTATCACTTGGTGAGGATTCGTGAGGGGGATGAGTGGAAAACTGCTTTCAAGAATCGTTATGGACTGTATGAGTATTTGATTATGTCGTTCGGCCTTTGCAATGCCCCGGCGGCCTTCCAATACTTCCTTAACGATGTCTTGAAGGAGTATGTAGATCACTTTGTAGTGGTCTATATTGACGACATCTTGATTTATTCAGACAACGATACATGTCATAAGGACCAAGTATGTAAGGTGTTAGAAAAGTTGTGTGAACACATTTTATTTTGTAAACTAAGCAAGTGTGAGTTCGGTGTGAGAGAAGTAGAGTTTCTAGGGGTGATGCTTAGTCCCGAAGGGTTGCACATGGCAGAGCGTAAAGTGCAGGCTGTGCAGGAATGGCCAACCCCAAAAAACTTGAAAGAGGTACAATGCTTCCTTGGGTTTGCAAACTATTATCGCCGATTTATTGTCGTGTTCACGGCGCTTGCCGGTGCCCCCGCTAAACACACACAGAAATGACCGCGAGACTCACTTCCGGGTGGAGGTTGAGTCCCGGTCTAGTCTTTCGACTGAAGACGAAAGGTCACGAAAGCACTTCCGGGGGAAACGCATAAACATCGCGTTTCCCGCCGGTTCTATGCTTCGAATTCCTTTGGAAGTTCCCCGATTCGTGAGGATTGTCCTGGAGCCGAGAAGCGTCGGACGCGAGCGGAATCTCTCTCCGCTGTTACGGTGCTGGAGGGCTTTTACCACTACGCTGGAGACGAGTCAAGGTATTAAACATACACAGATCCTTGAGCCTTGCAAACGCAGGAGCGTTGCGGGGTTTGTCTTTGTTTTCACCGCGCTGGAGCGCTTTATGGTTATTTTGTTTTCACCGCGCTGGAGCGCTTTATGGTTGTTGTTTTCACCGCGCAGGAGCGCTTTATGATTAGTTTGGTCCAACCGCGCAGGAGCGCTTGGGGGTTCTCTTGAGTTTCACAGCGCATGTGCGCTTATCAGTCTCTACTTGGTTTCTCCCAGCTGGAGCACGATTCCAGGGCAGCCTTAACTTCCGGTTACGATCCCCCTGCCACACAGACATGCACAAGGGGTACCCGGTGTCACACTGTTGTAGTTGGGCATTTTTGTTCTACATTACACGCAGGAGCGCTTTCCTTGTTATGCTGAGGAGCTTGCAGTGCAGCACCTCGCCAGGATACTACTTGACTGAGCTACACGTCAGACTGCATCCCATGGTCTGCAGAGCACTGGTGAGTCTCCAGGATTGACGACACGGGTATTCTGTGTGTGGATTACGGGTGTGAGAAAGAGTGGGAGTTGGGGTCCTTACTGAACTGGGTCTTTCCTGTCTTCCAGTTAATTTCGAGATACCCTACACACCAACCCACTACCTTCTTGCTGGCTCCCTTCCCTGCGTCCATCTCATCTCCACTGGGTCATACTGTCCACGAGGGTCAGGTGGGTACAGGGACGGGCGCTCCTGTCGTCTCTGCGGAATTGCTTCACAAGCAGAGGTGAGTCTTGTGGGGTACCTGACATTTATCCTCCACTTCTCACAAGTAGCGGTTCCTATCACAAGATTGCTCAGAAAAGGGGTACCTTTCGTTTGGTCCAGGGAGGCAGAGGAAGCATTTATTCTCCTTAAGAGGGCCTTTACTACCACTCCTGTGCTTTCTCATCCGAAACTGGAACATCCTTTTATGGTCGAAGCTGACGCCTCCAATGAAGCCATTGGTGCCATTCTTTCACAAAGAAACCAGAATACAGGTCAACTCCATCTGGTAGCATACCTGTCCAAGAAATTGAGCCCTGCTGAAAAAAACTATACCATAGTCGAAAGAGAACTCTTGGCGATAAAGAGGGCATTTCAGGAATGGAGGCATTATCTGTGGGGAGCATGTTACCCCATCACAGTCCATAAAGACCATTGCAACTTACAATATATGAAGTCGGCAAGGTATCTCACACAAAGACAGACGCGATGGATGTTGTTTTTTGCCGAATATGATTTTGTGGTTACTTTTCGGCCAGGTGTTGAGAACCGTAAGGCAGACGCCTTGTCCAGACAAGAATTGTCAGAAATACCCAGTCACGGGAACACCAATGCCATCATCCAGCCATCTAGGGTGGTATGTGCTATAAGAGCGGAGAACGTTTTGGATGAGGTTAGACGTCACCAAACCAGTGACGTGGGGGAAACATGGGCAAAACAGGATGACGGACGTTCAGTGAAGCAGGGTCTGCCATTTCACAGAAACAAGCTGTATCTACCCACACAGGAGTTGCAGGAGAAAGCCTTTGCCTGCTGCCATGTCACGCCTTTGGCAGGGCATCCAGGTATACGTAAGACGATACAGTTAGTACAACAACACTTCTGGTGGAGGACCATAAACAAAGATGTTTCAGTTTGGGTGGCTCGCTGTGAGGAGTGTGCAAGAGCAAAAGGGGACAACACCAGGTAGAAAGGGTAACTCTTGCCCATGCCTACCCCTCAGTGGCCATGGCAGAACATTAGTCTAGATTTTGTAACAGGGTTGCCTCTAGACCAAGGTAGTTCCGCCATCATGGTGGTGGTTGACAGCCTCCCATTTCATCCCTTGTACAAACCTTCCCACAGCAGGACAGACAGCTCAACTGTTAGCCAGTAACGTCATACGTCTACATGGGGTGCCAGAAGTGATCGTTTCAGACAGAGGTCCTCAGTTTATTGCCCGTTTCTGGAAAATGTGGTGCCGAGCTTTGCATATCGATTCAACGCTCTCTACTAGTTTCCATCCTCAGACTGATGGTCACACGGAAAGACTGAACCAAACCTTAAAGAAATATCTCAGGTGTTATTCCAAGGAGGCCCAAGAGTCATGGGTGGAGTTGTTGTGGATGGCAGAACTAGCTTATAATAATGCTTGGCACTGTTCTATAGGGGTTTCCCCTTTTCGAGCCAACTTTGGTTATGACGCCAATACCTTGTCCGTCAACCTACCAGATGACATAACGGATCAGCCCACGGTGATGGAACTGGTTAAAAGGCTATAAAAAGTCCATCGTGGTGTAAGGAAGCATCTGCTGCGTGCCAAGCAGGTATATAAGCAATGGGAGGATCGGCACAGAATGACTGGGCCTCAATACAAGGTGGGTGACAAGGTGTGGTTGTCCACCAAGAATATCAGATTCAAACTCCGTAGTGTGTTCCACCCTAGATACATTGTCCCGTATCAGGTCGTTAAGCAAACCAATCCTGTTGCCTATAAACTGAAATTGCCAGGTTCTCTTTGAATTCACCCTGTTTTCCACTGTAATCTTTTGAAACCGGCTCTTACGACTCGGAGGCGGGTGCCTCTGCCGGTGGTGTGTGATGGGGGGCTTGAGTATGAGGTCAAATGCATCCGGGACTCCAAATTGAGGAGAGGTGAGCTCTGGTACCTGGTCTCTTGGAAAGGGTACTCTATGGAGGATGATTCCTGGGAGCCATGGCGTAATGTGCACGCTCTGGTGGCTGTACGCTCTTTCCATAGGAGGTTCCTGGCCAAGCCTGGTCCTAGAAGGCGCTAGGCGGGAGGGCCTACTGTCAGGAACTGTACCCAGCCGCGCCTGCATTACTGAAATAAGAACTACATTTCCCAGACTGTATTGCAACCGGGAGGGCGGTACATTAGGGAAGGACGCACGTTGACCATCGTGCGTGATTCTGAGTACCTGCTTTCTCTCGGCTGAGGGAGAGTACGCGGCTGGCTTGCTGCGTTTGTTGGAGTTTCACGGACTGTTGATCATTCCGGTAAATTTGACTTTGAGGATTTCCAGAGGGCCGCGCTCTGAGGTGAGCGGGGTGTTCTGCGGAGAGGCTTCCAACGTTCACGCCGAGTTCTGCATATACGGCGGTGCCGTAATTATCCACGGGACCTCGAGAGCGGAATGCTGTGGTGGATACCACGCATTTCCGTTACGAAGACCGAGGGAGGGTTCCCTTTTCCTTCTTATTAGCTTACTTGGGATTATAAGTACCAAAGAGGAAAGCAGTGGTTCATTACTACGCTTTGCCGTGTTTGTTTTTTTTTTCTTTTCCATTTCATGGACATCGTTTATGAGAGCGGAAGACAGGGGTGAGGCAACCACATCTTGCCGTGTCTCAGTTTATATTTCACTATACTTGGTGATTACAACCTTGGGATGTTTTGATATTCGTGGAAGAGACCACGTACTACAGAACCTTGTTGCGAGGAACAGCATTTGATTATTTTCCATTCCTTTATTGTTTATAAAAACCCTGGATACTGTGATTGATCTGAGAGCCATCCTATTGTGTTTTAGAGGATAGAGGATTCAGGGTGGTCAATCGAGGTACATACAATGATCTAGCGAGAATGTATGAGAGTAGCCTTTGTATTGAATTGGTTATAACCTTGTATTCTGTTGTTACAGGTTCCTTTCCCCTCTGTTCCTTCCCTATCCTTCCCTCGCCTGATCACTCGAACACTCTGTATATATTATTGGGGTGTTGGTGAGGTCAGGAGGTGGACCCTTCCTTGCTGCAGCTGGATTCCACGGAGTGTAACTTGACAGTCACCTCAGGTGTGTTTGCATGTGAAGGTATACCAAAGACCATAATCATGTCCATTTTGTGCCTCAGGAAATTAAGGACGTTTTGGGTGATCTTACCATCACACAGGTTGTCTGATATTGTAGGAGCACTGCCTTGAGTATTCCTCTCAATCAATGGTCCTGTGGGTAGCATTAATTGTTTGTGCAGATAGTTTGCCCAAACTGCACTAGGATTAAGAGTACCACTTAAGGATGTGGGCACATCGGAAAAAAAACAACAGTGTTACAAACAATTCACCTTTCTGATGCCATGATCTAAATTCAACTCATTGTGGTTCAAATGTGAGAGTGAGGTGATAAAAAACATGCTCATGGAAGGTAAAAGAATATCAGAGGGAGCATAAGAGGAGATTTAATATCAACTATGAAGTATGTGAGAGGGAGTGGTGTGTAGGTGAGAAGGTGTTTGTGATGAGGCCTGGTTGAACATCTAAATGAAGGTTAGATACCTGAAAATGAAGAGGATCATCAAAGCAAAGAAAAAGATAGTGGTCCTTGATGGTGGTGAAGTGTTTAGTATGTCACAGTTGGCCAAGTACGGATCTGATAGTAATTCACCTGGTGAATCATCTGGAATTCCACCATCCCAGTCACAGTCACAAACTTTTATCGATGATCATGCAAGTCACAATTCTATGGCTAAGCCTAGGTGCTCATGGTTCAGAAGAAGCCCTGTGCATTTTAAATATTATATAATGGCATAATAAACAATAAACTTCTCATAATGTGGTAATATTGTTAGGTTACAAGGTGCAAGTAGGTAATATATTTTTCTTTAGGAACCATACATTTTAATTTCTTTTTGCAATGGTTTTGTTGCGCATTGCAGGGTACAACATAGTTTCTTGGTAGAAGGAAAGATGTATAATCTTACTGTTCTATATTCTGTCTTTCCCATGATGCTTTATGTCAAATGGTGTAGAGAGTTAGAGAACTACTGGACCAAGGGAAGAGACAGTGGGACCTGCTGTGCTCACTGTGTTGGTGGATTCAATAAACGTTGAGTTACTCTAAGCAGGATTTCCTTGGACTTATTGCCATCACCATGCCCTCACTCTACTGTATGCTCAGACTGACAGCATCAACTGATTTTAGGCAACCAAGAAGTGGGACAGCCACTGAAATGAGAGTAACAAATAGGTATGGCACTGGCCATTTTGCTCTCTCTTGGGTCTGTGCCAACACAGACAGCGCTCATTACAGTGCAAAGTAAACTCCTCATTGTAGTCTGGCATCCTAGAAAAAGTTGCAAAGTAAGTTTCTTTGCTCTAGGAAGGCTTCCAGGCATTCCTTGTCAAATGGTACCAGGTCACTGATGTCAGTGTGCATGAGCTTCTAGAAGGGCTTCACCACTAGGTAAAAGTTGGGCATCCACTGGCTAAAGTAGCCCACCATCCCCAAAAACGTTTTCACCTCCCTTTGTGTTAAAGAGTGCTTCATATTTAGGACTGTGGAGAAGCACTTGTGAGACACTGCTCTCACTCCTTTTTCAGTGTGGTGCCCTAGATAACGGAATTTCTTCTGACAGTACTGCAATTTGTGACGGGAAACCTTTTGCCCATCCTCATTGGAGTAGTTAAGCAGGGCAATTGTGTCCAGACTGCAGGCATTTTTGTCACAGATTTCATGAGAAGACCATTGATGCACTGTTCCAATGTTGAACTGCAAGGAAACTGTAAAGTCTTTAGATTTTTCATCAGTATCGGTTTACAAAATGAGGGCTTTTTGTATACCCTTAGGGAGCTCGTCACCACACAAGGGTTTAATCTTGGAACCTGAACACGAAAAGGTATTGGCTATCCTCATGCAGATGAATGGAAAAGAATGTGTGACACATATTGATGAACGTAAACCACTCAGCATTAGAGGAATTTAGAAAAGATACAGCACAATTCGGTACAACTGGATAGCATGGAACAATACATTTTTTTATTCTCCTAAAGTCCTGCACTACCCTTTAGTGTGACAGTTACTTGGATTCCCAATAACTTCCTTTAGCATGCCCTCTTCTAACATGCCTTCGATGTAAGGCATTATACTAGCCATTGCTTCTGGTGAGTACCTGTATTAGAGCATCTGTGGAAAGACTATGTCTTGCTTCAATGGGATTTTCAAGGGGTTTGCATTTGTACCCCAATTTCCTTTCCAATGAAATCCCAAACTTCCTCCTTCCCGGTCCCCTGAAAGTCAGAGGGTAAATCCTCCTACATGAGGACTGGGTACATACAGCCTGACTACTGACTCTTGGGACTTTAATGTGAATTCTGCATCAGCAGCCTGATTCTCCATTTCCAACCGTCTGGCATGAGGTAGATCACACAATTTAGTTTACAGAGCAAATCCTTTCCCAGTAGGTTCATGGAACTTGAACTGCATGTCACAAATTGGTTGTCTCTAATCAAACTATTTTCAACTTAACTGGGGCTTAGATTTTGTTCGTACATAAGTTATTTGTGACGCCTTCAACTTGGATTTCTTTTCCCGACATCAGTATGTTTGGGACCTCAAAAGTTCTAACTGTTGAGCGGGTAGATACAGTATTGATCAATAATGATACAGCGTGACCATTCACCTCACCCACTACATATGCCCACTCTGGTCTACCTCTATATTTATGCCAAACAAGTAATCCACTTCCCCACTCAGCCACCGTCATTGCCACTAATCGAATCCAATAGGTCTCTCAAACATCATGTGGACCTGAAAAGCTTGATTCTTAATCGCAAATGAATTCAACTGAACTTCATGATGGGGCTGAAAATGTAACCCTTTATTTTGCATTTGCAGTTGAATAATGGGGGCTTGAGGGATATTTGTCCTCATGCATCTCTGGTTTGGCATCTTGTGCATAGGGGGATTGAGAAACAAAGAATAGCATCCTCTGTTCAACATGGTTCCCTCTGAGCGTAGGTACTTCATACAGATTACCTCTAAGGTCACTAGTAGCAATGTGTATATGTGTATCTATCAAAACAAAAGAGATTATGTAAAAAGCAAGATATTTCTAACATAAAGTCCTTTTAATATCTATTTTCCTCTCTTCCAGCTTACCCAGGATTTCTCTCTTTCCCACATAAGGCTCCGATTATGGGACAACAGTATAAGATTTGAGTGATTTCTAGAAGGAAACAAATAATACAAACATGTGGGACTTTCTGAGGTAAAGTCTATCGTAACAGTGCCTCTTTTGGGGCCCCACTTACTTACCTGATATATCACCTTGGGAGACCATTCACAATAATCTTAGTTTTGGGAATTCTTGATAATTCCCAGAAACCCTTTTGGTGCTTTGTGACCAATAAGCAGGGCCACAAGAATTATTTGACTCTGTGGCAATTTTACCATAATTATGTATTTTCCGTATTTGCCTCATAATCCATCATCTGCTGCATAATTTGCAGATTTTAACAAAAAAAAGTGTTTCTAGTTTAAACGGATCAAAAGTTACAAAAAATATGGCGCCTTGTGTTCCTGCGCACTGGAACGCTTTTTACAAAGTTTGACTGGTCATATTTAAGTTCCTTATTGCTGTATTTGGGTGTTAAATTATTACTGATAAAGTTGACTATTTTCCTAGACACTATTACTAGGTGTAAAAATGACAAAATAATGAAGTAAAACTATCACAAAATGTGCCGCATTATGCTGCATAATTTGACTTTTCTCTTCTCATAACTTGTTCAACCTGGCAGCATCATTCCAGTGGCCCTGGCAATAAGGGATGCAGACTAGGTAAGAGGTTTTCTGCATTTGTAAATTATTGATACTCTTTTTTTGCTTACTCTTAATCATCCTGAGCAGTATTCTGTATGTCTACAAGGTTTTCATGGAACTCATGGGCTGCAGGTACTAAACTAAGTGTCTCAATTTCTATATTCAACATCTTGTGTAGAAAATGGTAAGTACAGACAAAAAGGAGAACATGCTGAGGAATCACTGGTGGAATTATTATATGCACATTCTGTATTCCATAACAACGTTCTTTAATTTGGAACTATCTTGCAAGGCCTAAAATTGAAGATATTGTTTGAGATATTGATTGATGCTTTCAAACTGACCATCAGTTTGGGGCGGTGACTGAAAAATAATGTAACTTCTGTGCCCATGAGAACGAAGAGTGAACTTCAAAAAAAATTGAAATAAACTCTGAACCAGTCTGAAATGAGCACTGACGGAATTCTATGTAACTGAACTAATGATTGAGTGAAGATCTCTGCAAATTTTTTAGCAGATGTGCCATTTTAGTCAAATGATCAAAAGTTACCAAAATTATGTTAAAACCTTTAGGAGTGTGGGGTAGCTCTGCAATGTATTCAAAAGAAACCATGTGCCATAAATGTGGTGGAAATTGAATAGATAGCAGCAAACTATCAGGAGCTGCATGAAAGGTTTTACTTTGAGCACACACCACATGTTTCCACAAATCTTTTAGAATCCTTAAGTAGAGTAGGCCACCCAAAATGTTATTTCAACAAATCTAACATTGTTTTCTCTCCAGGTTGTCCCAACTATTGACTAGAATGATTCCAATGTAGGTCCCATTCTTGCAAAGAAATGGTGGGTAAATATAGTGCATCTTTCACATAGTGTCAACCATCCTAGTACTTAAATGTTGAGTCAACACCTTTTTGCTTTCTTCTGTGCTTTGTTCTTTTCGAACAGAGTCATGAATTTATTGAGCAACATAACTCCCACCAATTTGTCAATGGGTATAATTGATGGGGATCAATTAAATGTTTGATGGGAGCATACCAATAGCGGGATAAGAAATCTGCTTTCCCATTTTTCTTTCCAGGTCTAAAAGTAATAACAAAATCATAATCACTAAAGCATTACATCCAATGTAATTGTCTTGCAAAGAGAGCATGGGCTGATTTCAAAAACAGTAAATTACAATGTAAAATGTGGTGCCGAGCTTTGCATATCGATTCAACGCTCCCTACTAGTTTCCATCCTCAGACTGATGGTCACACGGAAAGACTGAACCAAACCTTAAAGAAATATCTCAGGTGTTATTCCAAGGAGGCCCAAGAGTCATGGGTGGAGTTGTTGTGGATGGCAGAACTAGCTTATAATAATGCTTGGCACTGTTCTATAGGGGTTTCCCCTTTTCGAGCCAACTTTGGTTATGACGCCAATACCTTGTCCGTCAACCTACCAGATGACATAACGGATCAGCCCACGGTGATGGAACTGGTTAAAAGGCTATAAAAAGTCCATCGTGGTGTAAGGAAGCATCTGCTGCGTGCCAAGCAGGTATATAAGCAATGGGAGGATCGGCACAGAATGACTGGGCCTCAATACAAGGTGGGTGACAAGGTGTGGTTGTCCACCAAGAATATCAGATTCAAACTCCGTAGTGTGTTCCACCCTAGATACATTGTCCCGTATCAGGTCGTTAAGCAAACCAATCCTGTTGCCTATAAACTGAAATTGCCAGGTTCTCTTTGAATTCACCCTGTTTTCCACTGTAATCTTTTGAAACCGGCTCTTACGACTCGGAGGCGGGTGCCTCTGCCGGTGGTGTGTGATGGGGGGCTTGAGTATGAGGTCAAATGCATCCGGGACTCCAAATTGAGGAGAGGTGAGCTCTGGTACCTGGTCTCTTGGAAAGGGTACTCTATGGAGGATGATTCCTGGGAGCCATGGCGTAATGTGCACGCTCTGGTGGCTGTACGCTCTTTCCATAGGAGGTTCCTGGCCAAGCCTGGTCCTAGAAGGCGCTAGGCGGGAGGGCCTACTGTCAGGAACTGTACCCAGCCGCGCCTGCATTACTGAAATAAGAACTACATTTCCCAGACTGTATTGCAACCGGGAGGGCGGTACATTAGGGAAGGACGCACGTTGACCATCGTGCGTGATTCTGAGTACCTGCTTTCTCTCGGCTGAGGGAGAGTACGCGGCTGGCTTGCTGCGTTTGTTGGAGTTTCACGGACCGTTGATCATTCCGGTAAATTTGACTTTGAGGATTTCCAGAGGGCCGCGCTCTGAGGTGAGCGGGGTGTTCTGCGGAGAGGCTTCCAACGTTCACGCCGAGTTCTGCATATACGGCGGTGCCGTAATTATCAACGGGACCTCGAGAGCGGAATGCTGTGGTGGATACCACGCATTTCCGTTACGAAGACCGAGTGAGGGTTCCCTTTTCCTTCTTATTAGCTTACTTGGGATTATAAGTACCAAAGAGGAAAGCAGTGGTTCATTACTACGCTTTGCCGTGTTTGTTTTTTTTTCTTTTCCATTTCATGGACATCGTTTATGAGAGCGGAAGACAGTGGTGAGGCAACCACATCTTGCCGTGTCTCAGTTTATATTTCACTATACTTGGTGATTACAACCTTGGGATGTTTTGATATTCGTGGAAGAGACCACGTACTACAGAACCTTGTTGCGAGGAACAGCATTTGATTATTTTCCATTCCTTTATTGTTTATAAAAACCCTGGATACTGTGATTGATCTGAGAGCCATCCTATTGTGTTTTAGAGGATAGAGGATTCAGGGTGGTCAATCGAGGTACATACAATGATCTAGCGAGAATGTATGAGAGTAGCCTTTGTATTGAATTGGTTATAACCTTGTATTCTGTTGTTACAGGTTCCTTTCCCCTCTGTTCCTTCCCTATCCTTCCCTCGCCTGATCACTCGAACACTCTGTATATATTATTGGGGTGTTGGTGAGGTCAGGAGGTGGACCCTTCCTTGCTGCAGCTGGATTCCACGGAGTGTAACTTGACAGTCACCTCAGGTGTGTTTGCATGTGAAGGTATACCAAAGACCATAATCATGTCCATTTTGTGCCTCAGGAAATTAAGGACGTTTTGGGTGATCTTACCATCACACAGGTTGTCTGATATTGTAGGAGCACTGCCTTGAGTATTCCTCTCAATCAATGGTCCTGTGGGTAGCATTAATTGTTTGTGCAGATAGTTTGCCCAAACTGCACTAGGATTAAGAGTACCACTTAAGGATGTGGGCACATCGGAAAAAAAACAACAGTGTTACAAACAATTCACCTTTCTGATGCCATGATCTAAATTCAACTCATTGTGGTTCAAATGTGAGAGTGAGGTGATAAAAAACATGCTCATGGAAGGTAAAAGAATATCAGAGGGAGCATAAGAGGAGATTTAATATCAACTATGAAGTATGTGAGAGGGAGTGGTGTGTAGGTGAGAAGGTGTTTGTGATGAGGCCTGGTTGAACATCTAAATGAAGGTTAGATACCTGAAAATGAAGAGGATCATCAAAGCAAAGAAAAAGATAGTGGTCCTTGATGGTGGTGAAGTGTTTAGTATGTCACAGTTGGCCAAGTACGGATCTGATAGTAATTCACCTGGTGAATCATCTGGAATTCCACCATCCCAGTCACAGTCACAAACTTTTATCGATGATCATGCAAGTCACAATTCTATGGCTAAGCCTAGGTGCTCATGGTTCAGAAGAAGCCCTGTGCATTTTAAATATTATATAATGGCGTAATAAACAATAAACTTCTCATAATGTGGTAATATTGTTAGGTTACAAGGTGCAAGTAGGTAATATATTTTTCTTTAGGAACCATACATTTTAATTTCTTTTTGCAATGGTTTTGTTGCGCATTGCAGGGTACAACATAGTTTCTTGGTAGAAGGAAAGATGTATAATCTTACTGTTCTATATTCTGTCTTTCCCATGATGCTTTATGTCAAATGGTGTAGAGAGTTAGAGAACTACTGGACCAAGGGAAGAGACAGTGGGACCTGCTGTGCTCACTGTGTTGGTGGATTCAATAAACGTTGAGTTACTCTAAGCAGGATTTCCTTGGACTTATTGCCATCACCATGCCCTCACTCTACTGTATGCTCAGACTGACAGCATCAACTGATTTTAGGCAACCAAGAAGTGGGACAGCCACTGAAATGAGAGTAACAAATAGGTATGGCACTGGCCATTTTGCTCTCTCTTGGGTCTGTGCCAACACAGACAGCGCTCATTACAGTGCAAAGTAAACTCCTCATTGTAGTCTGGCATCCTAGAAAAAGTTGCAAAGTAAGTTTCTTTGCTCTAGGAAGGCTTCCAGGCATTCCTTGTCAAATGGTACCAGGTCACTGATGTCAGTGTGCATGAGCTTCTAGAAGGGCTTCACCACTAGGTAAAAGTTGGGCATCCACTGGCTAAAGTAGCCCACCATCCCCAAAAACGTTTTCACCTCCCTTTGTGTTAAAGAGTGCTTCATATTTAGGACTGTGGAGAAGCACTTGTGAGACACTGCTCTCACTCCTTTTTCAGTGTGGTGCCCTAGATAACGGAATTTCTTCTGACAGTACTGCAATTTGTGACGGGAAACCTTTTGCCCATCCTCATTGGAGTAGTTAAGCAGGGCAATTGTGTCCAGACTGCAGGCATTTTTGTCACAGATTTCATGAGAAGACCATTGATGCACTGTGCCAATGTTGAACAGCAAGGAAACTGTAAAGTCTTTAGATTTTTCATCAGTATCGGTTTACAAAATGAGGGCTTTTTGTATACCCTTAGGGAGCTCGTCACCACACAAGGGTTTAATCTTGGAACCTGAACACGAAAAGGTATTGGCTATCCTCATGCAGATGAATGGAAAAGAATGTGTGACACATATTGATGAACGTAAACCACTCAGCATTAGAGGAATTTAGAAAAGATACAGCACAATTCGGTACAACTGGATAGCATGGAACAATACATTTTTTTATTCTCCTAAAGTCCTGCACTACCCTTTAGTGTGACAGTTACTTGGATTCCCAATAACTTCCTTTAGCATGCCCTCTTCTAACATGCCTTCGATGTAAGGCATTATACTAGCCATTGCTTCTGGTGAGTACCTGTATTAGAGCATCTGTGGAAAGACTATGTCTTGCTTCAATGGGATTTTCAAGGGGTTTGCATTTGTACCCCAATTTCCTTTCCAATGAAATCCCAAACTTCCTCCTTCCCGGTCCCCTGAAAGTCAGAGGGTAAATCCTCCTACATGAGGACTGGGTACATACAGCCTGACTACTGACTCTTGGGACTTTAATGTGAATTCTGCATCAGCAGCCTGATTCTCCATTTCCAACCGTCTGGCATGAGGTAGATCACACAATTTAGTTTACAGAGCAAATCCTTTCCCAGTAGGTTCATGGAACTTGAACTGCATGTCACAAATTGGTTGTCTCTAATCAAACTATTTTCAACTTAACTGGGGCTTAGATTTTGTTCGTACATAAGTTATTTGTGACGCCTTCAACTTGGATTTCTTTTCCCGACATCAGTATGTTTGGGACCTTAAAAGTTCTAACTGTTGAGCGGGTAGATACAGTATTGATCAATAATGATACAGCGTGACCATTCACCTCACCCACTACATATGCCCACTCTGGTCTACCTCTATATTTATGCCAAACAAGTAATCCACTTCCCCACTCAGCCACCGTCATTGCCACTAATCGAATCCAATAGGTCTCTCAAACATCATGTGGACCTGAAAAGCTTGATTCTTAATCGCAAATGAATTCAACTGAACTTCATGATGGGGCTGAAAATGTAACCCTTTATTTTGCATTTGCAGTTGAATAATGGGGGCTTGAGGGATATTTGTCCTCATGCATCTCTGGTTTGGCATCTTGTGCATAGGGGGATTGAGAAACAAAGAATAGCATCCTCTGTTCAACATGGTTCCCTCTGAGCGTAGGTACTTCATACAGATTACCTCTAAGGTCACTAGTAGCAATGTGCATATGTGTATCTATCAAAACAAAAGAGATTATGTAAAAAGCAAGATATTTCTAACATAAAGTCCTTTTAATATCTATTTTCCTCTCATCCAGCTTACCCAGGATTTCTCTCTTTCCCACATAAGGCTCCGATTATGGGACAACAGTATAAGATTTGAGTGATTTCTAGAAGGAAACAAATAATACAAACATGTGGGACTTTCTGAGGTAAAGTCTATCGTAACAGTGCCTCTTTTGGGGCCCCACTTACTTACCTGATATATCACCTTGGGAGACCATTCACAATAATCTTAGTTTTGGGAATTCTTGATAATTCCCAGAAACCCTTTTGGTGCTTTGTGACCAATAAGCAGGGCCACAAGAATTATTTGACTCTGTGGCAATTTTACCATAATTATGTATTTTCCGTATTTGCCTCATAATCCATCATCTGCTGCATAATTTGCAGATTTTAACAAAAAAAAGTGTTTCTAGTTTAAACGGATCAAAAGTTACAAAAAATATGGCGCCTTGTGTTCCTGCGCACTGGAACGCTTTTTACAAAGTTTGACTGGTCATATTTAAGTTCCTTATTGCTGTATTTGGGCGTTAAATTATTACTGATAAAGTTGACTATTTTCCTAGACACTATTACTAGGTGTAAAAATGACAAAATAATGAAGTAAAACTATCACAAAATGTGCCGCATTATGCTGCATAATTTGACTTTTCTCTTCTCATAACTTCTTCAACCTGGCAGCATCATTCCAGTGGCCCTGGCAATAAGGGATGCAGACTAGGTAAGAGGTTTTCTGCATTTGTAAATTATTGATACTCTTTTTTTGCTTACTCTTAATCATCCTGAGCAGTATTCTGTATGTCTACAAGGTTTTCATGGAACTCATGGGCTGCAGGTACTAAACTAAGTGTCTCAATTTCTATATTCAACATCTTGTGTAGAAAATGGTAAGTACAGACAAAAAGGAGAACATGCTGAGGAATCACTGGTGGAATTATTATATGCACATTCTGTATTCCATAACAACGTTCTTTAATTTGGAACTATCTTGCAAGGCCTAAAATTGAAGATATTGTTTGAGATATTGATTGATGCTTTCAAACTGACCATCAGTTTGGGGCGGTGACTGAAAAATAATGTAACTTCTGTGCCCATGAGAACGAAGAGTGAACTTCAAAAAAAATTGAAATAAACTCTGAACCAGTCTGAAATGAGCACTGACGGAATTCTATGTAACTGAACTAATGATTGAGTGAAGATCTCTGCAAATTTTTTAGCAGATGTGCCATTTTAGTCAAATGATCAAAAGTTACCAAAATTATGTTAAAACCTTTAGGAGTGTGGGGTAGCTCTGCAATGTATTCAAAAGAAACCATGTGCCATAAATGTGGTGGAAATTGAATAGATAGCAGCAAACTATCAGGAGCTGCATGAAAGGTTTTACTTTGAGCACACACCACATGTTTCCACAAATCTTTTAGAATCCTTAAGTAGAGTAGGCCACCCAAAATGTTATTTCAACAAATCTAACATTGTTTTCTCTCCAGGTTGTCCCAACTATTGACTAGAATGATTCCATTCTTGCAAAGAAATGGTGGGTAAATATAGTGCATCTTTCACATAGTGTCAACCATCCTAGTACTTAAATGTTGAGTCAACACCTTTTTGCTTTCTTCTGTGCTTTGTTCTTTTCGAACAGAGTCATGAATTTATTGAGCAACATAACTCCCACCAATTTGTCAATGGGTATAATTGATGGGGATCAATTAAATGTTTGATGGGAGCATACCAATAGCGGGATAAGAAATCTGCTTTCCCATATTTCTTTCCAGGTCTAAAAGTAATAACAAAATCATAATCACTAAAGCATTACATCCAATGTAATTGTCTTGCAAAGAGAGCATGGGCTGATTTCAAAAACAGTAAATTACAATGTAAAATGTGGTGCCGAGCTTTGCATATCGATTCAACGCTCCCTACTAGTTTCCATCCTCAGACTGATGGTCACACGGAAAGACTGAACCAAACCTTAAAGAAATATCTCAGGTGTTATTCCAAGGAGGCCCAAGAGTCATGGGTGGAGTTGTTGTGGATGGCAGAACTAGCTTATAATAATGCTTGGCACTGTTCTATAGGGGTTTCCCCTTTTCGAGCCAACTTTGGTTATGACGCCAATACCTTGTCCGTCAACCTACCAGATGACATAACGGATCAGCCCACGGTGATGGAACTGGTTAAAAGGCTATAAAAAGTCCATCGTGGTGTAAGGAAGCATCTGCTGCGTGCCAAGCAGGTATATAAGCAATGGGAGGATCGGCACAGAATGACTGGGCCTCAATACAAGGTGGGTGACAAGGTGTGGTTGTCCACCAAGAATATCAGATTCAAACTCCGTAGTGTGTTCCACCCTAGATACATTGTCCCGTATCAGGTCGTTAAGCAAACCAATCCTGTTGCCTATAAACTGAAATTGCCAGGTTCTCTTTGAATTCACCCTGTTTTCCACTGTAATCTTTTGAAACCGGCTCTTACGACTCGGAGGCGGGTGCCTCTGCCGGTGGTGTGTGATGGGGGGCTTGAGTATGAGGTCAAATGCATCCGGGACTCCAAATTGAGGAGAGGTGAGCTCTGGTACCTGGTCTCTTGGAAAGGGTACTCTATGGAGGATGATTCCTGGGAGCCATGGCGTAATGTGCACGCTCTGGTGGCTGTACGCTCTTTCCATAGGAGGTTCCTGGCCAAGCCTGGTCCTAGAAGGCGCTAGGCGGGAGGGCCTACTGTCAGGAACTGTACCCAGCCGCGCCTGCATTACTGAAATAAGAACTACATTTCCCAGACTGTATTGCAACCGGGAGGGCGGTACATTAGGGAAGGACGCACGTTGACCATCGTGCGTGATTCTGAGTACCTGCTTTCTCTCGGCTGAGGGAGAGTACGCGGCTGGCTTGCTGCGTTTGTTGGAGTTTCACGGACCGTTGATCATTCCGGTAAATTTGACTTTGAGGATTTCCAGAGGGCCGCGCTCTGAGGTGAGCGGGGTGTTCTGCGGAGAGGCTTCCAACGTTCACGCCGAGTTCTGCATATACGGCGGTGCCGTAATTATCTACGGGACCTCGAGAGCGGAATGCTGTGGTGGATACCACGCATTTCCGTTACGAAGACCGAGTGAGGGTTCCCTTTTCCTTCTTATTAGCTTACTTGGGATTATAAGTACCAAAGAGGAAAGCAGTGGTTCATTACTACGCTTTGCCGTGTTTGTTTTTTTTTTCTTTTCCATTTCATGGACATCGTTTATGAGAGCGGAAGACAGTGGTGAGGCAACCACATCTTGCCGTGTCTCAGTTTATATTTCACTATACTTGGTGATTACAACCTTGGGATGTTTTGATATTCGTGGAAGAGACCACGTACTACAGAACCTTGTTGCGAGGAACAGCATTTGATTATTTTCCATTCCTTTATTGTTTATAAAAACCCTGGATACTGTGATTGATCTGAGAGCCATCCTATTGTGTTTTAGAGGATAGAGGATTCAGGGTGGTCAATCGAGGTACATACAATGATCTAGCGAGAATGTATGAGAGTAGCCTTTGTATTGAATTGGTTATAACCTTGTATTCTGTTGTTACAGGTTCCTTTCCCCTCTGTTCCTTCCCTATCCTTCCCTCGCCTGATCACTCGAACACTCTGTATATATTATTGGGGTGTTGGTGAGGTCAGGAGGTGGACCCTTCCTTGCTGCAGCTGGATTCCACGGAGTGTAACTTGACAGTCACCTCAGGTGTGTTTGCATGTGAAGGTATACCAAAGACCATAATCATGTCCATTTTGTGCTTCAGGAAATTAAGGACGTTTTGGGTGATCTTACCATCACACAGGTTGTCTGATATTGTAGGAGCACTGCCTTGAGTATTCCTCTCAATCAATGGTCCTGTGGGTAGCATTAATTGTTTGTGCAGATAGTTTGCCCAAACTGCACTAGGATTAAGAGTACCACTTAAGGATGTGGGCACATCGGAAAAAAAACAACAGTGTTACAAACAATTCACCTTTCTGATGCCATGATCTAAATTCAACTCATTGTGGTTCAAATGTGAGAGTGAGGTGATAAAAAACATGCTCATGGAAGGTAAAAGAATATCAGAGGGAGCATAAGAGGAGATTTAATATCAACTATGAAGTATGTGAGAGGGAGTGGTGTGTAGGTGAGAAGGTGTTTGTGATGAGGCCTGGTTGAACATCTAAATGAAGGTTAGATACCTGAAAATGAAGAGGATCATCAAAGCAAAGAAAAAGATAGTGGTCCTTGATGGTGGTGAAGTGTTTAGTATGTCACAGTTGGCCAAGTACGGATCTGATAGTAATTCACCTGGTGAATCATCTGGAATTCCACCATCCCAGTCACAGTCACAAACTTTTATCGATGATCATGCAAGTCACAATTCTATGGCTAAGCCTAGGTGCTCATGGTTCAGAAGAAGCCCTGTGCATTTTAAATATTATATAATGGCATAATAAACAATAAACTTCTCATAATGTGGTAATATTGTTAGGTTACAAGGTGCAAGTAGGTAATATATTTTTCTTTAGGAACCATACATTTTAATTTCTTTTTGCAATGGTTTTGTTGCGCATTGCAGGGTACAACATAGTTTCTTGGTAGAAGGAAAGATGTATAATCTTACTGTTCTATATTCTGTCTTTCCCATGATGCTTTATGTCAAATGGTGTAGAGAGTTAGAGAACTACTGGACCAAGGGAAGAGACAGTGGGACCTGCTGTGCTCACTGTGTTGGTGGATTCAATAAACGTTGAGTTACTCTAAGCAGGATTTCCTTGGACTTATTGCCATCACCATGCCCTCACTCTACTGTATGCTCAGACTGACAGCATCAACTGATTTTAGGCAACCAAGAAGTGGGACAGCCACTGAAATGAGAGTAACAAATAGGTATGGCACTGGCCATTTTGCTCTCTCTTGGGTCTGTGCCAACACAGACAGTGCTCATTACAGTGCAAAGTAAACTCCTCATTGTAGTCTGGCATCCTAGAAAAAGTTGCAAAGTAAGTTTCTTTGCTCTAGGAAGGCTTCTAGGCATTCCTTGTCAAATGGTACCAGGTCACTGATGTCAGTGTGCATGAGCTTCTAGAAGGGCTTCACCACTAGGTAAAAGTTGGGCATCCACTGGCTAAAGTAGCCCACCATCCCCAAAAACGTTTTCACCTCCCTTTGTGTTAAAGAGTGCTTCATATTTAGGACTGTGGAGAAGCACTTGTGAGACACTGCTCTCACTCCTTTTTCAGTGTGGTGCCTTAGATAACGGACTTTCTTCTGACAGTACTGCAATTTGTGACGGGAAACCTTTTGCCCATCCTCATTGGAGTAGTTAAGCAGGGCAATTGTGTCCAGACTGCAGGCATTTTTGTCACAGATTTCATGAGAAGACCATTGATGCACTGTGCCAATGTTGAACTGCAAGGAAACTGTAAAGTCTTTAGATTTTTCATCAGTATCGGTTTACAAAATGAGGGCTTTTTGTATACCCTTAGGGAGCTCGTCACCACACAAGGGTTTAATCTTGGAACCTGAACACGAAAAGGTATTGGCTATCCTCATGCAGATGAATGGAAAAGAATGTGTGACACATATTGATGAACGTAAACCACTCAGCATTAGAGGAATTTAGAAAAGATACAGCACAATTCGGTACAACTGGATAGCATGGAACAATACATTTTTTTATTCTCCTAAAGTCCTGCACTACCCTTTAGTGTGACAGTTACTTGGATTCCCAATAACTTCCTTTAGCATGCCCTCTTCTAACATGCCTTCGATGTAAGGCATTATACTAGCTATTGCTTCTGGTGAGTACCTGTATTAGAGCATCTGTGGAAAGACTATGTCTTGCTTCAATGGGATTTTCAAGGGGTTTGCATTTGTACCCCAATTTCCTTTCCAATGAAATCCAAACTTCCTCCTTCCCGGTCCCCTGAAAGTCAGAGGGTAAATCCTCCTACATGAGGACTGGGTACATACAGCCTGACTACTGACTCTTGGGACTTTAATGTGAATTCTGCATCAGCAGCCTGATTCTCCATTTCCAACCGTCTGGCATGAGGTAGATCACACAATTTAGTTTACAGAGCAAATCCTTTCCCAGTAGGTTCATGGAACTTGAACTGCATGTCACAAATTGGTTGTCTCTAATCAAACTATTTTCAACTTAACTGGGGCTTAGATTTTGTTCGTACATAAGTTATTTGTGACGCCTTCAACTTGGATTTCTTTTCCCGACATCAGTATGTTTGGGACCTCAAAAGTTCTAACTGTTGAGCGGGTAGATACAGTATTGATCAATAATGATACAGCGTGACCATTCACCTCACCCACTACATATGCCCACTCTGGTCTACCTCTATATTTATGCCAAACAAGTAATCCACTTCCCCACTCAGCCACCGTCATTGCCACTAATCGAATCCAATAGGTCTCTCAAACATCATGTGGACCTGAAAAGCTTGATTCTTAATCGCAAATGAATTCAACTGAACTTCATGATGGGGCTGAAAATGTAACCCTTTATTTTGCATTTGCAGTTGAATAATGGGGGCTTGAGGGATATTTGTCCTCATGCATCTCTGGTTTGGCATCTTGTGCATAGGGGGATTGAGAAACAAAGAATAGCATCCTCTGTTCAACATGGTTCCCTCTGAGCGTAGGTACTTCATACAGATTACCTCTAAGGTCACTAGTAGCAATGTGTATATGTGTATCTATCAAAAAAAAAGAGATTATGTAAAAAGCAAGATATTTCTAACATAAAGTCCTTTTAATATCTATTTTCCTCTCATCCAGCTTACCCAGGATTTCTCTCTTTCCCACATAAGGCTCCGATTATGGGACAACAGTATAAGCTTTGAGTGATTTCTAGAAGGAAACAAATAATACAAACATGTGGGACTTTCTGAGGTAAAGTCTATCGTAACAGTGCCTCTTTTGGGGCCCCACTTACTTACCTGATATATCACCTTGGGAGACCATTCACAATAATCTTAGTTTTGGGAATTCTTGATAATTCCCAGAAACCCTTTTGGTGCTTTGTGACCAATAAGCAGGGCCACAAGAATTATTTGACTCTGTGGCAATTTTACCATGATTATGTATTTTCCGTATTTGCCTCATAATCCATCATCTGCTGCATAATTTGCAGATTTTAACAAAAAAAGTGTTTCTAGTTTAAACGGATCAAAAGTTACAAAAAATATGGCGCCTTGTGTTCCTGCGCACTGGAACGCTTTTTACAAAGTTTGACTGGTCATATTTAAGTTCCTTATTGCTGTATTTGGGTGTTAAATTATTACTGATAAAGTTGACTATTTTCCTAGACACTATTACTAGGTGTAAAAATGACAAAATAATGAAGTAAAACTATCACAAAATGTGCCGCATTATGCTGCATAATTTGACTTTTCTCCTCTCATAACTTGTTCAACCTGGCAGCATCATTCCAGTGGCCCTGGCAATAAGGGATGCAGACTAGGTAAGAGGTTTTCTGCATTTGCAAATTATTGATACTCTTTTTTTGCTTACTCTTAATCATCCTGAGCAGTATTCTGTATGTCTACAAGGTTTTCATGGAACTCATGGGCTGCAGGTACTAAACTAAGTGTCTCAATTTCTATATTCAACATCTTGTGTAGAAAATGGTAAGTACAGACAAAAAGGAGAACATGCTGAGGAATCACTGGTGGAATTATTATATGCACATTCTGTATTCCATAACAACGTTCTTTAATTTGGAACTATCTTGCAAGGCCTAAAATTGAAGATATTGTTTGAGATATTGATTGATGCTTTCAAACTGACCATCAGTTTGGGGCGGTGACTGAAAAATAATGTAACTTCTGTGCCCATGAGAACGAAGAGTGAACTTCAAAAAAATTTGAAATAAACTCTGAACCAGTCTGAAATGAGCACTGACGGAATTCTATGTAACTGAACTAATGATTGAGTGAAGATCTCTGCAAATTTTTTAGCAGATGTGCCATTTTAGTCAAATGATCAAAAGTTACCAAAATTATGTTAAAACCTTTAGGAGTGTGGGGTAGCTCTGCAATGTATTCAAAAGAAACCATGTGCCATAAATGTGGTGGAAATTGAATAGATAGCAGCAAACTATCAGGAGCTGCATGAAAGGTTTTACTTTGAGCACACACCACATGTTTCCACAAATCTTTTAGAATCCTTAAGTAGAGTAGGCCACCCAAAATGTTATTTCAACAAATCTAACATTGTTTTCTCTCCAGGTTGTCCCAACTATTGACTAGAATGATTCCAATGTAGGTCCCATTCTTGCAAAGAAATGGTGGGTAAATATAGTGCATCTTTCACATAGTGTCAACCATCCTAGTACTTAAATGTTGAGTCAACACCTTTTTGCTTTCTTCTGTGCTTTGTTCTTTTCGAACAGAGTCATGAATTTATTGAGCAACATAACTCCCACCAATTTGTCAATGGGTATAATTGATGGGGATCAATTAAATGTTTGATGGGAGCATACCAATAGCGGGATAAGAAATCTGCTTTCCCATTTTTCTTTCCAGGTCTAAAAGTAATAACAAAATCATAATCACTAAAGCATTACATCCAATGTAATTGTCTGGCAAAGAGAGCATGGGCTGATTTCAAAAACAGTAAATTACAATGTAAAATGTGGTGCCGAGCTTTGCATATCGATTCAACGCTCCCTACTAGTTTCCATCCTCAGACTGATGGTCACACGGAAAGACTGAACCAAACCTTAAAGAAATATCTCAGGTGTTATTCCAAGGAGGCCCAAGAGTCATGGGTGGAGTTGTTGTGGATGGCAGAACTAGCTTATAATAATGCTTGGCACTGTTCTATAGGGGTTTCCCCTTTTCGAGCCAACTTTGGTTATGACGCCAATACCTTGTCCGTCAACCTACCAGATGACATAACGGATCAGCCCACGGTGATGGAACTGGTTAAAAGGCTATAAAAAGTCCATCGTGGTGTAAGGAAGCATCTGCTGCGTGCCAAGCAGGTATATAAGCAATGGGAGGATCGGCACAGAATGACTGGGCCTCAATACAAGGTGGGTGACAAGGTGTGGTTGTCCACCAAGAATATCAGATTCAAACTCCGTAGTGTGTTCCACCCTAGATACATTGTCCCGTATCAGGTCGTTAAGCAAACCAATCCTGTTGCCTATTAACTGAAATTGCCAGGTTCTCTTTGAATTCACCCTGTTTTCCACTGTAATCTTTTGAAACCGGCTCTTACGACTCGGAGGCGGGTGCCTCTGCCGGTGGTGTGTGATGGGGGGCTTGAGTATGAGGTCAAATGCATCAGGGACTCCAAATTGAGGAGAGGTGAGCTCTGGTACCTGGTCTCTTGGAAAGGGTACTCTATGGAGGATGATTCCTGGGAGCCATGGCGTAATGTGCACGCTCTGGTGGCTGTACGCTCTTTCCATAGGAGGTTCCTGGCCAAGCCTGGTCCTAGAAGGCGCTAGGCGGGAGGGCCTACTGTCTGGAACTGTACCCAGCCGCGCCTGCATTACTGAAATAAGAACTACATTTCCCAGACTGTATTGCAACCGGGAGGGCGGTACATTAGGGAAGGACGCACGTTGACCATCGTGCGTGATTCTGAGTACCTGCTTTCTCTCGGCTGAGGGAGAGTACGCGGCTGGCTTGCTGCGTTTGTTGGAGTTTCACGGACCGTTGATCATTCCGGTAAATTTGACTTTGAGGATTTCCAGAGGGCCGCGCTCTGAGGTGAGCGGGGTGTTCTGCGGAGAGGCTTCCAACGTTCACGCCGAGTTCTGCATATACGGCGGTGCCGTAATTATCCACGGGACCTCGAGAGCGGAATGCTGTGGTGGATACCACGCATTTCCGTTACGAAGACGGAGTGAGGGTTCCCTTTTCCTTCTTATTAGCTTACTTGGGATTATAAGTACCAAAGAGGAAAGCAGTGGTTCATTACTACGCTTTGCCGTGTTTGGTTTTTTTTTCTTTTCCATTTCATGGACATCGTTTATGAGAGCGGAAGACAGGGGTGAGGCAACCACATCTTGCCGTGTCTCAGTTTATATTTCACTATACTTGGTGATTACAACCTTGGGATGTTTTGATATTCGTGGAAGAGACCACGTACTACAGAACCTTGTTGCGAGGAACAGCATTTGATTATTTTCCATTCCTTTATTGTTTATAAAAACCCTGGATACTGTGATTGATCTGAGAGCCATCCTATTGTGTTTTAGAGGATAGAGGATTCAGGGTGGTCAATCGAGGTACATACAATGATCTAGCGAGAATGTATGAGAGTAGCCTTTGTATTGAATTGGTTATAACCTTGTATTCTGTTGTTACAGGTTCCTTTCCCCTCTGTTCCTTCCCTATCCTTCCCTCGCCTGATCACTCGAACACTCTGTATATATTATTGGGGTGTTGGTGAGGTCAGGAGGTGGACCCTTCCTTGCTGCAGCTGGATTCCACGGAGTGTAACTTGACAGTCACCTCAGGTGTGTTTGCATGTGAAGGTATACCAAAGACCATAATCATGTCCATTTTGTGCCTCAGGAAATTAAGGACGTTTTGGGTGATCTTACCATCACACAGGTTGTCTGATATTGTAGGAGCACTGCCTTGAGTATTCCTCTCAATCAATGGTCCTGTGGGTAGCATTAATTGTTTGTGCAGATAGTTTGCCCAAATTGCACTAGGATTAAGAGTACCACTTAAGGATGTGGGCACATCGGAAAAAAAACAACAGTGTTACAAACAATTCACCTTTCTGATGCCATGATCTAAATTCAACTCATTGTGGTTCAAATGTGAGAGTGAGGTGATAAAAAACATGCTCATGGAAGGTAAAAGAATATCAGAGGGAGCATAAGAGGAGATTTAATATCAACTATGAAGTATGTGAGAGGGAGTGGTGTGTAGGTGAGAAGGTGTTTGTGATGAGGCCTGGTTGAACATCTAAATGAAGGTTAGATACCTGAAAATGAAGAGGATCATCAAAGCAAAGAAAAAGATAGTGGTCCTTGATGGTGGTGAAGTGTTTAGTATGTCACAGTTGGCCAAGTACGGATCTGATAGTAATTCACCTGGTGAATCATCTGGAATTCCACCATCCCAGTCACAGTCACAAACTTTTATCGATGATCATGCAAGTCACAATTCTATGGCTAAGCCTAGGTGCTCATGGTTCAGAAGAAGCCCTGTGCATTTTAAATATTATATAATGGCATAATAAACAATAAACTTCTCATAATGTGGTAATATTGTTAGGTTACAAGGTGCAAGTAGGTAATATATTTTTCTTTAGGAACCATACATTTTAATTTCTTTTTGCAATGGTTTTGTTGCGCATTGCAGGGTACAACATAGTTTCTTGGTAGAAGGAAAGATGTATAATCTTACTGTTCTATATTCTGTCTTTCCCATGATGCTTTATGTCAAATGGTGTAGAGAGTTAGAGAACTACTGGACCAAGGGAAGAGACAGTGGGACCTGCTGTGCTCACTGTGTTGGTGGATTCAATAAACGTTGAGTTACTCTAAGCAGGATTTCCTTGGACTTATTGCCATCACCATGCCCTCACTCTACTGTATGCTCAGACTGACAGCATCAACTGATTTTAGGCAACCAAGAAGTGGGACAGCCACTGAAATGAGAGTAACAAATAGGTATGGCACTGGCCATTTTGCTCTCTCTTGGGTCTGTGCCAACACAGACAGCGCTCATTACAGTGCAAAGTAAACTCCTCATTGTAGTCTGGCATCCTAGAAAAAGTTGCAAAGTAAGTTTCTTTGCTCTAGGAAGGCTTCCAGGCATTCCTTGTCAAATGGTACCAGGTCACTGATGTCAGTGTGCATGAGCTTCTAGAAGGGCTTCACCACTAGGTAAAAGTTGGGCATCCACTGGCTAAAGTAGCCCACCATCCCCAAAAACGTTTTCACCTCCCTTTGTGTTAAAGAGTGCTTCATATTTAGGACTGTGGAGAAGCACTTGTGAGACACTGCTCTCACTCCTTTTTCAGTGTGGTGCCCTAGATAACGGAATTTCTTCTGACAGTACTGCAATTTGTGACGGGAAACCTTTTGCCCATCCTCATTGGAGTAGTTAAGCAGGGCAATTGTGTCCAGACTGCAGGCATTTTTGTCACAGATTTCATGAGAAGACCATTGATGCACTGTGCCAATGTTGAACTGCAAGGAAACTGTAAAGTCTTTAGATTTTTCATCAGTATCGGTTTACAAAATGAGGGCTTTTTGTATACCCTTAGGGAGCTCGTCACCACACAAGGGTTTAATCTTGGAACCTGAACACGAAAAGGTATTGGCTATCCTCATGCAGATGAATGGAAAAGAATGTGTGACACATATTGATGAACGTAAACCACTCAGCATTAGAGGAATTTAGAAAAGATACAGCACAATTCGGTACAACTGGATAGCATGGAACAATACATTTTTTTATTCTCCTAAAGTCCTGCACTACCCTTTAGTGTGACAGTTACTTGGATTCCCAATAACTTCCTTTAGCATGCCCTCTTCTAACATGCCTTCGATGTAAGGCATTATACTAGCTATTGCTTCTGGTGAGTACCTGTATTAGAGCATCTGTGGAAAGACTATGTCTTGCTTCAATGGGATTTTCAAGGGGTTTGCATTTGTACCCCAATTTCCTTTCCAATGAAATCCAAACTTCCTCCTTCCCGGTCCCCTGAAAGTCAGAGGGTAAATCCTCCTACATGAGGACTGGGTACATACAGCCTGACTACTGACTCTTGGGACTTTAATGTGAATTCTGCATCAGCAGCCTGATTCTCCATTTCCAACCGTCTGGCATGAGGTAGATCACACAATTTAGTTTACAGAGCAAATCCTTTCCCAGTAGGTTCATGGAACTTGAACTGCATGTCACAAATTGGTTGTCTCTAATCAAACTATTTTCAACTTAACTGGGGCTTAGATTTTGTTCGTACATAAGTTATTTGTGACGCCTTCAACTTGGATTTCTTTTCCCGACATCAGTATGTTTGGGACCTCAAAAGTTCTAACTGTTGAGCGGGTAGATACAGTATTGATCAATAATGATACAGCGTGACCATTCACCTCACCCACTACATATGCCCACTCTGGTCTACCTCTATATTTATGCCAAACAAGTAATCCACTTCCCCACTCAGCCACCGTCATTGCCACTAATCGAATCCAATAGGTCTCTCAAACATCATGTGGACCTGAAAAGCTTGATTCTTAATCGCAAATGAATTCAACTGAACTTCATGATGGGGCTGAAAATGTAACCCTTTATTTTGCATTTGCAGTTGAATAATGGGGGCTTGAGGGATATTTGTCCTCATGCATCTCTGGTTTGGCATCTTGTGCATAGGGGGATTGAGAAACAAAGAATAGCATCCTCTGTTCAACATGGTTCCCTCTGAGCGTAGGTACTTCATACAGATTACCTCTAAGGTCACTAGTAGCAATGTGTATATGTGTATCTATCAAAACAAAAGAGATTATGTAAAAAGCAAGATATTTCTAACATAAAGTCCTTTTAATATCTATTTTCCTCTCATCCAGCTTACCCAGGATTTCTCTCTTTCCCACATAAGGCTCCGATTATGGGACAACAGTATAAGCTTTGAGTGATTTCTAGAAGGAAACAAATAATACAAACATGTGGGACTTTCTGAGGTAAAGTCTATCGTAACAGTGCCTCTTTTGGGGCCCCACTTACTTACCTGATATATCACCTTGGGAGACCATTCACAATAATCTTAGTTTTGGGAATTCTTGATAATTCCCAGAAACCCTTTTGGTGCTTTGTGACCAATAAGCAGGGCCACAAGAATTATTTGACTCTGTGGCAATTTTACCATAATTATGTATTTTCCGTATTTGCCTCATAATCCATCATCTGCTGCATAATTTGCAGATTTTAACAAAAAAAGTGTTTCTAGTTTAAACGGATCAAAAGTTACAAAAAATATGGCGCCTTGTGTTCCTGCGCACTGGAACGCTTTTTACAAAGTTTGACTGGTCATATTTAAGTTCCTTATTGCTGTATTTGGGTGTTAAATTATTACTGATAAAGTTGACTATTTTCCTAGACACTATTACTAGGTGTAAAAATGACAAAATAATGAAGTAAAACTATCACAAAATGTGCCGCATTATGCTGCATAATTTGACTTTCTCCTCTCATAACTTGTTCAACCTGGCAGCATCATTCCAGTGGCCCTGGCAATAAGGGATGCAGACTAGGTAAGAGGTTTTCTGCATTTGCAAATTATTGATACTCTTTTTTTGCTTACTCTTAATCATCCTGAGCAGTATTCTGTATGTCTACAAGGTTTTCATGGAACTCATGGGCTGCAGGTACTAAACTAAGTGTCTCAATTTCTATATTCAACATCTTGTGTAGAAAATGGTAAGTACAGACAAAAAGGAGAACATGCTGAGGAATCACTGGTGGAATTATTATATGCACATTCTGTATTCCATAACAACGTTCTTTAATTTGGAACTATCTTGCAAGGCCTAAAATTGAAGATATTGTTTGAGATATTGATTGATGCTTTCAAACTGACCATCAGTTTGGGGCGGTGACTGAAAAATAATGTAACTTCTGTGCCCATGAGAACGAAGAGTGAACTTCAAAAAAATTTGAAATAAACTCTGAACCAGTCTGAAATGAGCACTGACGGAATTCTATGTAACTGAACTAATGATTGAGTGAAGATCTCTGCAAATTTTTTAGCAGATGTGCCATTTTAGTCAAATGATCAAAAGTTACCAAAATTATGTTAAAACCTTTAGGAGTGTGGGGTAGCTCTGCAATGTATTCAAAAGAAACCATGTGCCATAAATGTGGTGGAAATTGAATAGATAGCAGCAAACTATCAGGAGCTGCATGAAAGGTTTTACTTTGAGCACACACCACATGTTTCCACAAATCTTTTAGAATCCTTAAGTAGAGTAGGCCACCCAAAATGTTATTTCAACAAATCTAACATTGTTTTCTCTCCAGGTTGTCCCAACTATTGACTAGAATGATTCCAATGTAGGTCCCATTCTTGCAAAGAAATGGTGGGTAAATATAGTGCATCTTTCACATAGTGTCAACCATCCTAGTACTTAAATGTTGAGTCAACACCTTTTTGCTTTCTTCTGTGCTTTGTTCTTTTCGAACAGAGTCATGAATTTATTGAGCAACATAACTCCCACCAATTTGTCAATGGGTATAATTGATGGAGATCAATTAAATGTTTGATGGGAGCATACCAATAGCGGGATAAGAAATCTGCTTTCCCATATTTCTTTCCAGGTCTAAAAGTAATAACAAAATCATAATCACTAAAGCATTACATCCAATGTAATTGTCTTGCAAAGAGAGCATGGGCTGATTTCAAAAACAGTAAATTACAATGGTTTGTCAAAATAGTAATAGTATGTAGAGCAGCCAGGAGGTAATGATATCATTCTTCAAATGAAACGTTTATGGCTAACAGTTCTCTGATTGCTACTGTGTAATTAATTTCTGCTGGACTAGGTTTGTTTGAAAGAAATGCAACTGAGTGTAACTATCCAGTAGCTGGATCACATTGTGACACACTCCCCCGAAAGCAATTTGTGAAGCATCAGCTTCTACAATGAAGGGATTTATTAAGTCTGGATGACTAAGTACTGGTGCTCTGACAAAGTTTTCTTTTTGAATTTGCAAAGCTCTCCCCTCTTGAGAATCCTATTGGAACAGTACCCTTTTTTAACAAGCAAGTGAAGTTAGCGACAACAGCAGAGAATCGATCAATAAAACACTGATTAAAGTTGGCAAAACACATAAAGATCTGCACTTTCACCGACTGAGAAGATTCCATCCTTCAATGGCCTCCACTTTGTCCTTCCAATTTGGACATGTGTAGCAAAAATGATAAATTTCAAAAACTTGACACTAGTGACATGAAATAGACACTTCTACAATTTGGCAAAGAGATGATTGTCCGTAGCTTCTGTAATATGAATCTCACATGACCTATGTGTTCGGTGACAGAATTTGAGTAATTTAAGTTGTCATTGATTTCGGCGACTACAAACCTATCAATTAATCCATGCAATACTTAATTTATGAAAAGCAGCTGGGGCATTGCACAACCCAAAAGGCATGATAAGGTATTTGTAAAGACCCAACCTAGCTATAAATGTGGTCTTACACTCATCACACTCCCGGAGGCATAGTTTACTGTATATCACTGTCTTTTTAACTTGATCTAAAAAAGATGGAATTAATGGCAAAGGGTATCTGTTCCTTGCAGTGATGCGGTTATGCCCCCTATAGTCAACGCAAGTTCTAAGCTTTACCACCTTCTAAGGAACAAAAACTAAATGAGATAAGACCACATTACGGGATGAACGGATAAATCCAATTTCAAAATGTTCAACCAAGTACTCTCTCTGATGACAATTTTCGCATTTTGTGAGGCATAAATCCTACTGCAGGGAAGTTGACCCCCAGGTTGAAGGACAATTCGACAATCAAATGGGAGGATGAGGTGATAAACTTCAGGGATAACACAATCTCCTTCTCCCAAATCACTGTGAAGCAGTCTTTGGCAAGTCTTTTCTTTCTGAAAACAGTCTGTTTGACAATAGTGATCTCAATCTAACAGGTTTCTAGATGTCCAGTCAATAGTTGAGTTATGCTGATGTAGCCAAGAAATTCCAAGAATTGCCTGAAACAAAGGTACAGAAATGAAATCAAATCAGGCTTGTTTTTGTTGTTTTTCAAAAATCGTCACAGTTTGCTGTAGAGTGTGGGTAACTACTGGGCCAGATGAAATTTCTCTCCCATCAGTATCATGAATTTTTCCACATATCTTTCTCTATCAAGGATAGGACTAACTTGCACTCTCGCAAATGAAGGGTCCATAAAGTTTGCAGTTGCCCCAGAGTCAATTAACATGTCAACTTCAACCTTTTTATTGTGTACCCACTCTAACTATACTTGTACATGAAAATTACTCATAGAACTCCCAGGCGTAGTGTTGCAGAGTTCTTTAAAGACCTTAAAACTCTCCTCACCTGGAAGTTGGATCTGAACAACTACCAGGCTCTGTCATCCCTTTATACTAATGGAATGAACCACAAATTTGCAGTCCCGGTACTCCAGTAAAATAGAATGAAAGCTATTCTAGATTAATTGCTAGGGAAGGGGTGGGTTTACACATAAAAGCTAGTTGGCATTGATTTAAAAAAGTAGCAAATTTAGACGATTCACCATAAACCCGTCCGGATGCACTAAAGGAACAGTGTGTGGAGTAATTACCTGGACTACTGGAGTTGCATCTCCTCCCCCGCCCGCACCCACTACTGTAGATGGTGTAGATTGAGAATCAGTGCGAATAAAAGTAGGTGGTTTGAAAAAAAAGTTTTGATCTTGCACCACCAACTGTGGTTTGCTTCTTCCGACAGCTCACACCAGTTTTTTTTACTAGAATTCTTCTAACATTTGTGCTAACTGTTGAGGAGTTTCTTCCTGGCTCTGTTGCACTGTTTGGTGCAAATCCTTAGTCTCATTTCGTTAAGCTACCAGTAGATTGACTATCTCTGCTAGGGATGTGTTTTGAGACTTCAACTTGTTGGACAAGATATATACGTAGGCCTGTTATTCTGTAACATTTTAGTACTAACCTGTATTTTCCTTTAGGTTGTGCAATTTTGTGAGTGAGATGTAATGTCCTAACGCCACATAAAACGCTGTCACCACCTGAATCCTGTTGATAGTTTTAAACTGTGCCAGCCGTTGGGGGAGAAGGGAAGTGGATTGAGAAAAGAATAACATCCTCTGTTCAGACTGTTCGCTTTTGAGCGAAGGTACTTTACACTGGTCCCCTCTCAGTTCGCTAGTGGCAATGTGTATACGTGAATTTATTAAAACAAATGAGGTTATGTAAGAAGTAGGATATTTCTAACATAAAGCCCTTTTAATTACTCTGCCTCTCATTCAGCTTACCTAGAACTATCCTCTTTCTCACCAAAGGCTCTAAATATGGGACCACATAATTGGCTTTGAGTGGCTCCCAAAAGGAAACAAATAATGCATCCATGTGAAACTTTCTGGGGTAATATCCATTGCTAGTAATCCATCTTTTGGGGCCCTCTTGGTTACCTGATATATCTCCCAGGTAGAACATTCGTGTTGAGACAACTAAAGATTTTAGACTAGGTTAGGGGAAACAATAATTACAAATTTAAATTCCAAACAGGACATTTAGTCGGCAATCTCTGACAAAGCGCATATTTTCAAACAATTTACAGGAACTTTCAGAGTCCGAAGTACTGACGCACAGATAAAGAGTATCCAGTATGGTATTACTCCAAAAACCTTTTGTGCATTACACCGTGCTACCTTTTATGAGCAGTCCTTTGTAGGGTAAGGCTGCTTGTAACAATTTATTTTTTTACAGATCTTCTGTGTCCTAATGAAGAGCAAGAATGCAGGCAAACATACAGTAGCCAACGGGTGAAATAATGCGTGCGAGGGAAGAACTGAAGCAAGAATTAAAAAACTGCAAGCAAGTCCATAGGTAAGTAAGTGGGTCCATTTAATTTTAATACCAGGGCTCATTAGGTCTCAGACACAGGTTTTATACACTGCTGTGCCTGAGAACCAGGACTGTGTGATGCATGGACTTCTGGGGGTGTGGCTTCCAATGCATGGGTAGAGGCCGTAACAACTAGACTGCATTCTACCGTCCGAATAACGGCTCCAGGTCTCGGCTGCTCCGTTTCACTCTTTACAGAGGCATCTCCCTATTGATCCTCACAAAAATTGCTTCAGGGGCCGAAGGACGACTGCCATTCTCCTGCATGATTGATGGACCAAATGTTGAGTTAATCCCGTATCAAATTTTGGTGCTCCTTGCTGGACTTATTTCTCTGTAAAACACTCTAAATGACAATTTAACTTTAGACACATAGAACCCATTTGACCCTACAAGAATAACAGCCAAGAAGGTTTAAACGGGAAAGGTTTGTTTTCAGATTCTAAGTCATACAGAAATAATGTAATATTGTCAAAATCAATTAGCCAATAAATCAGAGTGAAAAGCTCAGTTAAAGTGCAGAATCAATCAAAGAACTCAGTAAAGTTTAGGTCAGCAAAATACAGAGTATATAATGGAAGAGCAATCCGGCATGGATTTGCCTAATAAGGTTAGTTAGAAAGAGCACTGTAACACACCCAAAACTAGCATACTATGATGGGGTTCGGGGCCATGGATTTATATATTCAATACAGCTGTACACAGTTCCCACAGAATAGACCAATCAGAATTAAATTGAGTCAAACCGTTGAAAGACAATACATTTTTTGTGTCTCTCATAATCCTACAACATGGAGATTCCCACAGACAACACCTGTACAAGAACAAATATTGCTACATTTTGTGTGATTTTGCTAAGCCAGTTGAAACTTTGTACATGTGCAATTCTCCTGAAACAACATTTTAATCTGATTGGGAAGTTCATTGTCTTGCCTGTGAAAATACAGTAAAATATTATTTTACTGAGACAAGGAAATGCAAGTTTATCCACATGATTCAGAACATTGGAAGCAAATGTCACTAACAAAATGGAGTATAAGGCCTACCTTTGCTATGTCAGCTAGAGTTTGATTTTTGATTAGTGCAATGCGTTTATTTAAAAAGAAAACCCAAAGTTAACTCTCATATTCAGCCCTTCGCTCTCTTCATCTGTCTTATTTCTCTTCTAGTCACTCCGCTCTTCAAGCCATTATCTTTGCTCTTTCTAAAATACCTCAACTCTCACCACAGCCTTTCAATCTCTCTGTTTTCCCACAGCCCCTCTACAATCCTCACCAATTTCTCCACTTTCTTTCGTTTCTCTGCTCTTGCCAAGTTTGTCTTTTCTTCCTTCCTTCCTTCTTCCTTCAAGTCTCTCCACTTGCCTATTCCATTCTTGCTGCAGACTATCGACTCTGCTACCATGTCTATCCCGTTCTTATCATCTCTCTTCTTTTCATCCCTTTCTGTCTGCTCTCCCCCATTGTCATCTCCTAGTCTCTATATTCTCCCTGTCATTCAACCCGCTCTCTCTAGTCTAACTGCTCTGCCCCCCTGTCACGGTGCTTTACATGCAGTGCTCTGCACAATGTCTCTGTCCTACAGACTGTCTTTTCTCCCTCTTCCAGTCTCTTCACTTTCCCGAACCTTCTGTTGTTTTTCCCAGTCTTGCCAGTCTCTGCATCTTTCCTCTCTCCCTCACAGTCTGTCTGCATTCACATCTAGTCTGCCTGCTCTGCCCTCAGCCTGCCTTCTCCTACCTCAGTTTCTAGCTCTTCCCATGTCTCTCTGCTATCTCTTCTAGTTAGACCACTTACTGTCAGATACTCTGCTCTCTCCTAGTCTATCTTCACCTCTCCAAACCCTCGAGACTGCCCTTTCTCCCCAACAGGTTCTCTGATTTCCGAAGCCAGGCTGTCCTCTCCACATCCCTCCACTCTCACTTAGTAGATATGGCGCTGTTCTTCTCTCTCTTCTTTTGACACAACATAGAATTGTGTTTAATGCAGCCCTTACAAGTATAGCTGGGTGTGATATGGCAGAATTCAGTGAAAATGACATGTACAGGGGTGAGACCAGTAGAGGTGGGAGGGAAGAGGGGGGGAAAGTTACTTAAGTTTTGGAATAATGTTGAAACACTTGCATATGAATCTAGACAATATGCTGCAATCGTAACAAGAACATCTGTTAAATGTATAATAAATCACAAGAATGCTATGTCTCGCGAAATACATTCTTGATAGAAGTGTCAATGTAACAGTACTGATTACCACTGTTCCAAACTGCATCATGGATTAATGGTGGCGTGAGATGTGCTGCTTGTACGATGTATACAACTTGAAAAACCCAATAAAGTGTGTTTAAAAAAAATAGTATTGTGCTTAATGTTAATACATTCGACCCAAGGTGTCTTCCATATGGTTCCAGACAAGACACTATTTTAATAAACAATATACCTTGGACACAACTTTTTTTTCTCAAAGATCTTTTTATTAGGCAACTTAACAAAACACAGGAGGACTGCATTTCACATTAATAAAGAAATAGCACCATACCACCTGGCTAGTGGTAAATCTAACAAAGTTACAGTTTAAATGAGGGGATTGTCTCAACATGCTCTGTGCATGCCAACTCATCTTGCCCCTCCAAGTTTTATTTATCAACAATTCCCAAAACGTTATACCCCCCACCCACCTCAACCCTCTTCCCACCACCCTCCCTCCCCTAAAACAAAAGAATACTAAGAGGGCAAACAATGGCTAATGCGATTAGTGGCCTCTAAGTCTAATACATGTGTCTGTCATCGGTCTGTGCATTACCAGTGATTGGTTGGCCCTACCAGGTGGTCCCACGTCTCTCGCCTAAAACTGTAATAGGTGCATGTCACGCAGCGAAGGTGGGCAAACCGCTAAGGGGAGGCCCCTTGTCAAATAGGCAATGAATGGGCCCCATTTATATTCAAAGGTTTTATAATCAGCCCTAAAGACATCAGCCAGCCTCTCCATGGTCAGTGTCTTCCAAAGACGTGAATTGCATTGTGAAAGCACAGGTGCTGTCTTTTTTTTCCAGGCCGCTGCAATCGTTATCATGGCTGCCCCTAAGCAGGGCCCCATAATGGCCCTATCCGCTTTGGTTTGGTATTCTAGCTCTGGTCCTCTCAATCCCAACAGGGCAACATCTTTTGTTGTTGGAATAGGGTATCCAATTATGTCCTTCATGTGTGATAGAATTTCCTCCCAAAGTGGTCGTATTGTAGGACAATCCCACCAAATATGACAGAAATCTTCTAAGAGACTGCACCCCTCCAACACATATCTGATGTCTCTGGGAAGATCTTTTTGAGTTTGGTAGGCTATAGATACTAATCAAAAATAATCTTATAGTGTGCTTCCCCCAGATCCAGTGAGTGGTTATCTATAGCCATATCCCTCCTCAATTGCTACCATTCTACCTCTGAAATCTCTCTCCCTATCCAATGGTCCAATGTATGCATGTATCAGGGTCTCGGTGCATGTGTTGTGGAGAGAAGAAGGCTGTATAAAAAGGAAATCACTGCCCTCATTGAACCCTCCCTCTGTACGAATTTTTCTATTGGCGTCTTTTCTCGTGTTGCTGCCTCTTTCACCTGTGGTTGTAGAGCCCAATGTTTAAGTTGAAGGTAATGAAAGTGTTCACTTGGCTGAATGTTAAAATCCCTCTGACAGTTGTCAAAAGTGAGAATGTCGTGATTAAGAAATAGGTCGCAGAGCATCAGACACCCTCCCTCCCTCCAGACATCGAATGGCCCCTCATGCAATGCCAGAGTGAATTCCGGATTAAAATGGATCGGGTGTAGGGTGAAGGAAATGAGGACCATTCCCGCCCTCTGGATACCTCATCCCATACTTTGAGTGTGGTGCGCGTGGGGGTGCTAATGTACGCATTTGGTGGTCTATCTTTCTTAGGTTTCAATAACACATCCCATATTGTTCTTCCCACTATTGCCCTGTCCATGTGTAATCAATGCTTTTCGGATTTTCTCTTGGACAATTCTGTCAGGATTCTTAGCTGAGCGGCTTTAAAATATAGCTCAAAGTCCAGCAACGTCAAACCTCCCTCGCTTCTTGTGCGTCATAATGTGTGAAAGGGAAGCAGCGCTCTTCCGTTTTGCCATATGTAACGTACAACGAGGGAGCGCAAACTGGGCATGAAACCCCTCTCCAAATCTATTGGCAAGGCCTGGAACAAGTATAAAACTTTGGGTAGGACAGTCATTTTTATGGCGTGGATACGTCCCAACCACGATATAAAGAGAGGCTACCAACGTTTGAGGTCTTGCTGAATTTGAAGCTAAAGTGGGGGATAGTTAGCTTTAAAAAAGCCCTCCAGTCTGGGTGTTAAATGGACACCCAGGTAGTTTAGTATGTGCTTGGCCCATTGCAGTGAGGTGTGCTCCCTCAGCCTGATGGTTTCTTCCTCTGGGATGTGAGATTCAGGATGAAATTTACATTAAAGCCCGACACCTCTTCAAAGTCCCACAGTACCCCCTGTAGCGCTTGTAGTGATTGTGCAGGGGAAGTGAGGAGTAAAAACATATCGTCAGGGAAGAGCGATATTTTATGTTCCTCCCCCCGAAGGGAATACCCCGGATATCTGCCGCTGCCTGGACTCGGAACGCAAAAGGTTCTATGCTCAGGGCGAAAAGTAGCAGCGATAGTGGGCAGCCCTGCCTCATCCCTCTCTCCAGGGAAAGCAGGGCCAAGTTAGTGCCATTGACCTGGACTCTGGAGCGTGGGTGCGCGTAAATGGCTTTATCATATCTGTGAACGGCTTGTCGAACCCAAAATGTTCTAGCGTGAGAAAGAGAAACACCCAATCCACCCTGTAAAATGCTTTCTTCGCATCCAGGCCCACCATAACTGCCGGTATCTTGAATTTGGAAGCTTTCTCAAACAAATGGAGGGTCCTACGAATATTATCGTCGGTCTGTCTGCCCTTTATGAGGCCGGATTGATCAGGGTGGATTAAGCTTGGTAACAGGTCCTCCAGTCTTACCACCAGAATCGAGAAGTATAATATAGCATCCAGGTTCAGGAGCGCTATAAGCCTATACAAGGCGCAATTTTGAAGATTTTTCCCAGGCTTGTGAATGTCCGCGAGGCAGCTGAGCCCTCCGCCATCGCATTGAATGATTGTGTAAGCTGTGGGATGATGTCCGACGCAAATGTTTCATAAAAGTGGGTCGTCTTTTATTAGGTTTAAGTGCCACGATTGCCTTTCCCACCTCCTACCCTGTGATGGGGCATTTAGACTCTCATTTCAGGTCTAAGAGACCTGTGGAAGCTTAAGCGACTGTAAGTAGCAGTGATGTGCTGCTACATCGAGGTGGTCTCTAGTATACAGCTCCTTGTAGAAGTCCCCGAGGGGCATATTAACAAGGTGCGGCGATAATATTATCGCCGCTTTAGAGCCCGTTTTCGGGCGAAAAGCGGCGATAATATTATCGCATTATCAACAAGGACATGCTAGCGCGTGTATCCTTGCATTAGCGCCCCTTGTAAGCACGCCTCCCATCGCATCGCTAATGAGATGCAAAGGAGGCGTGCCTGACCAGACTCCCTTGGGTAAATATCGCTAATCCATCTTCCTCATATTAACAACGAGGGTTAGCGATATTTAAAATCATGTTAAGTATGCCTTAACGCAGGAGTTTAACGTCTGTTAAATTCCTGACTAAGGCATACCTAACATGGGAGGTGGATTGTGTGGCTAAGACCACAGGCTCTATCACCAAGGATATCGCCGTTTTCCATGGAACTGTTCCATGGAAAACATCGCTATCACTGGAATAATTATCGCCATTGCGCTATGCGTTGTTAATACAGCGCTAGCATGGCGATAATTATCTGCGATAGCCGGCGATAAAATTCCTCACGCTAAGGACGGCCAGCGATAATTATTGCTGCCGCTTGTTGATATGCCCCCAAATGCTTTTACTTTGTCTGTCTCGGTGTGTGTTATGTTATGTTAATGGAACTTATATAGCGCACAGCTACCCTAGGGTGTCCCGGCGCTTGCTGTAGTTCTCCCAACACCCAAAAAGAAGAAAAAGAATCAGAAAAGCCATGTTTTGAGTGCTTTCCTAAAGGATAAAAGATCCTTGGAATTTCTCAGATTAAAAAGAAGCTCATTCCAAGCCCTAGCCGCCCCTGCGACAAAACTTCTACCGCCCCATCTGGCTTTCCTTATGATGGGGAGAACAATAAGTTTTGCTCCTAAGGAGCGCAAAGATCTTGCCGGAACATACCAGCGAAATTGTTGTCTCAGATGTAGAGAACCTGTATTCTGAAAAGCGCGAAAAGCCAAACAAAGGGATTTGAAGAGAATTCGCTTTTTTACAGGCAACCAGTGAAGTTTTCTTATTAAGCCGGAAGTCGGGACAGACCTCGAAGTTCCTGTAAGCAGCCTGGATGCTGAATTCTGGAGCATTTGGAGTTTACGTAAGTTACCCTCTTGCATGTTCAGATAGAGACTATTACAGTAGTCGAGACGTGACATAATCAAGGCTGTTACCACTATAGATTTGCAATCAGATGGCAAAAGCGGGAGCACCTTTCTCAGGCTCCTAAGTATGTAAGAGGTGGAGGAGACTACCGCATTCACTTGGGCTTGCATAGAAAGGCACTCATCCAGCACTACACCCAAATTTTTGACTTTTCTTGAAGGAACTGGAAGAGTACCCATAGTCTCAGGCCACCAACTAGGAGTCCAGAATTGTTGCAACAGAATCGGAAACTGCAAGCGCCACGGCCCTAGTGATGGCCCAAGGATCACAGATTCAAGATATCCAGTGGAAGCTGGAAGATTTCGAAAATAGGCAAAGAAGGAATAACCTGAGGGTGCTGGGGGTACAGGAAGGTTTGGAGGGGTCCGATGTCAGGGCATATATAATTGATCTTTTCAGGGCTGCATTCCCCGAATTATCCGAGTGGAACTGGGCAGCAGAAATTCAAAGAGCGCATCGCACCCCGTTTAAACTGCGTGTGCCAGCACGAGGGGGACAGACCACGTGCCATATTAGTATTTTTCGGTAACTTCCTCCTCCGCCAAACAATCTCAGATAAAGCCAGGCCAGATGCGAAAAGATCAAGCGGGGGGTCTCATTTTTTGTGCGGCCAGACTTTTGCCATTCAACGGTAGAAAGGCGCTGGAGACTGAGACAACTCATAAAACCTTTTCAGGAAATCAATCTCTAGGCCTATCTTGTTAACCCTGCTCAACTTAAGGTCATTAACCAGGGGCTCACGCGGTATTTCACTTCCGAAATAAAAGCTAAGGAATATTTGGACTCTTTGGACAAATAAAGGGGTTCTGGTATATTTAATAATGGTTAACGGAGTGGAATAGTTTATGGTGGGGGGAACAAGAAAAATTGCCAGGTTGTAGGGGGGAAAGGTGTGGCATCTTTTGGTACTACATATTTGGCGATTTCTGGATTTAGGATACTTGAGTATGCATGGGTGAAATGTTAATTTTGATGTTTGGCTTTATAGGACCCGGGCCTCTGGCGCTGTGCGCATCATATGCACAGACTAAGGTCTGAGCGCCTCGATTGTGTGGTGGGATGATGTCAAGGTAGGGGGGGAGGGATGGAGGCCCCTTGGGGGGAGTGCGGGGGGGGGTCAGGATGGGGGAAAAACGGGGGCGGGAAAATTGTAAAAGGAAAATACCTGGGGCTATGTTTTTTTTTTTTATGGTGTAAGTTTCTTAGCGTAAAATATATGATTGGATTCAGACAAAGAAGATTGTTTTATTCAGCAAATATTAATGGGGAAGCTTAAGATCTGCTCAGTTAATATCGGGGGTTTGAATGATTGGAATAAGAGACAAAGACTTGGACAATTTGTCAGATCAAACCAGATAGACTTAATTTGTCTTCAGGAGACTCATATACCCTGGGCCAGGAAGCATATGTTAAATATAAGAGGCTTTGATTTGTTGGTTTGCTCCGCACAGACATCAACCACGAGAGGTGTGGCAATATTGGCTAAATCAATGATGGGAGGGGCTAGACGCCTTCAGTCAGATGCTTTAGGTAGGTGGGCACTGGCGGAACTCGAGATGGGATTCACAATATGTACAATTTATGGCTCCAACCAGGATGAGCCCGAGCTATTTGATCAACTGGAGATAGAATTGGCGAATTGGCCTGGCCCTGTTGTGGTCTGTGGGGATTTTAATATTTCCGCAGACTTTACTGATGAAGGTAATAATGTCTGCTATACGGGTCGTAAGCCCAAAGTATTTCGAGCATTGAGTTCCCTAATTACATCACATGGGCTATCGGACGTCTGGGGGGCTAAAGTACCGAGCAACCCAGGATTTACATATTTCTCATTTCCCTTTAAGAGATATACTAAATTGGATTATTTTCTTATTTCATCAACCGAACTGAATAGAGTGGGTATAAAAAAACTACCAAAAGTGATTTCCGATCATAATCCGTTAATTATGGAGTATGATATAGACATCTTTAGTAAGGGCCATTCGAGTTGGACTTTCGAGAGGAGATTTTTAGCAGACCCTAAATTTGTTGAGTATATAAGGATTTGGTCTCAAATATTTTTTGATATGAACCGATATAGTACATCTAGAAATATGGTCTGGGACTCTTTTAAATCTGCTTTGAGAGGTGAAATTATTAGTTACTCAGCCAGGGTAAGGAAAGTGGCAAGGGAAGAAAATGAGAGATTAGTGGTTCGTTTGACAGAAGCAGAAGAAGTACATATGATGGATATAATTCATAGGAGGGAGGCCGATGAAAGCCAACAGATAATTTTAATCATTAAAGCTGAAGTACATAAATGGATAGCTCTGAAAACTGCAGAGGAATATCAGATCTTCAGGGGTAAGATGTATGAGACAGGAGAGCAGGCAGGTAAACTTCTAGCACTTAGGATTAGGCAGGGGCAGAGTAGGAATGTGATAATCAATATTCGAGAGGGGGACCAGGATTACTCCGAGCCAGAGGACATTCTTAAGGTATTTAAAAATTATTATCAAAATTTATATAGCGAGGTGAGTAGAACAGATATCTCTAGTCTAGAGTTCGAGGACATAGGCCCACAGTTAGCTAATGACGATATAGTAATGTTGGAGAAGGATTTGGCAATAGGGAAAGTGGTCGAAGCACTGCAGGAATTATCAACAGGGAAAGCCGCAGGGCCGGATAGTATCCCGCTTGAGCTATATAAATGCTTACAGGATGTGATAGCTCCTCTACTGCTGGATTTATTTATTGGCATAATTATCTCTGGGGTAATCCCAGAGACTAGGAAAGAAACTAATATTGTGGTATTCCATAAGAAAGGTAAGCCTAAAGAAAATCCTGGGTCTTATCGACCAATATCCCTCATAAATGCGGACACTAAGATCTACGCCAAGGTCCTGGCTAAAAGGTTTGGGAGGGTCATTGGTAGTCTGGTTTCCCCGTGGCAGCATGGATTTATCCCAGGTCGAGGAACAACAGATCACATCAGGCGGGCTATTACTTTGTTTGATGTGCAGGCTGTCACGGGGGGACGGATGGCCATGATCCTCCTAGATGCAGAAAAGGCTTTTGATCGCGTTACATGGAAGTATCTGTGGGGGATATTGGATCGAAGGGGCTTTGGCCCTAAAATGGTGCAAGCTATCAAAGCCATGTACTCAGACCCCAAGGCCAGAATCAAGATGATGGGAGAAAGCTCGGAAAAAATTGATATCTCACGTGGAACACGGTAGGGATGCCCATGTTCACCAATCCTCTTTGCCCTGTATATCGATCCACTTGTACGTAGAATACTACAGTGTGATGATATTAAGCCAATAGTCTGTAACAGGTACGAAACCAAATTACTGGCTTATGCAGACGATTTGGCCATAATTACCCCAGATCCAGTGGCGTCTTTGATCGCTATTACAGGTATAGCGCTGGAATTTGGACAGTGCTCAGGGTACCTGCTCAACGAAAATAAAACCCAGATAATATGTACTAATAATATAGATAGGCCTGATCAAAGATATTCAGATTCAGCGGTCTATTTGGGGGTTAGGATAAGCTCCGCAATTGATAGAATTATCAAAGATAATTTTACCCCGCTAGTTATATCAATCGCGACAGATCTAAAAAGAATAGATGCCATACATCTGTCTTTAATAGGGAGAGCTAATGTCCTCAAAATGACAATGCTACCTAAAGTACTGTATCTCTTCCACTCTATCCCGTACACGATTGGAGAGGATATGCTAAAATCTCTTGAAGCACTATTTAGTAACTTTATGTGGCAATATGGCAAAATTAGGCGGTCTATTAAATATTTGTCCATCCCATATGAAAGGGGAGGATTGTCAATCCCTAACATTAGATTTTATCAATGGGCTTGTCTAATTAGTCAGATGGCAATACTATTCGATTCTGCCACAAATTTGACGGATACTCCTTTTGGCAACGTTAATCCGCCGTCTATTTTTGAATTATTATTGGGGAGTGAAGCCTTGGGGTTGCTTTTACGTAAGACTGACAGACGTTATTATAATAAAAATAATAAAAAACGATATAAGGTTTTAGATAGTGTGTGGGGAGTCTGGAAATCAGTCCAGAGAATAATGGCAATTCCTAGAATTAATTATTATACACCTCTCTGGAACTCTAGTATTTTTCCGCATCTTAGTAATGATAGGATGGGAAGAATATGGCTACAGCAAGGAGTCAGAAGAATGGGTGATTTATTTGTAGGGGACAATCTGTTGAGCTTTGATGATATCCAACGTAAATATGAAGTATCGGATAATCAAGGGTATAAATTTGTACAGATATATCTAACCTTGAAAGTTATCAGACCACGGTTATCTCCAGGGGGGAAAATTAATATGATTGAGTATTTATTAGGAGGTGGAACTAAAATTAAAATGATTGACAGAACTTTATTATCTACATTACCAGATGATTTGGACAAATTTGAGTCCTCCTGGATGTCGACATTACAAAACCCTGAAGTTGACTTAGATAAAGCATTGCAACTAGCTGGGAAACTGTTTCGCTCCACGAATCTGAGAGCCCAACATTACAAAACACTGTTCAATCTGTATTTTACACCAGCTAAATTATATGATTGGGGTAAAAGAGGCGATGATACAGGCCCAAGGTGTTTGGAAGGGCCCGCCAACCTTATGCATATGTTTCATCAATGTGATAAATTAATAGGAATCCGGGGAGAGATAGAGAAGTTTTGGGAGGGGCTGTTAGATGTTAAGATTAATTTATCCCCCACTCATGATATTAGGAGTCGATAGTAAACTGGGTCTCAGTAAGGAGGATGAAGCTTTTGTTTTTATATCTGTGGCTGTTCTCCGGATATTATTAGCGGCAGGCTGGAAGGATACTGTAGCACCGACCTTCCAGTTGTGGCTGGCTAGACTCCTGGGGATTCATAACATCGAATCCTCCTTATATACTAGGAAGGGCAGGAAGCTGAACAAGCTGGGGATTAGCATTTGGGCCCCTCTCAAGAGCTGGAGAGATTCTCGATTATAAATTGTTTATGGTGATATATTTTACATTATGATGAATTTGTCCCCTTAATTCTTCAGCTGTTTGTTATTTTTTCTTTTTGGACATTTTTTCGAATCTTTGTAAAGAAAGTTGGATTTTAGTTGGAACTTTGTATAAATTGAAGTATAAAATGGAATGTTTACTGATTGTACCAGGTATATAATAATAAAAAAAAAAAAAGGAGTCCAGAGATTGACATTGTTGCCGAAAATCATCACCTCTGTCTTACTTGCGTTGAGCTTTAGGCAATTCTGTAACATCCAACTACCCACTGCTCCCATACAGTCATGTAGCCTCTCCCCTGACACCCTCTCCTGGCCTGGTTGCATAGACATTACTATTTGAGTGTCGTCAGCATATGATGTTAGACAAAAGCCGAACGACTCAATCAAAGGGACAAGACGAGAGACGTAGACATTAAAGAGCGTGGGGCTAAGGGAAGAACCCTGTGGAACAACACAGGGAAGAGAGAAAGAGTTGGAGACAAAGTCACCCAAAGCCACTGACTGTCGTCTATCGGAAAGGAAGGACTTTATGAGAGACCATGCTTTATTCTGTATTCCGCACACCGACAACCGGTCCATCAACACTCCACGATGGACCGTGTCGAAGGCCGCGGAAAGATCGAGTAGAATCAGCACTGACTTACCACCCTGGTCCAGCCCTCTCCTAATCTCATCCGTAGATTTGAGAAGGGCGGTCTCAGTTCTGTGCCCTTCTCTAAAACCAAATTGGGTGGGATCCAAAACATTGGTATCACGCAGAAAGGCACTCAGCTTATTATTCATATACTTTTCCACCAGTTTCACCGGCAAAGGAAGACGTGAGATAGGGCGAAAATTGTTTGAATCATTAGTGTCCAGGTTAGGTTTCTTCAACAATGGGAGCACCGAGGCTACCTTCTATCGCTTAGGAAACTGCCCATGAGAAAACATAGCATTGAAAAGAACCGTCAATGTCAACGCTATGGGTTCAGGTGCCAACTTTGCTATGATTCCCCTTGAGTCAGCTATACCTCCAATGTATTCTTTCTCTCTTTTTCCCCGCAGCTGGCTTGTGGGATGGGTACCTATCTTGTTTCCCTGCGCTTAAGAAATATGGCACATCCGTAAAAGGGTATACTCTGCCCTATTAGAGTAGATCGCTTTCACTTTCCCCTTTAAGGCACTCAGTATGCATTGCAACAGATGGTAGGGGTTCTTTTTATGTTCCTTCCCAATAATCTCTAGTTCCACCTCCCAAGGCTCCCTCTCCTTGGCTCTCTGTTTGTTTAAAGTGGAGTTAAGCTCTATATATTTTCCCCTTATGACCGCCTTGAAAGCGACCCAGTAATTCAGGGGAGAAGTATCCTGCGGTTGGTTTATACGAAAGAATTCTGTGATGGCCCCTCACAGTTCATCCCGCAGTGTTTTGTCTCTCGTCAGGTAGACAGGGATGTACCAACTTGGTGTCTTAGAAGCACCCCCCTCCCAGTTTAGACTAATCATGACTAAACTATGATCTGATATAGAGATCGGAAGGATTTTCGCAGCTTGGAGGGAACCCAATAGCCCTTGACTTAAAAAAATACAATACAATCTTGAATTGGTTTGATGAACATGGGAGAAAAATGAATAGTCTTTAGTGTCGGGGTGGATTTGCCGCCATGCATCTAATAATCCCAGAGAGTTTATGGAGTGTTTAACACACTTGGGGAAACTGCCTATGGGTGCTCTATGTGGATGCGTGCTGTCTATGTCCACGTGCCATGTGAGATTAAAGTCCCCCATCAATATTGTCGGACCATCAGCAAATCCACCTAGTATAGTGAGTAGAGAGGATAGGCAATACTGCTGGCCCGTGTTAGGGGTGTATGCCGAAATGAACGAACACAGTCTTCCCCTCAGTATCCCCTTCACCATGACAATCCTCCCCTCCTTGTCTGATTTTATGGCTTTGGGTCGAAATTTCTGAGAGTTGTGAAATAGTAAAGCTACCCCCCTGTGTTTCGTAGTAGCTGAGGACCTGTAGATTAATGCATAGCTTTTATGGGCAGCCTGAGCTCTTCGTCCCGCTCTAGGTGTGTTTCCTGTAGGGATACAACCTCAAAAGAATGATCCAAAAGATATTTCCAAACTTTTTGGCGTTTGAGGGTGAGTTTAAGCCCTTTATGTTTCAGAAAGCTATTGCGATCGGCATGATCCTAATCCATCTCCCACCCGCATAAGATGAACCTAAAGCCAGAAAATCTCCTTCGCTCCAGACTTTACTACTAATGGAGTAAACATTGCTTTTTCAGTTCTCGAAAGGGCTTTTTGAGCCAGTGATGATGTGTGTCCGTTCCCCCTAAGTGACCATTCTTCACCCCCCATTCTCCCCCTCCCCAACAATTAACATAACTTTGTAAACAAAACCTATGCCGGGCAGCTTGTGCTCCCTCGACCAAAGAGTCTTGGAAGATAGGGTTCGTGATGTAGCGTCCTATAGAACTGCAAAGTTCAAGAATAGGTGCTGGTAAGTACTCCACAGCGGTATGTGGCTTCTTGCAGTCCTCTGGTGGAGATCACCTCTCTGTAGAAGTTGTGAACCATGGTGGGCCCCCTTCACAGCATCCTTACCCCGAGGAGTTCCAGTTCGTGTAATTCTCTAATCCTTGGAGTGACGGCCCCTAGAGCTTACGTTCCACTGTGAAGGCTTGCTGCTCTCTTTCCCTCTGGAAGGCCCCCCGGTGTGATCCTCTGAACCAGGGGGGAGACCCATGCGCTTTAACCCTTTCTCCAGCTCCGTAACGTGCTTCATTTTATTGTTCAATTCGAAGGCCAGACCGAAAGGGTAAGTCCATCTATATTTGATTTTGTCTGCTCTTAGCTTCGCGGTGAGGGGTCTGAACTGTTGCTGTTCAAGAAGGGACGAGGGTGCCTGATCCTGGTAGAGGCAGCGGCGAAAGCCCTGGAATGAAATCTTGTCTTTTTTTCTAGGCCGCTTGTAGGATTGCCTCCTTTACTTTAAAGGAATGAAGTTTCACAAGGATGTCGCAGATGCGGTGACGCTCTCCTCCCGACTGGGGCCCCACTCAAGGCGCCCTCTCAATCTTGATCTTCGTCTGGCTCGACCCCAGGATCTCCGCGAAGAGACCTTCGAGAAACGTTTCCAGGCCCAGCCCCGTCGCCCCCTCTTCAAGATCCTTAACCCTGATGTTGTCTCTTTGTGCGCTGTTTTCTAAATCTTCGATCTTTAGTAGCACTGATTGTATCTGAGTGTGAAGATCCTGCATTCTATCTTGGGTGGCCATCATTCTTTTATCCAGTTCTTAAGTTTGTGCTTCCACCTCTACAACCCACGTGCCCACAGAGCCCAGGTCTTGTTGGAGCATTGTCATCCACCCAGAGAGATCCGCTTTCAATTTGTCCATGGAGGATTTGATATCCACCATAATCTCTGCGCGGATCTCTGATTTGAATTCCCTGAGGGAAGTTATTAGATCATACTTGGTAAGAGACATGACAGCTGTGTCCTCGACCTGATCCTGCAGCTGTTTCTTCTTGGAGTCAGTGAAATAGCTGGAAACCTTAGCAGGGCCTTTTTTCGGGGGCATAGGTGCGGCCCCCTCACCCCTTCCCTCCGTAGATGGGACCGCCCTCACTCCTTATTAGCGGAGTCTCCCAGTCGATGCTTCCTCCTGTCGTGGCACTCCAATGTTCCCTGGGGTCGCAGTCTTCCCTCCAAAAGAAACATGCGTGTGCTCCTCACCAGCGCTTTAATATTAGGTCGACTCTTGTCAATTGCACCAGTCTTTCACCACTCTATTATGTTGAGGGCAGTGATATCATGACCTGCTGATCGCCGTCTACTGGCTCCTCTGGTCACTCCTAGGGGCTGTTTTCCATTAGGATTGCTATCTCCGCTCCTGCATGCTGCACTGAGTATTAGTGGTGGGTGCCATTTTAAAGTCAGGCAAGTCGTGTCTGGGCGCCCCCGCTCCACATCTCTGCCCCCCGGGTTCTAATTCCTCATTTATAGTTTTATCCCCGGGCTGCCCCCAGTACTTGTGGGAGTTGCTCGCTTTAGTGAGCGAAGATCTCCTACCGTTGGAGTCCGCGATGCACATGGCGGGCACGTCCTCTGGAGCTACAGCCGAGCCCTGCAGCTCATTATGACGGTCCTCTCTGCTGTGCCTCAGCTACGCTGACTCTTCAGAGGAGCTGACCGCCGCAGGTTAAAAGTGTTAGCGGCTGCAGAGTTTGGTATGATCGGGCGCCTCAGGCGCCGCCACCATTTTGCAAGTTGCGTTGCTCCGATGTACCTCCCGGTCGGAACCCGCTGGATGTAACTATTCGGGTTTCACTTGTCCCCTTCACAAGGTGCCAACTTCACCTCATGCTTTCCCACACTTGCTGATTGTCTTTGGGATAGCTTGTGCCTTATAAAAGCTCTTCAGACAGCCGTGGGCGACAGAGCCAAGGCGAACCACCTGGCCACCTTGCTTGGCCATGCCCCCCTGGACACAACTTTTTAAACCATGTTTGAGAGAAAATGGATGGTGCTTGCTTTGCTTTAAACACAGGGAAAATCACCTACAAATGATGACTGAATGTGATCTAATTAATATTAATTATTATCACTTCAGATATTACCTTTAAATCGATATGGTCTCGCTTACTGGCTGACGCTGGCCCCTTGGAGATGGACCAAGGTGTAGTTACTGCGTGAAAATCTAAACTATGCTGCTGGAAGATACAGCAAAGTTATCTCATCACACATATTGGGCCTGGATTGTTTATAGCCCTCGTTACGAGTTCAGAGGTAAACTCTGATTCCTATGCAAGCATGTGCTTACCCAGGAAAAAGTAGGATAACGTGCTGAGTTAAAAAGGCCGAGGTTGCACGTCACAAACTTTGAATATTCATCCTTTTGGAAGAGACCAGGGGGCATATCAGCAACAACCGGCGATAATTAGCGCTAAGCACACTTAGCGCTAGGATAATTATCGCCGGCTATCGCTGGATTCTATCACAGAGATAGCGTGCTATCAGCAACGCTTATCTCCAAAGCGATAGAAATCCATGCGTTAGCTACAAAACAGTGCGATTTTCGCTGGAAATCCAGCGATAATCCCACTGTGACAGGCGATACCTTGTTGATAGGGCAGGGTGGATTTAGCCATGTAATCCACCTCCCATTGGATTACATGGCTAAATCAGATTGAAAGCCGGCGTACAGGAACCTGCGTTAAGCATGGTTAGCGCTTATTTTCCAATCGCTAAGCAGGTTAGCGATTCCCTTGTTAATTGGAGAAATGTCGGTTAGCAACATTTCTCCAGTTATTATGGGAAGGATCGCCCACTATGCATCTCATTAGAGATGCATAGGTGGGCGTTGGGAAAAAGGGCGCTAAGGCAAAGATTTACGCGATAGCGTGACCTTGCTGATACTGCGATAAAATTATCGCCGCTTTTCACCCGAAAACGGACGCTAAAGCGGCGATAATTTTATTGCGCCGGCTTGATGATATGCCCCAAGATGGCTACATCTGAAGTCAAAACCCCGTTAAAAATACTGAAGAGTTTACAAAGCTAAAATGATATGATACGTATGGACTATGTGTTAGAAATATAGAATGATAAGTGAGAACATGATTGACAGTCATTATGCAAGTCGGAAAATCCTATGTAATCTTCCTACGTAGATTTCACACGACTGTAAAACCTTTTAAAAGCCTTCTCATTCACTTTTATCTGTCTTATTCTGTCTTCGTTTTCTCCATTTTATCATCTTAACAGCTTTGTAACGACTCAAAAAAATAATTGAAGGTGCTCTCAGACTTACAAGAAAGGCTAAGAGCAGAATAACGAGGTGCAGTGAAGCCACCGGGAAATCTTTAGCTGCTAGGGCCATTTGCAAAGATTTCCGTGTAAGAAAAGAAAATACATTTTCCAAATACAGACCAGATATCATATGCTTGTAACATCCTTGGAGCTACACATACATGTACGAAAGATAAAGCAAACCCTTACAAAAATTCTGCTATGTAGTTTATTTAAATTTCGTTAGAGGGCGACAGAGACCAATTAACGGATTGTTTCTTCTTTAGCGATAAAGCCACAAAAGGATTTAAGACTTTCAGACAGGTTGACAACTCTAATTATAAAACAAGCCTTTGCAATGCAATAGGTCTCGCGTTTACGCGAGTTTGAGCGATTGGCATTCTAAATTACAATGCTTTTTATTTATATTTTGGTTTTTAAAACATAAATATAAGGCATTGTCATTTACAATGCCAATAGCTTAAATTTGCGCAAATGCGAGACCTATTGCATTGCAAATGCTTGTTTTCTGAAGTAGTTAGACAGATGATGAAGTTATGATGCTTCAGTGGGATTACACCTCCATTTCTTGAAACTGCAGTACTTTAGTATGCACTGTCTCCCAAATGCCAGGTTTGGACTGTAGATTGCATTTGTATTTTACACCTATGCACACATTTCCAGTGTTTTCTAATTACTCGGCAGCTGTATCGTTTTGGTTCGAATCTTTGTGCAAAGGAACAGAGAAGTCAGAAGATGTTTTGGTTGTTTAGTCAAAATCAACAAAACGATATATAAACGGTGAATGGTATAGTGAGAAGGATGAAAGCCTAGGACACAGTCCCACAGTGACGTAATAACTCTTTTGTTAATTCGTAAACATTTCTGACCTACTTCTGCATAAAGTATCCATGATGTAGATTGAAGTGCATGGAATTTAGGGACATACGTGGCCTGCATTTGATTTAGTCCTGGAAAAATGTTGATGTGAATAAGTAAATTCTCCGACAACACCTGCGGGTGGTAGTGATCAGTATTAGGCGGCGCATTATTTTTTAGGTCTCGCCTTGCTATCGCGTAGCGATCGCAAAGCGAGACTATTGTAAAAGGGCATTTCAAAGTGCTCCCAAAAAGCAGATTGCATTGCTAGCACGCACACAATCACGCTCTTGGTGCCGCCATGCACTCCGCTTTTTGGGAGCACTGCAAAGGGTTCGCTCCCCCGCCTGGAATACGCTCCCCCGCCCCCAAGCGCGCGCGCGCCACGCTCCGCCGGGCTTGTTAGGTCTCGCCTGAGACAGCGCTTTAGTGCTGCTCTCGCGAGAGCTTTTGTAAATGGGGGATCTGGAAGTGCAAACGAGTGCTTTCAGGCCTCCAAATACAGTTCATGTACGCCGGCCGGGCGCGCGCACCATTTGGAGGCCTGAAAGCACTCGTTTCCTTTCACTTTCACGGGCCGCACGGCAGTAAAGATCGGCAGTAAAGATTGCAATCTCTTTGTTCCCAGCATCAGTGAGATGCAAATGAACAAACAGCGTGAGGCCAAAGGTCTTATTTTTTTTAAAACAAACCAGGTCACTGCTACAGTGAAAGGAACAACAAGCATTTACAATGCAATAGGTCTCGCATTTACGCGAGTTTGAGCTATTCACATTGCAAATAACAATGCCTTTTATTTGTGTTTTCGTTTTTCAAACATAAATAAAAGGCATCGTCATTTACAATGCCAATAGCGTAAATGCGAGACCTATTGCATTGCAAATGCTTGTTTTTCTTGTGGTTGTAAGTCCGCGGCACCGAGTTTGGTGACAGTTGCGTGATTTCGTGACGCTTTAAAACCGTCATCTCTCGCACCAAGAGCAACTTTGTCCCCCTCAAGATTATTTCACAGGCTGGAACTCAATATTACACCAATTGTAGCAATTTCACGCTACTTTTGTGACTAACATTTCTGTGTGTGATAAAAATAACAGTAGCTTTTACTTCGCAAGGTTACTCGGCGAACGTATCACACACTTCATCATTTCGTCATTTTAACTTTTATTTTGCTCTCATACACACAACAGTGCTTTGTCGTGATGCGCCTGCGCTACAGTCTGTAAATATGGCATTCCAGGGTCGTAGATCGCAGGGGCAGATTGCGACAACGGCTCTGTAAATCGCCTTCCACCTCCTGCATCGTACGGGTTCAAAATTCCCTAGACTGCTTGTGCGTTTATGTGCGACATTGTATGAAACCGAGTTGGTCTTGGCTACAGTTCCAGCTCGCTAGATTGTTTTCACTGCACCCGTTTCACGTGTTTTTTTTATGGTGCATGTGGAACCTACGTGTAGCGGAGTTTTTACGGTGAAAACTACTGGTAAATAAAATGTAAGAAATTACGCTGTTAGTCACTAATGAAAAATCCAAAATGTTACCTGAATCAATTCTAATTTTCGCTACAGTAAATTACTAGATGCCCCCAATGTTATATGCAGAAAGTTACTTACATCTAGTAGAAACCAATGGCAATTAGTTGGCGAAAAAAATGGGGTGGCGGGAATGTTTGGAAGCGTCATTCACGGGTCACGTGAAAGTTAATTCCTTTTTTGCGTGATGTAGTTGCAGAATGAATGCACTGGTGTTTTTAACTGCTGAACCAGGCATATATGCCAACGATTCATATTTACTGGTGCCGTCTCCCTTTGTCCAAGCTATTTGAATATGAATCACTTTAATTTCTCCCTTCACCTCTAATGACATACCTCCCTCCCCTTCTCAACCGCAGATCTTCACCTTCCAAAGGCGGGAATGTCTGTATTTTTGTTAAATTGCTGCTCTTTTCTCTGACTATTTGCTCCAATTACTTCGTATAAAAGCAAGCTTTAAGGCAATCGACTCCCCAGAGTTCAAAGGGACTCGGGCCGAAGCCGCCATCTGCATTTAAAAACACAGACGGGGAGGCTTGGGTCGCACGTGATCGGCACGGGATGTTTTGGTATTCAGTAATCTGCATACCCAGCAGGCAGCCAGGGGCTGAAAAGACAGCTCAAGACGGTACCACAGGTCTCTCCTAGCAGGGCCACTAGGACTCTCTTCTGCCTCTCATGGACTCCCGCAGGACTACTCTTATTATAAGGGTATACTTGCAACCATCTTCCAGATTAAATCAAATAAACGGCCAAACACCTCGGGCGACACATAGACAATAAACGTGACAAAGATCCGTCCTCAGCACTGAACCTGCATATATGGATGTTTTAAAACAGAAGCGACCCAGGAGGTGGTCTTGAAAAGTGGGGCGTGAAAAAGTAGAAACTAAAGTTTTCTGGGAGCAGGTGGGCGACTCCCCCACCACCACCACACACAGGGAATGCATACATGCCAACATTTCAGAAGAGCAAAGTGGGAGAATGTTATGTTACGTTGTGTTAAAAACACTTCTATAGCGCACAGATGCCCCAGCCAAGGGGCGTCCCGGCGCTTGAAGAAAGGTCCCAACACCACAAAACTGTATATGGGCAGAAGCGCGCAAACCAAGTACTAGACTGAAAAAGGAAACAAATGCGTTTTGATAGCCCTCCTGAACTTCAGAAGTTCATCCATTTCACGAATGTAGGGCGGAAGAGAGTTCCACAACTTTACAGCCAGGACCCGGAAAGACCGGCCTCCGGCCCTACAGAGCCTAAATCGTGGAACCACCACCAGGTTTTGCCCTGAGGATCTCAGAGAACGCGGGGGCACATAAGGCACCAAAAGGTTAGCAAGAATCTGGGGAGAGGCCCACTTGAGGATCTTGAAAGAAAGACACAAAGTCTTAAAAAAGATCCTCTGTGCTATAGGCAGCCAGTGCAGAGAACGGATGGTACTTTCCGCAGAGCAGAACCTCGGTAGACCTACCAGGGCTCTAGCTGCGGCGTTCTGAATACGTTGCATCCGGGCAGTTTCAGCCTGGTTGGCCCCCAACAGGAGCGAACTGGCGTAATCAAGCCGAGATAGTATGGATGCCTGTATGACCAGCTGCCTAGTAGGAGCATCAAAGAATCTCAAGATGGGTTTCAACCCTCGTAAGATGCCGAAGCAAGTGGGCGCCACTTTTTTAGTATGAATACTATAACTTAGGGCAGGATCTAGCCACACCCCCAAGTTTTTTACCCCTGAGACTGGAATAGGAGTTACACCCAGTTCAGGAGGCCACCACATGTCGCCCAAAAGATCCGTCCGCTTACCCACAATCATGACCTCAGTTTTTTTGCATTTAACTGGAGACAGTTGGCATTCATCCAGCTAGCTACCGCCAAAAGACCATCCCGGAATCTGGGGGCGTCAAGGTCGGCGTCTCTACTCAAGGCAACCGCCAGCTGCGTGTCGTCGGCATAGGAGACCATGGTAATGCCCCAATGTTTGACGACAGCAGCTAGCGGTCTCACATAGAGGTTAAATAATGTGGGACTCAACGACGAGCCCTGAGGCACACCCAGCTCCAGCGAATAGGACTTGGACTCAAAAGGCGGAGTCGCGACCTTAAACGTCCGATCAGTAAGAAAAGAGCGGAACCAATCGAGAGCAATGTCCGTAACACCCGCCTCCCTGAGACGTTGAAGAAGGATCCCATGCGAAACCGTATCAAACGCGGCACTAAGATCAAGTAATATCAGTGCCGCAGTCTGACCAGAGTCAAGTACGGAACGAAGATGTTCCGTCATTGAAAGCAAGGCTGTCTCAGTGCTGTGACCAGCACGGAAGCCATTCTGGGAAGAATCCAGAATGCTAGCCTTTGCAAGATGTTCAGTCAACACCCCGTTCACATGGGACTCAACAATTTTCGCGGCCCAAGGGAGGAGCGAGATCGGACAATAGCTCTCGAGTTTTAGGGGGTCCAATGTGGGCTTTTTCAAGATGGGTGTTACAACAGCTTGTTTCCATTTAATTGGAACAACACCTGAGGCGAGAGAAAGATTTATAAGATGGCACACTGGAGGAAGGCAGATAGCAGCAGAGTTTCTAAACTGAGCTGGCCTCATAGGATCCGCTGGGGAACCAGATTTTATCTTATGGACCAGTTCCAGAAATGTCTCCATCGAGAGACTAGGAAATGATGCCAAGGCCTCACCTATAGCCGGTATAGGGCCAAGAGGTTCAGCTACTAACTCTATAGTGGGAAAAGCACGATAGATAGCTTGAACCTTTTCAAGGAAAAAAGAGGCCAAGTCTTCACAATGGGCCACTGAACAAATTTCCGCCACAGAAGCTCTTTTAGCCGCCAGGTCCTTTAGGACCTTAAAAATTAGCTTGGACGGGTTGAGGCTTGATCTAAATTCCTGTGAGTAATAAGCCGCACGTGCTCTACACACAGCTCTATGATATTGTTTAACTTTAGACAAGTACAGAGACTTTTTCCCAGCCTCATAGGATTTCCGCCAGTCCCTTTCTGCCTGTTTACAAGCTTTTTTTAACGGCACCAGGGAACTGTCGTACCATGGACTAGGTACTCTGGGGTGACATTTCGTCCAGACCACAGGAATCAATACATCCAAGGCCCGAGAAACCCAATCACAGAAAAGGTCATACCCAGAGTCAACATTGAAAAAAGGGCCTATAGGATTGACCTCCAATAGATGGTGAAAATCCTCCAGTTTAAGTTTCTTCCAATGGCGTTTAGACACTACTCTATCCAGGGACTTAAATGGATGTCCATTGATCAGGAGAGAAATTTTAACTAAACAGTGGTCAGACCAAGCAACTGGGCAAGGCATAGCCACCTTGACCCCTATCAAATTAGTAAATAAAGGATCAAGAATGTGGCCCCCCACATGAGTGGGGGAGGTCACCAGCTGATTAAGCTGAAGGGCCTCCAAATCCGCCAAAGTGCTACTAATGGCAGAGGTATGACAGCGATAAAAATGGAGATTAAGGTCTCCAAGAATGCTGAAGTTAGCACAGCCCAATGCCAGAGAACTGACACAGTCCGGGAGAGCCTTTCTGAACGCAGTATCACACCCAGGAGGGCGGTAAATTAAGAGACCAGAAAAAGAAAACTGATGGCTAATAGAGATTCTAAAAAACGCACTTTCACATCCTAAAAGAGTGACTACCCTCCATTCACAGGGGTAGCAGGACTTTACGACCATAGCAATGCCACCTCCCCTAGATGCCCGATTGTGAGTAAAGATGGAATATTCTGGAGGGAGTCCAAGATTCACGGCTGCCGTGTTCACTTCCTGAAGCCAAGTTTCCGTCATAAAGAACACGTCCGGTGTCTCATCCCTTAGGAGCTCATAGAGTTCAGAGTGGTGTCTCAGAAGGAACCTGACGTTAAGATTCCAAATGGAAATATCTTGTGAGACCGAAGGTCTACTACGAGAGGACTTGACCGGCAAGGACTCCGTCAGGGCCGAGATTGTAGAGGGGGCATTAAGCAACCAATTCCCACAGGCACATTCATACTGGCCACGAAGGGGGCTAACAGGCTCACGCGCACAAAATGGGGCCGACTGTCCGATGTCCAACAGCTCGTCCCTGGAATACCCACGCACCGGAGACATCACATGAGAAGGTAAAAGACTCCCACGAGCAGGGTATCCCCCCGCCTCGCGCCTCCTTAGCGCTGACAGGCGCAGATGGGCAGGACTCTGGCTCGACTCAGGCGCGATCACGGCGCGCCCGCTGCGCGTTACCGCTGCGCGCTTGAGGGCTGGTTTAAGTAGAGTGACCGCGCGTCTACAGCACCACTAGACCGCTCAAAATGGCGGCCCGAAAACGTCACCACCACCACTCCAAGATGGCGGCCGATTTCCCACACTATCGGGACCCCCAGAACCGGACCCGCTAAAGCAGCGGTGAGTCACTAATTTAAGATGCAGGTAAGAGGGAGAGAGCCCAGTGTTAAAAGCAAGGGAGAATAAACTAACTAATAACATAAATACAAAAGCAGGTGATTAAAAATACAAACGCTGCGCACCTTCCATACAGTACTAAAGCGCAAAAGTCCTCAGAAGCTCTGAAGGAGCTAGGGTACCTTTTCCAGGCTGACCCCCTTGAGGAACCGCCTTAAGTAGAGTGACCGCGCGTCTACAGCACCAGTAGACCGCTCAAAATGGCGGCCCGAAAACGTCACCACCACCACTCCAAGATGGCGGCCGATTTCCCACACTATCGGGACCCCCAGAACCGGACCCGCTAAAGCAGCGGTGAGTCACCAATTTAAGATGCAGGTAAGAGGGAGAGAACCCAGTGTTAAAAGCAAGGGAGAATAAACTAACTAATAACATAAATACAAAAGCAGGTGATTAAAAATACAAACGCTGCGCACCTTCCATACAGTACTAAAGCGCGAAAGTCCTCAGAAGCTCTGAAGGAGCTAGGGTACCTTTTCCAGCATGGGGCCTTGAATAGGGTACTGTCATATATGGGCTTTGGAAGTGTGCTGCTGCAGGATCGGACATTTGAAATGCAAATGCACGTTTTTTTCTTACCTTTCTGAAGCATAGAGCGCAATGGCAGGCAGAGAGAGGGTGATGCAAGTGTTCTGCACTCACTGGCGTGGCAGGTTGCTGGCAGTGCATACAGTACACCAAACCACCCACCCCCCACCTGTGTGGCAGCCCAGGCACACACACAGCCGCCCCCCGAGTACTTCACAGGTCTTTAAAAGACCATTCACTTGTTAATGGGGCTTTGTTGGTTTTTCACCCCTTCTAGAGCCCCTGCATCTCCACTCTGACTATTGCTGGAAGAATTAGCACGTTACACAATATCAAGCCCTGTCAGCTGAAACCCCCCAGGAATCGGGTTTTGCATGCAGGAATCGGGAGGCGGGAGACTAGCCTTGAAATCGGTAGTCTCCTGCCTGAATCGGGAGGGTTGGCATGTATGGGAATGTTGCTGTGTTTACTGCAGGATAAGCTTTGTTGTTTTCAAAGGATAATGTAAGCAAAAACACAAAGAGAGACCGGAAGTTTTCTGTACACAGGTTTTTTTCCCCCATTGAGATGGGACGGCTTCTGCCCCGCCAGCACCTTTTGATATACTGATGATGGGGCTTCTGCGGGGGAGAGCTTCTATAACAAAATGGCCGCGGTAGGTTCCTGGATGTGCCCTTCCCCATCATTGAGGTCTGCGGGGTTCCATGGTTCATTGCACACGTGGGGCACGGTAGCGTAGCAAGAACGTAATGGGCACCAGTGCACGCAAGGAAAAAGGCCACTTTCACTGCTGTTGAGGAAGTAAAATACACGAATACCCTAATTCCATGGGTGCCTCACTGCCCTGTTCAACAACACCTGCTGCACCAATAGTAGGGACAAGCATCAACAGGGAAAACAAAACCTATCGATTGCAGAACAAGCAGGTGGCATAGTCCCTTTTCATCCACTATTGTTTCCATAAATTCAAGGATTCCGACTAGGGCAGAGTCTGAATGGCTTCATGAACTGTAAAATCAGTAGTATATTTGCCGTGTTTTCAGTAGGCGTGTTTTAATAATTGCTATGTCTTGGGTTTAGGAGTTTGGTTAGATGCTTTGCCAAAGCGTTTGGTGCTGCCTGGATTATTTGGCTTCTCTATTGCCCAGCATGTTTCTCTATGAGTGTGTTAAATGGGGTTAATAGAAATGTTGAGAAACCTATCTACTGGTCTGTATGGGCTATGTTGGGTCGGTGCATGGTCTTCTGTTTAACGTGTTCTTTTGCTGGTTGGTGTGTGGAATATCAGGTCGGCTTTATGGATTTAGGAGATGCAATTGTTGGGGGCGCGGGGGTGGGGGGGTCAGCCATGAGACTTTAGTGTCAATACATCCTAAATTGCTCCTAATATTACCACTGAAATCTTTAAGGGCCTGATTTAGAGTTTGACAGAGGTGGACGGGCCTTTTAAAACTGTCTGTTTGCCCATCTTTCGCCATTGAGGTCTGTCTGTCCTATTTATACAGAGATCTAGCGATGTGACGGATGGAAAGTCCTTTATTCATCCGTCAACTCCGCTGCATTTTTTCATACTCTGTCGATGGCAGTATACCCTAAATACGACAGAGGGAGAAACAGAATGTCAATACTTTATCTGCCATGTTTATGGTATAATTTCCATTGATGGAAACATGGCGGTTGAATGAGAATGGGGACAAGTAGCCAAACCCTTCCCACAACCACCAAAAAAACATAGTCAACCTGTCCCTGCTACTACAAGCCATGAGACACTATCTAGCAGTGGCAAATAAATAGTAGCACAATGCAGATCAAAATAGGAGGTATCTATTTTAAATGCATTAAGTTGGCTATCAATAGCATTAACCTTACATGTACCAAATCAAATCTAACATTAATGTACCCTGTCTTCCTGTCCGACCACATACCTAATTTTACTTACCCATATAACATTCTGTCGTAACACAATTTAACAACCCCCCACGCTTCGTATGAGTATATGAATGCAAATGTATTAAAATGTACATACTCACACAAACATACAGTGGTTACACTTTATTACTAAACAGTTACTAAATTGTTTATAATAAAAAAAATTGTATGTATACCAGTAACATCTCTAAATTGATTGTTATAAAATAAATCATACAACCATTCTCAGTCTATCTTTGATCCCACTTTACCCACATGCCACAAACTCCACAATCGTATGTTACAACCATGTACCCCAAGTAGATATTTGCACAGCCCAATCACGGCTATGTTAAGTTTTTAAATCTTGCCCGTAATATCATGGGCAGAAAACATACTAACATGCCAGATATGGTATTCATATGCTTAGCCTAGGTTTAGGCATATGTAATGTATAGCATGTCCTGTATATGACCCCAGTATTTAAAGGTTTTCCTACATTTTATCAAAATTAATAAAGTCAAATGTCATACACACTCCGACTCCGTATCCCACGCACTCCAGCCCCTGATAGCACATTCCCAGATACTTTAACACACATGGGAAAGAGAATTAACGATATCTCCCACAATGCGACACACGGAGTTACCTGACCTGTAAATGGGAGTAAATGGTTAACATAAGCATGTAAGTAGATTTCATGCTTTAATATATATTAGCTTTATTAGATTATTCAGATTACTGAAACAATTGTTTTTAGGTCTCGCCTGGCTATCGCGTAAGCGATGGCTCAGCGAGACTTATGTAGGGGCTTCAGAAAATGCTCCCAAAGGCTTCCCAGGCGGATCGGGTGGCAGTTACGCGCACAACCATGCGCATTCCATTTGCCACCAGCTACTTCCTTGGCGTGCGCCGCCTCACGCATTCAGAGAGATTTAGTAAGGTGCACAAGACCTTAGGAATGCGGTTAATGGCCAGTGCATGTGAGGCATTCAAGCGCGAAGCTGGCATCTGGCATCGGACTTGAAAGCAGCAGACAGCTTTCGCCAGCGCGCGCTCGGCCTCACTTCCTGCATCCCCTCTTACAACAATTAACTTTCGTTATAACTCACACCCCATATGCTCGTTCCCTCCCGCCCTTCCTTTGATGTCCACTTTTCTTGTTGTTTACAAACCACGCCACACACTGCTGCACGCCACACACAGCTGCACGCCGCACACTGCTGCACGCCGCACACTACCGCACGCCACACACTGCTGCGCACACTGCTGCACGCCTCACACTGCTATACGAAACACTGCTGCATGCCTCACACTGCTGCACGCCACACACTGCTGCACGCCACACACTGCTGCACGCCTCACACTGTTGCACACCTCACACTGCTGCACGCCTCACACTGCTGCACGCCACACACTGCTGCACGCCGCACACTGCTGCACGCCGCACACTGCTGCACGCCTCACACTGCTCATGCCGCACACTGCTGCATGCCGCACACTGCTGCATGCCTCACACTGCTGCACGCCGCACACTGCTGCACGCCGCACACTGCTACACGCCACACACTGCTGCACGCCACACACTGCTGCACGCCACACACTGCTGCATGCCGCTGCACGCCACACACTGCTGCACACCACACACTGCTGCACGCCACACACTGCTGCATGCAGCACACTGCTGCACGCCGCACACTGCTGCACGCCACACACTGCTGCACGCCACACACTGCTGCATGCCGCTGCATGCCACACACTGCTGCACACCACACACTGCTGCACGCCACACACTGCTGCATGCAGCACACTGCTGCACGCCGCACACTGCTGCATGCTGCACACTGCTACACGAAACACTGCTGCACGCCACACACTGCTGCATGCCACACACTGCTGCACGCCACACACTGCTGCACGCCACACACTGCTGCACGCTGCACAATGCTACACGAAACAATGCTGCACGCCACACACTGCTGCACACTGCTGCATTACTCACTGCTGCATGCTGCACGACACTGCTGCACACAGCACAATGCTGCATGCCGCACACTGCTGCACGCCGGACACTGCTGCATGCCTCACACTGCTACACGAAACACTACTGCACGCCACTCACTGCTGCACGCCGCACACTGCTGCACGCCTCACACTGCTACACAAAACACTGCTGCACGCCGCACACTGCTGCACACCGCACACTGCTGCACGCCTCACACTGCTGCACGCCACACACTGCTGCACGCCACACACTGCTGCACGCCGCACACTGCTGCACACTGCACACTGCTGCACTCCACACACTGCTTTTATGCGAGTTTATGCTACTGACATTGTAAATGACAATGCCTTTTATTTGTTTTAAAACCAAAACATAAATAAAAGGCATTGTAATTTTACAATGCCAATAGCTCAAACTCTTATAAATGCGAGACCTATTGCATTGCAAATGCTTGTCTCTGAAAAGCCTACCTTTCTTCTTGAAAAGCGGAAATATCCGCTAACAAGATTCCTTCAGTACCTTACAGTCAGTCAGTCACACTGTACGGCTCGCGAGGGGGGAAATCGATGTAAATGCACAAAGGAGAAGTGTCTGCCTCTGTCTTTCTAAAACAACAGTTTGAAAATTCCATTGTCATTGCTGAAGTAAGGAACTCCGGGGCAGTGATTCATTGTGGCAGGCATCACTTTGCGGGTGGTGGAAGCGCTTGGCCGCGGGCCTCCTGCCACACAAAACACCCAAGCTGTTGCAATATGTTGAGGTGCCTGTCACGTACTGCTCTAGTGTTTAATTAGAAACGCTATTTGTTGCATCGGCGGTAACCCGAATCAAACACGAACAAAAATCCCAATAAAGTAGTAAGGCTCGTTTTTTTAATTACAAAAGGTAAATACGAACATCTGCAAGGGACAAAAAGAGCGCAAAGTTGCGAGTTCCGCGGGCTTAGACCTGGCACCGAGGCTTGGAAAAGAGAAACGGGAGCCGCACCTTGATGCGCGGTGCACGACTGAGCCATTTTAAATGATGACCTTTTCACAGTGGCACTGATGCAGCAACTAGGACAGGGAGCCAGGGAGTGAATATAAAGGCCTCCAGGAAGAGGCTGGGGCGGAACTGTAAACAAGGTTAGAATAAACTGACCTTCACACAGGGAATAAGAAATGTATTCATTAGCTGGGGTCAGATGGATTCGTGGGTTTGTTGGCAACATTTTCTGTGTGTTACTCCATTGTTTTAGAAAGCGCAATGTGGCTAAGTGATTTTTTTTGTTTTACTGCAAGAAGAAAAAGAAGCACGGTCCCAAAAGAGAAAGAGGACTGCACTGCAGCCGGAGCATGGGTGGATACTGGCCCCTTCGCCCCAACCGAAGAGCAGGGAGAGCAAGCATGTTACAGAAAGAAGGGTTCACGCGCCCCTTTCCTGCTACAAAACACGAGTGAAAGAACGAGCATCGATCTCTTGTCTTTATGGGGCTAATTTGAAACTGTTGGAAGGCGTTCACCGGGGAGGCTTCGGAATGCGTTCCTGACCACCTGGGGACCCACCTCTCCCAGAGTTAGGCCGAGCAAGAGCGGGGAGGCCCTTCCTGGAAGGGTCTCGTACCTAGGATCGCACACGCTGCGCTTGCACTCTCTGACAGAGGGACACCACACAGTAGTTCTTCGTAAGACAGTATACTTTATCGTTAGTTGTAAGGGATCTTTATGATCCGGAATGCAGGTATGGAATTAGTGCCACAAGCGGCGGCGATCTCGAGATGGGGGTATGGGGGTAGCGGGACAGTCTTTGAGTCAGTGTCTCTGCGGAGTATCCTGCGCACAGCTCTCAATCCTCGAGCTGGGGGGATGTTGCTTCTCTCGGCAATCTCTGCCGATTCCCTTGGAGGAGAGTGCCGCGAGTCACTCAGCAGGCACAGGTGGTTCGGAGTTCGGGGAGCCGCGACAGCGTCAGCAGGGCTCAGATGGTTCAGAGTTCGGGGAGCCACGACATCGTCAGCAGGGCTCAGATGGTTCAGAGTTCGGGGAGCCGCGACAGCGTCAGCAGGGCTCAGATGGTTCAGAGTTCGGGGAGCCATGACAGCGTCAGCAGGGCTCAGATGGTTCAGAGTTCGGGGAGCCGCGACAGCGTCAGCAGGGCTCAGATGGTTCAGAGTTCGGGGAGCCGCGACAGCGTCAGCAGGGCTCAGATGGTTCAGAGTTCGGGGAGCCGCGACAGCGACAGCGTCAGCAGGGCTCAGATGGTTCAGAGTTCGGGTAGCGTTCTTCGGTTCGGGGAGCGATCGAGCCGCGACCAGGTCAGCAGGCTCTCGTCAGTCCAGGTCTTCTCTGCCTCCCGTCCCTTCCGCACCCCTTGTTATACTTCCCCTCCTCTTTGAAGTCCGGAGTCCTCACCGAGAGGGGTCCTGGTCCCTGGGGGCGGGGTGTCGGGGCTTCCTGTCGCTCGGCCCTTTGATCTGTTCAGGTGGGTCCGGGAGGGACTCCAGACACCCAGCAGGCGAGGCGGCCGCTCACCGGGGGCCTGGTGGCCGATCGAAACCTTCCTTGGGGAAGAGACCAGAGGTGTGACAGGGTCGGCGCCTCTCGGTCTGGCTTAGGGGGTTTCTCTCTCCCTCGGCCGGGCATGCGTGTTGGGGTCTGGCCGGCCATCGGGATGTTGGGCCATGGTGGCCGGAAGTCTGTGACATCGAGGATCGGTGCGGTTGCAGGGTGGCTTACTGGTCGGGAGGGCCCACGTCACGAGGCCGGTCTCACACGTGCCCCCCCCAGCTGAAAGGCGGGGAGAACTACCCATCCACTTGGGGGTTCTCCTTGCTGAAGCGGAAGAATCGGGACAGGCCGTCCGCGTTGGCGTGGTCCGTCCCGGGGCGATGCTCCACAGTGAAATCCATCCCCTGGAGGGAGATGGACCAGCGTAGCAGCTTGGGGATTTCTCCTCGCATCTGCATCAACCACCGCAAGGGTCGGTGATCTGTTTGAACTCGGAAGTGTGTTCCAAACAGGTAGGGCCGTAGCTTTTTGAGGGCCCAGACTACTGCGAAGGCCTCCCTTTCAATGGTGCTCCACCGCTGTTCTCGGGGCAGCAACCTTCGGCTGACGAAGGCTATGGGCTGATCTATGCCTTTGTCGTTGAACTGTGAGAGGACTGCCTCGATGCCGTGTTCCGAGGCGTCTGTCTGGACCACAAACTCCTGGGCGTAGTCGGGGGCTTTAAGTACCGGAGCAGTACATATAGCTGCTTTCAAGGCGTCGAACGCTTTCTGGCATGGGGGAGTCCATTGTATTTTCTTGGGGTGTTTTTTGGAGGTTAGCTCTGTGAGGGGGCCTGCGATGCCCCCATAGTTCTTAATAAACCTCCGGTAGTAACCGGTGAGGCCCAGGAAGGCCCAGACTTCCGTTTGGGTTGTTGGGGGTTCCCAGGACAAGATGGCGTCGATCTTTGGCTGGAGGGGGGCGACCTGCCCGCTTCCCACCTGGTGCCCCAGATAGATTACGGAGCCTTGTACAATTTGACATTTGCTGGCTTTGATGGTGAGGCCGGCCTGGCGCAGAGCCAGCAGGACTTGTCGGAGGTGCTGGAGGTGCTCGGTCCATTGAGAGATGAATACCGCTATATCGTCGAGGTACGCTGTGCTGAACCCCTCTAGTCCGGACAGGACCCTGTTCACCAGCCGCTGGAAGGTGGCCGGGGCATTCTTCATTCCAAACGGCATCACCCTAAAGCGGTAGTGCCCATCCGGGGTGGAGAAGGCGGAGCGCTCCTTGACTCCCTCGGTGAGGGCAATCTGCCAGTATCCGCATGTTAGGTCGAAGGTGCGGAGGTAGCGAGCGGCCCCGAGGCGGTCGATGAGCTTGTCGGCGCGGGGGATAGGGTGAGCGTCCGCTCGGGTGACCGCATTGAGTCCTCGGTAGTCCACACAAAACCTCAGCTCGGGGGCGACACCAGGGGCAGCCGCTTTCGGGACCAGGACTACCGGGCTGGCCCAGGGGCTGTTGGAGGGTTCAATCACCCCGAGGGCCAACATCTTCGCTACCTCGGTCTGGATGCAGGTTCGGACCCGATCAGGGACCCGGTAGGCCCGGTGTCTCACTGGCGGGCTGTCGCCGGTGTTCACGTCGTGGACACACCAGTCGGTGACCCCAGGGGTTAGGGAGAAGAGGTCCGTGAACTGCCTTAGTAGCTGGCGGCCGTCGTCGGACTGTTGGACTGTGAGGGCGGTTGACAGTCTCACCTCCTCCAAGGAACCATCGGTCTCTTTAGCCCCCAGGGGGTCTGGAAGGGGCTCGGTGTCTTCTTCAGCCCCATCGTCGGTGGCCAGGAGTAAACTCAACTCCGTCCTCACAAAGTGGGGTTTGAGGCGGTTCACGTGGAGGACCCGGAGGGGGTTCCGCGGGGACTGCACATCGACGACATAGGTGACTTGGCTCTTCCACTCGACCACCTTGAAGGGTCCAGTCCATTTGTCTTGGAGGGCGCAGGGTTTCACCGGGGCCATGACCCAGACTTGTTGGCCAGGCTGAAACTCGACCAGCGTGGCATTCTGGTCATACCAGCGCTTCATCTCTTCCTGGCTAGCCTCGAGGTTCGCCTCTGCGAGTTCTCGGAATTTCCGGGTCTGGTTGCGGAGCGCCAAGACGTATCGGAACACATCCGGAGGGGTCCCGCGGGGAGTCGTTTCCCAATCCTCCTTGGCCAGGCTCAGGGGTCCCCGGACGGGGTGTCTGTATAGTAGTTCGAACGGGCTGAACCCCAGCGATTGTGGAACCTCTCGGTAGGCGAACAGGAGGCAAGGAAGGAGGACGTCCCATCTCCGGCGTAGGGGTTCTTCGAGACCCATGATCATTCCTTTCAGTGTCCTGTTAAATCGCTCGACTAGGCCATTCCCTTGGGGGTGGTATGGGGTGGTGAATTTGTACGATACTCCGCACTGCTGCCATAGGGACCTCATGTATTTGGAGATAAAGTTCGTGCCACGATCACTCACGACTTCGCGAGGGAACCCCACACGGGAGAAGATCCCCATCAAGGCCCGGCCTACCACGGGGGCCGTCACGGTGCGCAGGGGAATGGCTTCGGGGTAGCGGGTGGCATGGTCCACCAGGACGAGGATGAACCGGTGGCCCTGGGTGGTCTTGGGGTCCAGCGGTCCCACGATGTCGATACCCACCCGCTCAAAAGGGGTACTGACGACGGGGAAGGGTTGTAGCGGAGCCTTGCGCTTCCCCCCACTCTTTCCGCTGGCCTGGCACGTGAGGCAGGACTTGCAGTGGGCCTCCACATTTGCTCGCATCTTGGGCCAATAGAAGTGGGTGACGAGTCGCTGGTAGGTCTTATCTTGGCCTAAGTGTCCGGCCAGGGGTACATCATGGGCCAGGCCCAGGAGGAGATTTCGGAAGCGCAGGGGTACCACCAGTACTCGGGCCGATCCCAACTCGGCCGACTTCTGTTCGCTGTACAGGAGGCCGTTTTCCCAGTATACCCAGTGGGTTCCGGTCCGGTCGCCTGCTGCTTGGGCCTCGGCCTGCTGTTGAGGTCCAATGAGAGAAGGGCAGGTGGATTGTTCTTGGCAGACTTCTTCTCGGGAGGGACCTCCCTCGCAGTGCCACTGGGCCATCTCTGGCAGGTCCCCGAGCTCGGTCAGGGGTTCAGGATCTGGAGGCACCGACCCATCGTCGGAAATGGTCGCTTCTTCCGGAAGGGGGTCATCGGGCTCGGGTAGTGCATCCCGGACCTCGGGGATGGTGATTGTGTTCAGCGGAATGGCCTCACCTCCCTCGGAGGAAGGCAATCTGAGAGTCATAGAGCGCGTGGTGGCGCATACCCACTCGGGTAGGCCCATCATCTCTAGATGGGCTCTTCGTTCCACTTGTCCCCACGGGGTATTCTCAAGGTCGTTGCCCAGGAGGCAGTCTACGGGCTGGGAGGTTCGGACTGCCACCCTCAACTTGCCGGTGACTCCCCCCCATTCGAAGGGGACCAGGGCCATCCGGCATAGGCTCTCGGAATTGTCTGACGATATGACTGGACAAAAGGCATCGGGCAGGATCTGGTCTTGGGAGACCAGGTGACAGTGGACTGCTGTGACACTCGCCCCCGTGTCCCGGAGGCCCTCGACGCGGTGACCGTTGACCGTCACCTGCTGTCGGTACTTCTTCGTTTTGGCGGGCAGGGACGTTCCGGGGACCATCTCTCGGTCCCCTAGGGAGACCAAGGCCATGGCGGCTGGTTCTCATTCTTCTGAGTCTTCCATCTCTTCCCCCAGGGCTACGGAGGCCGTTTGTCGAGCCGGCGAGGTTGTCGTGGCGGGTCGTTGGTACATGGGGCATTGAGGGTCACTGGCATAGTGTCCGGTCTGTTGGCAGCGAAAACAGGTGATCCTCACTCGGGGCCCGACCTCCCCGGTGGCCCGGTGCTGGCCGGAGGTGGAGCTGGAAAGGGCGGAGGTTGTCCTCTGGGGGGACTGTGCTGGGATCCCCCCGGGAGTTCTCTTGGTCGGCCTTGATTCCCTCCGCCCCTCTGGCGGAGGTGTCCCTGACTGTGGCGACCGTAGTCTCCCACGGGACCCCGTGAGGCCCGGGTGTTCACCCATCGGTCAGCCTCGACGGCCAGTTTTCGAGGGGCCGTGAGTTTGCTGTCCAGGAGGTGCTGGCGTAACTCCACAAAGCAATTGGCGGATAAGTGTTCCCATGCGATTAGGTCGAACAGCTCCTCAAAGGTGGAGACCTTGCTGCCCTTGATCCACCCGTCCAAGGCCCGGCTGTAAAAGTTCACATACTCCACCCATGTGGTACCGGGTATCTTCTTGCAGTCTCTAAATCGTTGCCGGTACATTTCGGGGGTGAGCCCATATCTGGCTACTAGGGCCTCCTTCATGTGACTGTAGGAGTTCAGCACCGAGGAGGGTAGATCTAGTAGGGTATCTCTCCCCTCGCTCAGGAACCGGCCCCACAACCCAGCCCCCCAGTCTTTCTGCGGGACTCGGTGGGAGGTCATGGCGAATTCATAGGCCTTGAACCATTGCTGGATGTCGTCGTTCTTATAGTATTCCTTCACCACATCCTTGGGGATGTGGACCTTTGGTTCCACGACGGAGGTGAGGGGTTGCGTTCCCGAGGGTCTGGCCTCCTCACTTTTAGCCTTGAGATCGATCTCTTTCAGGCTGCGTTCGTGTTCTAGTTGGAGTTTTCTTTCTTCGTGCTCTCTCTGTCGTTTCTTTTCCTCGAGTTCTCCTTGTAGGCGTAATTGTTCTACCGCCAGTTTCTTTTCGGCCAGTTTCAGCTCTCCCTCGATTTTTAATTTTGCCAGCTCTAGTTCGTGGTTGCGGCCCCTTTCTCGGTCCGCTAGCTCCTCTGGGGATAGGCCCCCCTCGGGGGCGCAGTTCCTCCCCGGGGTGCTTCGTGGTTCGTTGGGCGGCTCTCCTTCTGTTTGTGCCCGGGAAGCTCCTGCCTCGACCCAGGTCTTTAATGCTCCCTGGAAGTCCTCTTTCGTTCTTAACCCGGTGGTAGCGATTCCAAGGTCTTTGCAAAATTGTTTCAGTTCTCGGTGCGTATAAGATTCCAACTGGTCCTCTCGGAATGTCGTGCTCGTGTTGGTACCTGCGGCACCTAGGGAGGTTTCTCCTTCCATTTCTTCTCGGTAGTGCGTCAGCCGTTTACTGCACGATCTCTAGGTGTTGGCTCGGATCCCGTCGTCTGCCACCAAATGTTGGAAGGCGTTCACCGGGGAGGCTTCGGAATGCGTTCCTGACCACCCGGGGACCCACCTCTCCCAGAGTTAGGCCGAGCAAGAGCAGGGAGGCCCTTCCTGGAAGGGCCTCGTACCTAGGATCGCACACGCTGCGCTTGCACTCTCTGACAGAGGGACACCACACAGTAGTTCTTCGTAAGACAGTATACTTTATCGTTAGTTGTAAGGGATCTTTATGATCTGGAATGCAGGTATGGAATTAGTGCCACAAGCGGCGGCGATCTCGTGATGGGGGTATGGGGGTAGCGGGACAGTCTTTGAGTCAGTGTCTCTGCGGAGTATCCTGCGCACAGCTCTCAATCCTCGAGCTGGGGGGATGTTGCTTCTCTCGGCAATCTCTGCCGATTCCCTTTGAGGAGAGTGCCGCGAGTCACTCAGCAGGCACAGGTGGTTCGGAGTTCGGGGAGCCGCGACAGCGTCAGCAGGGCTCAGATGGTTCAGAGTTTGGGGAGCCGCGTCAGCGTCAGCAGGGCTCAGATGGTTCAGAGTTCGGGGAGCCGCGACAGCGTCAGCAGGGCTCAGATGGTTCAGAGTTCGGGGAGCCGCGACAGCGTCAGCAGGGCTCAGATGGTTCAGAGTTCGGGGAGCCGCGACAGCGTCAGCAGGGCTCAGATGGTTCAGAGTTCGGGTAGCGTTCTTCGGTTCGGGGAGCGATCGAGCCGCGACCAGGTCAGCAGGCTCTCGTCAGTCCAGGTCTTCTCTGCCTCCCGTCCCTTCCGCACCCCTTGTTATACTTCCCCTCCTCTTTGAAGTCCGGAGTCCTCACCGAGAGGGGTCCTGGTGCCTGGGGGCGGGGTGTCGGGGCTTCCTGTCGCTCGGCCCTTTGATCTGTTCAGGTGGGTCCGGGAGGGACTCCAGACACCCAGCAGGCGAGGCGGCCGCTCACCGGGGGCCTGGTGGCCGATCGAAACCTTCCTTGGGGAAGAGACCAGAGGTGTGACAGGGTCGGCGCCTCTCGGTCTGGCTTGGGGGGTTTCTCTCTCCCTCGGCCGGGCGTGCGTGTTGGGGTCTGGCCGGCCATCGGGATGTTGGGCCATGGTGGCCGGAAGTCTGTGACATCGAGGATCGGTGCGGTTGCAGGGTGGCTTACTGGTCGGGAGGGCCCACGCCACGAGGCCGGTCTCACAGAAACACATGGCCCCATAAAGATAAGAAAGTGCTTTGCCACAGGCTACACCATTATGAGACACCCGACGCCTAGGCAAACTGAAAAACACAAAGGGGTTCAGACAGTGGGACCTGATAGGCATTACCAAAGTTGGAGATCTTTGGAAAAAAGGCGCGGTTGTGCCACTAGCCCAGCTGCAGACAACGTACGGATTAGCACTGACAGAAACCTTTAGATACATACAAATTAGACATGCACTCATGGCTGTACTCCCACAAGGCACACAGCTACCGGAAGCATCGCCTCTAGAAGATAGACTCCTCACAGATAATTTAAGTAAAAAAGCTATCTCCCTGATATACAAAAAAATCATAAACAACCTGCCGTATCCTATGATAGCCCTTAAGGAACGATGGCGATCCCCTCTAAACTACGATTAATATAACTGAAAGTCTTACACCGAACATACTATACACGGACGCTACTACATAAACTTGGACTAGCTGACACACAGCTCTACCTTCAACATTGCGGCCTGGCTGGAACATTTTTTCACACCATCTGGGAATGCCCTAAAATCGTATCATATTGGGAGGCGGTCATGAACACAATCTCGCAGGTCACAAGGGTAGAAGCTCCACCCGAACCAAAAAGATGCCTAATCAATGTCTGGGAACCAACAGACCTTAATCATGTGACGAAAAATTGGGTAACTCTGGGCATGGCACTGGTGAAGCGAAATATAGCTCAGCACTGGGGATTGGGACATACTCCTACACTACAAAATTGGTGTTGTGATATGAACAATGTTATGGTAACGGAAAAAGCAGTGTATGTACATAGGGGTTGCCCCCCAAAAATGGACCCAGGTGTGGGGTGGCTGGAACACCTTTCGTGGAAATATATGCGAAACACCGCAAGAGGACACACTAATAGACGATAGTGACTAATGGAGACAACAGTTACAAAGCTCCGCACACTAAGACAATGGCTTGGGCTTGTGTGCCTGAGAAGTACGTGTATGAACACTAATGATATATATGAGGAACAGAGACATTATATATCTGAATACAATGATTGTATACAATGCCTATTGAGAAACTACTATGTACTGATTGAAGTTTTCTTTTGCAAATTTTTTTAAAAAAATTAAAAAGAAAGTGCTTTGTGACAGCAGAAAAGCAGGCGACCGAGTCGGACCGGAGGCGAAAGTGCATCCACAAAAACCCTCATTTCCAATGGCAGGCCACCGTTTAGCATAAGCCCTATTCTGAAATCCCTCTCTCACAAAATTTCTCGCCAGCAAGCACCGCATGCGCTGCAACACAGGCGAGACCTAAAAAATGAGCTTGAAAAGGGCAAGAAAGAGAGTAGTCAACTATTCAGGGCTAAAAGGATGGTCTGGAGGTTATTTATTTAAGAAATTTAATTTATGTTTGAATCAAATGGCATATTGGAAATCTTAGACTGGAACAAAAATTGTGCAAGGTAAAACAAACAAGCATTTAAAATGCAATAGGTCTCGCATTCATGCAAGTTTGCGCTATTGGCATTGTAAATGACAATGCCTTTTATTTATATTTTGGGTTTTAAAACATAAATAAAATGCATTGTCATTTACAATGCTAATAGCTTAAACTTTCGCAAATGCAAGACATATGGCATTGAAATAAAGGGCCTTTTCGACCGCTTGTTAGATTGTAAATATCAGAGGAAGAGACCGGCCCTTGACGTCTTCAAAGTAGTGATAAATAGTGCAGTGAAGAAGATGTGTAAGTGTTGTAAATTACACAGACACAAAGTGTGAAGTGAGAGTTACATATGATCCAAGCTATTAACACAAACAAAGAGCTCCAACACCTTTCGCTTTGTGATTACACTGTCGAGGCTCAGGAGGAAGTGCGGGGGGCTATTTCCTGCCCTCTCCAAGATTTGAGTGTGCAGTGTGGCATTGCATAATGTCATTGCTATCTTTGACCTAATAAAAACACTCCAGCTGTAGTAGGGCCTTGGCTTCACCTCCTGGTGCAGGGCGAGCTGTGCATTATTGCAGGCATGGAGGGAGGGAGAGATAGTCTCGGCTGCAGCTCTGGCCTCTTACAGTGCCCTTGCTACTACTAATGAGCGCTCTGGCCTCTTACAGTGCCCTTGCTACTACTAGTGAGCGAGAGGTGCTGAGGTTGTGTTATTGGTGGTGGTGGTGTAGGTGGTATTCATGGTGGTGGTGGCATTGGTGGTAGTGGCATTGGTGGTATTGGTGGTGGTGGTGGTATTGGTAGTGGCGGTATTGGTATTGGTGGTGGTGGTATTGGTGGTGGTGGTGTTGGTGGTTGGTGGTATTGGTGGTATTGGTGGTGGTGGTGGTATTGGTGATGGTGGTGTTAGTATTGGTGGTGGTGGTAGTGGTTGTGGTAATGGTGGTGGTATTGGTAGTGGTGGTATTGGGGTGGTGGTATTGGTGGTGTTAGTATTGGTGGTGGTATTGGTGGTGTTGGTGGTTGTGGCATTGGTAGTGTTGGTGGTATTGGTGGTGGTGGTATTAGTGGTGTTGGTGGTATTGGTATTGGTGGTGGTGGTGGTGGTACTGGTGATATTGGTGGGGGTGGAGGTATTGGTGGTGGTGGTGGCATTGGTGGTGGTATTGGTGGTTGTGGTGGTATTGGTGGTTGTGGCATTGGTAGTGTTGGTGGTATTGGTGGTGGTGGTATTAGTGGTGTTGGTGGTATTGGTATTGGTGGTGGTGGTATTGGTGGTTGGTGGTATTGGTGGTATTGGTGGTGGTGGTGGTATTGGTGATGGTGGTGTTAGTATTGGTGGTGGTGGTAGTGGTTGTGGTAATGGTGGTGGTATTGGTAGTGGTGGTATTGGGGTGGTGGTATTGGTGGTGTTAGTATTGGTGGTGGTATTGGTGGTGTTGGTGGTATTGGTGGTTGTGGCATTGGTAGTGTTGGTGGTATTGGTGGTGGTGGTATTGGTATTGGTGGTGGTGGTAGTGGTGGTGGTACTGGTTGTATTGGTGGGGGTGGAGGTATTGGTGGTGGTGGTGGCATTGGTGGTGGTATTGGTGGTTGTGGTGGTATTGGTGGTTTTGGCATTGGTAGTGTTGGTGGTATTGGTGGTGGTGGTATTAGTGGTGTTGGTGGTATTGGTATTGGTGGTGGTGGTATTGGTTGTGGTAATGGTGGTGGTATTGGTAGTGGTGGTATTGGGGTGGTGGTATTGGTGGTGTTAGTATTGGTGGTGGTATTGGTGGTGTTGGTGGTATTTGTGTTGGTTGTATTAGTGGTGGTATTGGTAGTGGTGTTGGTGGTATTGGTGGTGGTGTTGGTGGTATTGGTGGTGGTATTGATGGTGGGGTGGTATTGGTGGTGGTGGTATTGGTGGTTGTGGTATTGGTTGTGGTGGTATTGGTGGTGGTGGCTTTGGTGGTGGTTGTTTTGATGGTGTTGGTATTAGTGGTGGTGGTGGTATTGGTGGTGGCATTGGTTGTGGTGGTATTAGTGGTGGTGGTATTGAAATTGGTGGTGGCATTGATATTGGTGATGGTATTTGTGGTGGTGGTATTGGTTGTGGTGGTGGTATTGGTGGCAGTGGTATTTGTGGCGGTGTTATTGGTGGTGTTGGTGGTATTGGTGGTGGTGGTGGTATTGGTGGTGGTGGTATTAGTGGTGGTGGTTGTATTGGTGGTTGTGGTGGTATTGGTGGTGGTGGTATTGGTGGTGGATGTGGTGATATTGATGGTGGGGGTAGTGGTGGTATTGGTGGTGGTAGTGGTATTGATGGTATTGGTGGTGCTGGTGGTGGTGGTATGTGGTGGTGATGGTATTGGTGGTGTTGGTGTTGGTATTGTTTGTGGTATTGGTGGTGGTGCTGGTATTGGTGGTGGTGGTATTGCTTGTGGTGCTGGAGGTGGTGGTGGTATTGATGGTGGTGGTGGTATTGGTGGTGTTGGTATTGGTTGTGGTATTGGTGTTGGTGCTGGTATTGGTGGTTGTGGTATTAGTGGTGATAGAGGTGGTGGTATTGATGGTGGTATTGGTGGTGGTGGTATTGGTGGTGGTATTGGTGGTGGTGAGATTGGTGGTGGTGGTATTGGTGGTGGTGGTGTTAGTGGTGGTATTGGTGGTGGTATTGGCAATGGTGGTGGTATAGGTGGTGGTGGGGGTATTAGTAGTGGTGGTATTAGTATTGGTGTTGGTGGTATTGGTATTGATGGTTGTGGTATTGGTAGTGGTGATGGCATTGGTGGTGGTATCAGTGATGGTATTGGTGGTGGTATAGTTGGTGGTGGTATTGATGGTGGTGTTGGTGGTATTGGGGGTGTTGGTGGTATTGGTGGCGGTGGTATTGGTGGTAATGTTGGTGGAATTGGTGGTGGTATTGATGGTGTTGGTATTGGTGGTGGTGGTATTGGTGGCGGTATTGGTTGTGGTGGTGGTAGTGGTATTGGTGGTGGTATTGGTGGTGGTGTTGATGGTGGTGGTATTGGCGGTGGTGGTGGTATTGGTGGAGGTGGTGGTATTGGAGGTGGTGATATTGGTGGTGGTGGTATTGGTAGTGGTGGTATTGGTGGTGGTTTTGTTGTTAATAAAACATGCTTTTTAAAACAACCTGTCAGGTGGTTTTAGTGCAGATGACATTTAACACAGAGGTGCTGTTGTCAGCTTCAGCCCATTAGCACAGGATTATGTGCTACCTGGAATTCTCATGACTTAATTTGCTAATCATTTCTAAATCCATTTTACTTGCGTGGTTGAAACAGACACGAGATAATGCCGGGTTAAAGTGATTGAAAGCAGGCACCCCTGTCACTGGGGTGGCCGTGCTGCTTAAAAAACACACAAGCGGTTTCAGCTGAAGCAGCGCATGTCCGGCCTGCAGTAAGAGAATTTCAATAAAGAAAATAGTGCTTAAAGACTAAATAACAGGTCCCGTGTAACAACTGAAGTAAAGGGGCCAGTCGCCATGGGAGGGTATAAATGAAGACAAGACCCTACTAAGGAGGGACTAACAAGCCTATTAACGAATCCGAAGGCTGTACTTAGAAAAGACAATGACACAATCCAATGAAAAATATGGGAGGAGATTTGGCGCGGCTTCTCTTCCATACTCTACTACAGCAGTCTCGCAGAGCGAGCAGCACATGCACGCTGCGGCTTGGCTCGAACTAAAAACTAGCCTGCCACTGCCTTTGGTTCTGGTCCTGCACAGTGAGCTCTGTGGGGATTTTTGCGTTTATGTTACTGAGTGTATTTCGTACTCGGGGAGAGGGGTCGAGGAGGAGGGGGGGAGTGGCCTGGCCACATTTCTCTGTTAGCTCCATTAAGAGTCAGCATAGAGGTGGAAGAGATTCAGTGCTTAATTTGTAAAACAGTAAGTACCAAGGCCCTGTTCAGGAGGCCACGGCAGCTTGCACCACTCTTTGTCACTGCCAGCATTGCCAATGACAATACCTACAGAACTACCAGACATTGCACTGCTACAAGTGTCACAATTCAGACTATTCGAGGCCCCTAAAGCTATAAGAACGGCTTGGGCGGCAGGTAATGGTTGTTTTTAATGTATATTGGACTAATATACAACTATTGTTCTGCTCACAAGTTCCGGTGTTAACAATTAAGTGTCAATTAAGTGTCGGTGCCGAGAACCGGAAACCACAGGCTCAAATTAAGCACTGCGAAGGCAAGATGGCTTGATGGACTTTATGGCAGCCATGGCCTGTATAGGGCGTGCCACCGGGTGGTGACGTGGGGCGGGGGAGGGACAGGGTGGGGAGTTGTAAAATGCGGCATACGGACAATTTCAGGTAAGTAACGGGAAAAAAACCGAACTTAATTGCGCGCACTGCATCGCATTTGGCGATGCAGCGCACGCAATGAAATTTGTTTTATTTCTTTTTTTCGTTACTTACCTGAAATTGTTCGTATGCCACATTTTACAACCCTGCCCCTCCCCTGCCCCAAGTCACCGCCCGGCGGCACGTCCATTACGGGCCGTGGCTGCTCTATGGGCCAAGTGATTGTTAAGGTGGATGGATGCGGGTGCTGTAATCTGCCTAACTAGAATGCCCTGTGATGGAACGTCAGGAGGGGGAAGAGTGCCTTACCGATCTGCCCTCGAATAAGGCAGGTGGTCCCTGTGGGTAGCCTAAGAGCTCGATAGATGCATGGAAAGCGGGTATTCCCCTCGGTAATATGGTTCATCTCTGTTCCGAAAAATGGAATGGCCTGGATCTTGTTGGCGAACTTGCGCATCGGAGTCCAGATGAAAAGCACTAAGGGGCTTATTTACAAGGAATTTGCATATGGCAGCACTGCAAGTCATTTTGCTGTGCTGCCCTAAGCCAAGTCGAAAGGGCAGGAATTCATCGTATTTACATGAGAAGATGCATTCCTGTCCTTTCAGGAGGAGCACAATTAGCAGCCGTGCGCCGTGCTCTGACGCAGGCACCCTTGCACCATGGTGCATGGGTGTCTGTGTTGTTGGCATGACTGTTTTTGTGCAGTAAGGGATATCTTCCTGCACAAAAACAATAATTTTTCCTCTTTCTATGTGTGATCTTTAAAAGCCCACCGAGCATGTCTCAGCGTATCTGCTTTGCAATACTACTCAAAAAGAATAAATCTGTGTCATCAGGATACTTCTAAGTGATTCCATCAATTAAATCCAATACCCGCTTCCCAGCATCCATTACATTTGCATATTAACCAGTTGCGCTTATTTACGTTTCTTTCAGGAAAGCTGACACCCTGGCAAGAAGGCTTGTTTAGCTGTCTGCCCCTCCCTCAGTTTCACAGCATATGAGACTTCCTGCCTTACACTGCAGCTGAAGCATTTCAGCTCTCTGGATTACCCGTCCCAGGGCGGTTCTCTTTTCACAAAAAGTAGGGAAACTGTTTTATTTAAATTAAAAATGTATGGGCACTTTGTGCCTCTCAGATCATGCCCATTTCGACCACTGGTTGAGGTACAAATAAAGGCCAGATGTACGCGCTTGGCTATACAACCAAACACTGGGGCATATGTACGAGACCCTTGCGCTGCTATCATATCCATGAGGCCACACAAAGCCACTACGCGCTTCTTTTAAATGGTCTCATAGATATGGAGTAATGCATAGCAGAGCAAATCACTGTGTTGCCTTACACTGTGCTCGGGAGGCGTTCAATGGGCATTGCGGTGGGTTTTCCCACACAACACCCATGGATTTCAACACTTCCCTAGATTTACAAGAGCATGTAAACCTGGGGAAGAGCCAAAACATTATGCCTCCTGAGTTGAGAAGTAACAAGGAGAAATAACTTTATTTATCATTGTTTTCCCTCTTTCTATGTGTGCTGCAGAAGGAAAACGCCTCTTAGGATTGTGTACTTGCAGAAACTTGCCCTGTACTGCACAAATATAATCCTGCCGACAACACAGGCACCCTTGAACCATGGTGCAAGGGTGTATTCATTGGCACTAGGCTGCCAAAACGGCACCAGCTCAGGGGGAGGAGACAGGAGTGCAAAATATTGCATAAATGCGCTGCATTCCTGCTGTTTCACTTTGGCATAGGACAGCGCAGCAAGGTGACTTGCAGCGCTGCCCTATGCCAAATCTGTTTAAATGAGGGCAACTGTCACCGTGGTAAAATGCAGCGCCCGGACTGCACTTGTGACAGTGCTGAATAGGCCATAACGTGTCGACGAGGAACTGAGCAATGAAACCCAACCTGATTTAGGATGCCCTCACACTTCCTGTTATGCGTTGCTTCTTGACCTTTACTCCTCACATCCGCCCTCACCACGCTGACTGACCTTGCAGTTCACAACTTCTGGCTCGTGAGTCGCGTGCCTGCCGCACGTACGTTTTCTCCCAGTGCAGTGCATACGTCATCATGTTTCACAGCGCTGCCAATGCTATCCAACCATTGGGCATGCTCACCACACCATCGTCTGTGGCTGCACAATAGAAAACATTGGTGTCATGACTGGAGAACTATTCGAAAGCCACTAAGAAGACTGGCCCTAAAGCGAAACGGCCTCCTACTGCACCTGGTATGTGAAGAAGTACATACAATGTTCAGGTCACTCCCCAGCAGTGGTGCTGATGGCGACATGAGTTAACTGCGCCAAACTTACAATTCAGCACACAAGCAGACCCAGACTATGAACGATGTGTTGTGCGCCAGGCAAAGCCAGGCCCTGCTGTGCACAGCCGTAGAACACGCTGGCTGGGGGTTGGCCCTGACCCCAGCAACCGTGTGCCTCTCCAACACCCCCACCACCTCGCGGCCACAGCCTTTGTCTCTGTGCCGCAGGGGTTGGCCACAGGGCCTTGCCTCTGCCCAGGCCCTGTGCCCAACACCGCCACGGCCATCCCACTCCCCACTCTATAAGGCCAGTGGCTGTGCACAGCAGGGGTTGGTAGCAGGGCCCGGCTTCTGACCAGGCCCTATAACCAACACCTCATAGGCGGCCAAGCCCTCCCCCCAGAGATGCCCCAACCCACAATTCCTTCTCTATTTTAAGCATGCAATTTTCCACTCAATGGTACCACAGCACTGTGGAAGCCGCCCTGCCATGATGTGGAAGCTTGTTCAGCGGCACGTGCCACAAGGGTGTTTATTAGTGAAGTTTGTCTCATCACTCATAAAAGAGACATTCGATGGCGTCATCCAGAGAGCTGCTCATGAATGGCTGTCTCTGCAGAGTCACTCTCTGCCCCCTCTCTTGCTATGTCTATTAATGCAGATTATATTTGTTCAGTAAGACGAAGCGCCTCTCCCCGCTCTCCAGTGATTCCGCTGCTTGTGGCCCTCGCTGCCCCTCCTCATCAGGGGTACCAGCAGTGGGCATCTTGGCATGCACGTCTGCGTCTGACTCCGAACGGAAGTGTGACAGTGGACTGGACAGGCCTTTCTCCTAAACCACTACCGCTGCCAGCGCAAAACTGTATGAACCAAACACATGGTGGGTTCCTCTGCCAAGCACGTGCTTGAGCTCCGAATATCTCAGAAAAGGCGGAACTTCGGCAAACAGTACAAATACCTGCGTGTTCCTGGTTAGGGCCAGCTAAGGCTCAAAAGAAGGCTAGAGCAAGCCCTTAATTCAATGTGAAATCACAGTTCAACATATACATTCACAGCTGGCTCATGAACACCGCAATCACGAGGAGCAGAAAGATTCGAGTAAAGGCTGGATATACGGCATGTCTGCAGGTTCATTCCTGTGTTGGAAGCCGAGCCAAAGGGCAGCGGGGCGCTGGACTGGGCCACAGCCAAGCATCATAATAACGACCTCAAAGATCTTTACTCCGGCCCGTAGGGCCATAAAAGCACAAGTGAAATGAATACCATACACTACATACGCATTGCTGGCCATAATCTTTAGCCTGTGTAAGACCTGATAATACTTTGAAGAGAATATACGTTTCCTATCTGAGAGTTTGAGTCGGCAGGTCAACTCCTCTTGTCGCCATCCTAGAAAGGATTGTACAGGATACACACAACATATGGCCTTTACATTAGCCGCAGAGTAAAGGTCAATAAAGTGCATCTGCAAAAACAATGAGGTCGTTTTAAGAAAAAGATTTATTTCATTAAAGAGGAACAAAAAGAATGATTTTGGATAACAAGGTGTCAAATTGTGATGTGTAAAAAGACAATTTCATTAAAAAGACAGTAACAATGTCAGGATAAAAATGTGGGCATAAAAATTTAAGAAAAATCCATTAAATCCAAGAGCCCGCAGCCTTGTCCTGCAAGTCCTGAGAGCGAAAAGAGGCACACGCAGAGCTCGTCTATAATAGGGCTGTAGCTTGCAATTAGGGCCATGCATGCTAGACAGGACTCGGATGGGACAGGGGCTACTGCGTTTACAAGGGAAAGAAAAAACTATTTAAGAAGAACAGCAATTTATAAAGCACTAATTGTTTAAAATAGTGCTAAACATAAGGAAGGACAATTTATTTCATTCATTTTAAGAGGGAAAGTACAGGACCCGATTGGCATGATGGGTAGCGGTGAACTAGAGTTGGCCAATGAGCTCTTCCTTAAGATAGCTCTACGAGTACACCACATGGAATACAAAAAGCGCGAGATGGAAAACACAATGGGCAGATCGGTATCGTACTTAATAATAATAATAATAAAAAGGCTTCTAAAGCACACGAGTGTCCCAGCGCTAAGGTCAAAGCACCAACTGAAAACCCAGAAGCACAAGAACAGCAGACGCTTAGTTAGAAGAAAGCCAGGTTTCTACATTTTATCCGAAACAGAAGTTCTGTCCTAGATGGCGGCATCTGCAGAGGGAGACAGTCCCAAAGCTTGGGTGCAAGAAGGTAGCCAAAAGAGCTCCTACCCATGCGAGTTCACTTTACTCTCGGTGCCTGAGAAAACAAGGCCTCAGAAGACCCAAGATGTCTCAAAGGGGAATAAGGTGCAATGAGAGGATGCAGATGGGTCCCACCAGTCTTCCTGAAGATCCTGTAGCAGTAACAGAGGCCTTTAAAAGCAACACGCCTCTTCACGGGAGAAACATGTATAAAGCAACATGTATTGTATTACATGTGTTGTGTTGTAGATGAATGAGTGCTGCAGTCTCCAGCACCCTAAAACAGTTTCTGCCCTCACCAATGCTTAGGAGCATGCATGGAAAAGAGACATTAAATAAATAAAACATGGGAACCCAGTCTGCTAAATAGGATGGGGCGTTTGTTGTGTTAAAACACAAAGGGCCCGATTCACAGAACTAACTTAAGACAAAATCCTAAACTTACTACCATTTTGGTATTCACAGAAGGCACTTACTCATTTTGGTATTCACAGGAGACACTTACTCATTTTGGCATTCACAGAAGTTAGGAGTCCTTACTTTAGGACTCCTAGATGCCTTCTGTGAATACCGAAAGTCTTAAAATTAGGATTTTTCTCAGTTTAGGAGTCCTAAAGTTAGGACTCCTAACTTTACTACTACTAAACTGAGAAAAATCCTAATTTTAAGGCTTTCGGTATTCACAGAAGGCATTTAGGAGTCCTAAAGTTAGGACTCCTAACTTTACTACTACTAAATTGAGAAAAATCCTTATTTTAAGACTTTTGGTATTCACAGAAGGTATTTAGGAGTCCTAAAGTTAGGCATCCTAACTATACTACTACTAAACTGAGAAAAATCCAAATTTTAAGACTTTCGGTATTCACAGAAGGCATTTAGGAGTCCTAAAGTTAGGACTCCTAATTTCTGTGAATACCAAAATGAGTAAGTGTCTCCTGTGAATACCAAAATGAGTAAGTGCCTTCTGTGAATACCAAAATGGTAGTAAGTTTAGGATTTTGTCTTAAGTTAGTTCTGTGAATCGGGCCCATAGGTTCCAGTTTGGGTTCGTTCAAGATTTTTTATTCATTTGCAAATGGAACTCGATGTACACTGTGAAATATATGTGACAACAGTAGATATATTACTAAAAGACTAGTTAGAGGTAACTTTACAAGAAGTCATCTTAATGCTAGATTACGTCAACAATATAATCGACTAAAGTTCATATATGAAAAAGTTGATGATGTTTTGATCCTTGCATGAGTCATCGAAGTGGTATGAATAATATAAGAATCATTAGAAAATGAAAGGGCTTGGAGGTCCCAAGTAAACATGCGTGTTACACTTACTGACCACTGTCTCGTAGCTGTAGACCAGGCGGTGGTTGTGCTAATCACCATCCTGCCCACAGCGGCAAATGTGGACTGGACCAGACGATGAGGGTCCATTGACTTCCTGTTCTATCCTACTGATTCAGTGTGACGACAGTACACACAGTGGCTATCCTACTGATTCAGTGTGAAGTCAGTACACACAGTGGCCATCCTACTGATTCAGTGTGAAGTCAGTACACACAGTGGCTATCCTTCTGATTCGGTGTGAAGTCAGTACACACAGTGGCTATCCTACTGATTCAGTGTGAAGTCAGTACACACAGTATCTATCCTACTGATTCAGTGTGAAGTCAGTACACACAGTGGCCATCCTACTGATTCAGTGTGAAGTCAGTACACACAGTGACTATCTTACTGATTCAATGTTAAGTCAGTACACACAGTGGCTATCCTACTGATTCAGTGTGAAGTCAGTACACGCAGTGGCTCTCCTACTGATTTAATGTCAAGTCAGTACACGCAGTGGCTATCCTACTGATTCAGTGTGAAGTTAGTACACGCAGTGGCTATCATACTGATTCAGTGTGAAGTCAGTACACGCAGTGGCATTCGTACTGATTCAATGTCAAGTCAGTACACACAGTGGCTATCCTACTGATTTAGTGTGAAGTCAGTACACACATTGGCTATCCTACTGATTCAGTGTGAAGTCGGTACACACAGTGGCTATCCTACTGATTCAATGTCAAGTTAGTACACACAGTAGCTATCCTACTGATTCAGTGTGAAGTCAGTACACACAATGGCTATCCTACTGATTCAGTGTGAAGTCAGTACACACAGTGGCTATCTTACTGATTCAATGTCAAGTCAGTACACACAGTGGATATCCTACTGATTCAGTGCGATGTCAGTACACACAGTGGCTATCCTACTGATTTAGTGTGAAGTCAGTACACACATTGGCTATCATACTGATTCAGTGTGAAGTCAGTACACACAGTGGCTATACTACTGATTCAGTGTGAAGTCAGTACACACAGTGGCTATCCTACTGATTCAGTGTGAAGTCAGTACACACATTGGCTATCCTACTGATTCAATGTCAAGTCAGTACACACAGTGGCTATCCTACTGATTCAGTGCGATGTCAGTACACACAGTGGCTATCCTACTGATTTAGTGTGAAGTCAGTACACACATTGGCTATCCTACTGATTCAATGTCAAGTCAGTACACACAGTGGCTATCCTACTGATTCAGTGTGAAGTCAGTACACACAGTGGCTATCCTACTGATTCAGTGCGATGTCAGTACACACAGTGGCTATCCTACTGATTCAGTGTGAAGTCAGTACACACAGTGGCTATCCTACTGATTCAATGTCAAGTCAGTACACACAGTGGCTATCCTACTTATTCAGTGTGAAGTCAGTACACACAGTGGCTATCCTACTGATTCAGTGCGATGTCAGTACACACAGTGGCTATCCTACTGATTCAGTGCGATGTCAGTACACACAGTGGCTATCCTACTGATTCAGTGTGAAGTCAGTACACACAGTGGCAATCCTACTGATTCAATGTCAAGTCAGTACACACAGTGGCTATCCTACTGATTCAGTGTGAAGTCAGTACACGCAGTGGCTATCCTACTGATTCAGTGTGAAGTCAGTACACACATTGGCTATCCTACTGATTCAATGTCAAGTCAGTACACAGTGGCTGTCCTACTGACTCAGTGCGATGTCAGTACACACAGTGGCTATCCTACTGATTCAGTGTGATGTCAGTACACACAGTGGCTATCCTACTGATTCAGTGTGAAGTCAGTACACACATTGGCTATCCTACTGATTCTATGTCAAGTCAGTACACACTGGCTATCCTACTGACTCAGTGCGATGTCAGTACACACAGTGGCTATCCTACTGATTCAGTGCGATGTCAGTACACACAGTGGCTATCCTACTGATTCAGTGTGAAGTCAGTACACACAGTGGCTATCCTACTGATTCAGTGTGAAGTCAGTACACACAGTGGCTATCCTACTGATTCAATGTCAAGTCAGTACACACAGTGGCTATCCTACTGATTCAGTGTGAAGTCAGTACACACATTGGCTATCCTACTGATTCAGTGTGAAGTCAGTACACACATTAGCTATCCTACTGATTCAGTGTGAAGTCAGTACACACATTGGATATCCTACTGATTCAGTGTAAAGTCAGTACACACAATGGCTATCCTACTGATTCAGTGTCAAGTCAGTACACACAATGGATATCCTACTGATTCAGTGTGAAGTCAATACACACATTAGCTATCCTACTGATTCACTGTGAAGTCAGTACACACATTGGCTATCCTACTGATTCAGTGTGAAGTCAGTACACACAATGGCTAACCTACAGATTCAGTGTCAAGTCAGTACACACATTGGCTATCCTACTGATTTGGTGTGAACTCAGTACACTCAGTGGCTATCCTACTGATTCGGTGTGAAGTCTGTACACACATTAGCTATCCTAATGATTCCGTGTGAAGTCAGTACACACAATGGCTATCCTACTGATTCGGTGTGAAGTCAGTACACACAGTGGCTATCCTACTGATTCAATGTCAAGTCAGTACACACAGTGGCTATCCTACTGATTCAGTGTGAAGTCAGTACACACAGTGGCTATCCTACTGATTTAGTGTCAAGTTAGTACACACAGTGGCTATCCTACTGATTCAGTGTGAAGTCAGTACACACAATGGCTATCCTACTGATTCAGTGTGAAATCAGTACACACAATGGATATCCTACTGATTCAGTGTGAAGTCAGTACACACAGTGGATATCCTACTGATTCAGTGTGAAGTCAGTACACACAGTGGCTATCCTACTGATTCAGTGTGAAGTCAGTACACACGATGGCTATCCTACTGATTCAGTTTCAAGTCAGTACACACAGTGGCTATCCTACTGATTCAGTGTGAAGTCAGTACACACAATGGCTATCCTACTGATTTGGTGTGAAGTCAGTACACTCAGTGGCTATCCTACTGATTCAGTGTGAAGTCAGTACACACATTAGCTATCCTAATGATTTAGTGTGAAGTCAGTACACACATTGGCTATCCTACTGATTCAGTGTGAAGTCAGTACACACAGTGGCTATCCTACTGATTCAATGTCAAGTCAGTACACACAGTGGCTATCCTACTGATTCAGTGTGAAGTCAGTACACACAGTGGCTATCCTACTGATTCAGTGCAATGTCAGTACACACAGTGGCTATCCTACTGATTCAGTGCGATGTCAGTACACACAGTGGCTATCCTACTGATTCAGTGTGAAGTCAGTACACACAGTGGCTATCCTACTGATTCAGTGCGATGTCAGTACACACAGTGGCTATCCTTCTGATTCGGTGTGAAGTCAGTACACACAGTGGCTATCCTACTGATTCAGTGTGAAGTCAGTACACACAGTATCTATCCTACTGATTCAGTGTGAAGTCAGTACACACAGTGGCCATCCTACTGATTCAGTGTGAAGTCAGTACACACAGTGACTATCTTACTGATTCAATGTTAAGTCAGTACACACAGTGGCTATCCTACTGATTCAGTGTGAAGTCAGTACACGCAGTGACTATCCTACTGATTTAATGTCAAGTCAGTACACGCAGTGGCTATCCTACTGATTCAGTGTGAAGTTAGTACACGCAGTGGCTATCATACTGATTCAGTGTGAAGTCAGTACACGCAGTGGCATTCGTACTGATTCAATGTCAAGTCAGTACACACAGTGGCTATCCTACTGATTTAGTGTGAAGTCAGTACACACATTGGCTATCCTACTGATTCAGTGTGAAGTCGGTACACACAGTGGCTATCCTACTGATTCAATGTCAAGTTAGTACACACAGTGGCTATCCTACTGATTCAGTGTGAAGTCAGTACACACAATGGCTATCCTACTGATTCAGTGTGAAGTCAGTACACACAGTGGCTATCTTACTGATTCAATGTCAAGTCAGTACACACAGTGAATATCCTACTGATTCAGTGTGAAGTCAGTACACACAGTGGCTATCCTACTGATTCAGTGTGAAATCAGTACACACATTGGCTATCCTACTGATTCAATGTCAAGTCAGTACACACAGTGGCTATCCTACTGATTCAGTGCGATGTCAGTACACACAGTGGCTATCCTACTGATTTAGTGTGAAGTCAGTACACACATTGGCTATCATACTGATTCAGTGTGAAGTCAGTACACACAGTGGCTATCCTACTGATTCAATGTCAAGTCAGTACACACAGTGGCTATCCTACTGATTCAGTGTGAAGTCAGTACACACAGTGGCTATCCTACTGATTCAGTGCGATGTCAGTACACACAGTGGCTATCCTACTGATTCAGTGTGATGTCAGTACACACAGTGGCTATCCTACTGATTCAGTGTGAAGTCAGTACACACAGTGGCTATCCTACTGATTCAATGTCAAGTCAGTCCACACAGTGGCTATCCTCCTGATTCAGTGTGAAGTCAGTACACACAGTGGCTATCCTACTGATTCAGTGTGAAGTCAGTACACACATTGGCTATCCTACTGATTCAATGTCAAGTCAGTACACAGTGGCTGTCCTACTGACTCAGTGCGATGTCAGTACACACAGTGGCTATCCTACTGATTCAGTGTGATGTCAGTACACACAGTGGCTATCCTACTGATTCAGTGTGAAGTCAGTACACACATTGGCTATCCTACTGATTCTATGTCAAGTCAGTACACACTGGCTATCCTACTGACTCAGTGCGATGTCAGTACACACAGTGGCTATCCTACTGATTCAGTGCGATGTCAGTACACACAGTGGCTATCCTACTGATTCAGTGTGAAGTCAGTACACACAGTGGCTATCCTACTGATTCAGTGTGAAGTCAGTACACACAGTGGCTATCCTACTGATTCAATGTCAAGTCAGTACACACAGTGGCTATCCTACTGATTCAGTGTGAAGTCAGTACACACATTGGCTATCCTACTGATTCAGTATGAAGTCAGTACACACATTAGCTATCCTACTGATTCAGTGTGAAGTCAGTACAGACATTGGATATCCTACTGATTCAGTGTAAAGTCAGTACACACAATGGCTATCCTACTGATTCAGTGTCAAGTCAGTACACACAATGGATATCCTACTGATTCAGTGTGAAGTCAATACACACATTAGCTATCCTACTGATTCACTGTGAAGTCAGTACACACATTGGCTATCCTACTGATTCAGTGTGAAGGCAGTACACACAATGGCTAACCTACAGATTCAGTGTCAAGTTAGTACACACATTGGCTATCCTACTGATTTGGTGTGAACTCAGTACACTCAGTGGCTATCCTACTGATTCGGTGTGAAGTCAGTACACACATTAGCTATCCTAATGATTCCGTGTGAACTAAGTACACACAATGGCTATCCTACTGATTCGGTGTGAAGTCAGTACACACAGTGGCTATCCTACTGATTCAATGTCAAGTCAGTACACACAGTGGCTATCCTACTGATTCAGTGTGAAGTCAGTACACACAGTGGCTATCCTACTGATTTAGTGTCAAGTTAGTACACACAGTGGCTATCCTACTGATTCAGTGTGAAGTCAGTACAGACAATGGCTATCCTACTGATTCAGTGTGAAATCAGTACACACAATGGATATCCTACTGATTCAGTGTGAAGTCAGTACACACAATGGATATCCTACTGATTCAGTGTGAAGTCAGTACACACAGTGGCTATCCTACTGATTCAGTGTGAAGTCAGTACACACGATGGCTATCCTACTGATTCAGTTTCAAGTCAGTACACACAGTGGCTATCCTACTGATTCAGTGTGAAGTCAGTACACACAATGGCTATCCTACTGATTTGGTGTGAAGTCAGTACACTCAGTGGCTATCCTACTGATTCGGTGTGAAGTCAGTACACACATTAGCTATCCTAATGATTTAGTGTGAAGTCAGTATACACATTGGCTATCCTACTGATTCAGTGTGAAGTCAGTACACACAGTGGCTATCCTACTGATTCAGTGTGAAGTCAGTACACACAGTGGCTATCCTACTGATTCAGTGTGATGTCAGTACACACAGTGGCTATCCTACTGATTCAGTGCGATGTCAGTACACACAGTGGCTATCCTACTGATTCAGTGTGAAGTCAGTACACACAGTGGCTATCCTACTGATTCAATGTCAAGTCAGTACACACAGTGGCTATCCTACTGATTCAGTGTGAAGTCAGTACACACAGTGGCTATCCTACTGATTCAGTGTGAAGTCAGTACACACATTGGCTATCCTACTGGTTCAATGTCAAGTCAGTACACAGTGGCTGTCCTACTGACTCAGTGCGATGTCAGTACACACAGTGGCTATCCTACTGATTCAGTGTGATGTCAGTACACACAGTGGCTATCCTACTGATTCAGTGTGAAGTCAGTACACACATTGGCTATCCTACTGGTTCAATGTCAAGTCAGTACACAGTGGCTGTCCTACTGACTCAGTGCGATGTCAGTACACACAGTGGCTATCCTACTGATTCAGTGCGATGTCAGTACACACAGTGGCTATCCTACTGATTCAGTGTGAAGTCAGTACACACAAAGGCTATCCTACTGATTCAGTGTGAAGTCAGTACACACATTAGCTATCCTACAGATTCAGTGTGAAGTCAGTACACACATTGGATATCCTACTGATTCAGTGTAAAGTCAGTACACACAATGGCTATCCTACTGATTCAGTGTCAAGTCAGTACACACAATGGATATCCTACTGATTCAGTGTGAAGTCAATACACACATTAGCTATCCTACTGATTCACTGTGAAGTCAGTACACACATTGGCTATCCTACTGATTCAGTGTGAAGTCAGTACACACAATGGCTAACCTACAGATTCAGTGTCAAGTCAGTACACACATTGGCTATCCTACTGATTTGGTGTGAAGTCAGTACACTCAGTGGCTATCCTACTGATTCGGTGTGAAGTCAGTACACACATTAGCTATCCTAATGATTCTGTGTGAAGTCAGTACACACAATGGCTATCCTACTGATTCGGTGTGAAGTCAGTACACACAGTGGCTAACCAACTGATTCAATGTCAAGTCAGTACACACAGTGGCTATCCTACTGATTCAGTGTGAAGTCAGTACACACAGTGGCTATCCTACTGATTCAGTGTCAAGTTAGTACACACAGTGGATATCCTACTGATTCAGTGTGAAGTCAGTACACACAATGGCTATCCTACTGATTCAGTGTGAAATCAGTACACACAATGGATATCCTACTGATTCAGTGTGAAGTCAGTACAGACAATGGATATCCTACTGATTCAGTGTGAAGTCAGTACACACAGTGGCTATCCTACTGATTCAGTGTGAAGTCAGTACACACGATGGCTATCCTACTGATTCAGTTTCAAGTCAGTACACACAGTGGCTATCCTACTGATTCAGTGTGAAGTCAGTACACACAATGGCTATCCTACTGATTTGGTGTGAAGTCAGTACACTCAGTGGCTATCCTACTGATTCGGTGTGAAGTCAGTACACACATTAGCTATCCTAATGATTTAGTGTGAAGTCAGTACACACATTGGCTATCCTACTGATTCAGTGTGAAGTCAGTACACACAGTGGCTATCCTACTGATTCAATGTCAAGTCAGTACACACAGTGGCTATCCTACTGATTCAGTGTGAAGTCAGTACACACAGTGGCTATCCTACTGATTCAGTGCGATGTCAGTACACACAGTGGCTAGCCTACTGATTCAGTGCGATGTCAGTACACACAGTGGCTATCCTACTGATTCAGTGTGAAGTCAGTACACACAGTGGCTATCCTACTGATTCAATGTCAAGTCAGTACACACAGTGGCTATCCTACTGATTCAGTGTGAAGTCAGTACACACAGTGGCTATCCTATTGATTCAGTGTGAAGTCAGTACACACATTGGCTATCCTACTGGTTCAATGTCAAGTCAGTACACAGTGGCTGTCCTACTGACTCAGTTTCAAGTCAGTACACACATTGGCTATCCTACTGATTCAGTGTGAAGTCAGTACACACAGTGGCTATCCTACTGATTCAGTGTGAAGTCAGTACACACGATGGCTATCCTACTGATTCAGTTTCAAGTCAGTACACACATTGGCTATCCTACTGATTCAGTGTGAAGTCAGTACACACAGTGGCTATCCTACTGATTCAATGTCAAGTCAGTACACACAGTGGCTATCCTACTGATTCAGTGTGAAGTCAGTACACACAGTGGCTATCCTACTGATTCAGTGCGATGTCAGTACACACAGTGGCTATCCTACTGATTCAGTGCGATGTCAGTACACACAGTGGCTATCCTACTGATTCAGTGTGAAGTCAGTACACACAGTGGCTATCCTACTGATTCAATATCAAGTCAGTACACACAGTGGCTATCCTACTGATTCAGTGTGAAGTCAGTACACACAGTGGCTATCCTACTGATTCAGTGTGAAGTCAGTACACACATTGGCTATCCTACTGATTCAATGTCAAGTCAATACACAGTGGCTGTCCTACTGACTCAGTGCGATGTCAGTACACACAGTGGCTATCCTACTGATTCAGTGTGATGTCAGTACACACAGTGGCTATCCTACTGATTCAGTGTGAAGTCAGTACACACATTGGCTACCCTACTGATTCTATGTCAAGTCAGTACACACTGGCTATCCTACTGACTCAGTGCGATGTCAGTACACACAGTGGCTATCCTACTGATTCAGTGCGATGTCAGTACACACAGTGGCTATCCTACTGATTCAGTGTGAAGTCAGTACACACAGTGGCTATCCTACTGATTCAATGTCAAGTCAGTACACACAGTGGCTATCCTACTGATTCAGTGTGAAGTCAGTACAAACATTGGCTATCCTACTGATTCAGTGTGAAGTCAGTACACACATTAGCTATCCTACTGATTCAGTGTGAAGTCAGTACACACATTGGATATCCTACTGATTCAGTGTAAAGTCAGTACACACAATGGCTATCCTACTGATTCAGTGTCAAGTCAGTACACACAATGGATATCCTACTGATTCAGTGTGAAGTCAATACACACATTAGCTATCCTACTGATTCACTGTGAAGTCAGTACACACATTGGCTATCCTACTGATTCAGTGTGAAGTCAGTACACACAATGGCTAACCTACAGATTCAGTGTCAAGTCAGTACACACATTGGCTATCCTACTGATTTGGTGTGAACTCAGTACACTCAGTGGCTATCCTTCTGATTCGGTGTGAAGTCAGTACACACATTAGCTATCCTAATGATTCCGTGTGAAGTCAGTACACACAATGGCTATCCTACTGATTCGGTGTGAAGTCAGTACACACAGTGGCTATCCTACTGATTCAATGTCAAGTCAGTACACACAGTGGCTATCCTACTGATTCAGTGTGAAGTCAGTACACACAGTGGCTATCCTACTGATTTAGTGTCAAGTTAGTACACACAGTGGCTATCCTACTGATTCAGTGTGAAGTCAGTACACACAATGGCTATCCTACTGATTCAGTGTGAAATCAGTCCACACAATGGATATCCTACTGATTCAGTGTGAAGTCAGTACACACAGTGGATATCCTACTGATTCAGTGTGAAGTCAGTACACACAGTGGCTATCCTACTGATTCAGTGTGAAGTCAGTACACACGATGGCTATCCTACTGATTCAGTTTCAAGTCAGTACACACAGTGGCTATCCTACTGATTCAGTGTGAAGTCAGTACACACAATGGCTATCCTACTGATTTGGTGTGAAGTCAGTACACTCAGTGGCTATCCTACTGATTCGGTGTGAAGTCAGTACACACATTAGCTATCCTAATGATTTAGTGTGAAGTCAGTACACACATTGGCTATCCTACTGATTCAGTGTGAAGTCAGTACACACAGTGGCTATCCTACTGATTCAATGTCAAGTCAGTACACACAGTGGCTATCCTACTGATTCAGTGTGAAGTCAGTACACACAGTGGCTATCCTACTGATTCAGTGCGATGTCAGTACACACAGTGGCTATCCTACTGATTCAGTGCGATGTCAGTACACAAAGTGGCTATCCTACTGATTCAGTGTGAAGTCAGTACACACAGTGGCTATCCTACTGATTCAGTGCGATGTCAGTACACACAGTGGCTATCCTTCTGATTCGGTGTGAAGTCAGTACACACAGTGGCTATCCTACTGATTCAGTGTGAAGTCAGTACACACAGTATCTATCCTACTGATTCAGTGTGAAGTCAGTACACACAGTGGCCATCCTACTGATTCAGTGTGAAGTCAGTACACACAGTGGCTATCCTACTGATTCAGTGTGAAGTCAGTACACACTGGCTATCCTACTGACTCAGTGCGATGTCAGTACACACAGTGGCTATCCTACTGATTCAGTGCGATGTCAGTACACACAGTGGCTATCCTACTGATTCAGTGTGAAGTCAGTACACACAGTGGCTATCCTACTGATTCAATGTCAAGTCAGTACACACAGTGGCTATCCTACTGATTCAGTGTGAAGTCAGTACAAACATTGGCTATCCTACTGATTCAGTGTGAAGTCAGTACACACATTAGCTATCCTACTGATTCAGTGTAAAGTCAGTACACACAATGGCTATCCTACTGATTCAGTGTCAAGTCAGTACACACAATGGATATCCTACTGATTCAGTGTGAAGTCAATACACACATTAGCTATCCTACTGATTCACTGTGAAGTCAGTACACACATTGCCTATCCTACTGATTCAGTGTGAAGTCAGTACACACAATGGCTAACCTACAGATTCAGTGTCAAGTCAGTACACACATTGGCTATCCTACTGATTTGGTGTGAACTCAGTACACTCAGTGGCTATCCTTCTGATTCGGTGTGAAGTCAGTACACACATTAGCTATCCTAATGATTCCGTGTGAAGTCAGTACACACAATGGCTATCCTACTGATTCGGTGTGAAGTCAGTACACACAGTGGCTATCCTACTGATTCAATGTCAAGTCAGTACACACAGTGGCTATCCTACTGATTCAGTGTGAAGTCAGTACACACAGTGGCTATCCTACTGATTTAGTGTCAACTTAGTACACACAGTGGCTATCCTACTGATTCAGTGTGAAGTCAGTACACACAATGGCTATCCTACTGATTCAGTGTGAAATCAGTACACACAATGGATATCCTACTGATTCAGTGTGAAGTCAGTACACACAGTGGATATCCTACTGATTCAGTGTGAAGTCAGTACACACAGTGGCTATCCTACTGATTCAGTGTGAAGTCAGTACACACGATGGCTATCCTACTGATTCAGTTTCAAGTCAGTACACACAGTGGCTATCCTACTGATTCAGTGTGAAGTCAGTACACACAATGGCTATCCTACTGATTTGGTGTGAAGTCAGTACACTCAGTGGCTATCCTACTGATTCGGTGTGAAGTCAGTACACACATTAGCTATCCTAATGATTTAGTGTGAAGTCAGTACACACATTGGCTATCCTACTGATTCAGTGTGAAGTCAGTACACACAGTGGCTATCCTACTGATTCAATGTCAAGTCAGTACACACAGTGGCTATCCTACTGATTCAGTGTGAAGTCAGTACACACAGTGGCTATCCTACTGATTCAGTGCGATGTCAGTACACACAGTGGCTATCCTACTGATTCAGTGCGATGTCAGTACACACAGTGGCTATCCTACTGATTCAGTGTGAAGTCAGTACACACAGTGGCTATCCTACTGATTCAGTGCGATGTCAGTACACACAGTGGCTATCCTTCTGATTTGGTGTGAAGTCAGTACACACAGTGGCTATCCTACTGATTCAGTGTGAAGTCAGTACACACAGTATCTATCCTACTGATTCAGTGTGAAGTCAGTACACACAGTGGCCATCCTACTGATTCAGTGTGAAGTCAGTACACACAGTGACTATCTTACTGATTCAATGTTAAGTCAGTACACACAGTGGCTATCCTACTGATTCAGTGTGAAGTCAGTACACGCAGTGGCTATCCTACTGATTTAATGTCAAGTCAGTACACGCAGTGGCTATCCTACTGATTCAGTGTGAAGTTAGTACACGCAGTGGCTATCATACTGATTCAGTGTGAAGTCAGTACATGCAGTGGCATTCGTACTGATTCAATGTCAAGTCAGTACACACAGTGGCTATCCTACTGATTTAGTGTGAAGTCAGTACACACCTTGGCTATCCTACTGATTCAGTGTGAAGTCGGTACACACAGTGGCTATCCTACTGATTTAATGTCAAGTTAGTACACACAGTGGCTATCCTACTGATTCAGTGTGAAGTCAGTACACACAATGGCTATCCTACTGATTCAGTGTGAAGTCAGTACACACAGTGGCTATCCTACTGATTCAGTGTGAAGTCAGTACACACATTGGCTATCCTACTGATTCAATGTCAAGTCAGTACACACAGTGGCTATCCTACTGATTCAGTGTGAAGTCAGTACACACAGTGGCTATCCTACTGATTCAGTGTGAAGTCAGTACACACATTGGCTATCCTACTGATTCAATGTCAAGTCAGTACACACAGTGGCTATCCTACTGATTCAGTGTGAAGTCAGTACACACAGTGGCTATCCTACTGATTCAGTGTGATGTCAGTACACACAGTGGCTATCCTACTGATTCAGTGCGATGTCAGTACACACAGTGGCTATCCTACTGATTCAGTGTGAAGTCAGTACACACAGTGGCTATCCTACTGATTCAATGTCAAGTCAGTACACACAGTGGCTATCCTACTGATTCAGTGTGAAGTCAGTACACACATTGGCTATCCTACTGATTCAGTGTGAAGTCAGTACACACATTAGCTATCCTACTGATTCAGTGTGAAGTCAGTACAGACATTGGATATCCTACTGATTCAGTGTAAAGTCAGTACACACAATGGATATCCTACTGATTCAGTGTGAAGTCAATACACACATTAGCTATCCTACTGATTCACTGTGAAGTCAGTACACACATTGGCTATCCTACTGATTCAGTGTGAAGTCAGTACACACAATGGCTATCCTACTGATTCGGTGTGAAGTCAGTACACACAGTGGCTATCCTACTGATTCAATGTCAAGTCAGTACACACAGTGGCTATCCTACTGATTCAGTGTGAAGTCAGTACACACAGTGGCTATCCTACTGATTTAGTGTCAAGTTAGTACACACAGTGGCTATCCTACTGATTCAGTGTGAAGTCAGTACACACAGTGGCTATCCTACTGATTCAGTGTGAAGTCAGTACACACAGTGGCTATCCTACTGATTCAATGTCAAGTCAGTACACACAGTGGCTATCCTACTGATTCAGTGTGAAGTCAGTACACACAGTGGCTATCCTACTGATTCAGTGTGAAGTCAGTACACACATTAGCTATCCTACTGATTCAGTGTGAAGTCAGTACACACATTGGATATCCTACTGATTCAGTGTAAAGTCAGTACACACAATGGCTATCCTACTGATTCAGTGTCAAGTCAGTACACACAATGGATATCCTACTGATTCAGTGTGAAGTCAATACACACATTAGCTATCCTACTGATTCACTGTGAAGTCAGTACACACATTGGCTATCCTACTGATTCAGTGTGAAGTCAGTACACACAATGGCTAACCTACAGATTCAGTGTCAAGTCAGTACACACATTGGCTATCCTACTGATTTGGTGTGAAGTCAGTACACTCAGTGGCTATCCTACTGATTCGGTGTGAAGTCAGTACACACATTAGCTATCCTAATGATTCTGTGTGAAGTCAGTACACACAATGGCTATCCTACTGATTCGGTGTGAAGTCAGTACACACAGTGGCTAACCAACTGATTCAATGTCAAGTCAGTACACACAGTGGCTATCCTACTGATTCAGTGTGAAGTCAGTACACACAGTGGCTATCCTACTGATTCAGTGTCAAGTTAGTACACACAGTGGCTATCCTACTGATTCAGTGTGAAGTCAGTACACACAATGGCTATCCTACTGATTCAGTGTGAAATCAGTACACACAATGGATATCCTACTGATTCAGTGTGAAGTCAGTACACACAATGGATATCCTACTGATTCAGTGTGAAGTCAGTACACACAGTGGCTATCCTACTGATTCAGTGTGAAGTCAGTACACACGATGGCTATCCTACTGATTCAGTTTCAAGTCAGTACACACAGTGGCTATCCTACTGATTCAGTGTGAAGTCAGTACACACAATGGCTATCCTACTGATTTGGTGTGAAGTCAGTACACTCAGTGGCTATCCTACTGATTCGGTGTGAAGTCAGTACACACATTAGCTATCCTAATGATTTAGTGTGAAGTCAGTACACACATTGGCTATCCTACTGATTCAGTGTGAAGTCAGTACACACAGTGGCTATCCTACTGATTCAATGTCAAGTCAGTACACACAGTGGCTATCCTACTGATTCAGTGTGAAGTCAGTACACACAGTGGCTATCCTACTGATTCAGTGCGATATCAGTACACACAGTGGCTAGCCTACTGATTCAGTGCGATGTCAGTACACACAGTGGCTATCCTACTGATTCAGTGTGAAGTCAGTACACACAGTGGCTATCCTACTGATTCAATGTCAAGTCAGTACACACAGTGGCTATCCTATTGATTCAGTGTGAAGTCAGTACACACAGTGGCTATCCTACTGATTCAGTGTGAAGTCAGTACACACGATGGCTATCCTACTGATTCAGTTTCAAGTCAGTACACACATTGGCTATCCTACTGATTCAGTGTGAAGTCAGTACACACAGTGGCTATCCTACTGATTCAATGTCAAGTCAGTACACACAGTGGCTATCCTACTGATTGAGTGTGAAGTCAGTACACACAGTGGCTATCCTACTGATTCAGTGCGATGTCAGTACACACATTAGCTATCCTAATGATTTAGTGTGAAGTCAGTACACACATTGGCTATCCTACTGATTCAGTGTGAAGTCAGTACACACAGTGGCTATCCTACTGATTCAATGTCAAGTCAGTACACACAGTGGCTATCCTACTGATTCAGTGTGAAGTCAGTACACACAGTGGCTATCCTACTGATTCAGTGCGATGTCAGTACACACAGTGGCTAGCCTACTGATTCAATGCGATGTCAGTACACACAGTGGCTATCCTACTGATTCAGTGTGAAGTCAGTACACACAGTGGCTATCCTACTGATTCAATGTCAAGTCAGTACACACAGTGGCTATCCTACTGATTCAGTGTGAAGTCAGTACACACAGTGGCTATCCTACTGATTCAGTGTGAAGTCAGTACACACGATGGCTATCCTACTGATTCAGTTTCAAGTCAGTACACACATTGGCTATCCTACTGATTCAGTGTGAAGTCAGTACACACAGTGGCTATCCTACTGATTCAATGTCAAGTCAGTACACACAGTGGCTATCCTACTGATTGAGTGTGAAGTCAGTACACACAGTGGCTATCCTACTGATTGAGTGCGATGTCAGTACACACAGTGGCTATCCTACTGATTCAGTGCGATGTCAGTACACACAGTGGCTATCCTACTGATTCAATGTCAAGTCAGAACACACAGTGGCTATCCTACTGATTCAGTGTGAAGTCAGTACACACAGTGGCTATCCTACTGATTCAGTGTGAAGTCAGTACACACATTGGCTATCCTACTGATTCAATGTCAAGTCAGTACACAGTGGCTGTCCTACTGACTCAGTGCGATGTCAGTACACACAGTGGCTATCCTACTGATTCAGTGTGATGTCAGTACACACAGTGGCTATCCTACTGATTCAGTGTGAAGTCAGTACACACATTGGCTACCCTACTGATTCTATGTCAAGTCAGTACACACTGGCTATCCTACTGACTCAGTGCGATGTCAGTACACACAGTGGCTATCCTACTGATTCAGTGCGATGTCAGTACACACAGTGGCTATCCTACTGATTCAGTGTGAAGTCAGTACACACAGTGGCTATCCTACTGATTCAGTGTGAAGTCAGTACACACAGTGGCTATCCTACTGATTCAATGTCAAGTCAGTACACACAGTGGCTATCCTACTGATTCAGTGTGAAGTCAGTACAAACATTGGCTATCCTACTGATTCAGTGTGAAGTCAGTACACACATTAGCTATCCTACTGATTCAGTGTGAAGTCAGTACACACATTGGATATCCTACTGATTCAGTGTAAAGTCAGTACACACAATGGCTATCCTACTGATTCAGTGTCAAGTCAGTACACACAATGGATATCCTACTGATTCAGTGTGAAGTCAATACACACATTAGCTATCCTACTGATTCACTGTGAAGTCAGTACACACATTGGCTATCCTACTGATTCAGTGTGAAGTCAGTACACACAATGGCTAACCTACAGATTCAGTGTCAAGTCAGTACACACATTGGCTATCCTACTGATTTGGTGCGAACTCAGTACACTCAGTGGCTATCCTACTGATTCGGTGTGAAGTCAGTACACACATTAGCTATCCTAATGATTCCGTGTGAAGTCAGTACACACAATGGCTATCCTACTGATTCGGTGTGATGTCAGTACACACAGTGGCTATCCTACTGATTCAATGTCAAGTCAGTACACACAGTGGCTATCCTACTGATTCAGTGTGAAGTCAGTACACACAGTGGCTATCCTACTGATTTAATGTCAAGTTAGTACACACAGTGGCTATCCTACTGATTCAGTGTGAAGTCAGTACACACAATGGCTATCCTACTGATTCAGTGTGAAATCAGTACACACATGGATATCCTACTGATTCAGTGTGAAGTCAGTACACACAGTGGATATCCTACTGATTCAGTGTGAAGTCAGTACACACAGTGGCTATCCTACTGATTCAGTGTGAAGTCAGTACACACGATGGCTATCCTACTGATTCAGTTTCAAGTCAGTACACACAGTGGCTATCCTACTGATTCAGTGTGAAGTCAGTACACACAATGGCTATCCTACTGATTTGGTGTGAAGTCAGTACACTCAGTGGCTATCCTACTGATTCGGTGTGAAGTCAGTACACACATTAGCTATCCTAATGATTTAGTGTGAAGTCAGTACACACATTGGCTATCCTACTGATTCAGTGTGAAGTCAGTACACACAGTGGCTATCCTACTGATTCAATGTCAAGTCAGTACACACAGTGGCTATCCTACTGATTCAGTGTGAAGTCAGTACACACAGTGGCTATCCTACTGATTCAGTGCGATGTCAGTACACACAGTGGCTATCCTACTGATTCAGTGCGATGTCAGTACACACAGTGGCTATCCTACTGATTCAGTGTGAAGTCAGTACACACAGTGGCTATCCTACTGATTCAGTGCGATGTCAGTACACACAGTGGCTATCCTTCTGATTTGGTGTGAAGTCAGTACACACAGTGGCTATCCTACTGATTCAGTGTGAAGTCAGTACACACAGTATCTATCCTACTGATTCAGTGTGAAGTCAGTACACACAGTGGCCATCCTACTGATTCAGTGTGAAGTCAGTACACACAGTGACTATCTTACTGATTCAATGTTAAGTCAGTACACACAGTGGCTATCCTACTGATTCAGTGTGAAGTCAGTACACGCAGTGGCTATCCTACTGATTTAATGTCAAGTCAGTACACGCAGTGGCTATCCTACTGATTCAGTGTGAAGTTAGTACACGCAGTGGCTATCATACTGATTCAGTGTGAAGTCAGTACATGCAGTGGCATTCGTACTGATTCAATGTCAAGTCAGTACACACAGTGGCTATCCTACTGATTTAGTGTGAAGTCAGTACACACCTTGGCTATCCTACTGATTCAGTGTGAAGTCGGTACACACAGTGGCTATCCTACTGATTTAATGTCAAGTTAGTACACACAGTGGCTATCCTACTGATTCAGTGTGAAGTCAGTACACACAATGGCTATCCTACTGATTCAGTGTGAAGTCAGTACACACAGTGGCTATCCTACTGATTCAGTGTGAAGTCAGTACACACATTGGCTATCCTACTGATTCAATGTCAAGTCAGTACACACAGTGGCTATCCTACTGATTCAGTGTGAAGTCAGTACACACAGTGGCTATCCTACTGATTCAGTGTGAAGTCAGTACACACATTGGCTATCCTACTGATTCAATGTCAAGTCAGTACACACAGTGGCTATCCTACTGATTCAGTGTGAAGTCAGTACACACAGTGGCTATCCTACTGATTCAGTGTGATGTCAGTACACACAGTGGCTATCCTACTGATTCAGTGCGATGTCAGTACACACAGTGGCTATCCTACTGATTCAGTGTGAAGTCAGTACACACAGTGGCTATCCTACTGATTCAATGTCAAGTCAGTACACACAGTGGCTATCCTACTGATTCAGTGTGAAGTCAGTACACACATTGGCTATCCTACTGATTCAGTGTGAAGTCAGTACACACATTAGCTATCCTACTGATTCAGTGTGAAGTCAGTACAGACATTGGATATCCTACTGATTCAGTGTAAAGTCAGTACACACAATGGATATCCTACTGATTCAGTGTGAAGTCAATACACACATTAGCTATCCTACTGATTCACTGTGAAGTCAGTACACACATTGGCTATCCTACTGATTCAGTGTGAAGTCAGTACACACAATGGCTATCCTACTGATTCGGTGTGAAGTCAGTACACACAGTGGCTATCCTACTGATTCAATGTCAAGTCAGTACACACAGTGGCTATCCTACTGATTCAGTGTGAAGTCAGTACACACAGTGGCTATCCTACTGATTTAGTGTCAAGTTAGTACACACAGTGGCTATCCTACTGATTCAGTGTGAAGTCAGTACACACAGTGGCTATCCTACTGATTCAGTGTGAAGTCAGTACACACAGTGGCTATCCTACTGATTCAATGTCAAGTCAGTACACACAGTGGCTATCCTACTGATTCAGTGTGAAGTCAGTACACACAGTGGCTATCCTACTGATTCAGTGTGAAGTCAGTACACACATTAGCTATCCTACTGATTCAGTGTGAAGTCAGTACACACATTGGATATCCTACTGATTCAGTGTAAAGTCAGTACACACAATGGCTATCCTACTGATTCAGTGTCAAGTCAGTACACACAATGGATATCCTACTGATTCAGTGTGAAGTCAATACACACATTAGCTATCCTACTGATTCACTGTGAAGTCAGTACACACATTGGCTATCCTACTGATTCAGTGTGAAGTCAGTACACACAATGGCTAACCTACAGATTCAGTGTCAAGTCAGTACACACATTGGCTATCCTACTGATTTGGTGTGAAGTCAGTACACTCAGTGGCTATCCTACTGATTCGGTGTGAAGTCAGTACACACATTAGCTATCCTAATGATTCTGTGTGAAGTCAGTACACACAATGGCTATCCTACTGATTCGGTGTGAAGTCAGTACACACAGTGGCTAACCAACTGATTCAATGTCAAGTCAGTACACACAGTGGCTATCCTACTGATTCAGTGTGAAGTCAGTACACACAGTGGCTATCCTACTGATTCAGTGTCAAGTTAGTACACACAGTGGCTATCCTACTGATTCAGTGTGAAGTCAGTACACACAATGGCTATCCTACTGATTCAGTGTGAAATCAGTACACACAATGAATATCCTACTGATTCAGTGTGAAGTCAGTACACACAATGGATATCCTACTGATTCAGTGTGAAGTCAGTACACACAGTGGCTATCCTACTGATTCAGTGTGAAGTCAGTACACACGATGGCTATCCTACTGATTCAGTTTCAAGTCAGTACACACAGTGGCTATCCTACTGATTCAGTGTGAAGTCAGTACACACAATGGCTATCCTACTGATTTGGTGTGAAGTCAGTACACTCAGTGGCTATCCTACTGATTCGGTGTGAAGTCAGTACACACATTAGCTATCCTAATGATTTAGTGTGAAGTCAGTACACACATTGGCTATCCTACTGATTCAGTGTGAAGTCAGTACACACAGTGGCTATCCTACTGATTCAATGTCAAGTCAGTACACACAGTGGCTATCCTACTGATTCAGTGTGAAGTCAGTACACACAGTGGCTATCCTACTGATTCAGTGCGATATCAGTACACACAGTGGCTAGCCTACTGATTCAGTGCGATGTCAGTACACACAGTGGCTATCCTACTGATTCAGTGTGAAGTCAGTACACACAGTGGCTATCCTACTGATTCAATGTCAAGTCAGTACACACAGTGGCTATCCTATTGATTCAGTGTGAAGTCAGTACACACAGTGGCTATCCTACTGATTCAGTGTGAAGTCAGTACACACGATGGCTATCCTACTGATTCAGTTTCAAGTCAGTACACACATTGGCTATCCTACTGATTCAGTGTGAAGTCAGTACACACAGTGGCTATCCTACTGATTCAATGTCAAGTCAGTACACACAGTGGCTATCCTACTGATTGAGTGTGAAGTCAGTACACACAGTGGCTATCCTACTGATTCAGTGCGATGTCAGTACACACATTAGCTATCCTAATGATTTAGTGTGAAGTCAGTACACACATTGGCTATCCTACTGATTCAGTGTGAAGTCAGTACACACAGTGGCTATCCTACTGATTCAATGTCAAGTCAGTACACACAGTGGCTATCCTACTGATTCAGTGTGAAGTCAGTACACACAGTGGCTATCCTACTGATTCAGTGCGATGTCAGTACACACAGTGGCTAGCCTACTGATTCAATGCGATGTCAGTACACACAGTGGCTATCCTACTGATTCAGTGTGAAGTCAGTACACACAGTGGCTATCCTACTGATTCAATGTCAAGTCAGTACACACAGTGGCTATCCTACTGATTCAGTGTGAAGTCAGTACACACAGTGGCTATCCTACTGATTCAGTGTGAAGTCAGTACACACGATGGCTATCCTACTGATTCAGTTTCAAGTCAGTACACACATTGGCTATCCTACTGATTCAGTGTGAAGTCAGTACACACAGTGGCTATCCTACTGATTCAATGTCAAGTCAGTACACACAGTGGCTATCCTACTGATTGAGTGTGAAGTCAGTACACACAGTGGCTATCCTACTGATTGAGTGCGATGTCAGTACACACAGTGGCTATCCTACTGATTCAGTGCGATGTCAGTACACACAGTGGCTATCCTACTGATTCAATGTCAAGTCAGAACACACAGTGGCTATCCTACTGATTCAGTGTGAAGTCAGTACACACAGTGGCTATCCTACTGATTCAGTGTGAAGTCAGTACACACATTGGCTATCCTACTGATTCAATGTCAAGTCAGTACACAGTGGCTGTCCTACTGACTCAGTGCGATGTCAGTACACACAGTGGCTATCCTACTGATTCAGTGTGATGTCAGTACACACAGTGGCTATCCTACTGATTCAGTGTGAAGTCAGTACACACATTGGCTACCCTACTGATTCTATGTCAAGTCAGTACACACTGGCTATCCTACTGACTCAGTGCGATGTCAGTACACACAGTGGCTATCCTACTGATTCAGTGCGATGTCAGTACACACAGTGGCTATCCTACTGATTCAGTGTGAAGTCAGTACACACAGTGGCTATCCTACTGATTCAGTGTGAAGTCAGTACACACAGTGGCTATCCTACTGATTCAATGTCAAGTCAGTACACACAGTGGCTATCCTACTGATTCAGTGTGAAGTCAGTACAAACATTGGCTATCCTACTAATTCAGTGTGAAGTCAGTACACACATTAGCTATCCTACTGATTCAGTGTGAAGTCAGTACACACATTGGATATCCTACTGATTCAGTGTAAAGTCAGTACACACAATGGCTATCCTACTGATTCAGTGTCAAGTCAGTACACACAATGGATATCCTACTGATTCAGTGTGAAGTCAATACACACATTAGCTATCCTACTGATTCACTGTGAAGTCAGTACACACATTGGCTATCCTACTGATTCAGTGTGAAGTCAGTACACACAATGGCTAACCTACAGATTCAGTGTCAAGTCAGTACACACATTGGCTATCCTACTGATTTGGTGCGAACTCAGTACACTCAGTGGCTATCCTACTGATTCGGTGTGAAGTCAGTACACACATTAGCTATCCTAATGATTCCGTGTGAAGTCAGTACACACAATGGCTATCCTACTGATTCGGTGTGAAGTCAGTACACACAGTGGCTATCCTACTGATTCAATGTCAAGTCAGTACACACAGTGGCTATCCTACTGATTCAGTGTGAAGTCAGTACACACAGTGGCTATCCTACTGATTAAATGTCAAGTTAGTACACACAGTGGCTATCCTACTGATTCAGTGTGAAGTCAGTACACACAATGGCTATCCTACTGATTCAGTGTGAAATCAGTACACACATGGATATCCTACTGATTCAGTGTGAAGTCAGTACACACAGTGGATATCCTACTGATTCAGTGTGAAGTCAGTACACACAGTGGCTATCCTACTGATTCAGTGTGAAGTCAGTACACACGATGGCTATCCTACTGATTCAGTTTCAAGTCAGTACACACAGTGGCTATCCTACTGATCCAGTGTGAAGTCAGTACACACAATGGCTATCCTACTGATTTGGTGTGAAGTCAGTACACTCAGTGGCTATCCTACTGATTCGGTGTGAAGTCAGTACACACATTAGCTATCCTAATGATTTAGTGTGAAGTCAGTACACACATTGGCTATCCTACTGATTCAGTGTGAAGTCAGTACACACAGTGGCTATCCTACTGATTCAATGTCAAGTCAGTACACACAGTGGCTATCCTACTGATTCAGTGTGAAGTCAGTACACACAGTGGCTATCCTACTGATTCAGTGCGATGTCAGTACACACAGTGGCTATCCTACTGATTCAGTGCGATGTCAGTACACACAGTGGCTATCCTACTGATTCAGTGTGAAGTCAGTACACACAGTGGCTATCCTACTGATTCAGTGCGATGTCAGTACACACAGTGGTTATCCTTCTGATTCGGTGTGAAGTCAGTACACACAGTGGCTATCCTACTGATTCAGTGTGAAGTCAGTACACACAGTATCTATCCTACTGATTCAGTGTGAAGTCAGTACACACAGTGGCCATCCTACTGATTCAGTGTGAAGTCAGTACACACAGTGACTATCTTACTGATTCAATGTTAAGTCAGTACACACAGTGGCTATCCTACTGATTCAGTGTGAAGTCAGTACACACAATGGCTATCCTACTGATTCAGTGTGAAATCAGTACACACAATGGATATCCTACTGATTCAGTGTGAAGTCAGTACACACAATGGATATCCTACTGATTCAGTGTGAAGTCAGTACACACAGTGGCTATCCTACTGATTCAGTGTGAAGTCAGTACACACGATGGCTATCCTACTGATTCAGTTTCAAGTCAGTACACACAGTGGCTATCCTACTGATTCAGTGTGAAGTCAGTACACACAGTGGCTATCCTACTGATTCAGTGTCAAGTTAGTACACACAGTGGCTATCCTACTGATTCAGTGTGAAGTCAGTACACACAATGGCTATCCTACTGATTCAGTGTGAAATCAGTACACACAATGGATATCCTACTGATTCAGTGTGAAGTCAGTACACACAATGGATATCCTACTGATTCAGTGTGAAGTCAGTACACACAGTGGCTATCCTACTGATTCAGTGTGAAGTCAGTACACACGATGGCTATCCTACTGATTCAGTTTCAAGTCAGTACACACAGTGGCTATCCTACTGATTCAGTGTGAAGTCAGTACACACAATGGCTATCCTACTGATTTGGTGTGAAGTCAGTACACTCAGTGGCTATCCTACTGATTCGGTGTGAAGTCAGTACACACATTAGCTATCCTAATGATTTAGTGTGAAGTCAGTACACACATTGGCTATCCTACTGATTCAGTGTGAAGTCAGTACACACAGTGGCTATCCTACTGATTCAATGTCAAGTCAGTACACACAGTGGCTATCCTACTGATTCAGTGTGAAGTCAGTACACACAGTGGCTATCCTACTGATTCAGTGCGATGTCAGTACACACAGTGGCTAGCCTACTGATTCAGTGCGATGTCAGTACACACAGTGGCTATCCTACTGATTCAGTGTGAAGTCAGTACACACAGTGGCTATCCTACTGATTCAATGTCAAGTCAGTACACACAGTGGCTATCCTACTGATTCAGTGTGAAGTCAGTACACACAGTGGCTATCCTACTGATTCAGTGTGAAGTCAGTACACACGATGGCTATCCTACTGATTCAGTTTCAAGTCAGTACAAACATTGGCTATCCTACTGATTCAGTGTGAAGTCAGTACACACAGTGGCTATCCTACTGATTCAATGTCAAGTCAGTACACACAGTGGCTATCCTACTGATTGAGTGTGAAGTCAGTACACACAGTGGCTATCCTACTGATTCAGTGCGATGTCAGTACACACATTAGCTATCCTAATGATTTAGTGTGAAGTCAGTACACACATTGGCTATCCTACTGATTCAGTGTGAAGTCAGTACACACAGTGGCTATCCAACTGATTCAATGTCAAGTCAGTACACACAGTGGCTATCCTACTGATTCAGTGTGAAGTCAGTACACACAGTGGCTATCCTACTGATTCAGTGCGATGTCAGTACACACAGTGGCTAGCCTACTGATTCAATGCGATGTCAGTACACACAGTGGCTATCCTACTGATTCAGTGTGAAGTCAGTACACACAGTGGCTATCCTACTGATTCAATGTCAAGTCAGTACACACAGTGGCTATCCTACTGATTCAGTGTGAAGTCAGTACACACAGTGGCTATCCTACTGATTCAGTGTGAAGTCAGTACACACGATGGCTATCCTACTGATTCAGTTTCAAGTCAGTACACACATTGGCTATCCTACTGATTCAGTGTGAAGTCAGTACACACAGTGGCTATCCTACTGATTCAATGTCAAGTCAGTACACACAGTGGCTATCCTACTGATTGAGTGTGAAGTCAGTACACACAGTGGCTATCCTACTGATTGAGTGCGATGTCAGTACACACAGTGGCTATCCTACTGATTCAGTGCGATGTCAGTACACACAGTGGCTATCCTACTGATTCAATGTCAAGTCAGAACACACAGTGGCTATCCTACTGATTCAGTGTGAAGTCAGTACACACAGTGGCTATCCTACTGATTCAATGTCAAGTCAGTACACAGTGGCTGTCCTACTGACTCAGTGCGATGTCAGTACACACAGTGGCTATCCTACTGATTCAGTGTGATGTCAGTACACACAGTGGCTATCCTACTGATTCAGTGTGAAGTCAGTACACACATTGGCTACCCTACTGATTCTATGTCAAGTCAGTACACACTGGCTATCCTACTGACTCAGTGCGATGTCAGTACACACAGTGGCTATCCTACTGATTCAGTGCGATGTCAGTACACACAGTGGCTATCCTACTGATTCAGTGTGAAGTCAGTACACACAGTGGCTATCCTACTGATTCAGTGTGAAGTCAGTACACACAGTGGCTATCCTACTGATTCAATGTCAAGTCAGTACACACAGTGGCTATCCTACTGATTCAGTGTGAAGTCAGTACAAACATTGGCTATCCTACTGATTCAGTGTGAAGTCAGTACACACATTAGCTATCCTACTGATTCAGTGTGAAGTCAGTACACACATTGGATATCCTACTGATTCAGTGTAAAGTCAGTACACACAATGGCTATCCTACTGATTCAGTGTCAAGTCAGTACACACAATGGATATCCTACTGATTCAGTGTGAAGTCAATACACACATTAGCTATCCTACTGATTCACTGTGAAGTCAGTACACACATTGGCTATCCTACTGATTCAGTGTGAAGTCAGTACACACAATGGCTAACCTACAGATTCAGTGTCAAGTCAGTACACACATTGGCTATCCTACTGATTTGGTGCGAACTCAGTACACTCAGTGGCTATCCTACTGATTCGGTGTGAAGTCAGTACACACATTAGCTATCCTAATGATTCCGTGTGAAGTCAGTACACACAATGGCTATCCTACTGATTCGGTGTGAAGTCAGTACACACAGTGGCTATCCTACTGATTCAATGTCAAGTCAGTACACACAGTGGCTATCCTACTGATTCAGTGTGAAGTCAGTACACACAGTGGCTATCCTACTGATTTAATGTCAAGTTAGTACACACAGTGGCTATCCTACTGATTCAGTGTGAAGTCAGTACACACAGTGGCTATCCTACTGATTCAATGTCAAGTCAGTACACAGTGGCTGTCCTACTGACTCAGTGCGATGTCAGTACACACAGTGGCTATCCTACTGATTCAGTGTGATGTCAGTACACACAGTGGCTATCCTACTGATTCAGTGTGAAGTCAGTACACACATTGGCTACCCTACTGATTCTATGTCAAGTCAGTACACACTGGCTATCCTACTGACTCAGTGCGATGTCAGTACACACAGTGGCTATCCTACTGATTCAGTGCGATGTCAGTACACACAGTGGCTATCCTACTGATTCAGTGTGAAGTCAGTACACACAGTGGCTATCCTACTGATTCAGTGTGAAGTCAGTACACACAGTGGCTATCCTACTGATTCAATGTCAAGTCAGTACACACAGTGGCTATCCTACTGATTCAGTGTGAAGTCAGTACAAACATTGGCTATCCTACTGATTCAGTGTGAAGTCAGTACACACATTAGCTATCCTACTGATTCAGTGTGAAGTCAGTACACACATTGGATATCCTACTGATTCAGTGTAAAGTCAGTACACACAATGGCTATCCTACTGATTCAGTGTGAAGTCAGTACACACAATGGCTAACCTACAGATTCAGTGTCAAGTCAGTACACACATTGGCTATCCTACTGATTTGGTGCGAACTCAGTACACTCAGTGGCTATCCTACTGATTCGGTGTGAAGTCAGTACACACATTAGCTATCCTAATGATTCCGTGTGAAGTCAGTACACACAATGGCTATCCTACTGATTCGGTGTGAAGTCAGTACACACAGTGGCTATCCTACTGATTCAATGTCAAGTCAGTACACACAGTGGCTATCCTACTGATTCAGTGTGAAGTCAGTACACACAGTGGCTATCCTACTGATTTAATGTCAAGTTAGTACACACAGTGGCTATCCTACTGATTCAGTGTGAAGTCAGTACACACAATGGCTATCCTACTGATTCAGTGTGAAATCAGTACACACATGGATATCCTACTGATTCAGTGTGAAGTCAGTACACACATTGGCTATCCTACTGATTCAGTGTGAAGTCAGTACACACGATGGCTATCCTACTGATTCAGTTTCAAGTCAGTACACACAGTGGCTATCCTACTGATTCAGTGTGAAGTCAGTACACACAATGGCTATCCTACTGATTTGGTGTGAAGTCAGTACACTCAGTGGCTATCCTACTGATTCGGTGTGAAGTCAGTACACACATTAGCTATCCTAATGATTTAGTGTGAAGTCAGTACACACATTGGCTATCCTACTGATTCAGTGTGAAGTCAGTACACACAGTGGCTATCCTACTGATTCAATGTCAAGTCAGTACACACAGTGGCTATCCTACTGATTCAGTGTGAAGTCAGTACACACAGTGGCTATCCTACTGATTCAGTGCGATGTCAGTACACACAGTGGCTATCCTACTGATTCAGTGCGATGTCAGTACACACAGTGGCTATCCTACTGATTCAGTGTGAAGTCAGTACACACAGTGGCTATCCTACTGATTCAGTGCGATGTCAGTACACACAGTGGTTATCCTTCTGATTCGGTGTGAAGTCAGTACACACAGTGGCTATCCTACTGATTCAGTGTGAAGTCAGTACACACAGTATCTATCCTACTGATTCAGTGTGAAGTCAGTACACACAGTGGCCATCCTACTGATTCAGTGTGAAGTCAGTACACACAGTGACTATCTTACTGATTCAATGTTAAGTCAGTACACACAGTGGCTATCCTACTGATTCAGTGTGAAGTCAGTACACACAATGGCTATCCTACTGATTCAGTGTGAAATCAGTACACACAATGGATATCCTACTGATTCAGTGTGAAGTCAGTACACACAATGGATATCCTACTGATTCAGTGTGAAGTCAGTACACACAGTGGCTATCCTACTGATTCAGTGTGAAGTCAGTACACACGATGGCTATCCTACTGATTCAGTTTCAAGTCAGTACACACAGTGGCTATCCTACTGATTCAGTGTGAAGTCAGTACACACAGTGGCTATCCTACTGATTCAGTGTCAAGTTAGTACACACAGTGGCTATCCTACTGATTCAGTGTGAAGTCAGTACACACAATGGCTATCCTACTGATTCAGTGTGAAATCAGTACACACAATGGATATCCTACTGATTCAGTGTGAAGTCAGTACACACAATGGATATCCTACTGATTCAGTGTGAAGTCAGTACACACAGTGGCTATCCTACTGATTCAGTGTGAAGTCAGTACACACGATGGCTATCCTACTGATTCAGTTTCAAGTCAGTACACACAGTGGCTATCCTACTGATTCAGTGTGAAGTCAGTACACACAATGGCTATCCTACTGATTTGGTGTGAAGTCAGTACACTCAGTGGCTATCCTACTGATTCGGTGTGAAGTCAGTACACACATTAGCTATCCTAATGATTTAGTGTGAAGTCAGTACACACATTGGCTATCCTACTGATTCAGTGTGAAGTCAGTACACACAGTGGCTATCCTACTGATTCAATGTCAAGTCAGTACACACAGTGGCTATCCTACTGATTCAGTGTGAAGTCAGTACACACAGTGGCTATCCTACTGATTCAGTGCGATGTCAGTACACACAGTGGCTAGCCTACTGATTCAGTGCGATGTCAGTACACACAGTGGCTATCCTACTGATTCAGTGTGAAGTCAGTACACACAGTGGCTATCCTACTGATTCAATGTCAAGTCAGTACACACAGTGGCTATCCTACTGATTCAGTGTGAAGTCAGTTCACACAGTGGCTATCCTACTGATTCAGTGTGAAGTCAGTACACACGATGGCTATCCTACTGATTCAGTTTCAAGTCAGTACACACATTGGCTATCCTACTGATTCAGTGTGAAGTCAGTACACACAGTGGCTATCCTACTGATTCAATGTCAAGTCAGTACACACAGTGGCTATCCTACTGATTGAGTGTGAAGTCAGTACACACAGTGGCTATCCTACTGATTCAGTGTGATGTCAGTACACACATTAGCTATCCTAATGATTTAGTGTGAAGTCAGTACACACATTGGCTATCCTACTGATTCAGTGTGAAGTCAGTACACACAGTGGCTATCCTACTGATTCAATGTCAAGTCAGTACACACAGTGGCTATCCTACTGATTCAGTGTGAAGTCAGTACACACAGTGGCTATCCTACTGATTCAGTGCGATGTCAGTACACACAGTGGCTAGCCTACTGATTCAATGCGATGTCAGTACACACAGTGGCTATCCTACTGATTCAGTGTGAAGTCAGTACACACAGTGGCTATCCTACTGATTCAATGTCAAGTCAGTACACACAGTGGCTATCCTACTGATTCAGTGTGAAGTCAGTACACACAGTGGCTATCCTACTGATTCAGTGTGAAGTCAGTCTACACGATGGCTATCCTACTGATTCAGTTTCAAGTCAGTACACACATTGGCTATCCTACTGATTCAGTGTGAAGTCAGTACACACAGTGGCTATCCTACTGATTCAATGTCAAGTCAGTACACACAGTGGCTATCCTACTGATTGAGTGTGAAGTCAGTACACACAGTGGCTATCCTACTGATTGAGTGCGATGTCAGTACACACAGTGGCTATCCTACTGATTCAGTGCGATGTCAGTACACACAGTGGCTATCCTACTGATTCAATGTCAAGTCAGAACACACAGTGGCTATCCTACTGATTCAATGTGAAGTCAGTACACACAGTGGCTATCCTACTGATTCAGTGTGAAGTCAGTACACACATTGGCTATCCTACTGATTCAGTGTGAAGTCAGTACACACATTGGCTATCCTACTGATTCAATGTCAAGTCAGTACACAGTGGCTGTCCTACTGACTCAGTGCGATGTCAGTACACACAGTGGCTATCCTACTGATTCAGTGTGATGTCAGTACACACAGTGGCTATCCTACTGATTCAGTGTGAAGTCAGTACACACATTGGCTACCCTACTGATTCTATGTCAAGTCAGTACACACTGGCTATCCTACTGACTCAGTGCGATGTCAGTACACACAGTGGCTATCCTACTGATTCAGTGCGATGTCAGTACACACAGTGGCTATCCTACTGATTCAGTGTGAAGTCAGTACACACAGTGGCTATCCTACTGATTCAGTGTGAAGTCAGTACACACAGTGGCTATCCTACTGATTCAATGTCAAGTCAGTACACACAGTGGCTATCCTACTGATTCAGTGTGAAGTCAGTACAAACATTGGCTATCCTACTGATTCAGTGTGAAGTCAGTACACACATAAGCTATCCTACTGATTCAGTGTGAAGTCAGTACACACATTGGATATCCTACTGATTCAGTGTAAAGTCAGTACACACAATGGCTATCCTACTGATTCAGTGTCAAGTCAGTACACACAATGGATATCCTACTGATTCAGTGTGAAGTCAATACACACATTAGCTATCCTACTGATTCACTGTGAAGTCAGTACACACATTGGCTATCCTACTGATTCAGAGTGAAGTCAGTACACACAATGGCTAACCTACAGATTCAGTGTCAAGTCAGTACACACATTGGCTATCCTACTGATTTGGTGTGAACTCAGTACACTCAGTGGCTATCCTACTGATTCGGTGTGAAGTCAGTACACACATTAGCTATCCTAATGATTCCGTGTGAAGTCAGTACACACAATGGCTATCCTACTGATTCGGTGTGAAGTCAGTACACACAGTGGCTATCCTACTGATTCAATGTCAAGTCAGTACACACAGTGGCTATCCTACTGATTCAGTGTGAAGTCAGTACACACAGTGGCTATCCTACTGATTTAATGTCAAGTTAGTACACACAGTGGCTATCCTACTGATTCAGTGTGAAGTCAGTACACACAATGGCTATCCTACTGATTCAGTGTGAAATCAGTACACACATGGATATCCTACTGATTCAGTGTGAAGTCAGTACACACAGTGGATATCCTACTGATTCAGTGTGAAGTCAGTACACACAGTGGCTATCCTACTGATTCAGTGTGAAGTCAGTACACACGATGGCTATCCTACTGATTCAGTTTCAAGTCAGTACACACAGTGGCTATCCTACTGATTCAGTGTGAAGTCAGTACACACAATGGCTATCCTACTGATTTGGTGTGAAGTCAGTACACTCAGTGGCTATCCTACTGATTCGGTGTGAAGTCAGTACACACATTAGCTATCCTAATGATTTAGTGTGAAGTCAGTACACACATTGGCTATCCTACTGATTCAGTGTGAAGTCAGTACACACAGTGGCTATCCTACTGATTCAATGTCAAGTCAGTACACACAGTGGCTATCCTACTGATTCAGTGTGAAGTCAGTACACACAGTGGCTATCCTACTGATTCAGTGCGATGTCAGTACACACAGTGGCTATCCTACTGATTCAGTGCGATGTCAGTACACACAGTGGCTATCCTACTGATTCAGTGTGAAGTCAGTACACACAGTGGCTATCCTACTGATTCAGTGCGATGTCAGTACACACAGTGGCTATCCTTCTGATTCGGTGTGAAGTCAGTACACACAGTGGCTATCCTACTGATTCAGTGTGAAGTCAGTACACACAGTATCTATCCTACTGATTCAGTGTGAAGTCAGTACACACAGTGGCCATCCTACTGATTCAGTGTGAAGTCAGTACACACAGTGACTATCTTACTGATTCAATGTTAAGTCAGTACACACAGTGGCTATCCTACTGATTCAGTGTGAAGTCAGTACACGCAGTGGCTATCCTACTGATTTAATGTCAAGTCAGTACACGCAGTGGCTATCCTACTGATTCAGTGTGAAGTTAGTACACGCAGTGGCTATCATACTGATTCAGTGTGAAGTCAGTACACGCAGTGGCATTCGTACTGATTCAATGTCAAGTCAGTACACACAGTGGCTATCCTACTGATTTAGTGTGAAGTCAGTACACACATTGGCTATCCTACTGATTCAGTGTGAAGTCGGTACACACAGTGGCTATCCTACTGATTCAATGTCAAGTTAGTACACACAGTGGCTATCCTACTGATTCAGTGTGAAGTCAGTACACACAGTGGCTATCCTACTGATTCAATGTCAAGTCAGTACACACAGTGGCTATCCTACTGATTCAGTGTGAAGTCAGTACACACAGTGGCTATCCTACTGATTCAGTGTGAAGTCAGTACACACATTGGCTATCCTACTGATTCAATGTCAAGTCAGTACACAGTGGCTGTCCTACTGACTCAGTGCGATGTCAGTACACACAGTGGCTATCCTACTGATTCAGTGTGATGTCAGTACACACAGTGGCTATCCTACTGATTCAGTGTGAAGTCAGTACACACATTGGCTATCCTACTGATTCTATGTCAAGTCAGTACACACTGGCTATCCTACTGACTCAGTGCGATGTCAGTACACACAGTGGCTATCCTACTGATTCAGTGCGATGTCAGTACACACAGTGGCTATCCTACTGATTCAGTGTGAAGTCAGTACACACAGTGGCTATCCTACTGATTCAGTGTGAAGTCAGTACACACAGTGGCTATCCTACTGATTCAATTTCAAGTCAGTACACACAGTGGCTATCCTACTGATTCAGTGTGAAGTCAGTACACACATTGGCTATCCTACTGATTCAGTGTGAAGTCAGTACACACATTAGCTATCCTACTGATTCAGTGTGAAGTCAGTACAGACATTGGATATCCTACTGATTCAGTGTAAAGTCAGTACACACAATGGATATCCTACTGATTCAGTGTGAAGTCAGTACACACAGTGGCCATCCTACTGATTCAGTGTGAAGTCAGTACACACAGTGACTATCTTACTGATTCAATGTTAAGTCAGTACACACAGTGGCTATCCTACTGATTCAGTGTGAAGTCAGTACACGCAGTGACTATCCTACTGATTTAATGTCAAGTCAGTACACGCAGTGGCTATCCTACTGATTCAGTGTGAAGTTAGTACACGCAGTGGCTATCATACTGATTCAGTGTGAAGTCAGTACACGCAGTGGCATTCGTACTGATTCAATGTCAAGTCAGTACACACAGTGGCTATCCTACTGATTTAGTGTGAAGTCAGTACACACATTGGCTATCCTACTGATTCAGTGTGAAGTCGGTACACACAGTGGCTATCCTACTGATTCAATGTCAAGTTAGTACACACAGTGGCTATCCTACTGATTCAGTGTGAAGTCAGTACACACAATGGCTATCCTACTGATTCAGTGTGAAGTCAGTACACACAGTGGCTATCTTACTGATTCAATGTCAAGTCAGTACACACAGTGGATATCCTACTGATTCAGTGTGAAGTCAGTACACACAGTGGCTATCCTACTGATTCAGTGTGAAGTCAGTACACACATTGGCTATCCTACTGATTCAATGTCAAGTCAGTACACACAGTGGCTATCCTACTGATTCAGTGCGATGTCAGTACACACAGTGGCTATCCTACTGATTTAGTGTGAAGTCAGTACACACATTGGCTATCATACTGATTCAGTGTGAAGTCAGTACACACAGTGGCTATCCTACTGATTCAATGTCGTCAGTACACACAGTGGCTATCCTACTGATTCAGTGTGAAGTCAGTACACACAGTGGCTATCCTACTGATTCAGTGCGATGTCAGTACACACAGTGGCTATCCTACTGATTGAGTGTGAAGTCAGTACACACAGTGGCTATCCTACTGATTGAGTGCGATGTCAGTACACACAGTGGCTATCCTACTGATTCAGTGCGATGTCAGTACACACAGTGGCTATCCTACTGATTCAATGTCAAGTCAGAACACACAGTGGCTATCCTACTGATTCAATGTGAAGTCAGTACACACAGTGGCTATCCTACTGATTCAGTGTGAAGTCAGTACACACATTGGCTATCCTACTGATTCAGTGTGAAGTCAGTACACACATTGGCTATCCTACTGATTCAATGTCAAGTCAGTACACAGTGGCTGTCCTACTGACTCAGTGCGATGTCAGTACACACAGTGGCTATCCTACTGATTCAGTGTGATGTCAGTACACACAGTGGCTATCCTACTGATTCAGTGTGAAGTCAGTACACACATTGGCTACCCTACTGATTCTATGTCAAGTCAGTACACACTGGCTATCCTACTGACTCAGTGCGATGTCAGTACACACAGTGGCTATCCTACTGATTCAGTGCGATGTCAGTACACACAGTGGCTATCCTACTGATTCAGTGTGAAGTCAGTACACACAGTGGCTATCCTACTGATTCAGTGTGAAGTCAGTACACACAGTGGCTATCCTACTGATTCAATGTCAAGTCAGTACACACAGTGGCTATCCTACTGATTCAGTGTGAAGTCAGTACAAACATTGGCTATCCTACTGATTCAGTGTGAAGTCAGTACACACATAAGCTATCCTACTGATTCAGTGTGAAGTCAGTACACACATTGGATATCCTACTGATTCAGTGTAAAGTCAGTACACACAATGGCTATCCTACTGATTCAGTGTCAAGTCAGTACACACAATGGATATCCTACTGATTCAGTGTGAAGTCAATACACACATTAGCTATCCTACTGATTCACTGTGAAGTCAGTACACACATTGGCTATCCTACTGATTCAGAGTGAAGTCAGTACACACAATGGCTAACCTACAGATTCAGTGTCAAGTCAGTACACACATTGGCTATCCTACTGATTTGGTGTGAACTCAGTACACTCAGTGGCTATCCTACTGATTCGGTGTGAAGTCAGTACACACATTAGCTATCCTAATGATTCCGTGTGAAGTCAGTACACACAATGGCTATCCTACTGATTCGGTGTGAAGTCAGTACACACAGTGGCTATCCTACTGATTCAATGTCAAGTCAGTACACACAGTGGCTATCCTACTGATTCAGTGTGAAGTCAGTACACACAGTGGCTATCCTACTGATTTAATGTCAAGTTAGTACACACAGTGGCTATCCTACTGATTCAGTGTGAAGTCAGTACACACAATGGCTATCCTACTGATTCAGTGTGAAATCAGTACACACATGGATATCCTACTGATTCAGTGTGAAGTCAGTACACACAGTGGATATCCTACTGATTCAGTGTGAAGTCAGTACACACAGTGGCTATCCTACTGATTCAGTGTGAAGTCAGTACACACGATGGCTATCCTACTGATTCAGTTTCAAGTCAGTACACACAGTGGCTATCCTACTGATTCAGTGTGAAGTCAGTACACACAATGGCTATCCTACTGATTTGGTGTGAAGTCAGTACACTCAGTGGCTATCCTACTGATTCGGTGTGAAGTCAGTACACACATTAGCTATCCTAATGATTTAGTGTGAAGTCAGTACACACATTGGCTATCCTACTGATTCAGTGTGAAGTCAGTACACACAGTGGCTATCCTACTGATTCAATGTCAAGTCAGTACACACAGTGGCTATCCTACTGATTCAGTGTGAAGTCAGTACACACAGTGGCTATCCTACTGATTCAGTGCGATGTCAGTACACACAGTGGCTATCCTACTGATTCAGTGCGATGTCAGTACACACAGTGGCTATCCTACTGATTCAGTGTGAAGTCAGTACACACAGTGGCTATCCTACTGATTCAGTGCGATGTCAGTACACACAGTGGCTATCCTTCTGATTCGGTGTGAAGTCAGTACACACAGTGGCTATCCTACTGATTCAGTGTGAAGTCAGTACACACAGTATCTATCCTACTGATTCAGTGTGAAGTCAGTACACACAGTGGCCATCCTACTGATTCAGTGTGAAGTCAGTACACACAGTGACTATCTTACTGATTCAATGTTAAGTCAGTACACACAGTGGCTATCCTACTGATTCAGTGTGAAGTCAGTACACGCAGTGGCTATCCTACTGATTTAATGTCAAGTCAGTACACGCAGTGGCTATCCTACTGATTCAGTGTGAAGTTAGTACACGCAGTGGCTATCATACTGATTCAGTGTGAAGTCAGTACACGCAGTGGCATTCGTACTGATTCAATGTCAAGTCAGTACACACAGTGGCTATCCTACTGATTTAGTGTGAAGTCAGTACACACATTGGCTATCCTACTGATTCAGTGTGAAGTCGGTACACACAGTGGCTATCCTACTGATTCAATGTCAAGTTAGTACACACAGTGGCTATCCTACTGATTCAGTGTGAAGTCAGTACACACAGTGGCTATCCTACTGATTCAATGTCAAGTCAGTACACACAGTGGCTATCCTACTGATTCAGTGTGAAGTCAGTACACACAGTGGCTATCCTACTGATTCAGTGTGAAGTCAGTACACACATTGGCTATCCTACTGATTCAATGTCAAGTCAGTACACAGTGGCTGTCCTACTGACTCAGTGCGATGTCAGTACACACAGTGGCTATCCTACTGATTCAGTGTGATGTCAGTACACACAGTGGCTATCCTACTGATTCAGTGTGAAGTCAGTACACACATTGGCTATCCTACTGATTCTATGTCAAGTCAGTACACACTGGCTATCCTACTGACTCAGTGCGATGTCAGTACACACAGTGGCTATCCTACTGATTCAGTGCGATGTCAGTACACACAGTGGCTATCCTACTGATTCAGTGTGAAGTCAGTACACACAGTGGCTATCCTACTGATTCAGTGTGAAGTCAGTACACACAGTGGCTATCCTACTGATTCAATTTCAAGTCAGTACACACAGTGGCTATCCTACTGATTCAGTGTGAAGTCAGTACACACATTGGCTATCCTACTGATTCAGTGTGAAGTCAGTACACACATTAGCTATCCTACTGATTCAGTGTGAAGTCAGTACAGACATTGGATATCCTACTGATTCAGTGTAAAGTCAGTACACACAATGGATATCCTACTGATTCAGTGTGAAGTCAGTACACACAGTGGCCATCCTACTGATTCAGTGTGAAGTCAGTACACACAGTGACTATCTTACTGATTCAATGTTAAGTCAGTACACACAGTGGCTATCCTACTGATTCAGTGTGAAGTCAGTACACGCAGTGACTATCCTACTGATTTAATGTCAAGTCAGTACACGCAGTGGCTATCCTACTGATTCAGTGTGAAGTTAGTACACGCAGTGGCTATCATACTGATTCAGTGTGAAGTCAGTACACGCAGTGGCATTCGTACTGATTCAATGTCAAGTCAGTACACACAGTGGCTATCCTACTGATTTAGTGTGAAGTCAGTACACACATTGGCTATCCTACTGATTCAGTGTGAAGTCGGTACACACAGTGGCTATCCTACTGATTCAATGTCAAGTTAGTACACACAGTGGCTATCCTACTGATTCAGTGTGAAGTCAGTACACACAATGGCTATCCTACTGATTCAGTGTGAAGTCAGTACACACAGTGGCTATCTTACTGATTCAATGTCAAGTCAGTACACACAGTGGATATCCTACTGATTCAGTGTGAAGTCAGTACACACAGTGGCTATCCTACTGATTCAGTGTGAAGTCAGTACACACATTGGCTATCCTACTGATTCAATGTCAAGTCAGTACACACAGTGGCTATCCTACTGATTCAGTGCGGTCAGTACACACAGTGGCTATCCTACTGATTTAGTGTGAAGTCAGTACACACATTGGCTATCATACTGATTCAGTGTGAAGTCAGTACACACAGTGGCTATCCTACTGATTCAATGTCAAGTCAGTACACACAGTGGCTATCCTACTGATTCAGTGTGAAGTCAGTACACACAGTGGCTATCCTACTGATTCAGTGCGATGTCAGTACACACAGTGGCTATCCTACTGATTCAGTGCGATGTCAGTACACACAGTGGCTATCCTACTGATTCAGTGTGAAGTCAGTACACACAGTGGCTATCCTACTGATTCAATGTCAAGTCAGTCCACACAGTGGCTATCCTCCTGATTCAGTGTGAAGTCAGTACACACAGTGGCTATCCTACTGATTCAGTGTGAAGTCAGTACACACATTGGCTATCCTACTGATTCAATGTCAAGTCAGTACACAGTGGCTGTCCTACTGACTCAGTGCGATGTCAGTACACACAGTGGCTATCCTACTGATTCAGTGTGATGTCAGTACACACAGTGGCTATCCTACTGATTCAGTGTGAAGTCAGTACACACATTGGCTATCCTACTGATTCTATGTCAAGTCAGTACACACTGGCTATCCTACTGACTCAGTGCGATGTCAGTACACACAGTGGCTATCCTACTGATTCAGTGCGATGTCAGTACACACAGTGGCTATCCTACTGATTCAGTGTGAAGTCAGTACACACAGTGGCTATCCTACTGATTCAGTGTGAAGTCAGTACACACAGTGGCTATCCTACTGATTCAATGTCAAGTCAGTACACACAGTGGCTATCCTACTGATTCAGTGTGAAGTCAGTACACACATTGGCTATCCTACTGATTCAGTATGAAGTCAGTACACACATTAGCTATCCTACTGATTCAGTGTGAAGTCAGTACAGACATTGGATATCCTACCGATTCAGTGTAAAGTCAGTACACACAATGGCTATCCTACTGATTCAGTGTCAAGTCAGTACACACAATGGATATCCTACTGATTCAGTGTGAAGTCAATACACACATTAGCTATCCTACTGATTCACTGTGAAGTCAGTACACACATTGGCTATCCTACTGATTCAGTGTGAAGGCAGTACACACAATGGCTAACCTACAGATTCAGTGTCAAGTTAGTACACACATTGGCTATCCTACTGATTTGGTGTGAACTCAGTACACTCAGTGGCTATCCTACTGATTCGGTGTGAAGTCAGTACACACATTAGCTATCCTAATGATTCCGTGTGAACTCAGTACACACAATGGCTATCCTACTGATTCGGTGTGAAGTCAGTACACACAGTGGCTATCCTACTGATTCAATGTCAAGTCAGTACACACAGTGGCTATCCTACTGATTCAGTGTGAAGTCAGTACACACAGTGGCTATCCTACTGATTTAGTGTCAAGTTAGTACACACAGTGGCTATCCTACTGATTCAATGTCAAGTCAGAACACACAGTGGCTATCCTACTGATTCAGTGTGAAGTCAGTACACACAGTGGCTATCCTACTGATTCAATGTCAAGTCAGTACACAGTGGCTATCCTACTGACTCAGTGCGATGTCAGTACACACAGTGGCTATCCTACTGATTCAGTGTGATGTCAGTACACACAGTGGCTATCCTACTGATTCAGTGTGAAGTCAGTACACACATTGGCTACCCTACTGATTCTATGTCAAGTCAGTACACACTGGCTATCCTACTGACTCAGTGCGATGTCAGTACACACAGTGGCTATCCTACTGATTCAGTGCGATGTCAGTACACACAGTGGCTATCCTACTGATTCAGTGTGAAGTCAGTACACACAGTGGCTATCCTACTGATTCAGTGTGAAGTCAGTACACACAGTGGCTATCCTACTGATTCAATGTCAAGTCAGTACACACAGTGGCTATCCTACTGATTCAGTGTGAAGTCAGTACAAACATTGGCTATCCTACTGATTCAGTGTGAAGTCAGTACACACATTAGCTATCCTACTGATTCAGTGTGAAGTCAGTACACACATTGGATATCCTACTGATTCAGTGTAAAGTCAGTACACACAATGGCTATCCTACTGATTCAGTGTCAAGTCAGTACACACAATGGATATCCTACTGATTCAGTGTGAAGTCAATACACACATTAGCTATCCTACTGATTCACTGTGAAGTCAGTACACACATTGGCTATCCTACTGATTCAGTGTGAAGTCAGTACACACAATGGCTAACCTACAGATTCAGTGTCAAGTCAGTACACACATTGGCTATCCTACTGATTTGGTGCGAACTCAGTACACTCAGTGGCTATCCTACTGATTCGGTGTGAAGTCAGTACACACATTAGCTATCCTAATGATTCCGTGTGAAGTCAGTACACACAATGGCTATCCTACTGATTCGGTGTGAAGTCAGTACACACAGTGGCTATCCTACTGATTCAATGTCAAGTCAGTACACACAGTGGCTATCCTACTGATTCAGTGTGAAGTCAGTACACACAGTGGCTATCCTACTGATTTAATGTCAAGTTAGTACACACAGTGGCTATCCTACTGATTCAGTGTGAAGTCAGTACACACAGTGGCTATCCTACTGATTCAATGTCAAGTCAGTACACAGTGGCTGTCCTACTGACTCAGTGCGATGTCAGTACACACAGTGGCTATCCTACTGATTCAGTGTGATGTCAGTACACACAGTGGCTATCCTACTGATTCAGTGTGAAGTCAGTACACACATTGGCTACCCTACTGATTCTATGTCAAGTCAGTACACACTGGCTATCCTACTGACTCAGTGCGATGTCAGTACACACAGTGGCTATCCTACTGATTCAGTGCGATGTCAGTACACACAGTGGCTATCCTACTGATTCAGTGTGAAGTCAGTACACACAGTGGCTATCCTACTGATTCAGTGTGAAGTCAGTACACACAGTGGCTATCCTACTGATTCAATGTCAAGTCAGTACACACAGTGGCTATCCTACTGATTCAGTGTGAAGTCAGTACAAACATTGGCTATCCTACTGATTCAGTGTGAAGTCAGTACACACATTAGCTATCCTACTGATTCAGTGTGAAGTCAGTACACACATTGGATATCCTACTGATTCAGTGTAAAGTCAGTACACACAATGGCTATCCTACTGATTCAGTGTGAAGTCAGTACACACAATGGCTAACCTACAGATTCAGTGTCAAGTCAGTACACACATTGGCTATCCTACTGATTTGGTGCGAACTCAGTACACTCAGTGGCTATCCTACTGATTCGGTGTGAAGTCAGTACACACATTAGCTATCCTAATGATTCCGTGTGAAGTCAGTACACACAATGGCTATCCTACTGATTCGGTGTGAAGTCAGTACACACAGTGGCTATCCTACTGATTCAATGTCAAGTCAGTACACACAGTGGCTATCCTACTGATTCAGTGTGAAGTCAGTACACACAGTGGCTATCCTACTGATTTAATGTCAAGTTAGTACACACAGTGGCTATCCTACTGATTCAGTGTGAAGTCAGTACACACAATGGCTATCCTACTGATTCAGTGTGAAATCAGTACACACATGGATATCCTACTGATTCAGTGTGAAGTCAGTACACACAGTGGATATCCTACTGATTCAGTGTGAAGTCAGTACACACAGTGGCTATCCTACTGATTCAGTGTGAAGTCAGTACACACGATGGCTATCCTACTGATTCAGTTTCAAGTCAGTACACACAGTGGCTATCCTACTGATTCAGTGTGAAGTCAGTACACACAATGGCTATCCTACTGATTTGGTGTGAAGTCAGTACACTCAGTGGCTATCCTACTGATTCGGTGTGAAGTCAGTACACACATTAGCTATCCTAATGATTTAGTGTGAAGTCAGTACACACATTGGCTATCCTACTGATTCAGTGTGAAGTCAGTACACACAGTGGCTATCCTACTGATTCAATGTCAAGTCAGTACACACAGTGGCTATCCTACTGATTCAGTGTGAAGTCAGTACACACAGTGGCTATCCTACTGATTCAGTGCGATGTCAGTACACACAGTGGCTATCCTACTGATTCAGTGCGATGTCAGTACACACAGTGGCTATCCTACTGATTCAGTGTGAAGTCAGTACACACAGTGGCTATCCTACTGATTCAGTGCGATGTCAGTACACACAGTGGTTATCCTTCTGATTCGGTGTGAAGTCAGTACACACAGTGGCTATCCTACTGATTCAGTGTGAAGTCAGTACACACAGTATCTATCCTACTGATTCAGTGTGAAGTCAGTACACACAGTGGCCATCCTACTGATTCAGTGTGAAGTCAGTACACACAGTGACTATCTTACTGATTCAATGTTAAGTCAGTACACACAGTGGCTATCCTACTGATTCAGTGTGAAGTCAGTACACACAATGGCTATCCTACTGATTCAGTGTGAAATCAGTACACACAATGGATATCCTACTGATTCAGTGTGAAGTCAGTACACACAATGGATATCCTACTGATTCAGTGTGAAGTCAGTACACACAGTGGCTATCCTACTGATTCAGTGTGAAGTCAGTACACACGATGGCTATCCTACTGATTCAGTTTCAAGTCAGTACACACAGTGGCTATCCTACTGATTCAGTGTGAAGTCAGTACACACAGTGGCTATCCTACTGATTCAGTGTCAAGTTAGTACACACAGTGGCTATCCTACTGATTCAGTGTGAAGTCAGTACACACAATGGCTATCCTACTGATTCAGTGTGAAATCAGTACACACAATGGATATCCTACTGATTCAGTGTGAAGTCAGTACACACAATGGATATCCTACTGATTCAGTGTGAAGTCAGTACACACAGTGGCTATCCTACTGATTCAGTGTGAAGTCAGTACACACGATGGCTATCCTACTGATTCAGTTTCAAGTCAGTACACACAGTGGCTATCCTACTGATTCAGTGTGAAGTCAGTACACACAATGGCTATCCTACTGATTTGGTGTGAAGTCAGTACACTCAGTGGCTATCCTACTGATTCGGTGTGAAGTCAGTACACACATTAGCTATCCTAATGATTTAGTGTGAAGTCAGTACACACATTGGCTATCCTACTGATTCAGTGTGAAGTCAGTACACACAGTGGCTATCCTACTGATTCAATGTCAAGTCAGTACACACAGTGGCTATCCTACTGATTCAGTGTGAAGTCAGTACACACAGTGGCTATCCTACTGATTCAGTGCGATGTCAGTACACACAGTGGCTAGCCTACTGATTCAGTGCGATGTCAGTACACACAGTGGCTATCCTACTGATTCAGTGTGAAGTCAGTACACACAGTGGCTATCCTACTGATTCAATGTCAAGTCAGTACACACAGTGGCTATCCTACTGATTCAGTGTGAAGTCAGTTCACACAGTGGCTATCCTACTGATTCAGTGTGAAGTCAGTACACACGATGGCTATCCTACTGATTCAGTTTCAAGTCAGTACACACATTGGCTATCCTACTGATTCAGTGTGAAGTCAGTACACACAGTGGCTATCCTACTGATTCAATGTCAAGTCAGTACACACAGTGGCTATCCTACTGATTGAGTGTGAAGTCAGTACACACAGTGGCTATCCTACTGATTCAGTGTGATGTCAGTACACACATTAGCTATCCTAATGATTTAGTGTGAAGTCAGTACACACATTGGCTATCCTACTGATTCAGTGTGAAGTCAGTACACACAGTGGCTATCCTACTGATTCAATGTCAAGTCAGTACACACAGTGGCTATCCTACTGATTCAGTGTGAAGTCAGTACACACAGTGGCTATCCTACTGATTCAGTGCGATGTCAGTACACACAGTGGCTAGCCTACTGATTCAATGCGATGTCAGTACACACAGTGGCTATCCTACTGATTCAGTGTGAAGTCAGTACACACAGTGGCTATCCTACTGATTCAATGTCAAGTCAGTACACACAGTGGCTATCCTACTGATTCAGTGTGAAGTCAGTACACACAGTGGCTATCCTACTGATTCAGTGTGAAGTCAGTCTACACGATGGCTATCCTACTGATTCAGTTTCAAGTCAGTACACACATTGGCTATCCTACTGATTCAGTGTGAAGTCAGTACACACAGTGGCTATCCTACTGATTCAATGTCAAGTCAGTACACACAGTGGCTATCCTACTGATTGAGTGTGAAGTCAGTACACACAGTGGCTATCCTACTGATTGAGTGCGATGTCAGTACACACAGTGGCTATCCTACTGATTCAGTGCGATGTCAGTACACACAGTGGCTATCCTACTGATTCAATGTCAAGTCAGAACACACAGTGGCTATCCTACTGATTCAATGTGAAGTCAGTACACACAGTGGCTATCCTACTGATTCAGTGTGAAGTCAGTACACACATTGGCTATCCTACTGATTCAGTGTGAAGTCAGTACACACATTGGCTATCCTACTGATTCAATGTCAAGTCAGTACACAGTGGCTGTCCTACTGACTCAGTGCGATGTCAGTACACACAGTGGCTATCCTACTGATTCAGTGTGATGTCAGTACACACAGTGGCTATCCTACTGATTCAGTGTGAAGTCAGTACACACATTGGCTACCCTACTGATTCTATGTCAAGTCAGTACACACTGGCTATCCTACTGACTCAGTGCGATGTCAGTACACACAGTGGCTATCCTACTGATTCAGTGCGATGTCAGTACACACAGTGGCTATCCTACTGATTCAGTGTGAAGTCAGTACACACAGTGGCTATCCTACTGATTCAGTGTGAAGTCAGTACACACAGTGGCTATCCTACTGATTCAATGTCAAGTCAGTACACACAGTGGCTATCCTACTGATTCAGTGTGAAGTCAGTACAAACATTGGCTATCCTACTGATTCAGTGTGAAGTCAGTACACACATAAGCTATCCTACTGATTCAGTGTGAAGTCAGTACACACATTGGATATCCTACTGATTCAGTGTAAAGTCAGTACACACAATGGCTATCCTACTGATTCAGTGTCAAGTCAGTACACACAATGGATATCCTACTGATTCAGTGTGAAGTCAATACACACATTAGCTATCCTACTGATTCACTGTGAAGTCAGTACACACATTGGCTATCCTACTGATTCAGAGTGAAGTCAGTACACACAATGGCTAACCTACAGATTCAGTGTCAAGTCAGTACACACATTGGCTATCCTACTGATTTGGTGTGAACTCAGTACACTCAGTGGCTATCCTACTGATTCGGTGTGAAGTCAGTACACACATTAGCTATCCTAATGATTCCGTGTGAAGTCAGTACACACAATGGCTATCCTACTGATTCGGTGTGAAGTCAGTACACACAGTGGCTATCCTACTGATTCAATGTCAAGTCAGTACACACAGTGGCTATCCTACTGATTCAGTGTGAAGTCAGTACACACAGTGGCTATCCTACTGATTTAATGTCAAGTTAGTACACACAGTGGCTATCCTACTGATTCAGTGTGAAGTCAGTACACACAATGGCTATCCTACTGATTCAGTGTGAAATCAGTACACACATGGATATCCTACTGATTCAGTGTGAAGTCAGTACACACAGTGGATATCCTACTGATTCAGTGTGAAGTCAGTACACACAGTGGCTATCCTACTGATTCAGTGTGAAGTCAGTACACACGATGGCTATCCTACTGATTCAGTTTCAAGTCAGTACACACAGTGGCTATCCTACTGATTCAGTGTGAAGTCAGTACACACAATGGCTATCCTACTGATTTGGTGTGAAGTCAGTACACTCAGTGGCTATCCTACTGATTCGGTGTGAAGTCAGTACACACATTAGCTATCCTAATGATTTAGTGTGAAGTCAGTACACACATTGGCTATCCTACTGATTCAGTGTGAAGTCAGTACACACAGTGGCTATCCTACTGATTCAATGTCAAGTCAGTACACACAGTGGCTATCCTACTGATTCAGTGTGAAGTCAGTACACACAGTGGCTATCCTACTGATTCAGTGCGATGTCAGTACACACAGTGGCTATCCTACTGATTCAGTGCGATGTCAGTACACACAGTGGCTATCCTACTGATTCAGTGTGAAGTCAGTACACACAGTGGCTATCCTACTGATTCAGTGCGATGTCAGTACACACAGTGGCTATCCTTCTGATTCGGTGTGAAGTCAGTACACACAGTGGCTATCCTACTGATTCAGTGTGAAGTCAGTACACACAGTATCTATCCTACTGATTCAGTGTGAAGTCAGTACACACAGTGGCCATCCTACTGATTCAGTGTGAAGTCAGTACACACAGTGACTATCTTACTGATTCAATGTTAAGTCAGTACACACAGTGGCTATCCTACTGATTCAGTGTGAAGTCAGTACACGCAGTGGCTATCCTACTGATTTAATGTCAAGTCAGTACACGCAGTGGCTATCCTACTGATTCAGTGTGAAGTTAGTACACGCAGTGGCTATCATACTGATTCAGTGTGAAGTCAGTACACGCAGTGGCATTCGTACTGATTCAATGTCAAGTCAGTACACACAGTGGCTATCCTACTGATTTAGTGTGAAGTCAGTACACACATTGGCTATCCTACTGATTCAGTGTGAAGTCGGTACACACAGTGGCTATCCTACTGATTCAATGTCAAGTTAGTACACACAGTGGCTATCCTACTGATTCAGTGTGAAGTCAGTACACACAGTGGCTATCCTACTGATTCAATGTCAAGTCAGTACACACAGTGGCTATCCTACTGATTCAGTGTGAAGTCAGTACACACAGTGGCTATCCTACTGATTCAGTGTGAAGTCAGTACACACATTGGCTATCCTACTGATTCAATGTCAAGTCAGTACACAGTGGCTGTCCTACTGACTCAGTGCGATGTCAGTACACACAGTGGCTATCCTACTGATTCAGTGTGATGTCAGTACACACAGTGGCTATCCTACTGATTCAGTGTGAAGTCAGTACACACATTGGCTATCCTACTGATTCTATGTCAAGTCAGTACACACTGGCTATCCTACTGACTCAGTGCGATGTCAGTACACACAGTGGCTATCCTACTGATTCAGTGCGATGTCAGTACACACAGTGGCTATCCTACTGATTCAGTGTGAAGTCAGTACACACAGTGGCTATCCTACTGATTCAGTGTGAAGTCAGTACACACAGTGGCTATCCTACTGATTCAATTTCAAGTCAGTACACACAGTGGCTATCCTACTGATTCAGTGTGAAGTCAGTACACACATTGGCTATCCTACTGATTCAGTGTGAAGTCAGTACACACATTAGCTATCCTACTGATTCAGTGTGAAGTCAGTACAGACATTGGATATCCTACTGATTCAGTGTAAAGTCAGTACACACAATGGATATCCTACTGATTCAGTGTGAAGTCAGTACACACAGTGGCCATCCTACTGATTCAGTGTGAAGTCAGTACACACAGTGACTATCTTACTGATTCAATGTTAAGTCAGTACACACAGTGGCTATCCTACTGATTCAGTGTGAAGTCAGTACACGCAGTGACTATCCTACTGATTTAATGTCAAGTCAGTACACGCAGTGGCTATCCTACTGATTCAGTGTGAAGTTAGTACACGCAGTGGCTATTATACTGATTCAGTGTGAAGTCAGTACACGCAGTGGCATTCGTACTGATTCAATGTCAAGTCAGTACACACAGTGGCTATCCTACTGATTTAGTGTGAAGTCAGTACACACATTGGCTATCCTACTGATTCAGTGTGAAGTCGGTACACACAGTGGCTATCCTACTGATTCAATGTCAAGTTAGTACACACAGTGGCTATCCTACTGATTCAGTGTGAAGTCAGTACACACAATGGCTATCCTACTGATTCAGTGTGAAGTCAGTACACACAGTGGCTATCTTACTGATTCAATGTCAAGTCAGTACACACAGTGGATATCCTACTGATTCAGTGTGAAGTCAGTACACACAGTGGCTATCCTACTGATTCAGTGTGAAGTCAGTACACACATTGGCTATCCTACTGATTCAATGTCAAGTCAGTACACACAGTGGCTATCCTACTGATTCAGTGCGATGTCAGTACACACAGTGGCTATCCTACTGATTTAGTGTGAAGTCAGTACACACATTGGCTATCATACTGATTCAGTGTGAAGTCAGTACACACAGTGGCTATCCTACTGATTCAATGTCGTCAGTACACACAGTGGCTATCCTACTGATTCAGTGTGAAGTCAGTACACACAGTGGCTATCCTACTGATTCAGTGCGATGTCAGTACACACAGTGGCTATCCTACTGATTGAGTGTGAAGTCAGTACACACAGTGGCTATCCTACTGATTGAGTGCGATGTCAGTACACACAGTGGCTATCCTACTGATTCAGTGCGATGTCAGTACACACAGTGGCTATCCTACTGATTCAATGTCAAGTCAGAACACACAGTGGCTATCCTACTGATTCAATGTGAAGTCAGTACACACAGTGGCTATCCTACTGATTCAGTGTGAAGTCAGTACACACATTGGCTATCCTACTGATTCAGTGTGAAGTCAGTACACACATTGGCTATCCTACTGATTCAATGTCAAGTCAGTACACAGTGGCTGTCCTACTGACTCAGTGCGATGTCAGTACACACAGTGGCTATCCTACTGATTCAGTGTGATGTCAGTACACACAGTGGCTATCCTACTGATTCAGTGTGAAGTCAGTACACACATTGGCTACCCTACTGATTCTATGTCAAGTCAGTACACACTGGCTATCCTACTGACTCAGTGCGATGTCAGTACACACAGTGGCTATCCTACTGATTCAGTGCGATGTCAGTACACACAGTGGCTATCCTACTGATTCAGTGTGAAGTCAGTACACACAGTGGCTATCCTACTGATTCAGTGTGAAGTCAGTACACACAGTGGCTATCCTACTGATTCAATGTCAAGTCAGTACACACAGTGGCTATCCTACTGATTCAGTGTGAAGTCAGTACAAACATTGGCTATCCTACTGATTCAGTGTGAAGTCAGTACACACATAAGCTATCCTACTGATTCAGTGTGAAGTCAGTACACACATTGGATATCCTACTGATTCAGTGTAAAGTCAGTACACACAATGGCTATCCTACTGATTCAGTGTCAAGTCAGTACACACAATGGATATCCTACTGATTCAGTGTGAAGTCAATACACACATTAGCTATCCTACTGATTCACTGTGAAGTCAGTACACACATTGGCTATCCTACTGATTCAGAGTGAAGTCAGTACACACAATGGCTAACCTACAGATTCAGTGTCAAGTCAGTACACACATTGGCTATCCTACTGATTTGGTGTGAACTCAGTACACTCAGTGGCTATCCTACTGATTCGGTGTGAAGTCAGTACACACATTAGCTATCCTAATGATTCCGTGTGAAGTCAGTACACACAATGGCTATCCTACTGATTCGGTGTGAAGTCAGTACACACAGTGGCTATCCTACTGATTCAATGTCAAGTCAGTACACACAGTGGCTATCCTACTGATTCAGTGTGAAGTCAGTACACACAGTGGCTATCCTACTGATTTAATGTCAAGTTAGTACACACAGTGGCTATCCTACTGATTCAGTGTGAAGTCAGTACACACAATGGCTATCCTACTGATTCAGTGTGAAATCAGTACACACATGGATATCCTACTGATTCAGTGTGAAGTCAGTACACACAGTGGATATCCTACTGATTCAGTGTGAAGTCAGTACACACAGTGGCTATCCTACTGATTCAGTGTGAAGTCAGTACACACGATGGCTATCCTACTGATTCAGTTTCAAGTCAGTACACACAGTGGCTATCCTACTGATTCAGTGTGAAGTCAGTACACACAATGGCTATCCTACTGATTTGGTGTGAAGTCAGTACACTCAGTGGCTATCCTACTGATTCGGTGTGAAGTCAGTACACACATTAGCTATCCTAATGATTTAGTGTGAAGTCAGTACACACATTGGCTATCCTACTGATTCAGTGTGAAGTCAGTACACACAGTGGCTATCCTACTGATTCAATGTCAAGTCAGTACACACAGTGGCTATCCTACTGATTCAGTGTGAAGTCAGTACACACAGTGGCTATCCTACTGATTCAGTGCGATGTCAGTACACACAGTGGCTATCCTACTGATTCAGTGCGATGTCAGTACACACAGTGGCTATCCTACTGATTCAGTGTGAAGTCAGTACACACAGTGGCTATCCTACTGATTCAGTGCGATGTCAGTACACACAGTGGCTATCCTTCTGATTCGGTGTGAAGTCAGTACACACAGTGGCTATCCTACTGATTCAGTGTGAAGTCAGTACACACAGTATCTATCCTACTGATTCAGTGTGAAGTCAGTACACACAGTGGCCATCCTACTGATTCAGTGTGAAGTCAGTACACACAGTGACTATCTTACTGATTCAATGTTAAGTCAGTACACACAGTGGCTATCCTACTGATTCAGTGTGAAGTCAGTACACGCAGTGGCTATCCTACTGATTTAATGTCAAGTCAGTACACGCAGTGGCTATCCTACTGATTCAGTGTGAAGTTAGTACACGCAGTGGCTATCATACTGATTCAGTGTGAAGTCAGTACACGCAGTGGCATTCGTACTGATTCAATGTCAAGTCAGTACACACAGTGGCTATCCTACTGATTTAGTGTGAAGTCAGTACACACATTGGCTATCCTACTGATTCAGTGTGAAGTCGGTACACACAGTGGCTATCCTACTGATTCAATGTCAAGTTAGTACACACAGTGGCTATCCTACTGATTCAGTGTGAAGTCAGTACACACAGTGGCTATCCTACTGATTCAATGTCAAGTCAGTACACACAGTGGCTATCCTACTGATTCAGTGTGAAGTCAGTACACACAGTGGCTATCCTACTGATTCAGTGTGAAGTCAGTACACACATTGGCTATCCTACTGATTCAATGTCAAGTCAGTACACAGTGGCTGTCCTACTGACTCAGTGCGATGTCAGTACACACAGTGGCTATCCTACTGATTCAGTGTGATGTCAGTACACACAGTGGCTATCCTACTGATTCAGTGTGAAGTCAGTACACACATTGGCTATCCTACTGATTCTATGTCAAGTCAGTACACACTGGCTATCCTACTGACTCAGTGCGATGTCAGTACACACAGTGGCTATCCTACTGATTCAGTGCGATGTCAGTACACACAGTGGCTATCCTACTGATTCAGTGTGAAGTCAGTACACACAGTGGCTATCCTACTGATTCAGTGTGAAGTCAGTACACACAGTGGCTATCCTACTGATTCAATTTCAAGTCAGTACACACAGTGGCTATCCTACTGATTCAGTGTGAAGTCAGTACACACATTGGCTATCCTACTGATTCAGTGTGAAGTCAGTACACACATTAGCTATCCTACTGATTCAGTGTGAAGTCAGTACAGACATTGGATATCCTACTGATTCAGTGTAAAGTCAGTACACACAATGGATATCCTACTGATTCAGTGTGAAGTCAGTACACACAGTGGCCATCCTACTGATTCAGTGTGAAGTCAGTACACACAGTGACTATCTTACTGATTCAATGTTAAGTCAGTACACACAGTGGCTATCCTACTGATTCAGTGTGAAGTCAGTACACGCAGTGACTATCCTACTGATTTAATGTCAAGTCAGTACACGCAGTGGCTATCCTACTGATTCAGTGTGAAGTTAGTACACGCAGTGGCTATCATACTGATTCAGTGTGAAGTCAGTACACGCAGTGGCATTCGTACTGATTCAATGTCAAGTCAGTACACACAGTGGCTATCCTACTGATTTAGTGTGAAGTCAGTACACACATTGGCTATCCTACTGATTCAGTGTGAAGTCGGTACACACAGTGGCTATCCTACTGATTCAATGTCAAGTTAGTACACACAGTGGCTATCCTACTGATTCAGTGTGAAGTCAGTACACACAATGGCTATCCTACTGATTCAGTGTGAAGTCAGTACACACAGTGGCTATCTTACTGATTCAATGTCAAGTCAGTACACACAGTGGATATCCTACTGATTCAGTGTGAAGTCAGTACACACAGTGGCTATCCTACTGATTCAGTGTGAAGTCAGTACACACATTGGCTATCCTACTGATTCAATGTCAAGTCAGTACACACAGTGGCTATCCTACTGATTCAGTGCGGTCAGTACACACAGTGGCTATCCTACTGATTTAGTGTGAAGTCAGTACACACATTGGCTATCATACTGATTCAGTGTGAAGTCAGTACACACAGTGGCTATCCTACTGATTCAATGTCAAGTCAGTACACACAGTGGCTATCCTACTGATTCAGTGTGAAGTCAGTACACACAGTGGCTATCCTACTGATTCAGTGCGATGTCAGTACACACAGTGGCTATCCTACTGATTCAGTGCGATGTCAGTACACACAGTGGCTATCCTACTGATTCAGTGTGAAGTCAGTACACACAGTGGCTATCCTACTGATTCAATGTCAAGTCAGTCCACACAGTGGCTATCCTCCTGATTCAGTGTGAAGTCAGTACACACAGTGGCTATCCTACTGATTCAGTGTGAAGTCAGTACACACATTGGCTATCCTACTGATTCAATGTCAAGTCAGTACACAGTGGCTGTCCTACTGACTCAGTGCGATGTCAGTACACACAGTGGCTATCCTACTGATTCAGTGTGATGTCAGTACACACAGTGGCTATCCTACTGATTCAGTGTGAAGTCAGTACACACATTGGCTATCCTACTGATTCTATGTCAAGTCAGTACACACTGGCTATCCTACTGACTCAGTGCGATGTCAGTACACACAGTGGCTATCCTACTGATTCAGTGCGATGTCAGTACACACAGTGGCTATCCTACTGATTCAGTGTGAAGTCAGTACACACAGTGGCTATCCTACTGATTCAGTGTGAAGTCAGTACACACAGTGGCTATCCTACTGATTCAATGTCAAGTCAGTACACACAGTGGCTATCCTACTGATTCAGTGTGAAGTCAGTACACACATTGGCTATCCTACTGATTCAGTATGAAGTCAGTACACACATTAGCTATCCTACTGATTCAGTGTGAAGTCAGTACAGACATTGGATATCCTACCGATTCAGTGTAAAGTCAGTACACACAATGGCTATCCTACTGATTCAGTGTCAAGTCAGTACACACAATGGATATCCTACTGATTCAGTGTGAAGTCAATACACACATTAGCTATCCTACTGATTCACTGTGAAGTCAGTACACACATTGGCTATCCTACTGATTCAGTGTGAAGGCAGTACACACAATGGCTAACCTACAGATTCAGTGTCAAGTTAGTACACACATTGGCTATCCTACTGATTTGGTGTGAACTCAGTACACTCAGTGGCTATCCTACTGATTCGGTGTGAAGTCAGTACACACATTAGCTATCCTAATGATTCCGTGTGAACTCAGTACACACAATGGCTATCCTACTGATTCGGTGTGAAGTCAGTACACACAGTGGCTATCCTACTGATTCAATGTCAAGTCAGTACACACAGTGGCTATCCTACTGATTCAGTGTGAAGTCAGTACACACAGTGGCTATCCTACTGATTTAGTGTCAAGTTAGTACACACAGTGGCTATCCTACTGATTCAGTGTGAAGTCAGTACAGACAATGGCTATCCTACTGATTCAGTGTGAAATCAGTACACACAATGGATATCCTACTGATTCAGTGTGAAGTCAGTACACACAATGGATATCCTACTGATTCAGTGTGAAGTCAGTACACACAGTGGCTATCCTACTGATTCAGTGTGAAGTCAGTACACACGATGGCTATCCTACTGATTCAGTTTCAAGTCAGTACACACAGTGGCTATCCTACTGATTCAGTGTGAAGTCAGTACACACAATGGCTATCCTACTGATTTGGTGTGAAGTCAGTACACTCAGTGGCTATCCTACTGATTCGGTGTGAAGTCAGTACACACATTAGCTATCCTAATGATTTAATGTGAAGTCAGTATACACATTGGCTATCCTACTGATTCAGTGTGAAGTCAGTACACACAGTGGCTATCCTACTGATTCAGTGTGAAGTCAGTACACACAGTGGCTATCCTACTGATTCAGTGTGATGTCAGTACACACAGTGGCTATCCTACTGATTCAGTGCGATGTCAGTACACACAGTGGCTATCCTACTGATTCAGTGTGAAGTCAGTACACACAGTGGCTATCCTACTGATTCAATGTCAAGTCAGTACACACAGTGGCTATCCTACTGATTCAGTGTGAAGTCAGTACACACAGTGGCTATCCTACTGATTCAGTGTGAAGTCAGTACACACATTGGCTATCCTACTGATTCAATGTCAAGTCAGTACACAGTGGCTGTCCTACTGACTCAGTGCGATGTCAGTACACACAGTGGCTATCCTACTGATTCAGTGTGATGTCAGTACACACAGTGGCTATCCTACTGATTCAGTGTGAAGTCAGTACACACATTGGCTATCCTACTGATTCTATGTCAAGTCAGTACACACTGGCTATCCTACTGACTCAGTGCGATGTCAGTACACACAGTGGCTATCCTACTGATTCAGTGCGATGTCAGTACACACAGTGGCTATCCTACTGATTCAGTGTGAAGTCAGTACACACAGTGGCTATCCTACTGATTCAGTGTGAAGTCAGTACACACATTAGCTATCCTACTGATTCAGTGTGAAGTCAGTACACACATTGGATATCCTACTGATTCAGTGTAAAGTCAGTACACACAATGGCTATCCTACTGATTCAGTGTCAAGTCAGTACACACAATGGATATCCTACTGATTCAGTGTGAAGTCAATACACACATTAGCTATCCTACTGATTCACTGTGAAGTCAGTACACACATTGGCTATCCTACTGATTCAGTGTGAAGTCAGTACACACAATGGCTAACCTACAGATTCAGTGTCAAGTCAGTACACACATTGGCTATCCTACTGATTTGGTGTGAAGTCAGTACACTCAGTGGCTATCCTACTGATTCGGTGTGAAGTCAGTACACACATTAGCTATCCTAATGATTCTGTGTGAAGTCAGTACACACAATGGCTATCCTACTGATTCGGTGTGAAGTCAGTACACACAGTGGCTAACCAACTGATTCAATGTCAAGTCAGTACACACAGTGGCTATCCTACTGATTCAGTGTGAAGTCAGTACACACAGTGGCTATCCTACTGATTCAGTGTCAAGTTAGTACACACAGTGGATATCCTACTGATTCAGTGTGAAGTCAGTACACACAATGGCTATCCTACTGATTCAGTGTGAAATCAGTACACACAATGGATATCCTACTGATTCAGTGTGAAGTCAGTACAGACAATGGATATCCTACTGATTCAGTGTGAAGTCAGTACACACAGTGGCTATCCTACTGATTCAGTGTGAAGTCAGTACACACGATGGCTATCCTACTGATTCAGTTTCAAGTCAGTACACACAGTGGCTATCCTACTGATTCAGTGTGAAGTCAGTACACACAATGGCTATCCTACTGATTTGGTGTGAAGTCAGTACACTCAGTGGCTATCCTACTGATTCGGTGTGAAGTCAGTACACACATTAGCTATCCTAATGATTTAGTGTGAAGTCAGTACACACATTGGCTATCCTACTGATTCAGTGTGAAGTCAGTACACACAGTGGCTATCCTACTGATTCAATGTCAAGTCAGTACACACAGTGGCTATCCTACTGATTCAGTGTGAAGTCAGTACACACAGTGGCTATCCTACTGATTCAGTGCGATGTCAGTACACACAGTGGCTAGCCTACTGATTCAGTGCGATGTCAGTACACACAGTGGCTATCCTACTGATTCAGTGTGAAGTCAGTACACACAGTGGCTATCCTACTGATTCAATGTCAAGTCAGTACACACAGTGGCTATCCTACTGATTCAGTGTGAAGTCAGTACACACAGTGGCTATCCTATTGATTCAGTGTGAAGTCAGTACACACATTGGCTATCCTACTGGTTCAATGTCAAGTCAGTACACAGTGGCTGTCCTACTGACTCAGTTTCAAGTCAGTACACACATTGGCTATCCTACTGATTCAGTGTGAAGTCAGTACACACAGTGGCTATCCTACTGATTCAGTGGGAAGTCAGTACACACGATGGCTATCCTACTGATTCAGTTTCAAGTCAGTACACACATTGGCTATCCTACTGATTCAGTGTGAAGTCAGTACACACAGTGGCTATCCTACTGATTCAATGTCAAGTCAGTACACACAGTGGCTATCCTACTGATTCAGTGTGAAGTCAGTACACACAGTGGCTATCCTACTGATTCAGTGCGATGTCAGTACACACAGTGGCTATCCTACTGATTCAGTGCGATGTCAGTACACACAGTGGCTATCCTACTGATTCAGTGTGAAGTCAGTACACACAGTGGCTATCCTACTGATTCAATATCAAGTCAGTACACACAGTGGCTATCCTACTGATTCAGTGTGAAGTCAGTACACACAGTGGCTATCCTACTGATTCAGTGTGAAGTCAGTACACACATTGGCTATCCTACTGATTCAATGTCAAGTCAATACACAGTGGCTGTCCTACTGATTTAGTGTCAAGTTAGTACACACAGTGGCTATCCTACTGATTCAGTGTGAAGTCAGTACAGACAATGGCTATCCTACTGATTCAGTGTGAAATCAGTACACACAATGGATATCCTACTGATTCAGTGTGAAGTCAGTACACACAATGGATATCCTACTGATTCAGTGTGAAGTCAGTACACACAGTGGCTATCCTACTGATTCAGTGTGAAGTCAGTACACACGATGGCTATCCTACTGATTCAGTTTCAAGTCAGTACACACAGTGGCTATCCTACTGATTCAGTGTGAAGTCAGTACACACAATGGCTATCCTACTGATTTGGTGTGAAGTCAGTACACTCAGTGGCTATCCTACTGATTCGGTGTGAAGTCAGTACACACATTAGCTATCCTAATGATTTAATGTGAAGTCAGTATACACATTGGCTATCCTACTGATTCAGTGTGAAGTCAGTACACACAGTGGCTATCCTACTGATTCAGTGTGAAGTCAGTACACACAGTGGCTATCCTACTGATTCAGTGTGATGTCAGTACACACAGTGGCTATCCTACTGATTCAGTGCGATGTCAGTACACACAGTGGCTATCCTACTGATTCAGTGTGAAGTCAGTACACACAGTGGCTATCCTACTGATTCAATGTCAAGTCAGTACACACAGTGGCTATCCTACTGATTCAGTGTGAAGTCAGTACACACAGTGGCTATCCTACTGATTCAGTGTGAAGTCAGTACACACATTGGCTATCCTACTGATTCAATGTCAAGTCAGTACACAGTGGCTGTCCTACTGACTCAGTGCGATGTCAGTACACACAGTGGCTATCCTACTGATTCAGTGTGATGTCAGTACACACAGTGGCTATCCTACTGATTCAGTGTGAAGTCAGTACACACATTGGCTATCCTACTGATTCTATGTCAAGTCAGTACACACTGGCTATCCTACTGACTCAGTGCGATGTCAGTACACACAGTGGCTATCCTACTGATTCAGTGCGATGTCAGTACACACAGTGGCTATCCTACTGATTCAGTGTGAAGTCAGTACACACAGTGGCTATCCTACTGATTCAGTGTGAAGTCAGTACACACATTAGCTATCCTACTGATTCAGTGTGAAGTCAGTACACACATTGGATATCCTACTGATTCAGTGTAAAGTCAGTACACACAATGGCTATCCTACTGATTCAGTGTCAAGTCAGTACACACAATGGATATCCTACTGATTCAGTGTGAAGTCAATACACACATTAGCTATCCTACTGATTCACTGTGAAGTCAGTACACACATTGGCTATCCTACTGATTCAGTGTGAAGTCAGTACACACAATGGCTAACCTACAGATTCAGTGTCAAGTCAGTACACACATTGGCTATCCTACTGATTTGGTGTGAAGTCAGTACACTCAGTGGCTATCCTACTGATTCGGTGTGAAGTCAGTACACACATTAGCTATCCTAATGATTCTGTGTGAAGTCAGTACACACAATGGCTATCCTACTGATTCGGTGTGAAGTCAGTACACACAGTGGCTAACCAACTGATTCAATGTCAAGTCAGTACACACAGTGGCTATCCTACTGATTCAGTGTGAAGTCAGTACACACAGTGGCTATCCTACTGATTCAGTGTCAAGTTAGTACACACAGTGGATATCCTACTGATTCAGTGTGAAGTCAGTACACACAATGGCTATCCTACTGATTCAGTGTGAAATCAGTACACACAATGGATATCCTACTGATTCAGTGTGAAGTCAGTACAGACAATGGATATCCTACTGATTCAGTGTGAAGTCAGTACACACAGTGGCTATCCTACTGATTCAGTGTGAAGTCAGTACACACGATGGCTATCCTACTGATTCAGTTTCAAGTCAGTACACACAGTGGCTATCCTACTGATTCAGTGTGAAGTCAGTACACACAATGGCTATCCTACTGATTTGGTGTGAAGTCAGTACACTCAGTGGCTATCCTACTGATTCGGTGTGAAGTCAGTACACACATTAGCTATCCTAATGATTTAGTGTGAAGTCAGTACACACATTGGCTATCCTACTGATTCAGTGTGAAGTCAGTACACACAGTGGCTATCCTACTGATTCAATGTCAAGTCAGTACACACAGTGGCTATCCTACTGATTCAGTGTGAAGTCAGTACACACAGTGGCTATCCTACTGATTCAGTGCGATGTCAGTACACACAGTGGCTAGCCTACTGATTCAGTGCGATGTCAGTACACACAGTGGCTATCCTACTGATTCAGTGTGAAGTCAGTACACACAGTGGCTATCCTACTGATTCAATGTCAAGTCAGTACACACAGTGGCTATCCTACTGATTCAGTGTGAAGTCAGTACACACAGTGGCTATCCTATTGATTCAGTGTGAAGTCAGTACACACATTGGCTATCCTACTGGTTCAATGTCAAGTCAGTACACAGTGGCTGTCCTACTGACTCAGTTTCAAGTCAGTACACACATTGGCTATCCTACTGATTCAGTGTGAAGTCAGTACACACAGTGGCTATCCTACTGATTCAGTGGGAAGTCAGTACACACGATGGCTATCCTACTGATTCAGTTTCAAGTCAGTACACACATTGGCTATCCTACTGATTCAGTGTGAAGTCAGTACACACAGTGGCTATCCTACTGATTCAATGTCAAGTCAGTACACACAGTGGCTATCCTACTGATTCAGTGTGAAGTCAGTACACACAGTGGCTATCCTACTGATTCAGTGCGATGTCAGTACACACAGTGGCTATCCTACTGATTCAGTGCGATGTCAGTACACACAGTGGCTATCCTACTGATTCAGTGTGAAGTCAGTACACACAGTGGCTATCCTACTGATTCAATATCAAGTCAGTACACACAGTGGCTATCCTACTGATTCAGTGTGAAGTCAGTACACACAGTGGCTATCCTACTGATTCAGTGTGAAGTCAGTACACACATTGGCTATCCTACTGATTCAATGTCAAGTCAATACACAGTGGCTGTCCTACTGACTCAGTGCGATGTCAGTACACACAGTGGCTATCCTACTGATTCAGTGTGATGTCAGTACACACAGTGGCTATCCTACTGATTCAGTGTGAAGTCAGTACACACATTGGCTACCCTACTGATTCTATGTCAAGTCAGTACACACTGGCTATCCTACTGACTCAGTGCGATGTCAGTACACACAGTGGCTATCCTACTGATTCAGTGCGATGTCAGTACACACAGTGGCTATCCTACTGATTCAGTGTGAAGTCAGTACACACAGTGGCTATCCTACTGATTCAATGTCAAGTCAGTACACACAGTGGCTATCCTACTGATTCAGTGTGAAGTCAGTACAAACATTGGCTATCCTACTGATTCAGTGTGAAGTCAGTACACACATTAGCTATCCTACTGATTCAGTGTGAAGTCAGTACACACATTGGATATCCTACTGATTCAGTGTAAAGTCAGTACACACAATGGCTATCCTACTGATTCAGTGTCAAGTCAGTACACACAATGGATATCCTACTGATTCAGTGTGAAGTCAATACACACATTAGCTATCCTACTGATTCACTGTGAAGTCAGTACACACATTGGCTATCCTACTGATTCAGTGTGAAGTCAGTACACACAATGGCTAACCTACAGATTCAGTGTCAAGTCAGTACACACATTGGCTATCCTACTGATTTGGTGTGAACTCAGTACACTCAGTGGCTATCCTTCTGATTCGGTGTGAAGTCAGTACACACATTAGCTATCCTAATGATTCCGTGTGAAGTCAGTACACACAATGGCTATCCTACTGATTCGGTGTGAAGTCAGTACACACAGTGGCTATCCTACTGATTCAATGTCAAGTCAGTACACACAGTGGCTATCCTACTGATTCAGTGTGAAGTCAGTACACACAGTGGCTATCCTACTGATTTAGTGTCAAGTTAGTACACACAGTGGCTATCCTACTGATTCAGTGTGAAGTCAGTACACACAATGGCTATCCTACTGATTCAGTGTGAAATCAGTACACACAATGGATATCCTACTGATTCAGTGTGAAGTCAGTACACACAGTGGATATCCTACTGATTCAGTGTGAAGTCAGTACACACAGTGGCTATCCTACTGATTCAGTGTGAAGTCAGTACACACGATGGCTATCCTACTGATTCAGTTTCAAGTCAGTACACACAGTGGCTATCCTACTGATTCAGTGTGAAGTCAGTACACACAATGGCTATCCTACTGATTTGGTGTGAAGTCAGTACACTCAGTGGCTATCCTACTGATTCGGTGTGAAGTCAGTACACACATTAGCTATCCTAATGATTTAGTGTGAAGTCAGTACACACATTGGCTATCCTACTGATTCAGTGTGAAGTCAGTACACACAGTGGCTATCCTACTGATTCAATGTCAAGTCAGTACACACAGTGGCTATCCTACTGATTCAGTGTGAAGTCAGTACACACAGTGGCTATCCTACTGATTCAGTGCGATGTCAGTACACACAGTGGCTAGCCTACTGATTCAGTGCGATGTCAGTACACACAGTGGCTATCCTACTGATTCAGTGTGAAGTCAGTACACACAGTGGCTATCCTACTGATTCAATGTCAAGTCAGTACACACAGTGGCTATCCTACTGATTCAGTGTGAAGTCAGTACACACAGTGGCTATCCTACTGATTCAGTGTGAAGTCAGTACACACGATGGCTATCCTACTGATTCAGTTTCAAGTCAGTACACACATTGGCTATCCTACTGATTCAGTGTGAAGTCAGTACACACAGTGGCTATCCTACTGATTCAATGTCAAGTCAGTACACACAGTGGCTATCCTACTGATTGAGTGTGAAGTCAGTACACACAGTGGCTATCCTACTGATTCAGTGCGATGTCAGTACACACATTAGCTATCCTAATGATTTAGTGTGAAGTCAGTACACACATTGGCTATCCTACTGATTCAGTGTGAAGTCAGTACACACAGTGGCTATCCTACTGATTCAATGTCAAGTCAGTACACACAGTGGCTATCCTACTGATTCAGTGTGAAGTCAGTACACACAGTGGCTATCCTACTGATTCAGTGCGATGTCAGTACACACAGTGGCTAGCCTACTGATTCAATGCGATGTCAGTACACACAGTGGCTATCCTACTGATTCAGTGTGAAGTCAGTACACACAGTGGCTATCCTACTGATTCTATGTCAAGTCAGTACACACAGTGGCTATCCTACTGATTCAGTGTGAAGTCAGTACACACAGTGGCTATCCTACTGATTCAGTGTGAAGTCAGTCTACACGATGGCTATCCTACTGATTCAGTTTCAAGTCAGTACACACATTGGCTATCCTACTGATTCAGTGTGAAGTCAGTACACACAGTGGCTATCCTACTGATTCAATGTCAAGTCAGTACACACAGTGGCTATCCTACTGATTGAGTGTGAAGTCAGTACACACAGTGGCTATCCTACTGATTGAGTGCGATGTCAGTACACACAGTGGCTATCCTACTGATTCAGTGCGATGTCAGTACACACAGTGGCTATCCTACTGATTCAATGTCAAGTCAGAACACACAGTGGCTATCCTACTGATTCAGTGTGAAGTCAGTACACACAGTGGCTATCCTACTGATTCAGTGTGAAGTCAGTACACACATTGGCTATCCTACTGATTCAGTGTGAAGTCAGTACACACATTGGCTATCCTACTGATTCAATGTCAAGTCAGTACACAGTGGCTGTCCTACTGACTCAGTGCGATGTCAGTACACACAGTGGCTATCCTACTGATTCAGTGTGATGTCAGTACACACAGTGGCTATCCTACTGATTCAGTGTGAAGTCAGTACACACATTGGCTACCCTACTGATTCTATGTCAAGTCAGTACACACTGGCTATCCTACTGACTCAGTGCGATGTCAGTACACACAGTGGCTATCCTACTGATTCAGTGCGATGTCAGTACACACAGTGGCTATCCTACTGATTCAGTGTGAAGTCAGTACACACAGTGGCTATCCTACTGATTCAGTGTGAAGTCAGTACACACAGTGGCTATCCTACTGATTCAATGTCAAGTCAGTACACACAGTGGCTATCCTACTGATTCAGTGTGAAGTCAGTACAAACATTGGCTATCCTACTGATTCAGTGTGAAGTCAGTACACACATAAGCTATCCTACTGATTCAGTGTGAAGTCAGTACACACATTGGATATCCTACTGATTCAGTGTAAAGTCAGTACACACAATGGCTATCCTACTGATTCAGTGTCAAGTCAGTACACACAATGGATATCCTACTGATTCAGTGTGAAGTCAATACACACATTAGCTATCCTACTGATTCACTGTGAAGTCAGTACACACATTGGCTATCCTACTGATTCAGAGTGAAGTCAGTACACACAATGGCTAACCTACAGATTCAGTGTCAAGTCAGTACACACATTGGCTATCCTACTGATTTGGTGTGAACTCAGTACACTCAGTGGCTATCCTACTGATTCGGTGTGAAGTCAGTACACACATTAGCTATCCTAATGATTCCGTGTGAAGTCAGTACACACAATGGCTATCCTACTGATTCGGTGTGAAGTCAGTACACACAGTGGCTATCCTACTGATTCAATGTCAAGTCAGTACACACAGTGGCTATCCTACTGATTCAGTGTGAAGTCAGTACACACAGTGGCTATCCTACTGATTTAATGTCAAGTTAGTACACACAGTGGCTATCCTACTGATTCAGTGTGAAGTCAGTACACACAATGGCTATCCTACTGATTCAGTGTGAAATCAGTACACACATGGATATCCTACTGATTCAGTGTGAAGTCAGTACACACAGTGGATATCCTACTGATTCAGTGTGAAGTCAGTACACACAGTGGCTATCCTACTGATTCAGTGTGAAGTCAGTACACACGATGGCTATCCTACTGATTCAGTTTCAAGTCAGTACACACAGTGGCTATCCTACTGATTCAGTGTGAAGTCAGTACACACAATGGCTATCCTACTGATTTGGTGTGAAGTCAGTACACTCAGTGGCTATCCTACTGATTCGGTGTGAAGTCAGTACACACATTAGCTATCCTAATGATTTAGTGTGAAGTCAGTACACACATTGGCTATCCTACTGATTCAGTGTGAAGTCAGTACACACAGTGGCTATCCTACTGATTCAATGTCAAGTCAGTACACACAGTGGCTATCCTACTGATTCAGTGTGAAGTCAGTACACACAGTGGCTATCCTACTGATTCAGTGCGATGTCAGTACACACAGTGGCTATCCTACTGATTCAGTGCGATGTCAGTACACACAGTGGCTATCCTACTGATTCAGTGTGAAGTCAGTACACACAGTGGCTATCCTACTGATTCAGTGCGATGTCAGTACACACAGTGGCTATCCTTCTGATTCGGTGTGAAGTCAGTACACACAGTGGCTATCCTACTGATTCAGTGTGAAGTCAGTACACACAGTATCTATCCTACTGATTCAGTGTGAAGTCAGTACACACAGTGGCCATCCTACTGATTCAGTGTGAAGTCAGTACACACAGTGACTATCTTACTGATTCAATGTTAAGTCAGTACACACAGTGGCTATCCTACTGATTCAGTGTGAAGTCAGTACACGCAGTGGCTATCCTACTGATTTAATGTCAAGTCAGTACACGCAGTGGCTATCCTACTGATTCAGTGTGAAGTTAGTACACGCAGTGGCTATCATACTGATTCAGTGTGAAGTCAGTACACGCAGTGGCATTCGTACTGATTCAATGTCAAGTCAGTACACACAGTGGCTATCCTACTGATTTAGTGTGAAGTCAGTACACACATTGGCTATCCTACTGATTCAGTGTGAAGTCGGTACACACAGTGGCTATCCTACTGATTCAATGTCAAGTTAGTACACACAGTGGCTATCCTACTGATTCAGTGTGAAGTCAGTACACACAGTGGCTATCCTACTGATTCAATGTCAAGTCAGTACACACAGTGGCTATCCTACTGATTCAGTGTGAAGTCAGTACACACAGTGGCTATCCTACTGATTCAGTGTGAAGTCAGTACACACATTGGCTATCCTACTGATTCAATGTCAAGTCAGTACACAGTGGCTGTCCTACTGACTCAGTGCGATGTCAGTACACACAGTGGCTATCCTACTGATTCAGTGTGATGTCAGTACACACAGTGGCTATCCTACTGATTCAGTGTGAAGTCAGTACACACATTGGCTATCCTACTGATTCTATGTCAAGTCAGTACACACTGGCTATCCTACTGACTCAGTGCGATGTCAGTACACACAGTGGCTATCCTACTGATTCAGTGCGATGTCAGTACACACAGTGGCTATCCTACTGATTCAGTGTGAAGTCAGTACACACAGTGGCTATCCTACTGATTCAGTGTGAAGTCAGTACACACAGTGGCTATCCTACTGATTCAATTTCAAGTCAGTACACACAGTGGCTATCCTACTGATTCAGTGTGAAGTCAGTACACACATTGGCTATCCTACTGATTCAGTGTGAAGTCAGTACACACATTAGCTATCCTACTGATTCAGTGTGAAGTCAGTACAGACATTGGATATCCTACTGATTCAGTGTAAAGTCAGTACACACAATGGATATCCTACTGATTCAGTGTGAAGTCAGTACACACAGTGGCCATCCTACTGATTCAGTGTGAAGTCAGTACACACAGTGACTATCTTACTGATTCAATGTTAAGTCAGTACACACAGTGGCTATCCTACTGATTCAGTGTGAAGTCAGTACACGCAGTGACTATCCTACTGATTTAATGTCAAGTCAGTACACGCAGTGGCTATCCTACTGATTCAGTGTGAAGTTAGTACACGCAGTGGCTATCATACTGATTCAGTGTGAAGTCAGTACACGCAGTGGCATTCGTACTGATTCAATGTCAAGTCAGTACACACAGTGGCTATCCTACTGATTTAGTGTGAAGTCAGTACACACATTGGCTATCCTACTGATTCAGTGTGAAGTCGGTACACACAGTGGCTATCCTACTGATTCAATGTCAAGTTAGTACACACAGTGGCTATCCTACTGATTCAGTGTGAAGTCAGTACACACAATGGCTATCCTACTGATTCAGTGTGAAGTCAGTACACAAAGTGGCTATCTTACTGATTCAATGTCAAGTCAGTACACACAGTGGATATCCTACTGATTCAGTGTGAAGTCAGTACACACAGTGGCTATCCTACTGATTCAGTGTGAAGTCAGTACACACATTGGCTATCCTACTGATTCAATGTCAAGTCAGTACACACAGTGGCTATCCTACTGATTCAGTGCGATGTCAGTACACACAGTGGCTATCCTACTGATTTAGTGTGAAGTCAGTACACACATTGGCTATCATACTGATTCAGTGTGAAGTCAGTACACACAGTGGCTATCCTACTGATTCAATGTCAAGTCAGTACACACAGTGGCTATCCTACTGATTCAGTGTGAAGTCAGTACACACAGTGGCTATCCTACTGATTCAGTGCGATGTCAGTACACACAGTGGCTATCCTACTGATTCAGTGCGATGTCAGTACACACAGTGGCTATCCTACTGATTCAGTGTGAAGTCAGTACACACAGTGGCTATCCTACTGATTCAATGTCAAGTCAGTCCACACAGTGGCTATCCTCCTGATTCAGTGTGAAGTCAGTACACACAGTGGCTATCCTACTGATTCAGTGTGAAGTCAGTACACACATTGGCTATCCTACTGATTCAATGTCAAGTCAGTACACAGTGGCTGTCCTACTGACTCAGTGCGATGTCAGTACACACAGTGGCTATCCTACTGATTCAGTGTGATGTCAGTACACACAGTGGCTATCCTACTGATTCAGTGTGAAGTCAGTACACACATTGGCTATCCTACTGATTCTATGTCAAGTCAGTACACACTGGCTATCCTACTGACTCAGTGCGATGTCAGTACACACAGTGGCTATCCTACTGATTCAGTGCGATGTCAGTACACACAGTGGCTATCCTACTGATTCAGTGTGAAGTCAGTACACACAGTGGCTATCCTACTGATTCAGTGTGAAGTCAGTACACACAGTGGCTATCCTACTGATTCAATGTCAAGTCAGTACACACAGTGGCTATCCTACTGATTCAGTGTGAAGTCAGTACACACATTGGCTATCCTACTGATTCAGTATGAAGTCAGTACACACATTAGCTATCCTACTGATTCAGTGTGAAGTCAGTACAGACATTGGATATCCTACTGATTCAGTGTAAAGTCAGTACACACAATGGCTATCCTACTGATTCAGTGTCAAGTCAGTACACACAATGGATATCCTACTGATTCAGTGTGAAGTCAATACACACATTAGCTATCCTACTGATTCACTGTGAAGTCAGTACACACATTGGCTATCCTACTGATTCAGTGTGAAGGCAGTACACACAATGGCTAACCTACAGATTCAGTGTCAAGTTAGTACACACATTGGCTATCCTACTGATTTGGTGTGAACTCAGTACACTCAGTGGCTATCCTACTGATTCGGTGTGAAGTCATTAGCTATCCTAATGATTCCGTGTGAACTCAGTACACACAATGGCTATCCTACTGATGCGGTGTGAAGTCAGTACACACAGTGGCTATCCTACTGATTAAATGTCAAGTCAGTACACACAGTGGCTATCCTACTGATTCAGTGTGAAGTCAGTACACACAGTGGCTATCCTACTGATTTAGTGTCAAGTTAGTACACACAGTGGCTATCCTACTGATTCAGTGTGAAGTCAGTACAGACAATGGCTATCCTACTGATTCAGTGTGAAATCAGTACACACAATGGATATCCTACTGATTCAGTGTGAAGTCAGTACACACAATGGATATCCTACTGATTCAGTGTGAAGTCAGTACACACAGTGGCTATCCTACTGATTCAGTGTGAAGTCAGTACACACGATGGCTATCCTACTGATTCAGTTTCAAGTCAGTACACACAGTGGCTATCCTACTGATTCAGTGTGAAGTCAGTACACACAATGGCTATCCTACTGATTTGGTGTGAAGTCAGTACACTCAGTGGCTATCCTACTGATTCGGTGTGAAGTCAGTACACACATTAGCTATCCTAATGATTTAATGTGAAGTCAGTATACACATTGGCTATCCTACTGATTCAGTGTGAAGTCAGTACACACAGTGGCTATCTGTAGGAGAGTAGGGTCTGCTATCCTATGGTCACCCCAAATTTTTGCTTTTTGCTTCACTGGTTTTTGACATATTGAGGCTGTGGGCCTGCCAATCAGACCCCCAGCCTGCTGTTCTCTCTACTAAATTAAAACTATGCACCCTAGGTGCATAACCAATTGGAAGTGGATCACCCTGTCAGCCCCTGTACCAGTGTACACTAGGTACCCAGGGCATTGGTGTACCCAAGGCCTGCCAGGGGCTGCAGCATGTATTATGCCACCCCAGGCTTGGCCTAACAATCTGACACAACTGGCTGATCACTCAGCTGGGGTAAGTTGGTGTAATCACCTCTTACTTAGGTGTAGTATACCTATACCTAACCTTAAATGGGACACCTGGTAACCTATGAGTCACTCCTATGGCAGGCCTTAACAATCCTGAAGGCAGAGTGCTTGGTTCCATGTGAGATGGTGCTCTGGCATGAGCTGAGCCTGTCTGCAGTGGTCGGAACAACTTCCTTCTACTGTTTCCAGATATCGTCATACCATATACTCTTAAGTGCATTATGAACCTCGCGGTTAAATGCTATCTTTGGTTTGGCTTTATCAAAACATGTCGAGTAAGGTGTCATACGAATTGGAATACTAACCCCTCGCCAATTCTGGCGACGGGGTTAGCATTCCACCCTTCTAGAGGGACACGACATGTACAGTACCTGAAACCCGGGTAAAATCAGACATAGCCTCAGCTCCACAAAATGGATGCTGCCACCACAGACACAAGTCTGCCCTCCTGCTGCTGGGAGTCCTTCCAGCTTGGGAGGTGTGGACAAAGGGTTTCCTGCCAGGGGAGGTGCGTGCACCACCCCAGACAGGATTTTGTGTATTGGTCAGGTAGGGCTTGAAAGAAACCAGACATGCCTGTGGCTCACAAGGAGCCTCGGTGCATATGCCAGTTCAAACCGGTCCTGGGGCACACCAGTCCCGGGCCTGGGGCGAGCTGGACAAAGGGTTGGGGGTGTAACCACCCCCCTTCCTGGTCCCACCCATAGGGAGGGACCTAGCAGGTAGTCCGGCCCCTAGAATCCGCTTAAAGGTAGGAGCTGTGTCCTAAGACTTCAGACATCCTGGAATCAACTTGAAACTAAGAAGAAGACGGGAACTTCGACGCTCTGCCGCACAGAGGACTGAAGCCAATCTCCCCTGTGGTCAGGGAGTGACCACCTTGCTAACGCAAGCACCATCCAGCGAATCAACGTCTGCTTTGCCGCCGCCTCCCGCCGGAGCCCGAGCCCAGAGACTGACAAGACCTGGACCTCCAGACCTCTCACCGCCCGATCCACAGTCCCTGCAAAAAGGAGACCCGTGGAGGCACCGAGACACGTGGAGCCAGCCATCTTGAAACGACTACGACAAGCTGACCAGTGCAACAACCGAGGCTCCCTCCAAGTTGTGCTTTGGGTCCTGAGAAGCCCAACCCTCGAGCAGCATCTGCACCAAAGGTGAGCCCTCCAGCATCTCCACGATCTGCGTGGGGCCCTTCTGCATTTTGCCACTCGACGCGCCTAACCGGTTGCTGGCCCGCTGGCTAGTGGCCATCTTGGCGACGAAATCTACGACAAACACCGCTGGTCTGGTTGCTCCAGACTGGCCCTTGCTCCCCTCCAAAGGAGCCGTTCCTCTGACCTTGCTGGTCAGAACCATCAGCTTAAACTCCTTGCCTACAACAATTGCTTTTGCCAAGGCTTGTTTGCTTCGATCAAGTCGCCGACACCGCCGACAGCGAGAGCCTGCGTGGGACAGCTCGTGACTCGACTCCTGGACGTCGTCGACCTTCAGGGACCACGTGGCTGCAGAGTCAAGCTACACCTTCCTTCCTGTTTGCACCCGACATCGCCTGGTACCCACCTGGTGCCACGCTGGTCACTGGCTAGTGACTGTGAACACTGTCCCCTCTGCTTACAGGTCTTCAACATCTCCGATCCACTCTTGGGTCCACTGCATCTCTCCCGGACCGACCGCCTGCAGCATCTTTGTCTTCAAGCTCAACGGAACAGATAGAAGAAACCCGACGCACTTTGAGGCCTATGCACCTGCTTCCTGTGGGTGAGGTAAAGCTGGTACTCCGGTGCCCAAGTGTAGTAATACATCTCTAGTGCCTGTGTTCCAAATCTTAAGTTCCTAGTCAACCCGGAAGATCTCCTTTGCAGTAACTTTGTACTTTTTACGCACCCATTGAAACCTATGGGAGCACGCGTGTGACTATTTGCTCTGCACACGCCACCCGTGGACCTCCTGGTCACTAACTGACGTTAGCTCCTTGTAGGCCCAGCGATTCTAGAGGCCTTAGGCCTTTTCCCTTTTCTGTTCGTGGTACTTATACCACTATTTTAGTATATGGTTCGAGTGGCCACCAGGGCCTATCCATATAAAGTGCAACTTCTGTGTATTCTGTGATAATCTTGTTTGACGATTTGTGCTCCTGTGCTCATAAAGAGACTAGGGGTTACTTTGAGAAATAAATACATATATATTTTGAATATATATCTGTGTGGTGTCCTTTCATTGGTATAAAGGGGGGTTGCATTTGGTAAAACAGCTGGCTTAACACGCTTCACGAGTTTAGCCTCAAAGACTGCTTAGCCTACGCTACCACTAGGGCAGCTAGTCCGAAAAGGTTGACTTACAACCACACCATAAGGGTTGCTTGGCATGGTACAAGGTGATCACTTTAACTAGTGAGCATCATAAACCAGGCCAACTTCTCACATTGGTGAGCAGCGGTTGGATTTGAGCTTGCTGTGTTTTACCATTGTAATCTCTTGGTTACCAATTGAAAGATCACATAGGTACCTGTAGGTACATATAAAACAAGATTAGATATACATAAGTTCTACTGAACTTAGTTGTTGTAGAGCAAAGGGAGTAGCACACCCTGACTACAACTACTAGATAGGTTTAGTAGGTAAACCCAAGTGTAGGTAGATTGCAACACATCCACCCACACTTAAGAGCAATGGCCGGGGCAGAGGGGTCCACTGTACCCATCTCTGTTGAGAGTGACCCCCAGAGGGCACCATCCAGCTTTGCTACCCTTAATCAGAATGAGCTCAGGCATTTGGCAACTCTTAGAGGCCTTAAACAGCCCAAGAACCCAAACTCTGCTGAGCTCAGAGAGCTCTTACAGAATGATGAGAATCAGAGAGCACTCAAGAAAGCTTCCCAGTTAGCCCCCTTAGGGTCAGGAACAGGAGGCCCCCCTTCTGAAGATACTACAGAGGTACCCAGTTCCAATAGCCATCCCTTAGATGAGAACCATACTACAGGGGAGGAAAGTGGTGAGGATACAGAAAGTAGTGATGATGAAGGGAGAACTAGCCCAGTGCCAAGTATTATACTTGGCCCAGCTAAACTAAGGCTATTGGGGACTGACAATGGGTTCCCCCCATTGGATCTCCCCAGTGGACTTAACACAGGGCTTGGAAGGCAAAGGAATCGCTCAGGTGACTCCAATGCTTCCCATGGCTCTAGAGGCTCTCAAGGTCACTCCAGAAGGAGACTGACCACCCCTCAGAGGAGGGAACATGAGGCCAGAATGCAGGAAGCCCAGCTGAGGATCAGGAAGCAGGAGCTAGAAGTAGCCCTGATGGAAGAAAAACTGAACAAGGCTAGGCAACCTAGAGAGAGTGGGTCTATACCCACTGGTGGCAGCATTGTCCCTAAGGACAAAGATAGGGTTTTCGATAATAGAAACCTGTCTAAGGTTGTGCCCCCCTACAAAAGTGGGGATGACATCCACAAGTGGATAACTGCTCTTGAGAGAGCCTGCAAAGTACAGCAGGTTCCTGAAGACCAGTGGGCAGCAATCCTCTGGCTCTCCTTTGAAGGAAGAGGCAGAGACAGACTCCTCACTGTTAGAGAAGAGGATGTCAGAAACTACAGAGTCCTGAAGAGTGTTCTAGTTGATGGGTTAGGCTTAACCACTGAGCAGTACAGGTTAATGTTCAGAGACACCCAAAAGACACAGACTCAGGACTGGTCTGAATACATTGAATGTGCCACTAAGGCTTTGGAGGGTTGGTTGCTGGGGAGTAAGGTATCTGATTTTACAGGATTGTATAATTTGATGATGAGAGAACAGATTTTAAATAACTGTCAAAACCAGCAACTGCATCAACACTTGGTTGACTCTGATCTGACCTCTCCCCAAGAATTGGGAAAGAAGGCAGACAAATGGGTCAGAACCAGGGTTAAGCAAAAGAACCAGAACCAGGGCCAAGGGGGTGATCAGAAGAAAACAGACCAAAAGGGTGGAGATCAGAAATCTAAAGACCAGAAGTCTTCAACAGGGCCCCAAACTACTGCTAAGGAGGGTGGGTCCCAACAACAGACCAAAAAGAAGAAAGAAGGTCAAAAGAAACCCTGGTGCAATCATTGCAAGAATACAACTCACTGGACTAGTGATTGCAAAAAGGGTGGAGCCCCCAACACTGTTGCCCCTAAGGCACCTGCTCCCAGTACTACTGTTAGCAGTGTTGGTCCCCAGACAAAGGGTGTAGTGGGAATCACTATGGGAACTGAAGGAGATTCTGACTTAGACAGAACCCTTACACAGGCAGTCTTGATCTGTGATGGGGACATTGATTTGTCCCTGACTGTGAGCCCCAGTAACCTGGGCAAGTACAGACAGACTCCTTTAATTAATGACAAAGTGGCTCAAGCCTACAGGGACACCTGTGCCAGTGTCACTATGGTGACACCAGGCTTTGTGGACCCTGGACAGTACATACCAGGTGAGAACTACCTGGTGACCAATGCCAGCAATACCACTACTTCACATAGTGTGGCAGTTGTTAACTTCTCATGGGGAGGGGTAACTGGCCTCAAAAGGGTTGTGGTTAGTGCAGACCTCCCAGTAGAATGTTTGTTGGGCAATGACCTAGAGAGTTCTCTATGGTCAGAAGTGGAGTACAGGACTCATGCAGAGATGTTAGGTATATCATCACATGTCCTTGCTGTGACCAGGCCACAGGCCAAAAAGTGCCTCACTGAACCACAGGTCTTGGATCCTGGAACAATGGACCAAGCACCTACCAAGAAGAAGAACAGGAGGGTCAAGGCTGTGCCTTCCCCCCTGCCTCAGAGTGATGATCAGCCTTCCCAGGAAGCTGATCTAGAGGACCCTGAAGGAACTGTCCCCGAAGAGCTTGAACCTGACCAGGTTGAGTTTCTGGGGACAGGGGGACCTTCAAGGGCTGACTTGAGGCAGGCTCAGTTATCCTGTCCCTCTCTTGAACCCCTCAGACAGCTGGCTGCTGCTGAGGCTGCTGGGAATGCTCAAGGTACCCATAAAGTGTATTGGGATGAAGGGCTCCTTTATTCAGAGGCTAGAGACCCCAAGCCTGGTGCAACCAGGAGGTTGGTTATACCTCTGCAATTTAGGGGCTTCCTTCTTACCTTGGCCCATGATATTCCTTTAGCAGGACACTTAGGCCAGAACAAGACTTGGGACAGGCTTGTCCCTCACTTTCACTGGCCTCATATGAATGAAGATACAAAGGAGTTTTGTCGCTCCTGTGTTACCTGCCAAGCCAGTGGCAAATCAGGTGGCACAACAAAGGCCCCCCTGATACCACTACCTGTGGTGGGGGTTCCCTTTGAAAGAGTGGGAATAGACATAGTGGGTCCCATGGATCCTCCCACTGCATCTGGGCACAGATTTATACTGGTGGTAGTGGATCATGCCACCAGGTATCCAGAGGCAATTCCCCTTAGGACCACTACAGCTCCTGTTGTGGCCAGGGCCCTGCTGGGAGTATTCTCCAGAGTGGGGTTTCCTAAGGAGGTAGTATCTGACAGAGGTACCAACTTTATGTCAGGATACTTGACAGCTATGTGGAAGGAATGTGGTGTCAACTACAAGTTCACCACCCCTTATCACCCACAATGCAATGGGCTTGTTGAGAGATTCAACAAGACCCTAAAGGGTATGATCAAAGGATTACCTGAAAAGCTCAGGCGAAGATGGGATATCCTTCTACCCTGCCTTCTGTTTGCTTACAGAGAGGTCCCACAAAAAGGAGTTGGCTACAGCCCCTTTGAATTGTTGTTTGGGCACCCTGTGAGAGGCCCACTGTGTTTGGTGAAGGAAGGATGGGAGTTACCTCTCAAAAAGCCTAAGCTAGACATAGTGGACTATGTACTTGGTCTCCGCTCCAGGATGGCTGAGTATATGGAGAAGGCATCTAAAAACCTTGAGGCAAGCCAGGCCTTACAGAAAGCTTGGCATGACCAAAAGGCTGTCTTGGTTGAGTATCAGCCAGGACAGAAGGTATGGGTGTTGGAGCCAGTGGCCCCAGCAGCACTCCAAGACAAATGGTCTGGACCCCATACAATCCTGGAAAAGAAGGGAGAGGTCACCTACTTGGTGGACCTAGGAACTCCCAGGAGTCCCCACAGGGTACTCCATGTTAACAGGCTTAAAGCATATGTTGACAGGGCAGACATGGGCTTGCTCATGGCTACAGATGAGGGACAGGAGGAAGAGAGTGACCCTCTCCCAGACCTGTTGTCTCAGAACCCTGAAGATGGCTCAGTTGAAGGAGTGACCCTTGGAGGCAACCTCACTGCCCATCAGCAGACTGAATGTAGACAGGTTCTACAATCATTTTCACATATGTTTTCCTTGATACCTAGTCAAACTGACTGGTGTACCCATGTTGTGGACACTGGTGACAGTCTGCCTGTAAAGAACAAACTTTACAGACAACCTGACCACGTCAGGGACTGTATAAAGGCTGAGGTACATAAAATGCTGGAATTAGGTGTCATTGAACCCTCAGAGAGCCCCTGGGCTAGCCCAGTGGTTCTGGTCCCCAAACCTCACACCAAAGATGGCAAGAGAGAGATGAGGTTCTGTGTGGACTACAGAGGACTCAATGCTGTCACCAGGACAGATGCACACCCTATTCCAAGGGCAGATGAGCTCATAGACAAACTAGCTTCTGCAAAGTTTTTGAGCACATTTGACTTGACAGCTGGCTATTGGCAAATCAGATTAGCTGAGGAGTCTAAGGCCAAAACAGCATTCTCAACCCCAGGTGGGCATTATCAGTTTGTGGTGATGCCCTTTGGTCTGAAGAATGCACCTGCCACCTTCCAAAGGCTGGTGAACCAAGTCCTTACTGGGTTGGATGACTTTTGCGCAGCATATCTTGATGACATTGCTGTCTTTAGTTCCACCTGGGAGGATCACCTGATCCACCTGAAGAAGGCTCTTGAGGCTCTGCAAAGGGCAGGCCTCACTATCAAGGCTACTAAGTGCCAGATAGGGCAGAGTAAGGTTGTGTATTTGGGCCACCTTGTAGGTGGGGGCCAAGTTCAACCACTGGAGAGTAAGATACAGTCCATCAAGGATTGGTCCCCTCCAACCACCCAGACTCAAGTTCGAGCTTTCTTGGGCTTGACTGGGTATTACAGGAAGTTTGTTAAGAACTATGGGTCCATTGTGACTCCTCTTAATGATCTGACATCCAAGAAGATGCCCAAAAAGGTTCAGTGGACAGTAAGCTGTCAAAAGGCATTTGATGACCTGAAGGAGGCCATGTGCTCTGCACCTATCCTGAAAAGTCCTGACTACTCCAAAGAGTTTATTGTCCAAACAGATGCTTCTGAGTTGGGTGTGGGAGCTGTGCTGTCACAACTTAATGTAGATGGTCAAGACCAACCCATTGCTTTTATTAGCAGAAGGTTGACCCCCAGAGAGAAGAATTGGTCAGCTATTGAGAGGGAGGCCTTTGCTGTGGTGTGGGCCCTGAAGAAGCTGAGGCCATACTTGTTTGGCACTCACTTCAAGATTCAGACCGACCATAAGCCCCTCTTGTGGCTAAATCAGATGAAGGGTGAAAACCCCAAACTGCTTAGGTGGTCCATTTCCCTACAGGGGATGGACTTTACAGTGGAGCACCGGCCAGGTACTGACCATGGGAATGCAGATGGTCTCTCCAGGTACTTCCACTTAGGACATGAAGACGAGACTGGTCAAGGCTAGTTTAATGTCCCAGCGTTTGGGGGGGGGTTGTGTAGGAGAGTAGGGTCTGCTATCCTATGGTCACCCCAAATTTTTGCTTTTTGCTTCACTGGTTTTTGACATATTGAGGCTGTGGGCCTGCCAATCAGACCCCCAGCCTGCTGTTCTCTCTACTAAATTAAAACTATGCACCCTAGGTGCATAACCAATTGGAAGTGGATCACCCTGTCAGCCCCTGTACCAGTGTACACTAGGTACCCAGGGCATTGGTGTACCCAAGGCCTGCCAGGGGCTGCAGCATGTATTATGCCACCCCAGGCTTGGCCTAACAATCTGACACAACTGGCTGATCACTCAGCTGGGGTAAGTTGGTGTAATCACCTCTTACTTAGGTGTAGTATACCTATACCTAACCTTAAATGGGACACCTGGTAACCTATGAGTCACTCCTATGGCAGGCCTTAACAATCCTGAAGGCAGAGTGCTTGGTTCCATGTGAGATGGTGCTCTGGCATGAGCTGAGCCTGTCTGCAGTGGTCGGAACAACTTCCTTCTACTGTTTCCAGATATCGTCATACCATATACTCTTAAGTGCATTATGAACCTCGCGGTTAAATGCTATCTTTGGTTTGGCTTTATCAAAACATGTCGAGTAAGGTGTCATACGAATTGGAATACTAACCCCTCGCCAATTCTGGCGACGGGGTTAGCATTCCACCCTTCTAGAGGGACACGACATGTACAGTACCTGAAACCCGGGTAAAATCAGACATAGCCTCAGCTCCACAAAATGGATGCTGCCACCACAGACACAAGTCTGCCCTCCTGCTGCTGGGAGTCCTTCCAGCTTGGGAGGTGTGGACAAAGGGTTTCCTGCCAGGGGAGGTGCGTGCACCACCCCAGACAGGATTTTGTGTATTGGTCAGGTAGGGCTTGAAAGAAACCAGACATGCCTGTGGCTCACAAGGAGCCTCGGTGCATATGCCAGTTCAAACCGGTCCTGGGGCACACCAGTCCCGGGCCTGGGGCGAGCTGGACAAAGGGTTGGGGGTGTAACCACCCCCCTTCCTGGTCCCACCCATAGGGAGGGACCTAGCAGGTAGTCCGGCCCCTAGAATCCGCTTAAAGGTAGGAGCTGTGTCCTAAGACTTCAGACATCCTGGAATCAACTTGAAACTAAGAAGAAGACGGGAACTTCGACGCTCTGCCGCACAGAGGACTGAAGCCAATCTCCCCTGTGGTCAGGGAGTGACCACCTTGCTAACGCAAGCACCATCCAGCGAATCAACGTCTGCTTTGCCGCCGCCTCCCGCCGGAGCCCGAGCCCAGAGACTGACAAGACCTGGACCTCCAGACCTCTCACCGCCCGATCCACAGTCCCTGCAAAAAGGAGACCCGTGGAGGCACCGAGACACGTGGAGCCAGCCATCTTGAAACGACTACGACAAGCTGACCAGTGCAACAACCGAGGCTCCCTCCAAGTTGTGCTTTGGGTCCTGAGAAGCCCAACCCTCGAGCAGCATCTGCACCAAAGGTGAGCCCTCCAGCATCTCCACGATCTGCGTGGGGCCCTTCTGCATTTTGCCACTCGACGCGCCTAACCGGTTGCTGGCCCGCTGGCTAGTGGCCATCTTGGCGACGAAATCTACGACAAACACCGCTGGTCTGGTTGCTCCAGACTGGCCCTTGCTCCCCTCCAAAGGAGCCGTTCCTCTGACCTTGCTGGTCAGAACCATCAGCTTAAACTCCTTGCCTACAACAATTGCTTTTGCCAAGGCTTGTTTGCTTCGATCAAGTCGCCGACACCGCCGACAGCGAGAGCCTGCGTGGGACAGCTCGTGACTCGACTCCTGGACGTCGTCGACCTTCAGGGACCACGTGGCTGCAGAGTCAAGCTACACCTTCCTTCCTGTTTGCACCCGACATCGCCTGGTACCCACCTGGTGCCACGCTGGTCACTGGCTAGTGACTGTGAACACTGTCCCCTCTGCTTACAGGTCTTCAACATCTCCGATCCACTCTTGGGTCCACTGCATCTCTCCCGGACCGACCGCCTGCAGCATCTTTGTCTTCAAGCTCAACGGAACAGATAGAAGAAACCCGACGCACTTTGAGGCCTATGCACCTGCTTCCTGTGGGTGAGGTAAAGCTGGTACTCCGGTGCCCAAGTGTAGTAATACATCTCTAGTGCCTGTGTTCCAAATCTTAAGTTCCTAGTCAACCCGGAAGATCTCCTTTGCAGTAACTTTGTACTTTTTACGCACCCATTGAAACCTATGGGAGCACGCGTGTGACTATTTGCTCTGCACACGCCACCCGTGGACCTCCTGGTCACTAACTGACGTTAGCTCCTTGTAGGCCCAGCGATTCTAGAGGCCTTAGGCCTTTTCCCTTTTCTGTTCGTGGTACTTATACCACTATTTTAGTATATGGTTCGAGTGGCCACCAGGGCCTATCCATATAAAGTGCAACTTCTGTGTATTCTGTGATAATCTTGTTTGACGATTTGTGCTCCTGTGCTCATAAAGAGACTAGGGGTTACTTTGAGAAATAAATACATATATATTTTGAATATATATCTGTGTGGTGTCCTTTCATTGGTATAAAGGGGGGTTGCATTTGGTAAAACAGCTGGCTTAACACGCTTCACGAGTTTAGCCTCAAAGACTGCTTAGCCTACGCTACCACTAGGGCAGCTAGTCCGAAAAGGTTGACTTACAACCACACCATAAGGGTTGCTTGGCATGGTACAAGGTGATCACTTTAACTAGTGAGCATCATAAACCAGGCCAACTTCTCACACTATCCTACTGATTCAGTGTGAAGTCAGTACACACAGTGGCTATCCTACTGATTCAGTGTGATGTCAGTACACACAGTGGCTATCCTACTGATTCAGTGCGATGTCAGTACACACAGTGGCTATCCTACTGATTCAGTGTGAAGTCAGTACACACAGTGGCTATCCTACTGATTCAATGTCAAGTCAGTACACACAGTGGCTATCCTACTGATTCAGTGTGAAGTCAGTACACACAGTGGCTATCCTACTGATTCAGTGTGAAGTCAGTACACACATTGGCTATCCTACTGATTCAATGTCAAGTCAGTACACAGTGGCTGTCCTACTGACTCAGTGCGATGTCAGTACACACAGTGGCTATCCTACTGATTCAGTGTGATGTCAGTACACACAGTGGCTATCCTACTGATTCAGTGTGAAGTCAGTACACACATTGGCTATCCTACTGATTCTATGTCAAGTCAGTACACACTGGCTATCCTACTGACTCAGTGCGATGTCAGTACACACAGTGGCTATCCTACTGATTCAGTGCGATGTCAGTACACACAGTGGCTATCCTACTGATTCAGTGTGAAGTCAGTACACACAGTGGCTATCCTACTGATTCAGTGTGAAGTCAGTACACACATTAGCTATCCTACTGATTCAGTGTGAAGTCAGTACACACATTGGATATCCTACTGATTCAGTGTAAAGTCAGTACACACAATGGCTATCCTACTGATTCAGTGTCAAGTCAGTACACACAATGGATATCCTACTGATTCAGTGTGAAGTCAATACACACATTAGCTATCCTACTGATTCACTGTGAAGTCAGTACACACATTGGCTATCCTACTGATTCAGTGTGAAGTCAGTACACACAATGGCTAACCTACAGATTCAGTGTCAAGTCAGTACACACATTGGCTATCCTACTGATTTGGTGTGAAGTCAGTACACTCAGTGGCTATCCTACTGATTCGGTGTGAAGTCAGTACACACATTAGCTATCCTAATGATTCTGTGTGAAGTCAGTACACACAATGGCTATCCTACTGATTCGGTGTGAAGTCAGTACACACAGTGGCTAACCAACTGATTCAATGTCAAGTCAGTACACACAGTGGCTATCCTACTGATTCAGTGTGAAGTCAGTACACACAGTGGCTATCCTACTGATTCAGTGTCAAGTTAGTACACACAGTGGATATCCTACTGATTCAGTGTGAAGTCAGTACACACAATGGCTATCCTACTGATTCAGTGTGAAATCAGTACACACAATGGATATCCTACTGATTCAGTGTGAAGTCAGTACAGACAATGGATATCCTACTGATTCAGTGTGAAGTCAGTACACACAGTGGCTATCCTACTGATTCAGTGTGAAGTCAGTACACACGATGGCTATCCTACTGATTCAGTTTCAAGTCAGTACACACAGTGGCTATCCTACTGATTCAGTGTGAAGTCAGTACACACAATGGCTATCCTACTGATTTGGTGTGAAGTCAGTACACTCAGTGGCTATCCTACTGATTCGGTGTGAAGTCAGTACACACATTAGCTATCCTAATGATTTAGTGTGAAGTCAGTACACACATTGGCTATCCTACTGATTCAGTGTGAAGTCAGTACACACAGTGGCTATCCTACTGATTCAGTGTGAAGTCAGTACACACAGTGGCTATCCTACTGATTCAGTGCGATGTCAGTACACACAGTGGCTATCCTTCTGATTCGGTGTGAAGTCAGTACACACAGTGGCTATCCTACTGATTCAGTGTGAAGTCAGTACACACAGTATCTATCCTACTGATTCAGTGTGAAGTCAGTACACACAGTGGCCATCCTACTGATTCAGTGTGAAGTCAGTACACACAGTGACTATCTTACTGATTCAATGTTAAGTCAGTACACACAGTGGCTATCCTACTGATTCAGTGTGAAGTCAGTACACGCAGTGGCTATCCTACTGATTTAATGTCAAGTCAGTACACGCAGTGGCTATCCTACTGATTCAGTGTGAAGTTAGTACACGCAGTGGCTATCATACTGATTCAGTGTGAAGTCAGTACACGCAGTGGCATTCGTACTGATTCAATGTCAAGTCAGTACACACAGTGGCTATCCTACTGATTTAGTGTGAAGTCAGTACACACATTGGCTATCCTACTGATTCAGTGTGAAGTCGGTACACACAGTGGCTATCCTACTGATTCAATGTCAAGTTAGTACACACAGTGGCTATCCTACTGATTCAGTGTGAAGTCAGTACACACAGTGGCTATCCTACTGATTCAATGTCAAGTCAGTACACACAGTGGCTATCCTACTGATTCAGTGTGAAGTCAGTACACACAGTGGCTATCCTACTGATTCAGTGTGAAGTCAGTACACACATTGGCTATCCTACTGATTCAATGTCAAGTCAGTACACATTGGCTGTCCTACTGACTCAGTGCGATGTCAGTACACACAGTGGCTATCCTACTGATTCAGTGTGATGTCAGTACACACAGTGGCTATCCTACTGATTCAGTGTGAAGTCAGTATACACATTGGCTATCCTACTGATTCTATGTCAAGTCAGTACACACTGGCTATCCTACTGACTCAGTGCGATGTCAGTACACACAGTGGCTATCCTACTGATTCAGTGCGATGTCAGTACACACAGTGGCTATCCTACTGATTCAGTGTGAAGTCAGTACACACAGTGGCTATCCTACTGATTCAGTGTGAAGTCAGTACACACAGTGGCTATCCTACTGATTCAATTTCAAGTCAGTACACACAGTGGCTATCCTACTGATTCAGTGTGAAGTCAGTACACACATTGGCTATCCTACTGATTCAGTGTGAAGTCAGTACACACATTAGCTATCCTACTGATTCAGTGTGAAGTCAGTACAGACATTGGATATCCTACTGATTCAGTGTAAAGTCAGTACACACAATGGATATCCTACTGATTCAGTGTGAAGTCAGTTCACACAGTGGCCATCCTACTGATTCAGTGTGAAGTCAGTACACACAGTGACTATCTTACTGATTCAATGTTAAGTCAGTACACACAGTGGCTATCCTACTGATTCAGTGTGAAGTCAGTACACGCAGTGACTATCCTACTGATTTAATGTCAAGTCAGTACACGCAGTGGCTATCCTACTGATTCAGTGTGAAGTTAGTACACGCAGTGGCTATCATACTGATTCAGTGTGAAGTCAGTACACGCAGTGGCATTCGTACTGATTCAATGTCAAGTCAGTACACACAGTGGCTATCCTACTGATTTAGTGTGAAGTCAGTACACACATTGGCTATCCTACTGATTCAGTGTGAAGTCGGTACACACAGTGGCTATCCTACTGATTCAATGTCAAGTTAGTACACACAGTGGCTATCCTACTGATTCAGTGTGAAGTCAGTACACACAATGGCTATCCTACTGATTCAGTGTGAAGTCAGTACACACAGTGGCTATCTTACTGATTCAATGTCAAGTCAGTACACACAGTGGATATCCTACTGATTCAGTGTGAAGTCAGTACACACAGTGGCTATCCTACTGATTCAGTGTGAAGTCAGTACACACATTGGCTATCCTACTGATTCAATGTCAAGTCAGTACACACAGTGGCTATCCTACTGATTCAGTGCGATGTCAGTACACACAGTGGCTATCCTACTGATTTAGTGTGAAGTCAGTACACACATTGGCTATCATACTGATTCAGTGTGAAGTCAGTACACACAGTGGCTATCCTACTGATTCAATGTCAAGTCAGTACACACAGTGGCTATCCTACTGATTCAGTGTGAAGTCAGTACACACAGTGGCTATCCTACTGATTCAGTGCGATGTCAGTACACACAGTGGCTATCCTACTGATTCAGTGCGATGTCAGTACACACAGTGGCTATCCTACTGATTCAGTGTGAAGTCAGTACACACAGTGGCTATCCTACTGATTCAATGTCAAGTCAGTCCACACAGTGGCTATCCTCCTGATTCAGTGTGAAGTCAGTACACACAGTGGCTATCCTACTGATTCAGTGTGAAGTCAGTACACACATTGGCTATCCTACTGATTCAATGTCAAGTCAGTACACAGTGGCTGTCCTACTGACTCAGTGCGATGTCAGTACACACAGTGGCTATCCTACTGATTCAGTGTGATGTCAGTACACACAGTGGCTATCCTACTGATTCAGTGTGAAGTCAGTACACACATTGGCTATCCTACTGATTCTATGTCAAGTCAGTACACACTGGCTATCCTACTGACTCAGTGCGATGTCAGTACACACAGTGGCTATCCTACTGATTCAGTGCGATGTCAGTACACACAGTGGCTATCCTACTGATTCAGTGTGAAGTCAGTACACACAGTGGCTATCCTACTGATTCAGTGTGAAGTCAGTACACACAGTGGCTATCCTACTGATTCAATGTCAAGTCAGTACACACAGTGGCTATCCTACTGATTCAGTGTGAAGTCAGTACACACATTGGCTATCCTACTGATTCAGTATGAAGTCAGTACACACATTAGCTATCCTACTGATTCAGTGTGAAGTCAGTACAGACATTGGATATCCTACTGATTCAGTGTAAAGTCAGTACACACAATGGCTATCCTACTGATTCAGTGTCAAGTCAGTACACACAATGGATATCCTACTGATTCAGTGTGAAGTCAATACACACATTAGCTATCCTACTGATTCACTGTGAAGTCAGTACACACATTGGCTATCCTACTGATTCAGTGTGAAGGCAGTACACACAATGGCTAACCTACAGATTCAGTGTCAAGTTAGTACACACATTGGCTATCCTACTGATTTGGTGTGAACTCAGTACACTCAGTGGCTATCCTACTGATTCGGTGTGAAGTCAGTACACACATTAGCTATCCTAATGATTCCGTGTGAACTCAGTACACACAATGGCTATCCTACTGATTCGGTGTGAAGTCAGTACACACAGTGGCTATCCTACTGATTCAATGTCAAGTCAGTACACACAGTGGCTATCCTACTGATTCAGTGTGAAGTCAGTACACACAGTGGCTATCCTACTGATTTAGTGTCAAGTTAGTACACACAGTGGCTATCCTACTGATTCAGTGTGAAGTCAGTACAGACAATGGCTATCCTACTGATTCAGTGTGAAATCAGTACACACAATGGATATCCTACTGATTCAGTGTGAAGTCAGTACACACAATGGATATCCTACTGATTCAGTGTGAAGTCAGTACACACAGTGGCTATCCTACTGATTCAGTGTGAAGTCAGTACACACGATGGCTATCCTACTGATTCAGTTTCAAGTCAGTACACACAGTGGCTATCCTACTGATTCAGTGTGAAGTCAGTACACACAATGGTTATCCTACTGATTTGGTGTGAAGTCAGTACACTCAGTGGCTATCCTACTGATTCGGTGTGAAGTCAGTACACACATTAGCTATCCTAATGATTTAATGTGAAGTCAGTATACACATTGGCTATCCTACTGATTCAGTGTGAAGTCAGTACACACAGTGGCTATCCTACTGATTCAGTGTGAAGTCAGTACACACAGTGGCTATCCTACTGATTCAGTGTGATGTCAGTACACACAGTGGCTATCCTACTGATTCAGTGCGATGTCAGTACACACAGTGGCTATCCTACTGATTCAGTGTGAAGTCAGTACACACAGTGGCTATCCTACTGATTCAATGTCAAGTCAGTACACACAGTGGCTATCCTACTGATTCAGTGTGAAGTCAGTACACACAGTGGCTATCCTACTGATTCAGTGTGAAGTCAGTACACACATTGGCTATCCTACTGATTCAATGTCAAGTCAGTACACAGTGGCTGTCCTACTGACTCAGTGCGATGTCAGTACACACAGTGGCTATCCTACTGATTCAGTGTGATGTCAGTACACACAGTGGCTATCCTACTGATTCAGTGTGAAGTCAGTACACACATTGGCTATCCTACTGATTCTATGTCAAGTCAGTACACACTGGCTATCCTACTGACTCAGTGCGATGTCAGTACACACAGTAGCTATCCTACTGATTCAGTGCGATGTCAGTACACACAGTGGCTATCCTACTGATTCAGTGTGAAGTCAGTACACACAGTGGCTATCCTACTGATTCAGTGTGAAGTCAGTACACACAGTGGCTATCCTACTGATTCAGTGCGATGTCAGTACACACAGTGGCTATCCTACTGATTCAGTGTGATGTCAGTACACACAGTGGCTATCCTACTGATTCAGTGTGAAGTCAGTACACACATTGGCTATCCTACTGATTCTATGTCAAGTCAGTACACACTGGCTATCCTACTGACTCAGTGCGATGTCAGTACACACAGTGGCTATCCTACTGATTCAGTGCGATGTCAGTACACACAGTGGCTATCCTACTGATTCAGTGTGAAGTCAGTACACACAGTGGCTATCCTACTGATTCAGTGTGAAGTCAGTACACACAGTGGCTATCCTACTGATTCAATGTCAAGTCAGTACACACAGTGGCTATCCTACTGATTCAGTGTGAAGTCAGTACACACATTGGCTATCCTACTGATTCAGTATGAAGTCAGTACACACATTAGCTATCCTACTGATTCAGTGTGAAGTCAGTACAGACATTGGATATCCTACTGATTCAGTGTAAAGTCAGTACACACAATGGCTATCCTACTGATTCAATGTCAAGTCAGTACACAGTGGCTGTCCTACTGACTCAGTGCGATGTCAGTACACACAGTGGCTATCCTACTGATTCAGTGTGATGTCAGTACACACAGTGGCTATCCTACTGATTCAGTGTGAAGTCAGTACACACATTGGCTATCCTACTGATTCTATGTCAAGTCAGTACACACTGGCTATCCTACTGACTCAGTGCGATGTCAGTACACACAGTGGCTATCCTACTGATTCAGTGCGATGTCAGTACACACAGTGGCTATCCTACTGATTCAGTGTGAAGTCAGTACACACAGTGGCTATCCTACTGATTCAGTGTGAAGTCAGTACACACATTAGCTATCCTACTGATTCAGTGTGAAGTCAGTACACACATTGGATATCCTACTGATTCAGTGTAAAGTCAGTACACACAATGGCTATCCTACTGATTCAGTGTCAAGTCAGTACACACAATGGATATCCTACTGATTCAGTGTGAAGTCAATACACACATTAGCTATCCTACTGATTCACTGTGAAGTCAGTACACACATTGGCTATCCTACTGATTCAGTGTGAAGTCAGTACACACAATGGCTAACCTACAGATTCAGTGTCAAGTCAGTACACACATTGGCTATCCTACTGATTTGGTGTGAAGTCAGTACACTCAGTGGCTATCCTACTGATTCGGTGTGAAGTCAGTACACACATTAGCTATCCTAATGATTCTGTGTGAAGTCAGTACACACAATGGCTATCCTACTGATTCGGTGTGAAGTCAGTACACACAGTGGCTAACCAACTGATTCAATGTCAAGTCAGTACACACAGTGGCTATCCTACTGATTCAGTGTGAAGTCAGTACACACAGTGGCTATCCTACTGATTCAGTGTCAAGTTAGTACACACAGTGGATATCCTACTGATTCAGTGTGAAGTCAGTACACACAATGGCTATCCTACTGATTCAGTGTGAAATCAGTACACACAATGGATATCCTACTGATTCAGTGTGAAGTCAGTACAGACAATGGATATCCTACTGATTCAGTGTGAAGTCAGTACACACAGTGGCTATCCTACTGATTCAGTGTGAAGTCAGTACACACGATGGCTATCCTACTGATTCAGTTTCAAGTCAGTACACACAGTGGCTATCCTACTGATTCGGTGTGAAGTCAGTACACACATTAGCTATCCTAATGATTTAGTGTGAAGTCAGTACACACATTGGCTATCCTACTGATTCAGTGTGAAGTCAGTACACACAGTGGCTATCCTACTGATTCAGTGTGAAGTCAGTACACACAGTGGCTATCCTACTGATTCAGTGCGATGTCAGTACACACAGTGGCTATCCTTCTGATTCGGTGTGAAGTCAGTACACACAGTGGCTATCCTACTGATTCAGTGTGAAGTCAGTACACACAGTATCTATCCTACTGATTCAGTGTGAAGTCAGTACACACAGTGGCCATCCTACTGATTCAGTGTGAAGTCAGTACACACAGTGACTATCTTACTGATTCAATGTTAAGTCAGTACACACAGTGGCTATCCTACTGATTCAGTGTGAAGTCAGTACACGCAGTGGCTATCCTACTGATTTAATGTCAAGTCAGTACACGCAGTGGCTATCCTACTGATTCAGTGTGAAGTTAGTACACGCAGTGGCTATCATACTGATTCAGTGTGAAGTCAGTACACGCAGTGGCATTCGTACTGATTCAATGTCAAGTCAGTACACACAGTGGCTATCCTACTGATTTAGTGTGAAGTCAGTACACACATTGGCTATCCTACTGATTCAGTGTGAAGTCGGTACACACAGTGGCTATCCTACTGATTCAATGTCAAGTTAGTACACACAGTGGCTATCCTACTGATTCAGTGTGAAGTCAGTACACACAGTGGCTATCCTACTGATTCAATGTCAAGTCAGTACACACAGTGGCTATCCTACTGATTCAGTGTGAAGTCAGTACACACAGTGGCTATCCTACTGATTCAGTGTGAAGTCAGTACACACATTGGCTATCCTACTGATTCAATGTCAAGTCAGTACACAGTGGCTGTCCTACTGACTCAGTGCGATGTCAGTACACACAGTGGCTATCCTACTGATTCAGTGTGATGTCAGTACACACAGTGGCTATCCTACTGATTCAGTGTGAAGTCAGTACACACATTGGCTATCCTACTGATTCTATGTCAAGTCAGTACACACTGGCTATCCTACTGACTCAGTGCGATGTCAGTACACACAGTGGCTATCCTACTGATTCAGTGCGATGTCAGTACACACAGTGGCTATCCTACTGATTCAGTGTGAAGTCAGTACACACAGTGGCTATCCTACTGATTCAGTGTGAAGTCAGTACACACAGTGGCTATCCTACTGATTCAATTTCAAGTCAGTACACACAGTGGCTATCCTACTGATTCAGTGTGAAGTCAGTACACACATTGGCTATCCTACTGATTCAGTGTGAAGTCAGTACACACATTAGCTATCCTACTGATTCAGTGTGAAGTCAGTACAGACATTGGATATCCTACTGATTCAGTGTAAAGTCAGTACACACAATGGATATCCTACTGATTCAGTGTGAAGTCAGTACACACAGTGGCCATCCTACTGATTCAGTGTGAAGTCAGTACACACAGTGACTATCTTACTGATTCAATGTTAAGTCAGTACACACAGTGGCTATCCTACTGATTCAGTGTGAAGTCAGAACACGCAGTGACTATCCTACTGATTTAATGTCAAGTCAGTACACGCAGTGGCTATCCTACTGATTCAGTGTGAAGTTAGTACACGCAGTGGCTATCATACTGATTCAGTGTGAAGTCAGTACACGCAGTGGCATTCGTACTGATTCAATGTCAAGTCAGTACACACAGTGGCTATCCTACTGATTTAGTGTGAAGTCAGTACACACATTGGCTATCCTACTGATTCAGTGTGAAGTCGGTACACACAGTGGCTATCCTACTGATTCAATGTCAAGTTAGTACACACAGTGGCTATCCTACTGATTCAGTGTGAAGTCAGTACACACAATGGCTATCCTACTGATTCAGTGTGAAGTCAGTACACACAGTGGCTATCTTACTGATTCAATGTCAAGTCAGTACACACAGTGGATATCCTACTGATTCAGTGTGAAGTCAGTACACACAGTGGCTATCCTACTGATTCAGTGTGAAGTCAGTACACACATTGGCTATCCTACTGATTCAATGTCAAGTCAGTACACACAGTGGCTATCCTACTGATTCAGTGCGATGTCAGTACACACAGTGGCTATCCTACTGATTTAGTGTGAAGTCAGTACACACATTGGCTATCATACTGATTCAGTGTGAAGTCAGTACACACAGTGGCTATCCTACTGATTCAATGTCAAGTCAGTACACACAGTGGCTATCCTACTGATTCAGTGTGAAGTCAGTACACACAGTGGCTATCCTACTGATTCAGTGCGATGTCAGTACACACAGTGGCTATCCTACTGATTCAGTGCGATGTCAGTACACACAGTGGCTATCCTACTGATTCAGTGTGAAGTCAGTACACACAGTGGCTATCCTACTGATTCAATGTCAAGTCAGTCCACACAGTGGCTATCCTCCTGATTCAGTGTGAAGTCAGTACACACAGTGGCTATCCTACTGATTCAGTGTGAAGTCAGTACACACATTGGCTATCCTACTGATTCAATGTCAAGTCAGTACACAGTGGCTGTCCTACTGACTCAGTGCGATGTCAGTACACACAGTGGCTATCCTACTGATTCAGTGTGATGTCAGTACACACAGTGGCTATCCTACTGATTCAGTGTGAAGTCAGTACACACATTGGCTATCCTACTGATTCTATGTCAAGTCAGTACACACTGGCTATCCTACTGACTCAGTGCGATGTCAGTACACACAGTGGCTATCCAACTGATTCAGTGCGATGTCAGTACACACAGTGGCTATCCTACTGATTCAGTGTGAAGTCAGTACACACAGTGGCTATCCTACTGATTCAGTGTGAAGTCAGTACACACAGTGGCTATCCTACTGATTCAATGTCAAGTCAGTACACACAGTGGCTATCCTACTTATTCAGTGTGAAGTCAGTACACACATTGGCTATCCTACTGATTCAGTATGAAGTCAGTACACACATTAGCTATCCTACTGATTCAGTGTGAAGTCAGTACAGACATTGGATATCCTACTGATTCAGTGTAAAGTCAGTACACACAATGGCTATCCTACTGATTCAGTGTCAAGTCAGTACACACAATGGATATCCTACTGATTCAGTGTGAAGTCAATACACACATTAGCTATCCTACTGATTCACTGTGAAGTCAGTACACACATTGGCTATCCTACTGATTCAGTGTGAAGGCAGTACACACAATGGCTAACCTACAGATTCAGTGTCAAGTTAGTACACACATTGGCTATCCTACTGATTTGGTGTGAACTCAGTACACTCAGTGGCTATCCTACTGATTCGGTGTGAAGTCAGTACACACATTAGCTATCCTAATGATTCCGTGTGAACTCAGTACACACAATGGCTATCCTACTGATTCGGTGTGAAGTCAGTACACACAGTGGCTATCCTACTGATTCAATGTCAAGTCAGTACACACAGTGGCTATCCTACTGATTCAGTGTGAAGTCAGTACACACAGTGGCTATCCTACTGATTTAGTGTCAAGTTAGTACACACAGTGGCTATCCTACTGATTCAGTGTGAAGTCAGTACAGACAATGGCTATCCTACTGATTCAGTGTGAAATCAGTACACACAATGGATATCCTACTGATTCAGTGTGAAGTCAGTACACACAATGGATATCCTACTGATTCAGTGTGAAGTCAGTACACACAGTGGCTATCCTACTGATTCAGTGTGAAGTCAGTACACACGATGGCTATCCTACTGATTCAGTTTCAAGTCAGTACACACAGTGGCTATCCTACTGATTCAGTGTGAAGTCAGTACACACAATGGCTATCCTACTGATTTGGTGTGAAGTCAGTACACTCAGTGGCTATCCTACTGATTCGGTGTGAAGTCAGTACACACATTAGCTATCCTAATGATTTAATGTGAAGTCAGTATACACATTGGCTATCCTACTGATTCAGTGTGAAGTCAGTACACACAGTGGCTATCCTACTGATTCAGTGTGAAGTCAGTACACACAGTGGCTATCCTACTGATTCAGTGTGATGTCAGTACACACAGTGGCTATCCTACTGATTCAGTGCGATGTCAGTACACACAGTGGCTATCCTACTGATTCAGTGTGAAGTCAGTACACACAGTGGCTATCCTACTGATTCAATGTCAAGTCAGTACACACAGTGGCTATCCTACTGATTCAGTGTGAAGTCAGTACACACAGTGGCTATCCTACTGATTCAGTGTGAAGTCAGTACACACATTGGCTATCCTACTGATTCAATGTCAAGTCAGTACACAGTGGCTGTCCTACTGACTCAGTGCGATGTCAGTACACACAGTGGCTATCCTACTGATTCAGTGTGATGTCAGTACACACAGTGGCTATCCTACTGATTCAGTGTGAAGTCAGTACACACATTGGCTATCCTACTGATTCTATGTCAAGTCAGTACACACTGGCTATCCTACTGACTCAGTGCGATGTCAGTACACACAGTGGCTATCCTACTGATTCAGTGCGATGTCAGTACACACAGTGGCTATCCTACTGATTCAGTGTGAAGTCAGTACACACAGTGGCTATCCTACTGATTCAGTGTGAAGTCAGTACACACAGTGGCTATCCTACTGATTCAGTGCGATGTCAGTACACACAGTGGCTATCCTACTGATTCAGTGTGATGTCAGTACACACAGTGGCTATCCTACTGATTCAGTGTGAAGTCAGTACACACATTGGCTATCCTACTGATTCTATGTCAAGTCAGTACACACTGGCTATCCTACTGACTCAGTGCGATGTCAGTACACACAGTGGCTATCCTACTGATTCAGTGCGATGTCAGTACACACAGTGGCTATCCTACTGATTCAGTGTGAAGTCAGTACACACAGTGGCTATCCTACTGATTCAGTGTGAAGTCAGTACACACAGTGGCTATCCTACTGATTCAATGTCAAGTCAGTACACACAGTGGCTATCCTACTGATTCAGTGTGAAGTCAGTACACACATTGGCTATCCTACTGATTCAGTATGAAGTCAGTACACACATTAGCTATCCTACTGATTCAGTGTGAAGTCAGTACAGACATTGGATATCCTACTGATTCAGTGTAAAGTCAGTACACACAATGGCTATCCTACTGATTCAGTGTCAAGTCAGTACACACAATGGATATCCTACTGATTCAGTGTGAAGTCAATACACACATTAGCTATCCTACTGATTCACTGTGAAGTCAGTACACACATTGGCTATCCTACTGATTCAGTGTGAAGGCAGTACACATAATGGCTAACCTACAGATTCAGTGTCAAGTTAGTACACACATTGGCTATCCTACTGATTTGGTGTGAACTCAGTACACTCAGTGGCTATCCTACTGATTCGGTGTGAAGTCAGTACACACATTAGCTATCCTAATGATTCCGTGTGAACTCAGTACACACAATGGCTATCCTACTGATTCGGTGTGAAGTCAGTACACACAGTGGCTATCCTACTGATTCAATGTCAAGTCAGTACACACAGTGGCTATCCTACTGATTCAGTGTGAAGTCAGTACACACAGTGGCTATCCTACTGATTTAGTGTCAAGTTAGTACACACAGTGGCTATCCTACTGATTCAGTGTGAAGTCAGTACAGACAATGGCTATCCTACTGATTCAGTGTGAAATCAGTACACACAATGGATATCCTACTGATTCAGTGTGAAGTCAGTACACACAATGGATATCCTACTGATTCAGTGTGAAGTCAGTACACACAGTGGCTATCCTACTGATTCAGTGTGAAGTCAGTACACACGATGGCTATCCTACTGATTCAGTTTCAAGTCAGTACACACAGTGGCTATCCTACTGATTCAGTGTGAAGTCAGTACACACAATGGCTATCCTACTGATTTGGTGTGAAGTCAGTACACTCAGTGGCTATCCTACTGATTCGGTGTGAAGTCAGTACACACATTAGCTATCCTAATGATTTAATGTGAAGTCAGTATACACATTGGCTATCCTACTGATTCAGTGTGAAGTCAGTACACACAGTGGCTATCCTACTGATTCAGTGTGAAGTCAGTACACACAGTGGCTATCCTACTGATTCAGTGTGATGTCAGTACACACAGTGGCTATCCTACTGATTCAGTGCGATGTCAGTACACACAGTGGCTATCCTACTGATTCAGTGTGAAGTCAGTACACACAGTGGCTATCCTACTGATTCAATGTCAAGTCAGTACACACAGTGGCTATCCTACTGATTCAGTGTGAAGTCAGTACACACAGTGGCTATCCTACTGATTCAGTGTGAAGTCAGTACACACATTGGCTATCCTACTGATTCAATGTCAAGTCAGTACACAGTGGCTGTCCTACTGACTCAGTGCGATGTCAGTACACACAGTGGCTATCCTACTGATTCAGTGTGATGTCAGTACACACAGTGGCTATCCTACTGATTCAGTGTGAAGTCAGTACACACATTGGCTATCCTACTGATTCTATGTCAAGTCAGTACACACTGGCTATCCTACTGACTCAGTGCGATGTCAGTACACACAGTGGCTATCCTACTGATTCAGTGCGATGTCAGTACACACAGTGGCTATCCTACTGATTCAGTGTGAAGTCAGTACACACAGTGGCTATCCTACTGATTCAGTGTGAAGTCAGTACACACATTAGCTATCCTACTGATTCAGTGTGAAGTCAGTACACACATTGGATATCCTACTGATTCAGTGTAAAGTCAGTACACACAATGGCTATCCTACTGATTCAGTGTCAAGTCAGTACACACAATGGATATCCTACTGATTCAGTGTGAAGTCAATACACACATTAGCTATCCTACTGATTCACTGTGAAGTCAGTACACACATTGGCTATCCTACTGATTCAGTGTGAAGTCAGTACACACAATGGCTAACCTACAGATTCAGTGTCAAGTCAGTACACACATTGGCTATCCTACTGATTTGGTGTGAAGTCAGTACACTCAGTGGCTATCCTACTGATTCGGTGTGAAGTCAGTACACACATTAGCTATCCTAATGATTCTGTGTGAAGTCAGTACACACAATGGCTATCCTACTGATTCGGTGTGAAGTCAGTACACACAGTGGCTAACCAACTGATTCAATGTCAAGTCAGTACACACAGTGGCTATCCTACTGATTCAGTGTGAAGTCAGTACACACAGTGGCTATCCTACTGATTCAGTGTCAAGTTAGTACACACAGTGGATATCCTACTGATTCAGTGTGAAGTCAGTACACACAATGGCTATCCTACTGATTCAGTGTGAAATCAGTACACACAATGGATATCCTACTGATTCAGTGTGAAGTCAGTACAGACAATGGATATCCTACTGATTCAGTGTGAAGTCAGTACACACAGTGGCTATCCTACTGATTCAGTGTGAAGTCAGTACACACGATGGCTATCCTACTGATTCAGTTTCAAGTCAGTACACACAGTGGCTATCCTACTGATTCAGTGTGAAGTCAGTACACACAATGGCTATCCTACTGATTTGGTGTGAAGTCAGTACACTCAGTGGCTATCCTACTGATTCGGTGTGAAGTCAGTACACACATTAGCTATCCTAATGATTTAGTGTGAAGTCAGTACACACATTGGCTATCCTACTGATTCAGTGTGAAGTCAGTACACACAGTGGCTATCCTACTGATTCAATGTCAAGTCAGTACACACAGTGGCTATCCTACTGATTCAGTGTGAAGTCAGTACACACAGTGGCTATCCTACTGATTCAGTGCGATGTCAGTACACACAGTGGCTAGCCTACTGATTCAGTGCGATGTCAGTACACACAGTGGCTATCCTACTGATTCAGTGTGAAGTCAGTACACACAGTGGCTATCCTACTGATTCAATGTCAAGTCAGTACACACAGTGGCTATCCTACTGATTCAGTGTGAAGTCAGTACACACAGTGGCTATCCTATTGATTCAGTGTGAAGTCAGTACACACATTGGCTATCCTACTGGTTCAATGTCAAGTCAGTACACAGTGGCTGTCCTACTGACTCAGTTTCAAGTCAGTACACACATTGGCTATCCTACTGATTCAGTGTGAACTCAGTACACACAATGGCTATCCTACTGATTCGGTGTGAAGTCAGTACACACAGTGGCTATCCTACTGATTCAATGTCAAGTCAGTACACACAGTGGCTATCCTACTGATTCAGTGTGAAGTCAGTACACACAGTGGCTATCCTACTGATTTAGTGTCAAGTTAGTACACACAGTGGCTATCCTACTGATTCAGTGTGAAATCAGTACACACAATGGATATCCTACTGATTCAGTGTGAAGTCAGTACACACAATGGATATCCTACTGATTCAGTGTGAAGTCAGTACACACAGTGGCTATCCTACTGATTCAGTGTGAAGTCAGTACACACGATGGCTATCCTACTGATTCAGTTTCAAGTCAGTACACACAGTGGCTATCCTACTGATTCAGTGTGAAGTCAGTACACACAATGGCTATCCTACTGATTTGGTGTGAAGTCAGTACACTCAGTGGCTATCCTACTGATTCGGTGTGAAGTCAGTACACACATTAGCTATCCTAATGATTTAATGTGAAGTCAGTATACACATTGGCTATCCTACTGATTCAGTGTGAAGTCAGTACACACAGTGGCTATCCTACTGATTCAGTGTGAAGTCAGTACACACAGTGGCTATCCTACTGATTCAGTGTGATGTCAGTACACACAGTGGCTATCCTACTGATTCAGTGCGATGTCAGTACACACAGTGGCTATCCTACTGATTCAGTGTGAAGTCAGTACACACAGTGGCTATCCTACTGATTCAATGTCAAGTCAGTACACACAGTGGCTATCCTACTGATTCAGTGTGAAGTCAGTACACACAGTGGCTATCCTACTGATTCAGTGTGAAGTCAGTACACACATTGGCTATCCTACTGATTCAATGTCAAGTCAGTACACAGTGGCTGTCCTACTGACTCAGTGCGATGTCAGTACACACAGTGGCTATCCTACTGATTCAGTGTGATGTCAGTACACACAGTGGCTATCCTACTGATTCAGTGTGAAGTCAGTACACACATTGGCTATCCTACTGATTCTATGTAAAGTCAGTACACACTGGCTATCCTACTGACTCAGTGCGATGTCAGTACACACAGTGGCTATCCTACTGATTCAGTGCGATGTCAGTACACACAGTGGCTATCCTACTGATTCAGTGTGAAGTCAGTACACACAGTGGCTATCCTACTGATTCAGTGTGAAGTCAGTACACACAGTGGCTATCCTACTGATTCAGTGCGATGTCAGTACACACAGTGGCTATCCTACTGATTCAGTGTGATGTCAGTACACACAGTGGCTATCCTACTGATTCAGTGTGAAGTCAGTACACACATTGGCTATCCTACTGATTCTATGTCAAGTCAGTACACACTGGCTATCCTACTGACTCAGTGCGATGTCAGTACACACAGTGGCTATCCTACTGATTCAGTGCGATGTCAGTACACACAGTGGCTATCCTACTGATTCAGTGTGAAGTCAGTACACACAGTGGCTATCCTACTGATTCAGTGTGAAGTCAGTACACACAGTGGCTATCCTACTGATTCAATGTCAAGTCAGTACACACAGTGGCTATCCTACTGATTCAGTGTGAAGTCAGTACACACATTGGCTATCCTACTGATTCAGTATGAAGTCAGTACACACATTAGCTATCCTACTGATTCAGTGTGAAGTCAGTACAGACATTGGATATCCTACTGATTCAGTGTAAAGTCAGTACACACAATGGCTATCCTACTGATTCAGTGTCAAGTCAGTACACACAATGGATATCCTACTGATTCAGTGTGAAGTCAATACACACATTAGCTATCCTACTGATTCACTGTGAAGTCAGTACACACATTGGCTATCCTACTGATTCAGTGTGAAGGCAGTACACACAATGGCTAACCTACAGATTCAGTGTCAAGTTAGTACACACATTGGCTATCCTACTGATTTGGTGTGAACTCAGTACACTCAGTGGCTATCCTACTGATTCGGTGTGAAGTCAGTACACACATTAGCTATCCTAATGATTCCGTGTGAACTCAGTACACACAATGGCTATCCTACTGATTCGGTGTGAAGTCAGTACACACAGTGGCTATCCTACTGATTCAATGTCAAGTCAGTACACACAGTGGCTATCCTACTGATTCAGTGTGAAGTCAGTACACACAGTGGCTATCCTACTGATTTAGTGTCAAGTTAGTACACACAGTGGCTATCCTACTGATTCAGTGTGAAGTCAGTACAGACAATGGCTATCCTACTGATTCAGTGTGAAATCAGTACACACAATGGATATCCTACTGATTCAGTGTGAAGTCAGTACACACAATGGATATCCTACTGATTCAGTGTGAAGTCAGTACACACAGTGGCTATCCTACTGATTCAGTGTGAAGTCAGTACACACGATGGCTATCCTACTGATTCAGTTTCAAGTCAGTACACACAGTGGCTATCCTACTGATTCAGTGTGAAGTCAGTACACACAATGGCTATCCTACTGATTTGGTGTGAAGTCAGTACACTCAGTGGCTATCCTACTGATTCGGTGTGAAGTCAGTACACACATTAGCTATCCTAATGATTTAATGTGAAGTCAGTATACACATTGGCTATCCTACTGATTCAGTGTGAAGTCAGTACACACAGTGGCTATCCTACTGATTCAGTGTGAAGTCAGTACACACAGTGGCTATCCTACTGATTCAGTGTGATGTCAGTACACACAGTGGCTATCCTACTGATTCAGTGCGATGTCAGTACACACAGTGGCTATCCTACTGATTCAGTGTGAAGTCAGTACACACAGTGGCTATCCTACTGATTCAATGTCAAGTCAGTACACACAGTGGCTATCCTACTGATTCAGTGTGAAGTCAGTACACACAGTGGCTATCCTACTGATTCAGTGTGAAGTCAGTACACACATTGGCTATCCTACTGATTCAATGTCAAGTCAGTACACAGTGGCTGTCCTACTGACTCAGTGCGATGTCAGTACACACAGTGGCTATCCTACTGATTCAGTGTGATGTCAGTACACACAGTGGCTATCCTACTGATTCAGTGTGAAGTCAGTACACACATTGGCTATCCTACTGATTCTATGTCAAGTCAGTACACACTGGCTATCCTACTGACTCAGTGCGATGTCAGTACACACAGTGGCTATCCTACTGATTCAGTGCGATGTCAGTACACACAGTGGCTATCCTACTGATTCAGTGTGAAGTCAGTACACACAGTGGCTATCCTACTGATTCAGTGTGAAGTCAGTACACACATTAGCTATCCTACTGATTCAGTGTGAAGTCAGTACACACATTGGATATCCTACTGATTCAGTGTAAAGTCAGTACACACAATGGCTATCCTACTGATTCAGTGTCAAGTCAGTACACACAATGGATATCCTACTGATTCAGTGTGAAGTCAATACACACATTAGCTATCCTACTGATTCACTGTGAAGTCAGTACACACATTGGCTATCCTACTGATTCAGTGTGAAGTCAGTACACACAATGGCTAACCTACAGATTCAGTGTCAAGTCAGTACACACATTGGCTATCCTACTGATTTGGTGTGAAGTCAGTACACTCAGTGGCTATCCTACTGATTCGGTGTGAAGTCAGTACACACATTAGCTATCCTAATGATTCTGTGTGAAGTCAGTACACACAATGGCTATCCTACTGATTCGGTGTGAAGTCAGTACACACAGTGGCTAACCAACTGATTCAATGTCAAGTCAGTACACACAGTGGCTATCCTACTGATTCAGTGTGAAGTCAGTACACACAGTGGCTATCCTACTGATTCAGTGTCAAGTTAGTACACACAGTGGATATCCTACTGATTCAGTGTGAAGTCAGTACACACAATGGCTATCCTACTGATTCAGTGTGAAATCAGTACACACAATGGATATCCTACTGATTCAGTGTGAAGTCAGTACAGACAATGGATATCCTACTGATTCAGTGTGAAGTCAGTACACACAGTGGCTATCCTACTGATTCAGTGTGAAGTCAGTACACACGATGGCTATCCTACTGATTCAGTTTCAAGTCAGTACACACAGTGGCTATCCTACTGATTCAGTGTGAAGTCAGTACACACAATGGCTATCCTACTGATTTGGTGTGAAGTCAGTACACTCAGTGGCTATCCTACTGATTCGGTGTGAAGTCAGTACACACATTAGCTATCCTAATGATTTAGTGTGAAGTCAGTACACACATTGGCTATCCTACTGATTCAGTGTGAAGTCAGTACACACAGTGGCTATCCTACTGATTCAATGTCAAGTCAGTACACACAGTGGCTATCCTACTGATTCAGTGTGAAGTCAGTACACACAGTGGCTATCCTACTGATTCAGTGCGATGTCAGTACACACAGTGGCTAGCCTACTGATTCAGTGCGATGTCAGTACACACAGTGGCTATCCTACTGATTCAGTGTGAAGTCAGTACACACAGTGGCTATCCTACTGATTCAATGTCAAGTCAGTACACACAGTGGCTATCCTACTGATTCAGTGTGAAGTCAGTACACACAGTGGCTATCCTATTGATTCAGTGTGAAGTCAGTACACACATTGGCTATCCTACTGGTTCAATGTCAAGTCAGTACACAGTGGCTGTCCTACTGACTCAGTTTCAAGTCAGTACACACATTGGCTATCCTACTGATTCAGTGTGAAGTCAGTACACACAGTGGCTATCCTACTGATTCAGTGGGAAGTCAGTACACACGATGGCTATCCTACTGATTCAGTTTCAAGTCAGTACACACATTGGCTATCCTACTGATTCAGTGTGAAGTCAGTACACACAGTGGCTATCCTACTGATTCAATGTCAAGTCAGTACACACAGTGGCTATCCTACTGATTCAGTGTGAAGTCAGTACACACAGTGGCTATCCTACTGATTCAGTGCGATGTCAGTACACACAGTGGCTATCCTACTGATTCAGTCCGATGTCAGTACACACAGTGGCTATCCTACTGATTCAGTGTGAAGTCAGTACACACAGTGGCTATCCTACTGATTCAATATCAAGTCAGTACACACAGTGGCTATCCTACTGATTCAGTGTGAAGTCAGTACATACAGTGGCTATCCTACTGATTCAGTGTGAAGTCAGTACACACATTGGCTATCCTACTGATTCAATGTCAAGTCAATACACAGTGGCTGTCCTACTGACTCAGTGCGATGTCAGTACACACAGTGGCTATCCTACTGATTCAGTGTGATGTCAGTACACACGGTGGCTATCCTACTGATTCAGTGTGAAGTCAGTACACACATTGGCTACCCTACTGATTCTATGTCAAGTCAGTACACACTGGCTATCCTACTGACTCAGTGCGATGTCAGTACACACAGTGGCTATCCTACTGATTCAGTGCGATGTCAGTACACACAGTGGCTATCCTACTGATTCAGTGTGAAGTCAGTACACACAGTGGCTATCCTACTGATTCAATGTCAAGTCAGTACACACAGTGGCTATCCTACTGATTCAGTGTGAAGTCAGTACAAACATTGGCTATCCTACTGATTCAGTGTGAAGTCAGTACACACATTAGCTATCCTACTGATTCAGTGTGAAGTCAGTACACACATTGGATATCCTACTGATTCAGTGTAAAGTCAGTACACACAATGGCTATCCTACTGATTCAGTGTCAAGTCAGTACACACAATGGATATCCTACTGATTCAGTGTGAAGTCAATACACACATTAGCTATCCTACTGATTCACTGTGAAGTCAGTACACACATTGGCTATCCTACTGATTCAGTGTGAAGTCAGTACACACAATGGCTAACCTACAGATTCAGTGTCAAGTCAGTACACACATTGGCTATCCTACTGATTTGGTGTGAACTCAGTACACTCAGTGGCTATCCTTCTGATTCGGTGTGAAGTCAGTACACACATTAGCTATCCTAATGATTCCGTGTGAAGTCAGTACACACAATGGCTATCCTACTGATTCGGTGTGAAGTCAGTACACACAGTGGCTATCCTACTGATTCAATGTCAAGTCAGTACACACAGTGGCTATCCTACTGATTCAGTGTGAAGTCAGTACACACAGTGGCTATCCTACTGATTTAGTGTCAAGTTAGTACACACAGTGGCTATCCTACTGATTCAGTGTGAAGTCAGTACACACAATGGCTATCCTACTGATTCAGTGTGAAATCAGTACACACAATGGATATCCTACTGATTCAGTGTGAAGTCAGTACACACAGTGGATATCCTACTGATTCAGTGTGAAGTCAGTACACACAGTGGCTATCCTACTGATTCAGTGTGAAGTCAGTACACACGATGGCTATCCTACTGATTCAGTTTCAAGTCAGTACACACAGTGGCTATCCTACTGATTCAGTGTGAAGTCAGTACACACAATGGCTATCCTACTGATTTGGTGTGAAGTCAGTACACTCAGTGGCTATCCTACTGATTCGGTGTGAAGTCAGTACACACATTAGCTATCCTAATGATTTAGTGTGAAGTCAGTACACACATTGGCTATCCTACTGATTCAGTGTGAAGTCAGTACACACAGTGGCTATCCTACTGATTCAATGTCAAGTCAGTACACACAGTGGCTATCCTACTGATTCAGTGTGAAGTCAGTACACACAGTGGCTATCCTACTGATTCAGTGCGATGTCAGTACACACAGTGGCTATCCTACTGATTCAGTGCGATGTCAGTACACACAGTGGCTATCCTACTGATTCAGTGTGAAGTCAGTACACACAGTGGCTATCCTACTGATTCAGTGCGATGTCAGTACACACAGTGGCTATCCTTCTGATTCGGTGTGAAGTCAGTACACACAGTGGCTATCCTACTGATTCAGTGTGAAGTCAGTACACACAGTATCTATCCTACTGATTCAGTGTGAAGTCAGTACACACAGTGGCCATCCTACTGATTCAGTGTGAAGTCAGTACACACAGTGACTATCTTACTGATTCAATGTTAAGTCAGTACACACAGTGGCTATCCTACTGATTCAGTGTGAAGTCAGTACACGCAGTGGCTATCCTACTGATTTAATGTCAAGTCAGTACACGCAGTGGCTATCCTACTGATTCAGTGTGAAGTTAGTACACGCAGTGGCTATCATACTGATTCAGTGTGAAGTCAGTACACGCAGTGGCATTCGTACTGATTCAATGTCAAGTCAGTACACACAGTGGCTATCCTACTGATTTAGTGTGAAGTCAGTACACACCTTGGCTATCCTACTGATTCAGTGTGAAGTCGGTACACACAGTGGCTATCCTACTGATTCAATGTCAAGTTAGTACACACAGTGGCTATCCTACTGATTCAGTGTGAAGTCAGTACACACAATGGCTATCCTACTGATTCAGTGTGAAGTCAGTACACACAGTGGCTATCCTACTGATTCAGTGTGAAGTCAGTACACACATTGGCTATCCTACTGATTCAATGTCAAGTCAGTACACACAGTGGCTATCCTACTGATTCAGTGTGAAGTCAGTACACACAGTGGCTATCCTACTGATTCAGTGTGAAGTCAGTACACACATTGGCTATCCTACTGATTCAATGTCAAGTCAGTACACACAGTGGCTATCCTACTGATTCAGTGTGAAGTCAGTACACACAGTGGCTATCCTACTGATTCAGTGTGAAGTCAGTACACACAGTGGCTATCCTACTGATTCAGTGTGAAGTCAGTACACACAGTGGCTATCCTACTGATTCAGTGCGATGTCAGTACACACAGTGGCTATCCTACTGATTCAGTGCGATGTCAGTACACACAGTGGCTATCCTACTGATTCAGTGTGAAGTCAGTACACACAGTGGCTATCCTACTGATTCAATGTCAAGTCAGTACACACAGTGGCTATCCTACTGATTCAGTGTGAAGTCAGTACACACAGTGGCTATCCTACTGATTCAGTGTGAAGTCAGTACACACATTGGCTATCCTACTGATTCAATGTCAAGTCAGTACACAGTGGCTGTCCTACTGACTCAGTGCGATGTCAGTACCCACAGTGGCTATCCTACTGATTCAGTGTGATGTCAGTACACACAGTGGCTATCCTACTGATTCAGTGTGAAGTCAGTACACACATTGGCTATCCTACTGATTCTATGTCAAGTCAGTACACACTGGCTATCCTACTGACTCAGTGCGATGTCAGTACACACGGTGGCTATCCTACTGATTCAGTGCGATGTCAGTACACACAGTGGCTATCCTACTGATTCAGTGTGAAGTCAGTACACACAGTGGCTATCCTACTGATTCAGTGTGAAGTCAGTACACACAGTGGCTATCCTACTGATTCAATGTCAAGTCAGTACACACAGTGGCTATCCTACTGATTCAGTGTGAAGTCAGTACACACATTGGCTATCCTACTGATTCAGTGTGAAGTCAGTACACACATTAGCTATCCTACTGATTCAGTGTGAAGTCAGTACAGACATTGGATATCCTACTGATTCAGTGTAAAGTCAGTACACACAATGGATATCCTACTGATTCAGTGTGAAGTCAATACACACATTAGCTATCCTACTGATTCACTGTGAAGTCAGTACACACATTGGCTATCCTACTGATTCAGTGTGAAGTCAGTACACACAATGGCTATCCTACTGATTCGGTGTGAAGTCAGTACACACAGTGGCTATCCTACTGATTCAATGTCAAGTCAGTACACACAGTGGCTATCCTACTGATTCAGTGTGAAGTCAGTACACACAGTGGCTATCCTACTGATTTAGTGTCAAGTTAGTACACACAGTGGCTATCCTACTGATTCAGTGTGAAGTCAGTACACACAGTGGCTATCCTACTGATTCAGTGTGAAGTCAGTACACACAGTGGCTATCCTACTGATTCAATGTCAAGTCAGTACACACAGTGGCTATCCTACTGATTCAGTGTGAAGTCAGTACACACAGTGGCTATCCTACTGATTCAGTGTGAAGTCAGTACACACATTAGCTATCCTACTGATTCAGTGTGAAGTCAGTACACACATTGGATATCCTACTGATTCAGTGTCAAGTCAGTACACACAATGGATATCCTACTGATTCAGTGTGAAGTCAATACACACATTAGCTATCCTACTGATTCACTGTGAAGTCAGTACACACATTGGCTATCCTACTGATTCAGTGTGAAGTCAGTACACACAATGGCTAACCTACAGATTCAGTGTCAAGTCAGTACACACATTGGCTATCCTACTGATTTGGTGTGAAGTCAGTACACTCAGTGGCTATCCTACTGATTCGGTGTGAAGTCAGTACACACATTAGCTATCCTAATGATTCTGTGTGAAGTCAGTACACACAATGGCTATCCTACTGATTCGGTGTGAAGTCAGTACACACAGTGGCTAACCAACTGATTCAATGTCAAGTCAGTACACACAGTGGCTATCCTACTGATTCAGTGTGAAGTCAGTACACACAGTGGCTATCCTACTGATTCAGTGTCAAGTTAGTACACACAGTGGCTATCCTACTGATTCAGTGTGAAGTCAGTACACACAATGGCTATCCTACTGATTCAGTGTGAAATCAGTACACACAATGGATATCCTACTGATTCAGTGTGAAGTCAGTACACACAATGGATATCCTACTGATTCAGTGTGAAGTCAGTACACACAGTGGCTATCCTACTGATTCAGTGTGAAGTCAGTACACACGATGGCTATCCTACTGATTCAGTTTCAAGTCAGTGCACACAGTGGCTATCCTACTGATTCAGTGTGAAGTCAGTACACACAATGGCTATCCTACTGATTTGGTGTGAAGTCAGTACACTCAGTGGCTATCCTACTGATTCGGTGTGAAGTCAGTACACACATTAGCTATCCTAATGATTTAGTGTGAAGTCAGTACACACATTGGCTATCCTACTGATTCAGTGTGAAGTCAGTACACACAGTGGCTATCCTACTGATTCAATGTCAAGTCAGTACACACAGTGGCTATCCTACTGATTCAGTGTGAAGTCAGTACACACAGTGGCTCTCCTACTGATTCAGTGCGATGTCAGTACACACAGTGGCTAGCCTACTGATTCAGTGCGATGTCAGTACACACAGTGGCTATCCTACTGATTCAGTGTGAAGTCAGTACACACAGTGGCTATCCTACTGATTCAATGTCAAGTCAGTACACACAGTGGCTATCCTATTGATTCAGTGTGAAGTCAGTACACACAGTGGCTATCCTACTGATTCAGTGTGAAGTCAGTACACACGATGGCTATCCTACTGATTCAGTTTCAAGTCAGTACACACATTGGCTATCCTACTGATTCAGTGTGAAGTCAGTACACACAGTGGCTATCCTACTGATTCAATGTCAAGTCAGTACACACAGTGGCTATCCTACTGATTGAGTGTGAAGTCAGTACACACAGTGGCTATCCTACTGATTCAGTGCGATGTCAGTACACACATTAGCTATCCTAATGATTTAGTGTGAAGTCAGTACACACATTGGCTATCCTACTGATTCAGTGTGAAGTCAGTACACACAGTGGCTATCCTACTGATTCAATGTCAAGTCAGTACACACAGTGGCTATCCTACTGATTCAGTGTGAAGTCAGTACACACAGTGGCTATCCTACTGATTCAGTGCGATGTCAGTACACACAGTGGCTAGCCTACTGATTCAATGCGATGTCAGTACACACAGTGGCTATCCTACTGATTCAGTGTGAAGTCAGTACACACAGTGGCTATCCTACTGATTCAATGTCAAGTCAGTACACACAGTGGCTATCCTACTGATTCAGTGTGAAGTCAGTACACACAGTGGCTATCCTACTGATTCAGTGTGAAGTCAGTACACACGATGGCTATCCTACTGATTCAGTTTCAAGTCAGTACACACATTGGCTATCCTACTGATTCAGTGTGAAGTCAGTACACACAGTGGCTATCCTACTGATTCAATGTCAAGTCAGTACACACAGTGGCTATCCTACTGATTGAGTGTGAAGTCAGTACACACAGTGGCTATCCTACTGATTGAGTGCGATGTCAGTACACACAGTGGCTATCCTACTGATTCAGTGCGATGTCAGTACACACAGTGGCTATCCTACTGATTCAATGTCAAGTCAGAACACACAGTGGCTATCCTACTGATTCAGTGTGAAGTCAGTACACACAGTGGCTATCCTACTGATTCAGTGTGAAGTCAGTACACACATTGGCTATCCTACTGATTCAATGTCAAGTCAGTACACAGTGGCTGTCCTACTGACTCAGTGCGATGTCAGTACACACAGTGGCTATCCTACTGATTCAGTGTGATGTCAGTACACACAGTGGCTATCCTACTGATTCAGTGTGAAGTCAGTACACACATTGGCTACCCTACTGATTCTATGTCAAGTCAGTACACACTGGCTATCCTACTGACTCAGTGCGATGTCAGTACACACAGTGGCTATCCTACTGATTCAGTGCGATGTCAGTACACACAGTGGCTATCCTACTGATTCAGTGTGAAGTCAGTACACACAGTGGCTATCCTACTGATTCAGTGTGAAGTCAGTACACACAGTGGCTATCCTACTGATTCAATGTCAAGTCAGTACACACAGTGGCTATCCTACTGATTCAGTGTGAAGTCAGTACAAACATTGGCTATCCTACTGATTCAGTGTGAAGTCAGTACACACATTAGCTATCCTACTGATTCAGTGTGAAGTCAGTACACACATTGGATATCCTACTGATTCAGTGTAAAGTCAGTACACACAATGGCTATCCTACTAATTCAATGTCAAGTCAGTACACACAATGGATATCCTACTGATTCAGTGTGAAGTCAATACACACATTAGCTATCCTACTGATTCACTGTGAAGTCAGTACACACATTGGCTATCCTACTGATTCAGTGTGAAGTCAGTACACACAATGGCTAACCTACAGATTCAGTGTCAAGTCAGTACACACATTGGCTATCCTACTGATTTGGTGCGAACTCAGTACACTCAGTGGCTATCCTACTGATTCGGTGTGAAGTCAGTACACACATTAGCTATCCTAATGATTCCGTGTGAAGTCAGTACACACAATGGCTATCCTACTGATTCGGTGTGAAGTCAGTACACACAGTGGCTATCCTACTGATTCAATGTCAAGTCAGTACACACAGTGGCTATCCTACTGATTCAGTGTGAAGTCAGTACACACAGTGGCTATCCTACTGATTTAATGTCAAGTTAGTACACACAGTGGCTATCCTACTGATTCAGTGTGAAGTCAGTACACACAATGGCTATCCTACTGATTCAGTGTGAAATCAGTACACACATGGATATCCTACTGATTCAGTGTGAAGTCAGTACACACAGTGGATATCCTACTGATTCAGTGTGAAGTCAGTACACACAGTGGCTATCCTACTGATTCAGTGTGAAGTCAGTACACACGATGGCTATCCTACTGATTCAGTTTCAAGTCAGTACACACAGTGGCTATCCTACTGATTCAGTGTGAAGTCAGTACACACAATGGCTATCCTACTGATTTGGTGTGAAGTCAGTACACTCAGTGGCTATCCTACTGATTCGGTGTGAAGTCAGTACACACATTAGCTATCCTAATGATTTAGTGTGAAGTCAGTACACACATTGGCTATCCTACTGATTCAGTGTGAAGTCAGTACACACAGTGGCTATCCTACTGATTCAATGTCAAGTCAGTACACACAGTGGCTATCCTACTGATTCAGTGTGAAGTCAGTACACACAGTGGCTATCCTACTGATTCAGTGCGATGTCAGTACACACAGTGGCTATCCTACTGATTCAGTGCGATGTCAGTACACACAGTGGCTATCCTACTGATTCAGTGTGAAGTCAGTACACACAGTGGCTATCCTACTGATTCAGTGCGATGTCAGTACACACAGTGGCTATCCTTCTGATTCGGTGTGAAGTCAGTACACACAGTGGCTATCCTACTGATTCAGTGTGAAGTCAGTACACACAGTATCTATCCTACTGATTCAGTGTGAAGTTAGTACACACAGTGGCCATCCTACTGATTCAGTGTGAAGTCAGTACACACAGTGACTATCTTACTGATTCAATGTTAAGTCAGTACACACAGTGGCTATCCTACTGATTCAGTGTGAAGTCAGTACACACAATGGCTATCCTACTGATTCAGTGTGAAATCAGTACACACAATGGATATCCTACTGATTCAGTGTGAAGTCAGTACACACAATGGATATCCTACTGATTCAGTGTGAAGTCAGTACACACAGTGGCTATCCTACTGATTCAGTGTGAAGTCAGTACACACGATGGCTATCCTACTGATTCAGTTTCAAGTCAGTACACACAGTGGCTATCCTACTGATTCAGTGTGAAGTCAGTACACACAGTGGCTATCCTACTGATTCAGTGTCAAGTTAGTACACACAGTGGCTATCCTACTGATTCAGTGTGAAGTCAGTACACACAATGGCTATCCTACTGATTCAGTGTGAAATCAGTACACACAATGGATATCCTACTGATTCAGTGTGAAGTCAGTACACACAATGGATATCCTACTGATTCAGTGTGAAGTCAGTACACACAGTGGCTATCCTACTGATTCAGTGTGAAGTCAGTACACACGATGGCTATCCTACTGATTCAGTTTCAAGTCAGTACACACAGTGGCTATCCTACTGATTCAGTGTGAAGTCAGTACACACAATGGCTATCCTACTGATTTGGTGTGAAGTCAGTACACTCAGTGGCTATCCTACTGATTCGGTGTGAAGTCAGTACACACATTAGCTATCCTAATGATTTAGTGTGAAGTCAGTACACACATTGGCTATCCTACTGATTCAGTGTGAAGTCAGTACACACAGTGGCTATCCTACTGATTCAATGTCAAGTCAGTACACACAGTGGCTATCCTACTGATTCAGTGTGAAGTCAGTACACACAGTGGCTATCCTACTGATTCAGTGCGATGTCAGTACACACAGTGGCTAGCCTACTGATTCAGTGCGATGTCAGTACACACAGTGGCTATCCTACTGATTCAGTGTGAAGTCAGTACACACAGTGGCTATCCTACTGATTCAATGTCAAGTCAGTACACACAGTGGCTATCCTACTGATTCAGTGTGAAGTCAGTACACACAGTGGCTATCCTACTGATTCAGTGTGAAGTCAGTACACACAATGGCTATCCTACTGATTCAGTTTCAAGTCAGTACACACATTGGCTATCCTACTGATTCAGTGTGAAGTCAGTACACACAGTGGCTATCCTACTGATTCAATGTCAAGTCAGTACACACAGTGGCTATCCTACTGATTGAGTGTGAAGTCAGTACACACAGTGGCTAACCTACTGATTCAGTGCGATGTCAGTACACACATTAGCTATCCTAATGATTTAGTGTGAAGTCAGTACACACATCGGCTATCCTACTGATTCAGTGTGAAGTCAGTACACACAGTGGCTATCCTACTGATTCAATGTCAAGTCAGTACACACAGTGGCTATCCTACTGATTCAGTGTGAAGTCAGTACACACAGTGGCTATCCTACTGATTCAGTGTGAAGTCAGTACACACAGTGGCTATCCTACTGATTCAGTGTGAAGTCAGTACACACATTGGCTATCCTACTGATTCAATGTCAAGTCAGTACACACAGTGGCTATCCTACTGATTCAGTGTGAAGTCAGTACACACAGTGGCTATCCTACTGATTCAGTGCGATGTCAGTACACACAGTGGCTATCCTACTGATTCAGTGCGATGTCAGTACACACAGTGGCTATCCTACTGATTCAGTGTGAAGTCAGTACACACAGTGGCTATCCTACTGATTCAATGTCAAGTCAGTACACACAGTGGCTATCCTACTGATTCAGTGTGAAGTCAGTACACACAGTGGCTATCCTACTGATTCAGTGTGAAGTCAGTACACACATTGGCTATCCTACTGATTCAATGTCAAGTCAGTACACAGTGGCTGTCCTACTGACTCAGTGCGATGTCAGTACACACAGTGGCTATCCTACTGATTCAGTGTGATGTCAGTACACACAGTGGCTATCCTACTGATTCAGTGTGAAGTCAGTACACACATTGGCTATCCTACTGATTCTATGTCAAGTCAGTACACACTGGCTATCCTACTGACTCAGTGCGATGTCAGTACACACAGTGGCTATCCTACTGATTCAGTGCGATGTCAGTACACACAGTGGCTATCCTACTGATTCAGTGTGAAGTCAGTACACACAGTGGCTATCCTACTGATTCAGTGTGAAGTCAGTACACACAGTGGCTATCCTACTGATTCAATTTCAAGTCAGTACACACAGTGGCTATCCTACTGATTCAGTGTGAAGTCAGTACACACATTGGCTATCCTACTGATTCAGTGTGAAGTTAGTACACACATTAGCTATCCTACTGATTCAGTGTGAAGTCAGTACAGACATTGGATATCCTACTGATTCAGTGTAAAGTCAGTACACACAATGGATATCCTACTGATTCAGTGTGAAGTCAATACACACATTAGCTATCCTACTGATTCACTGTGAAGTCAGTACACACATTGGCTATCCTACTGATTCAGTGTGAAGTCAGTACACACAATGGCTATCCTACTGATTCGGTGTGAAGTCAGTACACACAGTGGCTATCCTACTGATTCAATGTCAAGTCAGTACACACAGTGGCTATCCTACTGATTCAGTGTGAAGTCAGTACACACAGTGGCTATCCTACTGATTTAGTGTCAAGTTAGTACACACAGTGGCTATCCTACTGATTCAGTGTGAAGTCAGTACAGACAATGGCTATCCTACTGATTCAGTGTGAAATCAGTACACACAATGGATATCCTACTGATTCAGTGTGAAGTCAGTACACACAATGGATATCCTACTGATTCAGTGTGAAGTCAGTACACACAGTGGCTATCCTATTGATTCAGTGTGAAGTCAGTACACACGATGGCTATCCTACTGATTCAGTTTCAAGTCAGTACACACAGTGGCTATCCTACTGATTCAGTGTGAAGTCAGTACACACAATGGCTATCCTACTGATTTGGTGTGAAGTCAGTACACTCAGTGGCTATCCTACTGATTTGGTGTGAAGTCAGTACACACATTAGCTATCCTAATGATTTAGTGTGAAGTCAGTATACACATTGGCTATCCTACTGATTCAATGTGAAGTCAGTACACACAGTGGCTATCCTACTGATTCAATGTCAAGTCAGTACACACAATGGCTATCCTACTGATTCAGTGTGAAGTCAGTACACACAGTGGCTATCCTACTGATTCAGTGCGATGTCAGTACACACAGTGGCTATCCTACTGATTCAGTGCGATGTCAGTACACACAGTGGCTATCCTACTGATTCAGTGTGAAGTCAGTACACACAGTGGCTATCCTACTGATTCAATGTCAAGTCAGTACACACAGTGGCTATCCTACTGATTCAGTGTGAAGTCAGTACACACAGTGGCTATCCTACTGATTCAGTGTGAAGTCAGTACACACATTGGCTATCCTACTGATTCAATGTCAAGTCAGTACACAGTGGCTGTCCTACTGACTCAGTGCGATGTCAGTACACACAGTGGCTCACCTACTGATTCAGTGTGATGTCAGTACACACAGTGGCTATCCTACTGATTCAGTGTGAAGTCAGTACACACATTGGCTATCCTACTGATTCTATGTCAAGTCAGTAAACACTGGCTATCCTACTGACTCAGTGCGATGTCAGTACACACAGTGGCTATCCTACTGATTCAGTGCGATGTCAGTACACACAGTGGCTATCCTACTGATTCAGTGTGAATTCAGTACACACAGTGGCTATCCTACTGATTCAGTGTGAAGTCAGTACACACAGTGGCTATCCTACTGATTCAATGTCAAGTCAGTACACACAGTGGCTATCCTACTGATTCAGTGTGAAGTCAGTACACACAGTGGCTATCCTACTGATTCAGTGTGAAGTCAGTACACACATTAGCTATCCTACTGATTCAGTGTGAAGTCAGTACACACATTGGATATCCTACTGATTCAGTGTAAAGTCAGTACACACAATGGCTATCCTACTGATTCAGTGTCAAGTCAGTACACACAATGGATATCCTACTGATTCAGTGTGAAGTCAATACACACATTAGCTATCCTACTGATTCACTGTGAAGTCAGTACACACATTGGCTATCCTACTGATTCAGTGTGAAGTCAGTACACACAATGGCTAACCTACAGATTCAGTGTCAAGTCAGTACACACATTGGCTATCCTACTGATTTGGTGTGAAGTCAGTACACTCAGTGGCTATCCTACTGATTCGGTGTGAAGTCAGTACACACATTAGCTATCCTAATGATTCTGTGTGAAGTCAGTACACACAATGGCTATCCTACTGATTCGGTGTGAAGTCAGTACACACAGTGGTTAACCAACTGATTCAATGTCAAGTCAGTACACACAGTGGCTATCCTACTGATTCAGTGTGAAGTCAGTACACACAGTGGCTATCCTACTGATTCAGTGTCAAGTTAGTACACACAGTGGCTATCCTACTGATTCAGTGTGAAGTCAGTACACACAATGGCTATCCTACTGATTCAGTGTGAAATCAGTACACACAATGGATATCCTACTGATTCAGTGTGAAGTCAGTACACACAATGGATATCCTACTGATTCAGTGTGAAGTCAGTACACACAGTGGCTATCCTACTGATTCAGTGTGAAGTCAGTACACACGATGGCTATCCTACTGATTCAGTTTCAAGTCAGTACACACAGTGGCTATCCTACTGATTCAGTGTGAAGTCAGTACACACAATGGCTATCCTACTGATTTGGTGTGAAGTCAGTACACTCAGTGGCTATCCTACTGATTCGGTGTGAAGTCAGTACACACATTAGCTATCCTAATGATTTAGTGTGAAGTCAGTACACACATTGGCTATCCTACTGATTCAGTGTGAAGTCAGTACACACAGTGGCTATCCTACTGATTCAATGTCAAGTCAGTACACACAGTGGCTATCCTACTGATTCAGTGTGAAGTCAGTACACACAGTGGCTATCCTACTGATTCAGTGCGATGTCAGTACACACAGTGGCTAGCCTACTGATTCAGTGCGATGTCAGTACACACAGTGGCTATCCTACTGATTCAGTGTGAAGTCAGTACACACAGTGGCTATCCTACTGATTCAATGTCAAGTCAGTACACACAGTGGCTATCCTACTGATTCAGTGTGAAGTCAGTACACACAGTGGCTATCCTACTGATTCAGTGTGAAGTTAGTACACACGATGGCTATCCTACTGATTCAGTTTCAAGTCAGTACACACATTGGCTATCCTACTGATTCAGTGTGAAGTCAGTACACACAGTGGCTATCCTACTGATTCAATGTCAAGTCAGTACACACTGGCTATCCTACTGACTCAGTGCGATGTCAGTACACACAGTGGCTATCCTACTGATTCAGTGCGATGTCAGTACACACAGTGGCTATCCTACTGATTCAGTGTGAAGTCAGTACACACAGTGGCTATCCTACTGATTCAGTGTGAAGTCAGTACACACATTAGCTATCCTACTGATTCAGTGTGAAGTCAGTACACACATTGGATATCCTACTGATTCAGTGTAAAGTCAGTACACACAATGGCTATCCTACTGATTCAGTGTCAAGTCAGTACACACAATGGATATCCTACTGATTCAGTGTGAAGTCAATACACACATTAGCTATCCTACTGATTCACTGTGAAGTCAGTACACACATTGGCTATCCTACTGATTCAGTGTGAAGTCAGTACACACAATGGCTAACCTACAGATTCAGTGTCAAGTCAGTACACACATTGGCTATCCTACTGATTTGGTGTGAAGTCAGTACACTCAGTGGCTATCCTACTGATTCGGTGTGAAGTCAGTACACACATTAGCTATCCTAATGATTCTGTGTGAAGTCAGTACACACAATGGCTATCCTACTGATTCGGTGTGAAGTCAGTACACACAGTGGCTAACCAACTGATTCAATGTCAAGTCAGTACACACAGTGGCTATCCTACTGATTCAGTGTGAAGTCAGTACACACAGTGGCTATCCTACTGATTCAGTGTCAAGTTAGTACACACAGTGGATATCCTACTGATTCAGTGTGAAGTCAGTACACACAATGGCTATCCTACTGATTCAGTGTGAAATCAGTACACACAATGGATATCCTACTGATTCAGTGTGAAGTCAGTACAGACAATGGATATCCTACTGATTCAGTGTGAAGTCAGTACACACAGTGGCTATCCTACTGATTCAGTGTGAAGTCAGTACACACGATGGCTATCCTACTGATTCAGTTTCAAGTCAGTACACACAGTGGCTATCCTACTGATTCAGTGTGAAGTCAGTACACACAATGGCTATCCTACTGATTTGGTGTGAAGTCAGTACACTCAGTGGCTATCCTACTGATTCGGTGTGAAGTCAGTACACACATTAGCTATCCTAATGATTTAGTGTGAAGTCAGTACACACATTGGCTATCCTACTGATTCAGTGTGAAGTCAGTACACACAGTGGCTATCCTACTGATTCAATGTCAAGTCAGTACACACAGTGGCTATCCTACTGATTCAGTGTGAAGTCAGTACACACAGTGGCTATCCTACTGATTCAGTGCGATGTCAGTACACACAGTGGCTAGCCTACTGATTCAGTGCGATGTCAGTACACACAGTGGCTATCCTACTGATTCAGTGTGAAGTCAGTACACACAGTGGCTATCCTACTGATTCAATGTCAAGTCAGTACACACAGTGGCTATCCTACTGATTCAGTGTGAAGTCAGTACACACAGTGGCTATCCTATTGATTCAGTGTGAAGTCAGTACACACATTGGCTATCCTACTGGTTCAATGTCAAGTCAGTACACAGTGGCTGTCCTACTGACTCAGTTTCAAGTCAGTACACACATTGGCTATCCTACTGATTCAGTGTGAACTCAGTACACACAATGGCTATCCTACTGATTCGGTGTGAAGTCAGTACACACAGTGGCTATCCTACTGATTCAATGTCAAGTCAGTACACACAGTGGCTATCCTACTGATTCAGTGTGAAGTCAGTACACACAGTGGCTATCCTACTGATTTAGTGTCAAGTTAGTACACACAGTGGCTATCCTACTGATTCAGTGTGAAATCAGTACACACAATGGATATCCTACTGATTCAGTGTGAAGTCAGTACACACAATGGATATCCTACTGATTCAGTGTGAAGTCAGTACACACAGTGGCTATCCTACTGATTCAGTGTGAAGTCAGTACACACGATGGCTATCCTACTGATTCAGTTTCAAGTCAGTACACACAGTGGCTATCCTACTGATTCAGTGTGAAGTCAGTACACACAATGGCTATCCTACTGATTTGGTGTGAAGTCAGTACACTCAGTGGCTATCCTACTGATTCGGTGTGAAGTCAGTACACACATTAGCTATCCTAATGATTTAATGTGAAGTCAGTATACACATTGGCTATCCTACTGATTCAGTGTGAAGTCAGTACACACAGTGGCTATCCTACTGATTCAGTGTGAAGTCAGTACACACAGTGGCTATCCTACTGATTCAGTGTGATGTCAGTACACACAGTGGCTATCCTACTGATTCAGTGCGATGTCAGTACACACAGTGGCTATCCTACTGATTCAGTGTGAAGTCAGTACACACAGTGGCTATCCTACTGATTCAATGTCAAGTCAGTACACACAGTGGCTATCCTACTGATTCAGTGTGAAGTCAGTACACACAGTGGCTATCCTACTGATTCAGTGTGAAGTCAGTACACACATTGGCTATCCTACTGATTCAATGTCAAGTCAGTACACAGTGGCTGTCCTACTGACTCAGTGCGATGTCAGTACACACAGTGGCTATCCTACTGATTCAGTGTGATGTCAGTACACACAGTGGCTATCCTACTGATTCAGTGTGAAGTCAGTACACACATTGGCTATCCTACTGATTCTATGTAAAGTCAGTACACACTGGCTATCCTACTGACTCAGTGCGATGTCAGTACACACAGTGGCTATCCTACTGATTCAGTGCGATGTCAGTACACACAGTGGCTATCCTACTGATTCAGTGTGAAGTCAGTACACACAGTGGCTATCCTACTGATTCAGTGTGAAGTCAGTACACACAGTGGCTATCCTACTGATTCAGTGCGATGTCAGTACACACAGTGGCTATCCTACTGATTCAGTGTGATGTCAGTACACACAGTGGCTATCCTACTGATTCAGTGTGAAGTCAGTACACACATTGGCTATCCTACTGATTCTATGTCAAGTCAGTACACACTGGCTATCCTACTGACTCAGTGCGATGTCAGTACACACAGTGGCTATCCTACTGATTCAGTGCGATGTCAGTACACACAGTGGCTATCCTACTGATTCAGTGTGAAGTCAGTACACACAGTGGCTATCCTACTGATTCAGTGTGAAGTCAGTACACACAGTGGCTATCCTACTGATTCAATGTCAAGTCAGTACACACAGTGGCTATCCTACTGATTCAGTGTGAAGTCAGTACACACATTGGCTATCCTACTGATTCAGTATGAAGTCAGTACACACATTAGCTATCCTACTGATTCAGTGTGAAGTCAGTACAGACATTGGATATCCTACTGATTCAGTGTAAAGTCAGTACACACAATGGCTATCCTACTGATTCAGTGTCAAGTCAGTACACACAATGGATATCCTACTGATTCAGTGTGAAGTCAATACACACATTAGCTATCCTACTGATTCACTGTGAAGTCAGTACACACATTGGCTATCCTACTGATTCAGTGTGAAGGCAGTACACACAATGGCTAACCTACAGATTCAGTGTCAAGTTAGTACACACATTGGCTATCCTACTGATTTGGTGTGAACTCAGTACACTCAGTGGCTATCCTACTGATTCGGTGTGAAGTCAGTACACACATTAGCTATCCTAATGATTCCGTGTGAACTCAGTACACACAATGGCTATCCTACTGATTCGGTGTGAAGTCAGTACACACAGTGGCTATCCTACTGATTCAATGTCAAGTCAGTACACACAGTGGCTATCCTACTGATTCAGTGTGAAGTCAGTACACACAGTGGCTATCCTACTGATTTAGTGTCAAGTTAGTACACACAGTGGCTATCCTACTGATTCAGTGTGAAGTCAGTACAGACAATGGCTATCCTACTGATTCAGTGTGAAATCAGTACACACAATGGATATCCTACTGATTCAGTGTGAAGTCAGTACACACAATGGATATCCTACTGATTCAGTGTGAAGTCAGTACACACAGTGGCTATCCTACTGATTCAGTGTGAAGTCAGTACACACGATGGCTATCCTACTGATTCAGTTTCAAGTCAGTACACACAGTGGCTATCCTACTGATTCAGTGTGAAGTCAGTACACACAATGGCTATCCTACTGATTTGGTGTGAAGTCAGTACACTCAGTGGCTATCCTACTGATTCGGTGTGAAGTCAGTACACACATTAGCTATCCTAATGATTTAATGTGAAGTCAGTATACACATTGGCTATCCTACTGATTCAGTGTGAAGTCAGTACACACAGTGGCTATCCTACTGATTCAGTGTGAAGTCAGTACACACAGTGGCTATCCTACTGATTCAGTGTGATGTCAGTACACACAGTGGCTATCCTACTGATTCAGTGCGATGTCAGTACACACAGTGGCTATCCTACTGATTCAGTGTGAAGTCAGTACACACAGTGGCTATCCTACTGATTCAATGTCAAGTCAGTACACACAGTGGCTATCCTACTGATTCAGTGTGAAGTCAGTACACACAGTGGCTATCCTACTGATTCAGTGTGAAGTCAGTACACACATTGGCTATCCTACTGATTCAATGTCAAGTCAGTACACAGTGGCTGTCCTACTGACTCAGTGCGATGTCAGTACACACAGTGGCTATCCTACTGATTCAGTGTGATGTCAGTACACACAGTGGCTATCCTACTGATTCAGTGTGAAGTCAGTACACACATTGGCTATCCTACTGATTCTATGTCAAGTCAGTACACACTGGCTATCCTACTGACTCAGTGCGATGTCAGTACACACAGTGGCTATCCTACTGATTCAGTGCGATGTCAGTACACACAGTGGCTATCCTACTGATTCAGTGTGAAGTCAGTACACACAGTGGCTATCCTACTGATTCAGTGTGAAGTCAGTACACACATTAGCTATCCTACTGATTCAGTGTGAAGTCAGTACACACATTGGATATCCTACTGATTCAGTGTAAAGTCAGTACACACAATGGCTATCCTACTGATTCAGTGTCAAGTCAGTACACACAATGGATATCCTACTGATTCAGTGTGAAGTCAATACACACATTAGCTATCCTACTGATTCACTGTGAAGTCAGTACACACATTGGCTATCCTACTGATTCAGTGTGAAGTCAGTACACACAATGGCTAACCTACAGATTCAGTGTCAAGTCAGTACACACATTGGCTATCCTACTGATTTGGTGTGAAGTCAGTACACTCAGTGGCTATCCTACTGATTCGGTGTGAAGTCAGTACACACATTAGCTATCCTAATGATTCTGTGTGAAGTCAGTACACACAATGGCTATCCTACTGATTCGGTGTGAAGTCAGTACACACAGTGGCTAACCAACTGATTCAATGTCAAGTCAGTACACACAGTGGCTATCCTACTGATTCAGTGTGAAGTCAGTACACACAGTGGCTATCCTACTGATTCAGTGTCAAGTTAGTACACACAGTGGATATCCTACTGATTCAGTGTGAAGTCAGTACACACAATGGCTATCCTACTGATTCAGTGTGAAATCAGTACACACAATGGATATCCTACTGATTCAGTGTGAAGTCAGTACAGACAATGGATATCCTACTGATTCAGTGTGAAGTCAGTACACACAGTGGCTATCCTACTGATTCAGTGTGAAGTCAGTACACACGATGGCTATCCTACTGATTCAGTTTCAAGTCAGTACACACAGTGGCTATCCTACTGATTCAGTGTGAAGTCAGTACACACAATGGCTATCCTACTGATTTGGTGTGAAGTCAGTACACTCAGTGGCTATCCTACTGATTCGGTGTGAAGTCAGTACACACATTAGCTATCCTAATGATTTAGTGTGAAGTCAGTACACACATTGGCTATCCTACTGATTCAGTGTGAAGTCAGTACACACAGTGGCTATCCTACTGATTCAATGTCAAGTCAGTACACACAGTGGCTATCCTACTGATTCAGTGTGAAGTCAGTACACACAGTGGCTATCCTACTGATTCAGTGCGATGTCAGTACACACAGTGGCTAGCCTACTGATTCAGTGCGATGTCAGTACACACAGTGGCTATCCTACTGATTCAGTGTGAAGTCAGTACACACAGTGGCTATCCTACTGATTCAATGTCAAGTCAGTACACACAGTGGCTATCCTACTGATTCAGTGTGAAGTCAGTACACACAGTGGCTATCCTATTGATTCAGTGTGAAGTCAGTACACACATTGGCTATCCTACTGGTTCAATGTCAAGTCAGTACACAGTGGCTGTCCTACTGACTCAGTTTCAAGTCAGTACACACATTGGCTATCCTACTGATTCAGTGTGAAGTCAGTACACACAGTGGCTATCCTACTGATTCAGTGGGAAGTCAGTACACACGATGGCTATCCTACTGATTCAGTTTCAAGTCAGTACACACATTGGCTATCCTACTGATTCAGTGTGAAGTCAGTACACACAGTGGCTATCCTACTGATTCAATGTCAAGTCAGTACACACAGTGGCTATCCTACTGATTCAGTGTGAAGTCAGTACACACAGTGGCTATCCTACTGATTCAGTGCGATGTCAGTACACACAGTGGCTATCCTACTGATTCAGTCCGATGTCAGTACACACAGTGGCTATCCTACTGATTCAGTGTGAAGTCAGTACACACAGTGGCTATCCTACTGATTCAATATCAAGTCAGTACACACAGTGGCTATCCTACTGATTCAGTGTGAAGTCAGTACATACAGTGGCTATCCTACTGATTCAGTGTGAAGTCAGTACACACATTGGCTATCCTACTGATTCAATGTCAAGTCAATACACAGTGGCTGTCCTACTGACTCAGTGCGATGTCAGTACACACAGTGGCTATCCTACTGATTCAGTGTGATGTCAGTACACACGGTGGCTATCCTACTGATTCAGTGTGAAGTCAGTACACACATTGGCTACCCTACTGATTCTATGTCAAGTCAGTACACACTGGCTATCCTACTGACTCAGTGCGATGTCAGTACACACAGTGGCTATCCTACTGATTCAGTGCGATGTCAGTACACACAGTGGCTATCCTACTGATTCAGTGTGAAGTCAGTACACACAGTGGCTATCCTACTGATTCAATGTCAAGTCAGTACACACAGTGGCTATCCTACTGATTCAGTGTGAAGTCAGTACAAACATTGGCTATCCTACTGATTCAGTGTGAAGTCAGTACACACATTAGCTATCCTACTGATTCAGTGTGAAGTCAGTACACACATTGGATATCCTACTGATTCAGTGTAAAGTCAGTACACACAATGGCTATCCTACTGATTCAGTGTCAAGTCAGTACACACAATGGATATCCTACTGATTCAGTGTGAAGTCAATACACACATTAGCTATCCTACTGATTCACTGTGAAGTCAGTACACACATTGGCTATCCTACTGATTCAGTGTGAAGTCAGTACACACAATGGCTAACCTACAGATTCAGTGTCAAGTCAGTACACACATTGGCTATCCTACTGATTTGGTGTGAACTCAGTACACTCAGTGGCTATCCTTCTGATTCGGTGTGAAGTCAGTACACACATTAGCTATCCTAATGATTCCGTGTGAAGTCAGTACACACAATGGCTATCCTACTGATTCGGTGTGAAGTCAGTACACACAGTGGCTATCCTACTGATTCAATGTCAAGTCAGTACACACAGTGGCTATCCTACTGATTCAGTGTGAAGTCAGTACACACAGTGGCTATCCTACTGATTTAGTGTCAAGTTAGTACACACAGTGGCTATCCTACTGATTCAGTGTGAAGTCAGTACACACAATGGCTATCCTACTGATTCAGTGTGAAATCAGTACACACAATGGATATCCTACTGATTCAGTGTGAAGTCAGTACACACAGTGGATATCCTACTGATTCAGTGTGAAGTCAGTACACACAGTGGCTATCCTACTGATTCAGTGTGAAGTCAGTACACACGATGGCTATCCTACTGATTCAGTTTCAAGTCAGTACACACAGTGGCTATCCTACTGATTCAGTGTGAAGTCAGTACACACAATGGCTATCCTACTGATTTGGTGTGAAGTCAGTACACTCAGTGGCTATCCTACTGATTCGGTGTGAAGTCAGTACACACATTAGCTATCCTAATGATTTAGTGTGAAGTCAGTACACACATTGGCTATCCTACTGATTCAGTGTGAAGTCAGTACACACAGTGGCTATCCTACTGATTCAATGTCAAGTCAGTACACACAGTGGCTATCCTACTGATTCAGTGTGAAGTCAGTACACACAGTGGCTATCCTACTGATTCAGTGCGATGTCAGTACACACAGTGGCTATCCTACTGATTCAGTGCGATGTCAGTACACACAGTGGCTATCCTACTGATTCAGTGTGAAGTCAGTACACACAGTGGCTATCCTACTGATTCAGTGCGATGTCAGTACACACAGTGGCTATCCTTCTGATTCGGTGTGAAGTCAGTACACACAGTGGCTATCCTACTGATTCAGTGTGAAGTCAGTACACACAGTATCTATCCTACTGATTCAGTGTGAAGTCAGTACACACAGTGGCCATCCTACTGATTCAGTGTGAAGTCAGTACACACAGTGACTATCTTACTGATTCAATGTTAAGTCAGTACACACAGTGGCTATCCTACTGATTCAGTGTGAAGTCAGTACACGCAGTGGCTATCCTACTGATTTAATGTCAAGTCAGTACACGCAGTGGCTATCCTACTGATTCAGTGTGAAGTTAGTACACGCAGTGGCTATCATACTGATTCAGTGTGAAGTCAGTACACGCAGTGGCATTCGTACTGATTCAATGTCAAGTCAGTACACACAGTGGCTATCCTACTGATTTAGTGTGAAGTCAGTACACACCTTGGCTATCCTACTGATTCAGTGTGAAGTCGGTACACACAGTGGCTATCCTACTGATTCAATGTCAAGTTAGTACACACAGTGGCTATCCTACTGATTCAGTGTGAAGTCAGTACACACAATGGCTATCCTACTGATTCAGTGTGAAGTCAGTACACACAGTGGCTATCCTACTGATTCAGTGTGAAGTCAGTACACACATTGGCTATCCTACTGATTCAATGTCAAGTCAGTACACACAGTGGCTATCCTACTGATTCAGTGTGAAGTCAGTACACACAGTGGCTATCCTACTGATTCAGTGTGAAGTCAGTACACACATTGGCTATCCTACTGATTCAATGTCAAGTCAGTACACACAGTGGCTATCCTACTGATTCAGTGTGAAGTCAGTACACACAGTGGCTATCCTACTGATTCAGTGTGAAGTCAGTACACACAGTGGCTATCCTACTGATTCAGTGTGAAGTCAGTACACACAGTGGCTATCCTACTGATTCAGTGCGATGTCAGTACACACAGTGGCTATCCTACTGATTCAGTGCGATGTCAGTACACACAGTGGCTATCCTACTGATTCAGTGTGAAGTCAGTACACACAGTGGCTATCCTACTGATTCAATGTCAAGTCAGTACACACAGTGGCTATCCTACTGATTCAGTGTGAAGTCAGTACACACAGTGGCTATCCTACTGATTCAGTGTGAAGTCAGTACACACATTGGCTATCCTACTGATTCAATGTCAAGTCAGTACACAGTGGCTGTCCTACTGACTCAGTGCGATGTCAGTACCCACAGTGGCTATCCTACTGATTCAGTGTGATGTCAGTACACACAGTGGCTATCCTACTGATTCAGTGTGAAGTCAGTACACACATTGGCTATCCTACTGATTCTATGTCAAGTCAGTACACACTGGCTATCCTACTGACTCAGTGCGATGTCAGTACACACGGTGGCTATCCTACTGATTCAGTGCGATGTCAGTACACACAGTGGCTATCCTACTGATTCAGTGTGAAGTCAGTACACACAGTGGCTATCCTACTGATTCAGTGTGAAGTCAGTACACACAGTGGCTATCCTACTGATTCAATGTCAAGTCAGTACACACAGTGGCTATCCTACTGATTCAGTGTGAAGTCAGTACACACATTGGCTATCCTACTGATTCAGTGTGAAGTCAGTACACACATTAGCTATCCTACTGATTCAGTGTGAAGTCAGTACAGACATTGGATATCCTACTGATTCAGTGTAAAGTCAGTACACACAATGGATATCCTACTGATTCAGTGTGAAGTCAATACACACATTAGCTATCCTACTGATTCACTGTGAAGTCAGTACACACATTGGCTATCCTACTGATTCAGTGTGAAGTCAGTACACACAATGGCTATCCTACTGATTCGGTGTGAAGTCAGTACACACAGTGGCTATCCTACTGATTCAATGTCAAGTCAGTACACACAGTGGCTATCCTACTGATTCAGTGTGAAGTCAGTACACACAGTGGCTATCCTACTGATTTAGTGTCAAGTTAGTACACACAGTGGCTATCCTACTGATTCAGTGTGAAGTCAGTACACACAGTGGCTATCCTACTGATTCAGTGTGAAGTCAGTACACACAGTGGCTATCCTACTGATTCAATGTCAAGTCAGTACACACAGTGGCTATCCTACTGATTCAGTGTGAAGTCAGTACACACAGTGGCTATCCTACTGATTCAGTGTGAAGTCAGTACACACATTAGCTATCCTACTGATTCAGTGTGAAGTCAGTACACACATTGGATATCCTACTGATTCAGTGTCAAGTCAGTACACACAATGGATATCCTACTGATTCAGTGTGAAGTCAATACACACATTAGCTATCCTACTGATTCACTGTGAAGTCAGTACACACATTGGCTATCCTACTGATTCAGTGTGAAGTCAGTACACACAATGGCTAACCTACAGATTCAGTGTCAAGTCAGTACACACATTGGCTATCCTACTGATTTGGTGTGAAGTCAGTACACTCAGTGGCTATCCTACTGATTCGGTGTGAAGTCAGTACACACATTAGCTATCCTAATGATTCTGTGTGAAGTCAGTACACACAATGGCTATCCTACTGATTCGGTGTGAAGTCAGTACACACAGTGGCTAACCAACTGATTCAATGTCAAGTCAGTACACACAGTGGCTATCCTACTGATTCAGTGTGAAGTCAGTACACACAGTGGCTATCCTACTGATTCAGTGTCAAGTTAGTACACACAGTGGCTATCCTACTGATTCAGTGTGAAGTCAGTACACACAATGGCTATCCTACTGATTCAGTGTGAAATCAGTACACACAATGGATATCCTACTGATTCAGTGTGAAGTCAGTACACACAATGGATATCCTACTGATTCAGTGTGAAGTCAGTACACACAGTGGCTATCCTACTGATTCAGTGTGAAGTCAGTACACACGATGGCTATCCTACTGATTCAGTTTCAAGTCAGTGCACACAGTGGCTATCCTACTGATTCAGTGTGAAGTCAGTACACACAATGGCTATCCTACTGATTTGGTGTGAAGTCAGTACACTCAGTGGCTATCCTACTGATTCGGTGTGAAGTCAGTACACACATTAGCTATCCTAATGATTTAGTGTGAAGTCAGTACACACATTGGCTATCCTACTGATTCAGTGTGAAGTCAGTACACACAGTGGCTATCCTACTGATTCAATGTCAAGTCAGTACACACAGTGGCTATCCTACTGATTCAGTGTGAAGTCAGTACACACAGTGGCTCTCCTACTGATTCAGTGCGATGTCAGTACACACAGTGGCTAGCCTACTGATTCAGTGCGATGTCAGTACACACAGTGGCTATCCTACTGATTCAGTGTGAAGTCAGTACACACAGTGGCTATCCTACTGATTCAATGTCAAGTCAGTACACACAGTGGCTATCCTATTGATTCAGTGTGAAGTCAGTACACACAGTGGCTATCCTACTGATTCAGTGTGAAGTCAGTACACACGATGGCTATCCTACTGATTCAGTTTCAAGTCAGTACACACATTGGCTATCCTACTGATTCAGTGTGAAGTCAGTACACACAGTGGCTATCCTACTGATTCAATGTCAAGTCAGTACACACAGTGGCTATCCTACTGATTGAGTGTGAAGTCAGTACACACAGTGGCTATCCTACTGATTCAGTGCGATGTCAGTACACACATTAGCTATCCTAATGATTTAGTGTGAAGTCAGTACACACATTGGCTATCCTACTGATTCAGTGTGAAGTCAGTACACACAGTGGCTATCCTACTGATTCAATGTCAAGTCAGTACACACAGTGGCTATCCTACTGATTCAGTGTGAAGTCAGTACACACAGTGGCTATCCTACTGATTCAGTGCGATGTCAGTACACACAGTGGCTAGCCTACTGATTCAATGCGATGTCAGTACACACAGTGGCTATCCTACTGATTCAGTGTGAAGTCAGTACACACAGTGGCTATCCTACTGATTCAATGTCAAGTCAGTACACACAGTGGCTATCCTACTGATTCAGTGTGAAGTCAGTACACACAGTGGCTATCCTACTGATTCAGTGTGAAGTCAGTACACACGATGGCTATCCTACTGATTCAGTTTCAAGTCAGTACACACATTGGCTATCCTACTGATTCAGTGTGAAGTCAGTACACACAGTGGCTATCCTACTGATTCAATGTCAAGTCAGTACACACAGTGGCTATCCTACTGATTGAGTGTGAAGTCAGTACACACAGTGGCTATCCTACTGATTGAGTGCGATGTCAGTACACACAGTGGCTATCCTACTGATTCAGTGCGATGTCAGTACACACAGTGGCTATCCTACTGATTCAATGTCAAGTCAGAACACACAGTGGCTATCCTACTGATTCAGTGTGAAGTCAGTACACACAGTGGCTATCCTACTGATTCAGTGTGAAGTCAGTACACACATTGGCTATCCTACTGATTCAATGTCAAGTCAGTACACAGTGGCTGTCCTACTGACTCAGTGCGATGTCAGTACACACAGTGGCTATCCTACTGATTCAGTGTGATGTCAGTACACACAGTGGCTATCCTACTGATTCAGTGTGAAGTCAGTACACACATTGGCTACCCTACTGATTCTATGTCAAGTCAGTACACACTGGCTATCCTACTGACTCAGTGCGATGTCAGTACACACAGTGGCTATCCTACTGATTCAGTGCGATGTCAGTACACACAGTGGCTATCCTACTGATTCAGTGTGAAGTCAGTACACACAGTGGCTATCCTACTGATTCAGTGTGAAGTCAGTACACACAGTGGCTATCCTACTGATTCAATGTCAAGTCAGTACACACAGTGGCTATCCTACTGATTCAGTGTGAAGTCAGTACAAACATTGGCTATCCTACTGATTCAGTGTGAAGTCAGTACACACATTAGCTATCCTACTGATTCAGTGTGAAGTCAGTACACACATTGGATATCCTACTGATTCAGTGTAAAGTCAGTACACACAATGGCTATCCTACTAATTCAATGTCAAGTCAGTACACACAATGGATATCCTACTGATTCAGTGTGAAGTCAATACACACATTAGCTATCCTACTGATTCACTGTGAAGTCAGTACACACATTGGCTATCCTACTGATTCAGTGTGAAGTCAGTACACACAATGGCTAACCTACAGATTCAGTGTCAAGTCAGTACACACATTGGCTATCCTACTGATTTGGTGCGAACTCAGTACACTCAGTGGCTATCCTACTGATTCGGTGTGAAGTCAGTACACACATTAGCTATCCTAATGATTCCGTGTGAAGTCAGTACACACAATGGCTATCCTACTGATTCGGTGTGAAGTCAGTACACACAGTGGCTATCCTACTGATTCAATGTCAAGTCAGTACACACAGTGGCTATCCTACTGATTCAGTGTGAAGTCAGTACACACAGTGGCTATCCTACTGATTTAATGTCAAGTTAGTACACACAGTGGCTATCCTACTGATTCAGTGTGAAGTCAGTACACACAATGGCTATCCTACTGATTCAGTGTGAAATCAGTACACACATGGATATCCTACTGATTCAGTGTGAAGTCAGTACACACAGTGGATATCCTACTGATTCAGTGTGAAGTCAGTACACACAGTGGCTATCCTACTGATTCAGTGTGAAGTCAGTACACACGATGGCTATCCTACTGATTCAGTTTCAAGTCAGTACACACAGTGGCTATCCTACTGATTCAGTGTGAAGTCAGTACACACAATGGCTATCCTACTGATTTGGTGTGAAGTCAGTACACTCAGTGGCTATCCTACTGATTCGGTGTGAAGTCAGTACACACATTAGCTATCCTAATGATTTAGTGTGAAGTCAGTACACACATTGGCTATCCTACTGATTCAGTGTGAAGTCAGTACACACAGTGGCTATCCTACTGATTCAATGTCAAGTCAGTACACACAGTGGCTATCCTACTGATTCAGTGTGAAGTCAGTACACACAGTGGCTATCCTACTGATTCAGTGCGATGTCAGTACACACAGTGGCTATCCTACTGATTCAGTGCGATGTCAGTACACACAGTGGCTATCCTACTGATTCAGTGTGAAGTCAGTACACACAGTGGCTATCCTACTGATTCAGTGCGATGTCAGTACACACAGTGGCTATCCTTCTGATTCGGTGTGAAGTCAGTACACACAGTGGCTATCCTACTGATTCAGTGTGAAGTCAGTACACACAGTATCTATCCTACTGATTCAGTGTGAAGTTAGTACACACAGTGGCCATCCTACTGATTCAGTGTGAAGTCAGTACACACAGTGACTATCTTACTGATTCAATGTTAAGTCAGTACACACAGTGGCTATCCTACTGATTCAGTGTGAAGTCAGTACACACAATGGCTATCCTACTGATTCAGTGTGAAATCAGTACACACAATGGATATCCTACTGATTCAGTGTGAAGTCAGTACACACAATGGATATCCTACTGATTCAGTGTGAAGTCAGTACACACAGTGGCTATCCTACTGATTCAGTGTGAAGTCAGTACACACGATGGCTATCCTACTGATTCAGTTTCAAGTCAGTACACACAGTGGCTATCCTACTGATTCAGTGTGAAGTCAGTACACACAGTGGCTATCCTACTGATTCAGTGTCAAGTTAGTACACACAGTGGCTATCCTACTGATTCAGTGTGAAGTCAGTACACACAATGGCTATCCTACTGATTCAGTGTGAAATCAGTACACACAATGGATATCCTACTGATTCAGTGTGAAGTCAGTACACACAATGGATATCCTACTGATTCAGTGTGAAGTCAGTACACACAGTGGCTATCCTACTGATTCAGTGTGAAGTCAGTACACACGATGGCTATCCTACTGATTCAGTTTCAAGTCAGTACACACAGTGGCTATCCTACTGATTCAGTGTGAAGTCAGTACACACAATGGCTATCCTACTGATTTGGTGTGAAGTCAGTACACTCAGTGGCTATCCTACTGATTCGGTGTGAAGTCAGTACACACATTAGCTATCCTAATGATTTAGTGTGAAGTCAGTACACACATTGGCTATCCTACTGATTCAGTGTGAAGTCAGTACACACAGTGGCTATCCTACTGATTCAATGTCAAGTCAGTACACACAGTGGCTATCCTACTGATTCAGTGTGAAGTCAGTACACACAGTGGCTATCCTACTGATTCAGTGCGATGTCAGTACACACAGTGGCTAGCCTACTGATTCAGTGCGATGTCAGTACACACAGTGGCTATCCTACTGATTCAGTGTGAAGTCAGTACACACAGTGGCTATCCTACTGATTCAATGTCAAGTCAGTACACACAGTGGCTATCCTACTGATTCAGTGTGAAGTCAGTACACACAGTGGCTATCCTACTGATTCAGTGTGAAGTCAGTACACACAATGGCTATCCTACTGATTCAGTTTCAAGTCAGTACACACATTGGCTATCCTACTGATTCAGTGTGAAGTCAGTACACACAGTGGCTATCCTACTGATTCAATGTCAAGTCAGTACACACAGTGGCTATCCTACTGATTGAGTGTGAAGTCAGTACACACAGTGGCTAACCTACTGATTCAGTGCGATGTCAGTACACACATTAGCTATCCTAATGATTTAGTGTGAAGTCAGTACACACATCGGCTATCCTACTGATTCAGTGTGAAGTCAGTACACACAGTGGCTATCCTACTGATTCAATGTCAAGTCAGTACACACAGTGGCTATCCTACTGATTCAGTGTGAAGTCAGTACACACAGTGGCTATCCTACTGATTCAGTGTGAAGTCAGTACACACAGTGGCTATCCTACTGATTCAGTGTGAAGTCAGTACACACATTGGCTATCCTACTGATTCAATGTCAAGTCAGTACACACAGTGGCTATCCTACTGATTCAGTGTGAAGTCAGTACACACAGTGGCTATCCTACTGATTCAGTGCGATGTCAGTACACACAGTGGCTATCCTACTGATTCAGTGCGATGTCAGTACACACAGTGGCTATCCTACTGATTCAGTGTGAAGTCAGTACACACAGTGGCTATCCTACTGATTCAATGTCAAGTCAGTACACACAGTGGCTATCCTACTGATTCAGTGTGAAGTCAGTACACACAGTGGCTATCCTACTGATTCAGTGTGAAGTCAGTACACACATTGGCTATCCTACTGATTCAATGTCAAGTCAGTACACAGTGGCTGTCCTACTGACTCAGTGCGATGTCAGTACACACAGTGGCTATCCTACTGATTCAGTGTGATGTCAGTACACACAGTGGCTATCCTACTGATTCAGTGTGAAGTCAGTACACACATTGGCTATCCTACTGATTCTATGTCAAGTCAGTACACACTGGCTATCCTACTGACTCAGTGCGATGTCAGTACACACAGTGGCTATCCTACTGATTCAGTGCGATGTCAGTACACACAGTGGCTATCCTACTGATTCAGTGTGAAGTCAGTACACACAGTGGCTATCCTACTGATTCAGTGTGAAGTCAGTACACACAGTGGCTATCCTACTGATTCAATTTCAAGTCAGTACACACAGTGGCTATCCTACTGATTCAGTGTGAAGTCAGTACACACATTGGCTATCCTACTGATTCAGTGTGAAGTTAGTACACACATTAGCTATCCTACTGATTCAGTGTGAAGTCAGTACAGACATTGGATATCCTACTGATTCAGTGTAAAGTCAGTACACACAATGGATATCCTACTGATTCAGTGTGAAGTCAATACACACATTAGCTATCCTACTGATTCACTGTGAAGTCAGTACACACATTGGCTATCCTACTGATTCAGTGTGAAGTCAGTACACACAATGGCTATCCTACTGATTCGGTGTGAAGTCAGTACACACAGTGGCTATCCTACTGATTCAATGTCAAGTCAGTACACACAGTGGCTATCCTACTGATTCAGTGTGAAGTCAGTACACACAGTGGCTATCCTACTGATTTAGTGTCAAGTTAGTACACACAGTGGCTATCCTACTGATTCAGTGTGAAGTCAGTACAGACAATGGCTATCCTACTGATTCAGTGTGAAATCAGTACACACAATGGATATCCTACTGATTCAGTGTGAAGTCAGTACACACAATGGATATCCTACTGATTCAGTGTGAAGTCAGTACACACAGTGGCTATCCTATTGATTCAGTGTGAAGTCAGTACACACGATGGCTATCCTACTGATTCAGTTTCAAGTCAGTACACACAGTGGCTATCCTACTGATTCAGTGTGAAGTCAGTACACACAATGGCTATCCTACTGATTTGGTGTGAAGTCAGTACACTCAGTGGCTATCCTACTGATTTGGTGTGAAGTCAGTACACACATTAGCTATCCTAATGATTTAGTGTGAAGTCAGTATACACATTGGCTATCCTACTGATTCAATGTGAAGTCAGTACACACAGTGGCTATCCTACTGATTCAATGTCAAGTCAGTACACACAATGGCTATCCTACTGATTCAGTGTGAAGTCAGTACACACAGTGGCTATCCTACTGATTCAGTGCGATGTCAGTACACACAGTGGCTATCCTACTGATTCAGTGCGATGTCAGTACACACAGTGGCTATCCTACTGATTCAGTGTGAAGTCAGTACACACAGTGGCTATCCTACTGATTCAATGTCAAGTCAGTACACACAGTGGCTATCCTACTGATTCAGTGTGAAGTCAGTACACACAGTGGCTATCCTACTGATTCAGTGTGAAGTCAGTACACACATTGGCTATCCTACTGATTCAATGTCAAGTCAGTACACAGTGGCTGTCCTACTGACTCAGTGCGATGTCAGTACACACAGTGGCTCACCTACTGATTCAGTGTGATGTCAGTACACACAGTGGCTATCCTACTGATTCAGTGTGAAGTCAGTACACACATTGGCTATCCTACTGATTCTATGTCAAGTCAGTAAACACTGGCTATCCTACTGACTCAGTGCGATGTCAGTACACACAGTGGCTATCCTACTGATTCAGTGCGATGTCAGTACACACAGTGGCTATCCTACTGATTCAGTGTGAATTCAGTACACACAGTGGCTATCCTACTGATTCAGTGTGAAGTCAGTACACACAGTGGCTATCCTACTGATTCAATGTCAAGTCAGTACACACAGTGGCTATCCTACTGATTCAGTGTGAAGTCAGTACACACAGTGGCTATCCTACTGATTCAGTGTGAAGTCAGTACACACATTAGCTATCCTACTGATTCAGTGTGAAGTCAGTACACACATTGGATATCCTACTGATTCAGTGTAAAGTCAGTACACACAATGGCTATCCTACTGATTCAGTGTCAAGTCAGTACACACAATGGATATCCTACTGATTCAGTGTGAAGTCAATACACACATTAGCTATCCTACTGATTCACTGTGAAGTCAGTACACACATTGGCTATCCTACTGATTCAGTGTGAAGTCAGTACACACAATGGCTAACCTACAGATTCAGTGTCAAGTCAGTACACACATTGGCTATCCTACTGATTTGGTGTGAAGTCAGTACACTCAGTGGCTATCCTACTGATTCGGTGTGAAGTCAGTACACACATTAGCTATCCTAATGATTCTGTGTGAAGTCAGTACACACAATGGCTATCCTACTGATTCGGTGTGAAGTCAGTACACACAGTGGTTAACCAACTGATTCAATGTCAAGTCAGTACACACAGTGGCTATCCTACTGATTCAGTGTGAAGTCAGTACACACAGTGGCTATCCTACTGATTCAGTGTCAAGTTAGTACACACAGTGGCTATCCTACTGATTCAGTGTGAAGTCAGTACACACAATGGCTATCCTACTGATTCAGTGTGAAATCAGTACACACAATGGATATCCTACTGATTCAGTGTGAAGTCAGTACACACAATGGATATCCTACTGATTCAGTGTGAAGTCAGTACACACAGTGGCTATCCTACTGATTCAGTGTGAAGTCAGTACACACGATGGCTATCCTACTGATTCAGTTTCAAGTCAGTACACACAGTGGCTATCCTACTGATTCAGTGTGAAGTCAGTACACACAATGGCTATCCTACTGATTTGGTGTGAAGTCAGTACACTCAGTGGCTATCCTACTGATTCGGTGTGAAGTCAGTACACACATTAGCTATCCTAATGATTTAGTGTGAAGTCAGTACACACATTGGCTATCCTACTGATTCAGTGTGAAGTCAGTACACACAGTGGCTATCCTACTGATTCAATGTCAAGTCAGTACACACAGTGGCTATCCTACTGATTCAGTGTGAAGTCAGTACACACAGTGGCTATCCTACTGATTCAGTGCGATGTCAGTACACACAGTGGCTAGCCTACTGATTCAGTGCGATGTCAGTACACACAGTGGCTATCCTACTGATTCAGTGTGAAGTCAGTACACACAGTGGCTATCCTACTGATTCAATGTCAAGTCAGTACACACAGTGGCTATCCTACTGATTCAGTGTGAAGTCAGTACACACAGTGGCTATCCTACTGATTCAGTGTGAAGTTAGTACACACGATGGCTATCCTACTGATTCAGTTTCAAGTCAGTACACACATTGGCTATCCTACTGATTCAGTGTGAAGTCAGTACACACAGTGGCTATCCTACTGATTCAATGTCAAGTCAGTACACACAGTGGCTATCCTACTGATTGAGTGTGAAGTCAGTACACACAGTGGCTATCCTACTGATTCAGTGCGATGTCAGTACACACATTAGCTATCCTAATGATTTAGTGTGAAGTCAGTACACACATTGGCTATCCTACTGATTCAGTGTGAAGTCAGTACACACAGTGGCTATCCTACTGATTCAATGTCAAGTCAGTACACACAGTGGCTATCCTACTGATTCAGTGTGAAGTCAGTACACACAGTGGCTATCCTACTGATTCAGTGCGATGTCAGTACACACAGTGGCTAGCCTACTGATTCAGTGCGATGTCAGTACACACAGTGTCTATCCTACTGATTCAGTGTGAAGTCAGTACACACAGTGGCTATCCTACTGATTCAATGTCAAGTCAGTACACACAGTGGCTATCCTACTGATTCAGTGTGAAGTCAGTACACACAGTGGCTATCCTACTGATTCAGTGTGAAGTCAGTACACACGATGGCTATCCTACTGATTCAGTTTCAAGTCAGTACACACATTGGCTATCCTACTGATTCAGTGTGAAGTCAGTACACACAGTGGCTATCCTACTGATTCAATGTCAAGTCAGTACACACAGTGGCTATCCTACTGATTGAGTGTGAAGTCAGTACACACAGTGGCTATCCTACTTATTCAGTGCGATGTCAGTACACACAGTGGCTATCCTACTGATTCAGTGCGATGTCAGTACACACAGTGGCTATCCTACTGATTCAATGTCAAGTCAGTACACACAGAGGCTATCCTACTGATTCAGTGTGAAGTCAGTACACACAGTGGCTATCCTACAGATTCAGTGTGAAGTCAGTACACACATTGGCTATCCTACTGATTCAATGTCAAGTCAGTACACAGTGGCTGTCCTACTGACTCAGTGCGATGTCAGTACACACAGTGGCTATCCTACTGATTCAGTGTGATGTCAGTACACACAGTGGCTATCCTACTGATTCAGTGTGAAGTCAGTACACACATTGGCTACCCTACTGATTCTATGTCAAGTCAGTACACACTGGCTATCCTACTGACTCAGTGCGATGTCAGTACACACAGTGGCTATCCTACTGATTCAGTGCGATGTCAGTACACACAGTGGCTATCCTACTGATTCAGTGTGAAGTCAGTACACACAGTGGCTATCCTACTGATTCAGTGTGAAGTCAGTACACACAGTGGCTATCCTACTGATTCAATGTCAAGTCAGTACACACAGTGGCTATCCTACTGATTCAGTGTGAAGTCAGTACACACAGTGGCTATCCTACTGATTCAGTGTGAAGTCAGTACACACATTAGCTATCCTACTGATTCAGTGTGAAGTCAGTACACACAGTGGCTATCCTACTGATTCAATGTCAAGTCAGTACACACAGTGGCTATCCTACTGATTCAGTGTGAAGTCAGTACACACAGTGGCTATCCTACTGATTCAGTGTGAAGTCAGTACACACAGTGGCTATCCTACTGATTCAGTGTGAAGTCAGTACACACATTGGCTATCCTACTGATTCAATGTCAAGTCAGTACACACAGTGGCTATCCTACTGATTCAGTGTGAAGTCAGTACACACAGTGGCTATCCTACTGATTCAGTGCGATGTCAGTACACACAGTGGCTATCCTACTGATTCAGTGCGATGTCAGTACACACAGTGGCTATCCTACTGATTCAGTGTGAAGTCAGTATACACAGTGGCTATCCTACTGATTCAATGTCAAGTCAGTACACACAGTGGCTATCCTACTGATTCAGTGTGAAGTCAGTACACACAGTGGCTATCCTACTGATTCAGTGTGAAGTCAGTACACACATTGGCTATCCTACTGATTCAATGTCAAGTCAGTACACAGTGGCTGTCCTACTGACTCAGTGCGATGTCAGTACACACAGTGGCTATCCTACTGATTCAGTGTGATGTCAGTACACACAGTGGCTATCCTACTGATTCAGTGTGAAGTCAGTACACACATTGGCTATCCTACTGATTCTATGTCAAGTCAGTACACACTGGCTATCCTACTGACTCAGTGCGATGTCAGTACACACAGTGGCTATCCTACTGATTCAGTGCGATGTCAGTACACACAGTGGCTATCCTACTGATTCAGTGTGAAGTCAGTACACACAGTGGCTATCCTACTGATTCAGTGTGAAGTCAGTACACACAGTGGCTATCCTACTGATTCAATTTCAAGTCAGTACACACAGTGGCTATCCTACTGATTCAGTGTGAAGTCAGTACACACATTGGCTATCCTACTGATTCAGTGTGAAGTTAGTACACACATTAGCTATCCTACTGATTCAGTGTGAAGTCAGTACAGACATTGGATATCCTACTGATTCAGTGTAAAGTCAGTACACACAATGGATATCCTACTGATTCAGTGTGAAGTCAATACACACATTAGCTATCCTACTGATTCACTGTGAAGTCAGTACACACATTGGCTATCCTACTGATTCAGTGTGAAGTCAGTACACACAATGGCTATCCTACTGATTCGGTGTGAAGTCAGTACACACAGTGGCTATCCTACTGATTCAATGTCAAGTCAGTACACACAGTGGCTATCCTACTGATTCAGTGTGAAGTCAGTACACACAGTGGCTATCCTACTGATTTAGTGTCAAGTTAGTACACACAGTGGCTATCCTACTGATTCAGTGTGAAGTCAGTACAGACAATGGCTATCCTACTGATTCAGTGTGAAATCAGTACACACAATGGATATCCTACTGATTCAGTGTGAAGTCAGTACACACAATGGATATCCTACTGATTCAGTGTGAAGTCAGTACACACAGTGGCTATCCTATTGATTCAGTGTGAAGTCAGTACACACGATGGCTATCCTACTGATTCAGTTTCAAGTCAGTACACACAGTGGCTATCCTACTGATTCAGTGTGAAGTCAGTACACACAATGGCTATCCTACTGATTTGGTGTGAAGTCAGTACACTCAGTGGCTATCCTACTGATTTGGTGTGAAGTCAGTACACACATTAGCTATCCTAATGATTTAGTGTGAAGTCAGTATACACATTGGCTATCCTACTGATTCAATGTGAAGTCAGTACACACAGTGGCTATCCTACTGATTCAATGTCAAGTCAGTACACACAATGGCTATCCTACTGATTCAGTGTGAAGTCAGTACACACAGTGGCTATCCTACTGATTCAGTGCGATGTCAGTACACACAGTGGCTATCCTACTGATTCAGTGCGATGTCAGTACACACAGTGGCTATCCTACTGATTCAGTGTGAAGTCAGTACACACAGTGGCTATCCTACTGATTCAATGTCAAGTCAGTACACACAGTGGCTATCCTACTGATTCAGTGTGAAGTCAGTACACACAGTGGCTATCCTACTGATTCAGTGTGAAGTCAGTACACACATTGGCTATCCTACTGATTCAATGTCAAGTCAGTACACAGTGGCTGTCCTACTGACTCAGTGCGATGTCAGTACACACAGTGGCTCACCTACTGATTCAGTGTGATGTCAGTACACACAGTGGCTATCCTACTGATTCAGTGTGAAGTCAGTACACACATTGGCTATCCTACTGATTCTATGTCAAGTCAGTAAACACTGGCTATCCTACTGACTCAGTGCGATGTCAGTACACACAGTGGCTATCCTACTGATTCAGTGCGATGTCAGTACACACAGTGGCTATCCTACTGATTCAGTGTGAATTCAGTACACACAGTGGCTATCCTACTGATTCAGTGTGAAGTCAGTACACACAGTGGCTATCCTACTGATTCAATGTCAAGTCAGTACACACAGTGGCTATCCTACTGATTCAGTGTGAAGTCAGTACACACAGTGGCTATCCTACTGATTCAGTGTGAAGTCAGTACACACATTAGCTATCCTACTGATTCAGTGTGAAGTCAGTACACACATTGGATATCCTACTGATTCAGTGTAAAGTCAGTACACACAATGGCTATCCTACTGATTCAGTGTCAAGTCAGTACACACAATGGATATCCTACTGATTCAGTGTGAAGTCAATACACACATTAGCTATCCTACTGATTCACTGTGAAGTCAGTACACACATTGGCTATCCTACTGATTCAGTGTGAAGTCAGTACACACAATGGCTAACCTACAGATTCAGTGTCAAGTCAGTACACACATTGGCTATCCTACTGATTTGGTGTGAAGTCAGTACACTCAGTGGCTATCCTACTGATTCGGTGTGAAGTCAGTACACACATTAGCTATCCTAATGATTCTGTGTGAAGTCAGTACACACAATGGCTATCCTACTGATTCGGTGTGAAGTCAGTACACACAGTGGTTAACCAACTGATTCAATGTCAAGTCAGTACACACAGTGGCTATCCTACTGATTCAGTGTGAAGTCAGTACACACAGTGGCTATCCTACTGATTCAGTGTCAAGTTAGTACACACAGTGGCTATCCTACTGATTCAGTGTGAAGTCAGTACACACAATGGCTATCCTACTGATTCAGTGTGAAATCAGTACACACAATGGATATCCTACTGATTCAGTGTGAAGTCAGTACACACAATGGATATCCTACTGATTCAGTGTGAAGTCAGTACACACAGTGGCTATCCTACTGATTCAGTGTGAAGTCAGTACACACGATGGCTATCCTACTGATTCAGTTTCAAGTCAGTACACACAGTGGCTATCCTACTGATTCAGTGTGAAGTCAGTACACACAATGGCTATCCTACTGATTTGGTGTGAAGTCAGTACACTCAGTGGCTATCCTACTGATTCGGTGTGAAGTCAGTACACACATTAGCTATCCTAATGATTTAGTGTGAAGTCAGTACACACATTGGCTATCCTACTGATTCAGTGTGAAGTCAGTACACACAGTGGCTATCCTACTGATTCAATGTCAAGTCAGTACACACAGTGGCTATCCTACTGATTCAGTGTGAAGTCAGTACACACAGTGGCTATCCTACTGATTCAGTGCGATGTCAGTACACACAGTGGCTAGCCTACTGATTCAGTGCAATGTCAGTACACACAGTGGCTATCCTACTGATTCAGTGTGAAGTCAGTACACACAGTGGCTATCCTACTGATTCAATGTCAAGTCAGTACACACAGTGGCTATCCTACTGATTCAGTGTGAAGTCAGTACACACAGTGGCTATCCTACTGATTCAGTGTGAAGTCAGTACACACGATGGCTATCCTACTGATTCAGTTTCAAGTCAGTACACACATTGGCTATCCTACTGATTCAGTGTGAAGTCAGTACACACAGTGGCTATCCTACTGATTCAATGTCAAGTCAGTACACACAGTGGCTATCCTACTGATTGAGTGTGAAGTCAGTACACACAGTGGCTATCCTACTGATTCAGTGCGATGTCAGTACACACATTAGCTATCCTAATGATTTAGTGTGAAGTCAGTACACACATTGGCTATCCTACTGATTCAGTGTGAAGTCAGTACACACAGTGGCTATCCTACTGATTCAATGTCAAGTCAGTACACACAGTGGCTATCCTACTGATTCAGTGCGAAGTCAGTACACACAGTGGCTATCCTACTGATTCAGTGCGATGTCAGTACACACAGTGGCTAGCCTACTGATTCAGTGCGATGTCAGTACACACAGTGTCTATCCTACTGATTCAGTGTGAAGTCAGTACACACAGTGGCTATCCTACTGATTCAATGTCAAGTCAGTACACACAGTGGCTATCCTACTGATTCAGTGTGAAGTCAGTACACACAGTGGCTATCCTACTGATTCAGTGTGAAGTCAGTACACACGATGGCTATCCTACTGATTCAGTTTCAAGTCAGTACACACATTGGCTATCCTACTGATTCAGTGTGAAGTCAGTACACACAGTGGCTATCCTACTGATTCAATGTCAAGTCAGTACACACAGTGGCTATCCTACTGATTGAGTGTGAAGTCAGTACACACAGTGGCTATCCTACTTATTCAGTGCGATGTCAGTACACACAGTGGCTATCCTACTGATTCAGTGCGATGTCAGTACACACAGTGGCTATCCTACTGATTCAATGTCAAGTCAGTACACACAGAGGCTATCCTACTGATTCAGTGTGAAGTCAGTACACACAGTGGCTATCCTACTGATTCAGTGTGAAGTCAGTACACACATTGGCTATCCTACTGATTCAATGTCAAGTCAGTACACAGTGGCTGTCCTACTGACTCAGTGCGATGTCAGTACACACAGTGGCTATCCTACTGATTCAGTGTGATGTCAGTGCACACAGTGGCTATCCTACTGATTCAGTGTGAAGTCAGTACACACATTGGCTACCCTACTGATTCTATGTCAAGTCAGTACACACTGGCTATCCTACTGACTCAGTGCGATGTCAGTACACACAGTGGCTATCCTACTGATTCAGTGCGATGTCAGTACACACAGTGGCTATCCTACTGATTCAGTGTGAAGTCAGTACACACAGTGGCTATCCTACTGATTCAGTGTGAAGTCAGTACACACAGTGGCTATCCTACTGATTCAATGTCAAGTCAGTACACACAGTGGCCATCCTACTGATTCAGTGTGAAGTCAGTATACACAGTGGCTATCCTACTGATTCAGTGTGAAGTCAGTACACACATTAGCTATCCTACTGATTCAGTGTGAAGTCAGTACACACATTGGATATCCTACTGATTCAGTGTAAAGTCAGTACACACAATGGCTATCCTACTGATTCAGTGTCAAGTCAGTACACACAATGGATATCCTACTGATTCAGTGTGAAGTCAATACACACATTAGCTATCCTACTGATTCACTGTGAAGTCAGTACACACATTGGCTATCCTACTGATTCAGTGTGAAGTCAGTACACACAATGGCTAACCTACAGATTCAGTGTCAAGTCAGTACACACATTGGCTATCCTACTGATTTGGTGTGAAGTCAGTACACTCAGTGGCTATCCTACTGATTCGGTGTGAAGTCAGTACACACATTAGCTATCCTAATGATTCTGTGTGAAGTCAGTACACACAATGGCTATCCTACTGATTCGGTGTGAAGTCAGTACACACAGTGGCTATCCTACTGATTCAATGTCAAGTCAGTACACACAGTGGCTATCCTACTGATTCAGTGTGAAGTCAGTACACACAGTGGCTATCCTACTGATTCAGTGTCAAGTTAGTACACACAGTGGCTATCCTACTGATTCAGTGTGAAGTCAGTACACACAATGGCTATCCTACTGATTCAGTGTGAAATCAGTACACACAATGGATATCCTACTGATTCAGTGTGAAGTCAGTACACAGAATGGATATCCTACTGATTCAGTGTGAAGTCAGTACACACAGTGGCTATCCTACTGATTCAGTGTGAAGTCAGTACACACGATGGCTATCCTACTGATTCAGTTTCAAGTCAGTGCACACAGTGGCTATCCTACTGATTCAGTGTGAAGTCAGTACACACAATGGCTATCCTACTGGTTCAGTGTGAAGTCAGTACACACAGTGGCTATCCTACTGATTCAGTGTGAAGTCAGTACAGACAATGGCTATCCTACTGATTCAGTGCGATGTCAGTACACACATTAGCTATCCTAATGATTTAGTGTGAAGTCAGTACACACATTGGCTATCCTACTGATTCAGTGTGAAGTCAGTACACACAGTGGCTATCCTACTGATTCAATGTCAAGTCAGTACACACAGTGGCTATCCTACTGATTCAGTGTGAAGTCAGTACACACAGTGGCTATCCTACTGATTCAGTGTGAAGTCAGTACACACGATGGCTATCCTACTGATTCAGTTTCAAGTCAGTACACACATTGGCTATCCTACTGATTCAGTGTGAAGTCAGTACACACAGTGGCTATCCTACTGATTCAATGTCAAGTCAGTACACACAGTGGCTATCCTACTGATTGAGTGTGAAGTCAGTACACACAGTGGCTATCCTACTTATTCAGTGCGATGTCAGTACACACAGTGGCTATCCTACTGATTCAGTGCGATGTCAGTACACACAGTGGCTATCCTACTGATTCAATGTCAAGTCAGTACACACAGAGGCTATCCTACTGATTCAGTGTGAAGTCAGTACACACAGTGGCTATCCTACTGATTCAGTGTGAAGTCAGTACACACATTGGCTATCCTACTGATTCAATGTCAAGTCAGTACACAGTGGCTGTCCTACTGACTCAGTGTGATGTCAGTACACACAGTGGCTATCCTACTGATTCAGTGTGATGTCAGTACACACAGTGGCTATCCTACTGATTCAGTGTGAAGTCAGTACACACATTGGCTACCCTACTGATTCTATGTCAAGTCAGTACACACTGGCTATCCTACTGACTCAGTGCGATGTCAGTACACACAGTGGCTATCCTACTGATTCAGTGCGATGTCAGTACACACAGTGGCTATCCTACTGATTCAGTGTGAAGTCAGTACACACAGTGGCTATCCTACTGATTCAGTGTGAAGTCAGTACACACAGTGGCTATCCTACTGATTCAATGTCAAGTCAGTACACACAGTGGCTATCCTACTGATTCAGTGTGAAGTCAGTATACACAGTGGCTATCCTACTGATTCAGTGTGAAGTCAGTACACACATTAGCTATCCTACTGATTCAGTGTGAAGTCAGTACACACATTGGATATCCTACTGATTCAGTGTAAAGTCAGTACACACAATGGCTATCCTACTGATTCAGTGTCAAGTCAGTACACACAATGGATATCCTACTGATTCAGTGTGAAGTCAATACACACATTAGCTATCCTACTGATTCACTGTGAAGTCAGTACACACATTGGCTATCCTACTGATTCAGTGTGAAGTCAGTACACACAATGGCTAACCTACAGATTCAGTGTCAAGTCAGTACACACATTGGCTATCCTACTGATTTGGTGTGAAGTCAGTACACTCAGTGGCTATCCTACTGATTCGGTGTGAAGTCAGTACACACATTAGCTATCCTAATGATTCTGTGTGAAGTCAGTACACACAATGGCTATCCTACTGATTCGGTGTGAAGTCAGTACACACAGTGGCTATCCTACTGATTCAATGTCAAGTCAGTACACACAGTGGCTATCCTACTGATTCAGTGTGAAGTCAGTACACACAGTGGCTATCCTACTGATTCAGTGTCAAGTTAGTACACACAGTGGCTATCCTACTGATTCAGTGTGAAGTCAGTACACACAATGGCTATCCTACTGATTCAGTGTGAAATCAGTACACACAATGGATATCCTACTGATTCAGTGTGAAGTCAGTACACAGAATGGATATCCTACTGATTCAGTGTGAAGTCAGTACACACAGTGGCTATCCTACTGATTCAGTGTGAAGTCAGTACACACGATGGCTATCCTACTGATTCAGTTTCAAGTCAGTGCACACAGTGGCTATCCTACTGATTCAGTGTGAAGTCAGTACACACAATGGCTATCCTACTGGTTCAGTGTGAAGTCAGTACACACAGTGGCTATCCTACTGATTCAGTGTGAAGTCATTACACACAATGGATATTCTACTGATTCAGTGTGAAGTCAGTACACACAGTGGCTATCCTACTGATTCAGTGTGAAGTCAGTACACACATTGGCTATCCTAGTGATTCAGTGTGAAGTCAGTACACACATTAGCTATCCTACTGATTCAGTGTGAAGTCAGTACACACATTGGCTATCCTACTGATTCAGTGTGAAGTCAGTACACCCATTGGCTATCCTACTGATTCAGTGTGAAGTCAGTACACACAATGGCTATCCTACTGATTCAGTGTGAAGTCAGTACACACAGTGGCTATCCTACTGATTCAGTGTGAATTCAGTACACACAATGGCTATCCTACTGATTCGGTGTGAAGTCAGTACACACAGTGGCTATCCTACTGATTCAGTGTAAAGTCAATACACACATTGGCTATCCTAGTGATTCAGAGTGAAGTCAGTACACAAATTAGCTATCCTAGTGATTCAGTGTGAAGTCAGTACACACATTGGCTATCCTACTGATTCAGTGTAAAGTCAGTACACATTGGCTATCCTACTGATTCAGTGTGAAGTCAGTACACACATTGGCTATCCTACTGATTCAGTGTGAAGTCAGTACACACTGTGGCTATCCTACTGATTCAGTGTGAAGTCAGTACACACATTGGCTATCCTACTGATTCAGTGGGAAGTCAGTACACACTGTGGCTATCCTGCTGATTCAGTGTGAAGTCAGTACACACAATGGCTATCCTACTGATTCAGTGTGATGTCAGTACACACAGGGGCCCTTTGAATGATTCACAATACAATATTGGTGGTCAGCGATTTTAAGACAGATTTTTTGCCTCTGCTTTGTATTTTTATACCATCCTGATGAAGACCCGTGAAACCATGCAAGGACTGAAATGACTACTTGTTCGAATATGAATTAGGGTCAATTATATATTGAAAGCAATGGATACTTGAGATGACTCACGGTTAGTTACCAGTGTTAACTCGCCATGCCGTGGTAAGTCTACTATTGTTACATGCGTTTGACACTGTGCACTGAGCATTGTGTTATCCCAAGAGCACTAAGCACTTTATTCCTTTTGAATATTTTTCATATCAGCATTATCCTGAATAAATACTATATTACCACTATCTTCCTGTTTTGACTGGTTTTGCAAGCTGATACATTCAGAGTAAGTTCTTTGAATAGCCTTGAATGGAGCCGAACCTCGAACCACTACACAGTGATAGGGTAAAGGCATGTAGCATTTCCCACAAATCCTACCTTTTAAGACATAGTTACTATAACTTCTCCCATGGCTTGTGTAAGTTATTAACACTCAGAGGTTCAGTCACTGCCCTTATTGGTACTTGACACTCTCCTCCAGGTGTACAGTGACTGTTAAGCTGGTGTACAGACAAGTCTGATCAGCAGCCCCAGCTATGCGAGACTTCTGGCTTCCATTGCAGTGGATAGATGCCTTGTTTTTTCAGGAAACATTACCAAAGCCAACCTATGAAGCTTAGATGTAATGTAATGTAATGTAAAATGTATTTCTATAGCGCTGCTATCACTCCAGGGAGTATCTTGGCGCTCACCCAACCCAGATGGAAGAGTTGGAGGGAATAGACACAGTTTACGCTAAACACTACACATTTACACCATTGCTGCACAAGCTGCGTCGGAAAGAGAAAATACCCATGTTTTTAATGCCCTCCTAAACTGAGTTTCATGAGAGAAGGATCGTAAGGAAAAAGGAAGCTTATTCCAAGCCTTGGCACCCAACACAAAGAGGGATTTGCCGCCTTTGGTTGCTAGCTTGAATCTGGGGATTACAAGCAGATTCTGGCCCAATGACCGTAGGCAACGTGACAGATGGTAACGTCTGAAGCCATTACATAAGTATTTGGGTCCTTGAAGTTGAAAAGCCCTGAAAGTGATTAAAAGGATCTTAAAAAGAATCCTTTTGCCGATTGGTAGCCAATGAAGCGTGTTCAGTGCTACTGAGGCTGATGACTTGCGTGGCCAACGTAATACTAGGCGGGCCACTGCATGTTGGACCATTTGTAATCTGTGGAGTACCGATTTATTGGCTCCAGCATATAAGCTGTTACAATAGTCCAACCTGGAAGTAATTAGGGCCACTGCGACTGTTTTCCTGGCTGGCAAAGGAAGAAAATCAAAAAACTTCCTTAACCCCTTGAGTGCCCATGACGAGATAGTCTCGTCATGGGCCGCGGTTGCGCTGTGCCCATGACGAGACTATCTCGTCATGAACCCCGCCCGCTAATTCAACGCCCGGCACAGGGCGGGGAAAGGGCGGGGCACACAAGGGGTTAAAGCTTTTATTATATGGAAGCAAGTGCCAGCTACGGCAACCGCTTGTTGTTTAAAGGACAGTTGGTTATCAAACTTGATGCCCAAATTACGGGCAGATGTAATATTGTTAGGGGGGGCTTCTGCATCCTCAGGCCAGAAGATTTTCGGGGAAAACAAATTTTGCTTTCCAAATGGCAGGATTTCCGTTTTTCCAGCATTACATTTAAGGTGATTATCAGTCATCCAATTAAATGTTGCTGCTAGGCACTCTTTAAGATTTTCCTCAGCGCCAGACGGTTCACTGTCCAGTACTAGGATAAGCTGAGTGTCGTCAGCATATGAGATTGTACTGATCTGAAAGGATGCAATCAGTTTTACCAGGGGAGCCATATACAGGTTAAAAAGTATAGGGCTTAAACTCGAACCCTGGGGAACTCCGAAGCTGAGGACCTTAGCTTCAGATTGGTAATGACCTAGCACTGTGATTTGGCGTCTGTCCCTGAGGAAGTTTCTAAGCCAAGCCAAGACCACTCCACCTACTCCTGCGGCAGCCAATCGGTCCATTAAGATGTTATGTGAGACCGTATCGAAGGCTGCCGACAGGTCGAATAGGATTAAAACAGCCTTTTTTCCCTGGTCAATGGCCATGCGAAGGGTTTCTGCTGTAAACAGCAGGGCAGACTCGGTAGAGTGATTTGACCGAAACCCTGACTGATTTGGATGCAAAATATTATTTTCTTCCAGGAAGCTCGTAAGCTGGTTATTCACGAACTTCTCTGTTAGTTTGGACATCAACGGGAGCAAGGAGATCGGGCGTAGGTTAGAAAAGGTGGTAGGGTCGGCTAGTGCCTTTTTCTGGAGAGGCTTGACAGCAGCAAGCTTCCAATCGTTGGGGACGTCTGCCGTGGCTAAGGATGAATTTATAATACCATTGATGATGGGATTAGTTACTACTACTAGGGTCTGTAGGACCAAAGGAGGGCAAGGATCAAAAAGGGATCCAGATTTACAGGCAAGAATAGCTTTGAGGGTATCTTCAAGGGAAACAGGAACAAATGTTTCCATGCAGGTTGGACACTTCACCCTCTCTATTCTTTCAACAGCTCCTGGGATAGGGGATACTGAAGGAAAAGTCTTCACGATATCAAGGATTTTATTCTCAAAGTAGTCTGATATCTCATTACAGAGATTTTGAGACGGCGGAATTTCCTGCAGGAGAACTGATGGATTCATAAAATCCTTAACTATCTTGAAAATTTCCTTTTGCTCTTGAGCTGCCATAGAGATGGCCTGTAGATAAAAGGCTTTCTTGGCTGACTTTATGCCTGCATGGTATTTTCTTCTAGCCCTTTTGTAGGTATCGCGGGCGGTGACCTCGTAGTGCCTGCGCCACCTCTGAGGTTCCGTGTGGGACGGAACGACACTTTTGGGTGGTGACGAATATGGATGAGTTGGGTATCTACGAACCGCAAATGACGAGTATAGTGGGTGTACGCAGTTTCGCTATGCAACCACGTATGGTTCGTCTTATTTTTGGGTTTGTTCATCTGAACCCTCGGGTTCCATTTTAGATACGGCATCCATTTTGTTTCTTGCCCTCAAGTAGCCAGCGAACGGACTTTGTCCTCTTCGTGACCCTGGGACTCCCAAGCTTACACGAGGGACACGTGTTCTTTGGAGTATGACTTTTATGACGAGGGAAATGACACGACGAAGGCAGATGGCCCCGCTCAAGGCTCATCTTGCCGTGCCGGTCTATTGTTTCAGTCATGCATACATTAGACACGGGGTCTCTGATCCCGTTATCAAGATCCCTTTATTACTCCTAACACTCTTCTCTAATCTGTTGTGCATCCTTGTCCTTTCTTTGCATCTGTTCTTGCCCCTTCTCCTAATGTGTTTATGATCAGGATGGAATGTGTTTTATTGCAGAGAGGATATGTTTTTACAGTTGGGAACTGGCAATACTGTTGTAATTATGTTCCGGCCTCCTGAAACATGAACGCGACCCTTTTGAAGTTTATTATGGGAACTGAGTTGTAATCTTTGTTCACTATACTGTTCTATGGGAAAAACGTGTATAAAAGGAGCGACCCACTTTTGCAAATTGAAGCAGTCTCCCAGAACGTACACGCTGTGTACTTCTTGTGACCTCTGTATCCCTGCAGTAAATAAACGCTGATCTCTGACGTCGCTGGAAGTGTCCCGTGTCTCTGTGTTTGGTACGCCAGAACAGGTAACCCACGAAGGTTTCAGGTGTTGTTCCCTGGCACCGCTGGGTCTTAGAAAAACCCAGTCCTTCAGTTGGCGCCCAACGTAGGGCGACATCAACGGTACCGGTCCAAAGCCCGACGATCGTGAGGAACTTCGTGTGAAATCTCCGAGGGAAGGTGCACCCCGCTTCATCGATCCAGTTGTCGAAATAAGTGGCCCGACGTCTTTTCCCGCGAAGATCCCCGCCTCCTGACGGCTGCGACGTACTGATGCCCTGACTGTCGACCTGTTTTGGCGCCTGGCGTAGTCCTTTGTACGGCGAGACGATAGACGGGCCTTCCTGGTGACGCCATTGTTCTTTCAGTTAAGTATTTGTGGGTCGCTCCCAGTGTTCCTTTGTTGTTTGCATGGTACCATAGCATTCGTGGTTCTTAGTTGTTGGGTTTTATTTGACGATTGCAATTGCCAAAAACCGAGGGTCTCGCAAACTTTTTGCGAGGATATCATAAATTCGATAGCCCTTGAAGTTTGTTAACTCGGTTAGTGTGCGCGATGCCTAGCCGTAGTACTTTGTTTGGGTTTCTCAAATGTTGCAGAATGGATTCCCGGCTGGAGGATTCATGTCCGATACCTCCGGTTGGAACTCCGATTTACGAGCTCTATAGTCGCCATGGTGTGGGTCCTATCGTGTATAATGAATATTGGGTCCGCTACACTAAAAATGATGGCGTTCTTAGTTGGCCATCTCATGGTAGTTTCGAAACTGCCGTTTTAGATAATTTGGAAGCTAAACTGTTTAAAAAGAAGGCTAGGCCGGCCATGTTTGATTCCTTCCGGTTATGGCGGAAAGAGGCCAAGCAGAAAGAAATCAAACAGAGTATGAAAAATAAAAGAGAAGGTGTTATTGCGGTGATGCAAGATGCTGAACAGTATCAGCGAGACAAAAATGAGAAAGAGCAGGAAGTTAGTGCTCGACTTCATCATATGGCGGTGGATAAATGTTATCCGGTGCTACCGTCTAATGTCGATAAGTTGGGAGAAGAACCGATAGAGGATTCGCTATTGTCTTATCTGTTGAAATTACCACCTCCCTATGCTCCCGATACTCTGGGTCCTGTGATTCTACCTCTTCCTCCACCTGCTGTTTTGGCGGCCGCTGGTCAGCCCGCCGTTCCTCCCGCTCTCCCGAATCCCCTTGTGCCGCAGATACCGGCTTCTCTTCCTACTGCGCCTTTTCAAGTCCCTCCTCAGTCTGTCGTTCCCACTACTCCTGGTGCCGCGTCTACTTCTATTGCCTCCACCCCTACTGTTGCTGCGCCTGCATCTTCTTCCTCTTCTCCTTCTGTTCGTAGTCGTCTCCTGACTGCTGTTGCTACTCTTTATTCCCCGCTTTTTGGGCCAATACTCGGCTCGACTCTTTCTGATGCCGCTCAGAGGCGCAGTCAGCTTCCTGATGATAGGGAACGTGAATCGCTGGTAAAAATGGCACGTAAATGGATTTGTAATCCTGTTAAATACCCTTCGCGTGTAGTGTTTGAAACATTTTCTCAGTTTAATGCGCCCACTCAACGATTCGTGTTTGAGGAATTGTGTAAATCGTTGAAGGAGGAGTGGGATCATGATGTGGTAGATAATGTACCGTCTGAGGTTTCTGAGCTCCAGCATCAGTTCACAACTGGTGTGATCGTAGGTGACAGGGTTCGAGAAGCTCTAGAACGTTTGTTATCATTTCGATGTACAGTGCAACCTCGAGCATTGTTTAAGGAAGAGACTGCAGCGTGGATGGCTCAACCTGGTCAATATCCGATGCGGGAAATTCCCCCAGTATGGATGCCAGGTGATCCTAATGCTAACCCTGCTGTCCCAGGCCGTTTTCAGAGAGTGTGGATACACCTCCCTTGGAAACGATCGGAAGTCTTACAGGTGAAGCAAACTTTGCCTGATCCCCGGAAAAATCCAGCGGGTTATTATAAGGAGCTGTCCCAATTGGTGGATGCTACTGTTATGAACCTTGCTGATATTGACATGTTGTTTGGCAATGTAGTGCCTCAGCCGATTTGGGCGAAAATTCGTCACGAGAATCACGGGGCCGAGTTAGGCGGTGATTGGGCTGCCCTTACAGCGGCAGACGCTCAGCAAGTTGGTGGGGCTAAGCCTGAGCAGCTTATTGTGGCTTTGCCCCAGAGGATAATTACCCTTATGAAAACGCTTATGCCGGCGATGCGCGTCAATTGGGACAAGTTGTCCGCGTGCAAGCAAAAGAGGGATGAAAGCGTTTCCGATTTCTTTACGAGATTCGAGGAAGCATTTGTTGATCATAGTGGCCAGGACATGGGTTCAGAAGGTGGTCAGCGGCTGTCTGTTGATATGTTTGTATCGAACTTGTTGCCCGAACTTAGCAATAAGTTGAAAAATTCTGAGAGTTCATGGGCTGTTTCTACCACTGCTCAAATATTGGCTACGGCCCAATATTACGAAAATAGGGAAAAGGAGGAAAGTGAACGTGCAGATAAGAAAACAAAGGATCTTAAAACTAAGGTCTTATTGCAGCAAGCGTATCCTCCGCGCTCAAATTTCAATGATTCGCAACAGCCAAATAGATCGCAATCACAGTTCTCTAGATCGCAGACGCGAAATGACTCTCCCGCACCTCGTTTTGTGTTGGGATATAATCAATGTGCGTATTGTCGAGGGGAGGGCCATTTGAAGTTTAATTGTCCGGTTCTCCGTGATAGGAATAATGGTGTGTCAGCTCGAGGAGGTCGTGGTGGTCCTCAACAAGCTTCACGTGGTAGAGGTCGTGGAGTTACTCAGAATCAGGCCGAGCGTTTTGCCACTTCCTCAGAATCGCAGAATTGTTTCGATCGACGTGAACAATCGTCCGGTAGATCTGCACAGTATCATGTGGATGACTATTACGTCGAGCGTGATGTTGATACGGATGGTATCTACTAGGACAGCCATAGACAAAGGAAGGGAGAAGTATCAGTTCCGGTTGATCAGAGAGGGCCTTATGTTGCAGTAGCCACATTGGGCGTCGTTGAGCCTTTTCTGTTGGACACTGGTGCAGCAAAAAGTTCCATTATGCATTCGAAACTCCCTGGCGCGCCTTTGTCTGGCTTAACGAATGTTTCCGTTGGATTCTCTGGCGCCCCCGTTAGCAATCCAGTTTCTAGCCCCTTGCCCCTTACGATTGGGTCTCATGAGTTAGAAGCTCCTTTGATTTTGACTACTGGTTGTGGTGAGAATCTTTTGGGCTTGGATTTGTTGAAGAGGTTACATGCGACTTTGTACTGCTCTCCTACGGGTGTGGAGCTTACATTGGGTGAGAATGTGATTTCCCCTATGTATCTCTCGATCGATAAGCTCCCACCGGAATTGAGTTCTCTTCCGGTTTCTTTGTGGGCAACAGGTCCCAATGATGTGGGCCTGCTGGATATCCCGGGGTAATTACTATAAGGCACTGTTCCAGGGTCGGTATGGTTGAAAGTCAACCAAGACCGTACCTCAACAAAGGGAAAGTAAAGAGAAAGATCTATGTCTTAGAGGTCTAGGATGGGGTACTCAGGATGGGGGGAGACAGCATTAGTGTCTCTTGTTGCCCTCACACACCCCGAGGGATGTCATGCTTCATCATCGGGCGGTGCTCCTCGTCGGGCCGGCGGTGCAATGCCCTACGGGTCCCCCGAAGGGTCTCTTTAGCGGAGATCTTTTAAGAGCGCTGCCGATTGGTGCATGCGGGTATGTGGAGGGGGAGTACCACGGTCAGTGGTGGCTGTAGTGTGTGCAGGAATAAAAATACCTAAGGGTTACCAGGGAAGCTATTTTAATAAGAAGGCACCCTTGGTACATTAAAATACGTGGCAAAAATGTTACTAATTAAAACGTGATGTGTTTAGTAGTAACTTAAGGTACAGGTCAAATGGTCGACATGTTTCGCGCCTTTCAGTGGTCAGAGTGATCCATGGCGCTTCATCAGGACCAGTAGAGGTGAAAAGTGTGGGGAAAGGTGCCCAGACTATGTGTGGTGGGTGGGGTAAAATATCACCCTCCCACTCAGCAATGAAAGGGAGTACAGTGTCTCCTAAACAGGTGGTGTGTGCAGGGAGGAGTCTGTTGTGCCCCCTTTGCGTAAGACCTAAAGTAAGAGCTTGAATTGCTCCTTGAGTTAAAAAGCGGCGTAGGAGGCCCACACCATCTAGGGGGGTTGCTCAGGTGACGGCACTGGAAACCTGCCCGGTCCTGACGCCTGCTCGAAGGTCCTGCTGGATATCCCACCTTATGTTGTTCAATTGAAAGTTGATGCGCGCTTACCACGCATACCCCAGTATCGTATTTCCCTTGATGGTGAACGGGCACTATTAGTGATCATTTATGATCTGATCGGTAAAGATGTTATCGAGGAGTCCCGTGTTGCCTATTCTGAAACGAACTGATCCGTCCAAGCCTCCCGTGTACCGTCTAGTTATTGACTTACGGGAAGTAAATAAAATTGTTGTCCCGCAGTTTCCTGTGGTTCTGGACATTACAGCTTTACTGACTCTGATTCCAGCCTCTGCATCATGGTTCTCGGTGATCGATCTGAAGAATGCGTTCTTTAGCATTCCGATTGCTGAGGAAAGTCGTGATTTGTTCGGATTTTCGTTAGGAGGTCGCAGTTTCCGGTTCAAACGCGCACCTCAAGGCTATTGTGAGAGCCCATCGATCTACAGCCAAGCTCTTAAGAGTCAACTAGATGCATTTGTGCTGCCAACTGGTGCGGCTTTGATTCAGTACGTTGACGATCTGTTGGTAGCTGCAGATACTGAACAAATTTGCAAGACTGCTACTGTGTCACTGTTACAGCATCTCTGTGACTTACACCACAAAGTGTCACCTTCTAAATTGCAATATTGTTGTCAAGAAGTTACCTACTTAGGTCACTTATTGTCAAAGGCGGGAAGAAGGTTGACCCCTGAAAGAATCGCAGCAATTGCTCGAATGACTGTGCCGACGACCCAGAGAGATGTGCGTGCCTTTTTAGGTATCACGTCATACTGCAGACAGTGGATTCCGAATTTTTCACTGTTAGCGAAGCCATTGATAGCTCTCACGTGCAAGGACGTTTCGACTCCTTTGCCATGGACGGAGGAATGTCAGAAAAGTTTTTCTGAACCACGTGATGCACTGTGTTCGGCTCCTGTGTTAGGTACTCCTGATAACAGCAAGCCATTCACATTATACGTTCACGAGAGGGAAGGTTGTGCGTTGAGTGTTTTAACGCAACAATTTTGTGGCAAGCAGCGCCCGTGTGCATATTTTTCCTCGACCTTAGACCCGGTAGCTAGAGCGTTTCCAAGTTGCTTGAGGGCGACAGCGGCAGCAGCAGCGTCTATTCGGCAGTCCGCAGGTCTTGTTATGGATAATATGCTCATGGTGATGGTTCCGCATGCAGTTGATACTCTTTTGAATCGGACAAAGACTCAACATCTGACGAGTGCAAGGTTGTCTGGGTACGAGTTGACCCTTTTGGCAAGTCATATACAGATCAAACGTTGTAATGTACTGAATCCGGCGACATTGTTGCCGATTAATATGGAATCAGATGATGTGCCACCACATGATTGTTATTTACGAACTGAGGAAGAAACAAAAGGTCGTGTGAACCTAAAAAACACTCCCTTGACAGATCCCGATGGTACTTTGTATGTGGATGGCTCGTGCTTTAAATTGCCGAATGGCGATGTGACGACTGCGTATGCTGTAGTGACGTTGAGCACGGTTGTGGAAACTGCGAGATTGAATCAGAATTCAGCACAAGCTGCAGAGTTGATTGCATTGACAAGAGCGTGTGTTTTGTCTAAAGGAAAGCGAGTGAATGTGTTTACCGACAGTCAGTACGCATTCGGTGTTGTGCATAACTTTGGAAGACTGTGGAGAGAAAGAGGATTTATGACATCGCATGGTACGAAGATTCAGCATGGGCAGCTTGTGAATGACCTTTTGGATGCACTTACACTGCCTAAACAAGTGGCGATTGTTAAATGTAGTGCACATCGGAAAGTGACGGATGATGTTGGTCGTGGTAATGCGTTTGCGGATGAGATTGCTAAGGAAACGGCTAAGGATCTTGCGACCCGAATGTATGTCACGAGTTCAGTGAGGTGGCCGACGGAGACTGGTATGTGTGAAAATTCTATTGAGAGTGTGAAAGCAATTCAGAACGAAGCTACTAAAGCCGAAAAGACTAAGTGGAAAGAAAGTACGGGAAAGTTGGACATGCATGGATGTTGGGTTGACCTGACGGAATGTCAGAGGTGGATGTTACCAGATGCGTACGTATTAGCTGTTGTGACGATGGCTCATGGGTTGTCACATATCAGTGCGAAAGGAATATGTAGGTTTTTGTCCCCTGTATGGAGGAATGAGGGTATTGCTAAGTGTGCCGAGAGAGTGGTTAAGAACTGTATGGTGTGTTTGATGCACAATCCTGGCAAGGGCACCCCCACTCCACCTGGTCATTTTGCTCCTCCTGTTTGTCCCTTTGAGGTTATCCAGCTGGACTTTATCCATATGGAGAGATGCAATAACCTAAAGTATGTTTTGGTTGTGGTTTGTGCGTTCTCCAGATGGATTGAGGCCTATCCTCTTAAGGATAACACTGCCCTGTCCACAGCAAAAATCCTGCTGAAGGAATACTTTCCTCGGTACGGAATGCCACGGATTGTATGGTCGGATAATGGAAGTGAGTTTGTGGGAAGTGTAATGCAGAGTGTGTGCAAGGGTCTTGGAATTCGTCAAAAATTCCATAGTGCTAATCATCCACAGGCAGCGGGTTTGGTTGAAGGGTACAATGGTACCCTAAAACTAAAACTCGCCAAGATTCAGGCTACGACTGGTCTATCATGGCCTGATGCCTTGCCTCTGGCTCTCCTATCGACCAGAGCGACCGTACACTCTCGAGTAGGGCTTAGCCCATATGAGATTGTGTTCGGCCGCCCTGCGAATATTTGGGGGGTCCCGAGACCAAGGGATTTTGATAGTCTTGAGTATCCAATGTTAATTGATTACCTGCATGATTTGACCACTAAACTACGGTTAATCCATCAACAGGTCTTTGAAGCTCTACCGGCGCAGACAGAGGGTCCTGGACACCAGCTCCGGCCAGGGGACTGGGTTGTTACCCGAAATTTTGGTCGGAAACGTAACTTGGAGCCAAGATTTGTAGGACCCTTTCAAGTCTTGTTGACAACGAGGACTGCGGTTCGACTGGAGGGCCGGAAGAATTGGGTACACGCCAGCCATACGAAAAAGGTACCGATCCCCTTACCAACGGATGGTTGGGTGAGGACTGGGATTTCGGCAACAGAAACTGAGACTCCTTTGCACTTTGTGCCGTTTAGCGACACTCAACCTGTGGGGAATGATTTGTCACTGCCAAACCCGCATGTGGAGTCATCGGTAGCAGAGAGCCCAAGGTCTGACTCGTTGTCTACTTCATCGAATACTGTTGCGCCAGCTGAACAATTGTTTGTAGAGCAAACTCGACCTGAAAGAAGTCGATACTTTCTTCGTTCAAGGACTAATAAACATTAGTTGTATATTTGCTTTTGATGTTATGAACATTATGGACAATTATATCCTTTCTTTTTGAGTTTTTATGTGCTGTCCCACGGCTAAGAGATTTGTAATCTGAACTTTTCGAGGAAACCTCACCATCCGGGTCACCGTAGGGCCGTGCGGGTACTCCTTTCTGTTTAGCAGGTTTCTGACGCTAGGTCGGTTACTTTTGTCGATTCCTGGGAACTCCTGGGGATTGATAATCGCTACTCAGAACGAAGTGCGTCAAGTACGTCACGGACGGTTTGTAGAGGATGGCATTCTCTAAGCTGTTGGAAGTAGAAAGGATGTCGGCGCAGAGATCAGAATTAAGAAGAGTTGTACGTACAAAATGTTTTTTGTTTCAGGTGTTCCTACTGTTCCTGACCGTATCTATGTTATTGGTGGGTGGAGTGTATTTTGGAGTACAGTTGTTATTACCTTCTGTTTCACCTACCTTTTCTCCTAAACTAAGCTCCCTCACCACTGTTTCCCCACATTCTTTTCATCCTCTGCCTCAACATGAACAGGTTAGGCGTGCGGAATTTATGAATAACTCCTTTGTTCAACTTCTACATCAGCATCAGTTGGTGATGAATACTACCAATTGTTGGGTGTGTGGGTTAATGCCACATACCATGGATAGGGGTATTCCAAATTTGGTCCTTCCTTACAGCTCCCAGGGTTCGGCTCGAGCATTCCAAACTATGTTCCGTAGTGCACTAGATTCCTACCCCAGTCGAGAGCCACGTTCTGTCAATTTTGGTCCTGGGCCGTATCACAAACCTTTGGCGATAGCGATAGCGGATTTGGATAGAGATGTTTTTGATGCATCGCTTATCCCAAGTGAAGAGGTACAGGCTTATAAGGATCTGAGCGAGGCTGAGTATAGTACGTCAGTGGGTGATAGACAGCTTAAGAGCTCGTCCCCAATATGGATTGTACCACACCTCGGTAATTTCTGCTTGAAAGGTTTGGGTCAAAATCCGAGAGCACAACTTGGGAACAGTGCTTGCACTGACACGTATGTTCTGCCGATGCTCTCTTCCCCTGTTTTTCTGACCGCTAAGGGCACTTATTTTGTATGTTATGAACGCGCGTATACATGGTTACCCCGTGATTTTTCGGGTACCTGTTATATTGCGAATCTTTTACCACCGACTTTCACAGTTGCCTCAGATTATCACAAAACTAGAGTCGCGAGAGGCGTTATTAGCAAAGAGGATACTGCCGGTCAAGAAGCAGGAGACTTCTTTAAGGGTTTCTTGCCGTTTTGGGGACCTATGGTTAATAGTAGGAACCTAAGACAGCTGACACGTGTAGTAGAGTCGACTGCTAATATTACTGCAAGTGCCCTTGGTAATCTAACAGCTGAACTTCAGGCGGATAGACTCATGACGTTGCAGAACCGTATGGTTCTAGATGTTGTTCTCGCAGATAGAGGTGGTGTGTGTAAAGTTATCCATTCGAGTTGTTGCATTTTTATTCCTGACAATGCTCCAACTGTCTACCAAGCCATCTCGAAGTTGCACAAGATCTCCGAGTCCATACACGTGGACGAAGGTAATTGGACGCTTCTAGGATGGTTTTGGGACCTGATGTCAACTTGGGGTTGGAAGATTCTGATGATCGTAGGAGTTGTTGTAACGTTTCTGTTCACGTGTTGTCTTTGTGTACAGTGTGGTCCTGCCTTATGTGGCCTATGTGCTACAACGTGTATAAGACGACCATCTGTTACCAAGGAGACGTTGATGAATAGAATGATGTTCCAGCAGCAACTGAACGATCTGATGAATATTGAAATAGATTCCGATCTTGACTAGTGCTTGCCTACATGAGGGCAAAAGGAGCGTCTGAGGTTCCGTGTGGGACGGAACGACACTTTTGGGTGGTGACGAATATGGATGAGTTGGGTATCTACGAACCGCAAATGACGAGTATAGTGGGTGTACGCAGTTTCGCTATGCAACCACGTATGGTTCGTCTTATTTTTGGGTTTGTTCATCTGAACCCTCGGGTTCCATTTTAGATACGGCATCCATTTTGTTTCTTGCCCTCAAGTAGCCAGCGAACGGACTTTGTCCTCTTCGTGACTCTGGGACTCCCAAGCTTACACGAGGGACACGTGTTCTTTGGAGTATGACTTTTATGACGAGGGAAATGACACGACGAAGGCAGATGGCCCCGCTCAAGGCTCATCTTGCCGTGCCGGTCTATTGTTTCAGTCATGCATACATTAGACACGGGGTCTCTGATCCCGTTATCAAGTTCCCTTTATTACTCCTAACACTCTTCTCTAATCTGTTGTGCATCCTTGTCCTTTCTTTGCATCTGTTCTTGCCCCTTCTCCTAATGTGTTTACGATCAGGATGGAATGTGTTTTATTGCAGAGAGGATATGTTTTTACAGTTGGGAACTGGCAATACTGTTGTAATTATGTTCCGGCCTCCTGAAACATGAACGCGACCCTTTTGAAGTTTATTATGGGAACTGAGTTGTAATCTTTGTTCACTATACTGTTCTATGGGAAAAACGTGTATAAAAGGAGCGATCCACTTTTGCAAATTGAAGCAGTCTCCGAGAACCTACACGCTGTGTACTTCTTGTGACCTCTGTATCCCTGCAGTAAATAAACGCTGATCTCTGACGTCGCTGGAAGTGTCCCGTGTCTCTGTGTTTGGTACGCCAGAACAGGTAACCCACGAAGGTTTCAGGTGTTGTTCCCTGGCACCGCTGGGTCTTAGAAAAACCCAGTCCTTCACCTCCGTTCCAGTACTCTTAGTTCTCCCAATTCTGATCTCAGAACAGGTGAGAACCAGGGGGCCTTCCTTTTAGTTTTAATAGAACTAGGATTCTTAAAACTGATAGGGCCTAATCGGTGACCTGCCGTGGTTATCCAGTCGCAGAATTTTTGATTGTCTGCAGAAGTGTTACCTGTTAACATCGGTATGCTAGTTGTAAGAGCGTCGATCACGTCAGGTCTACTGGGTAGTTTCTTCCAATTAGGTTTGCGAGGTAAATTAGATGTTATGGTATAATTTGTGGTGGTTACCAAAGTTCTATAATTTAATGAAATATAAAAAGGAATGAAAAAATGATCGGACCAGATCTGAGGGCAAGGGGGTTTAACTACAAGCCTGGTAGAATTGGAACAAATGCAATCCAATAAGTGACCTCCTGAGTGTGTATGTTCATGGGTCAGGAGAGTAAGTCCAAGTACATTAATAATATCCATAAAGCAATCGACTCCTGGATCTTTAGGGGAATCAAGGTGCAGATTTAAATCGCCCAATAAAGTAAAGTTGGAGAATCTGAGTGCTAAATCACTTAGTACTTCTCCCACAGTTTCCAAAAACTCCTTCGGGGAGCCCGGAGGGCGATAAATAAGTGCACCCGAAAGAGTGAACGAGTCATCAATACCCAAGGAAAAGGCTAGCGCTTCTGCTCCTTTAATGTCAACCAGTTCATGGGAAGAACATTTTAAGGAGCTACGATAGATAATAGCAAGGCCCCCTCCCCGTTGTTCAATTCTATCTAGACGTTGGATAGAAAAACTCTGTGGGAGGGCTATAACTAGGTCAGGGTTACACCAAGGCTTAAGCCAGGTTTCTGTAATCAGAAGCAAGTCGAGCTCATTATCAATAATAAGATCATGTATGTTCTGGGCATTTTTACTGAGCGAGCGGGCATTAATTAGACCACCTCGCAATACCAAAGAATTAGAAGGTGTCTTAATAGTAGGATCGAAGAATAAGACAACCTTATCTTGCTCACAACATCCAAAGTCAGGCTGGTTGTCATGACATGAAACCTTAAGGCAATATGTATAAGGTACAGTACATGACGGTACAGGTACAGTCGACATACCTGTAATGGTGTGATGTAGATGTAGACTTCCGCAAGGTCTCCCGCCTCCGCGCCTCCTTAGCGCTGACGGGCGCAGACGGGCAAGACTCTGGCCCGACTCAGGCACGAGTCAGGCGTTACCGCTGCGCGTCACCGCTGCGCGACTACACGGGAGGTTTAAGTAGTGTCTCCCCTCACCTCCGCCTGAGCACTAGAGCGCTCAGCGCGATGGCGCCACGAGACTTCATAGATAGAACTCTCCTCGCTATCCATGTAATCTTTGCTAGTTTCAAGCCTTTGGTTTTCCAATCCAGTGAAGTAGCATGACCTCTGAGGGGCGTTAAAGAACTTCTGAAGGGTGCTATCTTGAGTCGTACTCTAGGCTCAGAACCAAAGGATTACTCTCATACACATTCCACAAAGTAAGTCATGGAGCCAATTTGGGTTGTTTTTGATGACCCTGGATCTGGAGGAAGACTTCCACCATCTTACCATTAGGAAGCAACACTACTCCAGCCTGAGCATTTGCATTGGGCACTTCTGCATCTAGTTTCCCATTGTCCACTTCCAGATCCAGTCTGCCATTCTGCGTTTAGAAAGGTCCTGCCTGCCCTGGGTACTTGGGATGCTCTACAAGTTGGGAATTGCTTTACATCCATAGCTTCCTCCTCAGAAGCGAATCGCCCACATGTTGAGTCTGTGATTGTTCGAGCACCATTTCATCGATGCAAAGAAGCCTCTACTGTATGTCACTCAGGACTTACAAGTCAGTGGGGTGAGTTTCAGGACCCATGCCTGCGCTGCCCTCCTTCTAGACTTCAAGTCAGATGGGCTGTATTGATCTCTCTCCTGGCTATTTCTCTGGCTATCAACCTCAGCAACAGCACAGCTTCTTGTCCAGTGGAGCATGGTAGGTTTATATGTCTATGGATAATCCTTGGCTGGAATTTGTAAAGAGATTCATATGCAGGTTTTCTACTTTCTATTTATTTCGAGAGACTGTTATTGAGCAAAATATCAATCTCAGGGACCCATGCTTTGTGGAAGGTTTCTGATGGTGGATGTGTTTTTGCACACCTGGCATGCTGTGTGCCTCTATCATTCCAGGCGCGCCTAGTTAGTGATTGTGAGAGCCAACAGAACAGTACCAATCATAAAACTGGAAAGAACAATTCACTTTGTTTGTGGTTTTCTGCTACTTCAGCTTTTCTTAGGGTGCCTCTAAGCTCAGGCAGTGTTCTGTGAATGTTTAATGGGATGACATGAGTTATGTAGGTGGAGTGGTGTGGTGCAGCGCCCAGGACAGCTGACTTCGGAGCACAGGGCTCACGGTTCCGATCCCTGGCTCCGGCGGCAGCTCAGCACCATGTGACTCTGGGCAATAGTTCACTTAATTTCTACAACGGCCCCAGTGCCTTCAGACACATAAGGGTGAGTAGTTCATGCTTTACAAATACCAATTTACATTTTTTATTTACTGTAGATTTCTGGCAGAGTTCTTCTTTCGGATTGGTATGCACAGAACATTTACTACTCCTGTTCTGCTTTAACCTACCATGAAATGAGGATAATTCATGGTCTCCTGTGTAAGAGCTCGACCTGTCCACTGTTTGCATTTCTCCCTTTTCTTCTCCAGGCTCCTGGTTCGGGTACAGAGGTAATGGGTAGGGGTGGTGATGGTGGTTTCCTATTGCAGGTGGCTGTCATGGTCTCTTCTGCAATAGATTTGAATCTGAAGTTGTGTCAATAGTTTGGAAAGGCCACAATACTGAATGCCTTTAACCCCCATTGGGTCACTTTCCAACAGGGGTGTGATGTTAAGGAGATCTGTCCTTGGAACTGTGGACAGTGGTGTGATGGTAAGAAGATCTGTACTTCTGACTGTGTGCATCGGTGTGATGTTAAGAAGATCTGTACTAGGGAGCGGTGAGTGGTGGTGTGAAGTTAAGGAGATATGTCCTTGTGACTGTGAGCATTTGTGTGACGGTAAGAAGATCTGTCCTTGTGACTGTGAGCGGTGGTGTGATGTTAAGAAGACCTGTCCTTGTGACTGTGAGCGGTGGTGTGATGTTAAGGAGATCTGTCATTGTGACAATGAGCGGCGGAGTGATGTTAAGAATATATGTATTTGTGACAATGGAGCCTGAGGCACGTGCTTAGCGTTATACTCACCTGTGCGCTATCTTTTAATAAATACTGAGGTGATTGACTGGTGGTCTCCTGTGCCATTTCTTATTGGAAAGCCCATGGAGGAAGGGCGCAATGCCCGAAACGCGTCGGCTGGAGCCTGAGGCACGTGTCCCTGCATGATCCGCCTGTCTGTTTGCAGCCAGCCTGCAAGTGCTGCTCAAGAAACGGCTAACCATTAATCACATTGTGTGGCCCTGGCCTGGGCCACGAGCTAGCACCGTCACAGTATCTTGGTGAGTCCGCTGATGTTACCACTTGGACTTCGATGCGGAGCAGGCTGAATGCTGTGTTTATAAACAGGTGGCAAGGCTGTGGACAATTGAGAGTTGCCTCTTACGAACTATGCTCCCCAAATTTAAAGACTTTGGTTACAACCCACTGGGGTTTTATTTTTTGGACCGCCAGTCCCATAATGCTTAGCGTTATACTCACCTGTGCGCTATCTTTTAATAAATACTGAGGGGATTGACTGGTGGTCTCCTGTGCCATTTCTTATTGGAAAGCCCATGGAGGAAGAGCGCAATGCCCGAAACGCGTCGGCTGGAGCCTGAGGCACGTGTCCCTGCATGATCCGCCTGTCTGTTTGCAGCCAGCCTGCGAGTGCTGCGCAAGAAACGGCTAACCATTAATCACATATATATATATATATATATATATATATATATTCAAAAACTCTCCAAATGTGCAATCACGCACAAGAATCGGAACGGACAACTTGGATCGCCAATGCTCAAATTTCGTATTTATTTAATCAACGATGCGTGCACAGCTCATGACGCGTTTCGGGCCACTCTGCCCTTGCTCACATGACGATATATATATATAAATAAAAAATAAAATAATACATATAAAATATACCTAATAATAACATTAATTTAAACAAAAATTAAGTAGATTTAATATAAATTTTAATTTATATACCAAATAAACTTAATTAAAAAAGTTAAACACACATACATAATAATAAATATTTATGTAAAAATTATTATTCCCACTCCAGTGAGTGAAACAGTAGGGAAAGTGTTGGATAGTGGAGGAATAAAATGTACTATTCCCACTCCAATAATTTTAACAGTAGGGAAAGTGTTGGATAGAAGAGGGGTAAAAATTACTATTACCACTCCAATGAGTGGAACAGTAAGGAAAGTGTTGAATAGCAGAGGGGTAAAAATTACTATTCCCACTCCAGTCAGTGCAACAGTAGAGAAATTGTTGGATTGCGGAGGGATAAAATATACTATTCTCACTCCAATCAGTGCAACAGTAGGGAAAGTGTTGGATTGGTAGGGGTACATCAAAAATATTTCAAAAAACAAAATAAATGAAAATATATATATATATAAATATGTCAAAATTTAAAATACAAATATATTCAATATTACAAATTTAATAAAACATATTATAATGTTAAATGCATATGACAAATACCTACAAATATTATATTAAATAAAATAACAAATATTTTTTAAACAAATAAATATTTTTAATTGGAACTTATTTAGATACAAAAACATTAATTGTTTCCATTTATTGATTCTTTATTTCTGTGTAAATGCACCATAAAAGAGTGACCACATATGATGCAAACATTATGAAACTGATTTAAAATTTTAAAACAAGGATAAAAACCACCAATAATTAAAATACAATTGAAGCTAAAAAAATAAAAAAATAAAATATGATCAATTAACAAGGTCGTAATTACACCTTAAGAAAATTCATCCTTGACCACCACATAGAGTTTAAAAAACGCTATACAGCATAAGTTAAATGCCGATCAGTGCTGTATTTTAGGAGCCTAAAAGCTTCTTTACAGTGTGTTGTGCCGAGGTTTCTGCATAACTGGATCAACCCTCTATGCCTAATTATATGATAACCCTTGCAGAAAAAAAGTACAAGTAATTCTGACTCCTCACCCTCGCCACAGGCAGGACACCCCAATAAGGACCCACAAGACCAATTGTTTGTGTAGGATCTCAAGGGAAGGCAGCCATGCCGAAACTGCGTATACAGTTCATCTAGACATGGCTCAAACTTATGCATGGTCTTTACATCCAAAACATTTGAGGTAATAGAGCCAGTGGAGGAATCTGCTTGGGGTTTATAAAGTTTACTTTCCCTATAGCTGGTAATTATTGATTTACGTGGGGTACTCACACCTTCTTTTTCAGTGTTTTCCCACAGCTCATATCTGTCAAGGGAGCGAAAACATTCTCTGATATAAGAAAACCATGGCATCTTAACTACACTGGGACAGCTCAGATCTAAATTCGACCAGTTCTGGGGTCGCCCAGAGGCGGCACCAGTAAAGCAAGGGTCTGCATCCTGATTCCTCTGCAACTGGTCTCTGCGACAGTTTAAGATTTGACTTAGCTATTTGGGGTCCCCAGGCCATATTTTCATTAAGTGTAACTCCCAAATAACAGAAAGTGCTTACCCTCTGAAGAGCAATACCATTCATACATGGGCTAGCACAAGTTGATTTTTTGGGGTTGAAGACCATAAATTTGTTTTTATCAAGATTGATTTCCAATCCCCTGGTCCTACAGAACTCACAGAACCCATCCAGTATTCTCTGAATTTCCATGGGAGATTTAGATAAGAGTAGGGTGTCATCAGCAAACATCAAGGCTGGTATCTGCCTATGCGCTAAATTGGGGACATCTATGTCCGTCCATCATTTCCTTTGGTTTTTGCTTTGTTCGCCATAATCTGGCAGGGTATGCTCAGACGTGAGTCCCTTGCTCACTTTGCCACTGGATTCAAGCAAGCCTGGCTGAAGACGGCTGAAATGCCAGAAACCGGTCCTAGGAAGCTTGTTTCCGGTCCAGGGAAGACATGGCTTGGCAGTTCGGGCTGGACTGTTCCCATGAGGCACAGGGTCAGACTGATTTGCATATGGTCATGTCTGAACTGGGGTGGCAGAGTGGGCTAAAGAACGGTGATGGATTAAACCCAGATCAGTTGACGGGGGGTGAGTGCTTGCAATGTTCAACACTCCGTCCATCATTTCCTTTGGTTTTTGACAATTGAATATAGGCATTGAAGCCTCTAAGATCAGTTTTCGAGTTTTGAGAATGGTACAGTAACTATGGGACTACAAACCCTTCTTTTACACTTATGGACCCTATCCCCTGAAAATTCCCACTTACCATTCAACTTGGATTCATACTCCCCCGTAAGTCAATCTATTTCTTCAAGTGCCCCAAATCTATTTGCCAGGGGCAGGTTGAAAGTATATGGACCTGTTTGTGCGGCAACCTGCCTCATCGATATTGGGTTCTGATGCCACTCATTATAACCAGCTCTATAGTTGGCCCTTGTACCATGGGGGATTGTTGGTAAATGAAAGTGGGTGAGGGGGAGAAGGCTAATGGCTGTGCCCATGATAGATGAAGATTGACTCCGATATAAGAGATTTTGTACAATACGGGTATCCCTAAACTGTATTATGACAAAATCCCCAACAGCATCTTTAGGTCTGTTGCCCAGCCAAGCTACCCTGCGTGTCATAAGTATATTGTTGGCATTGGCATAAGAATAGCGACAATATCTAACTAGCCAATGGAGGCACTTACTTTTTAACTCGTATTGAGACTCATTCTGACCATCTTTTAAAACAGGAACGCCAACAAGGACAATTACAAATAGGATTGATGCTGGAGGGAGGTTAATTAAGGGCGGACCCTCCCCCATGCCATTCGGATTATTGGACCCAACTGTTTCAGCTCTATTTTTCATAGAATCCGTGGGTTTTAATGTCATGGCCCCCAGGTTTGAGACAGTCGCTGTATGAGCTCCATTCTTTGCCGGGTTAGTAATAATGGACCCTCTTGTCATACTGGGCCTGTCAGTCAGGTCATCTGTTCTCAATGATGTGGGGCCCTTAGTTACTGGGCGACCCTCTACACCCAATGATAGAGATGGCGGTGGATTCCCAGCAATACTAGAGCATAGTTTAAGTATTTTGTCCAAACGAGCATGAACATGAGCAAGTTCTTCTCTGACAATGGCTCTTAGATGACCCTGTAAGATTTTCATCATGGGAACCGCCCATGTCCGCAGTGGTGCCGTCGTTGAATTTGTTTGGTTAGACTGCCCCTCAGATGCAGCCTGCTCGGAGGCAGTATCTAGTAGCTCTGGAGATCCATCATTCAGTTTCTTCCGCTTGGTCCCGACTTTAGTGGACCTTGCGGCCTGTTTACTATTACCGGGCTTGTCTAAACCTTTGGTGACGCCCCGCCTCCTGGTTACTGCTTTTGCCAATATTCTGGTTTCTCCATCTAATAAGCGAGTCTTGGCAGATGTGTCAGAGGTTGGATCCAAATCACTATGAGGTGTGAGGGAGGTCATATCTTGGGTAGCTGGGCGAAGGTCCGGTGTAAGTGACAATCTACGTTCTGTAAGATCAATCTCTGTAGCCACCACTTCTATGGCCCTTTGTAGCATCCTATCGATTGATGTTTGAGGTATGGAAGGGGGAATAGGCAGTGGTGGTGCATGGCAGATAGCAGTTGTCATGCGCTTCCCCATTTCTATCGAGTTGGTCAGGTTGGTTAACACAGTACACAATACATGGGAGCCCAGGGGAGCTGGATACTCGATAGCTATCCTAGGTCTGCCAAGGGTAACCCACTATATGATTGAGGACCAGTTACAGGACAAAATAAGCGCTAGTACAACCAGAAACATAGATGAGCGGGTAGAACTTACGGTTAATCCTTAAGGCTTGCGCAGATCAGTCTTATAGCGATCCGCCACAATGGGTGAAGTTATTCCACTGTATAGTTGCACACAGACAAGGACTAAACGTAAGAGGCAGATGGCAGCCAAGAGAGAGGGCCCAGACCAGACTCTAACATACGTGGACGGGTACACACCCGCGCGTGACCCACGCTGCTGGAGCCCGCTTTTGGATTTGAAGCACCTCCTGGTGCTCTGATTGGCTGCTGGCGGCTCCTGCCGCGGTTGCTGGTGGTCCTGGAAGTGTCCCTGGTCTCAGGACAGGTCAGGGCAGGTGGTGGCTGTAATGCGGGACATTAATTATTACATATGTTTTCTTTTTTATTTCCTACCCTATAACACCACACAATTCAGAACCCACATCTTAAAAAAAATATACTTACATAATTAACTTAATTAATTACCAATTAAAGAAATATTATTAATTTAAAACCAAATTAAAACTCATAAAAATTAATAAACTTCCCACACTTTACCCCTATTACCCCAGAAAACCACAGTTAAATTAAACTGTAAAAAAAGGTTTTTACACAATTAAAACGTATTTTCATTCAAAAAACTAATAGTATTTAACAACTAATTATAAAGTAAGTAAAATTAATTTACTCCCTCCCTTTTACCCCATAAAAGTAAAACCCACACATAAATAATTACCCTAATTAAATATCAATTAATTAATTAATATTAATGATCAACTAATTATTAATTAATTAAACATAAATTATTTCCCACCCTTTACCCATATAAACCCCACAACACACACCTTAAGTTAATTACACAATTTCCATATTTATTTTTCAATAAATAAATTAATATCAATTAAAAACTAATTATTAATTAATAAATATTTTTTTTTACTTCCAACCCATTACCCCTATAAACCCCACAACCCGAACCTAAAATTAATTACACAAGTTCCATATTTAATTTTCAATTAATACTAATTAACAACTTATTATTAATTAATTAAAATGTAATTACTTCCCACCCTTTACCCCTATAAACCCCACAATTCATAATAAATTACTTACCACAATTAACAGTATAAAATCTCAATTAAATAAATATTAATACATAAAAAATAATCATTAATTTATTATAATTAAATTACTTCCCACACTATCCCCCTATAAACCCACAACCCGCTACGGAACTAAAAAACGCAAAATCTAATTAAAATAAAATTGATAACTACAAAAAATGTAACACATATATTAAAAAACATAAACAATTCTTATACAAAAAAATACATCACATACATTTAAAATATATACTAAAATATATAACACTGATAAAAAAAAATGATATTTTAAACAACTATATTTTTTTTAATTATATGAATGACTTCAATATTTTTTTTAATGATATTTCTTACCATAAAATCGATATTCTTGACCACGATATTCTTGCTGTCGATATTTCTGACTCACAATATTTAGGACTCGATATTTCTGTAGTTTGACATTTCCAACTCGATTTTCTGTCTGCACACCATTAAGAATAGATGTACTTGAAACAATGAGCGGTGGAGTGATGTTAAGGGGAGAAGTCCTTGTTGCAATGAGCGGTGGAGTGATGTTAAGGGGAGAAGTCCTTGTTGCAGTGAGCGGTGGAGTGATGTTAAGGGCAGAAGTCCTTGTTGCAGTGAGCGGTGGAGTGATGTTAGAGGATGTGTCCTCCTTGTGACAGTGAGTGTTATGTTAAGGACATCTGTCCTTGTGACTCTGAGTGGTGGTGTGAAGTTAAAGAGATATGTCCTTGGTACTGTGAACAATTGTGTGATGTTAAGTAGATCTGCCTTTGGGGCTTTGGTCAGTGGTGTGATGTTAAGGGGAATGTGTCCATTGAACTGTGAGCGGTGATGTGATGTTAGAGGGATATCTCCTTAAGACTGTGAGTGGTGATGTGATGTTAGAGGGGTATCTCCTTAAGACTGTGAGCGGTGGTGTTATAAGGGGATGTCATTGGAACTATGAGCTGATGTCAGGGCTCAGCCACTGAGGAACGTGCTGGATCAACCACCCGCTCCCTCCTCCTACAGTGACCAATATCATTAACAGATAAAAGTAGGTGAACTATGTAGAGAAAAGGGACAATGAAACTCAGGAAATCAGGACAAGAGATGGTCTGAGACACATGTAACATCGCTGTCGAGAACCCAAGAGCACTTTATGGTGCGGTGCACTCATGAGTACTGAGGTGCATGTGTAGCTGGATACAACGTCAAGAAATTGGCAAAGGGTAATGTGGAGCAAATCACTTAATGGACTTCAGATTGAAAAGGCAGAAACCAGAAGTCCAGAGGTCGCATGTAGCAGTACGAATATAGTAAAAGAGTTACAAGCACAAAGAGAAAGTGTATATAAAATGAGCATTGCACAGGAGAGGCCGGTGTGCTCTGAAGGCAGCAGCGACAAGAGCTGTGACCAGCGTTCCTGGCTTCTCGGCACAGGGACCTCACCTGTAGCCTGTATGTGTGTAGTATGCAGCAAGTGTGTGTGTGGAACGTGGTGTTGTTTGGTTCTTAAGTGCTGCCTGATGGAACACAGAAACATGTTCAGCCCTGCCCGGGTTTTGCATTGTGTCACTTGTCGTTCTGACTGCTGGTTGCAACTGTTGCTGTATTGATTTTACGTCATTTACCTCCACAAAAGCTTCTCCAGCAGGCCCCCCTGCGCCATAAGCAGCCACCTCCCGAGACCTGCTGCTGCCGCATTTGACTCACATCAGCATATGTGCACTCTCATAGCGTGTTTGCCAATATGCCATGCACTGCACACGTTTGATGAGTGTGTCAAGCTGTGGTGATGCGCGTGGGCAGAGTGGCGCTGGTAGCTCATGAGATGGCATTTTTGTCATATAGCAGCTGAATCCTGTGCACCTACTGTGACCCACTGAGATCATAGTGACTTACCATACTTAGGGCGCATGGTAGTTCAGGCTCCCCGGCTTCATGGGCAGAGCCTGCGGGGGAGCAGGGGGGGCTTTCATGCCACCTGATTGCGGGACTGCTGATGGGCTGGTATCTCTACTGGGATTGGCATCTGCAGGTTGGAAGCGACAGACCTTTGCAAGACGGACGGATGGAAAAAACTCAAGCAGAGAAGAAGGAAGCTGGGGGAAAATCTCTCTCTCTCTGGTAATAGGCAAGGGGAAACATTAAAAGGCACCGGAATAAAAACCTTCTCTCACGTTTCTTTACCACAAAATTAACATACTTAAAATGCACATTGGTAAATGGTTCTTTATAGTGTTTTATAAACAATACTTTCCCAAATCATGGGGAGTGAGTTACACAGATCAATCTCGATATATGAAACATGCTCGCCCACAGTCCAGATATCTAAGAGGCTTACTCAAGGTGGGCGGCCACGATGTTTGGTGCAGTTTCAGCAGTATTGTGTTGAGGTGTTGACTCTCCCAGCCCACCTTCTAAAGATTGTCATCCCCTCAATGTCAGTCGTCGCCCATCTGCACAGGCCTATCTTCCGGGCAGGGATCCTAGGGACCTGCGCCAATTCCCAGTTCTATTGATCAATCTCTTTGCTAGCAAGAGATCTATATTGGTGAATCGTCAATCATATTTCTCTCTCTTGGGTTGTACCATAAGTTCTTGTAGCTAGGTCTCTGTCTTAAGAAGATTACACCTACCTGTCAGGATAACTAGTGTGTTTGTCACTTTTGCCCAAAATGACTCTTGTCTGTGGCAGGCCCCTACAATGTGATCGAAAAATATGTGTGTATGCCTGTAGGCACTTAGGAGTAAGATACGTACAGTGAATGAAGTTTAGCTGCAGGAGTTTCCATTTCCTGTCTCATGGGACCTTGGCCGTGGGCCGCAGGGCTTGAACACATTCCCCTTCTGTCAAGGATCAACCCAAGTCTGTTTCCCACTTTTCCTTGGCAATAGGATTGCAACTTTAATAGCCCTATACAACTGCACCACCAACTTTGCCTCCTCCTATAGACAATAGGCATACTGCGCTTGTGTGCCCATGTTTGTGATCCAACAAAGATGCATCCGTTAGGAATTACCCTGTGGGGATGGTATATTCCACTCTCTTGTTCAAGAAAGCCACACAATTTACTGCTGGCATACACGCGGACAACCTGCGTCACCCCACTCTAGCTTACACCACCTTCCTTGACCACAGTCCAACTGCACAAAGGATAGGGAGCAACCCCAATGGACCAGAGGTGCTTGTAGCACCTCGCCGGGTGTCTTTTAAACACATTTGTTCCAGTAGTGTTGCGCCACCCGTCTAGGATGGCTCAATCTTCTTTTTCACTCCGTATAAGAAAGCGTGGGCCATCTCACCATACTCCAAGTCATTTCCTAGGCAAGCAACTTTGGGGTTGTCAAGGTTCTCAATCCACACCACCGCCCATTGTAACTTCACATCCGGGGAGTGTGCCTCAAAGTCTGGGGCTTCAAACCAGCCCTCTCCTTGAAGGAGCTGCAGTATCTGCACCATTGCCTCCCCCATACCAAGTGCTTTAGTATAAAGTAGAGTATATTTAAAGACAGCCTGGGGAATGACAATAGGCAGGTTCATAAAGTAACAAAGTAATCTAGGTTACAGGGCCATTTTGGACCGTCCTTGACAGTGGGAGTATTTTTCCAGAAGGCGACTAATATATTTATTTCCTGAATAGCGTAATCTGGCCTAAAATGATGTCAGCCGCTGAATGGCAGGAAAGTTGGGCTGAGTGATGATAATTTAAATCAGTAGTGACGTGTTGTGTTTGCTAGAACAGGGAATCTGGAGTGATTTTACATTAGGAGCAAGCAATGATGGGCCATGTTGGCCACTAGTTGTCTCTCCAGGCTGTGCATTGAACTTCCTTGAAGGTAGGGAGCTTGGTGGGAGGTTTTATTCTAGTTATCGGTTAGAACTTGCATGGGGCTACCCCAGATCCACACAAAGATGGCAGGCTGTTGCCCCTATCCATGGAATACAGCGGTGGGTACAGTTGACTGACTACACATTCTGTACTTGCAATATACGGGCATCGGCAGCTGGATAAAAGACACAGGATCCTCAAAGAACGTGCGTACAATTCTGACTACTACTAGAGGCATGCCTCACAAAGCTGAGCTTGGGAAATTTGCTAAGAAATAGAGAGATTAAACTTAATGCAAATGCTTTTATTTGGGTCACCCTGAGGTTCCATTCACAATGGGCGAGAAAGTGTTGATGTCCTGGATTGATATGTACGTTGGAGGGACAACTAGACAGCAGCCTGTTAGCCAGGTTGAACATTGACTCACTAAGTACTTTTCAGCTTACATTTTTCAGACATGGCATTTTATGGAATAATGCACCCGTTGACTGTAAATGTTAGCAGAGGACTTTATTATGTGGTAGATATCCTTGCTGTAGAGGTCTAGACCCTCTTTGAGTGGATCTGTCTTCCAGAAGAACTCCCATAACTGGATGGACAATGGACAATTGGCACCTCGTGGACACATAGAAAGTCAGAAACCCGAACATTCTCCAGTAGGTATTAACTATGGAAGCTTTGGCCTAAATCAATGCACCTCACCCTCTTGGTCAATACCGTCTTGGGAGCACACCCCTCATATTTGCTAACCATTGTTTTTATTTTCTGGTTGGGGTATGTGTTGTTCTATTTTGTGAGTGCTTCTGTTGGTCAACTTGTACGGCAATGTATGGTCTATCAAATCTCAGTGAACCAAAACCCGGGATCTGAAAAAGACCCCAGAGGACTGCCAAACTCAAGATCACATAATTGGGTCAACCTCTACGAATAGGGAAACACTTTTAAAAACAATTACAGCTCCACTGGATGTAGATAAAATGTTCATCCACATCCCAGCTAACTTCTCTCTAACTACTCATGGGTTTTGTGCTTGTCTTTGATCATGTACAGGGTCTGCTGCCTTTTGGCCATGTTCACACTATACAAATACCATTACTGCATGTAGACTGAAGTATTCCATCAAAGGCAAGGCTAAGAATGTAATGAGAGCTCACGCTCAACCCCTGATACTCCACTCCTTTCTGCACCTCAAATTACATTTTACCTGTAGAGGATTAGTGCATATGAAACCTCCACCATCCCAGCACCAATACACCAGCACCCACCCTTCGATCTTCCCATTCACTCATCTCCCCTCCATTAATCTGCCACAGCATATGTATTTCTATGTATATGTATTATCAATGTACAGATTTGTGCCTGAATGCCTTTTGAACTGTGAGCAACTGTAGCTGTCCATTGACTTCACAAGATGACAAAGGATTTCTTCAAGAGCTGACCATTGATGACCACTGTGTTCATAGATATATGTACTTATGTTGGTTTTCTGTACAGGTCTCCTTGTTTTTTAGTTGATCTTTACATGGAGGCCTGTATGTCTGTTGGTCTGCACCCATCCTCAGATAATGTTTGTCTGTATGCACAGGTGGATATAAGTCTTTTGTCCTCTGCGCCTGGGTGGCTTTATGTTGGTCTGTGAGCATGGACACATAGATATCTGTTGGTCTGTGCATATTGGTGCTTGCATGTCTTTTTGTGTGCATATCTGATAGTCTATGCATTGATGCTTCTGTTCATGGTTTGTATATGTTATCTCTGTTGTTCTTTGAATACAAGTGTCCATAGGTGTGTCAATACCTCCTTACGTCAATCCTATAACCATAAATGTATGCCTGCATATGGTTTCACTGGCTGTATATGCGTTTTATGATACCCTATGTGCATCAGTATGTGTATTTTTCTGTTAGTGTATTTCTTTTTTCTGTGTAAGTGGGTGCTTGCATGTGTGTTGTCTGTATGACGTTTGGTTTATGTGCATGGGTTCCTCTATGTCTGTTGGCACTCAGTGGAACAGATATCCTCAGTAAAAGGCGCTGTTTGGAATTGGTATTGGCACCTCACCCCTCATCCCCTTCTCAAAAATGATTTTCTCTGCAGAGAGCTCCAAAATTGAAGCCTTTAATATCCACAGAACCATTAATGTACCTGTCTAGCCATCCTGCCAGCATGTATCCCTTCTTTGATTCTTCTCTGTTTGTTTTATCTGACTGTCCACGTGTCTGCAATCTCTTTGCACATGGGATGCTGTATGTATGTTGTCTTTGCTCAAATATGTCTGTGTGCATGGGTGTCATATGCCTTTTCTTTTGTCTGCTTGGGTGTCTATATCTGTAGTAGCTGTAGCCTGTGTAAATCTGTGTCTTCGAGTGGGTTTGTTTGTAACCCTTTTGTCCTCCAATCAGAAGATCCCAGCAAACCCAGCATTACCATCCCATCTCTCTGCTGCTGTTTACTGCTAAAGTCCTGGAGAAGACCATCAACCTCCAACTCACTAAACACTTGGATAGAAACAACCTGCTGGACCCTTCTCAATCAAGATTCAGAGCCAACCATAGCACCAAGACTAGCACTCATCTGCTCAACAAAGGGTATCTTCACCTTACTCGACAGAGAAGAATTAGCCGCCCTGATCTTGCTCAACCTCGCCACAGCCTTTGACACTGTCTCCCACTACACACTCATCACTCGACTACGACAGATCAAAATCACAGACTACGCGCTCAAATTTATGGGTTCCTTTCTCACCGGGCGCACCCAGAGAATAAGTCTCCCTCCTTTGAGCACTTGACCCAAGCACACCATCTGTGGCATCCCTCAAGGCTCTTCCCTCAGTCCAACCCACCCCAACATCTACATGACCCCACTCGCTGACATCGCCGGATCCCACAACATCAATATAGTCTCCTACGCTGACAACACCAAGCTCATCCTCTCGTTCTCAGCGGACTCCACCACCACGAAGATCAACTTCCACTACTGTATGAAGAATGTCTAAGCCTGGATGAAGACCAACTGTCTGAAGCTCACCACAGACAAAACTGAAGTATTGTTCTTCGGCAGAAACACCTCCCTCTGGCACGACTCCTGGCGGCCATGGGAACTCGGACCCGCCACTACTCTGAAAGACCATGCCCACAACTTCAACATCATCTTGGAAAGTGAACTCTCCATGAAACACCCGGTCAACTGTGTCTCCTCCACTTTCTTCCACACATTCTGCATGCCCTGCAAAATCTTTAAGTGGCTCCCCATCAATTGTGACGTAGGCCCTCATCACCAGCAGACTGGACTACTGCCATGCACTCTATGCAGGCACCACCACCAAAATCATGAGGAGACTCCAGGCAATCCAAAACGCAACAGCCAGTCTCATCCTCAACCTACCAAAGAAGACCCACATCACCCAGCACCTGAAGGACCTCCACTGGCTCCCCATCCAGAAACGATGTCAATTCAAGCTCCTGACCCACATATACAAACCCCTCCACGACCAAGACCCTGCCTATATGAACCACTCCCTAAACGTCCACCTCCTCCCAGGAACCTCTGATCCGCTTATATCGCCCTCACACATGTACCACGCATCCGATGCTGCCGCACTGGAGGATGCTCCTTCTCCCACCCCTAGGCAGGACCTGGAATGCACTTCCCCATCTCTTCCGCACTTCACCCTTGCGGATCCTCTTTAGGAAGGGTCTCAAAATCTGTCTTTTCTACTGACACTGTAGCATAGCGCCGGGAAACCCTGTCGGGTGAGAAGCATCGCTTTATAAGGGATTATTTGATTGATTGATTGCCCTGGAGTTGTATGCCTGTTTCTGATTGTGCACGGCTGCCTGCTTGTTGGCATGTCTGCATGAATGCCTGTACATTTGCTCATCTACGCGCACAGGTCTTTACAGGCCTGTTAATTGTGAGTGTGTGTGCATGTGCATGTATGCTCTATGACTGTATGCACTCTACAAAAGTCAAATCGTTTGCCGTTGCCAAACCTTGCTTTGTGTTGCTATTTGAAAACCACGAAGGCACCCAAAACACTATTTAAAGAAAACAGTAACTTTGAATGACCCCAGAAGCAGAAGGAGATGTTTGCCGCAGACATCCCAGGGCGTGATGGACAAATCATTTCAGGAGGGAGCAGTCTGTACCCTGGCAAACCTGTCATTACAGGTCCTTTTAGTGCAAAGGGACATAACAATGATAATATGTTTTAGTTAAGCCACGTGACCTGTTGCAGTTTGTTTTCTGTTGAATATTTTTGGAGTAAAATTTTTGGGCAATCCCCTTAGCTGTCTACACATGACGTTTAGAAATTCTTACATTCACAACTGATATGTCAATAAAAATGCCTGAATTTGAAGGTTTTAGGGGCTGCTGCTTTAGTTTTTGTTTAGCCCGTTTACTTTAAATTGCATATGATTAGGGTCCGATTGGACATGGTGTGTGATAGCAGATGAATCCAGGGCTAGATTAACCATTAAGTAAAATAAGCACGTGCTAAGGACATCAAAGGAAGGGGGGCACCACAGACATTTTCCATTGCCGGAAATACCATGGACCATATGGTGCAAAACTGCAAATGTTACAATTAGAAAAAGTAGGAGGAAACTTTTCAAATATACATAAAGTGGAAGTTTACAAAAAGAAACATTATTTTCCATTTTACTGTAAGTTTTGTTTCATTTCGATTTTTTTCTTTTTTACATTTTAATAAGTATTTATATTTTGTATTCGATTTATATAGAGGCACCAACATATTATAAGTGCTTAATGCCTCTCAAGGTCTTAATCTGGCCCTAGATGAATAGAAAGTGCAACCATACAAACGACCATAGAAAATGATGAAAAAACTAAGTTTAACCAACAACAATGAAGGGAACTTAAGTGGGTCGAATGGAAGAGGTGTATTAGATTAATGCACACTCACTGCATTAGACGTGTCATGGGGCTGTGTGTCAAGTCGCCTCAAGAGTGGCTCAAATAAAATGCAGAAAACCATTAATTATTAAAATGGAGTGTTCTCACAGTGGGGTAACATGTGGTACGGGTCTTCTCGCTTGATATTACCAGGTTGTGTGATCCACTATATAGGCCCTAAAAAGGAACACTCCTCCATCTCATATTTTAGCTCTGGAATCTTATGGTGGCCAGAAAACGTTAGCCAGTTTATTGAATGAGGCCATATGTGTTCTGCAGGACCCACCTGAAGTCACATATCCTGTTTGAGCTCGTGCAAGGATTGACTTCCCTGCATAATATCTTGAAATTGTGTGATTCTGGTTCGACCTGACCACTGTAGTTTGGGCCAGCAATAATTTGTTGATGAGCTGAGAGGAAACTCCATAAAGGCTGTTGGTGTAATCTGGCCTTGTGTTGACCATAATCTAGTGATAATGGTCCGGGATAAAATTAATTATTACACATGATTAGAACAGCTGGAAAATGCTAGCGAGTATTAATTTTCCAATTTTCTGTTTCATCAATAGTTTACTATCCATTTTGACCCAGATTTCTAACTAGAACCAATTGATTGGCCAAGTAGCTCTAGGAGAGAACATGTACAGTCTAGTTTGAGAGTTTACGATACAGGCCCAAAAATCTAGGGGCATATTATCAAGACAGGCGATAAAATTATTGCCGTTTTAGCAGCAGAAAACTGCTGCTAAAGCGGCGATAATGGGCTTGATAATATGCTCTATGGAATTCCAATTGAAGCCCATGTTCGATGTGAAGGACACCTAATCTGAGCTTTAATTTGAATTCCATAGAGCATATTATCAAGCCCATTATCGCCACTTTAGCGGCAGAAAATATCAAGCCCATTATCGCCATTTTAGAGGTAGTTTTCTGCCGCTAAAGCGGCGGTAATTTTATCTCCTGTCTTGATAATATGCCCCCTAGTTTCCACCTTGGCTCATTGAAGTGGAGCCAACTGGAATCCATCCATGAGCTGATGTAGGGAAGGCATTCTTCGACATCCCTGCAAGACAATGATCCGTTTAAGGAGTTGAGTGCCATCAGCAGAGGATTGAAATGCCAACCCGGAGCACCTCATCAAGCCAGGCAGGGGAGATGTACATATTAAACAATACATACCCAGTGTCATCCAAAACCTAGTTCCCTTGGTTAGCTGGAAATATCATGTTCACTGCCAACCACTGGTCTTACAAGAAATGCGCTGAAAAAGCCCTGACGGGGGTCGCATGCGATTTTTTCTTTGTTTGTCTTTTCTTTCATAACTTTTTATTACAGGAAGAAATAAGTACAATGCAACGATGACTGTAGGCATGTACCTTACAGCAATAAACATGTCCATTGCAGCCTTTACAACATTCAGCCCTGGGGTCCCCATTCTCAGTGGGTGGCCTGCGGCCAGAATTTCCACATTATAGCAGGACTTTTTATTTCAAAAGGAAAAACAAGTACAGTATAGCAACGACTGTAAACATATGTCGAACTTTCATAAGTGTGTCCGCTGCAGTTCATCCCCTCATCATGTCTCGTGGCCCCAAGGGATGCGGCCCAACTGTCAGCTCTATCGCCGTCTTCCCAATCTCTCCGTGACATGGGCCAGCCCTCTCAACAGTTGTGGACTACATTCCATTTCCCCCAGGTCGAATGCAAATGTTGACTATGTTACTACTGGAGTACATTTATTGCTGCTTGAACAAGTCAAGTGTGTGTGTGTGTGTATGTCTCTGGCTGTGTGTTGTGCACATGTTGTGAGTGTGTGACACATGTTTGGTAGTAGGACTCTGCTTATAGTGAGCTTCTGAGCCCTCGGACCATTGGGGTTCATTTTGGATGACCCCTGGCTTACTATGGCACAGTATGGATGGTGTGTACAGCATCCCCAGACAGTAGAATGGTTTTGACTACTTTTCTTTGACTGGAGTGTGGCGACCGAGAACCTAAAGTGAAGGAGGATGGAGACAGAGCTCCCCTTAGAAATTGGTGACAGCCGGGCTTAGAGATCTCATGCTTCATTGTGCCATTGTATTGGATACTCCTGCCTGGAGTGAGCATCATAACCACCTGCTGTGAAACCCACATCCTTGCATAAGGGCTGTGTCTGAAGGAACACATTTAAAGGAGAACCCAACCAAGCAGATTATGAAAACCTAATACAGTGGATCCACAATCCACCAAAAGTGCAATCCAATCCATCCTATTGTGTTACTGTTCCAAGTTTTCATGACCAAGGAAAAACTTGGAAAGGAGTGCTCTGCAGAGTACTCAAAGAACTTTCTGTATGAGGGCAAGTCTCCGTGAGATTAGGGGACATCACCAGAAAGGTGCACTTACTGCTAGAGGATTTGAGGGTCTGCTTAGAACGTAGAACTCTGCCTGTTTTTAATTAACGGAAGGAGTGCGGCTGGCACTGTGGGAGAAGAACCTATCCCGGAGGAGAAACCTCGCATGTTTCAAGCATGGGAATAGCCAGAGAGAGCTAGCGACTACCAGGGAGCCAATACAGGAGGGACCCATGAGTGGTGAGGTCTCCCTTTCTCCCTAAATAGTTTTGGTCAAGAACCGCATCAAGCCTTCTACAAAAATCAAATATCAAGTGTGTCCTACAGTCTACCGAGACTAAAAGACTAGTGCTCCCACTGCTGTCGTTGGAGTCAGTGTGCTCTGTCTATGCTGAGAAGCGCACACTGATTGGCCAACTACCAGAAGTCATCCACAAAAGTTGTGATCAGCCAGAGGCCACAATTCCATCTGCATATGACCAAGTGAGGCCACAGCTGACGTAGTCAAGCTCATCCCATTCCAACCTGGCCTAGAGAGACTTCAACTGCTGAAGACCAGACCTCAATCAATCAATCAATCAATCAGGGTTTTGTACAGCCCACTACTCAAGGCGCTGAGGGAGGGCGTGGGGGTGAGCAGCTCCATTGGGGTCATTCGAAGGCTCGGGTCTTGAGGTCCTTTCTGAATTGGTGCAGTGTTGGGCTTCGTAGGAGGTGAAGCGGGAGTTCTTTCCAGGTCTTGGCTGCGAGGCAGGAGAAGGATCTCCCACCTGCTTTGGTCCTGTAGAAACGAGGGACTGTGACTAAGCCGTGGTCGGCTGTGTGGAGGATTCTCTTGGTGGCATGGAAGGAGTTTCAGTCGTTGAGGTATTGGGGTCCGGTATTGTGGAGGGCTTGGTAGGTGTGTGTAAGCAGTATGAAGGTTATTCTTCTTTCGACTGGGAGCCAGTGGAGGTTGCGGAGGTGTTGGGTGATGTGGTCATGTCGTGGGATGTCTAGGATAAGTCTGGATGCGTTGTTCTGGACGGTCTGGAGTTTGAGGAGTTTTTTGTCGATTCTGGCGTAAAGAGCGTTTCTGTAGTCCAGTCTGCTGGTGATGAGTGCGTGGATGAAGGTTTTCCAAGAGTCGGGGGGGGGGGGGGGTGGGGAATCCACTTGAATGTCTTGCAAAGTAGGCGGAGAGTGTTGAAGCATGCAGAAGATACGGTGTTGATCTGCAGATTCATGGTGAGTGAAGAGTCGATTATGATGCCGAGGTTGCATGTGTGGTCCGTTAGGGTGGTTGGGTATCCGAGGGCAGGGGGCCACCAGGTGTTGTCCCATATGGAGGGGGTGGACCCGATGATGAGGAGTTTTTTTTCTCCGCGTTGAGCTACAGGCAGCTGTTGCTAATCCAGGTCTTGACGGCTTTTATCTGTGCTTGGAAATTGTGCCTGGTGATATCAGGTTCCTTGGTGAGGGAGAGGACGAGCTGGATGTCATCGGCGTAGGAGACGATGTTGAGTCCGTGGTTTCTGCGATGGTTGCAAAAAGGGCCATGTAGACATTGAAGAGTGTGGGGCTGAGGGAGGATCCTTGGGGTGCTCCGCATCTGATCTCTGTTGGTTCTGAAAGGAAGGGTGGGAGTCTTATTCACTGTGTTCTGCCTGAGAGGAAAGATCATATCCAGTCTAAAGCTACAACTCGGATGGTGGCGTCATGTAGCCTGGTGGCTAAATGCGGTGGGAGACGGTGTCGACAGTTGCTTATAGGTCCAGAAGGATGAGGGGATGCCGTGTGGCCTTAGTCGAGAAGGGCGCAGATGTCATCGGTGGCGGCGATGAGGAAGGTCTCGGTGCTGTGGTTGCTGCAGAATCCGGATTTAGAGGTGTCTAGGATGTTGCTGGTTTCTATGAAGTATGCTAGCTGAATGTTGACAGCCTTTTTGATAACTTTGGCGGAAAAAGGTAGCAGAGAGATGGGCCTGAAGTACTTGAGATCCGTTGGGTCTGCGGAGGGCTTCTTTAGGAGGGTGTAGACTTTGGCATGTTTCCAGTCGTTGGGGAATGTGGCAGTCTTGAGGGAGCAGTTCATAGTTCGGCATAGCTCGGGTGCAATGGCAGTGGCGGCACTGTCGAAGATTTGCATTGGGCAGGGGTCAGTAGGTGCTCTGGAGTGAATGCTCAGGGAGATGCTTTAGGGAGATGAAGTGTTGAAATACCTGAAGTCTGCAGATTCCAAGCGAGGTCACCACCTCAGCCCTAAAGGCTCAGAAGCTGCAAGAGCAGGACCATAGCACGTGGCCATCACACACCTGCCCAAACTGCAACATGCAAATGTTATGTTAAAGTAAGAATTCTAAAGTGCATGGCTGCCCCCAGAAAGGAGCTTCCTGGTGCGGGGCACAAATAAGATGACAGCAGAAGTGGAAGGCAGGTTAGGCTAAGGAGGAGAAAAACCGAGTCCTTAGTTGCTTCTGAAAACTTAAGTGGTTTTGATTTTTTCTTAGTCAAGACGGCAAAGAGTTCCATAGGGCTGGAGCAAGGACATGAAAAGAACATTAGCCACTCTGGCTCTTCTGTGATGTGGTATGGAGGCCAGATTCAAGTCTGCTGGGCGTAAGACTTTCATAGAGGAATACAATTGCATCAGAGCATCAAGACTTGGCAAATGCAGGTAACTGTGGGACTTGAGAACTATGTGAAAACAAGGACTGAACAGCAGACCGAAGTTTAAGAATAAATCCACGAAGAGAAAAGGGAACTGAACTGTTGGGTGCATATGCTTTGGGAGTGACTGAGTGAACAGAGCCTGTGCCTAATCAGTGCAGTATCCAAGATTAGATGCAAGGGATCACAGACCCTACCAACTCCACTTGTGGGGTTGGAAACAGAAAGGTGTAGTGTTACAAGATTGTAAACCGGATTTACACCATGTATTGCATTCCTGTAACTGTGCTGTGGATTACTAAGTAACGCTTTATGACTCCAGTCTGTAATGGCACAGACAAGCTAAAAACAATGGATTGGAATGGCAGCTTGAGTAATTAACAGTTACTTAGATTGATTCAAGTATTCCCTTCCATCACCATGCCCTATTGTTGTGCGAACACCCTAATATGTAACAAAATTAATGCTATCGAGTTTAGCAAATAAAATATGACTTTAGAACAAAACTCTTGCAATCAACTAACCATGTTTCAATTGTGGGGCTGCATCACTGCTTTGCAGACTGCCAAGGCTTCTATTTTCATTTGAAGAGTGGGCACTTTGAAACAGCTCTCAGTGCCCGAGCTGTTTCATTCCTTCTGCCCTTTTAAAAATGCAGTACAGGTGCAGGGACCTTCATCTCTAATAGATATTCTGGCATTTTCTTCCTTCAGGAGAGGCAGGAGGCGGAGTCAGCGCCCTGTCGCCATGGTTAATGCCAGTGCCCGAGGCCAGGGCATTGCGTGAACATCCACAGATACTGTCTGTGCATCTTGTACAACCAGCCCTTAGGGACAAGGAGACAAAATGCCAACGAGGGAAGGGTCACCTCTGCTGGACACTCGTGCCTTCTGCCGGGCCCTGGTCACCTTGGCACTGGAATGAGGCAAGGAGGGCAGAGGGTCTCTGAGTTAAGGAAGAAAGAGAAGTTCAAGAGCCAGAGAATGGCTTCGGCAGTCCTCTGCTGATTGTGCCACCTTCGTTGCGAGTTCAGATGCCCAAGGCACACACCCTTTGGGCCTCTTTATCTGGATTATGAGAGAGGCAGACAGGGCACCCCCACGCTAGTGAGACCACCATGGGCAAAAGTGAAAACTGAAGTTGGTCGTGTATCAACAGCCCCTGCGCTGAGAGGCATGGCATCCAAGAACCTGGTTACTCATTTAATTAATGCGTCTGCTTCAGACATCTATGACCTCGTGGTCCTGGGAGGTCCACTCAGCCTTTCATCCTTCCAAGGTCAATGATATGAGTAACATTAATAGGAAATCAATAAAAGTCTGTTATTCAATGCCAAGATGTCCCAAGGGGTGAACGTTCGCTTTACCAATACATATGTAAAAATAGCCAAATGGTTGGAGTGTCTGCTGCTAAGATACGTGCAGCTCACAGGTTTGAATCTCACTATGGGAAGCTCTGCCTTGCATCTTCTGGGTACCAGTACATTTGGTAATATAAAAAAAAACGGTAATGAAAGTGCAAAAGGGTCGGTGTACCCAGACTGCATGTGCGCCTGGGGGATTTCGTGTCAATTCTTTGGGATCGTATCGCGATATAGGCAAATTAACACAAAGAGCTCTGGGATCTTGGATTGTGCTGGTGCATTTGTTCACTGAAGTTTGGACTGAACAATCAGTACAAAATGTTGGTGTATACTTTTGAAATGGTGAATAACTTCGTGAAAAATGTCAACACCAGTAGTGAAATCCAAGTGATAGGGGAACGCTGGAACAAAAGTGCTTGAGATGAGCGTTATGCAATAGCGATTGCAAAACCACGTGGACCTTCCTCTAACCTGGTGCACCATGAATTAGAAACAAAAAACAAACCTTTCATGTAAAACAGGAAAGAGAAGAAATACCCTTCTGGAGAAATCACACAATATCAAACCAGAGAACGTGGGTCAAACACTGTTTTCCCGCTTCATTATTTAGCGCCTTTTTCTTCATTATTGCATACGAGTCAGGATCCGCACTGTTCAAAAATCATTCTTTTCTTTTTTTTTGCAACAAATCTTTATTGAAAGCAAGTGACAATGGGATTACTAGGAAAGGAAAAGGTTTCAAAAAGGGAGGGGCAGCAGTAGTACCCCCAATCTCATCTAGTTAAATGATGCAGCAATATAGCCAAAGAATAAAAATGATATAGACTAGTCAATTTGTTGCGGAACCTAGAACTAATTGCAATACAATTTCTGTGAGTGGATTGTTATTGAAATTTTTCCGTAGAAAACGATGGTGAAAGGTCTACCACTCTATCATGACGCGTTAATCCAATATGGCGGATTTTTCAAAATGGCTGCCCATTATTTGAGATATAGGGTATAACTGTTTATATGCCCATGTGTGGTATCATTTTATATGTTTTTAGGGACGGGAAAGTCAAAAATAACATCAAAAATTGTTTCTAATGGCCATAATATCAAATTGGTATTAATAAAATGAACAACGATAATTATATGTTAATATGCCAAACATTGTTGTTTTACTTACTTGTCTCCCTCTCCGTTATCATTGCCTTATGTGAAGCGCTCTGATGCCCGCTTGGGTCATGTTTGCGCTATATAAAAGTTTATAAATAAAAATAATTTAAAAATCAGTACTTTAAACAACTAGTGCACTTTCGATATAAAATGATGGCTGAGAGCAGCCCTCTTGAAGGTGTGGAAAAGGTATACCCTCTTAGCATCAGTTGAAGAGGCCAGAAGCTCTATCCAGAGGTCCATGATGTCCTGACGAAGATGTGATAGCAAGCAAAGTGGTTCCTGGAAAACCTACCAGCTATGAAACCAACATATGATCTGTGGATTACCAGTGGTAGCACCTTACTAAGCCTTTGCAAGAATTGTAATGTCCACGTTAATGAGAGATATTGAGCTATAGTAGGGGCATTTGAGAGGATCATTACCAGCTTTAGGTAGAAGGGATATGAGTTTTTATTTGATAGGACACTCAGGGAGTCAGAGGTTTGAGCTTCCTTAAAGACTTTGTAGAGCATTGGGACTAGCAGAGAGTTCATTGTTTTGTTAAATTTGCCTGGATAACTGGATAACTGTCTTCTCGAGTTGAGTGGCATGTGTGGAGGTCAGATTTAGCAGCTGAAATTACCTCTGATGTGCACTATCCTTCAAGTGAATCAACTTCTTTCAAATGCCACACATCCGGACCTCATTCTGCCATCACATCTAATCAATCTACTTTCCTCTTCAATCCTTTTGAATGCTAAAGTCTTTAGCCTGGAGTTGGAAATAATGGGAATTATAATGACTGCCAAAGTGGAGAGAATGTGTAA